>NW_027362762.1:629116740-630436026 GCF_046119375.1 Phyllobates terribilis
CCGTGTCGTTACTACTGCTGCCCTGCACCATCACCCCATCCTCCGCATACACTGCCCTGAGGCTATACTCATCCCGTGGGGAGTTATACTACGCTCTGCTGCACCCACAACACCAGCCTCAGCGGTCTGCCCTGCAGCGGCGGTTCACTCTGACCGCAATCCACGGGTGGCGTAGTCGGACATTTAAACATCAAAACCACATAAATAGATCCACCACTGGTTTGACCGCCCTGAGCCATGGAACCGGGTCGCCGCCACGGAGACTACAACCACCAGCATCCACCAAAAAGGGTCCAGCTCCGGGTGTCCCAAGGCCCAGGGGGCGCGTCAGAACATTTTCATCACCTTTCATAATCACCAATGGGACAAGGCAGGGATGTCCTCTGTCCCCTCTCTTATACATCCTAGTGACGGAGCACCTGCTCTCATCAATTTGCCATAACCCCAATATTAGGTGGATTGAGGTGGGAGGCACCGAGTACAAGTGCTCTGCATTTGCTGATGATGTTCTAGTGTATATCACTCAACCACATATATCCATCCCTGCTGTTATGGCTGAAATAGATCACTTTGTTACATGGTCAAATTTTAAAATCAATGCAGTGAAGTCTGAGGCCCTCGATGTCTCCCTCCCCAAATCCATACAGGATTCCATCCAGTCCAACTTTCCCTTTGCCTGGCCCTCACAGGGTATCAAATACTTAGGGATTCCTATTCATAGAGACCTCTCCCGTCTATGTTATCTTAATTTTGGGCCCTTTATTGAACAACTCCATACAGACCACGGTTGGCAAGTTAGAACTGTAAGATTCACTACGTGAACCACTGGTGTTTTGTGGAAAAGCACATGTACACTGTGTTCCAAATTATTATGCAAAAAGTGTTTAGGAGTGATAAGGGAAGAATTTGTTTGTTTGTCAGTTAAACTCATTGATGGTGATGTGTGTCAGGGCTCTTTATATCACTGTAAGCAATTGCAGACACCTGTGCTAATTAGTTTGGCAGGTGTGTCCAATGAAAGGCAAGACTACTTAAGAAGGCTGTCCCACATTATTAAGCAGCCTACATTTTCTGCCAAAATGGGAAAGAAAAAGGATGTGTCGGCTGCTGAGAAGCAACAAATTGTGGAGTGTTTAGGTCAAGGCATGACTACAATCAACATCGCCAAGACACTTCATCCTGATCATCGCACAATCAAGAATTATGTAGCTGATTCACAGTACACACGTGTGCGTGCTGATAAGGGAAAATTGAGGACTCTTTCCTACAGGCAATTATGTCAGGTTAAAAGAGCAGCGGCAAAAAAGCCTTGTCATAGCAGCAGAAAAGATTTTGAAGCTGCTGGTGCCTCCATCGTCCCCCGAACAACAAGATGCAGAGTCCTTCAGAGGTTTTCAGCTGTGCGTAAGCCATCCTGTCGACCTCCGCTATTCACTGCACACAAGCAGAAATGGCTCCAGTGGGCCAAACAATACATGAAGACTGACTTCAAAACTGTTTTGTTCACCGATGAGTGCCGTGCAACACTCAATGGTCCAGATGGATGGAGTGGAAGATGGCTGGTTGATGGACACCCCACGCAAACACGGCTACAGCGCCAACAAGGAGGAGGTGGAGTAATGTTTTGGGCTGGAATCATGGGGAGAGAGATGTCAGCCCCTTTAGGATCCCTGAAGGGGTAAAGATGAACTCCATAATGTATGTGGAGTTTCTCAAACAGCACTTCCTGCCATAGTTCAAGAAGAAGAACCGTGTATTCCACAGCAAGATCATTTTCATGCATGATAATGCACCGTCTCATGCTGCACATAACACATCTGCATCTCTAGCTGATATGGGCATAAAAGGGGACAAACTTATGGTGTGACCCCCATGCTCCCCTGACCTCAACCCCATTCAGAACCTCTGGAGCATCATCAAAAGGAGTGTCTATGATGGCAGGAGGCAGTTCACATCTAAGCAACAGCTCTGGGAGGGTGTTCTGTCCTCATGCAAAACAATTGAAGCAGAAACCATCCAAAACCTGACAAATTCAATGGACGAGACATTTCAGAAGCTCCTTTCGAACAAGGGGTCCTATGTGCAAATGTAACATCACCTAGAATAAAGTTTTGAGTTGAAAACTGTTTGATTTCAGTTTCTAATAACCTGCTAATGCTTATAATTTCAAAAATGACAATTTTTTTGTTCTTTATTAAAATGAAAAGGTTGATCGAAGAGTGTGGGGGATCTAAGAGTGTGGCAACCCAGTAGTCAGGATTACTTCGAATTCTGACAATCTCAGGGTCATATTGCAGGTAGTGCAGCAAGAAGGCACTCATGTGTCTTGCGCATCTAGGAGACCCAAAATTATTTTCCGGGCTAGATGCAGCTAAAAATTATTATTAATTTGAAAACTGGTGGAGCTTAGTATAGATGGCCTAATAGAATCAGTACTGCACACTGCTACAAAGCCCAAATTATTTTCCAGCCAAGATACAGATAAACATGATTAGTAATTTTAAATCTGGTGGAGCTTAGTATAGATGGCCTAATAGAATCAGTACTGCACACTGCCACAAAGCCCAAATTATTTTCCAGCCAAGATAAAGATAAACATGATTAGTAATTTTAAAGCTTAAAACGGTTGGTGAGGTGATTTTAACAAATCATCAAGCTTTTACTCTCCCCAGGATGACACTGGGGTAGAAAAGTCATTTCGGATCCATGATTTGTTCATCTTTATGAACGTGAGTCTGTCTACATTATCAGTGGAGAGCCGCGTGCGCTTATCTGTCAGCACACCACCAGTAGCGCTGAACACACGTTCAGACAGAACGCTGGCTGCAGGGCATGACAAGATCTCCAAGGCGTAAGTGGCGAGCTCCAGCCATTTATCCAGATTGGAAGCCCATAAAGAGCAAGGGTCTAGTGACACAGTCATGGCTTCAATGTTTACTTGGAGATACTCCTGTACCATCGTCTCTAGGCGTTGACTATGTGTCAGACTTCTTGTCTCCTGTGGCCTTGCAAAGGATGGGCTAAAAAAGTGGTGAAATGATTCCGCAAAATTTATGTTAACAGCAGATACTGTGTTTCTGTTACGGTTTGAGTGCTGAACACTCGACGGTCCCACGGTTGGCAAGTTGGAACTGTGAGATTCACTACGTGCACCACTGGTGTTTTGTGGAAAAGCACATGTAAGATTCTGCAACAGTCTCTGCTGATACTCCTGCATGCGTGCATCCCTTTCTATGGCAGGAATAATTTCTGCAAATTTACTTTTGTACCGGGGATCTAACAGTGTGGCAACCCAGTAGTCAGGATTATTTCTAATTCTCACAATTCGAGGGTCATGTTGCAGGTAGTGCAGCAAGAAGGCACTCATGTGTCTTGCGCATCCAGGAGCACCAAGTCCCTGTTGTGTTGGTGGCGAGGTAACAATCATGCTTCCTTCCTCTGTCCTCTCCCCCCAACCTCGCACAACAGAAATGTGATCAAGGTCTCCGTCATCTGATGAGTCTTCCATCAGTACGTCCTCCACTTCTTCCTGGGCTCCTGCACCTTCCTCACTAGTTTGGCTGCTTCCAATCGCCCTGGAAAAACCATCTCCCCCATCCTCACATGCCTGCCGCCTTGGTGCTGCCGACCGTCTGGACCTTGCAGATGTTAGCCCTTCCGCATACAACTTCTCCTCCTCTACTTCCTCCACCTCCTCTTGTGCCACCACCTGACTCCGAATTCTGTTTAACATGTGCTCCAGCATGTAAATCACCGGAATAGTCATGCTGATAATGGCATCGTCAGCACTAAACATCTTCGTCGCCATTTCAAAACTGTGCAGAAGGGTGCATAGGTCCCTGATCTGAGACCACTCCTCCAGCGTGATTTGCCCCACCTCTGAATCTCGTTGGCCCAGGCTATATGTCAGAACGTTTTGCACCAGGGCTTGTCGGTGCTGCCACAGTCGCTGCAACATGTGCAGAGGTGAATTCCACCGGGTAGGCACATCGCATTTTAGCAGGTGAAGTGGCAGGCCCAACGACTTCTGTAGAGATGTAAGTCGCTGAGCTGTGGGATGCAAACGGCGGAAGTGAGCAAACAGCGACCGTGTCCTCTGCAGAAGGCCATCTAGTCCGGGATAGTGGGCTAAAAATTGCTGGACAACCAGGTTCAACACGTGAGCCATACAAGGCACGTGTGTGACATTGCCCCGGCGAAGGGCCGCACCCAGGTTTGCAGCATTGTCGCACACGGCCTTCCCTGGTTTCAGGTCCAGTGGAGACAACCATTCATGAAACTGGTTCTCCAGAGCTGACCACAACGCCTCAGCTGTGTGACTCACATTTCCCAGACATTTCAAAGTAAAAACTGCCTGATGACGTTGAGCCCTGCTGCCAGCATAGTAAGGAGGTGTGCAGGATCCCTTCTGCGCAGTTAGAAAGCTTGTGGCATGACCAGACAGGCTTTGGGTGTAGGTGGAGGACCGAGAGGAGGTTGAGGAGGCAGAAGCAGTGGAGGAACTTTGAGATAAAGAGGATTGACGCACAACTCGTGGGGACGGCAAGACTTGGACAGCAGCCCCTTGTCCTGCTGTAACCATAGTTACCCAGTGCCCAGTCAGCGACATGTAACGCCCCTGTCCATGCCTACTCGTCCAAGTGTCTATGGTGAAATGCACCCTGTCACACACAGAGTTTCTCAAAGAAGCGGTGATGTTGTGTGCGACATGCTGGTGGAGCGCAGGCACACCTTTCTTTGAGAAGTAGTGCCGACTGGGCATCTGGTACTGGGGCACTGCGACGGACATAAGGTCTCGAAAATCCTCTGTGTCCACCAGGCGGAAAGGAAGCATTTCTGTAGCCAAGAGCTTGCAGATGGTGAAATTCAACCTCTTAGCTTTCTCATGGCTAGGAGGAAATGGTCTATTACTTGTCCACATCTGAGGGACCGAGGGCTGGCTGTTGTGCTTAGACGGGGTTGAGAAGGGTGTCCCCAGCAAACTGCCGGTCTGTGAGGAAGATGCAGGCGGACATGTTAGGTTGCCTTGATCCAAAGGTGGTGCTATCGATGTCGGACAGCGCTCAACACCAGCTGGTGTTACCACCTCCAAAGAAAATGATGACCTGCCAATCACGCTGGATGTTGCGGGTGAAGAGGTGGCAGGTCTGCATCCCAAAACAGGTGTGACTGATGTCCCCCCAGTCACAGAGGATGAAGAGGCCGCGGATGCACAAGATATGGCAGACGGTGGTTGGCCCGGCCGGCTAGGCCGCATTGTAGCACAGTGAGCTTCCCACTGCAACTTATGCTTCATGTCCATGTTCCAGTTCATGCATGAAGTACTCAAACTATGTATTTTTTGGCCTCTACTTAGCTTTTGCTGACAAATGTTACAGATAACAAGAGTTGGGTCATCTTTATCGATCTGAAAAAATGCCCAGGCTATGCAAGGCTTAGCACCCATGCGACCTGAAGAGCCACCACGACTTGTGTTCAGAGGCAGAGTTGTGTTTGAGGATGCAGTTGTTGACGTGCTTCCAGTACTACAACTCTGTCCAGGAAGGCACAACCTGACCTCGTCGTCACTAGCATCCTCCTCCACCTCCTCTGCTGACCTCATCTCTTGGCTGACTGTGGGTTAACAGTAAGTGGGATCTCCAACCTCATGATCATCACCCTGTGTGTTATCACACCGGTCGTCCTCAGAGCCAACCTCTTCCTGCCCTGACAAAAAACTAAAGTTGTCGCTCCAATCAGGTATTTGAGTCTTATCATCGTCTTCCTCATTGTCTCTACCAACAGGAGTTACAGTTTGGGAACGAGGGTCTACATTATGGTCAGAACCTTCTGCGTCTGGTCCTGGATCCGACTCATAAAGATTCTGGGCATCAGTGCAGATCATTTCCTCGTCTGGATTCACAGAAGCTCTGGAGCCGACCTCTGATTCCCAGGCTATAGTATGAGTAAACAGCTCTGCAGACTCAACCATCTGTTCTTCCCCATACTCAGACGGGCAGCTGGAGACTTGGGAGCTGTGAGGAAGCAAGTGCGATTGGGGTGACACCTCTGAGGACTGGAGTATTTGTGAAGTTGAAGTTGAGGTGGAGGAGAGCCCACTTAAAGGAGCACTTGATATCCGTTGAAGCACCTGCTGTTTTTGTGCCTCATCTGGAATTTGTAGCGATTGGCATGGCCGTAAGAAAGGAATCTTATCACATTGTCCGCTAAAAGAAGTAGACATTTTAGTTTGGCTGGAAGATGGTCTTTCTTCTGCAGATGTTACTGTTGCTTTAACACCTACCCCACGGACACAACCTATTTTCCCCTTCCCGACACGCCTATTCCCCTTTCCTCCAGCAGCAGGCCTTTTTCCACTCATTTTCGTGGTTAACTAATTCACAACTCTGGAGTTGTTTGCACAAAAAAAGAATGGATGGGAACCGAGCAGAGCTGAGTGGCCAAACTGTGGTATTAGGCCAAAAGTATTGGCTGGGTTAGATGCAGATAAAAATTATATTGAATTTGCAACCTGATGGAGGTCAGTATAGATGGACTAATAGAACAAGTCCCACACACTGCTACAAGCTGAAATATTTTTTCAGAGCTAGATGCAGATAAAAATTATTTTTAATTTGCAACCTGGTGGAGGTTAGTATAGATGGACTAATAGAACAAGTCCCACACACTGCTAAAAGCCTAAATATTTTTTCAGAGCTAGATGCAGAAAAAAATTATATTGAATTTGCAACCTGATGGAGGTCAGTATAGATGGACTAATAGAACAAGTCCCACACACTGCTAGAAGCTGAAATATTTTTTCAGAGCTAGATGCAGAAAAAAATTATATTGAATTTGCAACCTGATGGAGGTCAGTATAGATGGACTAATAGAACAAGTCCCACACACTGCTACAAGCTGAAATATTTTTTCAGAGCTAGATGCAGAAAAAAATTATATTGAATTTGCAACCTGATGGAGGTCAGTATAGATGGACTAATAGAACAAGTCCCACACACTGCTACAAGCTGAAATATTTTTTCAGAGCTAGATGCAGAAAAAAATTATATTGAATTTGCAACCTGATGGAGGTCAGTATAGATGGACTAATAGACCAAGTCCCACACACTGCTAGAAGCCTAAATATTTTTTCAGAGCTAGATGCAGAAAAAAATTATATTGAATTTGCAACCTGATGGAGGTCAGTATAGATGGACTAATAGAACAAGTCCCACACACTGCTAGAAGCTGAAATATTTTTTCAGAGCTAGATGCAGAAAAAAATTATATTGAATTTGCAACCTGATGGAGGTCAGTATAGATGGACTAATAGACCAAGTCCCACACACTGCTAGAAGCCTAAATATTTTTTCAGAGCTAGATGCTGAAAAAAATTATATTGAATTTGCAACCTGATGGAAGTTAGTATAGATGGACTAATAGACCAAGTCCCACACACTGTTAGAAGGCCAAATATTTTTTCAGAGCTAGATGCAGAAAAAAATTATATTGAATTTGCAACCTGATAGAGGTCAGTATAGATGGACTAATAGAATGATGCTATGCCCAAAAGATTTTACTTCACTAGGTGCAGTAAAAAAATTGGTATTCTATACACAGGTGGTATATCTTGCAACACAGATAGGCTACTCCACTGACTAACACATTCTGCAATAGGCCAAAAAGGATTTGCTTTGCTAGATTTAGCCAAATGCTGTGAAAAAAACTTGCACAGCACTGGCACAGACCTGCTTGGCAAAAAGTGATAGGAACTGATGTAACCTAGCCCTGAAAAGGACTGCAATTACAATTAGTCTTTACTCCCAACCTATCTATTTAACCACTTCGCACCAGAGCCTGTTTTTGCCTTCGTGACCGGGCCAATTTTTTCAATTCTGACCACTGTCACTTTATGAAGTAATTACTCTGGAACGCTTCAACGGATCCCCCTGATTCTGAGAATGTTTTTTCGTGACATATTGTACTTCATGATAGTGGTAAAATTTCTTCGATATCACTTGCGTTTATTTGTGAAAAAATCGGAAATTTGGTGAAAATTTTGAAAATTTTGCAATTTTCAAACTTTGAATTTTCATGCCTTTAAATCAGAGAGATATGTCACACAAAATACTTAATAAATAACATTTCCCACATGTCTACTTTACATCAGCACAATTTTGGAACCAAAATTTTTTTTTGTTAGGGAGCTATAAGGGTTAAAAATTGACCAGCGATTTCTCATTTTTTCAGCAAAATTTACAAAAACATTTTTTTAAGGGACCACATCATATTTAAAGTCACTTTGAGGGGCCTTTATGACAGAAAATACCCAAAAGTGACACCATTCTAAAAATTGCCCCCCTCAAGGTGCTCAAAACCACATTCAAGAACTTTATTAACCCTTCAGGTGCTTCACAGGAATTTTTGGAATGTGGAAGAAAAAAATTAACATTTAACTTTTTTCACAAAAATGTTAGTTTAGACCCAATTTTTTTTATTTTCACAGGGGTAACAGGAAAAATGGACCACAAAATTTTTTGTGCAATTTCTCTTGAGCGCGCTGATACCCCATATGTGAGGGAAAACCACTGTTTGGGCGCACTGCAGGGTTCGGAATGGAAGGAGCTCCATTAGACTTTTTGAATGTAAAATTTGTCTGAATAATTAGCAGACGCCATGTTGCGTTTGGAGAGCCCCTGATGTTCCTAAACAGTGGAAACCCCCCACAAGTGACACCATTTTGGAAACTAGACCCTTTAGGGAACTTATCTAGAAGTGTGGTGAGCACCTTGAACCCCAAGGTGCTTCACAGAAGTTTATAATAATGAGCTGTAAAAATAAAATTTTCACATTTTTCCCACAAAAAATGTTTTTCATTCCCTAATTTTGCATTATCATAAGGGTAACAGGATGAATTGCACCATGAAACTTGTTGTGCAATTTCTCCTGAGTACGCCGATACCCCATATGTGGGGGAAAACCACTGATTTGGTGTACGGCAGGGTTCGGAAGAGAAAGGAGCGTTATGTTGGCTGGGATAGGTTGCAGACACCATGTCACATTTGAATAGTCGCTGACATGCCGAAACAGCAGAAACCCCCACAAGTGACCCCATTTTGTAAACTACACCTCTCAAGGAATTCATCTAGGGAAGTAGTGAGTAATTTTTAATTTTTAAATTTATACCATTGGGCAGTGAAAAAAGCATAATTATATTTTTACCACAAAAAATGTTTTACCCTCAGATTTAACATTTTCACACAGGGCAATGGGTAAAAATGGTGCCGAAATGTGTCACACAATTTCTTCTAAAAGTGTCAATACCCCATATGTGGCTGTATCATACCGCTCAGCCATACGGCGAGATCTGGGGGGGACGGAGCGCTATTTGACAATTGGAGAACAAATTATTGTAGAATAGGCATTTGGATTTGGGAGCACAAAATTTTCTGAATTTCTTTTGGGGGGCAAGGGCCATTTCGCTTTTCCAGAGCCTTTCTGCTACCAGTAACTTGGAAGTCCCTTATATTTTTAACAGATGACGGACCTGAGTGGGGACTAGCTTTTTTTGAGGACTGAGTTGAAGCTTTTATTGGGAACATTTTACGTAACATTTATCCGGCGCTCTAGGCTGAGCACTTACATCGGGGTTTCCATCTAAATTTCCAAGTGATGTAATTCAGATGAAACCCCTGCGGGATCCATTCACTGTAATGAGGCAGCAGAGTTACTCTGGACTCCGTCTGGCCTCTGTTTAGCGGTGTCCTTTTTTTCAGAAGTGCACAAAACTGTGGCCAACCGCACTTTTATGCACGCCTAAAACAAATGACACCGTGGGATCACAGGCCAGACGGCATCCACAGTGGCCTATATCTGCCTCATTACAGGGAATCTTCCGTCCTGGTTTCCGGCTGAATAACGTATTTCAGAGATTTACACGGAAACTCTGGTGTAAGCACTCAGCGCAGAGCGCAGGATAAATGTGAGCAGAGCCTTACTGCGATCTTTGGGAGACATAATAAACAAATCAGTAGCAGGTGAAGAATTGGTTTTATTTATTTTTTACGCCGTTCCTCGTGCGGTATAAGTGATTAGATTACTTTATTCTTCGGGTCGGTGTGATTACAGAGATACCAGATTTATATCGGGTTTTTTTGACTGACAGCTGTCACACACTAAGAGACGCTTTTTTTTGCACAATATAGTTTTTGCATCGCCATATTTTGAGAGCTATAATTTTTCCATATTTCGGCCGACAGAGTCATGTGACAGCTTGTTTTTTGCGGGACGAGTTGACATTTTTATTGGTACCATTTTTGGGTACGTGACATTTTTTTGATCGCTTTCTATTCCGTTTTTTGGGAGGTAAAATTAACAAAAACCAACAATTCAGGAGTTGTTTTTTGAGGGTTTTTTTTATGCCGTTCTGCGTGTGGTAAAAGTGATCAGGCAGCATTATTCTTCGGGTCGGTACGTATACAGCGATACTACACTTACTGTATATTTTTTTAATGTTTTGGCGCTTTTACACAATAAAACTATTTTATAGAAAAAATATTTTTTTTGCATTGCTTTATTCTGAGCGCTATAACTTTTTTATTTTTCAGCTGATGGAGCTGTATGGTGGCTTTTTTTTTGCGGAACAAGATGACGTTTTCAGCGGTACCATGTTTATTTCCACTTTGCTTTTTGATCGCATTTTTTACCACTTTTTGTTTGGCGATATGATGAAAAAGCATATTTTTTTGCTCCGTTTTTTATTTATTTTTATTACGGTGTGCACAGAAGGAGTTAATTAGTGTGATAGTTTTATAGATCGGGTTGTTTCGGACGCGGCGATACCAAATATGTGTACTTTTTTTGGTTTTGCATAAATATACGGATTTATTGGTTTAATATTTTATTTATTTATTTTTATTTATTTTGTGATTTTTTTTTTAACAGTTTAAAAACATTTTTTTTGACTTTTTTTTTACATTTTTACTTAGTCCCTGTATGGGACATTGATTTTTATTTTTCTGATTACTGATCTCATGTAATGTAATAGACATGTATTACATTACATGAGATCTTCGCTGACTGTTTCACAGAGTCTCCTGCCAGGCTTCAGCTGCAGGCTGAGCCAGGCAGGACACGATATATGGCAGATCTGGAGGCGGTCATGTGACCTCCAGCTGCCATAGCAACGTCAGGTCCTGGAAGGTATAAGGGGGCCGTCAGAGAGGTAAGTGGACGACCCCCTCTTCTCCTGCTGTCTTCTATATGCCGCGATCAATATAGATCGTGGCATAAAGAAGACAGCAAAGGGTTAACATCATTGGGACCTGATCCAATCAGGCCCCGATGATGTCCCCTGTCAGAGATCACGCTCTGCACTGGAATCGCAGCGGTTGCAGGACCCTGGGGGTCCTGAGCGCTGCAAGACCACCCACCGCTTTTAAACGTCGGCGCTGCACAGAGCCCAGCAAGCGCCGATGTTTATCTACAGTGGGTGGTCGGGAACCGGTTAAGAGCACAGACCTGCCTGATAAAAGTGATAGGAACTGATGTAACCTAGCTCTGAAAAGGACTGCAATTACAGTTAGTCTTTACTCCCACAACCTATCTATTTAAGAGCACAGACCTGCCTGATAAAAGTCGTAGGAAATGCTGTAACCTAGTCCTTAAAAGGACTGCAATCACAACTATTCCCTACTCCCAAGCTATCTGTAGATTTGTGCGAAAATTGGCTTGAAATTAACAAAGTATAGCGCACACAGCAACAGTGGTGCCGTCTAACACGCAGCTGCAGCAGTGAGAAAATGGTGGCGACGGGGAAAATACCTGGGTCTTATAGGGCAAGGACATGTGACATACACAGCCAATGACACATGCCCTTGCTTGTGTGAAAAAAAGCAGTTCGCTCCGTGTGTGCGCTGCTGATAGGCTGACAGATTGCACCTCCCCACTGCAAATGCGGGAAAGAGAAAAAAAAATGGAGATCTTCATTATTTCTGCAGAGATCCATCCCCTGCCCCTCCCCCCACCCCGCTGTACACTCAAACTGCGTATTAACATTAATTTTCATCATTACTGAGAAAAAATCCAGTTATGATTTTGGTGCACGAACAGTTATCGAGCATAACCTCGAACAGCCGAATTTTTCTCAAATCGTTCGTGTTCGCCGAACGGCTCGAACACCGCCCAAAACAGCTCGAATTTGAGATTGGCGAACAGTTAGAGTCGAACAACGCTCATCTCTAATAATAACATCTGATGACAAGGAAGTGTCCAATATTTTTAATTTATTCACTGCTCATCTCATAAACTGTGTCATTTTCCAGCCACAAATGAGAGCATTAATATGAAGCCTCGGCAGGCAGCAGAATTATTACGACATTTTAAACCTTGCCGTAATTTCAGAGCTGAAGGCGGCATCAGGTCGTGTGTAGAAAAAGGTAAGAGGCAATCTGTGGAGTAAGAAACCTCCAGTTAAGGCAGGTTGGCCATTCATCTGGAAGGAAGTTGCATTAACTGGGAGAGAATCTTTCTAATGGGATAAAAGGAGAGAATAACCTGTCATGATAACGAATCAATCCGGCATCTGGTTAAAGTCAAGGGGCCCTTCCACGTCTCAGTCGTGTTTGTGCAATTTATAAGACTCTGAGTGGGGGTGTATTGGCAGATTCAGTGTAAAAAGGCGAAGGAGAAAAGCATTAATGATTTCCTATTATCACAGACAGACTTGTAGGTACAAGGGAGAAATTCATCACTGAAGACACAAGACGCTGCGTCTCTACAATATATATCAGCAAGACGTTCTCAGATACACAGTGTTCACTGGTTAGGAGCTGAGGGAGATGGAGACGATACATGTTGTGCTCAAGATTGTAGGACCAACTGGAAAGGGGAAACTAGGACAGTTCTAGCATTGATTTGCTGTTAGTGATGGGCACATGAAACATCGCCATTCAGTGTTAAGTATACATAGCTTATAGGCAATCTTTCTTCCAAAATTTACACTTCATTTGTAGGAGATGGAGCAACAATAAAAGTCGCTTTTTTTCGTTTTAGAAACCTATTCAGACGTTGCCCCCCAAAACTAACTTCATTATGATATGGAGATGAAGCTGTTCAATGCCGGGGAGGGTGCTGCCACATAGGAAATACAGTGCGAGGCTGAGACGCTAGAAGGGCATCGGCACGCCCCAAGGCACTTCATAAACCCAACTTCACAACGGGATTTCTCGCTGCAGGGGCAGTGCCTTCAGATGACAAAGGGATCGACTGCTTATCTCTTAAAGGGCAGCACTATCATATTAAAAGTTTGTAGAGTATCATTTTCTGACAGATTCCCTTTAAGCTTATTATGTTACTTTGTATGCTACTATATATATTGCAAATAACATGTATCATATTTATTTCATTGTATATATTGCTTAGAGTGCATATTGTTATGTTAACAACAATCAGTAGAGTTTTCTATGTGACTTTGTAACTACATTATAGATTCTTGTAAAACATTTATTACTGGTAATCAGGATGACATAATTAACTAATTAGAATGACAGGAGCTGTTGAGAAATGCACTGATTCTAATGCTGAGAATTAATCACCAAAAGAAGTGATATATTAGAAAGCTGCCAATGATTAAGCTCTTTGGAACGAGATAGGGGGAAACAATCCTCAGACCATACTGTTTATGGGGGAAGCTTATTACCATTAAGAGATGTATACAGATCTGTGTAAAGAACAGAGATGAAAGTACAAGGCTCCATTCCTTGATATCTGGTGCATCAGTCATTACCGCAGGTATACTTCTGCAGTACAATATATACTACAATGCTCAAAAAAGCAAAGGGAACACTCAAATAACATCCTAGATCTGTATGAATGAAATATTCTCATTGAATATTTTGTTTTGTACAAAGTTGAATGTGCTGACAACAAAATCACACAAAAATCATCAATGGAAATCAAATTTATTGACCAATGGAGGCCTGGATTTGGAGTCACCCCCAAAATTAAAGTGGAAAAACACCGTACAGGCTGATCCAACTTTGATGTAATGTCCTTAAAACAAGTAAAAATGAGGCTCAGTATTGTGTGTGGCCTCCACGTGCCTGTATGACCTCCCTACCACGCCTGGGCATGCTCCTGATGAGGTTGCGGATGGTCTCCTGTGGGATCTCCTCCCAGACCTGGACTAAAGCATCCGCCAACTCCTGGACAGTCTGTGGTGCAATGTAACGTTGGTGGATGGAGCGAGACATGATGTCCCAGATGTGCTCAATCGGATTCAGGTCTGGGGAACGGGCGGGCCAGTCCATAGCATCAATGCCTTCATCTTGTAGGAACTGCTGACACACTCCAGCCACATGAGGTCTGGCATTGTCCTGCATTAGGAGGAACCCAGGGCCAACCGCACCAGCATATGGTTTCACAAGGGGTCTGAGGATCTCATCTCGGTACCTAATGGCAGTCAGGCTATCTCTGGCGAGCACATGGAGGGCAGTGCGGCCCTCCAAAGAAATGCCACCCCACACCATTACTGACCCACTGCCAAACCTGTCATGCTTAAGGATGTTGCAAGCAGCAGATCGCTCTCCACGGCGTCTCCAGACTCTGTCACATGTGCTCAGTGTGAACCTGCTTTCATTTGTGAAGAGCACAGAGCGCCAGTGACGAATTTGCCAATCCTGGTGTTCTGTGGCAAGTGCCAAGCATCCTGCTCGGTGTTGGGCTGTGAGCACAACCCCCATCTGTGGACATCGGGCCCTCATACCACCCTCATGCAGTCAGTTTCTATCCATTTGTGCAGACACATGCACATTTGTGACCTGCTGGAGGTCATTTTGCAGGGCTCTGGCAGTGCTCCTCCTGTTCCTCCTTGCACAAAGGCGGAGGTAGCGGTCCTGCTGCTGGGTTTTTGCCCTCCTACGGCCCCCTCCATGTCTCCTGGTGTACTGGCCTGTCTCCTGGTAGCGCCTCCTGCCTCTGCACACTACGCTGACAGAAACAGCAAACCTTCTTGCCACAGCTCACATTGATGTGCCATCCTGCATGAGCTGCACTACCTGAGCAACTTCTGTGGGTTGTAGAGTCCGTCTCATGCTACCACGAGTGTGAAAGCGCAACCAACATTCAAAGTGACCAAAACATGAGCCAGAAAGCATTGGTACTGAGATGTGATCTGTGGTCCCCACCTGCAGAACCACTCCTTTATTGAGTGTGTCTTGATAATTGCCAATAATTTCCATCTATTATCTATTCCATTTACACAACAGCATGTGAAATTGATTGTCAATCAGTGTTGCTTCCTAAGTGGACAGTTTGATTTCACAGAAGTTTGATTTACTTGGAGTTATATTCTGTTGTTTAAGTGTTCCCTTTATTTTTTTGAGCAGTGTATATATACAGTAATTAGGTTATACCATGTCAGAGTATATGATTATGATGCAGAAATTGAAGCCACTGAACGCATTGAGTTTTGAGGCAAATTACACTTTTCTGTGTTGTTGCATTATGGTGTGTGTGATAGGTTCATGATTGCTACATCTGTACATGTCAAAGATTACTGTCATTAACAGCTCTCCTATGGTATTAATGTGAGAAAACATTTTGAGCATGACCATTAAACGGCTAATCCATTGCAATCAATAATCTATTAATTCGAAGGAATTAAGCTGCATTCACACGATGTGGCTTTTCTGCATTTAAAGCAAGAACTTATCATTTGCTGCACGTGTAAAAAATCACAACAAAAACGTTTCAGTTCTACCCTGATCAAACCGCAAACATTTTCAATGTGTGAATGTAGCCTTAGGCTGGTCTTGATGAGGGGCATGGTGGAGTCAGACACTCTTGATTCATTAAGAAAAACATGCCTCTTAAAGAATCAGGAGTGTCTGATGAGTAGCGTGCGCTTCAGTGCTCCATGCCAGAAATCTTACTCCAGTCCTCCAGTCCCCGAATTCCCATAATGAAATAGACAGGCTGTAACGTTACACCTTTCCCGCAACCCCATCCCATCCATCTCCAGTAAACTGATGGAATTTTTGGTACAACTCCAAGTTGCAGAAAAATTTGTGACTTCTGAAAGCAATTTACACCAAAATTCTGATGAAATTGCTTTGATGAATCAGGGCCTTAGTGTAGATAAGCCATGACCGGGCTCCAGCTCCTCAGCATGTCTCATGACATATGAAGCCTGAGGGTATGTGCACCCGATCAGTACTGTTGAGCGCTTTGAACACAGTATACTTTATGCTGCACGCAGGTGAATCCATATGTGTTCATTGAACCATGCGGATTCACCGCAATTAATACATTGTATTGATCTAATTTCTCTTGCGGAGACTAGCGACTGTTGGAGACGCATAGTGGGAATGGAATTTCTTGGAATCCCATCTGCTTTGATTGTAATGTAAATGCTGCGGTTTGCATGTTGAGCAAGTGCGCTGTATCCAATCCACAGTGTTTCCTAACCGTGTGCACATACCCTTACTTGTAGTTAACACACCTCCCAGCCTTGCTCACTTTGGGGTGAATGTGCATATGCTCCACCTTACAGGAAACCAAAAAAACATTTAGGTAAGTATTGACCAGTGTATCTGTAACATGGCAGACATTGATAACTTACAGTAGGAGGAAGAAGAGAACAGCACTGGAAATAGCTTAGAGAAGGAACAGCTTCACAGAGTTTATTTTTTAGGCCACGGCCCCACTATCAGTATTCGGTCAGTATTTTTTCTCAGGAGTTGGAGCCAAAACCAGGTGAGGAATAATCAGAGAAAATATATAATAGAAACAAGTCACCAATTCTGCATTTATCACTCACTCCTGGTTTTGGCTCCCACTCCTGACAAAAAATACTGACCGAATACTGATAGTGGGGCCGTGGCCTTAGTGTATTTATCTGTATAAAATTCAATCTTTAAAGTAAATGAAGAACTTTCCATGTAAGTGACTCGCCCCCTGGGCCATGGGGTACCCGGAACCGGGCTTCTGTACGATGCTGGGGGTAGTAGTGGCAACCCGATCCCGTGGCTCAGGGTGGTCAGACCAAATGCTGTGGCAGTCTATTTATAGATTTGTGAATATCCGACTACGCCACCCGTGGATTGCGGTCTGAGTTAACCGCCGCTGCGAGGCAGACCGCTGAGGCTGGTGTTAGGGTGCAGCACAGGGGTAGGATAACTCCCCACGGGAGGAGTGTAGCCTCAGGGCAGTGTAAGTGGATGCTGGGGGTGATGGTGCCGGCGCAGCAGAAATCACACAGAGTCCAATGATGCAGTCCAGGGTCTTTTACTCAGAGTTGTTATCCAAGTCACTTCTGTCAGCAAGGACTGCCTGAGCCGTGCTGCATCCACCAGGTGAGGAGCTCGGTCAACCCCCAGGCAATTCAGGAGTATGGCACAGGACCCCCTTCTGTCCTTTCTCTGGCCTCTCGTGCCCCACCAGTGTCCTGACTTCTGTCCGGCTACCGCGAACCGTGTCGGGTAAGCATTGGCCTTCACTTCCCGCTATCCTATATGGTGCCTTCCTAGCAGGTTTAGCAGGGGGTCGCACCAATAAATGGTCACAACCTCCGGTTTTTGGCTGAGGGTAGATTCGCCTCCACCAACTTAGGGATCCGGTACCTTTCCACAGCCTGACCCTTCCACCCGTTATAGTGGGGTATGCAACGGTTGCTGACCGTTCTGCACTCTTAGAGTCCCTTCTGCCTTCTTGTTTCTGGAGCCCTTCCACTCCTCTGTCTCTTCTCCTTCCTTCCTTCTCCTTCTTCTCTTCTCCTCTCTGGCCCCGGCCTTCTCTCTAGGCCTGCCTCTTGGAGCTGAGCTCAGGCTGAGCCACGGCTCCCTGTCAGCTCTCTCTCCCTTCCGCTCTGACTGACTGGACTGAACTCTGAACTCTCCCGACTAAGATGGCTCCCACCTTTTATCTGTTTCTCTGTGTCTGAGCTCAGGTGACCTGCACCCAATGAGCTCCTTCCTATGCTCCAGAAACCGCCTCTCTCTGCTCCTACACCACTGGGTTCTCTCCCCCCTCCCCACTCCAGCCAGGGACATGGTCAGTTGTGCCCGCAGCTGGGAGCACCGTCGAGCTGTCCCCCGGAAATGGGGTGTGTGTGTGTGCAGCTAACTGAGCCCTGGTCCACACTCCATCCTTACCTGGCAGTGGAATATCACACCTCTGGATGAGGTGCAATACCCCTGTAGCAACCGAACCCTCGGGGTGATACATAAGCATGGTAGTGCATCCGTGCTGTCATTTTAAACTTTGCTACATCTGCTATATATATTCCATGACAAAAAGTGAATGGTATAAAGCTATTTACCTTGTTTTCTGTATTCTTCCTTTATAATAAATTAAACCCTTTAAATAAATAGTTCTATGACTCAGGTGACTCCAGAGTGATTGGTAACGGCTGCAGGTATATTAACAGTCAATTAAAATTCTTCGCTGACCATATGTCTTTGTGTTTTTCGCCCACATCAGGACTGTATGTGTCTGTGTAGCACCCTGAGGATTCGGCTGCTACAGGGGTATTGCACCTCAACCCAGAGGTGTGATATTCCACTCCCGGGTAAGGATGGAGTGTGGACCTGAGCTCGGTAGGCTGCATGCACTACACACATCCCATTTCCGAGGAGCAGACCGACGGTACTCCCACTTAGAAATGTGCAGGTACGACCGAGTCTGTTCCTGGCTGGAGTGGGAGGGGGGTGGAACATCCCAAGTAGTGTAGGGGCAGATAGGGGGAGCAGCCTGGGTAAAGATAGGAGCTCATTGGGTGCTGGTCACCTGAGCTCACACATAGAGGGTGTATATAAGGTGGGCACCATCAAAGAACAGGGTCAGTCTTTGCAGAGGAGTCAGTCTGTCAGCCTTTTGCCAGAGCAGAGCAGAGGAAGAGGAGCAGAGCAGCCCCAGAGAGAGAGAGAGGAGAAAGCCAGAAAGACCCAGAGGGGGAAACAGAAAAGGAACTCTGAGAACCCAAAGTCCATCAGCGGGTGAAGAGTTGGCAAAAGGGTACCGGATCCCAAGCTGGTGGGGGCAAAAACACACCCTAGCCAGAGACCGGAGGCCGTGGGCAGTGTCTGCCACGGCCACCCACCACATCCACCCCGAAGGCATACCACGTGGAGGGTCAGGGAACCCAAGGCCAAGGGTCTCCCAACAGAAGGCCCGAGGGAGCTGGACCTGGGTGGATCACTAGTGGGGACGGCCAGAGGAAGGGACAGAAGGAGAGCTCAGGGTCACGCTCCGGACTTGTTTGGGGGTTGGCTGGATCCAGGACCTGGTGGACGCAGCACGGCTCGGGTGGTCACTTGAAGCTGGAGTGACCGGAACATCAGCAGTGAGTAAATACCCTAAACTGCACAACCCGACTCTGTCTTCATTTTACATCTACGCTGCACCACCACAACCCCCATCCTCTGCACCTGACCCCCTGAGGCTATACCCCACCCGTTGGGGGTTATACCATCACAAGCTGCACCTACACCATCAGCCTCAGCGGACCCTGCTGCAGCGGCGGCCATAGTGACCGCAATACAACGGGTGGCGTAGTCGACATAAAGAACTTTAGTAACATCAGTAAGGACTGCCACATACAACTGAGTTTGACACCCTGGGCACGGACCGGGTCACAGCCACTCGGAAGACTACAACCCCCATCTGATCCGGCTCCGGATATTCCCCCTAAAAGAATATGGCCCAGGGGGTGCGTCAACTTTGGCGTAGTCGGCAGGATTACGTGCCCGCAACATCCGGGTACTGCGTGCCTGAAGAAAAGTGCAAGTTTACCTCAAAAAGAAGTCTCCTGCCGGTTCCGGAGGGTCCCCGCCATCGGACCCCATCACAGGTCGATTCCAGCCGGTTGTCCGCCATTAACAGCGTTTTCCCGCCATCTGCAGAGTTTCCCGCCACTGGGAAGCGATTCCCGCCATTTCCAAAGGTTTCCCGCCTTGGAAGAGCGGACGCCATTATGGGCGTGCCAGAGGGTGGCGAGAGGCCACCTCCCATCGTGGGCCAGGACCGAAAATGGCGCCAAAAGTGGAAACCGCCCCCACCAACAGAGACTGTGATGCTAGAGGTGTCTGTCAGCGTGAAAGAACAGCCCCTGGAGCTGACAATCACCAAGTGGCCCCGGGACCGCCCTCGAAGTGGGAGGAGACGAAAGAAGAGAACAAAGATGGGTGTCGCCTGGAGCAGTCTGGAGCGAGCGCACCCGGAGGCAAGAAGCCTGGAGAAAAGTATCGGAGGAGCTTACCCGGAGATGGCGAGAAAGCAGAGCAGCACCGGCCCGTTGGCCAGGAGCCTGCTAGAAACAAAGGAGGGAGAGCAGAGCAGCACCGGCTCGCTGGCCAGGAGCCTGCTGGAGACAACTGTAGGAGAGCAGAGCAGCACCGACCCGTTGGTCAGGAGCCTGCTGGAAACAACGACCCCACTAGGCCTAGTGGAGGTCCTAGCACAGCTCCCCCGAGACCGGGAGTGTGCGCAGACCGCTCTGGAGGGCCTCGCAAGGAGGATGGCCCGGGTGCAGCGAGAGACGTTGGCGGAGTGGAGCCGAGAGATGGCCCAGAAGACCGAGACTCGTCAGCGGAGCACGCCACCCGAGACGAGGAGACAGACCGCCTCTGAGGATGGCGCAGGAGGACTGAAGGCCGGAGACGGCGCCGAGAAGGGAGCCGAACGAGTGGAGGCAGGTAAAGGGGACGTCTATACCCCAAACCGGGAAACCGCGCACCTGCCCCAGCTCCCCGTCGCAGAGCCCGAAGTCTATCCTGCCGTGCCCGTCGCTGCAACGTCACCACCGCAGACTAGGCCTCAAACGGGAGCCGCGACCCCTGTGACGTCACACGCCTCGACCCCGAGCGTGACCAAGCAGGAAGTACCACCAGCCTGGTCGCAAGGCCTAGTACCCCCGGGCGCCGCAATACCAACAGCGCCCCCTACCTCCGCGGAGCCCCCGGCCTGGTCGCAGGGCCAAGTAGCCCAGGGCGCCGCCGTCCTTACGGTGCCCTTCACCTTCCAGATACCCCAGGCCTGGCCGCAAGGCCCGGGCAACCCGGGCGCTAACACCACCGCGCCCATAAGACCAAGAGTGCCGCATCTGGGAGAGGACCTGTACGCCCAGCACACGTGCCCGGATGGGCAGCCATTTATATGGCCACCGGAGTTCCACCATCCCCGACTCCGGAGAGAGAGACCCCTGGATGAACCCCTGATCCCGGCTCCAAAGCCCGTTAAGAGGATCTCGCCCCCGCTAGCAGAAGCGCAGTTTGAGTGGGACCCCACCGGAGAAGACCTCATGGGGTTCACTCAGGAGACTCGGGCAGCTGCAGCGGAGCGTGCTGAGTGCTGCCGCCAACAGCTCGAGGACTTTGAGAGGGAGCGGAGAGAGAGGCGGGTCCGAGAACAGCAAGCTCAAATAAGGAGCGCGGAGCAGAAGAGCCGGGTCAGGAGAGACCCCCGTGCAGCGCATAGTCCCCGCACCACCGGGACTGTGATAAAGTTTAACATGCAGCATGGGTGGGGCTTCATCCGAGACCACCGCACCCTAGGTGACGTCTTCGTGACGAGGAGAGACGTTGAGTCCCACCTACTGGAGGGACACAGAGGTCGTGACCTTTACATCGGGGACGAGGTCACCTTCACCCGGCACAAGTGTGCCAAAGGACCCTACGCCCTCCATGTACATCGCCTGACGGAGGAAGAGCTGCGGTGTGAGGAGGAAGAACAAGAGGACCCGGACGGGTCTGAAACTAGAGTTAAAGGTAACCATAAAGCAAGAGCAGGAGGACGCCGTCGTTAAGTACAGCAGAGTAGAAGCTGTATATAGTTGCCCGTCGGGGCACCGTGAACTGAAACTGTTACTGTTGCTAATATAGTCCCCGTTGGGACCAGCAAGTGTGAACTGTTACCCGTATTTCCCTAAATCCCACTGACCGAGGACTGAGAGCGGTCATTCCTCCCTAATACCTGGCCGAGGACTGAGAGCGGCCATACCCCTTGTAAATAGTTGCGCGTCCTAAAGCGCCCCCTACCGGTTTTATAGGAAAGCCACGAGTTCCAAAGACTGTCGCACTTTACCCGGTCACACGTTGCACAGTGACCGGAGGAGGAGCCAGAGGCGACGAGAATGTTTTATAAGAATGTTTTGCTGCTAATGTATGTTATTTTATATGTTTATACGATGTTGTTGATATGAAAAAAAATTTTGTATGTTTTGGTGTTGTTTATGTCTTACAGCCCGAGGACGTGCTGTGATTTACCAGGGGGGAATGTAGCACCCTGAGGATTCGGCTGCTACAGGGGTATTGCACCTCAACCCAGAGGTGTGATATTCCACTCCCGGGTAAGGATGGAGTGTGGACCTGAGCTCGGTAGGCTGCATGCACTACACACATCCCATTTCCGAGGAGCAGACCGACGGTACTCCCACTTAGAAATGTGCAGGTACGACCGAGTCTGTTCCTGGCTGGAGTGGGAGGGGGGTGGAACATCCCAAGTAGTGTAGGGGCAGATAGGGGGAGCAGCCTGGGTAAAGATAGGAGCTTATTGGGTGCTGGTCACCTGAGCTCACACATAGAGGGTGTATATAAGGTGGGCACCATCAAAGAACAGGGTCAGTCTTTGCAGAGGAGTCAGTCTGTCAGCCTTTTGCCAGAGCAGAGCAGAGGAAGAGGAGCAGAGCAGCCCCAGAGAGAGAGAGAGGAGAAAGCCAGAAAGACCCAGAGGGGGAAACAGAAAAGGAACTCTGAGAACCCAAAGTCCATCAGCGGGTGAAGAGTTGGCAAAAGGGTACCGGATCCCAAGCTGGTGGGGGCAAAAACACACCCTAGCCAGAGACCGGAGGCCGTGGGCAGTGTCTGCCACGGCCACCCACCACATCCACCCCGAAGGCATACCACGTGGAGGGTCAGGGAACCCAAGGCCAAGGGTCTCCCAACAGAAGGCCCGAGGGAGCTGGACCTGGGTGGATCACTAGTGGGGACGGCCAGAGGAAGGGACAGAAGGAGAGCTCAGGGTCACGCTCCGGACTTGTTTGGGGGTTGGCTGGATCCAGGACCTGGTGGACGCAGCACGGCTCGGGTGGTCACTTGAAGCTGGAGTGACCGGAACATCAGCAGTGAGTAAATACCCTAAACTGCACAACCCGACTCTGTCTTCATTTTACATCTACGCTGCACCACCACAACCCCCATCCTCTGCACCTGACCCCCTGAGGCTATACCCCACCCGTTGGGGGTTATACCATCACAAGCTGCACCTACACCATCAGCCTCAGCGGACCCTGCTGCAGCGGCGGCCATAGTGACCGCAATACAACGGGTGGCGTAGTCGACATAAAGAACTTTAGTAACATCAGTAAGGACTGCCACATACAACTGAGTTTGACACCCTGGGCACGGACCGGGTCACAGCCACTCGGAAGACTACAACCCCCATCTGATCCGGCTCCGGATATTCCCATAAAGAATATGGCCCAGGGGGCGCGTCATCTGCCGTTACATATGTCTACAAATATACAAAATGCTGACCTGTATTACTCCTCCACTCACAATAGCTTCCATCCCACATACACAACCCACTCACCCAAAAGAGCAGTTAATATGAGCGGTGATGAAAAGTCACTTGTCATTTTACACATGTACTGAAAAAAGCTAGATAATCTTGACCAAGACAGTCGAGCAGGAGCAGACTGGCAATTTGGGAAATTGAAAAACTGGCCAGAGGATTATGGCAGCCTTTAGCATTTCACCGAAAAATTGGCCCATATACTTTTTGGTTGTGGGACGAAGAGGATATGAGGAGGGAGGAAGGACTAGGGGAGTTGGCAGAACTATATTTAATATGTTTAGCTTTAGAGCAAGGGTCCTCAAACTACGGCCCGCGGGCCACATGCGGCCCGCGGAGGACTTTTATCCGGCCCATCGGGCTGTGGGCAGAGGAGAGCGGTGTCAGCGCCCGCCCTTCCCCCCGCTTTCTCAGAGCCCCGGCAGCCGGATACTTACCTCTCCCCATGCCTTCGCAGATCCGCTGTCTTCCTGGTCTGCGCTCCCTGTGACGTCTCAGGTCAGAGGGTGCGGTGACGTCTTTACACCGCGCCCTCCCCTGAGCCGTCACAGGGAGCGCAGAGAGGGACAATGCCGGAGACGCTGGAGTCCGGACCTGAGCAGCGGCAGCAGGTGAGGAGGAGTGAGGTGAGTATTGGATTTTTTTTTTTTAATGTATGGAGGCATGGGACATAATATTAGGGGTGACATCCTGCATGTGGCATTATATTGGGGGGGTGACATCCTGAATGGGGCATTATATGGGGGGGTGACGTGCTGCATGGGGCATTATATGGGGGGTGACACCCCCCATATAATGCCCCATGCTGGATGTCACCCCCCATATAATGCCCCATGCTGGATGACATCCTGAATGGGGCATTATATGGGGGGATGACATGCTGCATGGGGCATTATATGGGGGGTGAAATCCAGCATGGGGCATTATATGGGGGGGGGGTGACATCCTGAATAGGGCATTATAAAGACAGGGAGTGATATCCTGCATGGGTCATTATATGGGGGGGGGGGTGACATCCTGAATAGGGCATTATAAAGACAGGGGAGTGATATCCTGCATGTGTCATTATATGGGGGGGGGGTGACATCCTGAATGGGGCATTATATGGGGGGGTGACATCCTGAATGGGGCATTATAAAGACAGGGGAGGGATATCCTGCATGTGTCATTATATGGGGGTGGGTGACATCCTGAATGGGGCATTATATGGGGGGGTGACATCCTGAATGGGGCATTATAAAGACAGGGGAGTGATATCTTGCACGGGGCATTATATGGTGGGAGAAAGGGAAATCCTGCACGGGGCATAATAAGGGGGGAACAGCCTGCATAGGGCATTATAAGGGGGAAACAGCCTGCCTATTGAGGACCTATGCTGCCTATTGGGGACATTTACCTGCCTATTTGGGACATTTACCTGCCTATTGGGGACCTATGCTGCCTATTGGGAACATTTACCTGCCTATTGGGGACCTATGCTGCCTATTGGGTACATTTACCTGCCTATTGGGGACCTATGCTGCCTATTGGGGATATTTACCTGGATATTGGGGACATTTACCTGCCTATTGGGGATATTTACCTGCCTATTGAGGACCTATGCTGCCTATTGGGTACAGTTACCTACCTATTGAAATACCGGTTGATTTAACTTTACTTGTTCTTCATTTTAAATATTGTATTTGTTCCTGTATTGTTTTTTTTGCTACAAAATAAGATATGTGCAGTGTGCATAGGAATTTGTTCATAGTTTTTTTAAAAAACTATATTCCGGCCCTCCAATGGTCTGAGGGACCGTGAACTGGCCCCCTGTTTAAAAAGTTTGAGGACCCCTGCTTTAAAGGGTTCTATTTCACATCATTCATTAATCTGGTGCTCATGTCTTTAAACAATATAAGGGTATGTATATATGTGGCTTTTTTTGCCTTGCTCTTCCTTCATTTTTTCCATGTGTTTTTGACCCGAAAAACGCAGCATTTTACTGTCCCAGCAAAGTGAAAAGAGAATGAGATTTCTGAAATCTCACGTACACGTTGCTTGTTTTTTCATTGCAGATTTGACGCAGTTTCATATTTGCAGCATTCCAATTCTTTTAGCATTTTGCAGCGCTTTTTACCCATTCTAAACATTGGGAAAAAATGCATCAAAAAATGCATCAAAAACGTTGAAATAATGCCTCAAAAAGCATGTTTTTTGATGTTCTTTCTTGCTAGAAACACATTTTTGATCCGGAAATGCTTGCAACCAAATACTTTACGTGTGCACATACTCTAAGACTGTGTGCCCACAATGAGTTCTTGATGCTGCATATTTTTGCGACTTCAAAAACGCAACGTACTTCAGTTCCAGCAAAGTGGAAGGGATTTGTAGATATCTCATGCCCACTGTGTTTTTTATTCAGGATAAAACTGCGGTACGTGTTTCAAAACATGTTCATTTCTGGTGTGGGCTATAAAAAAAGTTATATCTCTCAGAATAAAGCGATACAAAAAAATATTTCTTCTATAATATAGTTTTTATTGTGTAAAAGTGCCAAAACATAAAAAAAAGATATAAATGTGGTACCACTGTAAAAGTACTGACCTGAAGAATAATGCTGACGTAACAAAATTTCTCTACACGTGGAACGGCATAAAAAAAAAAAAACAATTCCAGAATTGTTGGTTTTTGTTTATTCTGCCTCCCAAAAATCAGAATAGAAAGCGATCAAAAAATGTCACTTGCCTGAAAATGGTACCAATAAAAACATCAACTTGTCCCACAAAGAACAAGCCATCACATGACTCTGTCGGGTGAAATATGGAAAAATTATCGCTCTCATAATATGGCGATGCAAAACTAGTCTGTGCAAAAAAAAAGTTTTTTAATGTGTGACAGCTGTCAATCATAAAAACCCGATATGAATCTGGAATCGCTGTACTCGCACCGACCCGAAGAATAAAGCTGCCCAATCACTTATATCGCACGAGGAACGGCGAGAAAAATAAACTATAGGGTTAGTGTTGTGCTAGGGTTAGGGTTGTGCTCGGGTTAGGGTTGCGTTAGGGATGTGCTAGTGTTAGCGTTTTGCTAGGGTTAGGGTTGTGCTAGAGTTAGGGTTTTGCTAGGGTTAGGGTTGTGCTAGGGTTAGGGTTGGGCTAGGGTTAGGGTTGAGGTTGGGTTAGGGTTGGGCTAGGGTTAGGGTTGGGCTAGGGTTGGGATTGGGCTAGGGTTAGGGTTGTGCTAGGGTTAGGGTTGTGCTATGGTTAGGGTTGTGCTAGGGTTAGGGTTGTGCAAGGGTTAGGGTTAGGCTAGGGTTGAGCTAGGATTAGGGTTAGGGTTGGGCTTGGGTTAGGGTTGGGCTAGGGTTAGGGTTGTGTTGGGATTTTTTCAAAATAAGGAAAAAAATTACGACGATATGACAACTAGTGTTGAGCGCAAGTGCTCGCTACTTGAGTTTGCATTAGGTGCACGATACTCTGTAAAAAATCCTCCCGGAGATTGCCTGCCATGCACAAGCGATCTAACAATCATGAAACATGCGGGCGGGGACTCGAGCACGTCACTTGAGCACTCGTGATATTTGGTGCATACTCGAGTACCCGATGCAAACTCAAGTAGCGAGCACTTGCGCTTAAGACTAATGAGAACTTATTCAATATGATGACCTAATGTTATCAATTTCTGTGTCGTACCTCTGGGTTCAAAATGTTCACTATACCCCTTGATAAAATCCTTGAGGGGGGTAGTTTCCAAAATAGTGTCACTTGTGGGGGGTTTCCACTGTTTATGCACATCAGGGGCTCCCCAAACACAACATGGTGTCCGCTAATTATTCAAGCAAATTTTACATTCAAGAAGTCAAATGGCGCTCCTTCCCTTCCGAACCCTGCTGTGCACCTAAACAGTGCTTTTCTCCCACATATGAGGTATTGGCTTTATTCAGGAGAAATTGCATAACAAGTTTCATGGTGCAATTTCTCCTGTTACCCTTATGAAAATCCAAAATTGGAGGCTAAAAAACATTTTTGTGGGAAAAATGTGAAAATTATATTTTTACGGCTCAATGTTATACTGTAAACTTCTGTGAAGCACCTGGAGGTTCAAGGTGCTCACCACACATTTCGATAAGTTCCCTGAGTGGTCTAGTTTCCAAAATGGTGTCACTTGTAGGGGGTTTCCACTGTTTAGGCACATTATGGGCTCCCCAAACGCAACATGGCGTCCGCTAATTATTCAAGCAAATTTTACATTCAAAAAGTCAAATGGCGCTCCTTCCCTTCTGAACCTTGCCATGCTCCCAATCAGTGTTTTTCTCCCACATATGGGGTATCTGCGTGCTCAGGAGAAATTGCACAACATATTTTGGCGTCCATTTTTTCCTGATACCCTTGCAAAAATAAAAAAAATGGGGTCTAAAATAACATTTTTGTGAAAAAAAATTCCTGTGAAGCACCTGAAGGGTTAATAAACTTCTTGAATGTGGTTTTGAGCACCTTGAGGGGTGCAGTTTTTAGAATGGTGTCACTTTTGGGTATTTTCTGTCATAAAGGCCCCTCAAAGTCACTTCAAATGTGATGTGGTCCCTAAAAAAATGATTTTGTAAATTTTGTTGGAAAAATGAGAAATTGCTGGTCAATTTTAACCCTTATAACTTCCTAACCATAAAAAAATTAGCTTCTAAAATTGTGCTGATGTAAAGTAGATATGTGGGAAATGTTACTTATTAACTATTTTGTGTGACATATCGCTTTGATTTAAGGACATGAAAATTCAAATTTTGCAAATTGCAAAATTTTCTAAATTTTCGTCAAATTTCTGATTTTTCCACAAATAAACACAAGTCATATCAAAAATTTTTTAGCACTATCATGAAGTACAATATGTCACGAAAAAACAATATCAGAATCAGTAGGATTCTTTGAATCGTTCCAGAGTTATTACCTCATAAAGTGACAGTGGTCAGAATTGTAAAAATTGGCCTGGTCATTAACGTGCAAACCATCCTCGGGGGAAAAGGGATTAATAAGGTTTTGGCAAAGCCAAATACCAAGAAGTATAAAAAGCAAAACGTCTTTAAAACAAGACATACCAAAAATAGACAAAAATGTAGCATCAAAAATGTGATAAAACCACATGAAAAAACAATTTTAAAACTGCAATGACACAGACGCAGAAATAGTGCAGAAAATCTTCAACTTTGAAAACTCACCAAAGCAGATCATATCTCTTCGATCCTATAAGCTTATGATTTCATTGCTTCTTGTCAGCCACTTTACAATACAAGTGAATAGCTTAGATCAGCCATGTCTCATTCCCTTATCACAAACCTCAGATTAGACCAACTATACCTATGTTTTACCGCAACTGGTTACAGCAGGAGCCCCTCTTCACTATGTCAGCAATATAAGACCATGCATGCTAGTAGACCTTATTTTTATTTATTTTGAAAGGGTTCTATGCATCGCTCACATTGAGACCCCAAATGTTATAAAATTCTTACAATTCATCTATGCTCTTTCCTTCTCCATAGCATCATATACTAAGTAGAGATGAGCGTTGTTCTACTCGAACTGTTCGCCAATCTCAAATTCGAGCTGTTTTGGGCGGTGTTCGAGCCGTTCGGCGAACACGAACAATTTGAGAAAAATCCGGCTGTTCGAGGTTATGTTCGATAACTGTTCGTGCACCAAAATCATAACTGGATTTTTTCTCAGTAATGATGAAAATTAATGTTAATACGCAGTTTGAGTGTACAGCGGGGTGGGGGGAGGGGCAGGGGATGGATCTCTGCAGGAACAATGAAGATCTCCATTTTTTTTTCTCTTTCCCGCATTTGCAGTGGGGAGGTGCAATCTGTCAGCCTATCAGCAGCGCACACACGGAGCGGAGTGCTTTTTTTCACACAAGCAAGGGCATGTGTCATTGGCAGTGTATGTCACATGTCCTTGCCCTATAAGACCAAGCCATTTTCCCCGTCGCCACCATTTTCTCACTGCTGCAGCTGCGTGTTAGACGGCACCGCTGTTGCTGTGTGCGCTATACCTTGTTAATTTCAAGCCAATTTTCGCACAAATATACAGATAGCTTGGGAGTAGGGAATAGTTGTGATTTCAGTCCTTTTAAGGACTAGGTTACAGCATTTCCTACGACTTTTATCAGGCAGGTCTGTGCTCTTAAATAGATAGGTTGTGCGAGTAAAGACTAATTGTAATTGGAGTCCTTTTCAGGACTAGGTTACATCAGTTCCTATCAGTTTTTGCCAGGCAGGTCTGTGCCAGTGCTGTGCAAGTTTTTTTCACAGCATTTGGCTGAATCTAGCAAAGCTAATCCTTTTTGGCCTATTGCAGAGTGTGTTAGTCAGTGGAGTAGCCTATCTGTGTTGCAAGATATACCACCTGTGTATAGAATACCAATTTTTTTACTGCACCTAGTGAAGTAAAATCTTTTGGGCATAGCATCATTCTATTAGTCCATCTATACTGACCTCCATCAGGTTGCAAACTGAATATAATTTTTTTCTGCATCTAGCTCTGAAAAAATATTTGGCCTTCTAGCAGTGTGTCGAACTTTCTCTATTAGTCCATCTATACTGACCTCCATCAGGTTGCAAATTAAAAATAATTTTTATCTGCATCTACAGTACCTCTGAAAAAATATTTGGGCTTCTAGCTGTGTGTGGGACTTGTTGTATTAGTCCATCTATACTGACCTCCATCAGGTTGCAAACTGAATATATTTTTTTTTCTGCATCTACCTCTGAAAAAATATTGGGCTTCTAGCTGTGTGTGGGACTTGTTGTATTAGTCCATCTATACTGACCTCCATCAGGTTGCAAACTGAATATATTTTTTTCTGCATCTACCTCTGAAAAAATATTGGGCTTCTAGCTGTGTGTGGGTCTTGTTCTATTAATCCATCTATACAGACCTCCATCAGGTTGCAAACTGAATATAATTTTTTTCTGCATCTAGCTCTGAAAAAATATTTGGCCTTCTAGCAGTGTGTGGGACTTGTTCTATTAGTCCACCTATAATGACCTCCATCAGGTTGCAAATTCAAAATAATTTTTTGTATGCATCTAGCTCTGAAAAAATATTTGGCCTTCTAGTAGTGTGTGGGACTTTCTCTGTTAGTCCATCTATACTGACCTCCATCAGGTTGCAAACTGAATATAATTTTTTTCTGCATCTAGCTCTGAAAAAATATTTTGCCTTCTAGCAGTGTGTCGGACTTTCTCTATTAGTCCATCTATACTGACCTCCATCAGGTTGCAAATTAAAAATATTTTTTATCTGCATCTACAGTACCTCTGAAAAAATATTTGGGCTTCTAGCTGTGTGTGGGACTTGTTGTATTAGTCCATCTATAATGACCTCCATCAGGTTGCAAACTGAATATATTTTTTTCTGCATCTACCTCTGAAAAAATATTGGGCTTCTAGCTGTGTGTGGGACTTGTATTAGTCCATCTATACTGACCTCCATCAGGTTGCAAACTGAATATATTTTTTTCTGCATCTACCTCTGAAAAAATATTGGGCTTCTAGCTGTGTGTGGGACTTGTTGTATTAGTCCATCTATACTGACCTCCATCAGGTTGCAAACTGAATATATTTTTTTCTGCATCTACCTCTGAAAAAATATTGGGCTTCTAGCTGTGTGTGGGTCTTGTTCTATTAATCCATCTATACAGACCTCCATCAGGTTGCAAACTGAATATAATTTTTTTCTGCATCTAGCTCTGAAAAAATATTTGGCCTTCTAGCAGTGTGTGGGACTTGTTCTATTAGTCCACCTATACTGACCTCCATCAGGTTGCAAATTCAAAATATTTTTTTGTATGCATCTAGCTCTGAAAAAATATTTGGCCTTCTAGCAGTGTGTGGGACTTTCTCTGTTAGTCCATCTATACTGACCTCCATCAGGTTGCAAACTGAATATAATTTTTTTCTGCATCTAGCTCTGAAAAAATATTTGGCCTTCTAGCAGTGTGTCGGACTTTCTCTATTAGTCCATCTATACTGACCTCCATCAGGTTGCAAATTAAAAATAATTTTTATCTGCATCTACAGTACCTCTGAAAAAATATTTGGGCTTCTAGCTGTGTGTGGGACTTGTTGTATTAGTCCATCTATACTGACCTCCATCAGGTTGCAAACTGAATATATTTTTTTCTGCATCTACCTCTGAAAAAATATTGGGCTTCTAGCTGTGTGTGGGACTTGTTGTATTAGTCCATCTATACTGACCTCCATAAGGTTGCAAATAGAGATGAGCGGTGTTCGACTAGAACTGTTCACCAATCTCAAATTCGAGCTGTTTTGGGCGGTGTTCGAGTTGTTCGAAGAACCCGAACGATTTGCAAAAAATTCGGCTGTTCGAGGTTATGTTCGATAACTGTTCGTGCACCAAAAGCGTGTCCTGCATGTCTGGCGCTATTTAGAGCACCAATCATGCAGGGATTGTCTGCCACTCACTGTAATGCCACAGCCATGGTGGTTGTGGCATTACAGTGATTGCCCAAATCGATGGGAACAGTGCTCACAGTGAAACATGAAAAGCCGGCAATTCAGCAGCGGCATACACCTGTACCCGACAATTTAGAACCGAAAGAATAGAGCTTCACACATAGATTAGATAGATATAAACATGTCAGCCACATATATACGAAGTACAGTGAAAGTGCTGCTTACTGTACTTGTCATTTAGCGTAAAGGATTTATCAAAAAAAATAATAGTGTTTTCATGCACCGTCTCTTTAAAAAAGCCGGCCGGCAATTCAGCAGCGGTACCCGACAATTTATAACAGACAGAATAGAGCTTCACACATAGATTAGATAGATAGAAACATGTCAGTCACATATATATGAAGTACAGTGATAGTGTTGGTTACTGTACTTGTCATTTAGTATTAAAATAAAGGATTTATTATTAAAAAAATTGGCGTGGGGTTCCCCTTAACTTTAGGCTCTAGCGGAGGTTAAGCAGAGGGCTGGGGCAGATGTTTGAAGCCTGGGAAGGGGGTAATACCCACGGAGCTTCCCAGGCTACTAATATCAGCCCCCAGCTGAATACATAGCCTTTACTAGCTATTAAAATGGGGGACCCCCCAAAAAAAATGACGTGGGGTCCCCCCTAATTTAATAGCTAGCAAAGGCTAGGCAGACAGCTGGGGGCTGATATTAATAGCCCAGGAAGGGAGCCATGAATATTGGCCCCCTCCCAGGCTAGAAACACCAGCCGTCAGCCGCCCCAGAAATGGCGCATTCATAGGATGCGCCAATTCTGGCACTTAGCCTCGCTCTTCCACGCTGCCCTGGTGCGGTGGCAGGGGGTAATAGGGTTGGGGTTGATGTCAGCTTATATTGCCAGCTGACATCAAGCCCAGGTTAGTAATGGAGAGGCGTCTATAAGACACCCCCATTACTAACCCCATAGTCAAAGTTAAAAAAAACACAAACACCCAGAATAAAGTCCTTTAATTGAAATAAAGACACAATCCTTTATTGTTCTAAATTAAACCATACTTACCGTCACGCCCATTCCAGCTGAAGCCAACGATCTCCTGCAATAAAAGAAAAATAATAAAGCAACCTCATCCTTACCTTTCCATGGTTCCCACGACAGCTTCAGCTCTGCTACATCGAGATGACAGGCTGGACCGCAGCAGAACGCTGCCATCCAGCCTCTCATCCCGCAGACACTGAGAAGCGCAGGCTTGCTTGCGCTGCTCAGCGTCTCTCTGTGACGACATCCAGATGAGCCGAGTTCATGTCCAATGAACTCGGCTCACCTCATGCACGTCACTGACAGCGTGGGAAAATTCTCACGCTGAAGCGGTGAGTGCAGGAGAATTCTCCCACGCTGTCAGTGACGTGCATAAGGTGAGCTCATGTCCAATGAACTCAGCTCACCTCCTGCACGTCACTGACAGCGTGGGAGAATTCTCCTGCACTCAGCGCTTCAGCGTGAGAATTCTCCCACGCTGAAGCGCTGAGTGCAGGAGAATTTTCCCATGCTGTCAGTGACGTGCATAAGGTGAGCTCATGTCCAATGAACTCAGCTCACCTCCTGCACGTCACTGACAGCGTGGGAGAATTCTCCTGCACTCAGCGCTTCAGTGTGAGAATTCTCCCACGCTGAAGCGCTGAGTGCAGGAGAATTTTCCCACGCTGTCAGTGACGTGCATGAGGTGAGCCGAGTTCATTGGACATTAACTCGGCTCATCTGGATGCCCTCACAGAGAGACACTGTGGAGCTCAAGCAAGCCTGCGCTTCTCAGTGTCTGCGGGATGACAGGCTGGATGGCAGCGTTCTGCTGCGGTCCAGCCTGTCATCTCGATGTAGCAGAGCTGAAGCTGTCATGGGAACCATGGAAAGGTAAGGATGATGTTGCTTTATTATTTTTCTTTTATTTCAGGAGATCGTTGGCTTCAGCTGGAATGGGCGTGATGGTAAGTATGGTTTAATTTAGAACAATAAAGAATTGTGTGTTTATTTCAATTAAAGGACTTTTTCTGGGTGTTGTGTTTTTTTTAAATACTTTACTAGAAATTCATGGTGGTCATGTCTAATATTGGCGTGACCCCATGAATTTCGGGCTTAGGGCCAGCTGATAATGCCAAGCTGGCCCTAACCCCTTTATTACCCAGTGAGCCACCGCATCAGGGCCCTGGATGAGTTGGGTACAGCGCCAGAAGATGGCGCTTCTATGAACGCGCCATTTTCCGGGGTGGCTGCGGACTGCAATTTGCAGCGGGGGTGGCCCAGAAAGCTTGGGCCTCCCTGCGCTGCGGATTCCAGCCCCCAGCTGCCTAGTTGTACCTGGCTGGACACAAAAACAGGGCGAAGCCCCACGTCAATTTTCTTTAAATTATTTCATGAAATAATTAAGAAAAAAAGGGCTTCCCTATATTGTTGTGTCCGGCCAGGTACAAATAGGCAGCTGGTGGTTGGGGGCAGCCCGTTCCTGCCTGCTGTACCTGGCTGGACACAAATATAGTGCGAAGCCCCACGTCAATTTTTTTTAAATTATTTCATGAATTTCCTGAAATAATTTAAAAAAAATTGAAGTGGGGCTTCGCACTATATTTGTGTCCAGCCAGGTACAGCAGGCAGGAACGGGCTGCCCCCATCCACCAGCTGCCTATTTGTACCTGGCCGGACACAACAATATAGGGAAGCCCTTTTTTTCTTAATTATTTCATGAATTTCATGAAATAATTAAAAAAAATTGAAGTGGGGCTTCGCACTATATTTGTGTCCAGCCAGGTACAGCAGGCAGGAACGGGCTGCCCCCAACCACCAGCTGCCTATTTGTACCTGGCCGGACACAACAATATAGGGAAGGCCTTTTTTTCTTAATTATTTCATGAATTTCATGAAATAATTAAAAAAAAAGTACGTGGGGCTTCGCCCTATTTTTGTGTCCAGCCAGGTACAACTAGGCAGCTGGGGGCTGGAATCTGCAGCGCAGGGAGGCCCAAGCTTTCTGGGCCCCCCCCGCTACAAATTGCAGTCCGCAGCCACCCCGGAAAATGGCGCGTTCATAGAAGCGCCATCTTCTGGCGCTGTACCCAACTCATCCAGGGCCCTGGTGCGGTGGCTCACTGGGTAATAAAGGGGTTAGGGCCAGCTTGGTATTATCAGCTGGCCCCAAGCCCAAAATTCATGGGGTCACGCCAGTATTAGACATGACCGCCATGAATTTCTAGTAAAGTATTTAAAAAAAACACAACACCCAGAATAAAGTCCTTTAATTGAAATAAAGACACAATTCTTTATTGTTCTAAATTAAACCATACTTACCATCACACCCATTCCAGCTGAAGCCAACGATCTCCTGCAATAAAAGAAAAATAATAAACCAACCTCATCCTTACCTTTCCATGGTTCCCACGACAGCTTCAGCTCTGCTACATCGAGATGACTGGCTGGACCGCAGCAGAACGCTGCCATCCAGTCTGTCATCCCGCAGACACTGAGAAGCGCAGGCATGCTTGCGCTCCTTACTGTCTCGCTGTGACGGCATCCAGATGAGCCGAGGTCATGTCCAATGAACTCGGCTCACCTCATGCACGTCACTGACAGCGTGGGAAAATTCTCACGCTGAAGTGCTGAGTGCAGGAGAATTCTCCCACGCTGTCAGTGATGTGCATGAGGTGAGCTCATGTCCAATGAACTCAGCTCACCTCCTGCACGTCACTGACAGCGTGGGAAAATTCTCCTGCAATCAGCGCTTCAGCGTGAGAATTTTCCCACGCTGTCAGTGACGTGCATGAGGTGAGCAGAGTTCATTGGACATGAACTCGGCTCATCTGGATGTCATCACAGAGAGACGCTGAGCAGCGCAAGCAAGCCTGCGCTTCTCAGTGTCTGCGGGATGACAGGCTGGATGGCAGCGTTCTGCTGCGGTCCAGCCTGTCATCTCGATGTAGCAGAGCTGAAGCTGTCGTGGGAACCATGGAAAGGTAAGGATGAGGTTGGTTTATTATTTTTCTTTTATTGCAGGAGATCGTTGGCTTCAGCTGGAATGGGCGTGATGGTAAGTATGGTTTAATTTAGAACAATAAAGGATTGTGTCTTTATTTCAATTAAAGGACTTTATTCTGGGTGTTTGTGTTTTTTTTAACTTTGACTATGGGGTTAGTAATGGGGGTGTCTTATAGACGCCTCTCCATTACTAACCTGGGCTTGATGTCAGCTGGCATTATAAGCTGACATCAACCCCAACCCTATTACCCCCTGCCACCGCACCAGGGCAGCGTGGAAGAGCGAGGCTAAGTGCCAGAATTGGCGCATCCTATGAATGCGCCATTTCTGGGGCGGCTGACGGCTGGTGTTTCTAGCCTGGGAGGGGGCCAATATTCATGGCTCCCTTCCTGGGCTATTAATATCAGCCCCCAGTTGTCTGCCTAGCCTTTGCTAGCTATTAAATTAGGGGGCACCCCACGTCATTTTTTTTGGGGGGTCCCCCATTTTAATAGCTAGTAAAGGCTAGGCATTCAGCTGGGGGCTGATATTAGTAGCCTGGGAAGCTCCGTGGGTATTACCCCCTTCCCAGGCTTCAAACATCTGCCCCAGCCGTCTGCTTAACCTCCGCTAGAGCCTAAAATTAAGGGGAACCCCACGCCAATTTTTTTAATAATAAATCCTTTATTTTAATACTAAATGACAAGTACAGTAACCAACACTATCACTGTACTTCATATATATGTGACTGACATGTTTCTATCTATCTAATCTATGTGTGATGCTCTATCTTTCTGTTCTAAATTGTCGGGTACCGCTGCTGAATTGCCGGCCGGCTTTTTTAAAGAGACAGTGCATGAAAACACTATTATTTTTTTAAATAAATCCTTTACACTAAATGACAAGTACAGTAAGCAACACTATCACTGTACTTATTATATATGTGACTGACATGTTTATATCTATCTAATCTATGTGTGAAGCTCTATTCTTTCTGTTCTAAATTGTCGGGTACAGATGCTGAATTGCCGGCCGGCTTTTTTAAAGAGACGGTGCATGAAAACACTAATATTTTTTTTAATAAATCCTTTACACTAAATGACAAGTGCAGTAACCAACACTGTCACTGTGCTTCTTATATGTGTGACTGACATGTTTCTATCTATCTAATCTATGTGTGATGCTCTATTCCTTCTTGTCTAAATTGTCGGGTACCGGTGTATGCCGCTGCTGAATTTGCCGGCCGGCTTTTTTAAAGAGAGTGTCTTCTGAGCAGTTTGTCAGCTTTTGGACACCTTTGCAGGTGTTTTCTATGTGTTTCTATGTGTTTTTGTTTGCCTGCCATTGGTTTTAACGGTGTTCGACGGTGTTCTAAGGTGTTCGACGAACAGTTCGACGAACAGTTCCTCGAACATCCCGGTGTTCGACGAACCGAACCGAACCCGAACACTACGGGGGTGGCTCAACACTAGTTGCAAACTGAATATATTTTTTTCTGCATCTACCTCTGAAAAAATATTGGGCTTCTAGCTGTGTGTGGGACTTGTTGTATTAGTCCATCTATACTGACCTTCATCAGGTTACAAACTGAATATATTTTTTTCTGCATCTACCTCTGAAAAAATATTGGGCTTCTAGCTGTGTGTGGGACTTGTTGTATTAGTCCATCTATACTGACCTCCATCAGGTTGCAAACTGAATATATTTTTTTCTGCATCTACCTCTGAAAAAATATTGGGCTTCTAGCTGTGTGTGGGACTTGTTGTATTAGTCCATCTATACTGACCTCCATCAGGTTGCAAACTGAATATATTTTTTTCTGCATCTACCTCTGAAAAAATATTGGGCTTCTAGCTGTGTGTGGGTCTTGTTCTATTAATCCATCTATACAGACCTCCATCAGGTTGCAAACTGAATATAATTTTTTTCTGCATCTAGCTCTGAAAAAATATTTGGCCTTCTAGCAGTGTGTGGGACTTGTTCTATTAGTCCACCTATACTGACCTCCATCAGGTTGCAAATTCAAAATAATTTTTTGTATGCATCTAGCTCTGAAAAAATATTTGGCCTTCTAGCAGTGTGTGGGACTTTCTCTGTTAGTCCATCTATACTGACCTCCATCAGGTTGCAAACTGAATATAATTTTTTTCTGCATCTAGCTCTGAAAAAATATTTGGCCTTCTAGCAGTGTGTCGGACTTTCTCTATTAGTCCATCTATACTGACCTCCATCAGGTTGCAAATTAAAAATAACTTTTATCTGCATCTACAGTACCTCTGAAAAAATATTTGCGCTTCTAGCTGTGTGTGGGACTTGTTGTATTAGTCCATCTATACTGACCTCCATCAGGTTGCAAACTGAATATATTTTTTTCTGCATCTACCTCTGAAAAAATATTGGGCTTCTAGCTGTGTGTGGGACTTGTTGTATTAGTCCATCTATACTGACCTCCATCAGGTTGCAAACTGAATATATTTTTTTCTGCATCTACCTCTGAAAAAATATTGGGCTTCTAGCTGTGTGTGGGACCTGTTGTATTAGTCCATCTATACTGACCTCCATCAGGTTGCAAACTGAATATATTTTTTTCTGCATCTACCTCTGAAAAAATATTGGGCTTCTAGCTGTGTGTGGGACTTGTTGTATTAGTCCATCTATACTGACCTCCATCAGGTTGCAAACTGAATATATTTTTTTCTGCATCTACCTCTGAAAAAATATTGGGCTTCTAGCTTTGTGTGGGTCTTGTTCTATTAATCCATCTATACTGACCTCCATCAGGTTGCAAACTGAATATAATTTTTTTCTGCATCTACCTCTGAAAAAATATTGGGCTTCTAGCTGTGTGTGGGACTTGTTGTATTAGTCCATCTATACTGACCTCCATCAGGTTGCAAATTGAATATAATTTTTTTCTGCATCTAACCCAGCCAATAGTTTTGGCCTAATACCACAGTTTGGCCACTCAGCTCTGCTCGGTTACCATCCATTGTTTTTTTGTGCAAACAACTCCAGAGTTGTGAATTAGTTAACCACCAAAATGAGTGGAAAAAGGCCTGCTGCTGGTGGAAAGGGGAATAGGCGTGTTGGGAAGGGGAAAAAAGGTTGTGTCCGTGGGGTAGGTGTTAAAGCAACAGTAACATCTGCAGAAGAAAGACCATCTTCCAGCCAAACTAAAATGTCTACTTCTTTTAGCGGACAATGTGATAAGATCCCTTTCTTACGGCCACGCCAATCGCTACAAATTCCAGATGAGGCACAAAAACAGCAGGTGCTTCAACGGATATCAAGTGCTCCTTTAAGTGGGCTCTCCTCCACATCAACTTCAACATCACAAATACTCCAGTCCTCAAAGGTGTCACCCCAATCGCACTTGCTTCCTCACAGCTCCCAAATCTCCAGCTGCCCGTCTGAGTATGAGGTAGAACAGATGGTTGAGTCTGCAGAGCTGTTTACTCATACTATAGCCTGGGAATCAGAGGTCGACTCCAGCGCTTCTGTGAATCCAGACGAGGAAATGATCTGCACTGATGCCCAGAATCTTTATGAGTCGGATCCAGGACCAGACGCAGAAGGTTCTGACCATAATGTAGACCCTCATTCCCAAACTGTAACTCCTGTTGGTGGAGACAATGAGGAAGACGATGATAAGACTCAAATACCTGATTGGAGCGACAACTTTAGTTTTTTGTCAGGGCAGGAACAGGTTGGCTCTGAGGACGACGGGTGTGATAACGCACAGGGTGATGATGATGAGGTTGGAGATCCCACTTACTGTCAACCCACAGTCAGCCAAGAGATGAGGTCAGCAGAGGAGGTGGAGGAAGATGCTAGTGACGACGAGGTCAGGTTGCGCCTTCCTGGACAGAGACGTAGTACTGGAAGCACGTCAACAACTGCATCCTCAAACACAACTCTGCCTCTCACCACAAGTCGTGGTGGCTCTTCAGGTCGCATGGGTGCTAAGCCTTGCATAGCCTGGTCATTTTTTCAGATCGATAAAGATGACCCAACTCGTGTTATCTGTAACATTTGTCAGCAAAAGCTAAGTAGAGGCCAAAAAATACATAGGTTGAGTACTTCATGCATGAACCGGCACATGGACATGAAGCATAAGTTGCAGTGGGAAGCTCAGTGTGCTACAATGCGGCCTAGCCGGCCGGGCCAACCACCGTCTGCCATATCTTGTGCATCCGCGGCCTCTTCATCCTCTGTGACTGGGGGGACAGCAGTCACACCTGTTTTGGGGCGCAGACCTGCCACCTCTTTACCCGCAACAGCCAGCGTGATTGGCAGGTCATCATTTTCTTTGGAGGTGGGAACACCAGCTGGTGTTGAGCGCTGTCCGACATCGATAGCACCACCTTTGGATCAAGGCAACCTAACATGTCCGCCTGCATCTTCCTCACAGACCGGCAGTTTGCCGGGGACACCCTTATCAACCCCGTCTAAGCACAATAGCCAGCCCTCGGTCCCTCAGATGTGGACAAGTAAAAGACCATTTCCTCCTAGCCATGAGAAAGCTAAGAGGTTGAATTTCACCATCTGCAAGCTCTTGGCTACAGAAATGCTGCCTTTCCGCCTGGTGGACACACAGGATTTTCGAGACCTTATGTCCGTCGCAGTGCCCCAGTACCAGATGCCCAGTCGGCACTACTTCTCAAAGAAAGGTGTGCCTGCGCTCCACCAGCATGTCGCACACAACATCACCGCTTCTTTGAGAAACTCTGTGTGTGACAGGGTGCATTTCACCACAGACACTTGGACGAGTAGGCATGGACAGGGGCGTTACATGTCGCTGACTGGGCACTGGGTAACTATGGTGACAGCAGGACAAGGGGCTGCTGTCCAAGTCTTGCCGTCCCCACGAGTTGTGCGTCAATCCTCTTTATGTCAAAGTTCCTCCACTGCTTCTGCCTCCTCAACCTCCTCTCGGTCTTCCACCTGCACCCAAAGCCTGTCTGGTCATGCCACAAGCTTTCTAACTGCGCAGAAGGGATCCTGCACACCTCCTTACTATGCTGGCAGTAGGGCTCAACGTCATCAGGCGGTTTTTACATTGAAATGTCTGGGAAATGTGAGTCACACAGCTGAGGAGTTGTGGTCAGCTCTGGAGAACCAATTTCATGAATGGTTGTCTCCACTGGACCTGAAACCAGGGAAGGCCGTGTGCGACAATGCTGCAAACCTGGGTGCGGCCCTTGGCCGGGGCAATGTCACACACGTGCCTTGTATGGCTCACGTGTTGAACCTGGTTGTCCAGCAATTTTTAGCCCACTATCCCAGACTAGATGGCCTTCTGCAGAGGGCACGGTCGCTGTGTGCTCACTTCCTCCGTACGCATCCCGCAGCTCAGCGACTTACATCTCTACAGAAGTCGTTGGGCCTGCCACTTCACCGGCTAAAATGCGATGTGCCTACCCGGTGGAATTCAACTCTGCACATGTTGCAGCGACTGTGGCAGCACCGACAAGCCCTGGTGCAATACGTTCTGACGTATAGCCTGGGCCAACGAGATTCAGAGGTGGGGCAAATCACGCTGGAGGAGTGGTCTCAGATCAGGGACCTATGCACCCTTCTGCACAGTTTTGAAATGGCGACGAAGATGTTTAGTGCTGACGATGCCATTATCAGCATGACTATTCCGGTGATTTACATGCTGGAGCACATGTTAAACAGAATTCGGAGTCAGGTGGTGGCACAAGAGGAGGTGGAGGAAGTAGAGGAGGAGGAGTTGTATGCGGAAGGGCTAACATCTGCAAGGTCCAGACGGTCGGCAGCACCAAGGCGGCAGGCATGTGAGGGTGGGGGAGATGGTTTTACCAGGGCGCATGGTAGCAGCCAAACTAGTGAGGAAGGTGCAGGAGCCCAGGAAGAAGTGGAGGACGAACTGATGGAAGACTCATCAGATGAGGGAGACCTTGATCACATTTCTGTTGTGCGAGGTTGGGGGGAGAGGACAGAGGAAGGAAGCATGATTGTTACCTCGTCACCAACACAACAGGGACTTGGTGCTCCTGGATGCGCAACACACATGAGTGCCTTCTTGCTGCACTACCTGCAACATGACCCTCGAATTGTGAGAATTAGAAATAATCCTGACTACTGGGTTGCCACACTGTTAGATCCCCGGTACAAAAGTAAATTTGCAGAAATTATTCCTGCCATAGAAAGGGATGCACGCATGCAGGAGTATCAGCAGAGACTGTTGCAGAATCTTACATGTGCTTTTCCACAAAATACCAGTGGTGCACGTAGTGAATCTCACAGTTCCAACTTGCCAACCGTGGGACCGTCAAGTGTTCAGCACTCAAACCGTAACAGAACCACAGTATCTGCTGGTAACATCAATTTTGCGGAATCATTTCACCACTTTTTTAGCCCATCCTTTGCAAGGCCACAGGAGACAAGAAGTCTGACACATAGTTAATGCCTAAAGACGATGGTACAGGAGTATCTCCAAGTAAACATTGAAGCCACGACTGTGTCACTGGACCCTTGCTCTTTTTTGGCTTCCAATCTGGATAAATGGCCGGAGCTAGCCACTTATGCCTCGGAGATCTTGTCATGCCCCGCAGCCAGCGTTCTGTCTGAACGTGTGTTCAGCGCTGCTGGTGGTGTGCTGACAGATAAGCGCACGCGGTTCTCCACTGATAATGTAGACAGACTCACGTTCATAAAGATGAACAAATCATGGATCCGAAACGACTTTTCTACCCCTGTGTCATCCTGGGGAGAGTAAAAGCTTGATGATTGGTTAAAATCACCCTACCAACCGTTTTAAGCTTTCAAATTACTAATCATGTTTATCTGTATCTTGACTGGAAAATAATTTGGGCTTTGTAGCAGTGTGCAGCACTGATCCTATTAGGCCATCTATACTAAAGCTTCACCAGATTTAAAATTAAAAATAATTTTTAGCTGCATCTAGACCGGAAAATAATTTTGTGGCTCCGAGATGCGCAAGACACATAAGTGCCTTCTTGCTGCACTACCTGCAGCATGACCCTCATATTGTCAGAATTCGAAGTAATCATGACTACTGGGTTGCCACACTCTTAGATCCCCCAAACTTTTCGATCAACCTTTTCATTTTAATAAAGACCAAAAAAACGGTCATTTTTGAAATTATAAGCATTAGCAGGTTGTTAGAAACTGAAATCAAACAGTTTTCAACTCAAAACTTTATTCTAGGTGATGTTACATTTTCACATAGGACCCCTTGTTCGAAAGGAGCTTCTGAACTCTCTCGTCCATTGAATTTGTCAGGTTTTGGATGGTTTCTGCTTCAATTGTTTTGCATGAGGACAGAATACCCTCCCAGAGCTGTTGCTTAGATGTGAACTGCCTCCCGCCATCATAGACACTCCTTTTAATGATGCTCCAAAGGTTCTGAATGGGGTACAGGTCAGGGGAGCATGGGGGTCACACCATAAGTTTGTCCCCTTTTATGCCCATATCAGCCAGAGATGCAGATGTTTTATGTGCAGCATGAGATGGTGCATTATCATGCAGAAAAATGATCTTGCTGTGAAATACACGGTTCTTCTTCTTGAACCATGGCAGGAAGTGCTGTTTGAGAAAATCCACATACATTATGGAGTTCATCTTTAGCGCCTTCAGGGATCCTAAAGGGGCCGACAATCTCTCTCCCCATGATTCCAGCCCAAAACATTACTCCACCTCCTCCTTGTTGGCGCTGTAGCCGTGTTTGCGTGGGGTGTCCATCAACCAGCCATCCTCCACTCCATCCATCTGGACCATCGAGCGCTGCACGGCACTCATCCGTGAACAAAACTGTTTTGAAATCAGTCTTCATGTAATGTTTGGCCCACTGGAGCCATTTCTGCTTGTGTGAAGTGGATAGAGGAGGTCGACAGGATGGCGTATGCACAGCTGCAAACCTCTGAAGGACCCTGCAGCTTCAAAAACTTGTCTGCTGCTATGACAAGGCTTTTTTGCCGCTGCTCTTTCAACCTGACGTAATTGCCTGTAGGAAAGAGTCCTCAATTTGCCCTTATCAGCACGCACACGTGTGTACTGTGAATCAGCTACATACTTCTTGATTGCCAAGACACTTCATCCTGATCATCGCACAATGTTGATTGTAGTCATGCCTTGACCTAAACACTCCACAATTTGTTGCTTCTCAGCAGCCGACACATCCTTTTTCTTTCCCATTTTGGCAGAAAATGTAGGCTGCTTAATAATGTGAGAGAGCCTTCTTAAGTAGTCTTGCCTTTCATTGGACACACCTGCCAAACTAATTAGCACAGGTGTCTGCAATTGCTTACAGTGATATAAAGAGCCCTGACACACATCACCATCAATGAGTTTAACTGACAAACAAACAAATTCTTCCCTTATCACTCCTAAACACTTTTTGCATAATAATTTGGAACGCAGTGTACATGTGCTTTTCCACAAAACACCAGCGGTTCACATAGTGAATCTTACAGTTCTAACTTGCCAACCGTGGTCTGTATGGAGTTGTTCAATAAAGGGCCCAAAATTAAGATAACATAGATGGGAGAGGTCTCTATGAATAGGAACTCCTAAGTATTTGATACCCTGTGAGGGCCAGGCAAAGGGAAAGTTGGACTGGATGGAATCCTATATGGATTTGGGGAGGGAGACATCGAGGGCCTCAGACTTCGCTGCATTGATTTTAAAATTTGACCATGTAACAAAGTGATCTATTTCAGCCATAACAGCATGGATGGATATATGTGATTGAGTGATATATACTAGGACATCATCAGCAAATAGAGAGCACTTGTACTCGGTGCCTCCCACCTCAATCCACCTAATATTGGGGTTATGGCGAATTGATGAGAGCAGGTGCTCCGTCACTAGGATGTATAAGAGAGGGGACAGAGGACATCCCTGCCTTGTCCCATTGGTGATTGTGAAAGGTGATGAAAATGTTCTGACGCACCCCCTGGGCCTTGGGACACCCGGAGCCGGACCCTTTTTGGTGGATGCTGGTGGTTGTAGTCTTCGTGGCGGCGACCCGGTTCCGTGGTTCAGGGCGGTCAAACCAGTGGCGGAACTATTTATGTGGTTTTGATGTTTAAATGTACGACTACGCCACCCGTGGATCGCGGTCAGAGTGAACCGCCGCTACAGGGCAGACCGCTGAGGCTGGTGTTGTGGGTGCAGCAGAGCGTAGCATAACTCCCCACGGGAGGAGTATAGCCTCAGGGCAGTGCATGCGGAGGATGGGGGTGATGGTGCAGGGCAGCAGTAGTAACGACACGGAGTCAGTGATGCAGTTCAGGGCCTTTACTCACAGTTCTTATTATCCAGACCATGTCTGCAGGTAACGGCTGCCCACGTCGTACTGTGCTCACTAGGTGAGGGGCTCAGACAACTCCCAGATAACTTTGGAGCACTTCACAGGACCCCCTTTGTGTGTCCTTTGTCTGGCCTTTCTTACCAACACTTCTGTCCGGCTGCCTCGGGCCTCCTCTTGGTAAACTTGGCGCCAGTTTCCCTGACCCTATGTGGTGCCTTCCTAGCGGGTGTAGCGAGGGGCTGCGCCACATAAAATGTCAGAGCCTCCGGTTTCTAGCTGAGGGTCGTTTCCTGCCTCCACTAGTTCGGGGACCGGTCTCCCCCTTTGGCCTGACCCCTCCACGCAGGTGGATTCGGGCGTGCGGTGGCGACTCGCCCATCCGCACCCCTGGGATCCCTTCATTCCTCGTTCCTGGAGCCTTCTCCGCTCCTCTTCCTTCCTTCTCCCTCTTCCAGGCCTGGGCCTCTGTTACTAGGCCCGCCTCCAGAGCAGAGCTCATGCAGAGCCCCTGCTCCCTGCCACTTCTGCTCAGACTTCTCTGCACTGAACTAAGATGGTGCCCACCTTTTATACTCCCTTCTCAATGCACCCAGGAACTGCTTCCTCCCTGCTCCTGCACTACAGGGTTCCCCTTCCTCAGTGTTCCCTCCCCCCACTCCAGCCAGGGACAGGGACTGTCGTGCCCATCTCAGGGGCATATTGGTCGCCCTGCCCCACGGCAATGTGGTGTAATGCATGCAGGTGTCGGGTCCTGATCCACACTCCATCCTTACCTGAGAGTGAGATATCACACCTCTGGGTGAGGTGCAATACGTCTGTAGCAACCGAGCCCTCAGGGTGCTACAGTTCTATTTATCTTCAGCCTAGGTGACGTATTGTGATACAGGGCCGTGATTTTGGCTATAAAAGGGTCCCCTAGACCCCTACCCCAAGCTTTTTAAGAGAATCATATATGGCGTGCCAGGAGACTCTATGGAATGCTTTCTCAGCATCCAACGAGAGTATCTAATTACAAATTTTTAACTGCATCTAGCCCAGGAAATACTTTGTGCCTAGTAGCAGTGTCTGCTAGTCAGCGGATTATCCCGGCTGTTAAGCAAGCTACACCACCTGTAGTTTAGACACTTAATTTTTTCAAAGGAAATGCTTCGGGACCATGGGATACTTAGTGAAGAGCATCAGGAGGCACCCCAAGGCATAGGGGCTGGGACTGGCAGTAGGATGCCTTGCGGTGGACAGCCGAGCTCGATTCTTATAAAAGCTTTTTAACTGCAGCAGCTTTAGTGGACGCTACTGGAGCTGGAATTACGCGGCTGCTGGCATGAGACTTGCCCTCCAATAGACCCTTGTAAATGGATTTAAAGTGTATTCATTCAAATTAGAGAGACAATTTAAATTAAAAAGCTTAGAGCTGCCTCCACCACAGGGGGGCTCGCTCGACCCACCAGCGGACAGGCACCAGTATTGGGAGAGGGGGGCTGGCCATCAGGGTTCACCGCGGCTCTGGCACAAACCCGGCGACACGGAGGTGGCACGGGCAGGAGCGGACTGGCCGTGTCGGCTTCTCACTTTTTGGATTTTAGAAGGGCATGACATGCCTATATCTGTGTCTCCCCCTCCTTTTACTCCTCCACCTCTTTTATTTTCGCATGACTATATGTACTTGTCACTTTTCCATGTGTTAGTTATGTCTTCTGAGCAGTTTGTCAGCTTTTGGACACCTTTGAAGGTGTTTTCTATGTGTTTCTATGTGTTTTTGTTTGCCTGCCATTGGTTTTAACGGTGTTCGAAGGTGTTCGACGAACAGTTCGGCGAACACACGGGTGTTCGACGAACCGAACCGAACTCGAACACTACGAGGGTGGCTCAACACTAATACTAAGTATATATCTGAATTGAGTGTGGTGTGTAGCTTGGCAGCTCAATTAATGCAATGTACCCTCACATGATTAATGACTTGGATTGATTCATGTTATAATTAATTAACTCCCAAGGTTTCTCTTAAAGTCATTATTGATAATTATTTAAATGAGAAAAGAGATATTTTCTGTTTTAAGCAAGATTCAGAATGAGATTGTGAGTAATTACTGAGGCACAAATGTGCAAGAATATGAAAGCACTCAAAGCAGTCAATTTTAAGAGGTCTTCTCTGGAACTATGCTAATAAAAACAAAACTGGTTTATCACCAATTAATTTGTTTTTTCTCTTTCTTCTTATTGCACAACCCAAGTACTGTACATATCATCAGGTACACATTTCTACACCTCATTGAGTGTACTACTTCATAACAAAATGGTACACAACTGTATATCCCGCTTAATACATAGTAACATAGTAACGTAGGTAGAATATAGACCTAGGTCCATCCAGTTCAACCTTACTCCCCCAATTGTACTCCCTACACTAACACTACACTAACTTACTGGGACTAGGCCTCACAAATGTATTATTACCATTTTTATTATTGCTGCACTATTACAATTAAATATAATATATAATATATATAATTTATAATTTTTAATTAGTTTTATATTTTGTATTACTCTTATGATTCTAATATTAGTATTACTAAAAATCCCTATGCCTAAATCTGTTGATCCAGAAGAAGACAAAAACCCCAGGACACATTCAGCCAATTTGCATCACGGGGAAAAATTCTTTCTTGATCCCGAGAAAAGGCAATCAGTCCTAGAACCCTGGATCAAACCTAATTATGATACTAGTTATGTAATTACTAGTGTTGAGCGAGCACTAAAATGCTCGGGTGCTCGAAGATCGGGCCGAGCTCGCCGTGATACTCGGGTGCTCGACCCGAGCAACGAGCCCAATGTTAGTCTATGGGAGACTCGAGCATTTTTGCGGTGGCACCCCCGGCAGTCTTTTAAAAGCCTAACAAGTGCCCAAAACGATAGTGACAGTGCTCAAATGACATGGGGACAGCATGGGGATCGCCGCAGGAAGCATTTCTGACCCCCAGGTCACTGCTGTCAACAATGTGGTCAGAGGTATTAAGCCATTTTTACTGGCTCACAATAAAACATTCAAAAACAAAAGTGAAACTTTTTTCCTGTGAAATATGTTAAGGAACATCCTTTCCAGGGAAAAGACTTGTGTATAAGTTAAAATAAATGACCAAAAACAAAAATACTCCTCCACACCTTCGGCTATGTTCACAAGTAGCATTTTTTATGCGTTTTTGCACTTTTGTATTGCTTTCAACTATGACAAATGCATTCACCGGGAAATGTCATTTTAACATTTTACAACCTTATCTGACCATGTGCTGTGTGACACATGCATAAAGTGCTGAAAAGACATGGGAACAGCATGGGGAAGACCCCTGGAAGCATCTCTGACTCCCAGGTCACTGTCTAAAAGTGTGCCCATCATAAGTGATCCTTGGCGCATCAGAAGATGCAGACTTGCAACTATCCCCATGCAAGTTCTAGTCCCAGGGCAGTGTTCAATTGTACCTCCCCCATTCCTTGCAATACAAGCGCAAGTATGCAGCCTGCCACCCACCCACCCCCAGGCTGCAATACCATACTGCTTGCTTGCTTGAACTTGAAATTGGGCCTTTTAGGCATGTGGAGGCGGAATCTGGCCACCACGTCATGGCTGTGTTGGCGGCCTGGAATCCATACTCAGTCCCCAGCCACCCCGCGGCCCGGTGTCCACACACGGTCCCCAGACGCCTGGGGGCAGCCAGGTGTCCATAAACGGTCCCCAGCTGCCCCTATTTCTCCTTGGAACATCCCCCCCACACACTTTTCTTATCCCGGCCTGCTTTAGGCAGCATTGGACAAGCCCACCAGAGAACCAGACTCCTCCGATGGGCCCTGACTTCTCCATCGGTGGAGTTGAGAGTGCCAAGGTGAGGAGCATGATGATGATGATAGAAGTTAGCATCTGCTATGTTTTCTTTTAATGCAAGTGTAAGTGTGCAGCCTGCCACCCACCCACCCCCAGACTGCAATTCCATACTGCTAGCTTGCACTTGAAATGGGGCCTTTTAGTTTGGAGGAGGCCGAAGCTGGCCACTACCTCATGGCTGCTTCGGCAGCGAGGTATTTATACTCAGTCCCCAGCCACCCCTATTTCTCCTGGTGTGCCTTATACATAAGATTAAGAGCGTATACCAAAACATTACCTGTGCCCTCCCCAGTGCATTTAGTGGGAAGGAGAGCCTATTCCTCTGTAGTATGTGCATGCCAAACCCCTGTTCATGGTACATGCGAAGATGCCTCCCACCTTGCACCTGTCATTGCAGACTTGCAACTGTCCCCATTCAAGTCCTTGTCCCAGGGCAGTGTTCAATTGTACCTCTCCCATTCCTTGCAATGCAAGCGCAAGTATGCAGCCTGCCACCCACCCACCCCCAGGCTGCAATACCATACTGCTTGCTTGCACTTTAAATTGGGCCTTTTAGGCATGTGGAGGCGGAATCTGGCCACCATGCCATGGCTGTGTCGGTGGCCTGGTATCCATACTCAGTCCCCAGCCTCCTGGTGGCCGGGTGTCGCCGCTTGCTCCCCAGCCTCCAGGGGTTGGCCTGGTGTCCATACTCGGTCCCCAGCCACCCCTATTTGTCCCAGTAACCTTTCCCACACTTTTCTTAGCCTGGCCTGCTTTAGGGCAGCATTGGCCGAGCCCACCGGACTATCAGACTCCTCCGGTGGGCCCTGGCTTCTCCATCAGGGGAGTTGAGAGTGCCAAGGTGAGGAGCATGATGAGTGTTATGTTCTGCTACCAGAGCTAAGGAAAGAGAGGAGATCTGTCCCTACGATAGAACTCAGCTTAATCCCTACGATGTAACAGGGAACCTGATCCTGCGATCAGACCTGCTAAAGTCCTAAGCTAGTCTGTACGGAGACCTATAGATGTGGGGAAGGAATCCCTACAAGTACTAAGGACTGGGAGGAATATGGGACACCTCCTAACAGAAATAGTAGCAGACAGACGAACAAACAAAATATATAGAACATAGAGGTCAGTAGACCAAGCAAACTAACAGAGCAAGACACAGAGCACAGGCTAGCTAGAAAGTAGATATACAATGATGTCCAGCAAAGCCAGAAGGGCGGAGCAGGATTAAATAGGCCAACAAGGTCATGTGACCAGCAAAGGAAAAAAAACCTAAGAGCAAGGTTCTAACAGTACCCCCCCTTCTAAGAGGATCCTCCGGATCCCCTAGGACCAGGCTTATCAGGAAATCTCCTGTGAAACGCTCTGATAAGTCTGGACGCGGAAACATCATCCGACCTCACCCAAGAGTTATCCTCGGGACCGAAACCTTTCCAGGCCACAAGATACTGCAAACTACCTCTATACCGTCTAGAGTTAAGGATGCGAGAAATTTCATATTCCCCGTCCTCCACCACCGGAGGAACAGAGGCGGAGGCGTCACAATCCTATACAACAGCTTTTTTCAACAGAGAGACATGAAATACCGGATTAATTCTCCAGGAGGTAGGAACCTCCAACCTAACAGCAGATTGGTTGACAACCTGAAGCACCTTAAAGGGCCCTACAAACTTGGGACCCAATTTCTTTGAAGGAATCCTCAACCGCAGATTCCTAGAGGACAACCAAACCATGTCACCAACAGCGAACAAAACCTCCTGTCGTTTCCTATCAAAGTAGTCTTTAGATTTTCTGTTGGCCTCCTGAAGATTACCACGCACATCCGTCCAAACTCTCTCCAAATCACCGGAAAAATTCTCCTCCTCAGGCACGGCAGATCCCAACTTGGAGAACGACCCAAACGACGGATGTCTCCCAGAACAACAAAAAAAAGGCGAACAACCAGCAGAAGAAGATGTATGATTGTTCAGAGCAAATTCAGCAAGTGGCAGAAACTCAGACCACCCCTCTTGATTGTCTGCCACAAAACAACGCAAGAACTGCTCAACATCCTGGTTTTTCCTTTCTGTCTGGCCATTAGATTCAGGATGATATCCGGACGAGAACGACAAATGAACTCCCAACCTATCACAAAAGGCACGCCAAAAACGAGCCACGAACTGAGGACCCCTATCAGAAACAATGTCAGTAGGAACGCCATGAAGTCTGACAATTTCCTTGACAAAGGCCTTAGCGAGAGTTTTAGCGCAGGGCAGTTTGACGAAAGGAACCAAGTGACACATCTTGCTAAAACGGTCCACGACCACCCAGATGACAGTAAAACCCTCAGAGGGGGGAAGGTCAGTTATAAAGTCCATAGCCAAATGTGTCCAAGGAGCACTGGGAACCTCCAAAGGACAAAGCAACCCCGCAGCAGGAGTATGTGAGGACTTAGATCTAGCACATATAGTACATTGACGCACCCACTTAATGACTTCCTTCTGCCATCCAGGCCACCAAAAACTGCGACCCACCAGTCTCTTGGTCTCAGAGATTCCGGGATGACCTGCCAACCGAGATTCGTGACACTCAACAAACAAATCTCTCCTAAAGGTCCCAGGCACAAACAACCTCCCATGAGGAGTGTTAGAAGGGGCATTCTCCTGTGCTTTAAGAATCTCATTTTCCAAAACGGAGTCCAAAGCAGCTATCACAACACCTTCTTGTAAAATGTTCTCCTCTTTCTCAGCACCGACTATGGGAGAAAAACTGCGAGACAAGGCATCCGCCTTAACATTCTTAGTACCAGGGATGTAAGTAACGGAGAAATTAAACCGCGAGAAAAACAGTGCCCACCTAGCCTGACGGGCATTCAGGCGCTTGGCAGCATCAAGATATATCAGATTTTTATGATCCGTAAGAACCTGAACGGGAAATTCCGCACCTTCCAAGAAGTGGCGCCAGTGTTCAAATGCGAGTTTAATAGCCAATAATTCCCGATTACCAATATCGTAATTCAGTTCAGTCTCCGAAAATTTTTTTGAAAAAAAAGGCACAGGGATGTAATCCATCCCCGTTATCCTGAGACAATACTGCGCCAACCCCCACAGAGGAAGCATCAACCTCAACCAAAAACGGCCTAGTAACATCAGGCTGCATAAGGATGGGAGCAAAGGTGAACCTCTCCTTGAGATACACAAAAGCTTCAATGGCCTCAGAAGACCACTGAACCGCATCAGCACCTTTCCTGGTGAGATCAGTCAGAGGTTTGACAATACTAGAAACATTTTTTATGAATTTTCTATAGTAATTGGCGAAACCCAAAAACCTCTGTATCGATTTCAAACCAATAGGCCTAGGCCATTCCTGCACAGCCTGAACCTTAACCGGATCCATCTCAAAACCTTTGCTGGAGATAATGTAGCCCAAAAAACTAATTCTCTGTACAGCGAACTCACATTTCTCCAGCTTAGCAAAAAGCGAATTGTCCATTAATAACTGTAATACCTCACGCACGCTCCGCCAATGAGACTCCAGATCCGGCGAATAAATCAAAATGTCATCCAAATACACAACCACATTTTTACCGATCAAAGGTCTAAGGATGTCATTAATCAGATTCTGAAAAAATGCAGGAGCATTAGTAAGACCAAAAGGCATAACCAGATTCTCAAAATGACCCACAGGAGTGTTAAAAGCAGTCTTCCATTCGTCACCCTCCTTCATGCGCAACAGATTGTATGCCCCCTTAAGGTCAATTTTAGAGAACCACTTGGCCCCCATTAACTGGTTAAACAGATCAGGAATCAATGGCAGTGGGTAAGGATTGCGTACCGTAATTTTGTTAATCTCACGAAAATCCAGACAAGGACGTAAACCGCCGTCCTTTTTTTTTACAAAAAAAAATCCAACCGCCACAGGAGACTTAGAGGGCCTAATGTGACCGGCGGCCAAACTTGTCTGTATGTATTCCTCCAAAGCCTTCCTCTCAGGAATAGTAAGGTTAAATAAACGACTTTTAGGAAGAGTCGCTCCAGGGACAAATTCAATAGAACAATCATAGTCTCTATGGGGAGGCAAAACCTGCGATTCCTTCTCAGAAAAAACTCTCCAAAAATCCTGAATAGGAACAGGCAATTCTCCCCTATCCAAAGCTGCAATACGCCCATTACAACACTTGTCATAACATTTATGGCTCCAGGATTTAATTTCACTGGTAGACCAATCCAGTGCAGGATTGTGAAATTTTAACCAGGGCAATTCCAATATTACTGGAGAAGGCAAGTTATTCAACACTACCAAATCCAATTTCTCATGGTGAACACCATTAATAGTGAGAGGAAATTCACAGACCTTGAGAGTAATATTCTTCAAAGGGGAACCATCCACAGAAACCACAGCAATGGGGGATGATAAAGGTTCAGGTTTTAAATTGAGTCTTTCCACGAATCCCCCATCAATAACATTCAGAGTAGACCCACAATCGACAAACACCCGAAATTCCATTAATTTTTCCTGAGCAATCGTGGAAGCAGCTAAAAATACACCCTTGGAATTTAAACAGGCAATACGGGCATGACTGACCATTTTTTTTTCTTTCTTCATACGAAGCTCACAGCCTTTAATCAAATGACCAGATTTTCCGCAATAGAAACACAAGCCTTCAAAAAATCGACGGTCTTTTTCTTGAGAGCGAGGTGCCACCGATCCAATCTCCATCGGTTCACCACTGTTAGTACACACATTCTCATAACCAGAAACTGACATAGCAGAGGATTTGCTCTCATTAACCCTTGCACGCAGTCTTCTATCCACCCGTATAGCTAATTGCATAGCCTGTTGCAAATCTTCAGGTGTAGGATAAGCAATTAGCAGGTCTTTAACCCTTTCACTGAGCCCAGCAAGAAATAGACTTTTCAGAGCAGAATCGTTCCACCCTGTTTGAGTAGACCAACGACGGAAATGAGTACAATATTTTTCCACATTACCTGATCCTTGTTTTAAACGTCTCAACTCAGTCTCAGCTGATGCGACACGGTCAGGATCATCATATAATAGTCCCAAAGCAGAAAAAAAACTATCCACTGATCTGAAGCATGTATCACTAGGTTGCAAAGAAAAGGCCCACTCCTGAGGCTCTTTGCGCAAAAGTGACATTATGAACCCTACACGCTGGGATTCATCCCCAGAGGACTTAGGTCTCAAACGAAAATACAATAAGCAAGCATTTTTGAATGAAAAAAATTCTCGGTGTTCACCAAAAAATAAATCCGGCAAACATACCTTAGGCTCCAAGAAATGTGCTCCAGGACAGTTACTCACGTGCTGACGGAGCTCGGCCACCTCCAGAGAGAGTCCCTGCAGGCGATGAACCAAATCCTGAACCGACACCATGATGGAACAGAAAACTCTTTCCTTAGAGAATTTGCTGGCTGGACTTACTGTTATGTTCTGCTACCAGAGCTAAGGAAAGAGAGGAGATCTGTCCCTACGATAGAACTCAGCTTAATCCCTACGATGTAACAGGGAACCTGATCCTGCGATCAGACCTGCTAAAGTCCTAAGCTAGTCTGTACGGAGACCTATAGATGTGGGGAAGGAATCCCTACAAGTACTAAGGACTGGGAGGAATATGGGACACCTCCTAACAGAAATAGTAGCAGACAGACGAACAAACAAAATATATAGAACATAGAGGTCAGTAGACCAAGCAAACTAACAGAGCAAGACACAGAGCACAGGCTAGCTAGAAAGTAGATATACAATGATGTCCAGCAAAGCCAGAAGGGCGGAGCAGGATTAAATAGGCCAACAAGGTCATGTGACCAGCAAAGGAAAAAAAACCTAAGAGCAAGGTTCTAACAATGAGGATGATAGAAGTTAGCATCTGCTTTGTTTTGTTGTAATGCAAGCGCATGTATGTAGTAACGGCTAGGCCTGAGGTGGTCAGCGTTTTGGCGCATATTCTACCTCCTCCGAGGATTGCTGGATGTTTTCCTGCTACTATCCAAGTTCTATGACTCCCGTTAAAACAAAGCTTCAGGTGATAAATGATGGATGAGGTAGTGGCAAAGGAGAAAGAGCAGGAGGAACAGGGACCATTCACATCAATATCAGGCCAGTCAACCAGATATGTCTTGTAGGATATGTTTCTGTAACAAAAGGAGCGGTTCGGCTACACAGTTATAGGGCATACAGTGAGTGCAATGCCTACCAAAAATTTCAAGGCACTCCAATGCCCCTTGGAAATGACATGGAGGTCAGAGGGCGTTAACTAAACCTTTTTTTCCATTTATAGCAACTGGGTCTCCTGTGCACTGTTGGCCTAAGCAGTGAATGGAAGGCTTTCCAAAAATTATGAGGAACTGCAATGCCCCTTACAAGAGCCATGTGTGGCACCCCAGGGGTCTGGTCACCACAGTAATAGAGATATTACGTCGGAGAGCAAGTGGGAGGTTTCCTGGTCAGGATCCCTTAAACATGCAACATCCTCCTGCCCCAGTCCTGGGAGGGGAGAATTCTGCCCTTATAAACTGGATCTGGGGCGGGGTTGAGTGAGTCAGAGAACAGAGAACAGTCAGAGTCAGAGTGAGAGCAAGGGAAAGTAACAGCAAGGAGCTCTGTAGGAGCTAGGAGCTAAAGACCAGGGGCTGGAAGCTGAGCAGAGCTCGCCCTGGCAGAAGACAATAGGAACCGGACACAGGAGTCCGAGGCTGTGAGGACTTATATATCTAGCAGCAGAAACCAGCTGGCAGGGGATTTCAGGTCCTCTGGCCATAGAAGCCCGGAGGCTCAGTCAAAAGGAAGGGACCAGCACCGCCATCGTGGAGCGGAGGCTAACAGAAGGCCCCAAGTCACCAGCCATACGGGTGAGCACTACACGGTACACTCAGGGACGTGGGCTACTTCTACCCGCTTACAGCAAGGTAGCCAGGAAGAGTGCAGACAGACGGGGAGGCCTACAATTCCACCTGGCCAGGGGAACTCCTGCTTGCTCACAGACTGACCAGGCCTCTTATGCTAGCCAGTACTCCCGGGAGGGTCTACCTTATAATCATCAGTAAAGACCCTGAACTGCACTGCAAAGACTCTGAGTCGTTCCTGCTGCGCTCGTGCACCATCACCCCCATCATCCACACTCACTGCCCTGAGGCTATACTCCTCCTGAGGGGAGTTATCCCATTCTCTGCTGCGCACACAACACCAGCCTCAGCGGTCTGCCTCGCAGCGGTGGTACTCCCTGACCGCAATCCACGGGTGGCGCAGTCGGACAATTAACCTCAAAACCTAAGAAAGACTGCCACTGGTTTGACCAGCCTGAGCCACGGGACCGGGTCACCGCCACGGAGACTACAGACCCCAAAGACCAGGCACCGGGTATCCCACACACGTGTACACACGACCCAGGGGGCGCGTTACATGCAGTACAGCATATTACAAACATAAGTCTCATTATTGAGGAGTGGGTGTCCCATAGTATTTGCTTATGCCTTGCAAGCAAAAGCTGCAAAAATTAGGACGGAGCAACTTGCAATGCCCCTTACAAGAGCCATGCAGTACAGCATATTACAAATATAAGTCCCATTATTGGGGAGTGGGTGTCCCATAGTATTTGCTTATGCCTTGCAAGCAAAAGCTGCCAAAAATTAGGACGGAGCAACTTGCAATGCCCCTTACAAGAGCCATGCAGTGCAGCATATTACAAACATAAGTCCCATTATTGGGGAGTGGGTCTCACATAGTATTTGCTTATGCCTTGCAAGCAAAAGCTGCCAAAAATTAGGATGGAGCAACATGCAATGCCCCTTACAAGAGCCATGCAGTACAGCATATTACAAACATAGGTCCCATTATTGGGGACTGGGTGTCCCATAGTATTTGCTTATGCCTTGCAAGCAAAAACTGCCAAAAATTAGGACGGAGCAACTTGCAATGCCCCTTACAAGAGCCATGCAGTACAGCATATTACAAACATAAGTCCCATTATTGGGGAGTGGGTGTCCCATAGTATTTGCTTATGCCTTGCAAGCAAAAGCTGCCAAAAATAAGGACGGAGGAACTTGAAATGCTGGCACCCTGGTGGTATAGTGGTGGCGGAGGCTGAGGATAAGGAGAAGAAGATAAAACAGCCGAAACGAGGAAGCGTATACCATGTGTGGGTGTGAAGCGGTGCATGTGAATACACCTCCCGAAATAACACAGTGGATTTGACTTTATGTTACTCTGCTGTCATTTGGTGGTGATGAGAAGTCTGGCCCAATCCAGCCCTTGTTCATTTTGATAAGGGTCAGCTTGTCAGCATTGTCAGTTGACAGGCGAGTGCGCTTATCAGTTATAATTCCCCCAGCGGCACTAAAATGACGCTCCGATAACACGCTAGCGGCAGGGCAGGCTAGGACCTCCAAGGCGTACAGAGCGAGTTCATTCCAAGTGTCCAGCTTGGATACCCAATAATTAAAAGGCACAGAGGAATCACGGAGGACGCTGGTACGGTCGGCAAGGTACTCCCTCACCATCTTTTGAAACTTTCCACTCCTTGTGAGAGTACCCCGCGCCTCAGGGCCTGTAAGCTGGGCGGGTGTCAGAAAACTGTCCCAGAACGTTGACAGTGTTCCCCTGCCTCTGCTGGATTGGAGTTGCATCTCTCTCGCCTGTACGCCTTGGTTGGGCAATGAACTGTGACCTCTGCCGCTAGCGTGTTCAGATGGGAATTTTTTTGAGTTCTGCAGCAAGGGCCTTCTGGTACTGCCCCATTTTTGTAGACCTCTCCACCTCAGGAATTAGAGAGTGAAAGTTCTCCTTGTAGCGGGGGTCTACAAGTGTCACCAACCAGTAATGACTGTCACCCAACATTTTGACAACGTGAGGGTCACGGTTAAGGCAGCGTAACATAAAGTCAGCCATGCGTGCCAGACTGGTAACGGGCAAGATTTCCGTGTCCTCACCAAGATGACGACTGACCATGCTCTCCTCCTCCTCCTCCTCTTCCTCCTCCCCCCTGTCCTCAGGCCACCCACGCTGAACCGACGGTATGACACTTGTACAGGTACTACCGTCTACAACGCATGATAGCAGCTCCTGTTCTTCCTCCTCCTCCTCCTCCTCTCCCTCATTGTCCCCCAATGCACGTTGGGATGAGATGAGGCTGGGCTGTGTGTAATCGCCCGCTACTGCTTCTTGATCCATCTCATCATACTCTGGCTGCAATGCCTCCTCTTTAATTCTCTGCAGAGAGCGTTGCAAAAGACAGACAAGTGGGATGCTGACACTAATGATGGCGTCATCGCCACTCACCATCTTGGTGGCCTCCTCAAAGTTTGTCAGGATGGTACATATGTCAGACATCCAGGTCCACTCCTGTGGTCTTATGTGTGGAGTCTGACCTGAATATCGATGGCCTTGTTGCAGCTGGTACTCCACAACTGCTCTCTTCTGCTCACAAATCCTTTGCAACATGTGGAGGGTAGAGTTCCAACGTGTGGGGACATCACACGGAAGCTACAAACGCTGCTGCAACACAGCAAGGGCAGCGGAAGCTGTAGCCGACTTGCGAAAATGAGCTGACAGGCGGCGTACTTTCACGAGCAGATCTGGCAACTCGGGGTACGATTTAAGAAACCGCTGAACCACGAAGTTAAGCACATGAGCCAGGCATGGTACGTGTGTGATCTCACCTCGCCTCAGAGCCGCCACCAGGTTACGGCCATTGTCACACACGACCATGCCGGGATGTAGGTTCAGCGGTCTCAGACACAGATCTGCCTGCTCTTTCACAGCTGTCCACAACTCACAAGCAGTGTGAGGTTTATCACCTAAGCTTATGAGTTTCAGCACAGCCTTTTGCCGCTTGGCGGAGGCAGTACTGCAATGCTTCCAGCTTGTAACTGATGTGGTGATATCTGAGATGGAGGCTGAACATGAGGAGGAGGAGGAGGATGCGCAGGAGCTGTACACTGTGGGGGCAACTCTGACTGACATAGGGCCCGCAATCCTCGGTGTGGGTCCCGGCTTCCACTATGTTTACCCAGTGTGCCGTCAGAGAGATGTACCGTCCCTGGCCACAAGCACTTGTCCACATGTCCGTTGTCAGGTGGACTCTCCCAGTAACTGTGTTGTTGAGGGCACGGCAGATGCTTTGGGACACGTGCTTGTGTAGTGTGGGGATGGCACACTGGGCAAAATAGTGTCAGCTGGGGACTGAGTACCGAGGGACGGCCACCGCCATAAGATTGCGGAAGGATTCCGTCTCCACCAGCCTAAAAGGCAGCATTTCCAATGCAAGCAGTCGTGAAATGTGCGAATTTAGGACTGTGGCCTGTGGGGCGCTAGCTGCGAATTTCCGCTTTCGTTCAAAGGTCTGGGATATGGACAATTGAACGCTGCGGTGGGACGTGGACGTGGACGTTGATGCTGTTTCTTGAGAAACTGCCATAACAAGTGAAGACTGAGAGGAGGGGGCATCTTTACATGCAGTATGGACAGGGGATTGCCTTGCACACACAACAGGGGGCTCTATTGCACGCGCAACAGTGGAAGAAGCAGTGGTGACTCCCGCTGACACTGGTCTTGGACCCTGGGTTTCGCCCCACAAAGTCGGGTGCTTTGCTGCCATATGCCTGATCATGCTGGTGGTGGTCAGGCTGGTAGTTTTGTCACCCCTGCTGATGCTGACATGGCAGGTGGAACATATGGCCTTTTTGGGGTTATCAGCACAGTCTTTAAAAAAATTCCAGACTCTAGAAGACCTACCACTTGTACTGGCAACGTCCTTCATGTTGGTGTTACGGGGAACGGTTGCCTGCCTTCTGTCTGCGGCCACCACACTGCTTCTTCCTGCCTGTTGGGGTACTCTGCCTCCCTCCCCCTGTGTGCTGCTGGCCTCACTCTGCATGTCCTCCTTCCACGTTGGGTCAGTTACTAGATCATCCACCACCTCCTCCTCTTCCACTTGCGCACCATGATCCTCCTCCTCACTTCCTGGCAATTGTGTCTCGTCATCGTCCACCTCTTGTGACAGATTGCCAACGTCGACTTCCTGTGGCCGTGGCTGTTCAAATATTTGGGCATCGCAACATGGGATCTCCTCTTCCACCACTTCAAGCGTATCAGGCGAGGGGCCCAAATATGGAAATGGACCAGTGAACAGCTCTTCAGAGTGTCCAAGTGTGGGATCACTTGCTGTCTGACGACACTTGGCATGGTGCGAGGAAGGAGCATCAGGGTGAGGAGGAGTATGCGGTCGAGACTCACGGCTACTAAGAGTTGACCGTGTGGAAGACAGACTGGAGGTGGTGGTGCCCAGGCAACTGGAAGTATTATCTGCTATCCAATTAATAACCTGTTCACACTGATCAGTTCTCAATACTGGTGTTGTTCTGTGCTTCCCTAGTAATTCGGTCAAGAAGTGGGAGCGAGAAGATGTGGCTGTTGGTTGTGGCACATTTTCACCTTGGCCACGGCCCCATCCTCTGCACTAACCATCACCAGAACGTCCACTTCCACGTCCCTTGCCACGTGCCTTGCCCATTGTAAGTGAAGTAAAATAGCTTACACTTGCACTATCAATGGAAAAAGGGTAATAAAGAGTAGATTAGAACCGTGGAAGAGGAAAACCACAGTTATTGTTTACTGGGGTATACCACACTTTTTTAAATAGAGATATTTGCAGCTGAACAGTGAGCGACACACTCAAACTGCTTTTTTTTTAGATACCAAAGGCCCAAAACTGGATAGTACAGCGATTTGACCCGTGGAACTGCGAAACCACACTGGGATGTCGGGCCTACACAAGACTATTTTCAACAGATATATTTTTGTGTCACAACAGTCAGGAGACACTACTGTTTTTCTTTACGGAAAAAACTACCAAAACCTGAATAATAGAGATTTTTTACCGTGGGATGGCAAAACCACAGTTATTGTTTACTGGGGTATACCACACTTTTTTAAATAGAGATATTTGTGGCTGATCAGTGAGCGACACACTCAAACTGCTTTTTTTTTAGATACCAAAGGCCCAAAACTGGATAGTACAGCGATTTGACCCGTGGAACTGCGAAACCACACTGGGATGTCGGGCCTACACAAGACTATTTTCAACAGATATATTTTTGTGTCACAACAGTCAGGAGACACTACTGTTTTTCTTTACGGAAAAAACTACCAAAAGCTGAATAATAGATATTTTTTAGCGTGGGATGGCAAAACCACAGCTATTGTTTACTGGGGTATACCACACTTTTTTTAAATAGAGATATTTGCGGCTGAACAGTGAGCGACACACTCAAACTGCTTTTTTTTTTAGATACCAAAGGCCCAAAACTGGATAGTACAGCGATTTGACCCGTGGAACTGCGAAACCACACTGGGATGTCGGGCCTACACAAGACTATTTTCAACAGATATATTTTTGTGTCACAACAGTCAGGAGACACTACTGTTTTTCTTTACGGAAAAAACTACCAAAAGCAGAATAATAGAGATTTTTTACCATGGGATGGCAAAATCACAGTTATTGTTTACTGGGGTATACCACACTTTTTTAAATAGAGATATTTGCGGCTGAACAGTGAGCGACACACTCAAACTGCTTTTTTTTTAGATACCAAAGGCCCAAAACTGGATAGTACAGCGATTTGACCCGTGGAACTGCAAAATCACACTGGGATGTTGGGTCTACACAAGACTATTTTCAACAGATATATTTTTGTGTCACAACAGTCAGGAGACACTACTGTTTTTCTTTACGGAAAATACTACCAAAAGCTGAATAATAGAGATTTTTTACCGTGGGATGGCAAAACCACAGTTATTGTTTACTGGGGTATACCACACTTTTTTAAATAGAGATATTTGCGGCTGAACAGTGAGCGACACACTCAAACTGCTTTTTTTTTTAGATACCAAAGGCCCAAAACTGGATAATACAGCGATTTGACCCGTGGAACTGCGAAACCACACTGGGATGTCGAGCCTACACAAGACTATTTTCAACAGATATATTTTTGTGTCACAACAGTCAGGAGACACTACTGTTTTTCTTTACAGAAAAAACTACCAAAAGCTGAATAATAGAGATTTTTTACCGTGGGATGGCAAAACCACAGTTATTGTTTACTGGGGTATACCACACTTTTTTAAATAGAGATATTTGCAGCTGAACAGTGAGCAACACACTCAAACTGCTTTTTTTTTAGATACCAAAGGCCCAAAACTGGATAGTACAGCGATTTGACCCGTGGAACTGCGAAACCACACTGGGATGTCGGGCCTACACAAGACTATTTTCAACAGATATATTTTTGTGTCACAACAGTCAGGAGACACTACTGTTTTTCTTTACGGAAAAAACTACCAAAAGCTGAATATTAGAGATTTTTTACCGTGGGATGGCAAAACCACAGTTATTGTTTACTGGGGTATACCACACTTTTTTAAATAGAGATATTTGTGGCTGATCAGTGAGCGACACACTCAAACTGCTTTTTTTTTAGATACCAAAGGCCCAAAACTGGATAGTACAGCGATTTGACCCGTGGAACTGCGAAACCACACTGGGATGTCGGGCCTACACAAGACTATTTTCAACAGATATATTTTTGTGTCACAACAGTCAGGAGACACTACTGTTTTTCTTTACGGAAAAAACTACCAAAAGCTGAATAATAGATATTTTTTAGCGTGGGATGGCAAAACCACAGCTATTGTTTACTGGGGTATACCACACTTTTTTAAATAGAGATATTTGCGGCTGAACAGTGAGCGACACACTCAAACTGCTTTTTTTTTTAGATACCAAAGGCCCAAAACTGGATAGTACAGCGATTTGACCCGTGGAACTGCGAAACCACACTGGGATGTCGGGCCTACACAAGACTATTTTCAACAGATATATTTTTGTGTCACAACAGTCAGGAGACACTACTGTTTTTCTTTACGGAAAAAACTACCAAAAGCAGAATAATAGAGATTTTTTACCATGGGATGGCAAAATCACAGTTATTGTTTACTGGGGTATACCACACTTTTTTAAATAGAGATATTTGCGGCTGAACAGTGAGCGACACACTCAAACTGCTTTTTTTTTAGATACCAAAGGCCCAAAACTGGATAGTACAGCGATTTGACCCGTGGAACTGCAAAATCACACTGGGATGTTGGGCCTACACAAGACTATTTTCAACAGATATATTTTTGTGTCACAACAGTCAGGAGACACTACTGTTTTTCTTTACGGAAAATACTACCAAAAGCTGAATAATAGAGATTTTTTACCGTGGGATGGCAAAACCACAGTTATTGTTTACTGGGGTATACCACACTTTTTTAAATAGAGATATTTGCGGCTGAACAGTGAGCGACACACTCAAACTGCTTTTTTTTTTAGATACCAAAGGCCCAAAACTGGATAATACAGCGATTTGACCCGTGGAACTGCGAAACCACACTGGGATGTCGAGCCTACACAAGACTATTTTCAACAGATATATTTTTGTGTCACAACAGTCAGGAGACACTACTGTTTTTCTTTACAGAAAAAACTACCAAAAGCTGAATAATAGAGATTTTTTACCGTGGGATGGCAAAACCACAGTTATTGTTTACTGGGGTATACCACACTTTTTTAAATAGAGATATTTGCGGCTGAACAGTGAGCGACACACTCAAACTGCTTTTTTTTAGATACCAAAGGCCCAAAACTGGATAGTACAGCGATTTGACCTGTGGAACTGCGAAACCACACTGGGATGTCGAGCCTACACAAGACTATTTTCAACAGATATATTTTTGTGTCACAACAGTCAGGAGACACTACTGTTTTTCTTTACAGAAAAAACTACCAAAAGCTGAATAATAGAGATTTTTTACCGTGGGATGGCAAAACCACAGTTATTGTTTACTGGGGTATACCACACTTTTTTAAATAGAGATATTTGCAGCTGAACAGTGAGCAACACACTCAAACTGCTTTTTTTTTAGATACCAAAGGCCCAAAACTGGATAGTACAGCGATTTGACCCGTGGAACTGCGAAACCACACTGGGATGTCGGGCCTACACAAGACTATTTTCAACAGATATATTTTTGTGTCACAACAGTCAGGAGACACTACTGTTTTTCTTTACGGAAAAAACTACCAAAAGCTGAATAATAGATATTTTTTAGCGTGGGATGGCAAAACCACAGCTATTGTTTACTGGGGTATACCACACTTTTTTAAATAGAGATATTTGCAGCTGAACAGTGAGCAACACACTCAAACTGCTTTTTTTTTAGATACCAAAGGCCCAAAACTGGATAGTACAGCGATTTGACCCGTGGAACTGCGAAACCACACTGGGATGTCGGGCCTACACAAGACTATTTTCAACAGATATATTTTTGTGTCACAACAGTCTGGAGACACTACTGTTTTTCTTTACGGAAAAAACTACCAAAAGCTGAATATTAGAGATTTTTTACCGTGGGATGGCAAAACCACAGTTATTGTTTACTGGGGTATACCACACTTTTTTAAATAGAGATATTTGCGGCTGAACAGTGAGCGACACACTCAAACTGCTTTTTTTTAGATACCAAAGGCCCAAAACTGGATAGTACAGCGATTTGACCTGTGGAACTGCGAAACCACACTGGGATGTCGGGCCTACACAAGACTATTTTCAACAGATATATTTTTGTGTCACAACAGTCAGGAGACACTACTGTTTTTCTTTACGGAAAAAACTACCAAAAGCTGAATAATAGAGATTTTTTACTGTGCGATGGCAAAATCACAGTTATTGTTTACTGGGGTATACCACACTTTTTTAAATAGAGATATTTGCGGCTGAACAGTGAGCGACACACTCAAACTGCTTTTTTGTAGATACCAAAGGCCCAAAACTGGATAGTACAGCGATTTGACCTGTGGAACTGCGAAACCACACTGGGATGTCGGGCCTACACAAGACTATTTTCAACAGATATATTTTTGTGTCACAACAGTCAGGAGACACTACTGTTTTTCTTTACGGAAAAAACTACCAAAAGCTGAATAATAGAGATTTTTTACTGTGCGATGGCAAAACCACAGTTATTGTTTACTGGGGTATACCACACTTTTTTAAATAGAGATATTTGCGGCTGAACAGTGAACGACACACTCAAACTGCTTTTTTTTTTAGATACCAAAGGCCCAAAACTGGATAGTACAGCGATTTGACCCGTGGAACTGCGAAATCACACTGGTATGTCGGGCCTACACAGGACTATTTTCAACAGATATATTTTTGTGTCACAACAGTCAGGAGACACTACTGATTTTCTTTACGGAAAAACTACCAAAAGCTGAATAATAGAAATTTTTTACCGTGGGATGGCAAAACCACAGTTATTGTTTACTGGGGTATACCACACTTTTTTAAATAGAGATATTTTCGGCTGAACAGTGAGCAACACACTCAAACTGTTTTTTTTTTTAGATACAAATGGCCCAAAATGGATAATACAGAGGTTTGAACCGTGGAAGTGCAAAACAACACTTCTGTTTCTCTAGCCTACACCAGACTATTTTCAACAGTTATATTTGTGTCTGAAAAGTCAGAGACATGCTTTTTTTTTGGGGGAGGGGGGACACCAAAAGGTTAATAAGACGGGTATTTGTACAGTGTGAATGAGGGAAAAAAAATTTAGATGAAAAAAAAAGGATTTTTCCTGGCCCCTGACACCTGGTGCTAAGTCCAGCAATTTCAGCAACAGGAGCACACAGGACTGTAATGCAGCATTTGCTGGTATAACTCTGCGTCTCCTATACAGCCTGCCTGCCTGGTTTCTGGGATGGATATTAGTCCTGAAAAGGACTGTTTGTTTGTTCTGGCAGCCTTTACAGACCCTACACTAACTATTTTGCAGTTTATATCTCTCCCTAAATCAGCAGCGCTGTCCCTACACTGTCTAATCCGGAGCGACTGTGTCCAAGATGGCGGCGCCCGGTTTTAAATACTCGAGGTGACGCTGTGCGGCCAGCCAATCACTGTAATGCCCACAACCAACATGGCTGCAGCATTACAGTGACTGGCTGGCAATCCCTGCATGTTCATTGGCTCTGTAAAGAGCGCCAAACATGCAGGGCGGAGACCCGAGCTCCCGCCCGAGTTACCCGGAAATGCTCAGTGCTCGCCGAACATCCCGAGTAGCGTGATGCTCGGGCGAGTACCGAGCAGTGTCGAGCATGCTCACTCAACGCTAGTAATTACTATTATCTTATTAAATGTACTGCTATAGGTGTAATATTTTGTCTGATTTAACTGTATCCCACAATGTTATGTGTATCGAGGAAATCGTCCAGCCCTTTTTTGAAAGCTGTTATAGTGTCGGCCATCACTACCTCTTGTGGTAGGGAATTCCACAGTCCAACTGCTCTGACTGTAAAGAACCCTTTCCTATTTATGTCCCGGAATCGCCTTTCTTCTACCCGTAATGAGTGCCCCTTGGTCCTTAGTATGGTCTTTAGTAGAGATGAGCGGTGTTCGACTAGAACTGTTCGCCAATCTCAAATTCGAGCTGTTTTGGGCGGTGTTCGAGTTGTTCGACGAACCCGAACGATTTGCAAAAAATTCGGCTGTTCGAGGTTATGTTCGATAACTGATCGTGCACCAAAAGCGTGTCCTGCATGTCTGGCGCTATTTAGAGCACCAATCATGCAGGGATTGTCTGCCACTCACTGTAATGCCACAGCCATGGTGGTTGTGGAATTACAGTGATTGCCCAAATCGATGGGAACAGTGCCAACAGTGAAACATGAAAAGCCGGCAATTCAGCAGCGGCATACACCGGTACCCGACAATTTAGAACCGAAAGAATAGAGCATCACACATAGATTAGATAGATAGAAACATGTCAGTCACATATATACGAAGTACAGTGAAAGTGCTGCTTACTGTACTTGTCATTTAGCGTAAAGGATTTATCAAAAAAAATAATAGTGTTTTCATGCACCGTCTCTTTAAAAAAGCCGGCCGGCAATTCAGCATCTGTACCCAACAATTTATAACAGACAGAATAGAGCTTCACACATAGATTAGATAGATAGAAACATGTCAGCCACATATATACGAAGTACAGTGACAGTGTTGCTTACTGTACTTGTCATTTAGCGTAAAGGATTTATCAAAAAAAATAATAGTGTTTTCATGCACCGTCTCTTTAAAAAAGCCGGCCGGCAATTCAGCAGCGGTACCCGACAATTTATAACAGACAGAATAGAGCTTCACACATAGATTAGATAGATAGAAACATGTCAGTCACATATATATGAAGTACAGTGATAGTGTTGGTTACTGTACTTGTCATTTAGTATTAAAATAAAGGATTTATTATTAAAAAAATTGGCGTGAGGTTCCCCTTAATTTTAGGCTCTAGCGGAGGTTAAGCAGACGGCTGGGGCAGATGTTTGAAGCCTGGGAAGGGGGTAATACCCACGGAGCTTCCCAGGCTACTAATATCAGCCCCCAGCTGAATACATAGCCTTTACTAGCTATTAAAATGGGGGACACCCCAAAAAAAATGACGTGGGGTCCCCCCTAATTTAATAGCTAGCAAAGGCTAGGCAGACAGCTGGGGGCTGATATTAATAGCCCAGGAAGGGAGCCATGAATATTGGCCCCCTCCCAGGCTAGAAACACCAGCCGTCAGCCGCCCCAGAAATGGCGCATTCATAGGATGCGCCAATTCTGGCACTTAGCCTCGCTCTTCCACGCTGCCCTGGTGCGGTGGCAGGGGGTAATAGGGTTGGGGTTGATGTCAGCTTATAATGCCAGCTGACATCAAGCCCAGGTTAGTAATGGAGAGGCGTCTATAAGACACCCCCATTACTAACCCCATAGTCAAAGTTAAAAAAAACACAAACACCCAGAATAAAGTCCTTTAATTGAAATAAAGACACAATCCTTTATTGTTCTAAATTAAACCATACTTACTGTCACGCCCATTCCAGCTGAAGCCAACGATCTCCTGCAATAAAAGAAAAAGAATAAAGCAACCTCATCCTTACCTTTCCATGGTTCCCACGACAGCTTCAGCTCTGCTACATCGAGATGACAGGCTGGACCGCAGCAGAACGCTGCCATCCAGCCTCTCATCCCGCAGACACTGAGAAGCGCAGGCTTGCTTGCGCTGCTCAGCGTCTCTCTGTGACGACATCCAGATGAGCCGAGTTCATGTCCAATGAACTCGGCTCACCTCATGCACGTCACTGACAGCGTGGGAAAATTCTCACGCTGAAGCGGTGAGTGCAGGAGAATTCTCCCACGCTGTCAGTGACGTGCATAAGGTGAGCTCATGTCCAATGAACTCAGCTCACCTCCTGCACTTCACTGACAGCGTGGGAGAATTCTCCTGCACTCAGCGCTTCAGCGTGAGAATTCTCCCACGCTGAAGCGCTGAGTGCAGGAGAATTTTCCCACGCTGTCAGTGACGTGCATAAGGTGAGCTCATGTCCAATGAACTCAGCTCACCTCCTGCACGTCACTGACAGCGTGGGAGAATTCTCCTGCACTCAGCGCGTCAGCGTGAGAATTCTCCCACGCTGAAGCGCTGAGTGCAGGAGAATTTTCCCACGCTGTCAGTGACGTGCATAAGGTGAGCTCATGTCCAATGAACTCAGCTCACCTCCTGCACGTCACTGACAGCGTGGGAGAATTCTCCTGCACTCAGCGCTTCATTGTGAGAATTCTCCCACGCTGAAGCGCTGAGTGCAGGAGAATTTTCCCACGCTGTCAGTGATGTGCATGAGGTGAGCCGAGTTCATTGGACATTAACTCGGCTCATCTGGATGCCCTCACAGAGAGACACTGTGGAGCGCAAGCAAGCCTGCGCTTCTCAGTGTCTGCGGGATGAGAGGCTGGATGGCAGCGTTCTGCTGCGGTCCAGCCTGTCATCTCGATGTAGCAGAGCTGAAGCTGTCATGGGAACCATGGAAATGTAAGGATGATGTTGCTTTATTATTTTTCTTTTATTTCAGGAGATCGTTGGCTTCAGCTGGAATGGGCGTGATGGTAAGTATGGTTTAATTTAGAACAATAAAGAATTGTGTGTTTATTTCAATTAAATGACTTTTTTCTGGGTGTTGTGTTTTTTTTAAATACTTTACTAGAAATTCATGGTGGTCATGTCTAATATTGGCGTGACCCCATGAATTTCGGGCTTAGGGCCAGCTGATAATGCCAAGCTGGCCCTAACCCCTTTATTACCCAGTGAGCCACCGCATCAGGGCCCTGGATGAGTTGGGTACAGCGCCAGAAGATGGCGCTTCTATGAACGCGCCATTTTCCGGGGTGGCTGCGGACTGCAATTTGCAGCGGGGGTGGCCCAGAAAGCTTGGGCCTCCCTGCGCTGCGGATTCCAGCCCCCAGCTGCCTAGTTGTACCTGGCTGGACACAAAAACAGGGCGAAGCCCCACGTCAATTTTCTTTAAATTATTTCATGAAATAATTAAGAAAAAAAGGGCTTCCCTATATTGTTGTGTCCGGCCAGGTACAAATAGGCAGCTGGTGGTTGGGGGCAGCCCGTTCCTGCCTGCTGTACCTGGCTGTACACAAATATAGTGCGAAGCCCCACGTCAATTTTTTTTAAATTATTTCATGAATTTCCTGAAATAATTTAAAAAAATTGAAGTGGGGCTTCGCACTATATTTGTGTCCAGCCAGGTACAGCAGGCAGGAACGGGCTGCCCCCATCCACCAGCTGCCTATTTGTACCTGGCCGGACACAACAATATAGGGAAGCCCTTTTTTTCTTAATTATTTCATGAATTTCATGAAATAATTAAAAAAAAAGTACGTGGGGCTTCGCCCTATTTTTGTGTCCAGCCAGGTACAACTAGGCAGCTGGGGGCTGGAATCTGCAGCGCAGGGAGGCCCAAGCTTTCTGGGCCCCCCCCCCGCTACAAATTGCAGTCCGCAGCCACCCCGGAAAATGGCGCGTTCATAGAAGCGCCATCTTCTGGCGCTGTACCCAACTCATCCAGGGCCCTGGTGCGGTGGCTCACTGGGTAATAAAGGGGTTAGGGCCAGCTTGGTATTATCAGCTGGCCCCAAGCCCAAAATTCATGGGGTCACGCCAGTATTAGACATGACCGCCATGAATTTCTAGTAAAGTATTTAAAAAAAACACAACACCCAGAATAAAGTCCTTTAATTGAAATAAAGACACAATTCTTTATTGTTCTAAATTAAACCATACTTACCATCACACCCATTCCAGCTGAAGCCAACGATCTCCTGCAATAAAAGAAAAATAATAAACCAACCTCATCCTTACCTTTCCATGGTTCCCACGACAGCTTCAGCTCTGCTACATCGAGATGACTGGCTGGACCGCAGCAGAACGCTGCCATCCAGTCTGTCACCCCGCAGACACTGAGAAGCGCAGGCATGCTTGCGCTCCTCACTGTCTCGCTGTGACGGCATCCAGATGAGCCGAGGTCATGTCCAATGAACTCGGCTCACCTCATGCACGTCACTGACAGCGTGGGAAAATTCTCACGCTGAAGTGCTGAGTGCAGGAGAATTCTCCCACGCTGTCAGTGATGTGCATGAGGTGAGCTCATGTCCAATGAACTCAGCTCACCTCCTGCACGTCACTGACAGCGTGGGAAAATTCTCCTGCAATCAGCGCTTCAGCGTGAGAATTTTCCCACGCTGTCAGTGACGTGCATGAGGTGAGCCGAGTTCATTGGACATGACCTCGGCTCATCTGGATGTCGTCACAGAGAGACGCTGAGCAGCGCAAGCAAGCCTGCGCTTCTCAGTGTCTGCGGGATGACAGGCTGGATGGCAGCGTTCTGCTGCGGTCCAGCCTGTCATCTCGATGTAGCAGAGCTGAAGCTGTCGTGGGAACCATGGAAAGGTAAGGATGAGGTTGCTTTATTATTTTTCTTTTATTGCAGGAGATCGTTGGCTTCAGCTGGAATGGGCGTGATGGTAAGTATGGTTTAATTTAGAACAATAAAGGATTGTGTCTTTATTTCAATTAAAGGACTTTATTCTGGGTGTTTGTGTTTTTTTTAACTTTTACTATGGGGTTAGTAATGGGGGTGTCTTATAGACGCCTCTCCATTACTAACCTGGGCTTGATGTCAGCTGGCATTATAAGCTGACATCAACCCCAACCCTATTACCCCCTGCCACCGCACCAGGGCAGCGTGGAAGAGCGAGGCTAAGTGCCAGAATTGGCGCATCCTATGAATGCGCCATTTCTGGGGCGGCTGACGGCTGGTGTTTCTAGCCTGGGAGGGGGCCAATATTCATGGCTCCCTTCCTGGGCTATTAATATCAGCCCCCAGCTGTCTGCCTAGCCTTTGCTAGCTATTAAATTAGGGGGGACCCCACGTCATTTTTTTTGGGGGGTCCCCCATTTTAATAGCTAGTAAAGGCTATGTATTCAGCTGGGGGCTGATATTAGTAGCCTGGGAAGCTCCGTGGGTATTACCCCCTTCCCAGGCTTCAAACATCTGCCCCAGCCGTCTGCTTAACCTCCGCTAGAGCATAAAATTAAGGGGAACCCCACGCCAATTTTTTTAATAATAAATCCTTTATTTTAATACTAAATGACAAGTACAGTAACCAACACTATCACTGTACTTCATATATATGTGACTGACATGTTTCTATCTATCTAATCTATGTGTGATGCTCTATCTTTCTGTTCTAAATTGTCGGGTACCACTGCTGAATTGCCGGCCGGCTTTTTTAAAGAGACAGTGCATGAAAACACTATTATATTTTTAAATAAATCCTTTACACTAAATGACAAGTACAGTAAGCAACACTATCACTGTACTTATTATATATGTGACTGACATTTTTCTATCTATCTAATCTATGTGTGAAGCTCTATTCTTTCTGTTCTAAATTGTCGGGTACAGATGCTGAATTGCCGGCCGGCTTTTTTAAAGAGACAGTGCATGAAAACACTAATATTTTTTTTAATAAATCCTTTACACTAAATGACAAGTGCAGTAACCAACACTGTCACTGTGCTTCTTATATGTGTGACTGACATGTTTCTATCTATCTAATCCAGGGGTGTCCAAACTTTTTTCTAAGAGTGCCAAATTTGATGAAGTGAACATGTGCGAGGGCCGATCATTTTGCTTGACATTCTTTGGACCATTAAAATGAATGCAAATAAACTTTTTTTGCAAAGTTTATTGAAAACGGCATACTTTTTATTTTGTGACTTGGATGACAAATCTAAACAGGTGTTTAATCAATCTGCCTTAAAGGGGTTAACCCAGACATACCCCCATTCTCACCCAGGAAGCCCCTCCCCGACTTGAGCATCGAAGCAGTTTATGCTCCAATGTCCTACTTTTGCCCTGCACTAAATTGCGCAGAGGAAAGGCATTTTCTGGAGTTCTAGTGACATACCCGGCTCTCCACGGGGCTGGCAGAAAGCCCAGTGACGTCACCGGCACTGATGGGCGGGCTTTATCACCAGTAAACCAGCTAGAGCAGCGCTAAAGCCTGCACATTAGAGCCGGTGAAGCCTCCTACCGGCAGTGTGTCATTGTAAATAGCACAGGGCAAGGGAGCACATCGGAGCATGAGATGCTTTGATGCCCATGGCAGGGGGGCTGCCTGGGTGAAAAAGGGGGTATGTCTGGGTTCTGAACTTGGACAACCCCTTTAATATAATAAAAACAGGAAACTGAGATATCTCAGGAACATTTTAAAGTACATTACACAAAGTAATGTAAGGTTGTCTGTCAACTTATAAGTTCAAAAAATGTGAACAGGAACATAACAGCAAGTATACATGTGTTCAAATATATAACTGTCTATCCAACTGACATTAATTGAGATTTTACAACATATTAATCTCAATTAAAAAAAAGAAACTAGCCTGCACTAATGTGAAGGGTGAAACTGGGATCTGGACTGCAGCACATAGACTAGGTCTGGTTCAATGGCCGTGGTTTTGATGCGCAAAATGTCACGCTTGTGAGAGTCACTTAGTCTTGTCCTCACGCGGTTCTTGTTAAAGTTCATAACAGAGAATGTCTTCTCACACAAATATGTTGAGCCAAACAAGCTCAGGGTTTTCTTAGCCAATGTTCGAATCTCTTGAAACCGGCTCTTATCCAGTTGGCGGTAAAAGTTAACAAGAGAGAGCTGTTGATGACGACTGCGTAACTCGCTGTCACAATGTAGCTCAATGAGCTCGAGCTGCAACTGATCAGGAGCATTGTCGGGGTCAACAGAGAATGGAGAGGAGAAAATGCTGATCTCCTTTTCAATAGCTGCAAAATCTTGAAAGCGCCGTTGAAACTCCCCAGCCAGAGATGTGATGTCTGCTGCATACCTGCTTATTTGCGCATGGATATCATCCTGTGGAAAACTGTTAATTATTTCCTGTAGCGCTGAAAAATGGATGGTATTGGGCGGTGTTTGTGACAACTGCCTTAGGAAAAGTTGCAGCTTTGTTCCAAAGGCTTTGAGGTGTGAATAAAGTTGGTTCACCGCTGCATCTTTGCCCTGAAGATTCATGTTCAGTACATTCAGATGCTTTGTTAGGTCGACTAGAAACCCCAAATCAGCCAGCCAAATTGGATCAGATAGTTCTCGCATCGTTTGTCCCTTTGTTTCCAAGAATTCTCCTATTTCCTTTCTGAGAGAGTAGAAACGTTGCAGTGCAGACCCCCGACTGAGCCATCTTACATCGTTATGATATGAAACATCTTCATATTCAGCCTGGATATCCAGTAGAAACTGTTTAAACTGGCGGTGGCACAGGGCTTTAGAGCGGATAAAATTAATGGTCTTTAGTACCGGTTTCATAACATGATCATATTGGAGATGTTTAGCACAGAGAACTTGTTGATGAATGATGCAATGAAGTTTAATAGCTTTGCCTCCTTCTTCGCTCACCTTGTTACAGATTAGGGTTGATAATCCACTTCGTTCACCAGTCATGGCAGGTGCCCCATCAGTAATAATCCCAGTAACTTTGTTCCAAGGCAGTTTCATGTCATCTATGGCAGAACTAACAGAATCAAATAAATCTTTCCCTCTTGTTTGATCCTTGAGGCTCTGGAGGTCAAGTAGCTCTTCAGTCACATTCATTTCATCGTCCACCCCTCTTAAAAAAATCAGCAACTGAGCCGTGTCAGATAGGTCCGTGCTTTCATCACAGGCTATTGAAAAGAAGTCAAAATCAGCTCCTTTTGACATTAACTGTCTCTTAATATCCGATGAAATTTCTTCAATTCTCCGTGCTACAGTGTTACGAGCCAGGCAAATGTTGGAAAACTCTTGCTTCTTCTCGGGACAGACATTCTCTACCATTTTCATAACACATTCTTTGATAAAGTCACCCTCTGCAAAAGATTTGCAATTTTTAGCAATTAACGCTGCCACCTCATAGCTCGCCTTTGTGGCATTTTCATTTGACTCACGGGCTCTTGTAAAAAATCGCTGTTGTGACAATAAAACAGCTTCAAGTTGCTTATACTTTTCACTTCGGTCGTGCCCTGTTAGCTTGTCGTATGTGCTATGTCTCGTCTGATAGTGTCGCTTGACATTAAATTCTTTATAAACAGCAACGGTCTCTTGGCATATCAGACAAACACAGTGATTCTTTATTTCAGTGAAAAAATATTCTACTTTCCACTTGTCCTGGAAGCGGCGGCCCTCACTGTCAACTTTTCGTTTCTTATTTGTAGTTGCCATTATAAAAATTGGCCAGAAGGGGAGAGATTAAAAGGCGCAGAGGGTGGAACAGCAAAAATAAGATACTGCTATATGCTTTATAACACAGGCAGAGAATAGCAAGCTGTGCAACAGTCGCACATCAGATAATGGAATTATAGCACAGTGACAGGCAGTCAGGGGTTAATGAAGGGTATGACAGCTTGCTACCACAAGCTTGTGTGAGAGCCCTGCTGGCCTAACCTTTCTGGAGGTGTAAGGTGGCGCAGGGACTTATATATAACTTAATATATATATTATTTATATAATTTTACACAACTAAGCTGAGGTCTTCAGCCTATCTGACCTCTGAACGTCTTACAACCCCTGGGGGCTGGAGATCTCGCACGTCGCGAGATCTTGGCTGGCCGGTTGCCGCCGCTCAGTACTCCGGCGCAGGGAGAAGGAAAGCCGAAATCTCGCGATGTCCGAGATTTCGGCTCTTCTCCCTGCGCCGGAGTACTGAGCGGCGGTGGCGACGAGAGCGGCGGTGGCGACGAGAGCGGCAGCGGCCGCAAGGTACATGCTGCTGGATACCTGGGGGCCTTATTAGTCCGGACCGCGGGCCGCAAATGGCCCGCGGGCCGGACTTTGGACATGCCTGATCTAATCTATGTGTGATGCTCTATTCCTTCTTGTCTAAATTGTCGGGTACCGGTGTATGCCGCTGCTGAATTTGCCGGCCGGCTTTTTTAAAGAGAGTGTCTTCTGAGCAGTTTGTCAGCTTTTGGACACCTTTGCAGGTGTTTTCTATGTGTTTCTATGTGTTTTTGTTTGCCTGCCATTGGTTTTAACGGTGTTCGACGGTGTTCTAAGGTGTTCGACGAACAGTTCGACGAACAGTTCCTCGAACATCCCGGTGTTCGACGAACCGAACCGAACCCGAACACTACGGGGGTGGCTCAACACTAGTCTTTAGCAGGAATAAGTCACATGCTAGTCCTTTGTACTAGCCACACATATACTTATACATATAAATGAGATTTCCTCTGAGGCGACTTTTTTCTAAGCTAATCAAGCCCAACTTTTCCAACATCTCATTATATGAGAGGCCTTCCATCCCTTGTAATAATGTAGTTGCCCGCCTTTGAACTTTCTCTAACTTCTGAATATCTTTTTTAAATGTGGAGCCCAAAACTGGATTCCATATTCCAGATGTGGCCTCACCAGTGATTTATAATGGGGTAACAATACATTGGGATCGCAGTATTTTATCTCTCTTTTTATACATCCTAACATCTTGTTTGATTTTGCGGCAGCTGCTTGACATTGCATACTGCTGCTCAGCTTACTTGTAATCAGACTACCCAAGTCCTTCTCCTGTTCTGTAGTCCCAAGTATACTCCCATTTAATGTATATGCAGCAATAGGATTACTCCGTCCTGGGTGCATTACTCTACATTTATCTACATTAAACCTCATTTACCAAGTGTTTGTGTAGCGCCCCGAGGGTTCAGTTGCTACAGGGGTATTGCACCTCAACCAGAGGTGTGGTATTCCACTCCCAGGTAAGGATGGAGTATGGACCAGGGCTCAGTTAGCTGCATACACCACACACACCCCATTTCCGAGGGACAGCTCTACGGTGCTCCCATTTATATATATATGCAGGCACATCTGACTATGTCCCTGGCTGGAGTGGGGAGGGGGGAGGAAAACCCAGTGGTGTAGGAGCAGATAGGGGTTGGGTTCTGAGCATAGGTAGGAGCTCATTGGGTGCTGGTCACCTGAGCTCACACACAGAGGAGGAGGTATATAAGGCGGGCACCATCTTAGTTCAGGGAGAGAAAAGAGAGAAGATCAGTGGGGAGGTGACAGGGAGCAGAGGCTCTGTAGGAGCTCTGCTCAGAAGGCAGGCCTAGAGAAAAGGCCAGGGCCAGAGAGGAGGAAGGAAGGAGAAGTAGGCCTGGAGAAGAGGCCGAGGGAAGGAGGAGAAGAAGGAACAGGAAAGAAGGAGAAGAGACAGAGAAGTAGAAAGGCTCAGAAACAAGGAGGCAGAAGGGACCCTAAGAACCCACGAGATAACGGGTGAAGGGTCAGGCAGAATAAGGGTACCGGATCCCAAATTGGTGGAGGTAAATCAACCCTCAGCCAAGAACCGGAGGTCGTGATCATTTATTGGTGCGACCCCCCGCCAAACCTGCTAGGAAGGCACCATATAGGATAGCGGGAAACGGGGCCCACGTTTGCCCACATAGATCCGCGGCAGCTGGACAGAAGTTTGGTCACTGGTGGGGCATGAGCCAGAGAGAGGATAGAAGGGAGTCCTGTGCCATACTCCTGAATTGCCTGAGGGTTGACCGAGCCCCTCACCTGGTGGACACAGCATGGCTTGGGCAGTCACTACCTGTACAGAAGTGGCTTGGAGTATACGAACTGTGAGTAAAAGACCCTGGACTGCAACACGTTGTCATTGTGTTTCTTACCGCGCCAGCACTAACGGTACTGGGACGCCCTGCACCACAACCCCCACCATCTACGCTCACTGCCCTGAGGCTACACTCCTCCCGTGGGGAGTTATACTATTCCCTGCTGCACCCACAACACCAGCCTCAGCGGTCTGCTCTGCAGCGGCGGATCACTCTGACCGCAATCCACGGGTGGCGTAGTCGGACATTGCAAACCATATAAATTGACTGCCACAATTTGGTCTGACCACCCTGAGCCACGGGATTGGGTTGCCACTACTACCCCCAGCATCGTACAGAAGCCCGGTTCCGGGTGCCCCACGGCCCAGGGGGCGAGTCATTTGCCCATTCAGATATCTTATCCAGATCGTTCTGCGATATTGTAATGTCAAGATCAGATTTTAATATCCTACATAGTTTGGTGTCATCAGTAAAAACTAACACTTTACTCACAATCCCATCCCCAAGGTGATTAATAAAGAGGTTAAAAAGAATCGGTCCAAGCACAGATCCCTGTGATACCCCACTGCTGACTATGTCCCATTTAGAGAATGCACCATTTATGACAACTCTGTTTCCTGTTATTTAGCCAATTCCTTACCCATCTACATATAGTTACCCCTAGTCCCTGCTTCTGTAGCTTCAGTACTAGGCTATGTGCCCACGTTGCGGAAATGAAGCGGAAAATTTGCGCTTCATTTCCTTATGTCCTCTCCTGGAAAAAAGCATGCGGAATTTCGCAAGCTTTCTCGCTCGTTTTTCGCGCGTTTTTGACATGCGGAATTGCCTTGCATTTTTTATTGCATTGCAAAGGCAATTCCACATGCGGAAACGCAAAATTAATTGACATGCTGCGGATTTTTGTGTGCATCAAAAACGCTGCGGAAAAATCCGCAGCATGGGAATAGAACTTGCGGATTCTCATTGGGGACCATGGGGTGCGGATTAGCAAGCGTTTTACAAGCGTTTCCGCTGCGGAAATTCCGCATCAAATACGCTTGTAACACGCTACGTGGGCACATAGGGTAAGGCTGCTATGTGGTACAGTATCAAATGCCTTTGCAAAGTCAGATAAATCTCATCAGCTGCGTTACCAACATCCAGATTTGCACTTACCGGTTAGACACCACCTATTTTTCATGAATCCATGCTGATTATTATTTATTATATTATTCTCTGCAATATAACTCTGCAGGTCATTTCTTATAATGCCCTCAAAAACTTTGCACACTACTGATGTCAGACTTACCGGACGGTAGTTACCTGGATCCACCTTTTTACCTTTCTTAAATATCGGTACCACATCAGCTATCCTCCAATCCTGTGGCACTACCCCTGTTACAAGAGAGTCCAAGAATAGGAGATACAGCGGTCTATCATTTACTGAGCTCAATACCCTCAGTATCCGTGGATGAATGCCATCTGGGCCGGAGGAATTGTCAATGTTTAATTTGCTCAGATGCAGGCATACTTCTTTTTGTGTTAAACTAGTTCTATTAGGTGGTGAACTTTGATTTTTGCCTTGTTGAAAGACTGACAGTTTGTTGGTGAACATGGAAGAAAAGTGCCTGTTTAATATCTCAGCCTTTTCTTTGTCCTCCATAATTATCTTGTTCTTATCATTTTTAACCCCTTAAAGACCCTGGAATTTTCCATTTTTGCATTTTTGTTTTTTGCTTCCCAGAGCCATAGTGTTTTTATTTTTTGGTCAATATGGCCGTGTGATGACTTATTTTTTGCGGGACGAGTTGTACTTTTGAATGACATTACTGGTTTTACCATATCGTGTACTGGAAAACAGGAAAACAATTCCAAGTGCGGTGAAATTGCAAAAAAAGTGCAATACAACAGATTTTTTTTTTACCATGCTCACTGAATGCTAAAACTGACCTGCCTTTTTTATTCTCCAGGTCATTATGAGTTCGTTGATACCAAACATGTATAGGTTCTTTTTTACTTAAGTGGTGAAAAAAATTCCAAAGTTTGCTAAAAAAAAATAAAAAAATGGCGCCATTTTCCAAGACCCATAGCATCTCCATTTTTAGTATCTGGGGCCAGGTGGGGGCTTATTTTTTGAGCTGAAGGTTTTATTGATACCATTTTGGGGTAGATCTGATGTTTTGATCGCCATTTATTGCATTTTATTGCAATGTTGCGCTGACCAAAAAATTTAATTCTGGCGTTTAGAATTTTTTTCTCGTTACGCCGTTTACCGATCAGATTAATTATTTTTTTATATTGATAGATTAGGCGATTCTGAACGCGGTGATACCAAATATGTGTATGTGTTGTTTTTTTAAATTATTTTATTTTGAATGGGGCGAAAGTGGGGTGATTTAAGCTTTTATATATTTTTTTATTTTTTTAGTATTTTTAAAAACATTTTTTTTTCACTTTTTGCTTGCTTCTATAGTCTCCATAGGAGACTAGAAGCAGCAACTGTCCGATTGCCTCTGCTACATAGAGGTGATGAGCAGATCACCTCTATGTAGCAGAAATGCTCCTGTGCTATGAGCGTCGACCACTAGGTGGCGCTCATAGCGATCAGCTCATGACAACCACTAGAGTCTGCTGCAGACTCAGGGTTGTCATGCCTACCCATCGATGACCCGCGATCACGTGACGGGGTCACCGATGGGCAGGGTAAGTGACGTGCTTCCGGCGCAGCGTTTTTAAATGCCGCTGTCAGAGATTGACAGCGACATTTAACATGTTAAGTAACAGCTGCACTGAACAGGGAGTGACAGCCTGGTGCTTACTAATACACCCCAGGCTGTAAAGTGGTTAAGGGGCTGATACCGTCTGATTTTTTCTTTTTGGCATTGATGTATTTATAAAAAATTTTGGGATTTAATTTATTGTCCCTGGCGATTTGTTGCTCTGTAGATAACTTTGGTAGCTTGATTTCTTTTTTTACATTTCTTATTTAGATCTTTATACTCCTAAAATGCTATTTCTGTATTCTTGGCCTTCAAGATTTTGAATGCCCTTTGTTTTTGTCTTATTAAACTTTCTTAAACTTATTAAACTACTATCTTATTTATCCATAATGGTTTCTTTTTATTCCTGGACATTTTATTACCAGAGGATATAAATTTTCTTCAGGATTCTAGTAGTATTTCCTTAATCATGCCCCATTTATGCTCGTTATCCCTAGTTACAATGACATGATCCCAGTCTACACGGTTAAGCTCTTCCCTTACTTTGATGAAATCAGCTTTCCTAAAGTTCCAGGTTTTTGCATTTCATTTTTGAAATGTTTTATTGAATATTGCATTGAAACTTACCATATTATGGTAGCTGCATCCCAAATGCTCCCGAAACTGTAGATCTGAAATTGTATCTGGTCTATTTGACAGAACCAGATTTGGGGGAGCAGATGCAACTCGTATGTCCTTATAGAATTTAGAACGCAACAAAGGCCCATCTGGCTCTAGTTACGCCACTGCCTGTAGTTCACTGTGCCATGCCATGTCTGGTACATTTTATCTACTAAACAGCAAATACTCCTACTCCATTTATAATCTGGTTCACTACTGCCAAGCCAAAGTACAGAACTATTGCACTACTCCATGGAAATGAATCTAATGACGCACATGCTGATTGACTAGCTGCAATGCTCGTGCCATCAAATTATTTTGATTACTCCTAAAACATGCATTCATTTCTCATCAGTAAATTTCTGGTTTGCCTCTATTCTCTGAAATAATATAGCAAGGAAATGGAGAAAACAATAATATAAACTTATATATTGAGGAATAATAGAAATGGATAGAAATGTAACTATGACAATAATATTCATGGTTTTAAAAGATGCAATCTTCCCACGCAAAGACATGGCAGGTAACAAGCATTTTACTGAACACACTTTGTAATAACTAACAGCCAATTAACATAACCATTTATAATATTAAAAAAAGGTTTGTAAATATGAATTTTAAAAGACTTACTGTCATTTTAATGTTTAAAGGGAACCTGTCACGTGAAAAAAATGCTATTAACCTGAAGATATGGGGTTAATCTTGAGATTTATAGCGTTCTGAACTTACCTGGCACCGGCACTTAGACCCTCGCTGCTGGGAAGAAATGAACTTTACTCCTTCCGGCACCATTCAGCATTCAGTCATGGGGTGGCGCTGGGGCACAGTTTTTGCTCAGTGTACAATGGCAGCTATAACCGCACCTCCGGCATCGACTGACAGCCGCGGCACTAATGCTGATCCTGCTGTCAGTCAGTGATTTGGGCGCAGTTATAGCCGCCACTCTCTATACACGAACCCACGCCAGTAACACCCCCATGACTAACCGCCGAATGCTGCAAAGAGAAATAAAGTTCTTTTTTCACCCGGCAGTGGGGCTTTAAGTGCAGGCGTCAGAATGCTATTAACATGAAGATTATCTCCATATCTTCAGATTAATAGTGTTTTTTCATGTGACAAGTTCCCTTTAATTCATAAATCAATAGTAAACATGAAAAAAAGCAACTTTGTAATACATCTTAAGAGGGAAATCAGTTTCCTTTTCCTCCTGGATTGATCTATCACTCTCAGTTCTTGGGTGAAATCTGGAAAATCTGCATTAAGTGAAAACAGATTTTGCTATTAGTGAAGCAGGAGATAACAGTTGGTGCTTTTATGATTATATGGTAAAGGGTAGTGGGAATGGGATGAGTTAGAGTTCAAATAAATAAATAACACAAAAAAAAATATATATATATATATATATATATATATATATATATACATACACATATTTGGTATTGCCGTGCTCAGAATCACCCGATCTATTAATATAAAAAAAGAATTAATCTGATCGGTAAACGGTGGAACGAAAAAAAAATTAAAAATGCCAGAATTACGTTTTTTTGGTCGCTGTTACATTCAAATAAAATTCAATAATGGGCGATCAAAACATTGTATTTACACCAAAATTGTATCAATAAAAACGTCAGCTCAGTGAGAACACAATATAAACCCTCACTCGGCCCCAGATACCAAAAAATGGTGACGCTACGGGTCTTGGAAAATGGGGCCATTTTTTTTTTTTTCACCACTGCAATAAAAAAGAACCTATACATGTTTGGTATCTACGATCTCATAATGACCTGGAGAATCATAATGGCAGGTCAGTTTTAGCATTTAGTGAACATGGTAAAAAAAAAAACAACAACTGTGGAATTGCACTTTTTTTTGCAATTTCACCGTACTTCTAATTTTTTTCTGTTTTCCACGATATGTTAAAACCAATGGTGTCGTTCAAAAGTACAACTCGTCCTGCAAAAAACAAGCCATCACATGGCCATATTGATGGGAAAATAAAAAAGTTATGGCTCTGGGAAGAAGAGGAGCAAAAAGCAAAAACGCAAAAACGAAAAATGGCCCGGGGTGAAGGGGTTAAGATTAAAGGTCATTACAAAAGGAGAAAGAAGCAGATTTTTCTGATAAGATAGGTTATAAAGTTGCTTATTATCATGTCTACTATTGATTTATTAAAATTAGAAAGACAATTACTCTTAAATGATTAAAGAGAGTCCTCATCCCAGGCAGAGATTTATTGGTAAATGTAGTTCAGAAGACTTGAATTCAGAAGGTTCTAATTAAAGAATACATTTTTAATTTCTATAATATTGTGATCATCATATTATTATATAGCACTGGGTACTTATATTTGCTCATATTTCCTTTCTACCTAGTTAATTCTTCTGCTTTCCATTACGTTTATAACTTCATCTGATTAAAAACTGACTAGCTGAATCCTTCTAAGTTCTATGTAGAAACAAGAATTCTATTTTCCTTGCATGAGTCATACGTCACTGCAAACATCGTGGCAGGGGGAAGAGGGAGCAGCTGGGTCAGGAGTTGAAGAGGGGAATGATTTTTGTAGGGACAAGAGACTTCCTGTTAGTACAACCCCTGGCAAAAATTATGGAATCACCGGGCTCGAAGGATGTTCATTCAATTGTTTAATGTTGAAAAAAAGCTGATCACAGACATGGCACAAAACTAAAGTCATTTCAAATGGCAGCTTTAAGGCTTTAATAAACACTAAAAGAAATCAAGATTAAAAATGTGGTACTCAGTAAGGGTAATTTTTTTCGGACCAAGCAGAGGGAAAAAATTATGGAATCACTCAATTCTGAGGAAAAAATTATGGAATCACCCTGTAAATTTTCATTTCCAAAACTAACACCTGCATCAAATTAGATCTGGTCATTAGTCTGGATCTAAAAAGGAGTGATCACACCTTGGAGAGCTGTTGCACCAAGTGGACTGACATAAATCATGGCTCCAACACGAGAGATGTCAACTAAAACAAAGGAGAGGATTATCAAACTCTTAAAAGAAGGTTAATCATCATGCAATGTTGCAAAAGATGTTGGTTGTTCACAGTCAGCTGTGTCTAAAATCTGGACCAAATACAAACAACATGGGAAGGTTGTTAAAGGCAAACATACTGGTAGACCAAGGAAGACATCAAAGCATCAAGACCGGAAACTTAAAGCAATATGTCTCCAAAACAGGAAATGCACAACAAAACAAATGAGGAACGAATGAGAGGAAACTGGAGTCAATGTCTGTGACCGAACTGTAAGAAACCGCCTAACGGAAATGGGATTTACATACTGAAAAGCTAAATATAAGTGTAGCGTCGGCGTCCCTGCCTCCTGCTAGGCAGGGACGCTGTTCCCCTCACCTCTCCACTCTGTGCCCGGCGTCTTCCTCCCGCTCTGCTGGCAGCACGCGCTGCTTCCCGGCCACGGTGCTTAGGGCGCGCGCGCGCTCCCCCTCTCTTAAAGGGGCCGCGCGCGCCGTCCTAAGGAGTCCCCGGCCAATGGCCGGAGGACTTCACCATATATAAGGCACCTCCTCCAAAATGGAGGTGCCCGAGCAATGTTGTTGCAAAGCCTTCACTCTGCTTCAGCCCTCAGGTCCCGTTTCCTATTGCCTGCCAGTCACCTGCCAGATTCCTGCCTGTTACCTGCCTGTCACCTGCCAGATTCCTGCCTGTTACCTGCCAGTCACCTGCCAGATTCCTGCTTGATACCTGCCAGATATCCGTTTACCTGCTTGCAAGCCTGCGGTCTGACGGTCTGCCTTCCAACACCTGTCATCTGTCTATGGACCAGCCTGCCCGCTCACCTGGGAGCGCTCATCTGCTACCTGCCTGCTAGCCTACCTGGAGGCTCCGCCGTCATTTGCCGTGACCACCTGCCTGTCCAGAGACTCTTGTCTGCTCACCTGGGAGCGCTCATCTGCTACCTGCCTGCTAGCCTACCTGGAGGCTCCGCCGTCACTTGCCGTGACCACCTGCCTGTCCAGAGACTCTCGCCTGCTCACCTAGGAGCGCTCACCTGCTACCTGCCTGCTAGCCTACCTGGAGGCTCTACCGTCACTAGCCGTGACCACCTGCCTGTCCAGAGACTGTCCCTGTCACTTGCCGTGACTACCTGCCCTTCTACCCAGAGACTGTCCCTGTCACTTGCCGTGATTACCTGCCCGTCTTCCCTGGGAGCCACCCGCTTCCTTACAAGGACCGCCCCCTTGTATAGCTGCTCAGAGGTTCCGCCTCCCAGACCCGTTACAGTTTGCTCGGGCCATGGAATCCGGTGGCACCCAAGCTCCCTCGCTCTCGGACCTATGTCATGAACTGTCCCGTCAGAGGTCCCAACAGGAGTCCATCCTGAGTCACCTGCGGAGTGTCAACTCTCGCCTGGACACTCTGTCTGCTCCACCTGCAACCACCGCTAGTGTCATGACTCGCAACCCGGCAGCGCCGCTGCCCACCAATACCATGGTATCCTGTCCCGGACCCCGGTTTTCTGCACCTCCTCGTTTCGGAGGTGACTCCGCTCAAGCTCGGGGCTTCATAAACCAGTGCACCCTGCACTTTGAACTCTTGTCCCACCAGTTTATCTCCGACTGGTCCAAAGTAGCCTTCATCATGTCCCACCTCACGGGGGAGGCTCTGGCTTGGCTAAATCCTCTGTGGGAGAGAGGAGATCCCCTGGTGTCCGACCTGCCAGCCTTTCTCACGGCTTTCCGGAAAGTCTTCGACGAACCCGGACGGAAGACCTCATCCGCATCGTCTCTGCTACGCCTCCGTCAAGGAGATCTCACCGTGGGCCAATATGCCATACGGTTCCGTACCCTTGCTTCGGAGCTGGCCTGGGATAACGACGCTCTGGTGTCTGTCTTCTGGGAGGGTCTGTCCGGCCGTATTAAAGATGAACTCGCCGGTCGGGACATTCCTACCACTCTCGACGACTTAATAACACTTGCCACCCGGATTGACATCCGATTCCAGGAGCGCGCCAAAGAGGTCACCCGTGAGAGGAGGTTTCCACGTCTAGCCCCCACCTTCCAGAAACCCGTCACTCCCTCCGTTACTCCCCAGGCACACTCACCTGAGCCTATGCAGGTCGACCAGACCAAGATGGTCAAAACCCGTCAAGACTTACGCCGTGCCGAGGGGAGCTGCTTCTACTGTGGCAGTAAGGAGCACCGGATCTGTTCCTGCCCAGAGAGGTCGGGAAACGCCTGTGTCTAGGATCTCTCAGAAAGGTCGCCCTAGACAAAAGTAAACCCTCTCCATCTCTGATGCTGTCAGTCTCTATCACCTGCGGAGAGAACCGCTATTTCGAACCGGCTCAACTTGACTCAGGAGCTGCTGGAAATCTCATTTCTCAGTCTCTGGTAGAGAAATACCGCATTCCCACCAAACCTCTGGCCGTACCTTTATCTGTCGCCGCCTCTTACCACATCCCATCCAACTCATCACCGAATCCATAACTCTGCAGGTGGGAATGCTGCATTCTGAGAGCATCTCCTTTCATGTTCTGCCTGGACTCTCTCACGCACTCTTGTTAGGCCTACCTTGGCTCCAGAAACATGCACCCGTGCTTGACTGGCAGACCGGAGAAGTCCTTCGCTGGGGACAGGACTGCCATAGGACTTGTCTAGTTCCCGTTCATGCTTCTCATCCTTCTCCTACCCCAGTCAGTCTACCCGGTCTACCGGTTCCCTATTGGTCTTATGCGGATGTCTTCAATAAAAATGAAGCAGAGACATTACCCCCTCATAGACCACACGATTGTCCAATCGACCTGATACCCGGCTCTACTCCTCCCCGTGGGCGTATCTACCCTTTGTCCGCAGCGGAGACCCGGTCCATGTCAGAATATATTGAGGAGAATCTGGCCCGGGGATTTATCCGGAAATCTACCTCCCCGGCGGGAGCAGGCTTCTTCTTCGTCAAAAAGAAGGACGGCTCACTCCGTCCATGTATAGATTATAGAGGCCTTAACCAGATTACAGTGAAGAATAAATACCCCCTCCCGCTCATTCCTGAATTATTTGACCGCCTGAGGGGGGCTAGAATCTTCACCAAACTGGATCTCCGTGGGGCGTATAACCTGGTCCGTATCCGTCAGGGGGATGAGTGGAAGACGGCATTCAACACCCGGGACGGCCACTATGAGTACCTTGTAATGCCCTTCGGTCTCTGTAACGCTCCTGCCGTCTTTCAAGACTTGGTCAATGACATCTTCCGTGACCTTCTCTACTCCTGCGTGGTGGTGTACTGGACGATATCTTGGTCTTCTCTCCGGACCTTCCTACTCACCGCAGGGATGTTGGTCAGGTCCTGCTCAGGCTCAGGCAGAACCACCTCTACGCTAAATATGAGAAGTGCATCTTTGAGCAGACCTCTCTTCCATTTCTGGGCTACATAATCTCTCAGACCGGCCTACAAATGCATCCTGAGAAACTGTCTGCCATCCAGAAGTGGCCCCGACCAGAGGGGTTGAAGGCTATTCAGCGGTTCCTGGGCTTCGCCAACTATTACCGCCTCTTCATACCGCACTTCTCTTCCCGGACTGCCCCTATCTCTGCGCTCACCCATAAGGGTACTAATCCCAGAAGATGGCCGCCCGAAGCTGAGGAGGCCTTTCTTTCCTTAAAACAGGCCTTCTCCTCCGCCCCGGTGCTGCATCGTCCGGACGGCAACAAACAATTCTTCCTGGAAGTTGACGCTTCCTCCTCCGGAGCCGGGGCGGTACTTACCCAAAAGTCATCTTCCGGAAGAATGGTAACCTGCGTTTTTTTCTCCAAACTCTTCTCCTCTTCTGAGCGCAACTATTCTATTGGAGACCGTGAATTGTTAGCCATTAAGCTGGCACTGGAGGAGTGGCGCTACCTGCTCGAGGGGACTCTTCACCCGGTAATAATTTACACGGACCACAAGAACTTGGCTTACCTTCAGAGCGCCCAGAGACTTAACCCGCGCCAAGCCCGGTGGTCCTTGTTTTTTGCCCGCTTTGATTTTGTTCTTCATTTTCGCCCAGCAGACAAAAACATCAAAGCTGACGCCTTGTCCCGATCCTTCCTGGTATCTGATCTAGAGGAGGAACCTAAGCACATCATTGATCCCACCAGAGTAATGCAAGTGGCTCCCGTGAATCTAAATCGTCTCCCTCCCGGTAAGACGTTTGTAACTGTACCTGATCGGAAGAAGGTCCTACACTGGGGTCACTCGTCTAAGCTAGCTGGCCACGCCGGTCAGGAAAAGACCCTCCAGCTCATTTCCCGGCATTACTGGTGGCCTACCCTGCACAAGGATGTAATAGACTTTGTTTCTGCCTGTGTGTCCTGCGCCCGCAACAAAGTTCCGAGACACCTGCCAGCCGGTCGCCTTCTTCCTCTTCCAGTACCTGCTGCCCCGTGGCAGCATATTGCTATGGACTTTATAACGGATCTTCCTGTCTCTGCCGGTTGTACGGTCATTTGGGTGGTCGCTGATCGCTTCTCCAAGATGGCGCACTTCATTCCCCTGCCGGGTCTCCCGTCTGCACCCGAACTGGCTAAAGACTTTATCCGCCACATCTTCCGTCTCCATGACCTGCCCCTCCACATCGTGTCAGATCGTGGGGTTCAGTTCACCTCACGCTTCTGGAGAGCCACATGTAAGTTGCTTGACGTCACTCTGGACTTCTCCTCCGCTTACCATCCACAGTCCAATGGTCAAGTGGAGCGGATCAATCAGAACCTGACCAGTTACCTCCGGCACTTCGTTAATGCCCACCATTCGGACTGGGTGGATCTCCTACCATGGGCCGAGTTCTCTTACAATAATCACGAGAGCGAAACTTCCTCCAAATCCCCGTTTTTTGTAGTCTTTGGTCAGCATCCTCGGATTCCATTTCCCGTCTCCACCTCGGTGGACAATCCGGCTGCGGTATCTCTCGTTCGCGAATTCTCCTCCATTTGGGAAAGTACCCGATCCGCACTCCTTCAGTCGTCCGAACGGATGAAAAAACACGCTGACAAGAAACGCCTGGATCCTCCACAATTCTGTCCTGGAGATAAAGTCTGGCTCTCGTCCAAATGTGTCCGGCTCAAGATTCCCTCCTACAAGTTAGGGCCTCGGTTCATCGGCCCACTGGAGGTTATCAAACAGATCAACCCGGTGGCCTATAAATTAAAACTCCCGGCCAACTTACGGATCCCTAACTCCTTCCATGTATCTCTCCTCAAACCCGTGGTACGTAACTCTTTTTCCAAGTCTACAGGTACGCCTCCTGCTCCGGTTTCCGCTGAGAAGGAGTTTGAGGTAGAGAACATTCTGGCCACCAAAAGGGTAAGAGGAAAAACCTTTTTTCTGGTAGATTGGAGGGGGTTTGGTCCTGAGGAGAGAACGTGGGAGCCCCGGGAGAACATCCATGCCCCTCTCATCCTTGATAAATTTCTCTCTGGCCTAAAAAAGGGGGGCCTTAAAGGAGGGGGTACTGTAGCGTCGGCGTCCCTGCCTCCTGCTAGGCAGGGACGCTGTTCCCCTCACCTCTCCGCTCTGTGCCCGGCATCTTCCTCCCGCTCTGCTGGCAGCGCGCGCTGCTTCCCGGCCACGGTGCTTAGGGCGCGCGCGCGCTCCCCCTCTCTTAAAGGGGCCGCGCGCCGTCCTAAGGAGTCCCCGGCCAATGGCCGGAGGACTTCACCATATATAAGGCACCTCCTCCAAAATGGAGGTGCCCGAGCAATGTTGTTGCAAAGCCTTCACTCTGCTTCAGCCCTCAGGTCCCGTTTCCAGTTACCTGCCAGTCACCTGCCAGATTCCTGCCTGTTACCTGCCAGTCACCTGCCAGATTCCTGCCTGTTACCTGCCAGTCACCTGCCAGATTCCTGCCTGTTACCTGCCAGTCACCTGCCAGATTCCTGCTTGATACCTGCCAGATATCCGTTTACCTGCTTGCAAGACTGCGGTCCGACGGTCTGCCTTCCGACACCTGTCAGTCTGTCTATGGACCAGCCTGCCCGCTCACCTGGGAGCGCTCATCTGCTACCTGCCTGCTAGCCTACCTGGAGGCTCCGCCGTCACTTGCCGTGACCACCTGCCTGTCCAGAGACTCTTGTCTGCTCACCTGGGAGCGCTCATCTGCTACCTGCCTGCTAGCCCACCTGGAGGCTCCGCCGTCACTTGCCGTGACCACCTGCCTGTCCAGAGACTGTCCCTGTCACTTGCCGTGACTACCTGCCCTTCGACCCAGAGACTGTCCCTGTCACTTGCCGTGATTACCTGCCCGTCTTCCCTGGGAGCCACCCGCTTCCTTACAAGGACTGCCCCCTTGTATAGTTGCTCAAAGGTTCCGCCTCCCAGACCCGTTACAATAAGCCATCATTAACACCTAAACAGAAGAAAACAAGGTTACAATGGGCTAAGGAAAAGCAATCATGGACTGTGGATGACTGGGTGAAAGTCATATTCAGTGATGAATCGCGAATCTGCATTGGGCAAGGTGATGATGCTGGAACTTTTGTTTGGTGCCGTTCCAATGAGATTTATAAAGATGACTGCATGAAGAGAACATGCAAATTTCCACAGTTATTGATGGTATGGGGCTGCATGTCAGGTAAAGGCACTGGGGAGATGGCTGTCATTACATATTCAATAAATGCCCAAGTTTACATTGATATTTTGAACAGTTTTCTATCCCATCTATTGAAAGTATGTTTGGGGATGATGACATCATTTTTCAAGATGATACTGCATCCTGCCATAGAGCAAAAACTGTGAAAACATTCCTTGAAAGAAGACACATAAGGTCAATGTCATGGCTTGCAAATAGTCCGGATCTTAATCCAATTGAAAATCCTTGGTGGAAGTTGAAGAAAATGGTCCATGACAAGTCTCCAACCTGCAAAGATGATCTGGAAACAGCAATCAGAGAAAGTTGTAGCCAGATTGATGAAGAGTACTGTTTGTCACTCATTAAGTCCATGCCTCAGAGACTGCAAGCTGTTATTAAAGCCAGAGGTGGTGCAACAAAATACTAGTGATGTATTGGAGTGTTCTTTTGTGTGTTTGTTTTTCATGATTCCATATTTTTTTCCTCAGAATTGAGTGATTCCATATTTTTTTTCCTCTGCTTGGTCTGAAAAAAATTACCCTTACTGAGTACTACATTTTTAATCTTAATTTCTTTTAGTGTTTCTTAAAGCCCTAAAGTTGCCATTTGAAATGACTTTAGTTTTGTGCCATGTCTGTGATCTGCTTTTTTTCAACAACATTAAACAACTTAATGAACATCCTCCGAGGCCGGTAATTCCATAATTTTTGCCAGGGGTTGTATATAGAGCAGGGAAAAGAGAAGAATTAGCAGGAAATAAAGGCAAAATGAGAAATTATAAGTACATAGTGCTATATAATATGATGATTGCAATACACAGTATTATGAGGTTAATAACTTAACTTTGATGGGAGGGATTCTTTAACCCCTTTAAAGCCCATGATGTAATAATACGCATCAGTGCCCTGGGCTTTAAGAGCCTGACCCGTATTAGTACGTCATCGCGATCGCGCGCGCACACAGGCTGTGCGGGCGCGATTGCCGCCGGGTGTCAGCTGATTGTCACAGCTGACACCCGGTACTATGTGCAGGGAGCGGTCCCGCACCGCTCACAGCACATTAACCCCCGCAATGCTGCGATCGAAGTTGATCGCAGCATTGCCGTGGCAAGGGGAGGTGATCGGTATACTCACCTCCTCTTCTGGCCTCCAGCGCTGTCTGCCGCGGCTTCCCGGGTGTTACCATGACGACCCGATGTCGTCATGACAACATCCGGGTCACCAGACAGCAGGAAGATTGTTTGGACATGCTCAGTGCATCTCCAAACTATCTTCTCCCTGTCCAGCACTGACTGCCTGCATGGCACAGGGATGGTGCTCCATCCCTATGATGTGCAGGCGATCAGAATAAAAAAAGTGAAAGTCCCATAGTGGGACAAAGTAAAAAAGTAAAAAAAACTCCCAAAAAGTGAAAAAAAAAATAAAAAAAAAATTGTAAAAAAAAAAAAAAAAAAAAATCCACTAAAAATAAAAATATAATGTACCCATCAATAAATATTATTATGAAAAAAAAAAACAACAAACAATAAAAGTACACAAATTTGGTATCGCTGCGTCCGTAACGACCTGGCCTATAAAATTGTTCCACTAGTTAACCCCTTCAGTGAATACGGTAAAAAATAAAATAAAAAACAAAGCAAAAAACAATGCTTTATCATCATACCGCCAAGCAAAAAATGGAATAACACGCGATCAAAAAGACGAATATAAATAAGAATGGTACCGCTGAAAACGTCATCTCGTCCTGCAAAAAACAAGTCACCATACAGCTCCATCATCCGAAAAATCAAAAAGTTACAGCTCTCAGAATAAAGCGATGCAAAAGAATAATTTTTTCTATAAAATAGCTTTTACTGTGTAAAAGCGCCAAAACATAAAAAACTATATAAATGTGGTACCGCTGTAAACATACTGACCCAAAGAATAAAGCTACCTTATTAATTTTACCACACCCGGAGCAGAAAAAAAAATGTAAAAAAACACAATTCCTTAATTGTTGGTTTTTGTTTATTCTGCCTCCCAAAAATATGAATAGAAAGCGATCAAAAAATGTCACAAGCCTGAAAATGGCACCAATAAAAAAGTCAACTCATCCCGCAAAAAACAAGCCATCACATGACTCTGTCGGCCAAAATATGGCGATGCAAAAACTAGATTTTACAAAATATGTGTCTTTTAGTGTGTGACAGCTGTCAATCATAAAAACCCAATATGATTCTGGTATCGCTGTAATCGCACCGACCCGAAGAATAAAGTAATCTCATCACTTATACCGCACGAGGAACGGCGTAAAAAATAAACACTAGGGCTGTGGTTGGGGTTGTGCTAATGTTAGGGTTGGGGTTGTTTTTTTTTTTCGATAGTAAAAAAAAAAAAAAGATGATGATATGGCGACTAGTGTTGATCGCAAGTGCTCGCTACTTGAGTTTGCATCAGGTGCTCGGGTATGCACTGAGTATCGCGGATGCTCGAGTCTCCGCCCCATATGCTTCGCGGCCAAAAAAAACTCGCGGGGATTGCCTGCCATGCATGAGCGATCCCTGCATGGTTTTTTTGGGGTGTCTAATAACCGTGAAACATGCGGACGGGGACTTGAGCATTTCACTTGAGCACCCGTGATACATGGTGCATACCTGAGTACCCAATGCAAACTCAAGTAGCGAGCACTTGCGCTCAAGAGTAATGACAACTTATTCAATATGATGACCTAATGTTATCAAATTCTGTGTCGTACCTCTGGGTTCAAAATGTTCGCTATACCCTTTAATAAAATCCTTGAGGGGTATAGTTTCCAAAACGGGGTCACTTGTGGGGGAGCTCCACTGTTTAGGCACATCAGGGGCTCTCCAAACGCGACATGGTGTCCACTAACAAATTGAATGGAAAATCGTCTCAAATTGTTAGCGGACACCATGTTGCGTTTGGAGAGCCCCTGTGTGCCTAAACATTAGAGCTCCCCCACAAGTGACCACATTTTGGAAAATAGACCACCTAAGGCACCTATCTAGATGCATAGTGAGCACTTGGAAGCCCCAGGTGCTTCACAAATTGATTCGTAAAAATGAAAAAGTGGAAAAACAAATACTTTTTCATTTTTACGAATCAATTTGTGAAGCACCTAGGGGTTCCAAGTTCTCACTATGCATCTAGATAGGTGCCTTGGGGGGTCTAGTTTCCAAAATGGGGTCACTTGTGGGGGGTTTCCACTGTTTAGGCACATCAGGGGCTCTCCAAACGCAACATGGAGTCCGCTAATTATTGAAGCAAATTTTAGAATCAAAAAGTTAAATGGCGCTCTTTCCCTTCCGAGCCCTGCCGTGCGCCCAAACAGTGGTTTTTCCACACATATGGGGTATCTGCGTGCCCAGGGGAAATTGCACAACAAATTTTGGGGTCCATTTTTTCCTGTTACCCCTGCGAAAATAAAAAAAATTGGGTCTAAAGTAACATTTTTGTGAAAAAAGTTAAATGTTCATTTTTTCTTCCACATTCCAAAAATTCCTGTGAAGCACATGAAGGGTTAATAAAGTTCTTGAATGTGGTTTTGAGCACCTTGATGGGTGCAGTTTTAGAATGGTGTCATTTTTGGGTATTTTCTGTCATAAAGACCTCTCAAAGTGACTTCAAATGTGATGTGGTCCCTAAAAAAATGGTTTTGTAAATTTTGTTGGAAAAATGAGAAATCGCTGGTCAACTTTTAACCCTTATAGCTCCCTAATAAAAAAAAATTTTGGTTCCAAAATTGTGCTGATGTAAAGTAGACATGTGGGCAATGTTATTTATTAACTATTTTGTGTGAAATATCTCTCTGATTTAAGGGCATAAAAATTAAAATTTTGAAAATTGCTAAATTTTCTAAATTTTTGCCAAATTTCCGTTTTTTTCACAAATAAACGCAAGTGATATCGAAGAAATTGTACCACATTCATGAAGTACAGTATGTCACGAAAAAAAAGTCTCAGAATCAGGGGGATACGTTGAAGCGTTCCAGAGCAATTACCTCATAAAGTGACAGTGGTCAGAATTGAAAAAATTGGCCTGGTCATTAACGTGCAAACCACCTTCGGGGGTTAAGGGGTTAAATTCACATTTTATTTGGTTGATAAACAAGAACCAGAAGCATCAGTATCTGTGGTTTTCTCTCTATACATCCTTGTATATAAACTATGAAGTATGGCTCTTCATTATTTATTTAGGTAACGGTAAGTTTAATGAATGAGCACTATTTCTGTGTGTACGAGTTTGCAGCAGAACAGAGATCAGAGAATGGACTACTTACAGGAAGGTGTCTGGAAGATGAGTGCAGTATATGATGGGTGAATCTTCACTAGTGTTGAGCGAGTATGTTCTGTTAACCCTTTCGCCGAGTATGTTCGGGCCGAGCTCCGAGTATTTACAGCTACTCGGTGATAAGTTTAAATCGCTCTCGTGAACATGATTTGCAACTGTTTGACAGTTTTATTACATGCGAGGAACGTCTATTTCTTACATATTCCTCACATGTAATAAAGCTGTCAAACAGTTGCAAATCATGCACACGGGAGTGATTCAACCATATGACCGAGCAGCTGTAAATACTCGGAGCTCGGCCCGAACATACTCGCTGAAAGGGTTAACAGAACATACTCGCTCAACACTAATTTTCATCTTTATCACTTTGCACTGATTAATTTTAAAATGCATCTTTATAGTTTGAACTCTGTTTTTTATTATACAAGTCCCTTGCATTGAAATTGCCACGTGGCAAAAATTCTATCTGCAGCTACCACTAGATGACGCTTGGGACCTTACTAATTACTATTTCTGTATTGAGCTCCTTAATATAACTGTATGCAGTAAACTCTGAAGATCTCCATAGTGGTGACTGTGGACGTGCAATACTTTTATATTTGAAATGACTTTTGATTATGCTAAAACACATTAAGGCTATGTGCCCACGATGCAGAAATGCTCAGGATTTTTTCCCGAGAGTTTCGGCATCTCCCTGGCAGAAAAAACACATGCGGATTGTACATGAGGATTGTACATGCGGATTGTACATGCGGATTGCACATGTAGATTGTACATGCGGATTGTACATGCGGATTGTACATGCGTTTTCCTGCCAGGGACAAGCGGAAGTGAAGCGTTCCTCACATGCATTTCCGCATGCGGGTTGAACATGGAAAGTGCTTGTCAACTTGATCATACTATATAAATCCATGCAATCGGCATGGATTTATATAGTGTGACCCGAGAGAATGTCAAAAAATAAAAAATAAAAATATTCAGTACAGACCAAAAGTTTGGACACACCTTCTCAGTTAAAGATTTTTCTGTATTTTCATGACTAGGAAAATTGTACATTCACACTGAAGGCATCAAAACTACGAATTAACACATGTGGAATTATATACTTAACAAAAAAGTGTGAAACAACTGAAAATATGTCTTATATTCTAGGTTCTTCAAAGTAGCTACCTTTTGCTTTGATGACTGCTTTCCACACTCTTGGCATTCTCTTGATGAGCTTCAAGAGGTAGTCGCCGGAAATGGTTCTCATTTCACAGGTGTGCCCTGTCAGGTTTAATAAGTGGGATTTCTTGCCTTATAAATGGGGTTGGGACCATCACTTGTGTTGTGCAGAACACGCCAATTACGCAAGTACAGATGCAGTCTTGCGGAATTGGCAAGTTTTAATGCAAGTCAATGGCTGCGAAAACGCAGCACTTCCGCAAAATAATTGGTAGTACTGCGTTTTTTTCCGCATGCGGATTATCATTGGGGGACATGGCAGGCCTTCTACCATGCGTTTTTTAAGCGTTTCTGCAGCATTTTTGCCGCTGCAGAAACGCTTAAAAAACGCATCGTGTTTTCCAGATCAGTAGAGATCTGAGTCCTAAGACTCCCAGTTATCACTTAAAAGACTGCCAAGAAGCATTAGGCTGTGTGCCCACGTAGCGTTTTTCAAGCGTATATGCTGCGGAATTTCCGCAGCGTAAACGCTTGAAAAACGCATGTATATCCGCACCCCATGGTCCCCAATGGCATTCCGCAATATCAATGCCCATGCTGCGGATTTTTCCGCAGCGTATATGCTGCGGTCAAAAATCCGCAGCATGTTCATTAATTTTGCGGAAGCGCAGCGGAATCAATGTGCGGATGGTACCCAAGTCTGGATGAGAGGAGACTCTCATCCAGACCTGGGTACCAAAGAACCTGTAAAAAAAAGAATAAAATAAAGTTTATACTTATCTTCTGATGTTTTCCCTCCGTCGCGCTGTTGTCTGAAGGACCTGCCACGTCATTGAGTCATGTGACCCACCACATGACTCAATGACGTCACCGCAGGTCCTGCACACAACAGCGTGAGCCGCTCAAGACTCCGGATGGGGCAGAGAATGCATCGGAAGGTGAGTATAAAGTTTATTTTTTTATTTTTTACCATTCTGAACAAGTTGTCAAGCACTTTTCCAAGTGATGCTTGGAGAAGTGCTTGATAACCCGCATGCGGAAATGCATGCAAAGACGCCTCACAAACGCTTCTACCTGGCGGGAAAACCGCATGTAATATCCGCATGCGATTTTCCCGCCAGGGAGAAGCGTAAAAAATATGCTTCAGGTCCGCAATGTGGGCACATAGCCTTAAACTTAGAAAGCAAAAGCACTTTGTTCCTCTGCATGATTGCATGCACAGTGACGGGCAAGCTTAAAGGGGTGCTCCGAAAATAACATTTATTCTAATCCTAAATCTCTATCTATTTAATGTCATAATCTAATTTCTTTTCTAATATACTTTAATTAAGAAGTCCCTATCATTCAATCACTACTTCCTGTTTAATGGTGAGCAAATTGGAATGCTCAAGTGCTCGGTCCGAGTAACGAGCCCAATGTAATTCTATGAGAAACTCGAGCATTTTTCCAACGGCTCCCCCCCGGAGGTCTGCAGAGGGCCTAAAAATTGCCCAAATCAATGGGAGCCATCCTCAAATGACATGGGGACTGCCTGGAAGCATTTCTGACTCCCAGGTAACTGCTGTCAACAACGTTGTCAGAGGTATTACGCCACTTTTACGGACTCACAATAAAGCATGCAAAAACGAAACCAAAATGGATTTTCCTGGGAAATATGTTAATGAACATCCTTTCCATGGTAATGACTTGTATATAAGGCAAAATAAATAACCCAAACCAAAAATGCTCCTCCATACCTTGTGCTATGTTCACACGTAGCGTTTTTGATGCGTTTTTGCACTTTTGCATTGCTTTCAACCGTGACAAATGCATTCACTGGGAAATGTCATTTTAACATTTTACAACCTTCTCTGGTCATGTGGTGTGTGACATGGGAACAACATGGGGAAGACCCCTGTAAACATCTCTGACTCCCAAGGCACTGCCTAAAACTGTGATCCTATATTACTGAGGTAATAATAGACATTTTTGGCAACGTGACAAATCTTAAACTCCATTTAAAATGGGCAAGGTGTGTGTCAAGGGATGGGGAAGTGGACGTTATGGTGATGGTGATAGTGCACGCAGAGGCCGTAGGCAAGATGAAACTGTGCCTGCTGAGGAAGCACAACAAACACCCACTTCATGTCAAACTACCTTCCTGCCCCAATTTCTAGGGGGCCGAGGAACACAACTATTGAAGCCAGAGCAGTGTGTAAAGGTTGTTGTTTGGATAGCAGATAAAGATTCCAGTCAGTTTACCACCATCACCACCCTGTGATCCACATGGTCCAGTCTCAGTAGATCTGGATCTTATTATTATCATTACTTTATTACTTTATCGTCATTTATTCCTTGGCACTTTACATGTGAAAAGGGGATATACATCGCAAAAACAATTACAATAATCTTGAGCAAAAATGTGACAGCGACTGGTACAGGAGAGGAGAGGACCCTGCCCACGAAGGGTCACAGTCTACAAGGCATGGGTGAGGATACAATAGGTGAGGATAGAGCTGGTCTTGCAGCGGTATGGTGGAGCGAGGGTTACTGCAGGTTGTACATATGTCGCAAGAGGTGGGTTTTCAGGTGCTTTTGAAGATTTCAACAGTAGGTGGGAGTCAGAAATGGTGGGGTAGAGAGTTCCAGAGAAGGGGGGATGCACGGGAGAAATCTAGTATGCGATTGTGGGAAGAGGAGATAAGAGGGGAGTAGAGAAATAGATTTTGTGAGGATCGGAGGTTGCGTGCAGGTAAGTACCTGGAGACTAGGTCACAGATGTATGGAGGAGACAGGTTGTGGATAGCTTTGCATTTAAAGGTTAGGGTTTTGAAATGGAGTCTCTGGGTAATGGGGAGCCAGTGAAGACATTGACAAAGAGGAGAGGTCAGGGAGTAGCAAGGGGACAGATGGATTAGTCGGGCACCAGAGTTTAGGATACAATGGAGGAATGCAAGAGTGTTAGAAGGGAGGTCACAGAGCAGGAGGTTGCAGTCATCGAGAAGGGAGATGATGAGTGCACTAGTATTTTTGTAGATTCGAGGTTGAGTAATGTGGGATATGGGAGATTTTTTTTACTTGGAATTGGCATCTTCCTCACCCTGATCCTCCTTCCTCCCACCATTCCGAGTGCCCTGAGAAAACTGATCCCACAGTTGGACACTTGGACACTTCTAAGAGCTGTTTTGTTCATCTTTCCATTTAAAGTTTCTGGCCCCTCCCTTAGTCCTCTCGGAAGTGGAAAGAGCTTGAATATGTGGTTTGAAGGAGAGATTGGAGTCCAGGGATACGCCAACAGCTGTTCACTTTTCCATCAATAGATGCGGGCCTCTCGACCAGCCAGCTTCGAGCAGGGCAACAGAAGATCGCATGTAGCGATTTGAGCAGCCATGGTCACCTGAAGGTGAGAGTGGGAAAGTGCAATTATTGTCACAAGAGGTGGATAATGATGAGACACAATGGATAGAAAGTCAGGAGGAGGACCAGGATGTGGAAGTGGAAGACGAAGCGGTGGATGATGAAGTCACTGACCCAACCTGGCAAGGGGACATGCGGAGAGAGGACAGCAGCACACAGGGGGAGGGAGATATAGCACCACAACAGGCAGGAACAAGCAGTGTGGTGGCCACAGACACAAGGCAGGCAATTGATCCCCGGAACACCAACACGACGGAAGTTGCCAGTACAACTGTTAGGTCTTCCTGAGTCTAGTTCTTTTTTAAAGACTGTTTAGATAACCCCAAATAGGTCATTTGCAACATCTGCCAGGCCAGCATCAGCAAGAGAACCAAATCTACCAGCCTGACCACCACCAACATGCTCAAACACATGAAAGCAAACAACCTGACTAGCTGGACCGAACACCAAGGTCCAGAAACAGTGTCTGCGGGGTGACACCACTGCCTCTTCCGCTATTGAGCGAGCATGCCAATCCCCTGTCCATGGTACATGCGAAGATGCCTCCTGCCCTGCACATGTCATTGCAGACTTGCAACCATCACCGTCCAGGTCCTTGTCCCTTTGCAGCATTCAGTTGCCCCTACCACAGTCCTTGGAATGCAATGCAAGTATACAGCCAGCCACCCACCCACAGGCCACAATACTAAGCTGCCACATTTCTGGACTGCTTGCACTTGAAATGTTGCCTTTTAGGCTCATGGAGGCGGAAGCTTTCCAAAACCTCATGGTGGCAACGGCCGGGTGTCCATACTCGGTCCCCAGCCGCCACTATTTCTCCCGGTATCGTCTCCGCCTTCCAAAAGCGTGAGTCCCAGAACATTACCCGTGCCTTCCCCAGTGCACTTAAGTGGGAAGGACCACCCAACCACAAACACGTTGATAAGTGAATGTGGCCAGGGACGGTACATCTCACGGACGCATTCCACTGGGCTAATATTGGGTAAGCCGGGACCCAGTGGGACCCTGGGATGGAACACGTCCTCCCGACGCAGAGTATCGTGGGCCCTGGGTCAATCAGGGTTACCCCTACATTCTACAGCTCCTGCACCATCTCCTCCTCCTCCTCTTCAGCCTCCATCAATTGATTCATTTTTTCAGGACATATTCAGGATTATTTACTTAAACTTTGTGTGTGCCAATAACAATAAGCCGGACTGTATGCTTAGGCGACAAACCGCACACCATTGCAGAGTTGTTGAAAGCTTTATCAGAGAACCTGGTGTCGGCTCTGAAGCTAGGCAAGCTCGCACATGTACCATGCCTGGCCCATGTGCTCAACTTAGTGGTTCTGCAGTTTCTCAAAATCTACACAGATCTGCCAGAGCTGCTTGTGAAAGTATGCCACGTGTGTGCCCATTTCAGAAAGTCAGCTACAGCTTCCGCCGCCCTGGCAGGGTTTCAGCAGCGTTTGCAGCTTCCAGCTCACTGACTGGTGTGCAATGTGACTATGCATTGGAAATCAACGTTGCAGATGTCTGGAATAATTTTGAGCAGCAGAGAGCAGTTGTTGAGTACCAGCTTCAACACGTCCGTTGGCATTCAGGTCAGCCTCCGCAAATAAGAGCTGATGAGTGGGCATTGATGTCTGACATCTGTGCCCTTCTCCAAAACTTTGAGGACTCCACTAAGATGGTGAGCGGCGATGACACCATTATTAGCATCACCATCCTGCTTCACTGTCTACTGAAACGCTCGCTGCTCACAATTAAAGAGGAGATATTTCAGGCAGAGCAAGGAACTATACAGGGTGATGCTACCCAGCCCAGCCTCATCTCATCTCAATGTGGATTGGGTAATAATGAGGTGGAAGAGAACATAGACAGTCATACTCTTGGTGAGAACAGAGAAGTCTTGGCTGTTGGCAGTCAGGCGCACAAGGCCGACTTTATGTTCCCCTGCCTTTACCGTGAGCATTGCGTTGTACACATTTTGAACATTACAGAAAACTGGTACGGCACGAGAGAATTCTCGGAGATGGAGGTGTGAGGTTCTGATTAAGAAAGATGTCTGTCTTAGATCAGTTGCAGAACGGAGGGCACAGGAGGGGTGATACACAGAAATTAGGGAAGATATAAAGGCCATTGCAGAACTGTGGACAGCTTGGTGGGTGAGAGAGATGAGTTTGTATTGTATTCTGTAGTGATTGTTTAACCTAACCCGTGCAATGACTGGCACAGGGAAGAGGCGTCAGTGAAGCGGCTTGATAGAAATAAGACCCTGGCTGCTGCATTCAGAAGGGATTGTAGAGGAGACAGTTTGTTTAGAGAGAGAGAGTTGCACTAGTGAATAAGAGCGACAGTAAGAGTTTTTGCCGTATCAAAGGTGAGAAAAGGTCGACTTCTGGAGAAGTTTTTAAGGTGCAGGTGACATGAGCTAGTGGGTGATTTTTCACGTTGAATAAAGGAAAGCTGTGTGTCAAATATGACTCCAAGATAGCAGGCGTGCCGAGTTGGAGTTATGGTGGCACCACCTAAAGGAAATTGAAAATTCAGGTATAGGTAGCTTAGTAGAGGGAGGAAACCAAAGGAGTTCATTTTTGGAGATATTAAGTTCAGGCTCTTCTTGAAGAATTATAACAAAAAAAATTTCCATCTGACAACGCTGGTGGTAGTGGTCACAGCCACACAGTTCATTGGACAACCAAGGAGTACAAGCGAGGAAGACACAAAACAAGTGCGGCAGAGGCAGGAGAACGCTGTCAAAGGTCTGGGACAGTTCTCTCAGACCCTCCCAGCGCCCAGTCCCTGATACACGGGGTGCTCTGACAAGGAGGGAAAAGTTTTGGAAGATGCAAGCTGGACACATGGCATGAACTGTCTTTCTACGTCTTGGAGGTCCTGGCCGCTAGCGTTTTGTCAGAGATAGTTTTTAGTGCCGCCGGGGGCAATATAACTGATAAAACTGATCGGCGCATCTGTGGCACCCCAGGGGTCTGGTTTCCACAGGAACAGCAATGTTATGTCTGAGAGCAGGTGGGAGGTCTCTTGGTCAGGAATCCTATGCATGCCACACCTCCTGCCCAGTCCTGGGAGGGGAAGAACTTCCCCTATATAAACCTGGGGCTGAGGCAGGGTTAGAGAGTTCAGAGGGAGAGTTCAGCCAGGAGGGCTGACAGGGAGCTGTGGCTCCGGCTGGGCCCAGCTCCTGGGCCATGCCCGAAGTAGGGACAGAGAAGAGAAGCAGCTATGGGAAGAAACATCAGGAGCTCTGTGGGAGCAGTGTTACAAGGAGTCAGGGGCTGGCAGCTGCAGAGCTCGCCCTGACTGAGAAGATTTCTTACCGGACCCGGAGTCCGAGGCTGTGGGGACTAACTCCTACCCAGCAGCAGAATCCGTCAGGCAGGGGATTTCAGGTCCTCTGGCCAAGAAACCCGAAGGCACGGTCACACGCATGGGACCAGCACCGCCGTCGTGGAGCGGAAGCTACTAGAAGGCCCCGAGTCACCGGCCATACGGGTGAGCACCACACGGTACACTCAGGGACGTGGGCTACTCATACCCGCCTCTAGCAAGGTAGCCAGAAGAGTATCGTTAGTTTGGGAGGCCTACAACTCCGCCTGGCCAGGGGAGATCCCATCTGCTCAAGGACTGACCAGGCCCCAATCGCTAGCCAGTACTCCGGGAGGGTCTATCTTTGTCACCAGTAAAGACCCTGAACTACACTGTACCGTCTCCGAGTGGTTCCTGCTACCCCCATCATCCACGTCGGCTGCCCTGAGGCCATACCCCTCCCGTTGGGGGTTATACTATCACGCTGCACAATCCTACCACCGGCCTCAGCGGTCTGCCCTGCAGCAGCAGCTCCTTAGCTGTACTCAATGGGTGGCGTAGTCGTCCAACATCTACCGCTGATATAGCGCCACTTAGTCTGACTCCCTGGGCACGGACCGGATCACCGCCACGAGACTACAACCCTCAACAGATCCGGCTCCGGGTAAGCTCCCGCGTGTGCAACGCTGCGCGACACAGGCCCAGGGGCGCGTCAACTTTTGGCGTAGTCGGCAGGATCTCGTGCCCGCAACCACCGGGTACTGCGTGCCTGAAAAAGACTGTTCAAACTTACCAGTGGTGAAGATTCCCGCCATCCGGCGCCATCTTCTACATTCTTCCCGCCATCCGCGAAGTTTTCCCGCCATCCGGCGCCATCTTCGGCCTTCTTCCCGCCATCCGTGGAGGTTTCCCGCCATTGGACGCCATCTTGAGGACGCCGCGCGGGAAGAAGAGGGGCGTGGACTCCGAAAGCGCGCGAGAACTGAAGCCCCGCCTCACGTCCGGACGTTGCGTAAGGTCCTGGAAGGAGCCCAGCAGACGCCGACGTCACAGGAGCGCGACGGAAGGTCCTCAACCCTGACGATCCACTGCGGAGCCGCGGCCTACGGAAGAGGATCATCGCAAGGTAGGCCACGGTCCACTAGGGGGGAGAAGGATGTCTGATACGGAGGAGAGCTTCACCGCTTCAACCCCCGCTAGCGCCACCGCTGTTGCGGTCATGCCTTTCACCATGCCCTATATCCCGGGGGCAGCCTGGCTACCCCAGTACTCGGGGGAGTCACATACCCTGCATGACTTTAGAGAAAAGCTGGATAGCCTCTTCCAGGTGTACCCCCTCACAGAGGAGCAAAAAGTGAGCATCCTGGTGGCCCAATTAACCGGGGCAGCTCAAAGGGAGGTAAAGTCCTGGCCACCTGGGAGGAGGACTGTCGCAGAGATACTAACCCAGCTAACCGAGGAGGAGCTGCAGTACTACCAATACGAGGAAAGCCAAGAGGACCCGGACGGGTCTGAGGACTACCCTCAGGAGAGAGCACAAAGAGGACATAGCTACTGAAGGGAAGTAGCGTGAATAAAGAGCTGTAAATAGTTACCCGTAAGGGTACAAGGACTGCTGCTAATTAAAATGGTCCCCGTTGGGATTAGTGAATTGTTCCCCATGTGCCCCTATCTTAAACCAGGCTGAGGACTGTGAGCAGCCATTCCTTATCCCCACAGGCTGAGGACTGTGAGCAGCCATTCCTTATCCCCACTGGCCGAGGACTGAGAGCGGCCATATCCTGTAAATAATTATGTGTTTCTAGTAATTTATGGGAGTCTTTGGTGGATTTACCGGGAATCCTTTGTACATAGTTGGAGCGTAACCCAGGACGGACTAAAGACTGTTAAGGACTCGGGGCAGGACAGACCCCTACCTGGTTACGTCTCCCTGTTTTGGTGAAATGGACACCTTGCTTTTCTTCAAAGACTGCACCCGGTTACGGACATGCCGTGACCACCTTTATGTGTTTTTCTTATTGTATCATTATTGTTATACCTTGTTATGTTTTTCTAAAAATATGTTTAGTCCCGGAGTACTAAATTTCACTAGGAGGGAATGTGGCACCCCAGGGGTCTGGTTTCCACAGTAACAGCAATGTTATGTCTGAGAGCAGGTGGGAGGTCTCTTGGTCAGGAATCCTATGCATGCCACACCTCCTGCCCAGTCCTGGGAGGGGAAGAACTTCCCCTATATAAACCTGGGGCTGAGGCAGGGTTAGAGAGTTCAGAGGGAGAGTTCAGCCAGGAGGGCTGACAGGGAGCTGTGGCTCCGGCTGGGCCCAGCTCCTGGGCCATGCCCGAAGTAGGGACAGAGAAGAGAAGCAACTATGGGAAGAAACATCAGGAGCTCTGTGGGAGCAGTGTTACAAGGAGTCAGGGGCTGGCAGCTGCAGAGCTCGCCCTGACTGAGAAGATTTCTTACCGGACCCGGAGTCCGAGGCTGTGGGGACTAACTCCTACCCAGCAGCAGAATCCGTCAGGCAGGGGATTTCAGGTCCTCTGGCCAAGAAACCCGAAGGCACGGTCACACGCATGGGACCAGCACCGCCGTCGTGGAGCGGAAGCTACTAGAAGGCCCCGAGTCACCGGCCATACGGGTGAGCACCACACGGTACACTCAGGGACGTGGGCTACTTATACCCGCCTCTAGCAAGGTAGCCAGAAGAGTATCGTTAGTTTGGGAGGCCTACAACTCCGCCTGGCCAGGGGAGATCCCATCTGCTCAAGGACTGACCAGGCCCCAATCGCTAGCCAGTACTCCGGGAGGGTCTATCTTTGTCACCAGTAAAGACCCTGAACTACACTGTACCGTCTCCGAGTGGTTCCTGCTACCCCCATCATCCACGTCGGCTGCCCTGAGGCCATACCCCTCCCGTTGGGGGTTATACTATCACGCTGCACAATCCTACCACCGGCCTCAGCGGTCTGCCCTGCAGCAGCAGCTCCTTAGCTGTACTCAACGGGTGGTGTAGTCGTCCAACATCTACCGCTGATATAGCGCCACTTAGTCTGACTCCCTGGGCACGGACCGGATCACCGCCACGAGACTACAACCCTCAACAGATCCGGCTCCGGGTAAGCTCCCGCGTGCGCAACGCTGCGCGACACAGGCCCAGGGGCGCGTCACATCTGCCTGTCAACTGCAAATGCTGACAGGCTGACAATGCCTATAAAAATGAACAAGGGCTGAATTGGGCCAGACTTCTCAGCAGCACCAGATGATAGCATCAAACATAAACTCAAATCCAGTGGTTATTTTTTGCGGGGTCTATTCCCATGCACCCCTCCACACCCAGACATGGGTATACCCTTCAGGACTTGTTCTATTTTATGTTGCCCTCCTCCTTCTCCTCATCCTCCACCACCATATCACCAGGGAGACCGTGATGCAACACCCACATCATTTTTTAAGGTTGTTTCTGATTAGAGACGAGCAAATATTTAAATATTTGTTTCGGATTACAATTGCCGTTTTTGCAATATTCGCCAATGTAATTTTTGAATATTCGCAGAACATTGCCAAACGCCATTGGATCAATGGGTTCGAAAACCAAACGTATACACAACACCTTCAAACGGGACCAAAAGCTGCCAAAACACATCAATTTAGTAGCAGTCACCAGGAAAGTGCCATCTATTGACCCAGAGTACAAGTAGTATAATTATTATTATTTATTATTATAGCGCCATTTATTCCATTGTGCTTTACATGTGAAAAGATGTCACTGACTGGTACAAGAGCAGAGAGGACCCTGCCTGTGAGGGCGCACAAACAGTCTATAAGGGATGGGTGAGGATACAGTAGGCGAGAGTACAGCTGGTCATGTAGCGTTATGGTGGTTACTGCAGGTTGCAGGCTTGTCAGAAGAGGTGGGTCTTCAGCTTCCTTTTAAAGGTTTCAATAGTAGGCAAGAGTCTGATATGCTGAGGTACACAGTTCAAGAGTAGAAGGGATGCACGGGAAAAATCTTGTATGCGATTGTGGGAAGAGGAGAGAAGACGGGAGTAGAGAAGGAGATCTTGTGAGGATCGGAGGTTGCGTATATGTACCGGGAGATTAGGTCACAGATATATGGAGCAGACAGGTTGTGGATGGCTTTGCAAGTCATGGATACGGTTTTGAACTGAAGTCTCTGGTCAATGGGGAGCCAGTGAAGGGATCATAGATTGCAATCTTATAGATTGCTGGAGCCAGTCCATAATAAATTAGCAGCCATAGAGTGTCCAGGAACCTTCCTACAGACTTTTCTTAGCCACAGCTGCTTCTCGGCAGGGTTGGACGGGCCCACCAGAGAACCAGAGACTCCTCCGGTGGGCCCTGGCTTCTCCTTCTGGAGAGTTCATAGTGCCAAGGTGAGGTTTTGGTGATGATTGAGGCCATCATCTCATTAGCTTGCTGCTGGTACTTTTCTATGGGAATCAGCTTGGCTCCAAACAACCTGGAATATTTCCAGTGAACTATGGCACGATGCCATGGTATTAGCAGTGCCGCCAGTACCAGTAGCGAAGCCATCCACAATTTCCTTTTCTTCTGCCCAAATAAATTAGTTTCTCAAAAAGGAGCTGAAGATACTGAGTGGCAGTAGATGCAAGTTTTTCCAGGATGTTAGATATCAGAGGGAGAACAGAGAGGGCAGCACAGTGGCTCAGTGGTTAGCACTGAAGCTTTGCAGCGCTGGGGTCCTGGATTCAAATCCCACTAAAGACGACATCTGCAAGGATTTTGTATGTTCTCACCTTGTTTGCATGGGTTTCCCCCCCCAGTAAAAAGCAGCCATAGAGTGTCCAGGAACCTTCCCACACACTTTTCTTAGCTAGGGCTGCTTCTCGGAATCGTTTTACGGGCCCACCAGAGAATCCTCAGGAGGGCCCTGGCTTCTCCATCAGGAGAGTTCATGATAGCGCAAACTTTGAGGCTGCTATGGGGCTTTTGTGCAGGGGAGAAAGGTGGGCCCTCAGAATCAAATCCTCTGGTGAACCAATGTTTTTCAGTCTGACACTGCTTCTCTGTGAGAGTTGTATTTCACCACAGCCATATTCTTTAGCTCAGTGAAAGGATTGGCATAGAGGGAAACCGTATCTGCTCCGGCTACCAGGTTCCGCCCATTGTCACACACGACCATGCCTGGCTGTATGTTCAGCAGTGAGAGCCACAGATCAGGCTGCTGTGTTACAGCTTTCAACAACTCTTCAGTGGTGGGCGGTTTGTTACCTAAGCATTAAGCATATTATCTTCTGAACAACCTGTTGCCGCTTGGCCAAGGCAGTGCTGCAGTGTTTTCAGCTTGTGACTGATGTGGTAATTTCGGAGATGAATGCCGAACTGGAGGAGGAGGTGCAGGAGCTGAACAATGTGATTACATTGACGTTACATTGGCGAGCCTGGTTTTTATGCTAAAGAAAGATCCTACTGTGATTTTTTACTTATTTATTTATTTATTTTTTTTATGTCTCTTCAAATGTGTATTGGAGTACGTCCTAATTTATGGCAGCCCTTGAAATTGTTGCATATGCAATAACAGTATAGGAGACACACTCCTTATTAATGGGAAGGATAATTCAAATAGATTCTATATTCAAGAATATTAACTGTCTTATCTGAAATTCTTTTACGGGTGAGGTATCGCAGTATGGATAGCGTATTACATCGATCCAGCCAGGTATTGTTGCCCTATATTGCGTGCTGCTGGTGCTGCCCAAAAAAATTTTAAATCTCTCCTATTCCATATCGATAACGCTGTTAGATGCATTTACAATAGGAACAGGTGCTACTGCTAGGTGGTATCATCACCAGCTGCAGATGAGTGTTCATTCTGGTCACATAAATGTCTTCCACAGTCCATAACTTTATTTTTTTTTATTTCTTTGGCCTTATATACAAGTCATTACCCTGGAAAGAATGTTTCTTAAAATTTTTTCCATTTTAGCTTGTTTTTTGTATGTTTTTTTTTGTCAGTCCGCAAAAGTGGGGTAATACTCTGACAACATTGTTCACAGATATGCTATTTGTCAGCAGCCAACTGAGAATAGGTTTGAACCCACAACTGCAATACTTTAAATGGAGTGTAATATTTAACTTGCTCACAATAATTGCTGGATTATTTGGGCAGTCATATAGGATAACGTCTGATGGCCACAGTTTCAGGCAGTCGCCTAATAGTATGGTAATTGTTAGTGACCAAGTGTCAATTCGTTCAACAAAACACAAATGGCTGACTTTAAAAGGAGTGTAATATTTGGCACACTCCACAGAATTTCTGTATTATTATGGCAGTCATATGAATCACGTGTGTCTGATCATTGAAAAAAAGTTCTCCTACTTCCACAATACAGTAATATTAATAAAACTAAAAAAATCTGGCTGTATTCTGTGAACAAGCGAATGGAGCTGTAAAATGGTGTACACTGACAGACTGCTACAATCTATAAATGGAGGACAATATTTTTCACGTTTACTACAAATGGCTGGATTTGAACCGCAGTTATATGTGATACGTCTGATAGAGAACCACTTTGTTAAATAGCAGGCCTGTAGTTTACTAATACAATTCTTCAGAGACCTAGTGTGAATAGCTTGACCAACACACTGCAATGAAATGGAAGGCAGAAATGTCTGATTTTGAAACACTCTTATATGTGATATGTCTGACAGAGAACCACGGTTTTAAATAGCAGGCCTGTACTTTACTAACATTATTCTTCACAGAGACCTTGCGTGAATAGCTTGACCGACACACTGCAACGAAATGGAAGGCAGAAATGGCTGATTTTGGAACACTGTTATATGTGATATGTCTGACAGAGAGCCACGGTTTTAAATTGCAGGCCTGTAATTTACTAATATTATTCTACACAGAGACCTAGTGTGAATAGCTTGACCAACACACTGCAACAGAAAGGAAAAGGAGGCCAATATTTTCCAGGTTCAGTTAAAATTTCTGGATTTTTATCGCTGAAATATGAAACAGATCTGGCTGCATTCTGCAGTGCTAATGAGCAAATGGAGCAGAAAAATGGTGTTCTCTGGATTACTTTTTAAGCAAATAACCAGGATTAAGATAAAAAAAAAAATTTGCTCTGGCCCCTGATATCTGGGGCTATGTCTGCAAATAACTGTAATTATTACAGCAGCAGCAGACAGGACGTTCAATGGACCCTCTTGCGCTATATGCACTGCAGTCTGCCACATACACGGCCTGCCTGCCTAACACTGATTATATGCAGCTGGATTAGTCGTCATAAGGACTGTTAGTTCATCAGTCTGCCACATACCCTACCTGCCTGCCTAACTCCTGTTATCACCACTGAATATATGCAGCTGGATTAGTCCTCAGAAGGACTGTTAGTTCAGATGTATATATATATATATATACAGTACAGACAGACTACCTCTTGAAGCTCATCAAGAGAATGCCAAGAGTGTGCAAAGCAGTCATCAAAGCAAAAGATGGCTACTTTGTAGAACTTAGAATATAAGACATATTTTCAGTTGTTTCACACATTTTTGTTAAGTATATAATTCCACATGTGTTAATTCATAGTTTTGATGCCTTCAGTGTGAATGTACAATTTTCATAGTCATGAAAATACAGAAAAATCTTTAAATGAGAAGGTGTGTTCAAACTTTTGGTCTGTACTGTACACTGCTCAAAAAAATAAAGGGAACACTCAAATAACACATCCTAGATCTGAATGAATGAAATATTCTCATTGAATATTTTGTTCTGTACAAAGTTGAATGTGCTGACAACAAAATCAAGCAAAAATCATCAATGGAAATCAAATTTATTAACCAATGGAGTCCTGGATTTGGAGTCACCCCCAAAATTAAAGTGTGAAACATCATTACAGGCTGATCCAACTTTGATTTAATGTCCTTAAAACAAGTCAAAATGAGGCTCAGTATTGTGTGTGGCCTCCACCTGCCTGTATGACCTCCCTACAGCGCCTGGGCATGCTCCTGATGAGGTTGCGGATGGTCTCCTGTGGGATCTCCTCCCAGACCTGGACTAAAGCATCCGCCAACTCCTGGACAGTCTGTGGTGCAATGTGACGTTGGTGGATGGAGCGAGACATGATGTCTCAGATGTGCTCAATCGGATTCAGGTTTGGGAATTGGGCGGGCCAGTCCATAGCTTCAATGCTTTCATCTTGCAGGAACTGCTGACACACTTCAGCCACATGAGGTCTGGCATTGTCCTGCATTAGGAGTAACCCAGGGCCAACCGTACCAGCATATGGTCTCACAAGGGGTCTGAGGATCTCATCTCGGTACCTAATGGTAGTCAGGCTACCTCTGGCGAGCACATGGAGGGCTGTGCGGCCATCCAAAGAAATGCCATCCCATACCTTTACTGACCCACTGCCAAACCGGTCATGCTGAAGGATGTTGCAGGCAGCAGATCGCTCTCCACAGCGTCTCCAGACTCTGTCATGTCTGTCACATGTGCTCAGTGTGAACCTACTTTCATCTGTGAAGAGCACAGGGCACCAGTGGCGACTTTTCCAATCCTGGTGTTCTGTGGCAAATGCCATGCGTCCTGCATGGTGTTGGGCTCTGAGCACAACCCACATCTGTGCACGTCGGGCCCTCATACCACCCTCATGGAGTCGGTTTCTAACCGTTTGTGCAGACACATGCACATTTGTGGCCAGCTGGAGGTCATTTTGCAGGGCTCTGGCAGTGCTCCTCCTGTTCATCCTTGCACAAAGGTGGAGGTAGCTGTCCTGCTGCTGGGTTGTTGCCCTCCTACGGCCCCCTCCACGTCTCCTGGTGTATTGGTCTGTCTCCTAGTAGCGCCTCCAGCCTCTGGACACTACGCTGACAGAAACAACAAACTGTTATGTTCTGCTACCAGAGCTAAGGAAAGAGAGGAGATCTGTCCCTACGATAGAACTCAGCTGAATCCCTACGATGTAACAGGGAACCTGATCCTGCGATCAGACCTGCTAAAGTCCTAAGCTAGTCTGTACGGAGACCTATAGATGTGGGGAAGGAATCCCTACAAGTACTAAGGACTGGGAGGAAAATGTGACACCTCCTAACAGAAATAGTAGCAGACAGACGAACAAACAAAACACATAGAACACAGAGGTCCGTAGACCAAGCAAACTAACAGAGAGAGATACAGAGCACAGGCTAGCTAGAAAGTAGTTATACAATGAAGTCCAGCAAAGCCAGAAGGGCGGAGCAGGATTAAATAGACCAACAAGGTCATGTGACCAGCAAAGGAAAAAACCTAAGAGCAAGGTTCTAACAGTACCCCCCCTTCTAAGAGGATCCTCCGGATCCCCTAGGACCAGGCTTATCAGGAAATCTCCTGTGAAACGCTCTGATAAGTCTGGACGCGGAAACATCATCTGACCTCACCCAAGAGTTATCCTCAGGTCCGAAACCTTTCCAGGCCACAAGATACTGCAAACTACCTCTATACCGTCTAGAGTTAAGGATGCGAGAAATTTCATATTCCCCGTCCTCCACCACCGGAGGAACAGAGGCAGAGGCGTCACCATCTGACACAACAGCTTTTTTTTAACAGAGAGACATGAAATACCGGATTAATTCTCCAGGAGGTAGGAACCTCCAACCTAACAGCAGATTGGTTGACAACCTGAAGCACCTTAAAGGGCCCTACAAACTTGGGACCCAATTTCTTAGAAGGAATCCTCAACCGCAGATTCCTAGAGGACAACCAAACCATGTCACCAACAGCGAACAAAACCTCCTGTCGTTTCCTATCAAAGTAGTCTTTAGATTTTCTGTTGGCCTCCTGAAGATTACCAAGCACATCCGTCCAAACTCTCTCCAAATCACCGGAAAAATTCTCCTCCTCAGGCACGGCAGATCCCAACTTGGAGAACGACCCAAACGACGGATGTCTCCCAGAACAACAAAAAAAAGGCGAACAACCAGCAGAAGAAGATGTATGATTGTTCAGAGCAAATTCAGCAAGTGGCAGAAACTCAGACCACCCCTCTTGATTGTCTGCCACAAAACAACGCAAGAACTGCTCAACATCCTGGTTTTTCCTTTCTGTCTGGCCATTAGATTCAGGATGATATCCGGACGAGAACGACAGATGAACTCCCAACCTGTCACAAAAGGCACGCCAAAAACGAGCCACGAACTGAGGACCCCTATCAGAAACAATGTCAGTAGGAACGCCATGAAGTCTGACAATTTCCTTGACAAAGGCCTTAGCGAGAGTTTTAGCGCAGGGCAGTTTGACGAAGGGAACCAAGTGACACATCTTGCTAAAACGGTCCACGACCACCCAGATGACAGTAAAACCCTCAGAGGGGGGAAGGTCAGTTATAAAGTCCATAGCCAAATGTGTCCAAGGAGCACTGGGAACCTCCAAAGGACAAAGCAACCCCGCAGCAGGAGTATGTGAGGACTTAGATCTAGCACATATAGTACATTGACGCACCCACTTAATGACTTCCTTCTGCCATCCAGGCCACCAAAAACTGCGACCCACCAGTCTCTTGGTCTCAGAGATTCCGGGATGACCTGCCAACCGAGATTCGTGACACTCAACAAACAAATCTCTCCTAAAGGTCCCAGGCACAAACAACCTCCCATGAGGAGTGTTAGATGGGGCATTCTCCTGTGCTTTAAGAATCTCATCTTCCAAAACGGAGTCCAAAGCAGCTATCACAACACCTTCTTGTAAAATGTTCTCCTCTTTCTCAGCACCGACTATGGGAGAAAAACTGCGAGACAAGGCATCCGCCTTAACATTCTTAGTACCAGGGATGTAAGTAACGGAGAAATTAAACCGCGAGAAAAACAGTGCCCACCTAGCCTGACGGGCATTCAGGCGCTTGGCAGCATCAAGATATATCAGATTTTTATGATCCGTAAGAACCTGAACGGGAAATTCCGCACCTTCCAAGAAGTGGCGCCAGTGTTCAAATGCGAGTTTAATAGCCAATAATTCCCGATTACCAATATCGTAATTCAGTTCAGTCTCCGAAAATTTTTTTGAAAAAAAGGCACAGGGATGTAATCCATCCCCGTTATCCTGAGACAATACTGCGCCAACCCCCACAGAGGAAGCATCAACCTCAACCAAAAACGGCTTAGTCACATCAGGCTGCATAAGGATGGGAGCAGAGGTGAACCTCTCCTTAAGATACACAAAAGCTTCAATGGCCTCAGAAGACCACTGAACAGCATCAGCACCTTTCCTGGTGAGATCGGTCAGAGGTTTGACAATACTAGAAATTTTTTTTATGAATTTTCTGTAATAATTGGCGAAACCTAAAAACCTCTGTATCGATTTCAAACCAATAGGCCTAGGCCATTCCTGTACAGCTTGAACTTTAACCGGGTCCATCTCAAAACCTTCGCTGGAGATAATGTAACCCAAAAAACTAATTCTCTGTACAGCGAACTCACATTTCTCCAGCTTAGCAAAAAGCGAATTGTCCATTAATAACTGTAATACCTCACGTACGCTCCGCCAATGAGACTCCAGATCAGGCGAATAAATCAAAATGTCATCCAAATACACAACCACATTTTTGCCGATCAAAGGTCTAAGGATGTCATTAATAAGATTCTGAAAAAATGCAGGAGCATTAGTAAGACCAAAAGGCATAACCAGATTCTCAAAATGACCCAGAGGAGTGTTAAAAGCAGTCTTCCATTCGTCACCCTCCTTCATGCACAACAGATTGTATGCCCCCTTAAGGTCAATTTTAGAGAACCACTTGGCCCCCATTAACTGGTTAAACAGATCAGGAATCAATGGCAGTGGGTAAGGATTGCGTACAGTAATTTTGTTAATCTCACGAAAATCCAGACAAGGACGTAAACAAATTCAATAGAACAATCATAGTCTCTATGGGGAGGCAAAACCTGCGATTCCTTCTCAGAAAAAACTCTCCAAAAATCCTGAATAGGAACAAGCAATTCTCCCCTATCCAAAGCTGCAATACGCCTGTTACAACACTTGTCATAACATTTATGGCTCCAGGATTTAATTTCACTGGTAGACCAATCCAGTACAGGATTGTGAAATTTTAACCAGGGCAATCCCAATATTACTGGAGAAGGCAAGTTATTCAAAACTACCAAATCCAATTTCTCGTGGTGAACACCATTAATAGTGAGAGGAAATTCACAGACCTTGAGAGTAATATTCTTCAAAGGGGAACCATCCACAGAAACCACAGCAATGGGGGATGATAAAGGTTCGGGTTTTAAATTGAGTCTTTCCAAGAATCCCCCATCAATTACATTCAGAGTAGACCCACAATCGACAAACACCCGAAATTCCATTAATTTTTCCTGAGCAATCGTGGAAGCAGCTAAAAATACACCCTTGGAATTTAAACAGGCAATACGGGCATGACTGACCATTTTTTTTTCTTTCTTCATACGAAGCTCACAGCCTTTAATCAAATGACCAGATTTTCCGCAATAGAAACACAAGCCTTCAAAAAATCTACGGTCTTTTTCTTGAGAGCGAGGTGCCACCGATCCAATCTCCATCGGTTCACCACTGTTAGTACACAAATTCTCATAACCAGAAACTGACATAGCAGAGGATTTGCTCTCATTAACCCTTGCACGCAGTCTCCTATCCACCCGTATAGCTAATTGCATAGCCTGTTGCAAATCTTCAGGTGTAGGATAAGCAATTAGCAGGTCTTTAACCCTTTCATTGAGCCCAGCAAGAAATAGACTTTTCAGAGCAGAATCGTTCCACCCTGTTTGAGTAGACCAACGACGGAAATGAGTACAATATTTTTCCACATTACCTGATCCCTGTTTCAAATGTCTCAACTCAGTCTCAGCTGATGCGACACGGTCAGGATCATCATATAATAGTCCCAAAGCAGAAAAAAAACTATCCACTGATCTGAAGCATGTATCACTAGGTTGCAAAGAAAAGGCCCACTCCTGAGGCTCTTTGCGCAAAAGTGACATTATGAACCCTATGCGCTGGGATTCATCCCCAGAGGACTTGGGTCTCAAACGAAAATACAATAAGCAAGCATTTTTAAATGAAAAAAATTCTCGGTGTTCACCAAAAAATAAATCCGGCAAACATACCTTAGGCTCCAAGAAATGTGCTCCAGGACAGTTACTCACGTGCTGACAGAGCTCGGCCACCTCCAGAGAGAGTCCCTGCAGGCGTTTAGCCAAATCCTGAACCGACACCATGATGGAACAGAAAAATCTTTCCTTAGAGAATTTGCAGGCTGGACTTACTGTTATGTTCTGCTACCAGAGCTAAGGAAAGAGAGGAGATCTGTCCCTACGATAGAACTCAGCTGAATCCCTACGATGTAACAGGGAACCTGATCCTGCGATCAGACCTGCTAAAGTCCTAAGCTAGTCTGTACGGAGACCTATAGATGTGGGGAAGGAATCCCTACAAGTACTAAGGACTGGGAGGAAAATGGGACACCTCCTAACAGAAATAGTAGCAGACAGACGAACAAACAAAACACATAGAACACAGAGGTCCGTAGACCAAGCAAACTAACAGAGAGAGATACAGAGCACAGGCTAGCTAGAAAGTAGTTATACAATGAAGTCCAGCAAAGCCAGAAGGGCGGAGCAGGATTAAATAGACCAACAAGGTCATGTGACCAGCAAAGGAAAAAACCTAAGAGCAAGGTTCTAACACAAACCTTCTTGCCACAGCTCACATTGATGTGCCATCCTGGATAAGCTGCACTACCTGAGCAACTTCTGTGGGTTGTAGAGTCCGTCTCATGCTACCACGAGTGTGAAAGCACAACCAACATTCAAAAGTGACCAAAACGTCAGCCAGAAAGCATTGGTACTGAGATGTGGTCTGTGGTCCCCACCTGCAGAACCACTCCTTTATTGAGGGTGTCTTGATAATTGCCAATAATTTCCATCTAGTGTCTATTCCATTTGCACAACAACATGTGAAATTGATTGTCAATCAGTGTTGCTTCCTAAGTGGACAGTTTGATTTCACAGAAGTTTGATCTACTTGGAGTTATATTCTGTTGTTTAAGTGTTCCCTTTATTTTTTTGAGCAGTGGATATACAGTACAGACCAAAAGGTTGGACACACCATCTCATTTAAAGATTTTTCTGTATTTTCATGACTAGGAAAATTGTACATTCACACTGAAGGCATCAAAACTAATAATTAACACATGTGGAATTATATACTTAACAAAAAAGTGTGAAACAACTGAAAATATGTCTTATATTCTAGGTTCTTCAAAGTAGCCACCTTTTGGTTTGATGACTGCTTTGCACACTCTTGGCATTGCCGAGATTGTCGAGCACCGTGATGCTCGGGTGAGTTCAGAGTAGTGGCGAGCACATTCGATCATCACTAAACATAATGCATACCATGAGGCAGCAAACCTTATCTTGTCACTTAATACAGCATAAGCCATTAATGACCATGTTATTGATCAGGCCAATTTTTACAATTTTGACCACTGTCATTTTATGAGGTAATAACACTGGAATGCTTCAACGGATCTAGTTGATTCTGAGATTGTTTTTTTTTGTGACATATTGTACTTCATGATAGTGGAAAAATTTCTTTGATACGACTTACGTTTATTTTTTTAAAAATTGGAAATTTGGTGAAAATTGTGAAAACATTTGCAATTTTCAAAATGTAATTTTTATGTCCTTAAATCAAAGAGTCATGTCACACAAAATAGTTAATAAATAACATTTCCCACATGTCTACTTTACATCAGTGCAATTTTAGAAACATAATTTTATTTCTTTAGGATGTTATAAGGGTTAAAAGTTGACCAGAGATTTCTAATTTTCCCAAGAAAATTTACAAAACCATTTTTTTAGGGACCACATCACATTTGAAGTGACTTTGAGGGGCCTTTATGACAGAAAATACCCCAAAATGACACCATTATAAAAACTGCACCCCTCAAGGTACTCAAAACCACATTCAAGAAGTTTACTAACCCTTCAGGTGTTTCACAGGAATTTTTGGAACGTAAAAGAAAAAAATGAACATTTAACTTTTTTTCACAAAAATTTTACTTGACCCAATTTTTTTAATTTTTGAAAGGATACCAGGAAAAAATGGACCTCAAAATTTGTTGTGCAATTTCTCCTGAGCATGCCGATACCCTACAGGTGAGGAAAAACCACTGTTTGGGTGCACGTCAGGGTTTGGAAGGGAAGGAGCGCAATTTGACTTATTGAATGCAAAATATGTTGGAATAATTAGTGGATGCCATGTTGCGTATGGAAAGCCCCTGATGTGCCTAAATAAGGGAAACACCCCCACAGGTAACATCATTTTGGAAACAAGACCCTTCAAGGTATTTATCTAGATGTGTGATGAGCACCTTGAACTCACAGATGCTTTACAAAATTTTACAACATTGATCTGTAAAAATGAAAAAGATATATTTTTCCCTCAAAAATGTTGTTCTAGCCCCAAATGTTTTCATTTTCGCAAGTATAGCAGGAGAAAATGAATCCCAAAATTTGTTGTGTAATTTCTACTGATACCCCATATGTTGTCAAAACTACTTTTATCGCACAGTGCAAAGCTCAGAAGGGAAGAAGCGCCATATTGGAGTTCAGATTTTGCTGGACTGGTTTGACAGTGCCATGTCACATTGGCAGAGCCCCTAAGGTGCCAGAACAGCAGAATGCCCCATAAGACACACCATTTTACAAACTAAAATTCTCAATTAATTGAGTGGTGAAGAAAGAATAATTACATTTTTACCACCAAAGTTTTGGTTTAGCCCCAGATTTTACATTTTCACACTGGGAAATGGGTAAAAATGGCACCAAAATTTGTCACACAATTTCTGCTGTATGTGGAAATACACTATATGTGACTGTACAGTACTAATTAGCCACATGGCGAGACTCGGGAGGGACAGAGCACTATTTGCCTCCTGGAGTGCAGGTTTTCCTACAATAGTATGTGGACTCCAAATACAGAGACCCTAAGTGCTAGAAGAGCAGATTTCCCCCTTAAGTGACCCCATATTGGAAATAATGTCAATTTGGGAATTTATTTACAGGTATGGTGAGGATTTTAACTACATGGGTGTTTTCCAGAAACAAGCAGCAGTGGATGTGGCTGAGTGAAAATTGCAAACTGCCGTTGTAGTGACCAATACGTTGTAGTGACCAGTACGTTATCCCCAGCTCATGCTTCTGGAGAAATTCACCCATAAATTATGCGGGCTCTCATCACTATAGAAATGCCAAACATGTGGATGCCATCTGCTGTTTAGGTACACTGGGGCTCAGAAGGGAGGGGGAAATTTGGATATGGGGGCACAGAATTAGCTGAATTTCTTTTGGGGGGCAAGGGCCATTTCCCTTTTTTAGAGCCTTAGTGCTACCAGTAATGTTGAAACCCCCTATATTTCTGTTAACAGATGACAGACCTGAGTGGGTACTTGCTTTTTTTGTGGATTGAGTTGAAGTTTTTATTGGGAACATTTTACATAATCTTTGGGATCACATTCATCCTCCACTCTACGCTGAGTACTGATATTGGGGTTTCCATTTAAATCTCCTTGTGATATAATTTAGATGAAACCCCCGAGGGATCCATTCACTATAATGAGGCAGCAGAGTTACTCTGGACTCAACCTGACCTCTGTTCAGCGGTGTTCTTTTTTCAGAGGTGCAAAAAACTATGGCCGACGGCACTTTTATGCACACTTAACCACTTCGCACCAGAGCCTGTTTTTGCCTTCGTGACCAGGCCAATTTTTTCAATTCCGACCACTGTCACTTTATGAAGCAATTACTCTGGAACGCTTCAACGGATCCCCCTGATTCTGAGATTATTTTTTGTGACATATTGTTCTTCATGATAGTGGTAAAATTTCTTTGATATCACATGCGTTTATTTGTGAAAAAATCGGAAATTTGGCGAAAATTTTGAAAATTTTGCAATTTTCAAACTTTGAATTTTCATGCCCTTAAATCAGAGAGATATGTCACACAAAATACTTAATAAATAACATTTCCCACATGTCTACTTTACGTCAGTACAATTTTGGAACCAAAATTTTTTTTTGTTAGGGAGCTATAAGGGTTAAAAGTTGACCAGCGATTTCTCATTTTTCCAACAAAATTTACAAAAACACTTTTTTAGGGACCACATCATATTTGAAGTCACTTTGAGGGGTCTTTATGACAGAAAATACCCAAAAGTGACACCGTTCTAAAAACTGCACCCCTCAAGGTGCTCAAAACCACATTGAAGAACTTTATTAAACATTCAGGTGCTTCACAGGAATTTTTGGAATGTGCAAGAAAAAAATTAACATTTAACTTTTTTCACAAAAATGTTACTTTAGACCCAATTTTTTTTATTTTCACAGGGGTAACAGGAAAAAATGGACCCCAAAATTTTTTGTGCAATTTCTCTTGAGCGTGCTGATACCCCATATGTGAGGGAAAACCACTGTTTGGGCGCACCGCAGGGCTCGGAAAGGAAGGAGCGCCATTAGACTTTTTGAATGTAAAATTTGTCTGAATAATTAGCAGACACCATGTTGCGTTTGGAGAGCTCCTGATGTGACTAAACAGTGGAAACCCCCCACAAGTGACACCATTTTGGAAACTAGACCCCTTAGGGAACATATCTAGATGTGTGGTGAGCACCTTGAACCCCAAGGTGCTTCACAGAAGTTTATAATATTGAGCTGTAAAAATAAAATTTTCACATTTTTCCCGCAAAAACGTTTTTCATCCCTTAATTTTGCATTATCATAAGGGTAATAGGATAAATTGCACCATGAAATTTGTTGTGCAATTTCTCCTGAACACGCCGATACCCCATATGTGGAGGCAAACCACTGTTTGGGCGCACGGCGGGGCTCGGACGGGAAGGAGCGCCATTTGACTTTTTGAATGCAAAATTTGTTTGAATAATTAGCGGACGCCATGTTGCATTTGGGGAGCCCCTGATGTGCCTAAACAGTGGAAACCCCCCACAAGTGACACCATTTTGGAAACTAGACCCCTTAGGGAACTTATCTAGATATGTGGTGAGCACCTTGCACCCCCAGCTGCTTCACAGAAGTTTATAATATTGAGCCATAAAAATAAAATTTTCACATTTTTCCCACAAAAAATGTTTTCCTTTCCCTAATTATGTACTATCATAAGGGTAACAGGATAAATTGCACCATGAAATTTGTTGTTCAATTTCTCCTGAACACGCCGATACCCCATATGTGGGGGAAAAACACTTCTTTGGTGTACGGCAGGGTTCGGAAGAGAAAGGAGCGCTATGTTGGCTGGGATAGGCAGCAGACACCATGTCACATTTGAAGAGTCGCTGACATGTCGAAACCCCCACAAGTGACCCCATTTTGTAAACTACACCTCTCAAGGAATTCATCTAGGGAAGTAGTGAGTATTTTTTAATTTTTAAATTTATACCATTGGGCAGTGAAAAAAGCATAATTATATTTTTACCACAAAAAAATGTTTTACCCTCAGATTTTACATTTTCACACAGGACAATGGGTAAAAATGGTGCCGAAATGTGTCACACAATTTCTTCTAAAAGTGGCAATACCCCATATGTGGCTGTATCGTACCGCTCAGCCATACGGCGAGATCTGGGGGGGACGGAGTGCTATTTGACAATTGGAGAACAAATTATTGTAGAATAGGCATTTGGATTGGGAGCACAAAATTTTTTGAATTTCTTTTGGGGGGCAAGGGCCATTTCGCTTTTCCAGACCCTTTCTGCTACCAGTAACTTGGAAGTCCCTTATATTTTTAACAGATGACGGACCGGAGTGGGGACTAGCTTTTTTTGAGGACTGAGTTGAAGCTTTTATTGGGAACATTTTACGTAACATTTATCCGGCGCTCTAGGCTGAGCACTTACATCGGGGTTTCCATCTAAATTTCCAAGTGATGTAATTCAGATGAAACCCCTGCGGGATCCATTCACTGTAATGAGGCAGCAGAGTTACTCTGGACTCCGTCTGGCCTCTGTTTAGCTGTGTCCTTTTTTTCAGAAGTGCACAAAACTGTGGCCAACCGCACTTTTATGCACGCCTAAAGCAAATGACACCGTGGGATCACAGGCCAGACGGCATCCACAGTGGCCTATATCTGCCTCATTACAGGGAATCTTCCGTTATGGGTTCCGGCTGAATCACATATTTCAGAGATTTACATGGAAACTCTGGCGTAAGTGCTCAGCGCAGAGCGCAGGATAAATGTGTGCCGAGCCATACTGCGATCTTTGGGAGACCTAATAAGCAAATCAGTAGCAGGTGAAGAATTGGTTTTATTTATTTTTTACGCCATTCCTAGTGTGATATAACTGATTAGATTACTTTATTCTTCGGGTCGGTGCGATTACAGACATACCAGATTTATATCGGGTTTTTATGACTGACAGCTGTCACACACTAAGAGACGCTTTTTTTTTGCAAAATCTAGTTTTTGCATCGCCATATTTTGAGAGCTATAATTTTTCCATATTTCGGCCGACAGAGTCATGTAATGGCTTGTTTTTTGCGGGACGAGTTGACATTTTTATTGGTACCATTTGTGGGTACGTGACATTTTTTGATCGCTTTCTATTCCGTTTTTTGGGAGGTAAAATTAACAAAAACCAACAATTCAGGAATTGTTTTTTGAGGGTTTTTTTTATGCCGTTCTGCGTGTGGTAAAAGTGATCAGGCAGCGTTATTCTTCGGGTCAGTACGTTTACAGCGATACTACACTTACTGTATATTTTTTTATGTTTTGGCGCTTTTACACAATAAAACAATTTTATAGAAAAAATATTTTTTTTGCATTGCTTTATTCTGATACCATTTCTATTTCCATTTTGCTTTTTGATCGCATTTTTTTCCACTTTTTGTTTGGCGTTGTGAGGAAAAAGCATAGTTTTTTGCTCCGTTTTTTATTTATTTTTATTACGGTGTACACATAAGGAGTTAATTAGTGTGACAGTTTTATAGCTCGGGTTGTTTCGGACGCGGCAATACCAAATATGTGTACTTTTTTTATTTTTGCATAAATATATGGATTTATCGGTTTAATATTTTATTTATTTATTTTTATTTATTTTGTATTTTTTTTTAACAGTTTCAAAACATTTTTTTTTACTTTTTTTTACATTTTTACTTAGTCCCTGTATGGGACATTAATTTTTATTTTTCTGATCCCTGATCTCATGTAATGTAATAGACATGTATTACATTATATGAGATCTTCACTGACTGTTTCACAGTCTCCTGTCTGGCATCAGCTACAGGCTGAAGCCAGACAGGAAGGACACCATATATGGCAGAGCTGGAGGTGGTCATGTGACCTCCAGCTGCCATAGCAACGCCAGGTCCTGAAAGCAATCAAGGGGTCATCGGAGAGGTAAGTGGACGACCCCCTCTCCTCCTGCTGTCTTCTATATGCCGCGATCACTATAGATGACGGCATATAGAAGACAGCAAAGGGTTAACATCACTGGGACCTGATCTAATCAGGTCCCGATGATGTTTCCTGTCAGAGCTAATGCTCTGCACCGCTCTCACAGCGCTTGCAGGACCCTGGGGGTCCTGAGCACTGCGAGACCACCCACCGTTTTTAAACGTCCCAGGCAGAGCGGACGTTTATCTACAGTGGGCGGTCGGGAAGCGGTTAATAAAAGGACGGACACCGCCGGATCACAGGTCAGACGGCGTCCGCAGTGCCTCCATCTGCCTCATTACAGACAGGGTTCCATCTGAATCACGTATTTCAGAGATTTACACGGAAACCCCAATGTAAGCGCTCAGTGTAGAGCGCAGGATAAATGTGAGCCGAACCATACTGTGATCTTTGGGAGACAGAATGAACAAATCAGCAGCAGGTGAAGAATTGGTTTTATTTATTTTATACACCGTTTCTCGTGTGGTATAAGTATAAGATGACTTTATTCTTGGGTCGGTACGATTACAGCTGTCACACACTAAGCCATATTTCGAGAGCGATAATTTTTCAATATTTCGGCTGACAAAGTCATACAAGGGCTTGTTTTTTGTGGGACGAGTTGTCGTTTTTATTGGTACCATTTTCGGGCACATACTATGTTTTGATCACTTTCTATTCCGATTTTTTGGAGGCATAATAAACAAAAACTAACAATTCAGGAATTGGTTTTTTTTATGCGATTCGTTGTATGGTAAAATTGATAAGGCAGCTTTATTCTTTGGGTCAGTACGATTAGAGAAATACCACATTTATATAGGTTTTTTTTATGTTTTGGCGCTTTTACAGAAAAACTATTTTGTAAAAAAAATAATTATTTTTGCATCACTTTATTCTGAGAGCTATAACTTTTTTATTTTTCAGCTGATGGATCAGTATGGCTGCTTTTTTTTGCAGGACAAGATGACATTTTCAGCGGTATCATTTTTATTTACATCAGTCTTTTTGATTGTGTTTTATTCCTCTTTTTGTTTGGCGGTAAGATGATAAACCATCGTTTTTTGCCTCGCTTTTTTTTTTACCATGTTCACTAAAGAGGTTAACTAGTGGGACAGTTTTATAGGTCGGGCTGTTCTGGACATGGCAATACCAAATATGTGTACTTTATTACTTTTTTTTATTGTTTTTCTTTTTTTTCTATTTGTATTATTATTATTAATATTATTATTATTATTATTATGTGATTTTAAAAAAATATATTTACAACTTTTTTTTTACTTTTTTACTTTGTCCCACTATGGGACTTTCACTTTCTGCAATCTGATCGCAGTTATAATGCATAGAAATGCAGGAGCACTTCTATGCCCTATAACTGTCAGCCCTGCAGACACAGGTTAGTTAGATCCTGCACTGTGCATGATCTAACTACCTTGCTAGTGCCTGGCGACCTGGATGTTGTCATGATGACATCGGGTCACCATGGCAATGATCGGGCCCTGCGATGGTGTCACGGGGTCTCCCATCTTAGAAAAGAGGGGCTTCTGTCCCTCTGCCAGTTCGCTAAATGCTGCGATCCCAGCGATCGCAGCATTTATGTGGGTTAAAGTGCCGGGAGCTGTGTGGGCACTGCTCCTGGTACTGAGAGCCAGGTGTCAGCTGTCAGAATCAGACTCGCAAAATCGCCTGGACATATCTATACATACAAGGTCGGTAGGTACCAGGCAACCTGGAAGTATGGATACATCTAATATCAGACAGGGGTTAAAAATGTTTGCTGCCTCATATCATAATGTTGTATTGCTTTAAGATTTGCTATATCTGCACTACAGGGTTCATAAAAATAGAGAATCAGGCTTACCTTAACATGTTATTATATCACCAGAAGCTAGAAAAATGTGGTGGAAAATGACAGGGAAAATAGAAAAAACCTTCTGCACTGTTAAGAGCAAAAATTGAGAAATGTTTTTCAATACTTATATTTATTAGACCGACTAGTGAAAACAGATATTATGCCAATGTTTCGGGCTATCTGGCTTTTATCAAGATTATCTGTATAAAGTATAGTATAAGGAGCACATATCAAAATCAAAAGAAATAACAAAGCAATAGTCTATGTTCAGAAACTTCACCAGGTAGATACAAAGTAAATCAATGATACCAGTTCATACTATCGGCGCTGTTTCCCATCAGAAGGGCACTTTTCCATGTCTTCATTTCCTACAAGGCTCCAACATAAACAAAAGTGACACTTTCACTCATCTTAGGTGCGGTAAGAGGTTTCCCATCAGGGTTTTTTTTTACTTGCGATTCTTCATATGTAATCTACTTGATCCGTGCAGTCTCGAATATGGAGAGACTACCCAACATATCCGAGACCGCATCTCCCAACATAAATCTACTATAATATGCAAGAAAACTATGTTACCTATTCCATCACATGTTATATCCGCAGGAGATAATGTTGGTCAACTTTGATTTCAGGTATTTGAAACAGTGCCAATAACTAGACGAGGGGGGCAATAGGATTCTCAAATTGAAAGAGAAAGAAGCATATTGGATTTAGAAGTTGCATACTTTAGAACCTTATGGTCTGAACCAGGAGTATGAGATCTTTTATTAATATGATTGTATCCACTGATATGGACATTTATTGAGGATTCCTCAGTACTTGTGATGGTTTCCTCCCTTCATATAATCCTATTTATAATAATTTGCTTTTATTTCAGGTTCCCTAGGGGTCCGCCAGGTATTGAGCACCTTTCTTCATTCTATCCTTTATTTAATACCTCCCCTCCTCCCTTCTCCTTTTCTTCTTTTTTCTCATCTGCTCTTTTTTCTTTTTTTCTTTTTTTGCTATCCTCTTTTTCTTATTTTTTCTTATCTATTCCCTTTTTTTTCTTCTTCCTCCTCTTTCCTCCCTTTTTCTCCTTTCGTTTTTTTCCTTCGTACTTTATTTTCCTTTGTTTCCAACCATTGTTATTTAGGATTCTTCATATTCACTTGAAACCAGGGATTGAAGCTTGAAGAGGACAATTTGCATATTCCAGGTGCCTTCTGGGAAAAGCGAAGAGTCTCCTTCAGCTAGAAGATCGTTGGGTACAGCCGGGACCAGCTGCTGGGAAAGCATCGCCAAACCAGGGATTGAAGCTTGAAGAGGACAATTTGCATATTCCAGGTGCCTTCTGGGAAAAGCGAAGAGTCTCCTTCAGCTAGAAGATCGTTGGGTACAGCCGGGACCAGCTGCTTGGAAAGCATCGCCAAACCGCGCGCCTGTAGGCGCGCAAATTTGTTTAATTTGTTTATCCTAGGGTATCGCAAGAAAGAAGACAGACATCAAGTCAGCAGGGACAAGGAGCAGCATGGCAGATGTGACAACCTACATGGTGAGCTGCAACATGTGCTACATGTTCACAGATCGACCAGAAGCTGAAACCAACTTCACCTGCCAGAAGTGTAGACTACTGGCTCTTTTAGAAGAAAAGGTGCGGGGACTGGAAGAAAGAATTGCGACATTAAAACTCATCAAGGAAAATGAAGACTTCCTGGACAGAACAGAAGCATCACTACTGGTCACGGAAAGTCAAGGAAGCATCAGAGAACCTCCAGAGGCAGACAAGTGGAGGCAAGTGACCAAAAGAAGCAAGAAGACCATGGAGACACCACCAACCACACAACTGAGAAACAGATTCCAAGGACTTGTGGAGGACGAAGATGGCACACCTAAGGATGAGGAACTACCAGCAAGCAAAAAAGGAAAGAGCACCCAGAAACACCCAGAAGCGACAAGAAAAAGGACAGCCAAGAAGGGAAGAAGAGTGGTGGTGGTGGGAGACTCACTACTGAGAGGAACAGAAGCAGCTATCTGCAGACCGGACATAACCGCAAGAGAAGTATGCTGCCTCCCAGGGGCGAAGATCAAGGATGTTACCGATAGGATACCGAAGCTCATCAGCTCCAAGGATGTCCACCCATTTCTTCTGATACATGTTGGCACCAATGACACGGCAAAGAAGGACCTACCGACAATCTGCAAGGACTTTGAAGCATTGGGGAAGAAAGTAAAAGAACTGGATGCGCAGGTAGTTATTTCTTCTATCCTTCCAGTAGACGGGCATGGCGTCAGGAGATGGAACAGGATCCTTGAGGTGAACAACTGGCTGAGACGATGGTGCAGACAACAAGGATTTGGATTCCTGGACCACGGTGTGAATTACCTCTATGACGGACTCCTTGCTAGAGACGGACTACACCTCAACAAACCCGGGAAACACACATTCGCCAGGAGACTCGCAACACTCATCAGGAGGGCGTTAAACTAGAAGAAGAGGGGATGGGAAGAAAAACGTCAGACACAAACATGCAACCAGAGAACATACTAATGAAAGATATGAAGTGCGACAAAGAAGGTCCAAGACAAGATACTTGGAAGGGAGGTAAGAAAATTTCTAATACAATCCACAGGGAGAAGATTGGAACAAAACAAAATCGTGTAAACTGCGTGCTAGCAAATGCCAGGAGCCTGACAAACAAGATGGATGAACTGGAAGCAGAAATATCTACAGGTAACTATGACATAGTGGGAATAACCGAGACATGGTTAGATGAAAGCTATGACTGGGCAGTTAACTTACAGGGTTACAGTCTGTTTAGAAGGGATCGAAGAAATCGGAAAGGAGGTGGAGTCTGTCTGTATGTAAAGACGTGTCTAAAGCCTACAATACGGGAGGATGTATGGGAGGGAAATGAGGAGGTCGAGTCCTTATGGGTGGAGATATATGGGGCAAAAAACAATAATAAAATTATCATAGGAGTCTGTTATAAACCACCAAATATAGCAGAAGCCACGGAAAGTCTATTAATGAGACAAATAGACGAAGTAGCAAAAAATAACGAGGTGATTATTATGGGGGACTTCAACTACCCCGATATAGACTGGGAAACCGAAAGTTGTAGATCTCAGAAAGGAAACAGGTTTCTATCAATTATCAAAGACAATTATTTGTCACAACTTGTGCAGGAACCAACTAGAGGGACGGCCCTTTTAGACTTAATATTAACTAACAGGCCAGACAGAATAACTGAGGTGCAGGTCGGGGGGCACCTGGGAAATAGTGACCACAACATTATACAATTCCACATGTGCTTCAGTAGGGTGCCCAGCAAGGGAGTCACAAAAACACTGAACTTCAGGAGGGCAAAGTTTGATCAGCTAAGAGATGCCCTTCACCTTATAGACTGGGATAGTATCTTTAGTAATAGGAGCACGGAGAGAAAATGGGAAATTTTCAAAACAGTCCTACATAGTCACTGTAGAAGGTACATACCTTATGGGAATAAAAGGGCTAGGAATAGGAGGAAGCCAATGTGGCTAAATAAGGAAGTCAAGAGGGCAATGAAAAACAAAAAAAGGGCTTTCGGTAAACTTAAACAAGAAGGCAGTGAGGAAGCGCTAATATCTTATAGGGAAAAAAACAAAATCTGTAAGAAACAAATAAGAATAGCAAAAGAGGAGACAGAGAGACTAATTGCCAAGGAAAATAAAACGAATCCCAAACTGTTCTTTAACTATATAAACAGTAAAAGGATTAAAACTGATGGCATTGGGCCATTGAAAAATAACCTGGGTAAAATCATAGAGGGCGATGAGGGTAAAGCAAACCTACTCAATAGCTTCTTCTCCACTGTTTTCACAAAAGAAAACAATTTATCGGAGGAAATGCAGAGTGATAAAGTAAACCCCCCGCTAAATATCACCCACCTAACCCAGGAGGAAGTTCAGAAACGCCTAAATAATATCAAAATAGACAAGTCACCAGGCCCAGATGACATACACCCCCGGGTACTAAAAGAATTAAGTAATGTGATAGACAGACCGCTGTATCTTATATTCAAGCACTCTTTATGGACAGGGACTGTCCCACTAGACTGGCGCCAAGCAAATGTGGTACCAATATTCAAAAAGGGGTCTAAAAGTGACCCTGGGAACTATAGACCAGTCAGCTTAACGTCTGTTGTGGGTAAATTGTTTGAAGGATTTCTTAGAGATGCTATTGTAGAATATCTTAATGATAATAACTGTCTAACTCCATATCAACATGGATTCATGAGAGATCGCTCCTGCCAAACAAACCTGATTGCCTTCTACGAGGAGGTGAGCTCACAGCTGGACCGGGGAGAGTCAGTGGATGTTGTATACCTTGACTTCTCCAAAGCGTTTGATACCGTGCCACACAAAAGGTTGGTATATAAAATGAGAATGCTTGGTCTGGGGGATAATGTGTGCAAGTGGGTAAATAGCTGGCTGAGTGATAGAAAGCAGAGGGTGGTTATCAATGGAGTAAGCTCAGGGTGTGTCAGGGTTACTAGCGGGGTGCCTCAAGGGTCTGTCTTGGGCCCTATATTATTTAATATATTTATTAATGATCTAGTGGAAGGGTTGCATAGTAAAATAGCAATATTTGCAGATGATACTAAACTTTGTAAAGTAGTTAATACAGATGAGGACAGGGCACAGCTACAGGAGGATTTGGATAAATTGGGGAGTTGGGCTAAAAAATGGCAAATGGGGTTCAATGCCGATAAATGTAAGGTCATGCACATGGGAAAGAAAAACAGCAGTCACCCATACATATTAAATGGGAAACCGTTGGGGAAATCTGACATGGAGAAGGACCTGGGCGTCTTGGTTAATAGCAAATTAAATTGGAGTGCCCAGTGTCAGGCAGCAGCTGCGAAGGCAAATAGAGTCATGGCATGCATCAGAAGAGGAATAGGGGCATATGATGAGAACATTGTTCTTCCTCTGTATAAAGCGCTGGTAAGGCCGCACTTAGAATATTGTGCACAGTTCTGGGCTCCGGTGCTCAGGAAAGACATATTGGAGCTAGAGAGGGTACAAAGGAGGGCGACTAAGGTAATAAAGGGAATGGAGGGACTAGAATACCCAGAGAGGTTGTCAAAATTAGGCCTATTTACATTGGAAAAGAGAAGGCTTAGGGGAGACCTCATAAACATGTATAAATACATCAGGGGGCAGTACAGAGATCTCTCCCATGACCTGTTTATACGAAGGATGGTGACAAAGACGAGGGGGCACACTATGCGTCTGGAGGAAAGGAGGTTCCTGCACCAGCATAGAAGGGGATTCTTTACGGTCAGAGCCGTGAGACTCTGGAACTCTCTGGGAGAGGAAGTGGTGATGTCCAACTCACTTAACGAGTTCAAGAGAGGCCTGGACGCCTTTCTTGAGAAAAATAAAATTACATCTTATGCTTAGTTAATTAATCCAGGGATTTAATCTGACTGCCAGATTGGAGTCGGGAAGTGAATTTTTCCTCAATGATGTAAATTGGCCTATACCGCATGGTTTTTTGTTGCCTTCCCCTGGATCAACGCTGCGGAATAGCTGCAGTGCACAAGAAATAGGCTGAACTGGATGGACGCTTGTCTTTTTTCGGCCTTATAAACTATGTAACTATGTAACTTAAATCCTTGTCTATCACTGGTTTTCCGTCTGTTAAAGTTAGATTCAGAATGTTTCTTTCACTATGACCTATTGACTCCTCTTTTGCGCATGTTCTCCCCTCGGCTCTCTTCGGCTTTTTCCGACAGTTTGTATTGACACACAAGTGCACTGAGGAGTATGTGCGTCACCAACTCCCATCTGGCATCGGGAGGCCGAGTCACGATCTCCGTCCCCCCCTCCACATATAGCTGGCATTTCTGCTCCAGCAGCACACACGCTAGCGTGTTTATACACACCACTTTCACCAGGCAGCTATTTCAAAGCAGAACATTGACGGATACTTGGACAGGAAAAAATGTAACATGAATCTCGCTTTCCTCTTTCCCTGAAAGGTTTTTTTCTATTACCACACTATTTCCACACATAGGATTGTGGTTGCACTCCTTTTCTGCTCTTAGTCACAGGGCTGTTGTCTACTCTTTGAATACCAGTGGTCCCCCTCACCTGATTGCCCAGAATTAAAGAGGCTGTTTAACCAGCTACTCCTTTTACATTGCAGAATTTCATTCACTTGATTGAAGCACCAACTGCTTGAAAACTTTAGAACAAATCTAATTAAGTCATACGTGTTATAAGATGGCAGCCAGACATGCCCTTGAGGGGAGATATGTATCGCTAAGGTTGGTAGCTTCAATTATGTAAAACCAGGAAAGCATGCTCCAGCACACATAGTGCTGAGATGGTTGATTGGGTGTATCAGGGCCGGTTGTTACGAGCAGTCATAATAGTTGGGTGGGATTGGGTGCTCACATATCCCCACCCCACGGCGTGTGTATAAAGTGGAGACCAAGTGTCTCATTCAGTGTCTGTGGCCCGAAGTGTGGAGACTTCCAGCGTGTTTGTACTGAAGGACACTGCCTATGAGCGGGCGAACCCACAGTACTGCATTAACTGTTTGTTTTGCTGTTTTGTTACTCTGTGCCGGACAAGGCTGTGTTTTGTTTACTTTTCAAGTGCGGTTTATGATGTCACAATAAACCTGTTGTGGATATTTTTAAACAAACCGTATCCTGTAACTACCTCAAGCAGCTGAGTGAGTACCAAACCCTACAATGTATTGAACAGCACTGGTAAGATGAACTGGTAGGTACAATGTAAATCATTGATTTATTTTGTATCTACCTAGTGAAGCCTCTGTACATAGACTATTGTTTTGTTGTTTCTTTTGATTTTAATATATGTTTCTTATGTTGTACTTTATACAGATACCTTGATAAAGGCTGGATAGGCTGAATTATTGGCATGATATCTGTTTTCACTGGTCAGTCTAATAAACGAAGACTTGAAAATAGTTTTTCAATTTTTGCTCTTAACTTGAGCCAAAGGTTTTTTCTATTTTCTAGACACTGTATACTATTTTCCTTCTGAGCACCAAATTAGTTTAGCTGTGCAGGTGTCTCGGGTGTGTCAGAAGTGACAGACAGTCGCCCTGCAGTGGTTTGCAGGAGGTCTCCATATTTGACAATGCAGACAGCTGCCTAGATATGAGGCTATGTTTAGGACCCGACGACTACCTACCTTTAGTCTGGGTGTATATATACCTGGTGTGTCTAGGTGGGCTTCGCCGGTTATACCCATTTCTACTTGGAACTTGGCTGAAGCAACATCACGTCCTCTTTGGAGTCTTGAGGCCGTGTGACCGGTTGGAGTTCTTCTAAAGCTAAGTTATTATTTCCCTGTGTGGTCTTCCCCGTTTGTGTTTAGAGTGCTAGCCGAGGTTGACTAGTGCTCATCTCCTTCCACCCCAGGCTTTAGCCTTATGCCAGGGATAGTAGGGCGAGGCACGTGATCGGCGACAGCTGCGAATGCTGTATAGGGACGTTAGGGGGAGACAGGGTGACGCTAGTCTAGATTAGGAGGTCACTTCTTCCCCCTTTCCTTAGTGTCTGGGCTCCCTTTTCCTTTCCCCTCTGTGTTGCACTCACACCTGGCGTGACAGTGGGCCCTTATAAGTATGTGGCATGAAGGGAGTCATGCCACATTACATGTGGCAGTAAAACGTTCCTCATCTAAGTTGCTTTAGTCACAATCTATGTAAAATTTTAAGTTATGTAAGTTATTGTAATAAAATCCTGAAAGTGTGGATTATCAAAGTGTTTGCTTATTTATGGGAATAAAAGACATTTCCCTCTGCATAATCTCTGACTTTATGAAAGTCGTTGAGGATGTGTAATTTTTTTTGCCTCCTTTGTGGGTACCTGCAGTGATACACTAGCAGTATCTCTTTACAATACAGAGCTTTGCCACATTCAGACTTTGTTCCTTCCAGAAATGTCACATTTGGAAAGTTTTCTAAATAATACATTTTCGGTCTGAATATGTTAAATTGTAAAATATATATACTGTGACAGGGTCACTGGCGATGTATGTGAGGGAAGATATTTATCACAAAGATTACTATTTTCTGTGATGTGAAACCCAGAAGTTTCTCTCCAGCATGTTATATGCTGAGAGGGGTTAATCAGCCATGACAGGGTTGGTTTTTTTTGTGAGTGGCTGTAAGAGATGGGTAGGATGGCCACTCAACATATCTCCACCTCAAAGGTGTGCTTGAGAAAGTTAAATGTCCAGCTACTGAGTTTTTTTTCTCGGTTTTGTGTTTGGAGACAAGCCAGTCTGTGTGTGTTGAGGTAAGAGAGCTCCATAGAAGTGTTTAGATGAACTTTGTTGTTGTACCCTGAGCGGGTGGAACCCCGCTGGCCTATGGACTGTGCTATTCATTATCTTTGGTTTCTCATTATGCTAAAAAGGCCGTGTTTATTTTATTGAACCCTGCATTAGTTTATGCCATGTCCTAATAAACCAGTAGGAGATTTACCCAAGAAGCGCTCCTGTGTCTACCTTTTTGAGAGCCTAGTGAGTCTCATTACCACAATACATACAATGCCCAATTTATATTCAGTGTTGTTGGGGTGATGAGACATAAATTCCACTGATGGTGGTAAAAAAGGTTATTTTGTACAAGTTTACTGTCAAAGTGTAAAAGGATTTGGACTTGTTAATTTCAAATGGTAAACTAAGATATTATACAGTAGGTGATATTCAATACATCAGCTGGCTCAGTGTGTAAAGGGCTTGTCTAGTTTTGTGTTTATTTTAACTACAGTAAAATGTCCATTAGCAAAATGTTACGATACTTGTAAAATCAACATATTCCATTGGAACAACCTGATAATTATACCAAAATCACTGGCAATGTATAACCACTGCTCATCTTTCCTCATCTCATACACCTCTACTGCTGCAGAACATCGTACTACACAACTTACTTGCTGTAAATAACATAATATACACCTCAGATGCTGCAGAAAATCATAAGACAAGGGCTAAGTGGCTGCTTCAGTCTCATAACAGATTGCATTACCAAAGTTCGCTCTGTGCAAAAATTGTAAACTGGTTCTGTTTGTGACTTTCTGCTTTTCATGGTTATGGTACCCTGTGCATTACAATGTGGCCCCATTCAGCAGCAGTACACTGTAATGTAGCAGAGACATAGAGCGATTTTTAAGCTTCAGGACCTCATAGAACACACCTTAGCTGCTGAGGAACAATATATTAGACATTTTAGCTGCTGCAGAACATCATCATGGACATTTTGGATGCTGCAGCCGCAGTTTTGTCTCCAATACGTGAGCTGCTGATTGAGCATTAACTGTTCTACTATTTTAACAGCTGATCCATATAATCTACTGATGGACACAACCCCCTCCTCAATGCTCCTATAATCTGAATGGCTAAAGTGTAAACTGCAGGATACATTATGTGTTAGTGGCTGAGAGTTTCCATACACAAATCCCAAGAGGAACATTGAAACAAATAAAGTTGATTGATTATAATGTTCAATCCACACTACTTCAATCATGAGACAGGCATTTCTATTGCATGTTCCATCAATCACTGAGTGCATCTTGTTTTTTGTCTACTGTAGCATTCATTATTAGTAGTGTTGAGCATTCCGATACTGAAATATCGGGTATCGGCCGATATTCGCGGTATCGGAATTCCGATACTTAATTCTGATACTTTTGCAATAACGTATACCGGAATCGGAAGTTCCCATAATGCAATGAGCCAGTTTCATTTTATTCAGCCAATGAGGATCCTAAGAAGTGTGGGCACATCCTGTTAGGCATGTAGGCATCTCAACTAATGGCATGGCTGTGATTGGCTGCTGAAATGATGTCATGATGCACTATAAAAGCCGCCGCCGCCATTTTGAGTTCACTCTGCTGTGAATTCAGTTAGGGATAGGACGCTGTTGTTCTGAGGGACAGTTTTAGCTACCTATTTGGTCTATTCTGCTTTACCCTAGCTACTTTATAAATCGCTGTGCCTTGCAGTGATAGTGCACAGTTCTCTGTGCTGTTCACCGCTTTCTGCAAGGTCTCTGTGTGTGTGAGTGCAGCTCACCCTGTAGTGTGTGCTTCAGCCACGTCTGGTTATAGTGCGCTCAGTGTGCGTCACTGCCTCATACATTGTCCTTTTTTGCCAATTCATAATTTTTCCTAATATCTCCTATTAGTGTGGTGGTTCCATCCGTATTCAGCTAAATTGGTTCCAAACACACTATATAGGAGTAGACAGAGAATTTTTTTTGGTCTTGCAGCGCTAGTGCACAGTGCTCTGCATCTGTACTGTTCACCGCTGTCTGCAAGGTCTGGTGTGTGAGTGCAGCTCACCCTGTAGTGTGGCTTCAACCACGTCTGGTTGTAGTGCACTCAGTGTGTGTCACTGCCTCATACATTGTCCTTTTTTGCCAATTCATAATTTTTCCTGATATCTCCTATTAGTGTGGTGGTTCCATCCGTATTCAGCTAAATTGGTTCCAAACACACTATACAGGAGTAGATAGAGGAGCCTTTCTGCAGCATTGGGCCCTGCAGCCCCAGCCAGATTAGTATTAGCCTATCTTTTGTAGCCTCATCTATTGCATTGTAGGTTACCTTCCTACATTGTAATAGCTACAAAACGTTTGTGATACTATCGGTATTACATCTTTAGGCACATCCAGTGTCTTTTTGTGACAAAAAAAACCTAAATAAAGTACACCAAACACTCCACTTTACAGTTGTGTAGGCCACATTAGCTCATATTAAAGTCTAGTCCACACTTTATAAAATTAGTGTTTCTTATACCTGTTAGCAGCTGTTCAGGAATAAGCACACTAAGCCCTTAGTACTTTTCTGCCTATCTTTATAAGTCTAGCAAGATGAAGAAGGCAGGGAGTAAGGCATGTGGTCGTGGGCATGGGCATGGGCGTGGAGTTTTTGCAGGGAGAGGACGTGAGGATTCTGTGCCTGCAGGGAGAGGACGTGGGGATTCTGTGCCTGCTGCGGGCACCAGTGACTCAGCATCCCCCAGTTTTACCAGGGAACAGTCCTTTATGCGCAGCTTTGTAGGAGCTAGCCGTACCCCACTGCTGCGGGAGGACCAAATTGAAGCCGTTGTCAGATGGATGCCAGCTAACGCATCGACTTCAATTAGTTCCAGATCCTCTCAGGTCCTGAGCACTGAAGAGCACCCATCTGTCTCTTCACCATCTGCCAAATTGCCCAGGCAGTCAGAGAGCCCTGGACAGGAGCCATCTCTACTTCTGTTCTCTGAATCTCTTGGCTTGGAAAGAGGGGGCCAGCCAAGCAGAATTCGAGAATTTGAAGAAGAGGTAGTATGCAGTGATGCGCAACCGTTTTGTCTCTCTGAATCTGAAGAGGCGGGTGGGCCAGTGCCTATGGTCAGCAGCACACCTCAGTACGCATCTGATGATGAGACTCAGGTGCCACTTTCTGGTGTGTACTGTGCTGTCGAGACTACCCAGGAGAAGCAGTTGTTTGAAGAGGTTGGTGTAGATGATGAGGTCCTTGACCCATCATGGCGTGAGGGACAGGAAGGTGGTGGGAGCAGCTCTGAGGAAGAGATTCCCCGAACAGCCCAAAAAGTAGGGAGAGGGAGGGGGCAGACTTGGTTGCCTGTAGCCTCCACTTCGGCACCCATTAGGAGCATGGCTCTTCCAAAATCCAAAGCGGGCGCTCCCAAGACTTGCAGTGCCTGGTCCTTTTTTGACACCGTTGCAGATGACATTTGCTTTGTCAAATGCAAGCTGTGTAATCAGAAGGTGAAAAGAGGGAAAAGTTTCAGCAACCTCAATACCACAAATATGTGGAAACATGTGCGGACCAAGCACGTGGTGGCATTACAAAAACACACTGAAGACCTAGGCCAACCTACAGCGCCACCTACCACCTCTTCAGCTCGTGTTGTAGCCTCTTCCTCCAGCTCACACACAGCTGGTTCGGCTTCCTCACAGGATCGCCATGGAAGAATCTCTGTCACTGTTGTACAGAGACACAGTGTAATTACACCCACAGCACCACTTTCCCAGTCATCCTCACACTCCCAGGCCAGTCTACAGCCATCGTTAGCACAGGCATGGGAGAAAAGGCGCCCATACTCGGCAAACCATCCCCGAGCACAGGCTCTGAATGCTGGCATTGCTAAACTACTGGCCCTTGAAATGCTATCATTCAGGCTGGTGGAGACTGACACCTTCCGTAACTTTATTACATTGGCAGTCCCACAATACAACGTGCCCAGCCACTTTTATTTCAGCAGGCAAGCCGTCCCTGCCCTGCAACATCATGTGGAGGGAAAAATTAAACATGCGCTACAAAACGCCGTCAGTAGCAAGGTCCACCTGACCACCGATGCGTGGACCAGTAAGAATGGACAGGGATGATACCTTTCCCTCACTGCCCATTGGGTAAATGTTGTGGAGCCGAGTACAGATCTTGAGAGTGGCGCTGTACGTGTTCTGCCAACTCCAAGGATTGCAGGAATCCAGTCTGTACACATTGACTCCTCCTCATACTCCAGTTCCTCTGAATCAGCGCTGCAGGAGCCGTCACGGTCTACCTCCACATCGACCCGTGAACGGTTACCTGTTATGATATGAGCACTGCCGTGGCCAAACGTCAACAGGCCGTATTAAAATTAATTTATTTGGGGAATCGTAGCCACACAGCGCAGGAGCTCTGGAATGCCATCAAGCAGCAGAGCGACGTGTGGTTTGTGCCAGCGAATCTCCAGCCAGGCATGGTAGTGTGTGACAATGGCCGAAATCTGGTGGCAGCTCTGGGCCTAGGCAACCTCACTCACATCCCATGTCTGGCACATGTGCTCAACTTGGTCGCGCAGAGTTTTTTGAGGGACTATCCGGACCTTGATGCACTGCTTCACAAGGTCCGCATAGAGTGCGCTCACTTGCGACGTTCCAGCAACGCAAGATCACGCATTGCAGCTCTGCAGCGCCGATTACGTCTTCCGGAACATCGCATCATATGTGACCTACCCACCAGGTGGAATTCAACGTTACATATGTTGGAGAGGTTGTGTGAGCAGCAGGCAGCAGTAATGGAGTACCAGCTGCAGCAGGCGCAAACAAGTCGCAGTGCGCGCCGTTCACACTTCACCACCACTGAGTGGGCCTCTATGAAGGACATTTGCCACGTTTTGTGTGCCTTCGATTATTCCACGCGGATGGCGAGTGCAGATGATGCACTAGTCAGCTTGACGATCCCCCTTATCTGCCTGCTTGAAAAAACACTGCAAGCACTAAGGGACGAGGTTTTGGAAGAGGTGGAGGATGAGGAGTCACAAATGCCATCTGCTTCTCTACAGTCTGCGCAACGTGGTTCCTCACAAAGGCCTAGGCAGGGGACACTTTGTGAGGAGGATGAGGAGGATTCAATGGATGAGGAAGACATCTGTCCAGAGGAGGGAGGTACACAATGCTCTAGTAGTCAGTATCTAGAGCGAGGATGGGGTGATGCAGAGCAGGCAGAGGTCACGCCTCAAGCAGCGGACAGCGTTTCTTGGCCAGTTGGCAGTCTGCAGCACATGGTTGATTTCATGCTGCAGTGCCTGAGAAACGACCGCCACATCGCCCACATTCTCAACACGGCTGATTATTGGGTGTCCACCCTCCTAGATCCTCGCTACCGGGACAACTTACAAAGCCTCATAACACCGTTGAAAAGGGAGCGTAAAATGCGGGAGTACCAAGACGCACTGGTGCATTCCATCATGTTCTCCATTCCAACGGAGAGCAGTGCTGCTAGTGCTTTACAAAGCAGCTCAGTGCGTCGAGGCAGTGGAGGAAGCTCTGCACAAAGAGGGAGCAGAAGCAGCGCCTCAGCACAAGGCAAGACCAGTGTGGCCGAAATGTGGCAATGTTTTGTGTCCCCGCCGCCACAAATGTCTACACCATCACAGACGGCTCCAGTCAGCAGGAGGCAACGTTTCCGTCAGATGGTGACAGACTACATGTCTTGCCCTCTTAGTGTACTCCCAGATGGCTCTTCTTCCTTCAAGTTTTGGGTCTGTAAGCTGGATACATGGCCAGAGCTTAGTCAGTATGCATTGGAGGTGCTAGCTTGCCCTGCTGCTAGTGTATTATCGGAACGCGTCTTTAGTGCCGCAGGTGGTGTACTAACAGACCGTCGCATGCGACTATCCTCCGATAACGTTGACCGGCTTACTTTTCTCAAAATGAACAAGGCCTGGATCTCTCATGAATTGGCCAGTCCTCTTCCAGAATAAATAATTGGTTGGCAACAGTATCCAGGTCTCCTGTTGTGTTCATGTTTCTACCACCTGAACTGTAATCCCTGAGCTCCAACACCGCCAGTTGGCGCTCGGAAGTGCCGTCTGCACAGTCAACACTTGCTGCCGTGTTATTGGGGTTCAGTAACGTCAGCTGTTCCCCTGCTGTGTGGACGGCAATTTCTCCTGCTCTGTCCACCTTCTCACTACTACAGATTTTAAAGTTGCTCCAATTACACCTCTGGCTCCTCTGTTTTCAGTATTATCCCTGAGCTCCAACACCGCCAGTTGGCGCTCGGAAGTGCCGTCTGCACAGTCAACACTTGCTGCCGTGTTATTGGGGTTCAGTAACGTCAGCTGTTCCCCTGCTGTGCGGACGGCAATTTCTCCTGCTCTGTCCACCTTCTCACTACTACAGATTTTAAAGTTGCTCCACTTGCACTTCTGGCTCCTCTGTTTTCAGTATTATCCCTGAGCTCCAACACCGCCAGTTGGCGCTCGGAAGTGCCGTCTGCACAGTCAACACTTGCTGCCGTGTTATTGGGGTTCAGTAACGTCAGCTGTTCCCCTGCTGTGCGGACGGCAATTTCTCCTGCTCTGTCCACCTTCTCACTACTACAGATTTTAAAGTTGCTCCAATTACACCTCTGGCTCCTCTGTTTTCAGTATTATCCCTGAGCTCCAACACCAACAGTTGGCACTCGGAAGTGCCGTCTGCACAGTCAACACTTGCTGCCGTGTTATTGGGGTTCAGTAACGTCAGCTGTTCCCCTGCTGTGCGGACGGCAATTTCTCCTGCTCTGTCCACCTTCTCACTACTACAGATTTTAAAGTTGCTCCAATTACACCTCTGGCTCCTCTGTTTTCAGTATTATCCCTGAGCTCCAACACCGCCAGTTGGCGCTCGGAAGTGCCGTCTGCACAGTCAAAACTTGCTGCCATTTTATTGGGGTTCAGTAACGTCAGCTGTTCCCCTGCTGTGCGGACTGCAATTTCTCCTGCTCTGTCCACCTTCTCACTACTACAGATTTTGAAGTTGCTTCAATTACACCTCTGGCTCCTCTGTTTTCAGTATTATCCCTGAGCTCCAACACCGCCAGTTGGCGCTCGGAAGTGCCGTCTGCACAGTCAACACTTGCTGCCGTGTTATTGGGGTTCAGTAACGTCAGCTGTTCCCCTGCTGTGCAGACGGCAATTTCTCCTGCTCTGTCCACTTTCTCACTACTACAGATTTTAAAGTTGCTCCAATTACACCTCTGGCTCCTCTGTTTTCAGTATTATCCCTGAGCTACAACACCGCCAGTTGGCGCTCGGAAGTGCCGTCTGCACAGTCAACACTTGCTGCCGTGTTATTGGGGTTCAGTAACGTCAGCTGTTCCCCTGCTGTGCGGACGGCAATTTCTCCTGCTCTGTCCACATTCTCACTACTACAGATTTTAAAGTTGCTCCAATAACACCTCTGGCTCCTCTGTTTTCAGTATTATCCCTGAGCTCCAACACCGCCAGTTGGCGCTCGGAAGTGCCGTCTGCACAGTCAACGCTTGCTCCAGTGTTATTGGGGTTCAGTAACGTCAGCTGATCCCCAGCTGTGTGTCTGGCAAATTCTCCTGCTTTGTCCACATCCACTGTACTACTGATTTAAAACCTCTTCCATATACACCTCTGGCTCCTCTGTTTTTAGTATTTACCCTGGGCTCCAATACCGCTAGTTGCTACTCAGAAGTGCCGTCTGCACAGTCAACGCTTGCTCCAGTGTTATTTGGGTTCAGTAACGTCAGCTGATCCCCAGCTGTGTGTCCGGCAAATTCTCCTGCTTTGTCCACATCCACTGTACTACTGATTTAAAACCTCTTCCATATACACCTCTGGCTCCTCTGTTTTAGTATTTACCCTGGGCTCCAATACCGCTAGTTGCTGCTTAGAAGTGCCGTCTGCACAGTCAACGCTTGCTCCAGTGTTATTGGGGTTCAGTAACATCAGCTGATCCCCAGCTGTGTGTTCGGCAAATTTTCCTGCTCTGTCCACATTCACACTACTACAGATTTTAAAGTTGCTCCAATTACGCCTCTGACTCCACTCTGTTTTTAGTATTTACCCTGGGTTCCAGCACTGCCAGCTGTTTACCAGCCGTGTCTTTGGCACGAGAACTCCCTCCTGCCCAGCCTGGTTCCAGCACGCCAGCTGTTTCCGGGTAGTGTCAACGTCACTTTGCCTCCAATGCGTTGTCCTGTCGTGTTGCGGTCGGGTTAGCCGACTCTATGGTGCCTACAGTTTAGGTGACTCCTATGTGGGCTGAGGGATCTGGCAATGAAGGCTGGTTCCATAGTGCCAACAGGACAAGCACCCCCTGTAGGACTGTGGGTTTTGGTAACTGCGGCCTGCTCGCGGCCTTGAAACTTTTTTTTACATGGGTACCTTCTGGTACCCATCCGGGTTCCAGTACCGTCAGCTGGTTCTCGGCAGTGCCTTTGGATTAGGTGCCTCCTTCTCGGTATCCAAGTTCCACCAACGTCTGCTGGTCCTTGGTAGTGCTTTCTGGCACAGGTACCTCCTGCTTAGTAACCGAGTTCCAGTACCGTCAGCTGGTCCTCGGTAGTTCCATTGGTTCTTGTACCTTCTGCTACCCATCCGGGTTCCAGTACCGTCAGCTGGTTCTCGGCAGTGCCTTTGGATTAGGTGCCTCTTTCTCGGTATCCAAGTTCCACCAACGTCTGCTGGTCCTTGATAGTGCTTTCTGACACAGGTACCTTCTGCTTAGTAACCGAGTTCCAGTACCGTCAGCTGGTCCTCGGTAGTTCCATTGGCTCTTGCACCTTCTGCTACCCATCCGGGTTCCAGTACCGTCAGCTGGTCCTTGGTAGTTCCATTTGCTCTTGTACCTTCTACTACCCATCCGGGTTCCAGTTCCGTCAGCTGGTTCTCGGCAGTGTCTTTGGCACGGGTACTCCCTCCTGCCCAGCCTGGTTCCAGCACGCCAGCTGTTTCCGGGTAGTGTCAACGTCACTTTGCCTCCAATGCGTTGTCCTGTCGTGTTGCGGTCGGGTTAGCCGACTCTATTGTGCCTGCAGTTTAGGTGACTCCTATGTGGGCTGCGGGATCTTGCAATGAAGGCTGGTTCCATAGTGCCAATAGGACAAGCACCCCCTGTAGGACTGTGGGTTTTGGTAACTGCGGCCGGCTCGCGGCCTTGAAACTTTTTTTTACATGGGTACCTTCTGCTACCCATCCGGGTTCCATTACCGTCAGCTGGTTCTCGGCAGTGCCTTTGGATTAGGTGCCTCCTTCTCGGTATCCAAGTTCCACCAACGTCTCCTGGTCCTTGCTAGTGCTTTCTGGCACAGGTACCTCCTGCTTAGTAACCGAGTTCCAGTACCGTCAGCTGGTCCTCGGTAGTTCCATTGGCTTTTGCACCTTCTGCTACCCATCCGGGTTCCAGTACCGTCAGCTGGTTCTCGGCAGTGCCTTTGGATTAGGTGCCTCCTTCTCGGTATCCAAGTTCCACCAACGTCTGCTTGTCCTTGGTAGTGCTTTCTGACACAGGTACCTCCTGCTTAGTAACCGAGTTCCAGTACCGTCAGCTGGTCCTCGGTAGTTTCATTGGCTCTTGTACCGTTTGCTACCCATCCAGGTTCCAGTACCGTCAGCTGGTTCTCGGCAGTGCCTTTGGATTAGGTGTCTCCTTCTCAGTATCCAAGTTCCACCAACGTCTGCTGGTCCTTGGTAGTGCTTTCTGGCACAGGTACCTCCTGCTTAGTAACCGAGAAGGTACAAGAGCCAATGGAACTACCGAGGACCAGCTGATGGTACTGGAACTCGGTTAATAAGCAGGAGGTACCTGTGCCAGAAAGCACTACCAAGGACCAGCAGACGTTGGTGGAACTTGGATACCGAGAAGGAGGCACCTAATCCAAAGGCACTGCTGAGAACCAGCTGACGGTACTGGAAACCGGATGGGTAGCAGAAGGTACAAGAGCCAATGAAACTGCCGAGGACCAGCTGACGGTACTGGAACTCGGTTAATAAGCAGGAGGTACCTGTGTCAGAAAGCACTACCAAGGACCAGCAGACGTTGGTGGAACTTGGATACCGAGAAGGAGGCACCTAATCCAAAGGCACTGCCGAGAACCAGCTGACGGTACTGGAACCCGGATGGGTAGCAGAAGGTACCCATGTAAAAAAAAGTTTCAAGGCCGCGAGCCGGCCGCAGTTACCAAAACCCACAGTCCTACAGGGGGTACTTGTCCTAGTGGCAATATGTAACCAGCCTTCATTGCCAGATCCCGCAGCCCACATAGGAGTCACCTAAACTGCAGGCACCATAGAGTCGGCTAACCCGACCGCAACACGACAGGACAACGCATTGGAGGCAAAGTGACGTTGACACTACCCGGAAACAGCTGGCGTGCTGGAACCAGGCTGGGCAGGAGGGAGTACCCGTGCCAAAGACACTGCCGAGAACCAGCTGACGGTACTGGAACCCGGATGGGTAGTAGAAGGTACAAGAGCAAATGGAACTATCGAGGACCAGCTGACGGTACTGGAACCCGGATGGGTGCCAGAAGGTACAAGAGCCAATGGAACTACCGAGGACCAGCTGACGGTACTGGATCTCGGTTACTAAGCAGTAGGTACCTGTGTCAGAAAGCACTACCATGGACGAGCAGATGTTGGTGGAACTTGGATACCGAGAAGGAGGCACCTAATCCAAAGGCACTGCCGAGAACCAGCTGACGGTACTGGAACCCGGATGGGTAGCAGAAGGTACCCATGTAAAAAAAAGTTTCAAGGCCTCGAGCCGGCCACAGTTACCAAAACTCACAGTCCTACAGGGGGTGCTTGTCCTATTGGCACTATGGAACCAGCCTTCATTGCCAGATCCCGCAGCCCACATTGGAGTCACCTAAACTGCAGACACCATAGAGTCGGCTAACCCGACCGCAACACGACAGGACAACGCATTGGAGGCAAAGTGACGTTGACACTACCCGGAAACAGCTGGCGTGCTGGAACCAGGCTGGGCAGGAGGGAGTAGACATGCCAAAGACACTGCTAGGAAACAGCTGGCGGTGCTGGAACCCAGGGTAAATACTAAAAACAGAGTGGAGCCAGAGGCGTAATTGGAGCAACTTTAAAATCTGTAGTAGTGTGAATGTGGACAGAACAGGAGAATTTGCCGGTCACACAGCTGGGGATCAGCTGACATTACTGAACCCCAATAACACTGGAGCAAGCGTTGACTGTGCAGACGGCACTTATGAGCAGCAACTAGCGGTATTGGAGCCCAGGGTAAATACTAAAAACAGAGAAGCCAGAGGTGTATTTGGAGGAGGTTTTAAATCAGTAGTACAGTGGATGTGGACAAAGCAGGAGAATTTGCCGGACACACAGCTGGGGATCAGCTGACGTTACTGAACCCCAATAACACTGGAGCAAGCGTTGACTGTGCAGACAGCACTTCTGAGCAGCAACTAGCGGTATTGGAGCCCAGGGTAAATAGTAAAAACAGAGGAGCCAGAGGTGTATTTGGAGGAGGTTTTAAATCAGTAGTACAGTGGATGTGGACAAAGCTGGAGAATTTGCCGGACACACAGCTGGGGATCAGCTGACGTCACTGAACCCCAATAACACTGGAGCAAGCGTTGACTGTGCAGACGGCACTTCCGAGCGCCAACTGGCGGTGTTGGAGCTCAGGGATAATGCTGAAAACAAAGGAGCCAGAGGTGTAATTGGAGCAACTTTAAAATCTGTAGAAGTGTGAATGTGGACAGAGCAGGAGAAATTGCCGGACACACAGCTGCGGATCAGCTGACGTTGCTGAACCCCAATAACACTGGAGCAAGCGTTGACTGTGCAGACGGCACTTCTGATCAGCAACTAGCGGTATTGGAGCCCAGGGTAAATACTAAAAACAGAGGAGCCAGAGGTGTATTTGGAGGAGGTTTTAAATCAGTAGTACAGTGGATGTGGACAAAGCAGGAGAATTTGCCGGACACACAGCTGGGGATCAGCTGACGTTACTGAACCCCAATAACACTGGAGCAAGCGATGACTGTGCAGACGGCACTTCTGAGAAGCAACTAGCGGTATTGGAGCCCAGGGTAAATACTAAAAACAGAGGAGCCAGAGGTGTATTTGGAGGAGGTTTTAAATCAGTAGTACAGTGGATATGGACAAAGCTGGAGAATTTGCCGGACACACAGTTGGGGATCAGCTGACGTTACTGAACCCCAATAACACTGGAGCAAGCATTGACTGTGCAGACGGCACTTCCGAGCGCCAACTGGCGGTGTTGGAGCTCAGGGATAATACTGAAAACAGAGGAGCCAGAGGTGTAATTGGAGCAACTTTAAAATCTGTAGTAGTGTGAATGTGGACAGAGCAGGAGAATTTGCCGGACACACAGCTGGGGATCAGCTGACGTTACTGAACCCCAATAACACTGGATCAAGCGTTGGCTGTGCAGACGGCACTTATCATCAGCAACTAGCGGTATTGGAGCCCAGAGTAAACACTAAAAACAGAGAAGCCAGAGGTGTATTTGGAGGAGGTTTTAAATCAGTAGTACAGTGGATGTGGACAAAGCAGGAGAATTTGCCGGACACACAGCTGGGGATCAGCTGACGTTACTGAACCCCAATAACACTGGATCAAGCGTTGACTGTGCAGACGGCACTTCTGAGCAGCAACTAGCGGTATTGGAGCCTAGGGAAAATACTAAAAACAGAGGAGCCAGAGGTGTATTTGGAGGACGTTTTAAATCAGTAGTACAGTGGATGTGGACAAAGCAGGAGAATTTGCCAGACACACAGCTGGGGATCAGCTGACGTTACTGAACCCCAATGACACTGGAGCAAGCGTTGACTGTGCAGACGGCACTTCCGAGCGCCAACTGACGGTGTTGGAGCTCAGGGATAATACTGAAAACAGAGGAGCCAGAGGTGTAATTGGAGCAACTTTAAAATCTGTAGTAGTGTGAATGTGGACAGAGCAGGAGAATTTGCCGGACACACAGCTGGGGATCAGCTGACGTTACTGAACCCCAATAACACTGGAGCAAGCGTTGACTGTGCAGACGGCACTTATGAGCAGCAGCTAGCGGTATTGGAGCTCAGGGTAAATACTAAAAACAGAGAAGCCAGAGGTGTATTTGGAGGAGGTTTTAAATCAGTAGTACAGTGGATGTGGACAAAGCAGGAGAATTTGCCGGACACACAGCTGGGGATCAGCTGACGTTACTGAACCCCAATAACACTGGAGCAAGCGTTGACTGTGCAGACGGCACTTCTGAGCAGCAACTAGCGGTATGGGAGCCCAGGGTAAATACTAAAAACAGAGGAGCCAGAGGTGTATTTGGAGGAGGTTTTAAATCAGTAGTACAGTGGATGTGGACAAAGCAGGAGAATTTGCCGGACACACAGCTGGGGATCAGCTTACGTTACTGAACCCCAATAACACTGGAGCAAGCGTTGACTGTGCAGACGGCACTTCCGAGCGCCAACTGGCAGTGTTGGAGCTCAGGGATAATACTGAAAACAGAGGAGCCAGGGGTGTAATTGGAGCAACTTTAAAATCTGTAGTAGTGTGAATGTGGACAGAGCAGGAGAATTTGCCAGACACCCAGCTGGGGATCAGCTGACGTTACTGAACCCCAATAACACTGGAGCAAGCGTTGACTGTGCAGACGGCACTTATGAGCAGCAACTAGCGGTATTGAAGCCCAAGGTAAATACTGAAAACAGAGGAGCCAGAGGTGTAATTGGAGCAACTTTAAAATCTGTAGTAGTGTGGATGTGGACAAAGCAGGAGAAATTGCCGGACACACAGCTGCGGATCAGCTGACGTTACTGAACCCCAATAACACTGGAGAAAGCGTTGACTGTGCAGACGGCACTTCTGAGCAGTAATTAGCGGTATTGGAGCCCAGGGTAAATACTAAAAACAGAGGAGCCAGAGGTGTATTTGGAGGAGGTTTTAAATCAGTAGTACAGTGGATGTGGACAAAGCAGGAGAATTTGCCGGACACACAGCTGGGGATCAGCTGACGTTACTGAACCCCAAAAACACTGGAGCAAGCGTTGACTGTGCAGACGGCACTTCTGAGCAGCAACTAGCGGTTTTGGAGCTCAGGGTAAATACTAAAAACAGAGGAGCCAGAGGTGTATTTGTAGGAGGTTTTAAATCAGTAGTACAGTGGATGTGGACAAAGCAGGAGAATTTGCCGGACACACAGCTGGGGATCAGCTGACGTTACTGAACCCCAATAACACGGCAGCAAGTGTTGACTGTGCAGACGGCACTTCCGAGCGCCAACTGGCGGTGTTGGAGCTCAGGGATAATACTGAAAACAGAGGAGCCAGAGGTGTAATTGGAGCAACTTTAAAATCTGTAGTAGTGAGAAGGTGGACAGAGCAGGAGAAATTGCCGTCCGCACAGCAGGGGAACAGCTGACGTTACTGAACCCCAATAACACGGCAGCAAGTGTTGACTGTGCAGACGTCACTTCCGAGCACCAACTGGCGGTGTTGGAGCTCAGGAATAATACTGAAAACAGAGGAGCCAGAGGTGTATTTGGAGCAACTTTAAAATCTGTAGAAGTGAGAAGGTGGACAGAGCAGGAGAAATTGCCGTCCGCACAGCAGGGGAACAGCTGACGTTACTGAACCCCAATAACACGGCAGCAAGTGTTGACTGTGCAGCCAGCACTTCCGAGCGCCAACTGGTGGTGTTGGAGCTCAGGGATAATACTGAAAACAGAGGAGCCAGAGGTGTAATTGGAGCAACTTTAAAATCTGCAGTAGTGAGAAGGTGGACAGAGCAGGAGAAATTGCCGTCCGCTCAGCAGGGGAACAGCTGACGTTACTGAACCCCAATAACACGGCAGCAAGTGTTGACTGTGCAGACAGCACTTCCGAGCGCCAACTGGCGGTGTTGGAGCTCAGGGATTACAGTTCAGGTAGTAGAAACATGAACACAACAGGAGACCTGGATACTGTTGCCAACCAATTATTTATTCTGGAAGAGGACTGGCCAGTTCATGAGAGATCCAGGCCTTGTTCATTTTGAGAAAAGTAAGCCGGTCAACGTTATCGGAGGATAGTCGCATGCGACGGTCTGTTAGTACACCACCTGTGGCACTAAAGACGCGTTCCGATAATACGCTAGCAGCAGGGCAAGCTAGCACCTCCAATGCATACTGACTAAGCTCTGGCCATGTATCCAGCTTACAGACCCAAAACTTGAAGTGAGAAGAGCCGTCTGGGAGTACACTAAGAGGGCAAGACATGTAGTCTGTCACCATCTGACGGAAACGTTGCCTCCTGCTGACTGGAGCCGTCTGTGATGGTGTAGACATTTGTGGCGGCGGGGACACAAAACTTTGCCACATTTCGGCCATACTGGTCTTGCCTTGTGCTGAGGCGCTGCTTCTGCTCCCTCTTTGTGCAGAGCTTCCTCCACTGCCTCGACGCACTGAGCTGCTTTGTAAAGCACTAGCAGCACTGCTCTCGGTTGGAATGGAGAACATGATGGAATGCACCAGTGCGTCTTGGTAATCCCGCATTTTACGCTTCCGGTTCAACGGTGTTATGAGGATTTGTAAGTTGTCCCGGTAGCGAGGATCTGGAAGGTGGACACCCAATAATCAGCCGTGTTGAGAATGTGGGCGATGCGGCGGTCGTTTCTCAGGCACTGCAGCATGAAATCAACCATGTGCTGCAGACTGCCAACTGGCCAAGAAACGCTGTCCCCTGCTTGAGGCGTGATCTCTGCCTGCTCTGCATCACCCCACCCTTTCTCTAGATACTGACTACTAGAGCATTGTGTACCTCCCTCCTCTGGACAGATGTCTTCCTCATCCATTGACTCCTCCTCATCCTCCTCACAAAGTGTCCCCTGCCTAGGCCTTTGTGAGGAACCACATTGCGCAGACTGTAGAGAAGCAGATGGCATTTGTGACTCCTCATCCTCAAACTCTTCCAAAACCTAGTCCCTTAGTGCATGCAGTGTTTTTTCAAGCAGGCAGATAAGGGGGATAGTCATGCTGACTAGTGCATCATCTGCACTCGCCATCCGCGTGGAATAATCAAAGGCACGCAAAACGTGGCAAATGTCCTTCATAGAGGCCCACTCAGTGGTGGTGAAGTGTGAACGGCGCGCACTGCGACTTAGTTGCGCCTGCTGCAACTGGTACTCCATTACTGCTGCCTGCTGCTCACACAACCTCTCCAACATATGCAACGTTGAATTCCACCTGGTGGCTAGGTTACATATGATGCGATGTTCCAGAAGATGTAATCGGCGCTGCAGAGCTGCAATGCGTGATCTTGCGTTGCTGGAATGCCGCAAGTGAGCGCACTCTATGCGGATCTTGTGAAGCAGTGCATCAAGGTCCGGATAGTCCCTCAAAGAACTCTGCACGACCAAGTTGAGCACATGTGCCAGACATGGGATGTGAGTGAGGTTGCCTAGGCCCAGAGCTGCCACCGGATTTCATCCATTGTCACACACTACCATGCCTGGCTGGAGATTCGCTTGCACAAACCACACGTCGCTCCGCTGCTTGATGGCATTCCAGAGCTCCTGCGCTGTGTGGCTTCGATTCCCCAAAGAAATTAATTTTAATACGGCCTGTTGACGTTTGGCCACGGCTGTGCTCATATCGGTCATCATAACAGGTAACTGTTCACGTGTCGATGTGGAGGTAGACCGTGACGGCTCCTGCAGCGCTGATTCAGAGGAACTGGAGTATGAGGAGGAGTTAATGTGTACAGACTGGATTCCTGCAATCCTTGGAGTTGGCAGAACACCTACAGCGCCACTCTCAAGATCTGTACCCGGCTCCACAACATTTACCCAATGGGCAGTGAGGGAAAGGTATTGTCCCTGTCCATGCTTACTGGTCCACGCATCGATGGTCAGGTGGACCTTGCTACTGACGGCGTTTTGTAGCGCTTGTTTAATTTTTCCCTCCACATGATGTTGCAGGGCAGGGACGGCTTGCCTGCTGAAATAAAAGTGGCTGGGCACGTTGTATTGTGGGACTGCCAATGCCATAAAGTTACGGAAGGTGTCAGTCTCCACCAGCCTGAATGATAGCATTTCAAGGGCCAGTAGTTTAGCAATGCCAGCATTCAGAGCCTGTGCTCGGGGGTGGTTTGCCGAGTATGGGCGCCTTTTCTCCCATGCCTGTGCTAACGATGGCTGTAGACTGGCCTGGGAGTGTGAGGATGACTGGGAAAGTGGTGCTGTGGGTGGAATTACACTGTGTCTCTGTACAACAGTGACAGAGATTCTTCCATGGCGATTCTGTGAGGAAGCCGAACCAGCTGTGTGTGAGCTGGAGGAAGAGGCTACAACACGAGCTGAAGAGGTGGTAGGTGGCGCTGTAGGTTGGCCTAGGTCTTCAGTGTGTTTTTGTAACTCCACCACATGCTTGGTCCGCACATGTTTCCACATATTTGTGGTATTGAGGTTGCTGACACTTTTCCCTCTTTTCACCTTCTGATTACACAGCTTGCATTTGACAAAGCAAATGTTATCTGCAACTGTGTCAAAAAAGGACCAGGCACTGCAAGTCTTGGGAGCGCCCGCTTTGGATTTTGGAAGAGCCATGCTCCTAATGGGTGCCGAAGTGGAGGCTACAGGCTACCAAGTCTGCCCCCTCCCTCTCCCTACTTTTTGGGCTGTTCGGGGAATCTCTTCCTCAGAACTGCTCCCACCACCTTCCTGTCCCTCACGCCATGATGTGTCAAGGACCACATCATCTACACCACCCTCTTCAAACAACTGCTTCTCCTGGGTAGTCTCGACAGCACAGTACGCACCAGAAAGTGGCACCTGAGTCTCATCATCAGATGCGTACTGAGGTGTGCTGCTGACCATAGGCACTGGCCCACCCGCCTCTTCAGATTCAGAGAGACAAAACGGTTGCGCATCACTGTATACTACCTCTTCTTCAAATTCTCGAATTCTGCTTGGCTGGCCCCGTCTTTCCAAGCCAAGATATTCAGAGAACAGAAGTAGAGATGGCTCCTGTCCAGGGCTCTCTGACTGCCTGGGCAATTTGGCAGGTGGTGAAGAGACAGATGGGTGCTCTTCAGTGCTCTGCAGGGCCCAATGCTGCAGAAAGGCTCCTCTAACTACTCCCATATAGTGTGTTTAGAACCAATTTAGCTGAATACGGATGGAACCACCACACTAATAGGAGAAATCAGGAAAAATTATGAATTGGCAAAAAAGGACAATGTATGAGGTAGTGACACACACAGAGTGCACTACAACAAGACGTGGCTGAAGTACACACTACAGGGTGAGCTGCACTCACACACACAGACCTTGCAGACAGCGGTGAACAGTACAGATGCAGAGCATTGTGCACTAGCGCTGCAAAACCAAAAACCAAAAAATTTCTCTATCTACTCCTATATAGTGTGTTTGGAACCAATTTAGCTGAATACGGATGGAACCACCACACTAATAGGAGATATCAGGAAAAATTATGAATTGGCAAAAAAGAACAATGTATGAGGCAGTGACACACACTGAGGGCACTACAAACAGACGTGGTTGAAGCACACACTACAGGGTGAGCTGCACTCACACACACAGACCTTGCAGAAAGCGTTGAACAGCACAGAGAACTGTGCACTAGCGCTGCAAGGCACAGCGATTTATAAACTAGCTTGGGTAAAGCAGAATAGACCAAATAGGTAGCTAAAACTGTCCCTCAGAACAACAGCGCCCTATCCCTAATTGAATTCACAGCAGAGTGAGCTCAAAATGGCGGCGGCGGCTTTTACAGTGCATCATGACATCATTTCAGCAGCCAATCACAGCCATGCCATTAGTTAAGATGCCTACATGCCTAACAGGATGTGCCCACACTTCTTAGGATCCTCATTGGCTGAATAAAATGAAAATGGCTCATTGCATTATGGGAACTTCCGATTCCGGTATACGATATTGCAAAAGTATCGGAATTAAGTATCGGAATTCCGATACCGCGAATATCGGCCGATACCCGATATTTCAGTATCGGAATGCTCAACACTATTCATTATCTATTCCACAGATAACATGTTGAGGTGCACATTCGCTTACTGGTGGTTCCCGAAAAATTTAGTACATGAAGGGTATTTGGGTAAAAGCTTTTCCAAGCAGCTCTTAAACTCTTAGTGACGCTCCCCCTGGGCCGTGGGAACTTGGTAGCCGGGCCTGTCAATGCTGGGGGATGTAACAGTGGCAGTGACCCGGTCCGTGACCTAGGGCGGTCAATAAAAGTGTAAAAGTAAAAGGGAAATAAGTTTTTAGAGATAATGTTCGTGACACCACCTGTGGTATGCGGCCATATGGGGCCGCCGCTGCGGTGCAGATCCTCTAGAGCTGGTGGTGACGCAGCAGAGTTGGTTCAGCTCTCCACAGGCAGAGCTTAGCCCCAGGGCAGGATATAGTGATGCTATGAGGTAGATGTTGCTAGTGCGGTGTATTGCAGGTGATGGCGCAGATAATGACCAGTCCACAACTTAATGGCAGTTTCCTCTTATCTTTACTTGCGGTTGTTAAGCAGACCGGGGCACGGGTACTACAGGGTAGTAGATGTCCGGGCGGCCTGGAAGCAAGTTGGGAATCCACCTCTCCAGGTGAAGTTGTAGGCCTTCCCTCTGCGCTAATCTCTTTGGCCCTGCTGCTTGTAGCTATGCTGCGTCCCTCATCCCTGAGTAAAACATCTGTTCCTCACCCATATGGCAGGCTGCTCAGACCTTCCTGGAGTGTCACTCCCACGTGGCGGTGCTGGGTCCTATGGCGCTGCTGTGTCGCTGGGCGTCTGATGGGGCCAGGAGACCTGCAGTCTCCTGCCCTTCGGTTTCTGCTGCTGGGCCTTCAGTGCCCCACAACCTCAGACTCCGGTGTCCAGTTCTTCTGCGCCTCTCTCCTCTGGGGTGAGCTTGTACACAGCTCCTTTCCCCAGGTCCTTCCTCGTCGCTGTCCTGTCTCCAGCTCCTCTCAACTCACTCCTGTGGTTCCGCTCTGCTCTGCATGTTCACGCACCTGCGGTTCCGCTCAGCTCTGCTTGTTCACCGCACCTGCGGTTCCACTCTGCTCTGCTTGTTCACCGTACCTGCGGTTCCACTCTGCTCTGCTTGTTCACCGCACCTGCAGTTCCGCTCTGCTATGCTTGTTCACTGCACCTGCTGTTCCGCTCTGCTCTGCTTGCTCACCGCACCTGCAGTTCCGCTCTACTCTGCTTGTTCACCGCATCTGGGGTTCCGCTCTGCTCTGCTTGTTCACCACATCTGCAGTTCCGCTCTGCTCTGCTAGTTCACCGCACCTGCTATTTCACTCTGCTCTTCTTGCTCACCGCACCTGCGGTTTTGCTCCGCTCTGCTTGTTCACCACACCTGCGGTTTTGCTCCGCTCTGCTTGTTCACCGCACCTGCGGTTTTGCTCCGCTCTGCTTGTTCACCGCACCTGCGGTTTTGCTCCACTCTGCTTGTTCACTGCACCTGCGGTTTTGCTCCACTCTGCTTGTTCACTGCACCTGCGGTTTCGCTCTGCCCTGTTTGTTCACCGCACCGGCAGTTTTGCTCTGCTCTGCTTGTTCACCGCAATGGCTGTTTCGCTCTGCTCTGCTTGTTCATCGCATCTGCGATTTCGCTCTGCTCTGCTGTCCACCGCACCTGCGGCTCCGTTCCTGTGTCCCAGTCTGTACTGGTCCCTATCCTGCCTGCGTTCCTACCTGCCAGTACTCGCCTGTCTGCATGCCAGCTGTGCCAGCCAGTGCCCACCTGTCTGCATGCCAGCCGTGCCTTCTAGTGCCCACCTGTCTGCATACCAGCCGTGCCTGCCTGTCTGTATGCCAGCCTAACCTGCCTGTTCCTGCATTCCCCGGTGTGGGTCAACAGCTGTGACCAGGGTCTGACCTGGAGTAGCACCTGGTCCTTCTGCTCGGTACCTCCCTGGTTCACGGAGTCGACTGAGCCGCTGTGTGACCTTGGTCGGACCGAGTTGATACTTAGTTACGCCCCTCCAGGCACTCCTCGGTTCATGGTCCAGTGGGATCACTAACCACGCTCACGCCAGTTAGTCCGGGCGTGAGCGTAAAAGTTTGCTCAGGCCATGGTCTCCGTTGAGCCCCACGGCCCTTCGCTCTCGGAGACATTTGAATTCTTGTCTGGCGAATATGTGCACCAAGGAAAAAAATTTTCTCAAGCTGAGGTCCAGGCGATTTACGCACCAGCCCAAATAGAGCTATAAGTACTCGTTCCTGTGGATCCACCACGGTACTATGGGGATCCAAAACAAAGCTGTGCGTTTGTGGAGCAATGTACGCTGCATTTCAAATTCAATGCTCACTATTTTCCCACTGATTGGGTTAAAGTAGCATTCATGATGTCCTACTTAGCGGGTGATGCCTTGAATTGGATCACCCCCCTATGGGAAGCACGGGATCCTATCATCTCTGACCTGCAGGCCTTCCTGGTGGCCTTTCTAATGGTCTTCGATGACCCTAACCCTGAGGCTTCTGCTAAAGCTTCCCTTCCCAGTATCCTGGAGCAGTCCCGATGGGTGATGCGTGTAGGTAGCCCACCAGCTATCCAGCCTGAAGAGACTGCCGCCCACACAGAATTCACACAGGATGACAATGCTCCACAGAATGCTTCTCTTCCCAACCTCAAGAGGCAGTCCAGACGTGCAAGGCGTAGAGGTAAACCGTCACGCCAGGGTCTGTCCTCCCAAAGACCTCCTGTTCCCCAACCTGTTGAGGCAGCTACCCGCACTGAATCCATGAAGGATGACTATGTTCGTCAGGCAAAGCAGAGGCCAGAACTCAGTCACAAAATCGGATTGCGGTCCCGCTGCGGTTGTTTGGGACCCCCTGACGGCCTTTGTCCAGCGAAGGTTGGAGAATCCCAAGACATTAGGCCTGTAGGAGAGGCTTCCCTTGGCATTAGTGTTTCCACTCCACAGATGACCGTGACGGTCTCCGTGGCAAGTGAAGGCCTCAGATTATCCGGAAGTTTCGGGCTTAAAGCCTTGAAGAGTCAGTGTCTGATTCCCGTCCGACAACTCTAGAATCCGGTTTGGGCATTGTCAGCGGAAGAACGAGCCCTTCTCAGAAACAGTCAAAATATGTCTGTACAAATTAAGCTCCAGATTGGAGAATTATACATGAAGAATTTCACATTCCAGGTGCTGTCTGGTTTACCCTCAGGTCGTCCAGAGCTGAGAGATCTAGTGCCCGCTCAGGTCTGGAGATCCTGCATGGTGTTTCCTGGGGGACTGCTGAAGTACAAGGGGTCTCCAGTCCCCATATCTTCAGGACAGTCAGAAGTGTCTTCTTCTTCTTCACCAGATCTGCTAGTCGCTGACTTGCTGTGCGCTGAAGTTTCCGAAGGAAGGGAAGAGGAGGCATTGTCCCCACACAGTCTCGACAATTGTACCAATGATCTAGCTTTAGGCACCACCCTGCCTCGCAGACGAGTCATCTTAGAAACCAGACTGAAGTTGGTCCCTAAGCAAGGATCCTCCATCTCTAACAAATCTGGCAATAAGTCCATCAAGGCGGTGGCTACCTCCAAGTCTCTGCACCCCTACAACCAGGCAGAGGACCTCCAGTTGCCTCCTGAATCCTCCAGGGTGCTATCTGATAACAAATGGAGAGAGACTTTTCTGTACCCTGTACCTGGTACTTCGCCCACTTCATCCAATAGCTTGGCAAAGTGTACGTCAAAGCGGTGGTTATCCCCGAGTCTCTGCACCCCTCCAACCCGGTGGAGGATCTCCAGTTGTCCCGTGAATCTTTTGGGGTGCTATCCGATATTAACAAATGGAGAGAGACTTTCCTGTGTCTTGTTCCTGGTACTTCACTCACTTCATCTGTTGCTGAGGATGGCTCGATGGGAGGAAGCATCCTAGTCACCAAGATGGTGAGACCAGTTTCATTCCCTCTAGTGGACAGAAGAGGTAATCTTCTTGAAGAGAAGGATCGGCCTCCAAATTCTCTGCAGAAAATCCTTGCAGGCTTAAAGAAGAAGGGGCGTAAAGGGGGTGGGTACTGTAACATCCCTGGCGGCGTGCTGGCATGGCTTACCACCTCCCACCATGCAAGACCGCCATCTTACCTATCAATACAGGCGGCACACTTTGCTTCAGTACCTGCTGTGTCTCTTGTCTGATTGCTTAGGGCGGAGGCGCGGCTACTGCCTGATTCTTATAGTTACTGTGTGCGCACTCCTAATACCTCCCCAGCCTATTGCTGTGAGTCACTGGATACTTAAACCCCCTCCACCCAGTAGAAGGTGCCTGAGCAACACTTTCATTCAGTGTGTTCTGTGCAACTGAGTTGCCAGGTCCTGTCCTGTATCTTGTCTGTTCTGCCACCCTGGGGGCTGTATACCCAGGCCTGTTGCCTGTATCTATGACTTCTAGTCTGTTTCCGCCACCCTGGGGGCTGAGTTCCCAGGCTCGTTCCTGTATTTGTTCCTGGTTCAGTTCCTGTCTCAACAGTGTCCTAGCCCGTTACCTGTTTGTCTCTATGTCCGAACCTTCCCTTTTCCTGCAGTGTCTGAACCTGCACCTAACTCCAACTTGTTGTCTCTCTACTTCTGTTTGTGAGTTTTGTGTCCACTCGCTACTTCATTGTAAGTGCCTTGTGTTTATTTGGTTCTGCTTGTCCCATTTCCCTGCCTCCGTATCTACCTCCTGTGTTCTAATTATCTTCCTGTATTTTCCAGTCTGTTCCATGTGAACAGAACCCTGTCCTCTCTGCCTGCAACTTCTGCTCTGTTCTGCTCTGCTTGTTCATCGCACCTGCGGGTTTTGTTCTGCTCTGCTCTGCTTGTTCAGCGCACCTGTGGTTCCGCTCTGCTCTGCTTGTTCACCACACCTGCGGTTCCCCTCTGCTCTGCTTGTTCACCGCACCTGCGGTTCCGCTGTGATCTACTTGTTCACCGCACCTGCGGTTCCGCTTTGCTCTGCTTGTTCACCGCACCTGCGGTTCCGCTCTGCTCTGCTTGTTCACCGAACCTGCGGTTCCGCTCTGCTCTGCTTGTTCACTGCACCTGCAGTTCCACTCTGCTCTGCTTGTTCACCGCACCTGCAGTTCCACTCTGCTTGTTCACCGCACCTGCGGTTCCCCTCTGCTCTGCTTGTTCACCGCACCTGCGGTTCCGCTCTGATCTGCTTGTTCACTGCACCTGCGTTTCTGCTCTGCTTGTTCACCGCACCTGCGGTTCCGCTCTGCTCTGTTTGTTCCCCGCACCTGCGGTTCCGCTCTGCTTGCTCACCGCACCTGCAGTTTCGCTCTGCTCTGCTTGTTCACCGCACCTGCAGTTCCGCTCTTCTCTGCTTGTTCATCGCACCTGTGGTTTTGCTCTGCTCTGCTTGTTCACCACACCTGCGGTTTTGCTCCGCTCTGCTTGTTCACTGCACCTGCAGTTTCGCTCCGCTCTGCTTGTTCACTGCACCTGCGGTTTTGCTCCGCTCTGCTTGTTCACTGCATCTGTGGTTTTGCTCCGCTCTGCTTGTTCACCGCACCGGCGGTTTTGATCCACTCTGCTTGTTCACTGCACCTGCGGTTTTGCTCCGCTCTGCTTGTTCACTGCATCTGTGGTTTTGCTCCGCTCTGGTTGTTCACCGCACCGGCGGTTTTGATCCACTCTGCTTGTTCACCACACCTGTGGTTTTGCTCCGCTCTGCTTGTTCACCGCACCTGCGGTTTCGCTCTGCTCTGCTTGTTCACCCCACCTGCAGTTTCGCTCTGCTCTGCTTGTTTACTGCAATGGCGGTTTTGCTCTGCTCTGCTTGTTCACAGCATCTGCGGTTTCGCTCTGCTCTGCTGTCCACCGCACCTGCGGCTCCGTTCCTGTGTCCCAGTCTGTACTGGTCCCTATCCTGCCTGTGTTCCTACCTGCCAGTACCCGCCTGTCTGCATGCCAGCAGTGCCTGCCAGTGCCCACCTGTGTGCATGCCAGCCGTGCCTGCCAGTGCCCATCTGTCTGCATACCAGCCGTGCCTGCCAATACCCACGTGTCTTCATACCAGCCGTGCCTGCCAGTACCCACCTGTCTGTATGCCAGCCTAACCTGCCTGTTCCTGCATTCCTCGGTGTGGGTCAACAGCTGTGACCGGGGTCTGACCTGGAGTAGCACCTGGTCCCTCTGCTCGGTTCCTCCCTGATTTACGGAGTCGACTGAGCCGACGTGTGACCTTGGTCGGACCGAGTTGATACTTAGTTACGCCCCTCCAGGCACTCCTCGGTTCATGGTCCAATGGGATCACTAACCACGCTCACGCCAGTTAGTCCAGGCGTGAGCGTAAAATAGGAATTTATTTCATGTTAATCACCTGTTGCAAAAAATGGAAGAAACTAGGTTATATGATATAGGGAACTAAGGAAATAGTTTTTTCTATTCTCTGATTACTCCTCTTCTCCTCCTTGGTTTGCTTAGTTAGTATGTTTCCTCCATTAGGCTTGGCTTTTATCAGTTTCTCTTCTCTTCCTTCTTTTCCTTTCTTCCTTTCCATGTATGCTTCTACATCCTTGCTCTTTAAGCATAGCACACTAGATCTTTTTATTCTTTCATTCTGTTGGATTAGACAAGTAAGTGTGAAATACAGGGGTGGATTAAGAGTTATCAGGGCCCCAAGCAATTTCGAAGGCCTGGGCCCCCCAAGCACTGGATGTATCACGTGACATGTCACATAATCCCCTTTGATAAATCATGTGATGGGTCACGTGAGTAACACACAGTTGCTTTGTTGCACATCCATATGCGTAAAACGACAGAGATAACTTAGTGAGCAAATTTTTCATTTATGTACAGCACCATACATAACAGCGCTATACAAAATAGAGCAGGAGTGGGAGATTAATCTTCCCAAGGGGCCACTGTTGTGGAGGCTGAGCCAATAGGCTGATATTAATTCTGCTCAATATTAACATAATATAAAAAAATATTATTAATAATTTTATGACTAAATATTAAGCAGAATTAAGTATGCTGACATCCCCCTATACTGTATGTAGTATGAGCTCCCACATAGCCCCCTACAAACAACATGAGTCCCCATATAACCCCCACAATCAACAACCAAAGCGATCAACCTATGGCACCCTTATACATGTAAACCATAACAAACAAAAAAAACCCTTAAACTCTCTCTTTGTCAAGTTAGTTTAAAAACCCAATTCATAAAGACATAAATGCAAACACATTTGCACAGAAAAACTGATTTTAAAAAATAAGAGCAGAAATGAGGGGAGTCAGGGAGCCCTGCCACTATTCTAACTGACCAGGCATCCTCAGTAGGTGATCAGATAATATATAATGAACATATATAAATATATACAACATAGATACTAGTGGGCTGAGGGATATATATATATAGATATATATTATCAATATTTTTCAACAATCTGACCAGAAAATATACCCTAACAATGTCCTTGGTCATTCAGCGGTTCATCAGGTAATTCCTTCAATCAGGATAATTAAAGGAGATCATAAGCCATACTGCAATGAGGTTAACAGCTCACAGGCCCAATCAATATGCCTATATAACGTATGAGCCCCCACACCGCCCTGCACATACTGTATGAGCCCCCCATAGCTCCCTATATACAGTATGAGCCCACACAAAGCCCCTACATACAATATGAGCCCACACACAGTCCCGTACATACTGTATGAGTCCCCACATACACAGTATGAGTCCACACACAGCCTCCTATATACAGTTTGAGCCCCCACATAGCTACCTAGATACAGTATGAGCACTCACATAACTTATATACAGCATGATCCCCCTTATAGCCTCCTACATACAGTATGGGTCTGCACATAGCTCCCTATATACAGTAAGAGCCCCCATATTGCCTCCTATATACATTATGAGCCTGCACATAGCCTTCTGTATACAGTGTAAGCCCCCACATAGTCCCCTGTATAGAGTGTGAGCCCCCACATAGCCTACTATATGCAGTATGAGCCATACACATATTATTTAAAAAAACACATACAGACATACTCACCTCGCTTCCATTCCCCCGGTGCTCTGTTCCAGTACCCAAGGCTCCACTTCCAGTCTGGCCAGCGCGTACATGCAGGCATGCGATGACGTCATCGCGCTGGTGCCAGCTGATGATGTCATCGCGTCGGCACATCGCAGAGGTGAAGGGAGCTCCACTGGCTCTGCGTTGCCATTTTGTATCGTTGGCAGTGCAGCGCCAGGGGAGCTCCCCGCTGGCATATATGCGCTGCAGATGGCGGTGCACAAAACAGTATAATTAGGGTGATCTGGTGATGGGCCCCCTAAGAGCCTCAAGCCCCGGGCGGTAGCCCAGATTGCCCTCATTATAATCCGCCTATGGTGGTATGAAATGTTCCAAAGAGCCATGATAGAAGTTGAGGAGCGTAGATTTTTACCTGAGACAACACTATAGCTGGAAGATGCAGTAAAGGTTGAACTTGATGGATCTGAGTTTTTTTTCAACTTATGTAACTATGTAAGTCAATTATTTTGGATGCAGTAAAAGCACTGCACCTATTTATGCATCCACACTCTCACACGATGCGGTTCTGATAAGACAATAGAGACTAATATACTTCCTCTTTACCTTATCAAGTTTATTCTTCCTAATCTGCACTTGGAGATCAAACTGAATTATTTTGTCACAAAAAATAATCTCTCTCTATGTTGGGGAAATACCGGCTTAATTCTCCTGCCTTCCAATTTCAAACTTTGACTGGCAAATACTTTCTTGTTGAGACATTTATAAAATATATCTCTCCACGGGTAAAGTTTTGATATGCATGAAATGATTTCCTGCCTTGAAAATGTCTGAAAATTCATCTAAGAATCTGTCATTTCGATTTATACCATTTCTGGTCAGGAGTGAACTGTTATACATGCCACCTTTTCTATGATTGTTTTACAGGAAACTTTCTAGGATTGTTTTACAGGAAATCTGGCAATATTAAGAACAACTATTTCTCCACAGTTTTTTACCTGCTAACTTGTGTTGAACTTTTTATAGCAAAAAGTTGTAAAGATTGAGCAACAAATATTGAATTACTCATATTCCTATAAATAACTTTAATCTAGCAAATTTCTAATAACTCAACATTACTCCTCTCAAATTACTCACTTCAGTGCTCACAGTAGATTCAATGGGGCTTGGTATATAGGCTCAGCATGAGTAAAAGTGTTTTTACAATGCCCAATTATCGGAAACAAGCATTCCTAAAGATGCGATGTGTAAATAGTCTTCAAATTAACTGGGAAATGAGCAGCATACTCATTTGTTGGGTGAAATGCTTTTTAAAGGGTTGTTCTCAAGTTGTCTCTCTTCTGCTTACTTCCTTTTTTCTGGTGGGGCAGGCTCTCCTCCTTGAGTGACAGCTCTGGTGAGTAGTACAACTGTCATATTAGTAGAACTGTAAAGTTCAGCACAAGTTCTGCTGTAAGGTTATGTGCCCACTATGCAGAAATGCTGCATATTTTTTCCACTTTCTACCTTCCGATGTCCTCCCGGTGTTTTCTCTGCTGCGTCCGGTGTCTTGTGTGGCTTTCGGTGGTCTGAAGGACCTGCAGTGACATCATTGAGTCATGTGACAGGTCACATGACTCAATTACGTCATGGCAGGTCCTTCACAACAACGCGACCCATACAGCAGACCAGACGGAGGGGTGAAAACACTGGGAAGACATCGGAAGGTAAGTATAATCTTTATTTTATATTTTAAATTCTTTTTTTTACAGGTACTATGGTACCCAGGTCTGGAGGAGAGTCTCCTCTTCTCCAAATCTGGGTACCATCCGCATATTGAACCGTGTGATATCCGCTTGTCCAATGCAAGTCAATGGCGGCGATTACGCTGCGTGTTGGCAAAATTAATGGACATGCTGCGTATTTTTCCGCAATGATAATCCGCAGCAGAAATTTCCGCAGCATGTGCACAGCACATGTGGATTATCATTGGGGACCTTGGGGCACTTATCACCAAGCATTTTTTTAAGTGTTTTCACTGCGGAAATTCCGCGGCAAAAATGCTTGAAAAATGCATAGTGGGCAGCAGCCTAACATATTCAACTATCATTGATTTGTTCTGAAGTGTACTCTTTATCACTATATTTACACAAGAGATAACAGGGTGTTTGAACAAGTATACTCCTCCAACAGTCCCAGGACAGAGAGCAATGAGTGTGGAGATTAGGAGAACTGCTGTTAAAAAGCTACCAGCTGGTGATTTATAACCTTCTGCATGTCTTCAGAAGCTGAGAAGGAAGGGGAAGTAGAAGGAGGAGGTGAACAGCTACTTAATTGCAATATAAAAATCAGTTGGCTGGAGAGAGCTGACTGGGATGCTAAGAGTTAACCCCTCTCTTGGAATGTAACAACCAGGGTCTGGAGGCCAAATAGCATGGAAATTATCTGTTCACTATAAAAGGATGAAAGCTCTCACAGAAAAACAAGTCAATTGCAAACTTTCTTATTTTCGTTCTATGTAATTAATTGCATGTATGCAACAAAAGTATAATTGGTCTGTCAAAGTAGACTATTAAATGACTGCAAATCAGCTTCTATGTAGAAAATTGCTGGAATTTATGTCTGCCGCTCAGGTAAAGTGTTAAGTAGTCCTAAGAGATTCCCTTTTCAAATTTTGCCTTGTAATAAGAACAAAACCCAAGACAAAAACAAAATTAGCAAATATCCTGCAAATAAATAAATAGCAATAGTGTATAAAAATAATATAGGATGCCTAGTTAACATAATTTTGATTAAAAAAAATGTAAAAGCCATCCTATCACCTCACGGTGACCCTATTCGGGATGGTCCGAACCTCTAGTATTAAAACCTTACCATATTTCTAATGATGTAAATGTGAATAAGGGCTGAGATGGACCGAGCAAGTAAAATAAATGAATGCTGATGAAAGTAGGCTGATTTACTTTGTTAGGATTTGCTTTTAGTAAGTTAAAATAATTCTGGCATAGTGGGAAAGGTGTAGCAAAGAGTTAACTCAATTAACTTCTGTATTCTGGTTTAAGTAAACTCTCATACAGTTGGACAGCCAACGATGAGGTCATTGTCATAGTACTCTCAATAAACCTTGTATGAGGTTAACCTCAATAAACCTCAATACATCTCAATAAACCTCGTATATTGTCAAAAAGCAGGACAGGTTTTTCACAAAGTTATGGTTACCCTATGCCATTCTCACATTGTGGGTTAAATAAAGATCAGATCCTTCCTATGCTAATCTCAGTAAACATGGATTATTTTCACAAGGCAAGACCAGAAAAGCACAACTGTTGGTTATTCTAGGTAATTCTTCCTCTCTCCCCAGTAAACTTGGGTCCTCGCCACACAAAAAAGCCAGTTAGTCACTAAATGTGTGTTACTCTATCATTCTCTCACTGTTCCCAGCAAACTATCATTCTCGCATTGTGGGACAAGTAAAGATAACATTGTAACACAGTAAGAGCAATACTTTGAGTTTCTCCATGTCATTCCCATTTATTGCACGCTAAGCTTTTGCTCATACATACCACATGACCTATAATGCCAAGGTGAATCCTACATTAACCAAGACCTGAGATTCTTCTCACACTGTAATATTTAGGAAATAAACCAAATGAATAATTGTAAACACATCTCTGTGTAGAATAAGACATAATTGTAGAATAAGACATAACACCATAAGTATAACACTATTACTCAAAAAATTTTATAAGCAATTTTAGAGTTGTTCACAATTGTACATAATTACAGATACATTTTGGTATCAGGAGTGATGGCTGGAAATTGCTTTATTTCTAAAGCCAAAGTCACTTGATAAATGAGTCTGATTAAGTCTTACATACAAGAATACAATGTATTGTTTATATTAGCTTTTGCTAATTAGGCCTAATTACTACCTATTTAGTTTACTATAACCTGGCAATAAATACTTTGTAACAATAGGGCATCCCTCGGGAAATGAGCTGGATGGTAGCGCTTGCTTCCCGCTTGTTAAAATGTTTATTCTTGGTAATAAAGGACACAACATAATACATATTATTGATTTTTTCAGATGCTAATGCTCTGTCATTCTGGAGGGTAATAAAATTAATTGGGAGTAATGGTGATGTCTTGTTTCATGAAGACTTCATAATGAAATTCGGCAACTCGCTGGTTGTAGATAGAGAGCGCAGAGCACGGCATAAGTACTGAATGTCTTTGTACAAGTAAATCTTACAGTATTTTAATAATGAGCGCCAGACAAAACACTTCTCATGTTTTAAGCAAAAATTATCCCAAAAATGATTAAATCAATGTATTAATAATCATCTCCCTATTTAAATTAACCCTTTCTTCTGTTTTCATAAACTTTCATGTGCTACTGAATGCTACTATCAATGCTATGGATTAAACTGTTCATTCTAATACTCATAGTTAACAAAATAGCAAAAATAGCAGAATTATCAATACAACTGATGAGCGAGCACTAAAGTGCTCGGGTGCTCATTGTTCGGGTTGAGCAAATCGTAATGCTCGGGTGCTCGACCCAAGCAACGAGCCCAATGTAAGTTAATGGAAAACTCGAGCATTTTTCCGGCGGCTTCCCCCGAAGGCCTGGAGGGGGCATATAAATTGGCCAAATCGATGGAAACAGTGCTCAACTAATATGGGAACAGCATGGGGAAGACCCCTGGAAGCATTTCTGACTCCCAGGTCACTGCTGTGAACAATGTTGTCAGAGTATTACGCCACTTTTACGGGCTCACAATAAAGCATACAAAAACTTAGCCAAATTGGATTTTCCTGAAGAAATATTAAGAAACATTCTTTACAGTGCAAAATAAGTAACAGAAAACAAAAATGCTCCTCCACACCTTGGGCTATGTTAACACATAGCGTTTTTGATGCGTTTTTGCACTTTTGCATTTATTTCAAAGGTGAAAAACATGTTCACCAGTAAATGTAGTTTTAACATTTTACTACCTTATCAGGCCATGTGGTGTGTGAGACATGATCAGACACATCCACAGTGCTGAAATGACATGGGAACAGCATGGGGAAGACCCCTGGAAGCATCTTTGCATCCCAGGTCACTGCCTAAAACCATGGTCAGCAGACGTGATCCTATATTACTGCGGTAATAACACAGACATTTTTGGCAATGTGACAAATATTAAACTCCATTTTAAATGGGCAAGGTGCGTGGCAAGGGACGAGGAAGTGGACGTAATGGTGATGGTGCATGCAGAGGCCGAGGCCATGGGCAAGATGAAACTTTGCCTGATGAAGGAGCACAACAATAACCCACATCTAGCTTCCTGTCCCACTTTCTAGGGGGCCAAAGGATACCACTCTTGAAGCCAGACCAGTGTGAAAAGGTTGTTAGTTGGAGAGCAGATAAATAAATAATGCTTACAGTCAGTTTGCAATGAATACCAGCACCCTGTCTTCCACATGGTCCAGTCTCAGTAGGGGTGAATTTGGATCACATTATTATTATTATTATTATAGTGCCTTACATGTCAAAAAGGGGTGTACATAGCAAAAACAATTACAATAATCTTGAACAAAAACGTGACGGCGACTGGTACAGGAGGAGAAAGGATCCTGCCCACGAGAGCTCACAGTCTACAAGGGATGGGTGAGGATACAGTAGGTTAGGGTAGAGCTGGTCATGCAGCGGTATTGTGGAGTGGTGGTTACTACAGGTTGTAGGCTTGTCCAAAGAGGTAGGTCTTCAGGTTCCTTTTGAAGGTTTCCATGGTAGGCAAGAGACTGATATATTGGGGTAGAGAGTTCCAGAAAAGGGGGGATGCATGGGAGAAACCTTGTATGCAATTGTGGGAAGAGGAGATAAGAGGGGAGTAGAGAAGGAGATCTTATGAGGATCGGAGGTTGCATGCAGGTAAGTACCGGGAGACGAGGTTACAGATGTATGGAGGAGACAGGTTGTGGATGGCTTTGTATGCCAAGGTTAGAGTTTTGAACTGGAGTCTCTGGGTAATGGGTAGCCAGTGAGGGGATTTAAAGAGAGGAGAGGCCAGGAAATAGTGGGGGGACAGTTGGATTAGTTGGGCAGCAGCGTTTAGGATAGATAGGAGGAGTGCGAGAGTGTTGGAAGTGAAGCCACAGAGCAGGAGGTTGCAGTAGTCAAGGCGGGAGATTTTGAAGGCATGCATAATTGTTTTTGCAGATTCTTGTTTGAAGAATGTACGGATCTGGGAGATTTTTTTTATTTGGAATCTGCATATTCCTCACCCTGATCCTCCTTCCTCCCACCATGCCGAGTGCCCAGAGACAACTGATCCCACACTTTTACACTGCAAAGAGCTGTTTTGTTGATCTTTCCAATTATAGATTCTGGCCTCTCGCTCGGTCCGCTTCAACGGGGGCAAGAGGAGATCTCATGTAGTGATGCCCAAATTTTTGAGCAGCCATGGTCACATGAAGGCAACGGTGGAAAAGTGCAATTACTGTCGTAAGAGGTGGATGATAATGAGACACAATTGTCAGGAGGAGGACCAGGGTGCAGAAGTGAAAGATGAGGTGGTAGACGATGAAGTCACTTACCCAACCTGGTAAGGTGACATGCATTGCGAAGACTGTAGCGCAAATTGGGAGGGAGGCATAGCACCACAACAGGCAGTAAGAAGCAGTGGGGTGGCTACAAACAAAAGGTGGGCAACTGTTCCCCAAAACACCAGGGAAGTTGCCAGTCCAACTGCTAGGTCTTCCTGAGTTTGGCTCTTTTTAAAGACTGCTCAGTTAACCCAAAAAGGCCATTTGCAACATCTGCCAGGCCAGCATCAGCAGGGGCAGCAAAAATACCAGCCTGACCACCACCAGCATGCTCAGGCACATGACAACAAAGCACCCGACTATTTTGGCCGAACGCTAGGGTCCAGAAACAGTGCCTGCGGGTGACACCACTGCTTGCTCCGCTGTTGAGCGTGCATGCCAATCCCCTGTCCATGGCGCATATGAAGATGCCTCCTGCCCTGCATCTGTCATTGCGCACTCGCAACCACTGTCATCAACAACCACGTCCACTTCCTTGTATCTGTGCAGCGTTCAGTTGTCCATACCCCAGTCCTTTGAAGGCAAGTGCAAATACGCATCCAATGCCCCACAGGCCACACTACTAAACTCACACATTTCTTGAATGCTTGCGGTCGAAATATTGCCGTTTGAGCTTGAGGAGGTGGAAGCTTTCCGCAACCTGATGGTAATGGCAGTCCCTCGGTACTCGGTCCCCAGCCGCCACTATTTCTCCCGGTGTGCCAACCCCACATTACACAAGCATGTGTCCCAGAGCATTTGCTGTGCCCTCAACAACGCAGTTACTGGGAAGGTCCACCTAACCACAGACAAGTGGACAAGTGCTTGTGGGCAGAAAAGGTACATCTCGCTGATGGCACACAAGCGTGTGTCCCAGAACATTACCCGTGCCCTCTCCAGTGCACTTAAGTGGGAAGGACCACCTAACCACAAACACATTGACAAGTGAATGTGGCCAGGGACGGTACATTTCACGGACACATTCCACTGGGCTAATATTGGGTAACCCGGGACCCAGTGGGACCCTGGGACGGAACATGTCCTCCCAATGCTGAGGATTGTGGGTCCTGGGTCAATCAGTGTTGCCCTCACATTCTACAGCTCCTGCACCTCCTCCTCCTCAGCTCCATCTCTGAAATGACCACATCAGTCAGAAGCTGGAAGCGCTGCAGCATTGCCTCGGCCAAGCGGCAAGAGGCACTGCTGAAGCCTGTTTGTGGACAAACTGCACACCTCTGAATAGTTGATGATAGCTGTAACAGAGCAGGCAGATCTGTCACAGCTGAACCTACAGCCAGGCATGGACGTGTTTGACAATGGCCGGAACCTGGTGGCCGCTCTGAAGCTAGGTAACCTCACTCATGTACCATGCTTGGCCCATGTGCTCAACCTAGTGGTTCACCGGTTTCTCAAAACCTACCTGGATCTGCCAATTTCCATACCTCAGGAATTTTATTTGGTAGACTGGCTGCCCAAACATTACTTTTTTACAAAGGAGCTGAAGACACTGAGTGGCAGTAGGTGCAAGTTTCTCAAGCATGACCTGTTTGTTATTGCTAGATATTAGAGGGAGAACATAATTGGACTTTGCCCATGTGCCATATTGCATTTTAAGTCTTATAGACCCTGCACTTGCGGCCTTACATTCTACAGGATGGTGGGGAAGGAACAGTAGGTTTTGGAGTTGCATTAGCTCCGGTGGTGTGGAGGTGAGGTGGCAGCGAGGCAATGCCAGGCTGTAGGCTGTCTTGAAGAGATGGGTTTTCAGGTTCTGTCTGAAGGATTCAAATGTGGTGGCTAATCGGACGTGTTGAGGCACAGAATTCCAGAGGATGGGGGATATTTGGTAAAAGTCTTGGAGGCGATAAGATGAGGAAGAAATAAGTGTGGAGGAGAGAAGGAGATCTTGGGAGGACCGGAGATTACATAAGGGAATATGTCAGTAGATTAGTTCAGTGATGTACGGAGAATAAAGATTATGGATGGCTTTGTAAGTCAGTGTTAGTAGTTTGAACTGGATACTTTGGGCAATTGGGAGCCAGTGAAGGGAACTTATAGATTGCAATCTTATAGATTGCTAGAGCCAGTCCACAGTGAAAAAGCAGCCAAAGAGTGTCCGGGAACCTTCACATAGACTTTTCTTAGCCAGGACTGCTTCTCGGCAGGGTTGGACGGGCCCACCAGAGAACCAGAGACTCGTCCGATGGGCCCTGGCTTCACCATCAGGAGAGTTCATAGTGCAAACCTTGAAGCTGCTATAAGGATCTTGAGCGGGGGGAGAAAGGTGGTCTCTCAGAATCAAATCCTCTAGTGGGCCCAATGTTCTTCAGTCTTACACTGCTTCTCGATGACAGTTGTATTTCACCTCAGCCATATTCTTTATTTCAGTGAAAGGACTGGTATAGAAGGAAACCGTATCTACTCTGGCTGTCATTTCTCCCAGGAAAGTCCTCTAAAGCATTTTGTTCCATAAGCAATGACTGCCAGTCCAACATCAGCTCACACTTCTCGATGGTGCTTCAACACAAAAGATCTTTCTTTGAATTTCATGATTGTTACGGATCCGAGTGGTGGAACCTCTGTGCCGCAGTGCAAGGAGGGACCCAGAGGGGCGTAACTAAGTATCAACTCAGACCGACCCTGGTCGTACGGCAGCTAACAACTCCATGACCAGGGAGGGACCGAGCAGAGGGACCAGGTGCTACTCTGGGGATGACCTTGTAAGAGAGCAGGTGGCTACCACGGGTCAGCAGACTGGGACTGACCGGTATAGCGGATGGACACAACAGGCAGGCTGAAGTCTCTGGATAGTAGACAGGTGGTCACGGCACGTGACGGCAGAGCAGGTTAAAGTCTCTAGGTAACAGACTGGTGGTCACGGCAAGTGACAGCAGGAGCCTCCAGGTAGGATACGGCAAGTGACGGCCAAGCAGGCTGAAGTTTCAAGGTTAGCAGGCGGGTGGTCACGGCAAGTGACAGCAGAAGCCTCCTGGTAGGCTATCAGGTAACAGGCAGGTAACAGGCGAGTGCTCCCAGGTGAGCGGGCTAGCAGGCACGGCAGGTAGCAGGCAGGTAACACGCAGGTGCTTCCTGGTAAGCAGGCAGACTTGCCCATAGACAGACTGGCGGGTAGAATGGAAAGCAGACTGTCGGGCTAGAGAGAAGTCAGACTGGCGGACTGGAACAGTAGTCAGGCTGGCAACTGGACCTGAGGGCTGAAGCAGAGGTAAGTATGCTGTGTGTAATGCACACGCCCGGGCTGAGCGGCGTGTGCGTGTGATTGTAGTGATTCCACTGTACCGTACTGGAAAGTGCCTGGAGGGGCGTAACTAAGTGTCTGCCCGATCCGACCAAGATCGCACGATGGCATACGACGCCAGTGCACCAGGGAGGAACCGAGCAGAGGTACCAGGGTCTACTCCAGGTCAGACTCCGGACACGGCTGTTGGCCCACACCGGGGAATACAGGAACTGGAAGGTTTAGGCTGGCACACTGGTATGCAGACGGGGAGGTACTGGCAGGTACAACAGGTTGGAGCACAGAGAGGATAGAACCCAGTACAGACTGGGACTTCTGGAACAGAACCGCAGAAGCGGTATACAAACACAGCAGGTAGAGAGCAAGACGAGGCCGCCAGGAGCGGAGCAAAGAGTGAGAGCAGAGTGAGGCTGCCGGAGCAGCGAGCAAAGGGTCTGAGCAGAGCGAGACTGCCGGAGCAGCGAGCAAAGGGAAAGAGCAGGGTAGGACTGCCGGAGCAGTCAGCAAGAGGAAACAGAGCGAGACTGCCGGAGCAGCGAGCAAAGGGTCAGAGCAAACTACCGGAGCAGCAATCTAGAGGGAGCAGGGCGAGGCTGCCAGAGCAGCGAGCAAGAGGGAGCAGGGCGAGGCTGCCGGAGCAGCGAGCAAAGGGTCAGAGCAGAGTAGGACTGCCGGAGCAGCGAGCAAAGGGTCAGAGCAGAGTAGGACTGCCGGAGCAGCGAGCAAAGGGTCAGAGCAGAGCGAGACTGCCGGAGCAGCGAGCAAAGGGTCAGAGCAGAGCGAGACTGCCGGAGCAGCGAGCAAAGGGTAAGAGCAGACTGCCGGAGCAGCGAGCAAGAGGGAGCAGAGCGAGACTGCCAGGGCAGCGAGCAAAGGGGAGAGAGCAGAACGAGACTGCCGGAGCAGTGAGAAAGAAGGAGCAGAGCGAGACTGCTGGAGCAGTGAGAAAGAAGGAGAGAGCAGAACGAGACTGCTGGAGCAGTGAGAAAGAGGGAGCTGAGCGAGACTGCCAGAGCAGTGAGGTAAAGGGAGAGAGCAGAATGAGACTGCCGGAGCAGTGAGAAAGAGGGAGCTGAGCGAGACTGCCGGAGCAGTGAGGTAAAGGGAGAGAGCAGAGCAGGACGAGACCGCCTGGAGCGGTGAGCAAGGGCAGAGCAGGACGAGGCCGCCTGGAGTGGAGAACAAGGCAGAGCAGGGGGGACAGAGCTCTGTTCACACGGAACAGACAGGAAGGGAAAGGCAGAGCCAGACACCCACAGGGTACTTGCAGAGAAGTAGCGAGTGGACCACAAACTCACAAATGGGAGTACAGAGACAACAAGCAGGAGTTAGGTACGAGTTCAGACTCTGCAGAAAAAGGAAAGTAACGGACATAGAGAAAAAACAGGTAAAAGATAGGAGAGAGTTCAGACTGGAACTGAGTGTACGGAGGAGACCGACACTGCAGGGGAATACAGGAGCGGGTCTGGGAATACGGCCCCCAGAGAGGCGGGACGAACAGGCAAGGAGCGTGTTCAGACAGGACAGACAAGATACAGGAGCAGGTCTAGGTAATCGGCCCCTAGAAGGCGGGAGGAACAGGCTAGGAGCGTGTTCAGACAGGCCTGGAAATACAGCCTCCAGGATAGGCAGACAAGAGGCAAGGAACGTGTACAGACTGCAGGTTAGGGTACACAGATAGGACACAGTACAGACATGGGAACAGATACTGCAAGACAGGTAACATAGACAGGACCTGGCATGTCAGAGACAAAAGCCAACTGACAGGGCAAGATGCTCAGGCAGGGATTGATTGGAGCAGCTGGGTTAAATACCAGGTGACAGACAGCAATAGGCTGAGGACGCACAAGGGGTGTGACCCACAGCAGGTACAAAAAGCAGGAAGTGATCGGGAGCCGCCCTTAAGCAGTAGAAACAGACACAAACAGACAGCATGGAGGGAAGCCAGAGAGACATTCTCAAGTGCGCGCTCTTGCACAGTGGGAGATGGACCACTATGCAAAGACGCCGCCAGGTATGTTACAGTTTCCCCCCCCCTTACGCCCCCTCTTCTTCAGGCCTGCCAGAATCTTCCGCAGGGAATTCGAGGGCCAATCCTTCACTTCAAGGAGATCACTTCCACTGTCCACAGGAAAAACTGGTCTCATCTGGTTAGCTAGGATGCTACCTCCTATCCAGCCTTCCTCAGCAACAGACGAAACGGGTGGAGTACCAAGACAGCACACAAGGAAGTCTCTCTCCACATATTTTAAGGTGGCACCCCAGAGGGTACAGGAGACAACTGGAAGTCCTCCACCGGGTTGGAGGGGAGCAGAGACTTGGGGGTAATCTCTGCTTCGAGGTACATCTTGTCAAACTCACAGGAAGAAATAGACGAGTTATCAGGTACAGGGTGAGAAAAAGTCACTGTCTCTTTGTTATCTGGTGGTACCCCGGAGGATTCAGGAAACAACTGAAGGACCTCCGCCGGGTCAGAAGAGTGCAGAGGCTCGGGGAAAATATCTGCTTCAGAGTACACTAGGTCGGACACACTGGACGAAGCAGGCGAGGTATCGGGTGCCGAGTATAGGAAAGTCTCTGTCCATTCACCACCAGGTGGCACCCCGAAGGGTTCTGGAGACAACTGGAGGTCCTCCGCCTGGTCGGAGGGGTGTAGAGACTCAAGAATAACCTCTGCTTCGGAGTACACTAGGTTAGACTCACTAGGCGAAGCGAGCGAGGTATCAGATCCATGATATGGGAAAGTCTCTGTCCATTCACCACCAGGTGGCACCCCGAAGAGTTCTGGAGACAACTGGAGATCCTCCGCCTGATCGGAGGGGTGTAGAGACTCGGGGGTAAGCTCTGCTTCGGAGAACACCAGGTTGGACTCACTGGACGAAGCGGGCGAGGTATCAGGTGCAGAGTATAGGGAAGTCTCTCTCCAATTGTCATCAAGTGGTATCCCGGGGGATTCAGGAGGCAGCAGGGGGTCCTCCGGTGTGGATTCTGGGTGGGCAGCAGTCTCTTCGGGCAGGAGAACTGGTGCACTACCCACGCACATTACCCGTTGGGGCTTCTCCGGGATACAGGGAGATGAAGCTTCAGTAGGGACTTCAAGGTTGGGGTCAGGAGGTCTCAGGGAGGACAGACCCTGGCGTGACGGCTTGCCTCTACGTCTAGCACGTCTGGACTGCCTCTTGAGGTTGGGAGAAGTATTCCGGAGAGTGTAGTCACCCTGTGAGGATTCTGGATGGGCAGTAGTCTCATTGGGCTGGAGGACTATTGCGCTACCCACACACATTACCCATCGGGGCTGCTCCGGGATACTGGGAAGTGAAGCTTCAGCAGGAGCCTCCGGGTTAGGATCATCGAAGACCATTAGAAAGGCCACCAGGAAGGCCACTATGTCCAGGACGATAGGATCCTGTGCGTCCCATAGGGGGATGATCCAATTTAAGGCATCACCCGCTAGGTAAGACATCATGAATCCCACCTTAACCCGATCTGTGGGAAAACATAGAGGGTAGAACTTGAAGTGTAGCATGCATTGCTCCACAAATGCACGACTCTGTCTTGGATCCCCATAGTAACGTGGCGGATCCGCAGGAACGAGAGCTGATAGATCCATGTGGACGGGTGCGTAATTCGCCTGGAACTCAGCTAAGGAAAAAAAAAAATTATTTATTTATTTTTAATGCACGTATTCGCTGGAAAACGTCTCAGAGAGCGAAGGCCGTGGGGCTCAACGGGAACCATGGCCTGAGCATGCTGTAATGCACACGCCCGGGCTGAGCGGCGTGTGCGTGTGATTGTAGTGATTCCACTGTACCGTACCGGAAAGTGCCTGGAGGGGCGTAACTAAGTGTCTGCCCGATCCGACCAAGATCGCACGACTGCATACGACGCCAGTGCACCAGGGAGGAACCGAGCAGAGGTACCAGGGTCTACTCCAGGTCAGACTCCGGACACGGCTGTTGGCCCACACCGGGGAATACAGGAACTGGAAGATTTAGGCTGGCACACTGGTATGCAGACGGGGAGGTACTGGCAGGTACAACAGGTTGGAGCACAGAGAGGATAGAACCCAGTACAGACTGGGACTTCTGGAACAGAACCGCAGAAGCGGTATACAAACACAGCAGGTTGAGAGCAAGACGAGGCCGCCAGGAGCGGAGCAAAGAGTGAGAGCAGAGCGAGGCTGCTGGAGCAACGAGCAAAGGGTCTGAGCAGAGCGAGACTGCCGGAGCAGCGAGCAAAGGGTAAGAGCAGGGTAGGACTGCCGGAGCAGTGAGCAAGAGGAAACAGAGCGAGACTGCCGGAGCAGCGAGCAAAGGGTCAGAGCAAACTACCGGAGCAGCAATCTAGAGGGAGCAGGGCGAGACTGCCGGAGCAGCGAGCAAGAGGGAGCAGGGCGAGGCTGCCGGAGCAGCGAGCAAGAGGGAGCAGGGCGAGGCTGCCGGAGCAGCGAGCAAAGGGTCAGAGCAGAGTAGGACTGCCGGAGCAGCGAGCAAAGGGTCAGAGCAGAGTAGGACTGCCGGAGCAGCGAGCAAAGGGTCAGAGCAGAGCGAGACTGCTGGAGCAGCGAGCAAAGGGTCAGAGCAGAGCGAGACTGCCGGAGCAGCGAGCAAAGGGTAAGAGCAGACTGCCGGAGCAGCGAGCAAGAGGGAGCAGAGCGAGACTGCCAGGGCAGCGAGCAAAGGGGAGAGAGCAGAACGAGACTGCCGGGCAGTGAGAAAGAAGGAGCAGAGCGAGACTGCTGGAGCAGTGAGAAAGAAGGAGAGAGCAGAACGAGACTGCCGGAGCAGTGAGAAAGAGGGAGCTGAGCGAGACTGCCGGAGCAGTGAGGTAAAGGGAGAGAGCAGAACGAGACTGCCGGAGCAGTGAGAAAGAGGGAGCTGAGCGAGACTGCCGGAGCAGTGAGGTAAAGGGAGAGAGCAGAGCAGGACGAGACCGCCTGGAGCGGTGAGCAAGGGCAGAGCAGGACGAGGCCGCCTGGAGCGGAGAGCAAGGCAGAGCAGGGGGGACAGGGCTCTGTTCACACGGAACAGACAGGAAGGGAAAGGCAGAGCCAGATACCCACAGGGTACTTGCAGAGAAGTAGCGAGTGGACCACAAACTCACAAACGGGAGTACAGAGACAACAAGCAGGAGTTAGGTACGAGTTCAGACTCTGCAGAAAAAGGAAAGGAACGGACATAGAGAAAAAACAGGTAAAAGATAGGAGAGAGTTCAGACTGGAACTGAGTGTACGGAGGAGACCGACACTGCAGGGGAATACAGGAGCGGGTCTGGGAATACGGCCCCCAGAGAGGCGGGACGAACAGGCAAGGAGCGTGTTCAGACAGGACAGACAAGATACAGGAGCAGGTCTAGGTAATCGGCCCCTAGAAGGCGGGAGGAACAGGCTAGGAGCGTGTTCAGACAGGCCTGGAAATACAGCCTCCAGGATAGGCAGACAAGAGGCAAGGAACGTGTACAGACTGCAGGTTAGGGTACACAGATAGGACACAGTACAGACATGGGAACAGATACTGCAAGACAGGTAACATAGACAGGACCTGGCATGTCAGAGACAAAAGCCAACTGACAGGGCAAGATGCTCAGGCAGGGATTGATTGGAGCAGCTGGGTTAAATACCAGGTGACCGACAGCAATAGGCTGAGGACACACAAGGGGTGTGACCCACAGCAGGTACAAAAAGCAGGAAGTGATCGGGCGCCGCCCTTAAGCAGTAGAAACAGACACAAACAGACAGCATGGAGGGAAGCCAGAGAGACATTCTCAAGTGCGCGCTCTTGCACAGTGGGAGATGGACCACTATGCAAAGACACCGCCAGGTATGTTACAGTATCCCCCCCTTACGCCCCCTCTTCTTCAGGCCTGCCAGAATCTTCCGCAGGGAATTCGAGGGCCAATCCTTCACTTCAAGGAGATCACTTCCACTGTCCACAGGAAAAACTGGTCTCATCTGGTTAGCTAGGATGCTACCTCCTATCCAGCCTTCCTCAGCAACAGACGAAACGGGTGGAGTACCAGGACAGCACACAAGGAAGTCTCTCTCCACATATTTTCAGGTGGTACCCCAGAGGGTACAGGAGACAACTGGAAGTCCTCCACGGGGTTGGAGGGGAGCAGAGACTTGGGGGCAATCTCTGCTTCGAGGTACATCTTGTCAAACTCACAGGAAGAAATAGACGGGTTATCAGGTACAGGGTGAGAAAAAGTCACTGTCTCTTTGTTATCTGGTGGTACCCCGGAGGATTCAGGAAACAACTGAAGGACCTCCGCTGGGTCAGAAGAGTGCAGAGGCTCGGGGAAAATATCTGCTTCAGAGTACACTAGGTCGGACACACTGGACGAAGCAGGCGAGGTATCGGGTGCCGAGTATAGGAAAGTCTCTGTCCATTCACCACCAGGTGGCACCCCGAAGGGTTCTGGAGACAACTGGAGGTCCTCCGCCTGGTCGGAGGGGTGTAGAGACTCAAGAATAACCTCTGCTTCGGAGTACACTAGGTTAGACTCACTAGGCGAAGCGAGCGAGGTATCAGATCCATGATATGGGAAAGTCTCTGTCCATTCACCACCAGGTGGCACCCCGAAGGGTTCTGGAGACAACTGGAGGTCCTCCGCCTGATCGGAGGGGTGTAGAGACTCGGGAGTAACCTCTGCTTCGGAGTACACTAGGTTGGACTCACTGGACGAAGCGAGCAAGGTATCAGGTACAGAGTATAGGAGAGTCTCTGTCCTTTCGCTACCAAGTAGCACCCGAAGGGCTCAGGAGACAACTGGAGGTCCTCCGCCAGGTCGGAGGGGTGAAGAGACTCATGGGTAACCTCTGCTTCGGAGTACACTAGGTCGGACTCACTGGATGAAGCAGCCAAGGTATCAGGTACCGAGTATAGGAAAGTCTCTGTCCATTCGCTACCAGGTAGCACCCCGAAGGGTTCAGGAGACAACTGGAGATCCTCCGCCTGATCGGAGGGGTGTAGAGACTCGGGGGTAAGCTCTGCTTCGGAGAACACCAGGTTGGACTCACTGGACGAAGCGGGCGAGGTATCAGGTGCAGAGTATAGGGAAGTCTCTCTCCAATTGTCATCAAGTGGTATCCCGGGGGATTCAGGAGGCAGCAGGGGGTCCTCCGGTGTGGATTCTGGGTGGGCAGCAGTCTCTTCGGGCAGGAGAACTGGTGCACTACCCACGCACATTACCCGTTGGGGCTTCTCCGGGATACAGGGAGATGAAGCTTCAGTAGGGACTTCAAGGTTGGGGTCAGGAGGTCTCAGGGAGGACAGACCCTGGCGTGACGGCTTGCCTCTACGTCTAGCACGTCTGGACTGCCTCTTGAGGTTGGGAGAAGTATTCCGGAGAGTGTAGTCACCCTGTGAGGATTCTGGATGGGCAGTAGTCTCATTGGGCTGGAGGACTATTGCGCTACCCACACACATTACCCATCGGGGCTGCTCCGGGATACTGGGAAGTTAAGCTTCAGCAGGAGCCTCCGGGTTAGGATCATCGAAGACCATTAGAAAGGCCACCAGGAAGGCCATTATGTCCAGGACGATAGGATCCTGTGCGTCCCATAGGGGGATGATCCAATTTAAGGCATCACCCGCTAGGTAAGACATCATGAATCCCACCTTAACCCGATCTGTGGGAAAACATAGAGGGTAGAACTTGAAGTGTAGCATGCATTGCTCCACAAATGCACGACTCTGTCTTGGATCCCCATAGTAACGTGGCGGATCCGCAGGAACGAGAGCTGATAGATCCATGTGGACGGGTGCGTAATTCGCCTGGAACTCAGCTAAGGAAAAAAAAAAATTATTTATTTATTTTTAATGCACGTATTCGCTGGAAAACGTCTCAGAGAGCGAAGGCCGTGGGGCTCAACGGGAACCATGGCCTGAGCATGCTGTAATGCACACGCCCGGGCTGAGCGGCGTGTGCGTGTGATTGTAGTGATTCCACTGTACCGTACCGGAAAGTGCCTGGAGGGGCGTAACTAAGTGTCTGCCCGATCCGACCAAGATCGCACGACGGCATACAACGCCAGTGCACCAGGGAGGAACCGAGCAGAGGTACCAGGGTCTACTCCAGGTCAGACTCCGGACACGGCTGTTGGCCCACACCGGGGAATACAGGAACTGGAAGATTTAGGCTGGCACACTGGTATGCAGACGGGGAGGTACTGGCAGGTACAACAGGTTGGAGCACAGAGAGGATAGAACCCAGTACAGACTGGGACTTCTGGAACAGAACCGCAGAAGCGGTATACAAACACAGCAGGTTGAGAGCAAGACGAGGCCGCCAGGAGCGGAGCAAAGAGTGAGAGCAGAGCGAGGCTGCTGGAGCAGCGAGCAAAGGGTCTGAGCAGAGCGAGACTGCCGGAGCAGCGAGCAAAGGGTAAGAGCAGGGTAGGACTGCCGGAGCAGTGAGCAAGAGGAAACAGAGCGAGACTGCCGGAGCAGCGAGCAAAGGGTCAGAGCAAACTACCGGAGCAGCAATCTAGAGGGAGCAGGGCGAGACTGCCGGAGCAGCGAGCAAGAGGGAGCAGGGCGAGGCTGCCGGAGCAGCGAGCAAGAGGGAGCAGGGCGAGGCTGCCGGAGCAGCGAGCAAAGGGTCAGAGCAGAGTAGGACTGCCTGAGCAGCGAGCAAAGGGTCAGAGCAGAGTAGGACTGCCGGAGCAGCGAGCAAAGGGTCAGAGCAGAGCGAGACTGCCGGAGCAGCGAGCAAAGGGTCAGAGCAGAGCGAGACTGCCGGAGCAGCGAGCAAAGGGTAAGAGCAGACTGCCGGAGCAGCGAGCAAGAGGGAGCAGAGTGAGACTGCCAGGGCAGCGAGCAAAGGGGAGAGAGCAGAACGAGACTGCCGGAGCAGTGAGAAAGAAGGAGCAGAGCGAGACTGCTGGAGCAGTGAGAAAGAAGAAGAGAGCAGAACGAGACTGCCGGAGCAGTGAGAAAGAGGGAGCTGAGCGAGACTGCCGGAGCAGTGAGGTAAAGGGAGAGAGCAGAACGAGACTGCCGGAGCAGTGAGAAAGAGGGAGCTGAGCGAGACTGCCGGAGCAGTGAGGTAAAGGGAGGGAGCAGAGCAGGACGAGACCGCCTGGAGCGGTGAGCAAGGGCAGAGCAGGACGAGGCCGCCTGGAGCGGAGAGCAAGGCAGAGCAGGGGGGACAGGGCTCTGTTCACACGGAACAGACAGGAAGGGAAAGGCAGAGCCAGATACCCACAGGGTACTTGCAGAGAAGTAGCGAGTGGACCACAAACTCACAAACGGGAGTACAGAGACAACAAGCAGGAGTTAGGTACGAGTTCAGACTCTGCAGAAAAAGGAAAGGAACGGACATAGAGAAAAAACAGGTAAAAGATAGGAGAGAGTTCAGACTGGAACTGAGTGTACGGAGGAGACCGACACTGCAGCGGAATACAGGAGCGGGTCTGGGAATACGGCCCCCAGAGAGGCGGGACAAACAGGCAAGGAGCGTGTTCAGACAGGACAGACAAGATACAGGAGCAGGTCTAGGTAATCGGCCCCTAGAAGGCGGGAGGAACAGGCTAGGAGCGTGTTCAGACAGGCCTGGAAATACAGCCTCCAGGATAGGCAGACAAGAGGCAAGGAACGTGTACAGACTGCAGGTTAGGGTACACAGATAGGACACAGTACAGACATGGGAACAGATACTGCAAGACAGGTAACATAGACAGGACCTGGCATGTCAGAGACAAAAGCCAACTGACAGGGCAAGATGCTCAGGCAGGGATTGATTGGAGCAGCTTGGTTAAATACCAGGTGACAGACAGCAATAGGCTGAGGACGCACAAGGGGTGTGACCCACAGCAGGTACAAAAAGCAGGAAGTGATCGGGCGCCGCCCTTAAGCAGCAGAAACAGACACAAACAGACAGCATGGAGGGAAGCCAGAGACACATTCTCAAGTGCGCGCTCTTGCACAGTGGGAGATGGACCACTATGCAAAGACGCCGCCAGGTATGTTACACTGTGCATCAACTTTTGCTCGGGCACCTCCATTTTGGAGGAGGTGCCTTATATATGGGAGCACCCTCGGCTATTGGCCGGGGACTACGTAGGACGGCGCGCGCAGCCCCTTTAAGAGAGAGGGAGCTCGCGCCCTAAGCACAGTGCCCGGGAAGCTGCGCGCGCCGGCAGCAGCAGGAAGAGGAGCGCAGGATGATGCCGCACGGGGAGCGGGGAGGTGAGAGGGACGGCATCTCTGCCTGGCAGGGGGCACAGACGCCGATGCTACAATGATTTTCTTTGAAATGACTTGCATAAGCAAAGCCACGATTTAGGCCACTCAAGGTCATCATTAAGCAAAACTCAAACAGCTTTCCCACAGACTGAAAGAGGGTATTAAGACTTCCAAGAGAGCCAAGACTACCCTGTCCTCACCAAGAGAACAACTGTCCATGTTCTCCTCCTCATCCTCCTCATTATCATCCAATCCGCATTAAGATGAGATGAGGGTGGGCTGCATAGTTCCTTGCTCTGCCTCCAATGCCTCCTCTTTAACTGTGAGCAGCGACCATTTCAGTAGACAGAGAAGCGGGATCGCGACGCTAATTATGGCGTCATTGCCTCTCATCATCTTGGCGCAGTCCTCAAAGTTTTGGAGGATGGCACAGATGTCAGACATTCATGCCCACTCAACAGTTATTATGTGTGGAGGCTGACCTGAATTCCGATGGGCGTGTTGTAGCTGGTACACAACAACTGACCTCTGCTGCTCACAAATCCTTCCCAACATCTGCAATGTTAATTTCCAATGTGTGGTGACATCGCACAACAGTCAGTTAGCTGAAAGCTGTCAATCCTGCTGAAGCACTACCAGGGTGGCGGAAGCTGTAATTGCCTTTCTGTAATGGGCACACACGCGTTGTACTTTCACAAGCAGCTCAGGCAAATCTGGGTAGGATATGAGAAACCATTGAGCCACTAATTTGAGCACATTTACTGCTCTCTCATTACTAATCTGTACCCCTGTATGGAGAACAATATAAGCACCAAAGAATTAAAAGATAAAATACAGTACAGACCAAAAGTTTGGACACACCTTCTCATTTAAAGATTTTTCTGTATTTTCCTGATTATGAAAATTGTACATTCACACTGAAGGCATCAAAACTATGAATTAACACATGTGGAATTATATACTTAACAAGAAAGTGTGAAACAACTGAACATATGCCTTATATTCTAGGTTCTTCAAAGTAGCCACCTTTTGCTTTGATGACTGCTTTGCACACTCTTGGCATTCTCTTGATGAGCTTCAAGAGGTAGTCACCGGAAATGGTTTTCACTTCACAGGTGTGCCCTGTCAGGTTTAATAAGTGGGATTATTTGCCTTATAAATGGGGTTGGGACCATCAGTTGTGTTGTGCAGAAGTCTGGTGGATACACAGCTGATAGTCCTACTGAATAGACTGTTAGAATTTGTATTATGGAAAGAAAAAAGCAGCTAAGTAAAGAAAAACGAGTGGCCATCATTACTTTAAGAAATGAAGGTCAGTCAGTCTGAAAAATTGGGCAAACTTTGAAAGTGTCCCCAAGTGCAGTTGCAAAAACCATCAAGCGCTACAAAGAAACTGGCTCACATGAGGACCGCCCCAGTAAAGGAAGACCAAGAGTCACCTCTGCTTCTGAGGATAAGTTTATCCGAGTCACCAGCCTCAGAAATCACAGGTTAACAGCAGCTCAGATTAGAGACCAGGTCAATGCCACACAGAGTTCTAGCAGCAGACACATCTCTACAACAACTGTTAAGAGGAGACTTTGTGCAGCAGGCCTTCATGGTAAAATAGCTGCTAGGAAACCACTGCTAAGGACAGGCAACAAGCAGAAGAGACTTGTTTGGGCTAAAGAACACAAGGAATTGACATTTGACCAGTGGAAATCTGTGCTTTGGTCCGATGAGTCCAAATTTGAGATCTTTGGTTCCAACCACCGTGTCTTTGTGCGACGCAGAAAAGGTGAACAGATGGACTCTACATGCCTGGTTCCCACCGTGAAGCATGGAGGAGGAGGTGTGATGGTGTGGGGGTGCTTTGCTGGTGACACTGTTGGGGATTTATTCAACATTGAAGGAATACTGAACCAGCATGGCTACCACAGCATCTTACAGTGGCATGCTATTCCATCCGGTTTGCGTTTAGTTGGACCATCATTTATTTTTCAACAGGACAATGACCCCAAACACACCTCCAGGCTGTGTAAGGGCTATTTGACCAAGGAGGAGAGTGATGGGATGCTACGCCAGATGCCTTGGCCTCCACAGTCACCAGACCTGAACCCAATCGAGATGGTTTGGTGTGAGCTGGACTGCAAAGTGAAGGCAAAATGGCCAACAGTGCTAAGCATCTCTGGGAACTCCTTCAAGATTGTTGGAAGACCATTTCCGGTGACTACCTCTTGAAGCTCATCAAGAGAATGCCAAGAGTGTGCAAAGCAGTCATCAAAGCAAAAGGTGGCTACTTTGAAGAACCTAGAATATCAGACATATTTTCAGTTGTTTCACACTTTTTTGTTAAGTACACAATACCATGTGTGTTAATTCATAGCTTTGGTGCCTTCAGTGTGAATATACAATTTTCATAGTCATGAAAATACAGAAAAATCTTTAAATGAGAAGGTGTGTCCAAACTTTTGGTCTGTACTGTATAACCTGCTTTATATACCACGGTACTAAGAAAACCAATTTAGATTATATCTTGTGTAGCCCTGTGACAAAAATATATATGCACCAAAGCAATAATTTCACTAGATTACAACTAGTATAATGGCGACAGACAACTTTTCCACTACAGCCAACCCAATAGATGGAGACCTAACCAGGAGTGCTAACATTTCCCTAAATTAGGGCATAACACCACCAAAGTGGCATCAATTTCACCAGAGTAGAAGTAGTTTAATGGAGACCAAAACCTCTTCCACTACAGCCAACCCAATAAATGGAGACCCAATCAGAATTCTCCACATTTCCAAAAATTAGTGGCAGACACCATCAAAATGGCATCAATTTCAGTCCAGTAGAAATTGTAGAATTATGAAAATCCACTACAGCCAGCCCAGTAGATGGAGACTCAATCAGGAGTGTTCATATTTTAAAAAAATAGGGCCTAAAACCACCAAAGTGGCATCAATTTCAGTAGAGTAGAAGTAGTATAATAGGGACCGACGCCTTTTCCACTACAGCAAACCCAGCAAATGGAGACTAAGAAGTGTTCAAATTTTAAAAAATTAGGGCCTAAAACCACCAAATTGGCCAACAGATTGGATATGGTGGAGTTCAACCTCTTAGCTTTGTCATGGGTAGGAGGAAACAATCTTTTATGTGACCACATCTGTGGGACCGAGGGCTGGCTGCAGTGCTGAGAGAGGGCAGAGTACGGTGAACCAGACAAACTACTAGACCGCAGGCGGAGATGTTACAGTGGATTGAGAAACATGTGGTGTGCTCGCTACTGCTCGGTGCTCGCCCGAGCATCTCACTACTCGAGATGCTCGGCGCTCGCCGAGTATTTCCGGGATTCCGGGGTTGCTCGGCAGGAGCTCGGGTCCCCTCCCTGCATGTTTGGCACTCTTTACAGAGCCAATTAACATACAGGGATTGCCTGCCATTCACTGTAATAGTTACATAGTTACATAGTTACATAGTTAGTAAAGCCGAATAAAGACTTGCGTCCATCAAGTTCGACCTGTTAGTTCTGTAATTGCTAAAGTTGATCCAGAGGAGGGCAAAAACCCCAAATGATTTAGCCAATCTTCACCTGAGGAAAAATTCCCTCCCGACTCTGAAACCAGCAGTCAGAATAAATCCCTGTATCAACCTACTATTTTATTCTATTTTTAAGTATATGCAGAAATCTGCCTGGTATCTAGAAAAGCATCCAGTCCCCGCTTGAACTGGTTTAGTGAATCTGACATTACCGTCTCCTCACTCAGTGAATTCCATATTCTCACTGCTCTTACCGTAAAGAACCCCTTCCTATGCTGGTGCTGAAACCTTTTCTCTTCCAGTCTTAGTGAGTGCCCTCTTGTTACCGTAATATCCCTCCTTTTGAACAAATCCCGGGCAAGGTCTCTATACTGTCCCCTAACATATTTGTACACATTTATTATGTCCCCCCTCAACCTTCTCTTTTCCAGGCTGAATAGTCCTAGTTTTGCCAACCTCTCTGGGTATTGCAGTCCCTCCATTCCCCTTATTAATTTTGTTGCCCTCCTTTGTACCTTTTCAAGCTCATTTATATCCTTTCTATATATTGGGGCCCATAACTGAGCACAGTATTCCAAGTGTGGTCTGACCAGTGCTTTGTACAGTGGAAGAACAATGTTCTCATCCTTTGCAGCTATACCTCTTCTGATACATCCCATTACCCTGTTTGCCCTTACAGCAGCGGCCTGACTTTGGGCACTCCAATTTAGTTTGCCGCAGCCATGTTGGTTGTGGCATTACAGTGATTGGCTGGCCGCACAGCGTCATCAGGTCTATATCAGACCTGGCACCACCGTGCTCCTCACAGTCACTCCGGAATCAGACAGTGTAGGTGTGGTGCCCCTGCGGGTTCAGTCACCACAGAGGTACTGCATCTCACCCAGAGGTGTGGTATCTCACTCTCAGGTAAGGAAGGAGTACTGCCCGGGACCCTAACACCTGCATCCAACACTACACTACTCCAGACCGGCAGGAGGGGCAAGATTCGCTGCTCCTCTGCTGAGCCCTGTCCCTGGCTGGAGTGGAGGGAACCAAAGTAGGGGGAACCATGTAGTGGGTGTGGGTGGAGCAAGTAGTTCAAGGGAGCTCAGTAAGAAGCGATATAAAAGAGAGGATGGAACATTCTAGAGATGGAGTCTGAGAGAGAAGAAGAAGTGAGAGAGAGTCGAAGGAGGAGTTGGAAGCAGGAGCTCTGCTCAGGGAAAGCGCGGGCGTGAGTGACTAGGCCCAAGAGAAGGAGAGGAGAAAGGAACAGGAGCAGAGAGGAGGCTCCAGGAGTGAAGAAAGGATCCCAGGGGTACGGGCAGTGCTTGAGGCCACCTGTATGCCCGAATCTACCAGGCGGTGGAGGGATCAGGTCGCAGAGGGGACCGGCCCCTAACTAGTGAGAATTGCAACATTCAACTAGGTAACCGGAGGGTGCAGCATTTCAGGTGCTGCAGCCAAAAGCCACATCTAGCTCACCGAAAAAGTGTCCATAGAGGACCCAGGGGACAGAGAAGACGTCGCCTGATAAGGTTCACGGTCACTGGATTGGGACACTGGGTGTGAGGTGCAGGGAGACGGCCAAAAGGAACACACAGAAGGGGGTCCCGTTATGTACTCCGGAGGTACCTGAGGGTTTTCTGAACCCCTCCCTGAGTAAGCACAGGACGACGTGGGAAGTTATGATCTGCAGTTGTAACCAGGAGCAAAGTGAGAACTTTGAGTAAATCCGGAAGACTGCACCCCACTGTCTCTGTGAATTATTACTGCTGCGCCATCATCCCCATGCACTACACTGCACAGCAACCTCTATAACATCACCATTTCCTGCCCTGGAGCAAAGCTCTGCCTGTGGAGAGCTGAACCAACTCTGCTGCATTAACATCAGCTCCAGAGGACCTGCTCCTCAGTGGCGGCTCCCTTTTGCCGCATACCACAAATGGCGTCACGAACATTATATAAAAACTATAAATCCCCTGTAAATAATCCCTTTTATTGACCGCCCTGGGTCACGGACCGGGACACCGCCACTGTGACATCTCCCCTAGCAACGACCGGCCCGGCTACCGAGTACACCACGGCCCAGGGGGCGTGTCATAGGGAGAGCTGCTGCTGAGCTAGAGAGAGATTTGATTGTTTATTAGGTAGTGTAGGTAGAACAGAAGAATATTACACATATCCATCTCAACAAACAGCCCTTCTGAGTAGAGATGAGCAGTGTTCGACTCGAACTGTTTGCCAATCTCAAATTCGAGCTGTTTTGGGCGGTGTTTGAGCCGTTCGACGAACCCGAACGATTTGCAAAAAATTTGGCTGTTCGAGGTTATGTTCGATAACTGTTCGTGCACCAAAAGCGTAACTGGATTTTTTCACAGTAATACTGTTAATCAATGTTAATAGACAGTTTCAGTGTAGAGTGGGCGGGGGGAGGGGCAGGGTATGGATCTCTGCAGAAATAATGCCGATTTACAGTGGGGTGGTGCAGTCTGTCAGCCTATCAGCAGCGCACACACGCAGCGAAGTGCTTTTTTTTCACACAAGCAAGGACATGTGTCATTGGCTGTGTATATCACATGTCCTTGCCCTATAAGACCCAGTCATTTTCCCTGTCGCCACCATTTTCTCACTGCTACAGCTGAGTGTTAGACGGCACCGCTGCTGCTGTGGGCGCTATACAGTATAACTGTGTGAATTGCGAGCGAATTTGCAGCTAAATAGAGAGATAGGTTTAGGGAGTAGGGACTAGTTGTAATTGCAGCCCTTTTGAGGGCTAGGTTACAGCAGTTCACAGCACTTTTTGCCAGGCAGGTCTGTGCCAGTGCTGTGCAAGTGTTTTTCACAGCATTTGGCTAAATGTAGCTAAGCCAATCCTCTTGGGCCTGTAGCAGTGTCTGTTAGTCATTGGAGTAGCCTATCTGAACCAAGCTACACCACCTGTGTATCTAATAACAATTTTTTACTGCATCTAGCCCAGTAAATCCTTTTTGGCCTGTAGCAGTGTCTGGTAGTCAGTGGAGTAGCCGATCTGAACCAAGCTACACCACCTGTGTATCTAATAACAATTTTTTATTGCATCTAACCCAGTAAATCCTTTTGGGCCTGTAGTAGTGTCTGGTAGTCAGTGGAGTAGCCCACCTGTGAAGGAAGTTACACCATCTGTGTATCTAATAACAATTTTTTACTGCATCTAACCCAGTAAATCCTTTTGGGCATAGTAGCAGTGTCTGGTAGTCAATGGAGTAGCCTGTGTTGCAAGCTACACCACCTGTGCATCTAATAACAATTTTTTACTGCATCCAGCCCAGTAAATCCTTTTTGGCCTGTAGCAGTGTCTGGTAGTCAGTGGAGTAGTCTGTCTGAACCAAGCTACACCACCTGTGTATCTAATAACAATTTTTTACTGCATCTAGCCCAGTAAATCCTTTTTGGCCTGTAGCAGTGTCTGGTAGTCAGTGGAGTAGCCCATCTGAACCAAGCTACACCACCTGTGTATCTAATAACAATTTTTTACTGCATCTAACCCAGATTATCCCTTTTGGCCTGTAGCAGTGTCTGGTAGTCAGTGGAGTAGCCCATCTGAACCAAGCTACACCACCTGTGTATCTAATAACAATTTTTTACTGCATTTAACCCAGTAAATCCTTTTGGGCAGAGTAGCAGTGTCTGGTAGTCAGTGGAGTAGCCCATCTGAACCAACCTGCACCACCTGTGTATCTAATAAGAATTTTTTACTGTATCTAGCCCAGTAAATACTTTTATGCATAGTAGCAGTGTCTGGTAGTAAGTGGAGTAGCCCATCCGAACCAAGCTACACCACCTGTGTATCTAATAACAATTTTTTACTGCATCTAACCCAGTAAATCCTTTTGGGCCTGTAGCAGTGTCTGGTAGTCAGTGGAGTAGCCCATCTGAACCAAGCTACACCACATGTGTATCTAATTCTAATATTTTACTGCATCTAACCCAGGAAATCTTTTTGGGCCTAGTAGCAGTGTCTTGTAGTCTGCGGAGTAACCCACCTGTGAAGCCCATTTCTGTTGTGCGAGGTTGGGGGGAGAGGGCAGAGGAAAGAAGCATGATTCTTACATCGCCACCAACACAACAAGAACTTGTTCCTCCTCGATTCGCAAGGCACATGAGTGCCTTCTTGCTGCACTACCTGCAACATGACCCTCGGATTGTCAGAATTCGAAGTAATCCCGACTACTGGGTTGCCACACTCTTAGATCCCCGGTACAAAAGTAAATTTGCCATAATAATTCCTGCCATAGAAAGGGATTCACACATGCAGGAGTATCAGCAGAGGCTGTTACAAAATCTTACATGTGCTTTTCCACAAAACACCAGTGGTGCACGTAGTGAATCTCACAGTTCTAACTTGCCAACCGTGGGACTGTCGAGTCTTCATCACTCAAGCCATAACAGTAACACCGTATCTGCTGGTAACAGCAATCTTGTGGAATCGTTTCACCTATTTTTTAGACCATCCTTTGCAAGGCCACAGGAGACAAGAAGTCTGACACATAGTCAACGCCTAGAGAGGATGGTACAGGAGTATCTCCAAGTGAACATTGAAGCCATGACTGTGTCACTGGACCCTTGCTCATTTTGGGCTTCCAATCTGGAAGAATGGCCTGAGCTCACCACTCACGCCTTAGAGATCTTGTCGTGCCCCGCAGCCAGCGTTCTCTCTGAACGTGTGTTCAGCGCTGCTGGTGGGGTGCTGACAGATAAGCGCACGCGGCTGTCCACTGACAATGTAGACAGATTCATGTTCATAAAGATGAACAAATCATGTATCCGCAAGGACTTTTCTACCCCTGTGTCATCCTGGGGAGACTAAAAGCTTGAGGATTTTGGAAAATCACCTCACCAACCATTTTAAGCAACTCTGGGGCAATTGATGCCACTTAAGTGGTGTCTGTGCCACAATTTTTCGAAAAAATGGAGACTCTTTTTGGAGTCCCCTTGCTGTGTTTTACATAACATTGGCATCATCAATTCCAGGTGGGTGGGGTCTCTCCCCCCCCCTTTTAACCGTAAGAAACTACATACACTATGGCTTGGGGTAACACAGATGGTTGAGTCTGAAGAGCTGTTTACTCATACTATAGCCTGGGAATCAGAGGTCTGCTCCAAAGCTTCAGTGTCTGCTAGTCAGCATAGTAGCCCAGCTGTGAAGCAAGCTACACTGCCTGTGTATCTAATAACAGTTGTTTACTGCATCTAACCCAGCCAATCATTTTTGGCTAGTAGCAGTGTCTCGTAGTCAGCGGAGTAGCCCATCTGAACCAAGCTACACCACCTGTGTATCTAATAACAGTTTTTTACTGCATCTAACCCAGTATATCCCTTTTGGCCTGTAGCAGTGTCTGGTAGTCAGTGGAGTAGCCCATCAGAACCAAGCTACACCACCTGTGTATCTAATAATTTTTTACTGCATCTAACCCAGTAAATCCTTTTGGGCAGAGTAGCAGTGTCTGGTAGTCAGTGGAGTAGCCCATCTGAACCAACCTGCACCACCTGTGTATCTAATAAGAATTTTTTACTGTATCTAGCCCAGTAAATACTTTTATGCATAGTAGCAGTGTCTGGTAGTCAGTGGAGTAGCCCATCCGAATCAAGCTACACCACCTGTGTATCTAATAACAATTTTTTACTGCATCTAACCCAGTAAATCCTTTTGGGCCTGTAGCAGTGTCTGGTAGTCAGTGGAGTAGCCCATCTGAACCAAGCTACACCACATGTGTATCTAATTCTAATATTTTACTGCATCTAACCGAGGAAATCTTTTTGGGCCTAGTAGCAGAGTCTGGTAGTCTGCGGAGTAGCCCACCTGTGAAGCCCATTTCTGTTGTGCGAGGTTGGGGGGAGAGGGCAGAGGAAGGAAGCATGATTCTTACCTCGCCACCAACACAACAAGGACTTGGTCCTCCTGGATTCGCAAGGCACATGAGTGCCTTCTTGCTGCACTACCTGCAACATGACCCTCGGATTGTCAGAATTCAAAGTAATCCCGACTACTGGGTTGCCACACTCTTAGATCCCCGGTACAAAAGAAAATTTGCCATAATAATTCCTGCCATAGAAAGGGATTCACACATGCAGGAGTATCAGCAGAGGCTGTTACAAAATCTTACATGTGCTTTTCCACAAAACACCAGTGGTGCACGTAATGAATCTCACAGTTCTAACTTGCCAACCATGGGACTGTCGAGTCTTCATCACTCAAACCATAACAGTAACACCGTTTCTGCTGGTAACAGCAATCTTGTGGAATCGTTTCACCTATTTTTTAGACCATCCTTTGCAAGGCCACAGGAGACAAGAAGTCTGACACATAGTCAACGCCTAGAGAGGATGGTACAGGAGTATCTCCAAGTGAACATTTAAGCCATGACTGTGTCACTGGACCCTTGCTCATTTTGGGCTTCCAATCTGGAAAAATGGCCTAAGCTCGCCACTCACGCCTTGGAGATCTTGTCGTGCCCCGCAGCCAGCGTTCTCTCTGAACGTGTGTTCAGCGCTGCTGGTGGTGTGCTGACAGATAAGCGCATGCGGCTGTCCACTGACAATGTAGACAGACTCACGTTCATAAAGATGAACAAATCATGTATCCGCAAGGACTTTTCTACCCCTGTGTCATCCTGGGGAGACTAAAAGCTTGAGGATTTTGGAAAATCACCTCACCAACCATTTTAAGCAACTCTGGGGCAATTGATGCCACTTAAGTGGTGTCTGTGCCACAATTTTTCAAAAAAATGGAGACTCTTTTTGGAGTCCCCTTGCTGTGTTTTACATGACATTGGCATCATCAATTCCAGGTGGGTCGGGTCTCCCCCTCCCCCCCCCTTTTAACCGTAAGAAACTACATACACTATGGCTTGGGGTAACACAGATGGTTGAGTCTGAAGAGCTGCTTACTCATACTATAGCCTGGGAATCAGAGGTCTGCTCCAAAGCTTCAGTGTCTGCTAGTCAGCGTAGTAGCCCAGCTGTGAAGCAAGCTACACTGCCTGTGTATCTAATAACAATTTTTTACTGCATCTAACCCAGCCAATCATTTTTGGCTAGTAGCAGTGTCTCGTAGTCAGCGGAGTAGCCCATCTGAAGCAAGTTACACTGCCTTTGTATCTAATAACAATTTTTTACTGTATCCAACCCAGCCAATCATTTTGGGCTAGTAGCAGTGTCTGCTAGTCAGCGGAGTAGCCCAGCTGTTTTGCAAGCTACACTGCCTGCAGATCTAATTAAAAAATTTTAACTGCATCCAGCCCAGGCAATACTTTTGGCCTAGTAGCAGTGTCTGCTAGTCAGTGGAGTAGCCCAGCTGTTAAGCAAGCTACACCACCTGTGGTTTGGACACTTAATTTTTTCAAAGGAAACGCTTCGGGCCCCCGGGACACTCAGTGAAGAGCATCGGGGAGGCACCCCAAGGCACAGGGGCTTGGACTGGCAGTAGGACGCCTTGCGGTGGACCGCCAAGCTCGATCCTTATAAAAGCTTTTTAACTGCAGCAGCTATAGTGGACGCTACTAGAGCTGGAATTCCCGCAGCTGCTGGCATCAGACTTGCCCTCCAATAAATCCTTGTAAAAGGATTTAAAGTGTACTTATTCAAATTACTGAGACAATTTAAATTAAAAAGCTTAGACCTGCCTCCACCGCAGGGGGGGCTCGCTCGACCCACCAGCGGACAGGCACCAGTATTGGGAGAGGGGGGCTGGCCGTCGGGGTCCCCCGCAACTCTGGCACAAACCCTTCGACACGGAGGTCGCACGGGCAGGAACGGACTGGCCGTGTCAGCTTCGCACTTTTTTGGTTTTAGAAGGGCATGACATGCCTATATCTGTGTCTCCCCCTCCTTTTACACCTCCACCTCTTTTCTTTTCGCATGACTATATGTACTTGTCACTTTTCCATGTGTTAGTTGTGTATTCTGAGCAGTTTGTCAGCTTTTGGACACCTTTGAAGGTGGTTTCTATGTGTTTCTATGTGTTTTTGTTTGCCTGCCATTGGTTTTAACAGTGTTCGAAGGTGTTCGACGAACAGTTCGACGAACAGTTCGACGAACATACGGGTGTTTGACGAACCGAACCGAACTCGAACACTACGGGGGTGACTCAACTCTAATTAACACCAGTTTGCTGTTAAAAATAGTAACCTACAGGCCAGGTATGTAAAACTCTGGTTTGTCCGTCACATGGATCACATATAATTGCGCTGAAAATATTGCCATTTCTGGCCTCCATTGAAATTTTTTTTCAGTGTGTCAGTGAAGCTATTGACACCAGTTTACTGTTAAAAATGAGTACCTACAGGCCAGCTATTTAAAACTGTGGTTTGTCCATGGATCACATATAAGTTCGCTCCAAATTCAGCCATTTGTAGCGAGTGTGGAAGATATTGTCCTCCATTTAATATAGGCAAGGTATGTGGCAAGGGACAGGGAATTGAACGTGATGGTGATGGTGCATGCACTGGCCGAGACCGTGGGCAAGCTGAAATTGTGCCACAACAAACACCCACATCTTCTCGCTCGACCTTCCTGTCCCAATTAATAGGGTACCGCAGAAGACCACTATTGAACACAGAGCAGTGTGAAAATGTTATTGATTGGATAGCAGATAATGCTTCCAGTCACTTAGCCACCACCACCACCACCCTTTCTTTCACATGGTCAAGTCTCAGTAGCTGTGAGTCTGGACCGCATATTCCTCACCCTGAACCTCCTTCCTCCCACCATGCCAAGTGCCCAGAGACAACTGATCCCACACTTGGACACTCTGAAGAGCTGTTCACTTTTCCATTTATACATTCAGGCCTCTCGCCCAGTCCACTTGAAGCAGGGAAAGAGGAGATCACATATAGAGATGCCCAAATATTTCACAATTGCTAGAAAGTCAGGAGGAGGACCAGGGTGCGGAAGTGGAAGATGAGGTGGTGGATGATATAGTAACTGACCCAACATGGTAGGAGGACATGCAGAGCGAGGACAGCAACACACAGGGGGAGGGAGGCAGAGCACCGCAACAGGCAGGAAGAAGAAGTGTGGTGGCCACAGACAAAAGGCAGGTGTTATGCACACGCCCGGGCTAAGCGGCGTGTGCGTGTGATTGGTAGTGATTCCACTGGACCGTGCCGGAGAGTGAATGCCTGGAGGGGCGTAACTAGGTATTCACCCGATCCGACCAGGGTCGCACGACGGCATACGACGCCAGTGCACCAAGGAGGAACCGAGCAGAGGGACCAGGTGCTACTCCAGGACAGACCCCGGACACGGCTGTTGACCCACACAGGGGAATACAGGAACAGACTGGTAGGCTGGCACACAGACTGGTGGGTATAGGCAGGCACGACTGGTATGCAGGCAGGCGGGTAAGCAGGCAGGGGGGTACAGGCAAGCACAGCAAGAGTGCAGACAGGGAGGCACTAGCAGGTAGGAACACAGGCGGGATAGGACCCAGTACACACCGGGACTCAGGAACAATACAGGCAGAAGGGTACAGGCAGGGCAGGACAGGACTGCCGGAGCAGCGGGCAGAAGCAGGGCAGGACAGGACTGCCGGAGCAGCGGGCAGAAGCAGGGCAGGACAGGACTGCCGGAGCAGCGGGCAGAAGCAGGGCAGGACAGGACTGCCGGAGCAGCGGGCAGAAGCAGGGCAGGACAGGACTGCCGGAGCAGCGGGCAGAAGCAGGGCAGGACAGGACTGCCGGAGCAGCGGGCGGAAGCTGGGCAGGACAGGACTGCCGGAGCAGCGGGCAGAAGCAGGGCAGGACAGGACTGCCGGAGCAGCGGGCAGAAGCAGGGCAGGACAGGACTGCCGGAGCAGCGGGCAGAAACAGGGCAGGACAGGACTGCCGGAGCAGCGGGCAGAAGCAGGGCAGGACAGGACTGCCGGAGCAGCGGGCAGAAGCAGGGCAGGACAGGACTGCCGGAGCAGCGGGCAGAAGCTGGGCAGGACAGGACTGCCGGAGCAGCGGGCAGAAGCAGGGCAGGACAGGACTGCCGGAGCAGCGGGCAGAAGCAGGGCAGGACAGGACTGCCGGAGCAGCGGGCAGAAACAGGGCAGGACAGGACTCTGTTCACACGGAACAGACAGGAAGGGAAAGACAGAGCCAGACACCCACAGGGTACTTGCAGTGAAGTAGCGAGTGGACCACAAACTCACAAACGGGAGTACAGAGACAACAGGCAGGAGTTAGGTACGAGTTCAGACTCTGCAGAAAAAGGAAGGGAACGGACATAGAGGAAAAACAGGTAAAGGATAGGAGAGAGTTCAGACTGGAACTGAGTGTACGGAGGAGACCGACACTGCAGCGGGATACAGGAGCGGGTCTGGGAATACTGCCCCCAGAGAGGCGGGACGAACAGGCAAGGAGCGTGTTCAGACAGGACAGACAAGATACAGGAGCGGGTCTAGGTAATCGGCCCCTAGAAGGCGGGAGGAACAGGCTAGGAGCGTGTTCAGACAGGACAGACAAGATACAAAGAAAGGACTCAGTTCAGACACGGGAACTAATACCGCAAAGCAGGAGACATACAGGACTCAGTTCAGACACGGGAACTAATACCGCAAAGCAGGAGACATACAGGACACAGTTCAGACACGGGAGCTGATACCGCAAAGCAGGAGACATACAGGACTAAGTTCAGACAGGCCTGGAAATACAGCCTCCAGGAAAGGCAGACAAGGAAACAAAGACGGGACCTGGCACCTTCAGAGTGCAAACACACACTGAAGGAAAACACTATGCTCAGGCAGGGATAGAAGGGAGCTGCTGAGCTATATACCAAGTGTCAGACAGCAATAGGCTGAGGACGCACAAGGGGTGTGACCCACAGCAGGTACAAAAAGCAGGAAGTGATCGGGCGCCGCCCTTAAGCAGCAGAGACAGACACAAACAGACAGCATGGAGGGAAGCCAGAGAGACATTCTGGACAGGAGATCAAGTGCGCACTCCTGCACAGTGGGAGATGGACCACTATGCAAGGACGCCGCCAGGTATGTTACAGTACCTCCCCCCTTACGCCCCCTCTTCTTCAGACCTGCCAGAATCTTCCGCAGGGAATTCGAGGACCAGTCGTTCACTGGGTTGGAGGGGGACAGAGACTTGAGGGTAATCTCTGCTTCGAGGTACATCTTGTCAAGCTCACAGGAAAAAATAGACGGGTTATCAGGTACATAATGAGGAAAAGTCACTGTCTCTTTGTTATCTGGTGGTACCCCGGAGGATTCAGGAAACAACTGGAGGTCCTCCGCCGGGTCAGAAGAGTGCAGAGGCTCAGAGAAAACAACTGCTTCAGAGTACACTAGGTCGGACTCACTGGAGGAAGCAGGCGAGGTATCGGGTACCGAGTATAGGAAAGTCTCTGTCCATTCACCACCAGGTGGCACCCCGAAGGGTTCTGAACACAACTGGAGGTCCTCCGCCTGGTCGGAGGGGTGTAGAGACTCGGGAGTAACCTCTGCTTCGGAGTACACTAGGTTGGACTCACTGGAGGAAGCAGGCGAGGTATCGGGTACCGAGTATAGGAAAGTCTCTGTCCATTCACCACCAGGTGGCACCCCGAAGGGTTCTGGAGACAGCTGGCGGTCCTCCGCCTGGTCAGAGGGGTGTAGAGACTCACAGGTAACCTCTGCTTCAGAGTACACTAGGTCGGACTCACTGGACGAAGCAAGCGAGGTATCAGATCCAGGATATAGGAAAGTCTCTGTCCATTCACCACCAGGTGGCACCCCGAAGGATTCTGAACACAACTGGAGGTCCTCCGCCTGGTCGGAGGGGTGTAGAGACTCAGGAGTAACCTCTGCTTCGGAGTATACTAAGTTGGACTCACTGGACGAAGCGAGCGAGGTATCAGGTACAGAGTATAGGAGAGTCTCTGTCCTTTCGCTACCAGGTAGCACCCCGAAGGGTTCAGGAGACAACTGGAGATCCTCCGCCTGGTCGGAGGGGTGTAGAGACTCGGAGGTAACTACCACTTTGGGGTACCCATTGTCAGGCTCACAGGACGAAGCGGACAAAGTATTGAGTACCGGGTGTAGAGAAGTCTCTCTCCATTTGTCATCGAGTGGTATCCCGGAGGATTCAGGAGGCAACAGGGGATCCTCCGCCAGGTAGTAGAGGTGCACAGACTCAGAGGTAACCACAGCTTTGGAGCATCCTTGGACATGCACACCGGTTAAAGAGAGAGAAGCATCTGATGCCGGGTGCAGGAAGTTCTCCTGTGTGGAGTCTGGATGGGCAGAAGTCTCTTCGGGCAGGAGAACTGGTGCACTACCCACGCACATTACCCATTGGGGTTTCTCCGGGATACAGGGAGGTGAAGCTTCAGTAGGGACTTCAAGGTTGGGGTCAGGAGGTCTCAGGGAGGACAGACCCTGGCGTGACGGCTTGCCTCTAAGTCTAGCACGTCTGGACTGCCTCTTGAGGTTGAGAGAAGTATTCCGGAAAGCGTAGTCACCCTGTGAGGATTCTGGGTGGGCAGTAGTCTCATTGGGCTGGAGGACTATTGCGCTACCCACACACATTACCCATCGGGGCTGCTCCGGGATATTGGGAGGTGAAGCTTCAGCAGGAGCCTCCGGGTTAGGATCATCGAAGACCATTAGAAAGGCCACCAGGAAGGCCATTAGGTCCCGGAGGATCGGATCCTGTGTTTCATATAGGGGGTTGATCCATTCCAAGGCATCACCCGCCAGGTAAGACATAATAAAGGCCACTTTAGCCCAATCGGAAGGAAAATAGAGAGGGTAGGCCTTAAAGTGTAGCATGCATTGCTCCACAAATGCACGACACTGTCTTGGATCCCCATAGTAACGTGGCGGATCCGCAGGAACGAGAGCTGATAGATCCATCTGGACGGTGCTTAATTCGCCTGGAACTCAGCTAAGGGAAAAAAAATTTATTTATTTATTTTAATGCATGTATTCGCTGGAAAAACTTCTCAGAGAGCGAAGGCCGTGGGGCTCAACGGGAACCATGGCCTGAGCATGCTGTTATGCACACGCCCGGGCTAAGCGGCGTGTGCGTGTGATTGGTAGTGATTCCACTGGACCGTGCCGGAGAGTGAATGCCTGGAGGGGCGTAACTAGGTATTCACCCGATCCGACCAGGGTCGCACGACGGCATACGACGCCAGTGCACCAAGGAGGAACCGAGCAGAGGGACCAGGTGCTACTCCAGGACAGACCCCGGACACGGCTGTTGACCCACACAGGGGAATACAGGAACAGACTGGTAGGCTGGCACACAGACTGGTGGGTATAGGCAGGCACGACTGGTATGCAGGCAGGCGGGTAAGCAGGCAGGGGGGTACAGGCAAGCACAGCAAGAGTGCAGACAGGGAGGCACTAGCAGGTAGGAACACAGGCGGGATAGGACCCAGTACACACCGGGACTCAGGAACAATACAGGCAGAAGGGTACAGGCAGGGCAGGACAGGACTGCCGGAGCAGCGGGCAGAAGCAGGGCAGGACAGGACTGCCGGAGCAGCGGGCAGAAGCAGGGCAGGACAGGACTGCCGGAGCAGCGGGCAGAAGCAGGGCAGGACAGGACTGCCGGAGCAGCGGGCAGAAGCAGGGCAGGACAGGACTGCCGGAGCAGCGGGCAGAAGCAGGGCAGGACAGGACTGCCGGAGCAGCGGGCGGAAGCTGGGCAGGACAGGACTGCCGGAGCAGCGGGCAGAAGCAGGGCAGGACAGGACTGCCGGAGCAGCGGGCAGAAGCAGGGCAGGACAGGACTGCCGGAGCAGCGGGCAGAAACAGGGCAGGACAGGACTGCCGGAGCAGCGGGCAGAAGCAGGGCAGGACAGGACTGCCGGAGCAGCGGGCAGAAGCAGGGCAGGACAGGACTGCCGGAGCAGCGGGCAGAAGCTGGGCAGGACAGGACTGCCGGAGCAGCGGGCAGAAGCAGGGCAGGACAGGACTGCCGGAGCAGCGGGCAGAAGCAGGGCAGGACAGGACTGCCGGAGCAGCGGGCAGAAACAGGGCAGGACAGGACTCTGTTCACACGGAACAGACAGGAAGGGAAAGACAGAGCCAGACACCCACAGGGTACTTGCAGTGAAGTAGCGAGTGGACCACAAACTCACAAACGGGAGTACAGAGACAACAGGCAGGAGTTAGGTACGAGTTCAGACTCTGCAGAAAAAGGAAGGGAACGGACATAGAGGAAAAACAGGTAAAGGATAGGAGAGAGTTCAAACTGGAACTGAGTGTACGGAGGAGACCGACACTGCAGCGGGATACAGGAGCGGGTCTGGGAATACTGCCCCCAGAGAGGCGGGACGAACAGGCAAGGAGCGTGTTCAGACAGGACAGACAAGATACAGGAGCGGGTCTAGGTAATCGGCCCCTAGAAGGCGGGAGGAACAGGCTAGGAGCGTGTTCAGACAGGACAGACAAGATACAAAGAAAGGACTCAGTTCAGACACGGGAACTAATACCGCAAAGCAGGAGACATACAGGACTCAGTTCAGACACGGGAACTAATACCGCAAAGCAGGAGACATACAGGACACAGTTCAGACACGGGAGCTGATACCGCAAAGCAGGAGACATACAGGACTAAGTTCAGACAGGCCTGGAAATACAGCCTCCAGGAAAGGCAGACAAGGAAACAAAGACGGGACCTGGCACCTTCAGAGTGCAAACACACACTGAAGGAAAACACTATGCTCAGGCAGGGATAGAAGGGAGCTGCTGAGCTATATACCAAGTGTCAGACAGCAATAGGCTGAGGACGCACAAGGGGTGTGACCCACAGCAGGTACAAAAAGCAGGAAGTGATCGGGCGCCGCCCTTAAGCAGCAGAGACAGACACAAACAGACAGCATGGAGGGAAGCCAGAGAGACATTCTGGACAGGAGATCAAGTGCGCGCTCCTGCACAGTGGGAGATGGACCACTATGCAAGGACGCCGCCAGGTATGTTACAGCAGGCAACAGTTCCCCGTAACACCAACACGAGGGACGTTGCCAGTACAAGCGGTAGGTCTTCCTGAGTCTGTTGCTGAAATTGCTGGACTTAGCTCCAGGACCCGGGGACCAGGAAAAATCCTTTTTTTTTTATCTAAATCCTCTTTTTTTTTTCCTCCTTCACAATGTACAAATACCCATCTTATTAACCTTTTGGTGTCCCCCCCCCCCCAAAAAAAAAAAAGTGTGCCTCTGATTTTTCAGACACAAATATATCTGTTGAAAATAGTCTGGTGTAGGCCAGAGAAATAGAAGTGTGGTTTTGCAGTTCTATGGGCCATTTGTATCTAAAAAAAACAGTTTGAGTGTTTCACTGTTCAGCCGCAAATATATATATTTTAAAAAGTCTGGTATACACCAGTAAATTATTACTGTGGTTTTGATGTTCCACGGTAAAACATCTCTATTATCCTGTTTTTGGCATTTTTTGCTGTATAAAAATAATAATAGTGTCTCCCTGATTTTTCAGACACAAATATATCTGTTGAAAATAGTCTGGTGTAGGCCAGAGAGACAGAAGTGTGCTTTTGCTGTTCCACGGTAAAAAATCTCTATTATCCTGCTTTTTGCATTTTTTGCTGTAAAAAAAAAAAATAATAGTGTCTCCCTGATTTTTCAGACACAAATATATCTGTTGAAAATAGTCTGGTGTAGGCCCGAGAAATACAAGTGTGGTTTTGCAGTTCCACGGTACAAACCTCTGTATTATCCACTTTTGGGCCATTTGTATCTAAAAAAAACAGTTTGAGTGTGTCGCTCACTGTTCAGCCGCAAATATATATATATTCAAAAAAGTCTGGTATACACCAGTAAATTATAACTGCGGTTTTGCTGTTCCACGGTAAAACATCTCTATTATCCTGCTTTTGGCATTTTTTGCCGTAAAAAATAAATAGTGTCTCCTGATTGTTCAGACACAAATATATCTGTTGAAAATAGTCTGGTGTAGGCCCGAGAAATACAAGTGTGGCTTTGCAGTTTCACGGTTCAAACCTCTGTATTATCCACTTTTGGGCCATTTGTATCTAAAAAAAACAGTTTGAGTGTGTCGCTCACTGTTCAGCCGCAAATATCTCTATTTAAAAAAGTGTGGTATACCCCAGTAAACAATAACTGTGGTTTTGCCATCCCATGGTAAAAAATCTCTATTATTCAGGTTTTGGTAATTTTTTCCGTAAAGAAAAACAGTAGTGTCTCCTGACTGTTGTGACACAAAAATATATCTGTTGAAAATAGTCTTGTGTAGGCCCGACATCCCAGTGTGGTTTCGCAGTTCCACGGGTCAAATCGCTGTACTATCCAGTTTTGGGCCTTTGGTATCTAAAAAAAAAGCAGTTTGAGTGTGTCGCTCACTGTTCAGCCGCAAATATCTCTATTTAAAAAAGTGTGGTATACCCCAGTAAACAATAAGTATGGTTTTTCTCTTCCACGGTTCTAATCTACTCTTTATTACCCTTTTTCCATTGATAGTGCAAGTGTAAGCTAATTTACTTCATTTACAATGGGCAAGGCGCGTGGCAAGGGACGTGGAAGTGGACGCTCTGGTGATGGTTCGTGCAGAGGACGGGGCCGTGGCCAAGGTGAAAATGTGCCACAACCAACAGCCACATCTTCTCGCTCCCACTTCTTGACCGAATTACTAAGGAAGCACAGAACAACACCAGTATTGAGAACTGATCAGTGTGAACAGGTTATTAATTGGATAGCAGACAATACTTCCAGTTACCTGGGCACCACCACCTCCTGTCTGTCTTCCACACGGTCAACTCTTATTAGCCGTGAGTCTCGACCGCATACTCCTCCTCACCCTGATGCTCCTTCCTCCCACCATGCCGAGTGTCGTCAGACAGCAAGTGATCCCACACTTGGACACTCTGAAGAGCTGTTCACTGGTCCATTTCCATATTTGGGCCCCTCGCCTGATACGCTTGAAGTGGTGGAAGAGGAGATCCCATGTTGCGATGCCCAAATATTTGAACAGCCACGGCCACAGGAAGTCGACGTTGGCAATCTGTCACAAGAGGTGGACGATGACGAGACGCAATTGCCAGGAAGTGAGGAGGAGGATCGTGGTGCGCAAGTGGAAGAGGAGGAGGTGGTGGATGATCTAGTAACTGACCCAACATGGAAGGAGGACATGCAGAGTGAGGCCAGCAGCACACAGTGGGAGGGAGGCAGAGTACCCCAACAGGCAGGAAGAAGCAGTGTGGTGGCCGCAGACAGAAGGCAGGCAACCGTTCCCCGTAACACCAACATGAGGGACGTTACCAGTACAAGCGGTAGGTCTTCCAGAGTCTGGAATTTTTTTAAAGACTCTGCTGTTAACCCCAAAAAGGCCATATGTTCCACCTGCCATGCCAGCATCATCAGGGGTGACAAAACTACCAGCCTGACCACCACCAGCATGATCAGGCACATGGCAGCAAAGCACCCGACTTTGTGGGGCGAAACCCAGGGTCCACGACCAGTGACAGCGGGTGTCACCACTAGTGTTGAGCCACCCCCGTAGTGTTCGAGTTCGGTTCGGTTCGTCGAACACCTTCGAACACCATTAAAACCAATGGCAGGCAAACAAAAACACATAGAAACACATAGAAAACACCTTCAAAGGTGTCCAAAAGCTGACAAACTGCTCAGAAGACACAACTAACACATGGAAAAGTGACAAGTACATATAGTCATGCGAAAAGAAAAGAGGTGGAGGAGTAAAAGGAGGGGGAGACACAGATATAGGCATGTCATGCCCTTCTAAAACCAAAAAAGTGCGAAGCCGACACGGCCAGTCCGTTCCTGCCCGTGCGACCTCCGTGTCGCTGGGTTTGTACCAGAGCCACGGTGGACCCTGACGGCCAGCCCCCCTCTCCCAATACTGGTGCCTGTCCGCTGGTGGGTCGAGCGAGCCCCCCTGTGGTGGAGGCAGCTCTAAGCTTTTTATTTAAATTGTCTCTCTAATTTGAATGAATACACTTTAAATCCATTTACAAGGATCTATTGGAGGGCAAGTCTCATGCCAGCAGCCGCGTAATTCCAGCTCCAGTAGGGTCCACTAAAGCTGCTGCAGTTAAAAAGCTTTTATAAGGATCGAGCTCGGCTGTCCACCGCAAGGCATCCTACTGCCAGTCCCAGCCCCTATGCCTTGGGGTGCCTCCTGATGCTCTTCACTGAGTATCCCGTGGTCCCGAAGCATTTCCTTTGAAAAAATTAAGTGTCCAAACTACAGGTGGTGTAGCTTGCTTAACAGCCGGGATAATCCGCTGACTAGCAGACACTGCTACAAGGCACAAAGTATTTCCTGGGCTAGATGCAGTTAAAAATTTGTAATTAGATACTCTCGTTGGATGCTGAGAAAGCATTCCATAGAGTCTCCTGGCACGCCATATATGATTCTCTTAAAAAGCTTGGGGTAGGGGTCTAGGGGACCCTTTTATAGCCAAAATCACGGCCCTGTATCACAATACATCACCTAGGCTGAAGATAAATGGAACTGTAGTACTCTTAGGGCTCGGTTGCTACAGAGGTATTGCACCTCACCCATAGGTGTGATATCTCACTCTCAGGTAAGGATGGAGTGTGGATCAGGACCCGACACCTGCATGCATTACACCACATTGCCGTGGGGCAGGGCGACCAATATGCCTCTGAGATGGGCACGACAGTCCCTGTCCCTGGCTGGAGTGGGGAGAGGGAACACTGAGGAAGGGGAACCCAGTAGTGCAGGAGCAGGGAGGAAGCAGTTCCTGGGTGCATTGAGAAGGGAGTATAAAAGGTGGGCACCATCTTAGTTCAGTGCACAGAAGTCTGAGCAGAAGTGGCAGGGAGCAGGGGCTCTGCATGAGCTCTGCTCCGGAGGCGGGCCTAGTAACAGAGGCCCAGGCCTGGAAGAGGGAGAAGGAAGGAAGAGGAGCGGAGAAGGCTCCAGGAATGAGGAATGAAGGGATCCCAGGGGTGCGTACGGGCGAGTCACCACCGCACGCCCGAATCCACCTGCGTGGAGGGGTCAGGCCAAAGGGGGAGACCGGTCCCCGAAACTAGTGGAGGCAGGAAACGACCCTCAGCTAGAAACCGGAGGCTGTGACATTTTATGTGGCGCAGCCCCTCGCTACACCCGCTAGGAAGGCACCACATAGGGTCAGGGAAACTGGCGCCAAGTTTACTAAGAGGAGGCCCGAGGCAGCCGGACAGAAGGGTTGGTAAGAAAGGCCAGACAAAGGACACACAAAAGGGGTCCTGTGAAGCGCTCCAAAGTTATCTGGGAGTTGTCTGAGCCCCTCAGCTGGTGAGCACAGTACGACGTGGGCAGCCGTTACCTGCAGACGTGGTCTGGATAATAAGAACTGTGAGTAAAGGCCCTGGACTGCATCACTGACTCCGTGTCGTTACTGCTGCTGCCCTGCACCATCACCCCCATCCTCCGCATACACTGCCCTGAGGCTATACTCTTCCCGTGGGGAGTTATGCTACGCTCTGCTGCACCCACAACACCAGCCTCAGCGGTCTGCCCTGCAGCGGCGGTTCACTCTGACCGCAATCCACGGGTGGCGTAGTCGGACATTTAAACATCAAAACCACATAAATAGTTCCGCCACTGGTTTGACCACCCTGAGCCACGGAACCGGGTCGCCGCCACGAAGACTACAACCACCAGCATCCACCAAAAAGGGTCCGGCTCCGGGTGTCCCAAGGCCCAGAGGGTGCATCAGAACATTTTCATCACCTTTCACAATCACCAATGGGACAAGGCAGGGATGTCCTCTGTCCCCTCTCTTATACATCCTAGTGACGGAGCACCTGCTCTCATCAATTTGCCATAACCCCAATATTAGGTGGATTGAGGTGGGAGGCACCGAGTACAAGTGCTCTCTATTTGCTGATGATGTCCTAGTATATATCACTCAATCACATATATCCATCCATGCTGTTATGGCTGAAATAGATCACTTTGTTACATGGTCAAATTTTAAAATCAATGCAGCGAAGTCTGAGGCCCTCGATGTCTCCCTCCCCAAATCCATATAGGATTCCATCCAGTCCAACTTTCCCTTTGCCTGGCCCTCACAGGGTATCAAATACTTAGGAATTCCTATTCATAGAGACCTCTCCCATCTATGTTATCTTAATTTTGGGCCCTTTATTGAACAACTCCATACAGACCACGGTTGGCAAGTTAGAACTGTAAGATTCACTATGTGAACCACTGGTGTTTTGTGGAAAAGCACATGTACACTGTGTTCCAAATTATTATGCAAAAAGTGTTTAGGAGTGATAAGGGAAGAATTTGTTTGTTTGTCAGTTAAACTCATTGATGGTGATGTGTGTCAGGGCTCTTTATATCACTGTAAGCAATTGCAGACACCTGTGCTAATTAGTTTGGCAGGTGTGTCCAATGAAAGGCAAGACTACTTAAGAAGGCTGTCTCACATTATTAAGCAGCCTACATTTTCTGCCAAAATGGGAAAGAAAAAGGATGTGTCGGCTGCTGAGAAGCAACAAATTGTGGAGTGTTTAGGTCAAGGCATGACTACAATCAACATTGTGCGATGATCAGGATGAAGTGTCTTGGCAATCAAGAAGTATGTAGCTGATTCACAGTACACACGTGTGCGTGCTGATAAGGGCAAATTGAGGACTCTTTCCTACAGGCAATTACGTCAGGTTAAAAGAGCAGCGGCAAAAAAGCCTTGTCATAGCAGCAGACTAGTTTTTGAAGCTGCTGGTGCCTCCAACGTCCCCCGAACAACAAGATGCAGGGTCCTTCAGAGGTTTGCAGCTGTGCATACGCCATCCTGTCGACCTCCTATATCCACTTCACACAAGCAGAAACGGCTCCAGTGGGCCAAACATTACATGAAGACTGATTTCAAAACAGTTTTGTTCACGGATGAGTGCCGTGCAGCGCTCGATGGTCCAGATGGATGGAGTGGAGGATGGCTGGTTGATGGACACCCCACGCAAACACGGCTACAGCGCCAACAAGGAGGAGGTGGAGTAATGTTTTGGGCTGGAATCATGGGGAGAGAGATTGTCGGCCCCTTTAGGATCCCTGAAGGCGCTAAAGATGAACTCCATAATGTATGTGGATTTTCTCAAACAGCACTTCCTGCCATGGTTCAAGAAGAAGAACCGTGTATTTCACAGCAAGATCATTTTTTTGCATGATAATGCACCATCTCATGCTGCACATAAAACATCTGCATCTCTGGCTGATATGGGCATAAAAGGGGACAAACTTATGGTGTGACCCCCATGCTCCCCTGACCTCTACCCCATTCAGAACCTCTGGAGCATCATCAAAAGGAGTGGCGGGAGGCAGTTCACATCTAAGCAACAGCTCTGGGAAGGTATTCTGTCCTCATGCAAAACAATTGAAGCAGAAACCATCCAAAACCTGACAAATTCAATGGACGAGAGAGTTCAGAAGCTCCTTTCGAACAAGGGGTCCTATGTGAAAATGTAACATCACCTAGAATAAAGTTTTGAGTTGAAAACTGTTTGATTTCAGTTTCTAATAACCTGCTAATGCTTATAATTTCAAAAATGACAATTTTTTTGGTCTTTATTAAAATGAAAAGGTTGATCGAAAAGTTTGGGGGATCTAAGAGTGTGGCAACCCAGTAGTCATGATTACTTCGAATTCTGACAATATGAGGGTCATGTTGCAGGTAGTGCAGCAAGAAGGCACTTATGTGTCTTGCGCATCTCGGAGCCCCAAAATTATTTTCCGGGCTAGATGCAGCTAAAAATTATTATTAATTTTAAATCTGGTGGAGCTTAGTATAGATGGCCTAATAGGATCAGTGATGCACACTGCTACAAAGCCCAAATTATTTTCCAGTCAAGATACAGATAAACATGATTAGTAATTTTAAATCTGGTGGAGCTTATTATAGATGGCCTAATAGAATCAGTGCTGCACACTGCTACAAAGCCCAAATTATTTTCCAGCCAAGATACAGATAAACATGATTAGTAATTTGAAAGCTTAAAACGGTTGGTAGGGTGATTTTAACCAATCATCAAGCTTTTACTCTCCCCAGGATGACACAGGTGTAGAAAAGTCGTTTCAGATCCATGATTTGTTCATCTTTATGAACGTGAGTCTGTCTACATTATCAGTGGAGAGCCGCATGCGCTTATCTGTCAGCACACCACCAGCAGCGCTGAACACACGTTCAGACAGAACGCTGGCTGCGGGGCATGACAAGATCTCCAAGGCGTAAGTGGCTAGCTCCGGCCATTTATCCAGATTGGAAGCCCAAAAAGAGCAAGGGTCCAGTGACACAGTCATGGCTTCAATGTTTACTTGGAGATACTCCTGTACCATCGTCTCTAGGCGTTGACTATGTGTCAGACTTCTTGTCTCCTGTGGCCTTGCAAAGGATGGGCTAAAAAAGTGGTGAAATGATTCCGCAAAATTGATGTTACCAGCAGATACTGTGGTTCTGTTACGGTTTGAGTGCTGAACACTTGACGGTCCCACGGTTGGCAAGTTGGAACTGTGAGATTCACTACGTGCACCACTGGTGTTTTGTGGAAAAGCACATGTAAGATTCTGCAACAGTCTCTGCTGATACTCCTGCATGCGTGCATCCCTTTCTATGGCAGGAATAATTTCTGCAAATTTACTTTTGTACCGGGGATCTAACAGTGTGGCAACCCAGTAGTCAGGATTATTACTAATTCTCACAATTCGAGGGTCATGTTGCAGGTAGTGCAGCAAGAAGGCACTCATGTGTGTTGCGCATCCAGGAGCACCAAGTCCCTGTTGTGTTGGTGGCGAGGTAACAATCATGCTTCCTTCCTCTGTCCTCTCCCCCCAACTTCGCACAACAGAAATGTGATCAAGGTCTCCCTCATCTGATGAGTCTTCCATCAGTTCGTCCTCCACTTCTTCCTGGGCTCCTGCATCTTCCTCACTAGTTTGGCTGCTACCATGCGCCCTGGTAAAACCATCTCCCCCACCCTCACATGCCTGCCTCCTTGGTGCTGCCGACCATCTGGACCTTGCAGATGTTAGCCCTTCCGCATACAACTCCTCCTCCTCTACTTCCTCCACCTCCGCATTGTGCCACCGCCTGACTCCGAATTCTGTTTAACATGTGCTCCAGCATGGAAATCACCGGAATAGTCATGCTGATAATGGCATCGTCAGCACTAAACATCTTCGTCGCCATTTCAAAACTGTGCAGAAGGGTGCATAGGTCCCTGATCTGAGACCACTCCTCCAGCGTGATTTGCCCCACCTCTGGATCTCGTTGGCCCAGGCTATACGTCAGAACGTATTGCACCAGGGCTTGTCGGTGCTGCCACAGTCGCTGCAACATGTGCAGAGTTGAATTCCACCGGGTAGGCACATCGCATTTTAGCCGGTGAAGTCGCAGGCCCAACGACTTCTGTAGAGATGTAAGTCGCTGAGCTGCGGGATGCGAACGGCGGAAGTGAGCACACAGCGACCGTGCCCTCTGCAGAAGACCATCTAGTCTGGGATAGTGGGCTAAAAATTGCTGGACAACCAGGTTCAACACGTGAGCCATACAAGGCACGTGTGTGACATTGCCCCGGCGAAGGGCCGCACCCAGGTTTGCAGCATTGTCGCACACGGCCTTCCCTGGTTTCAGGTCCAGTGGAGACAACCATTCATGAAATTGGTTCTCCAAAGCTGACCACAACTCCTCAGCTGTGTGACTCACATTTCCCAGACATTTCAAAGTAAAAACCGCCTGATGACATTGAGCCCTACTGCCAGCATAGTAAGGAGGTGTGCAGGATCCCTTCTGCGCAGTTACAAAGCTTGTGGCATGACCAGACAGGCTTTGGGTGCAGGTGGAAGACCGAGAGGAGGTTGAGGAGGCAGAAGCAGTGGAGGAACTTTGACATAAAGAGGAGTGACGCCCAACTCGTGGGGACAGCAAGACTTGGACAGCAGCCCCTTGTCCTGCTGTCACCATAGTTACCCAGTGCCCAGTCAGCGACATGTAACGCCCCTGTCCATGCCTACTCGTCCAAGTGTCTGTGGTGAAATGCACCGTCACACACAGAGTTTCTCAAAGAAGCGGTGATGTTGTGTGCGACATGCTGGTGGAGCGCAGGCACACCTTTCTTTGAGAAGTAGTGCCGACTGGGCATCTGGTACTGGGGCACTGCGACGGACATAAGGTCTCGAAAATCCTCTGTGTCCACCAGGCGGAAAGGCAGCATTTCTGTAGCCAAGAGCTTGCAGATGGTGAAATTCAACCTCTTAGCTTTCTCATGGCTAGGAGGAAATGGTCTTTTACTTGTCCACATCTGAGGGACCCAAATATTTTTTCAGAGGTAGATGCAGAAAAAAATTGTATTCAGTTTGCAACCTGATGGAGGTCAGTATAGATGGACTAATAGAACAAGTCCTACACACAGCTAGAAGCCCAAATATTTTTTCAGAGGTAGATGCAGAAAAAAAATATATTCAGTTTGCAACCTGATGGAGATCAGTATAGATGGACTAATAGAGAAAGTCCCACACACTGCTAGAAGGCCAAATATTTTTTCAGAGCTAGATGCAGACAAAAAATTATTTTGAATTTGCAGCGTGATGGAGGTCAGTATAGATGGACTAATAGAACAAGTCCCACACACTGCTAGAAGGCCAAATATTTTTTCAGAGCTAGATGCAGAAAAAAATTATATTCAGTTTGCAACCTGATGGAGGTCAGTATAGATGGACTAATAGAACAAGTCCCACACACTGCTAGAAGCCCAAATATTTTTTTTCAGAGCTAGATGCAGAAAAAAATTATATTCAATTTGCAACCTGATGGAGGTCAGTATAGATGGACTAATAGAATGATGCTATGCCCAAAAGATTTTACTTCACTAGGTGCAGTAAAAAAATTGGTATTCTATACACAGGTGGTATATCTTGCAACACAGATAGGCTACTCCACTGACTAACACACTCTGCAATAGGCCAAAAAGGATTAGCTTTGCTAGATTCAGCCAAATGCTGTGAAAAAAACTTGCACAGCACTGGCACAGACCTGCCTGGCAAAAACTGATAGGAACTGATGTAACCTAGTCCTGAAAAGGACTGCAATTACAATTAGTCTTTACTCCCACAATCTATCTATTTAAGAGCACAGACCTGCCTGATAAAAGTCGTAGGAAATGCTGTAACCTAGTCCTTAAAAGGACTGCAATCACAACTATTCCCTACTCCCAAGCTATCTGTAGATTTGTGCGAAAATTGTCTTGAAATTAACAAGGTATAGCGCACACAGCAACAGCGGTGCCTTCTAACACGTAGCTGCAGCAGTGAGAAAATGGTGGCGACGGGGAAAATGGCTTGGTCTTATAGGGCAAAGACATGTGACATACACTGCCAATGACACATGCCCTTGCTTGTGTGAAAAAAAGCACTTCGCTCCGTGTGTGCGCTGCTGATAGGCTGACAGATTGCACCTCCCCACTGTAAATGCGGGAAAGAGAAAAAAAAATGGAGATCTTCATTATTCCTGCAGAGATCCATCCCCAGCCCCTCCCCCCACCCCGCTGTACACTCAAACTGCGTATTAACATTCATTTTCATCATTACTGAGAAAAAATCCAGTTATGATTTTGGTGCACGAACAGTTATCGAACATAACCTCGAACAGCCGAATTTTTCTCAAATCGTTCGTGTTCGCCGAACGGCTCGAACACCGCCCAAAACAGCTCGAATTTGAGATTGGCGAACAGTTCGAGTCGAACAACGCTCATCTCTAGTCACCACTGCTTCTTCCACTGTTGTGCGTGCAATAGAACCCCCTGTTGTGTGTGCAAGGCAATCCCCTGTCCATACTGCATGTAAAGATGCCCCCTCCTCTCAGTCTTCACTTGTTATGGCAGTTTCTCAAGAAACAGCATCAACGTCCACGTCCCACCGCAGCGTTCAATTGTCCATATCCCAGACCTTTGAACGAAAGCGAAAATTCGCAGATAACGCCCCACAGGCCACAGTCCTAAATTTGCACATTTCACGACTGCTTGCATTGGAAATGCTACCTTTTAGGCTGGTGGAGACGGAAACCTTCCGCAATCTTATGGCGGTGGCCGTCCCTCGGTACTCGGTCCCCAGCCGACACTATTTTGCCCGGTGTGCCATCCCCGCACTACACAAGCACGTGTCCCAAAGCATCTGCCGTGCCCTCAACAACGCAGTTACTGTGAGAGTCCACCTGACAACGGACACGTGGACAAGTGCTTGTGGCCAGGGACGGTACACACCGAGGATTGCGGGCCCTATGTCAGTCAGAGTTGCCCCCACAGTGTACAGCTCCAGCGCATCCTCCTCCTCCTCCTCCTCCTCATGTTCAGCCTCCATCTCAGATATCACCACATCAGTTACAAGCTGGAAGCATTGCAGTACTGCCTCCGCCAAGCGGCAACAGGCTGTGCTGAAACTCATAAGCTTAGGTGATAAACCTCACACTGCTTGTGAGTTGTGGACAGCTGTGAAAGAGCAGGCAGATCTGTGGCTGAGACCGCTGAACCTACATCCCGGCATGGTCGTGTGTGACAATGGCCGTAACCTGGTGGCGGCTCTGAGGCGAGGTGAGATCACACACGTACTATGCCTGGCTCATGTGCTTAACCTCGTGTTCTTAAATCGTACCCCGAGTTGCCAGATCTGCTCGTGAAAGTACGCCGCCTGTCAGCTCATTTTCGCAAGTCGGCTACAGCTTCCGCCGCCCTTGCTGTGTTGCAGCAGCGTTTGCAGCTTCCGGCACACCGACTGGTGTGTGATGTCCCCACACGTTGGAACTCTACCCTCCACATGTTGCAAAGGATTTGTGAGCAGAAGAGAGCAGTTGTGGAGTACCAGCTGCAACAAGGCCGTCGATATTCAGGTCAGACTCCACACATAAGACCTCAGGAGTGGACCTGGATGTCTGACATATGTACCATCCTGACAAACTTTGAGGAGGTCACCAAGATGGTGAGTGGGGATGATGCCATCATTAGTGTCAGCATCCCAATTGTCTGTCTTTTGCAACGCTCTCTGCAGAGAATTAAAGAGGAGGCATTGCAGCCAGAGTATGATGAGATGGATCAAGAAGCCGTAGCGGGCGATTACACACAGCCCAGCCTCATCTTATCCCAATGTGCATTGGGGGACAATGAGGGAGAGGAGGAGGAGGAGGAGGAAGAACAGGAGCTGCTATCATGCATTGTAGACGGAAGTATCTGTACAAGTGTCATACCGTTGGTTCAGCGTGGGTGGCCTGAGGACAGGGGGGAGGAGGAAGAGGAGGAGGAGAGCACGGTCAGTCGTCATCTTGGTGAGGACACGGAAATCTTGCCCGTTACCAGTCAGGCACGCATGGTTGACTTTATGTTACGCTGCCTTAACCGTGACCCTCGCGTTGTCAAAATGTTGGGTGACAGTCATTACTGGTTGGTGACACTTGTAGACCCCCGCTACAAGGAGAACTTTCACTCTCTTATTCCTGAGGAGGAGAGGTCTACAAAAATGGGGCAATACCAGAAGGCCCTTGCTGCAGAACTCTTAAAAAAATTCCCATCTGAACACGCTAGCAGCAGAGGTCACAGTTTGTTGCCCAACCAAGGCGTACAGGCGAGAGAGATGCAACTCCAATCCAGCAGAGGCAGGGGAACACTGTCAACGTTCTGGGACAGTTTTCTGACACCCGCCCAGCTTACTGGCCCTGAGGCGCGGGGTACTCTCACAAGGAGTGGAAAGTTTCAAAAGATGGTGAGGGAGTACCTTGCCGATCGTACCAGCGTCCTCCGTGATTCCTCTGTGCCTTTTAATTATTGGGTATCCAAGCTGGACACTTGGAATGAACTCGCTCTGTACGCCTTGGAGGTCCTGGCCTGCCCTGCCGCTAGCGTGTTATCGGAGCGTGTTTTTAGTGCCGCTGGAGGAATTATAACTGATAAGCGCACTTGCCTGTCAACTGACAATGCTGACAAGCTGACTCTTATCAAAATGAACAAGGGCTGGATTGGGCCAGACTTCTCATCACCACCAAATGACAGCAGAGTAACATAAAGTCAAATCCACTGTGTTATTTCGGGAGGTGTATTCACATGCACCGCTTCACACCCACACATGGGTATACGCTTCCTCGTTTCGGCTGTTTAATCTTCTTCTCCTTATCCTCAGCCTCCACCACCACTATACCACCAGGGTGCCAGCATTGCAAGTTGCTCCGTCCTAATTTTTGGCAGCTTTTGCTGGGAAAGCATAAGCAAATACCATGGGACACCCACTCCCCAATAATGGTACATATGTTTGTAATATGCTGTACTGCATGGCTCTTGTAAGGGGCATTGCAAGTTGCTCCATCCTAATTTTTGGCAGCTTTTGCTGGGAAAGCATAAGCAAATACCATGGGACTCCCACTCCCCAATAATGGGATTTATGTTTGTAATGTGCTGTACTGCATAGCTCTTGTAAGGGCCATTGCAAGTTGCTCCGTCCTAATTTTTGGCAGCTTTTGCTGGGAAAGCATAAGCAAACACTATGGGAGACCCACTCCCCAATAATGGGACTTATGTTTGTAATATGGTGTACTGCATGGCTCTTGTAAGGGGCATTGCAAGTTGCTCCGTCCTAATTTTTGGCAGCTTTTGCTGGGAAAGCATAAGCAAATACTATGGGAGACCCACTCCCCAATAATGGGACTTATGTTTGTAATATGCTGTACGGCATGGCTCTTGTAAGGGGCATTGCAAGTTGCTCCGTCCGAATTTTTGGCAGCTTTTGCTTGCAAGGCATAAGCAAATACTATGGGACACCCACTCCCCAATAATGGGACTTATGTTTGTAATATGCTGTACTGCATGGCTCTTGTAAGGGGCATTGCAAGTTGCTCCGTCCTAATTTTTGGCAGCTTTTGCTGGGAAAGCATAAGCAAATACTATGGGAGACCCACTCCCCAATAATGGGACTTATGTTTGTAATATGCTGTACAGCATGGCTCTTGTAAGGGGCATTGCAAGTTGCTCCGTCCTAATTTTTGGCAGCTTTTGCTTGCAAGGCATAAGCAAATACTCTGGGACACCCACTCCCCAATAATGGGACTTATGTTTGTAATATGCTGTACTGCATGGCTTTTGTAAGGGGCATTGCAAGTTGCTCCGTCCTAATTTTTGGCAGCTTTTGCTGGGAAAGCATAAGCAAATACTATGGGACACCCACTCCCCAATAATGGGACTTATGTTTGTAATATGCTGTACTGCATGGCTCTTGTAAGGGGCATTGCAAGTTGCTCCATCCTAATTTTTGGCAGCTTTTGCTGGGAAAGCTTAAGCAAATACCATGGGACACCCACTCCCCAATAATGGGACTTATGTTTGTAATATGCTGTACTGCATGTTTCTTGTAAGGGGCATTGCAAGTTGCTCCGTCCTAATTTTTGGCAGCTTTTGCTGGGAAAGCATAAGCAAATACTATGGGAGACCCACTCCCCAATAATGGGACTTATGTTTGTAATATGCTGTACTGCATGGCTCTTGTAAGGGGCATTGCAAGTTGCTCCGTCCTAATTTTTGGCAGCTTTTGCTGGGAAAGCAAAAGCAAATACTATGGGACACCCACTCCCCAATAATGGGACTTATGTTTGTAATATGCTGTACTGCATGGCTCTTGTAAGGGGCATTGCAAGTTGCTCCGTCCTAATTTTTGGCAGCTTTTGCTTGCAAGGCATAAGCAAATACTATGGGACACCCACTCCCCAATAATGGGACTTATGTTTGTAATATGCTGTACTGCATGGCTCTTGTAAGGGGCATTGCAAGTTGCTCCGTCCTAATTTTTGGCAGCTTTTGCTGGGAAAGCATAAGCAAATACTATGGAAGACCCACTCCCCAATAATGGGACTTATGTTTGTAATATGCTGTACTGCATGGCTCTTGTAAGGGGCATTGCAAGTTGCTCCATCCTAATTTTTGGCAGCTTTTGCTTGCAAGGCATAAGCAAATACTATGGGAGACCCACTCCCCAATAATGGGACTTATGTTTGTAATATGCTGTACTGCATGTCTCTTGTAAGGGGCATTGCAAGTTGCTCCGTCCTAATTTTTGGCAGCTTTTGCTTGCAAGGCATAAGCAAATACTATGGGACACCCACTCCCCAATAATGGGACTTATGTTTGTAATATGCTGTACTGCATGGCTCTTGTAAGGACATTGCAAGTTGCTCCATCCTAATTTTTGGCAGCTTTTGCTGGGAAAGCATAAGCAAATACTATGGGACACCCACTCCCCAATAATGGGACTTATGTTTGTAATATGCTGTACTGCATGGCTCTTGTAAGGGGCATTGCAAGTTGCTCCGTCCTAATTTTTGGCAGCTTTTGCTTGCAAGGCATAAGCAAATACTATGGGACACCCACTCCCCAATAATGGGACTTATGTTTGTAATATGCTGTACTGCATGGCTCTTGTAAGGGGCATTTCAAGTTGCTCCGTCCTAATTTTTGGCAGCTTTTGCTGGGAAAGCATAAGCAAATACTATGGGAGACCCACTCCCCAATAAATGGACTTATGTTTGCAATATGCTGTACTGCATGGCTCTTGTAAGGGGCATTGCAAGTTGCTCCGTCCTAATTTTTGGCAGCTTTTGCTGGGAAAGCATAAGCAAATACGATGGGAGACTCACTCCCCAATAATGGGACTTATGTTTGTAATATGCTGTACTGCATGGCTCTTGTAAGGGGCATTGCAAGTTGCTCCGTCCTAATTTTTGGCAGCTTTTGCTTGCAAGGCATAAGCAAATACTATGGGACACCCACTCCCCAATAATGGGACTTATGTTTGTAATATGCTGTACTGCATGTGACGCGCCCCCTGGGCCATGTGTACACGTGTGTGGGATACCCGGTGCCGGGTCTCTGGGGTCTGAAATCTCCGTGGCGGTGACCCGGTCCCGTGTCTCAGGCTGGTAAAACCAGTGGCAGTCTTTCTTAGGTTTTGAGGTTAATTGTCTGACTGCGCCACCCGTGGATTGCGGTCAGGGAGTACCACCGCTGCGAGGCAGACCGCTGAGGCTGGTGTTGTGTGCGCAGTATAGAATGGAATAACTCCCCTCGGGAGGAATATAGCCTCAGGGCAGTGAGCGTGGATGATGGGGGTGATGGTGCACGAGCGCAGCAGGAACGACTCAGAGTCTTTGCAGTGCAGTTCAGGGTCTTTACTGATGATTATAAGGTAGACCCTCCCGGGAGTACTGGCTAGCATAAGAGGCCTGGTCAGTCTGTGAGCAAGCAGGAGTTCCCCTGGCCAGGTGGAGTTGTAGGCCTCCCCGTCTGTCTGCACTCTTCCTGGCTACCTTGCTGTAAGCGGGTAGAAGTAGCCCACGTCCCTGAGTGTACCGTGTAGTGCTCACCCGTATGGCTGGTGACTTGGGGCCTTCTGTTAGCCTCCGCTCCACGACGGCTGTGCTGGTCCCTTGCTTGTGACTGAGCCTCCGGGCTTCTATGGCCAGAGGACCTGAAATCCCCTGCCGGCTGGTTTCTGCTGCTGGATATATAAGTCCTCACAGCTTTGGACTCCTGTGTCCGGTTCCTATTGTCTTCTGCCAGGGCGAGCTCTGCTCAGCTTCCAGCCCCTGGTCTTTAGCTCCTAGCTCCTACAGAGCTCCTTGCTGTTACTTTCCCTTGCTCTCACTCTGACTCTGACTGTTCTCTGACTCACTCAACCCCGCCCCAGATTCAGTTTATAAGGGCAGAATTCTCCCCTCCCAGGACTGGGGCAGGAGGATGTTGCATGTTTAAGGGATCCTGACCAGGAAACCTCCCACTTGCTCTCCGATGTAATATCTCTATTACTGTGGTGACCAGACCCCTGGGGTGCCACACATGGCTCTTTTAAGGGGCATTGCAGTTCCTCATAATTTTTGGAAAGCCTTCCATTCACTGCTTAGGCCAACAGTGCACGGGAGACCCAGTTGCTATAAATCGAAAAAAAGGTTTAGTTAACGCCCTTTGACCTCCATGTCATTTCCAAGGGGCATTGGAGTGGCTCGAAATTTTTGGTAGGCATTGCACTCACTGTATGCCCTTTAACTGTGTAGCCGAACTGCTCCTTTTGTTACAGAAACATATCCTACAAGACATATCTGGTTGACTGGCCTGATATTGATGTGAATGGTCCCTGTTCCTCCTGCTCTTACTCCTTTGCCACCACCTCATCCATCATTTATCACCTGAAGCTTTGTTTTAACGGGAGTCATAGAACTGGGATAGTAGCAGGAAAACATCCAGCAATCCTCGGAGGAGGTAGGATATGCGCCAAAACGCGGACCACCTCAGGCCTAGCCGCTACTACATACAGTACAGACCAAAAGTTTGGACACACCTTCTCGTTCAAAGATTTTTTCTGTACTTTCATGACTATGAAAATTGTACATTCACAGTTAAGTCATCAAAACTATGAATTAACACATGTGGAATTATATACTTAACAATAAAGTGTGAAACAACTGAAAATATGTCTTATATTCTAGGTTCTTCACAGTAGTCACCTTTTGCTTTGATGACTGCTTTGCACACTCTTGGCATTCTCTTGATGAGCTTCAAGAGGTTGTCACCGGAAATGGTCTTCCAACAATCTTGAAGGAGTTTCCAGAGATGATTAGCACTTGTTGGCCCTTTTGCCTTCACTCTGCGGTCCAGCTCACCCCAAACCATCTCGATTGGATTCAGGTGTGGTGACTGTGGATGCCAGGTCATCTGGCGTAGCACCCCATCACTCTCTCTCTTGGTCAAATAGCCCTTACACAGCCTGGAGGTGTGTTTGGGGTCATTGTCCTGTTGAAAAATAAATGATGTTTCCAACTAAACGCAAACCGGATGGAATAGCATGCCACTGCAAGATGCTGTGGTAGCCATGCTGGTTCAGTATGCCTTCAATTTTAAATAAATCCCCAGCAGTGTCACCAGCAAAGTATTCCCACACCATCACACCTCCTCCTCCATGCTTTACGATGGGAACCAGGCATGTAGAGTCCATCTGTTCACCTTTTCTGCGTCGCACAAAGACACAGTGGTTGGAACCAAAGATCTCAAATTTGGACTCATCAGACCAAAGCACAGATTTCCACTGGTCTAATGTCCATTCCTTGTGTTCTTTAGCCCAAACAAGTCTCTTCTGCTTGTTGCCTGCCCTTAGCAGTGGTTTCCTAGCAGCTATTTTACCATGAAGGCCTTCTGCACAAAGTCTCCTCTTAACAGTTGTTGTATAGATGTGTCTGCTGCTAGAACTCTGTGTGGCATTGACTTGGTCTCTAATCAGAGCTAATGTTAACCTGAGATTTCTGAGGCTGGTGACTCTGATAAACATATCCTCAGAAGCAGAAGTGATTCTTGGTCTTCCTTTCCTGGGGTGGTCCTCATGTGAGCCTGTTTATTTGTAGCACTTGATGGTCTTTGCAACTGCACTTGGGGACGCTTTCAAAGTTTGCCCAATTTTTCGGACTGACTGACCTTCATTTCTTAAAGTAATGATGGCCACTCGTTTTTCTTTGCTTAGCTGCTTTTTTGTTGCCATACTACAAATTCTAACAGTCTATACAGTAGGACTATCAGCTGTGTATCCACCTGACTTCTGCACAACACAACTGATGGTCCCAAATCCATTTATAAGGCAAGAAATCCCACCTATTAAACCTGACAGGGCACACCTGTGAAGTGAAAACCATTTCCGGTGACTACCTCTTGAAGCTCATCAAGAGAATGCCAAGAGTGTGCAAAGCAGTCATCAAAGCAAGAGGTGGCTACTTTGAAGAACCTAGAATATAAGTCATATTTTCAGTTGTTTCACACTTTTTTGTTAAGTATATAATTCCACATGTGTTAGTTCATAGTTTTGATGCCTTCAGTGTGAATGTACAATTTTCAAAGTCATAAAAATACAAAAAAATGTTTAAATGAGAAGGTGTGTCCAAACTTTTGGTCTGTACTGTACATGCGCTTGCATTCCAAGAAAACAAAGCAGATGCTAACTTCTATCATCATCATCATGCTCCTCACCTAGGCACTCTCAACTCCCCTGATGGAGAAGCCAGGGCCCACCGGAGGAGTCTGGTTCTCGGGTGGGCTCGTCCAATGCTGCCCTAAAGAAGGCCAGGCTAAGAAAAGTGTGGGGGAAGGTGACAGGAGAAATCAGGGCGGCTGGGGACCGAGTATGGACACCTGGCCGCCACCTGACTGCTGGGGACCGAGCGTGGACACCCGGCCGCCAGGCAGCTGGGGACAGAGTATGGATACCTCACTGCCGAAGCGGCCATGAGGTAGTGGCCAGCTTCGGCCTCCTCCAAACTAAAAGGCCCCATTTCAAGTGAAAGCTAGCAGTATGGTATTGCAGCCTGCGGGTGGGTGGATGGTTGGCTGCATATTTTCGCTTGCATTGCAAGGAATCGGGGAGGTACAATTGAACACTGCCCTGGGACTCAAGGACTTGCACGGGGATAGTTGCAAGTCTGCATCTTCTGATGCGGCAAGGATCACTTCTAATGGGCACACTTTTAGACAGTGACCTGGGGGTCAGAGATGCTTCCAGGGGTCTTCCCCATGCTGATCCCTTGTCTTTTCAGCACTGTATGCATGTGTCACACAGCACATGGCCAGATAAGGTTGTAAAATGTTAAAATGACATTTCCCGGTGAACGAATTTGTCACGGTTGAAAGCAATACAAAAGTGCAAAAACGCATGAAAAATGCTACTTGTGAACATAGCCCAAGGTGTGGAGGAGTATTTTTGTTTTTGGTTATTTATTTTACCTTATACACAAGTTTTTACCCTGGAAAGGATGTTCCTTAACATATTTCCCAGGAAAATCCATTTTGATTTTGTTTTTGTATGTTTTATTGTGAGTCCGTAAAAGTGGCGTAATACTCTGACAACGTTGTTGACAGCAGTGACCTGGGAGTCAGAAATGCTTCCAGGGGTCTTCCCCATGCTGTTCCCATGCCATTTGAGCACCTGTCCTATCGATTTTGGCAATTTTTAGGCCCTCTGCAGACCGCCTGGGGGAGCAGCCTGAAAAATGTTCGAGTTTCCCATAGACTTACATTTGGCTCGTTGCTCGGGTCGATCACCCAAGTATTCCAATGTGCTCAACCCAAGCAACGAGCACCCGAGCATTTTAGTGCTCGCCCATCGCTAGATGGTTGTTTATTGAAAACCAATTTTGAGTTTACCATGTTTGTGTGGAGAACAATATCTGCACCAAAAATTAATTTCACTAGAGTATAACTATTATAATGGAGACCAAAACCTCTTCCACTACAGCCAACCCAGCAAATGGAGACCCAGCTAGGAATGTTTACATTAAAAAATTAGGGCCTGACACCACTGAAGTGGCATCAATTTCAGTAGATTAGAATTAGTATAATGGGGACAGACATCTCTTCCTCTACAGCCAACCCAGTAGATGGAAACCCAATCAGGATTCTCCACATTTACAAAAATTAGTGGCAGACACCATCGAAGTGGCATCAATTTCACTACAGTAGAAATAGTAGAATTAGGAATGACACCTCTTCCTCTACAGCCAACCCAGCAGATGGAGACTCAATCAGGAGTGCACCATCCTCTCCAGTCACTAACCAAGTGTCAGACTTGTACTCTGTTGTGCTGGTGCACAAGCTGGTCTAAAAAATGTGTGAAATGACTCACAGAAATTGCTTCTATAACTTACACTACTGCTGCTGCTAATATTTTGATGTTGACTAATTGATATGCCGGCGGTTGGAAGAGTAGTGCTGTGACGCACTCTGTGTGCCTCACTGCTGTCTTGAGGAAATCCTATCTTAAGGTTGTGTAAAAGTGTGTTTCGATACTCCAGCATTCACGGGTCTCTTTCCAGGGTGGCAAGCATCTGGCAAAATTTAACCCAGTAGTCAGCACTATTTCAAATCATAACTATATGGGGATCATGTTGCAGATAGCGCAGAAAGAAAGCACTCATATGTCGAGCTCTTCCATGAGGTTCAAGCCCATGCTATGTTGTTGGCTGAGTAACTCTAATGCTTGTTTCCTCCTTTCCCTCCCACCAAACACGAACAGAGAGGGGATAATTATCCTCTTCATCTTGTGACTGTTGCTCACCCATCACTTCTTCTTCTTCTATTTATTCTTCACCTCTTGCACCTTCACAAAAAATTTCAAACTGAGATGTCCCCTACTGTATCACATTACTAACAGAAGAAAGTATTTTTTTAGTGTGGATGAGGCCTGTATAACATATGATACACGACGATTATTTTTTTCTTCTGAGCATACAAATTTTCTTGGTTCATGCGAGTCCTTGTGAATTCTAAAATACAAGATATTCTTCAAACTATTTCAAACTGAGATATCCTCTGCTGTATAACAATAGGAATTGAAGAAAGTATTTTTTTACTGTGGATGAGGTCTGTATAACATATAAGATATTCTCCAAACTATTTCAAACTGAGATGTCCCCTGCTGTATAACGTTAGGAATTGAAGAAAGTATTTTTTTGTACTATGGAGGCCTCTATAACATAGAATATATGCTCCAAGATATTTCAAACTCAGATCTAGCCTGCTATATCATGTTAGTCACAGCAAAAAATAGATTTTTTTACTCTGCATAAGCTCTGCATACAGCTGAATTTCACTGCCACTAAATGACTAGTTAACACATTTTCAACAGAAAAAATATTTTTTGTAGTTTGGCTATCAACAGAAAAAATATATATTTTTACTCTGAAAAAAGCTGAAGTTCAATGCCACTAAAGTGGTAGGTGGCATGGCTTATGGCAGACTCTATCATGTTTGTCGCAGAAAAAAATATTTTTCGGAATCTCGCTAGCAGCAGAAAAAATATATTTTTTTAGTCTGAAAACAGCTGAAGGTCAACGCCACTAAAGTAGTAGGTGGCTTTTAGCAGAGTGTGTAACGATTGCCACAGAAAAAAATATTTTTTTGTAGTCTGGCTAGCAGTAGTGATGAGCAAGCCCTAAAATGCTCGGGTATTCATTGCTCGGGTCGAGCACATTGGAATGCTCGAGTGCACGGTCCGAGTAACGAGCCCAATGTAAGTCTATGGGAAAGTATTTTTCCAGCAGCCCCCCCGGCGGTCTGCAGAGGGCCTGAAAATTGCCCAAATCAATGGGAACAGTGCTTAAATGACATGGGAACAGCATGGGGAAGACCCCTGGAAGCATTTCTGACTCCCAGTTCACTTCTGTCAACAATGTTATCAGAGTTATTACGCCACTTTTACAGACTCACAATAAAACATACAAAAACAAAACCAAAATGGATTTTACTGGGAAATATGTTAAGGAACATCTTTTCAGGGGTAATGACTTGTTTATAAGCCAAAATAAATAGCCAAAAACAAAAATGCTCCTCCACATCTTGGGCTATGTTCACACGTAGCGTTTTTGCACTTTTGCATTGCTTTCAACCGTGAAAAATGCATTCACCAGAAAATGTAATTTTAACATTTTACTACCTTATCTGGCTATGTGGTGTGTGACATGGGAACAGCATGGGGAAGACCCCAGGAAGCATCTCTGACTCCCAGGGCACTGCCTAAAACGGTGGTCATCTCATAAGACGTTATCCTATATTACTGCGGTAATAAAACAGACATTATTGGCAATGTGACAAATCTTAAACTCCATTTAAAATGGGCAAGGTGTGTGTTAAGGGATGGGGAAGCGGACCTTATGGCGATGGTGATAGTGCATGCAGAGGCCGTGGGCAAGATGAAACTGTGCCTGCTGAGGGAGCACAAAAACACCCACACCATGTCAAACTGCCTTCCTGTCCCAATTTCTAGAGGGCTGCGGAACCCCATTATTGAAGCCAGAGCAATATGAAAAGGTTGTTGGTTGGATAGTAGATAAAGTTTCCAGTCAGTTTGCCACCACCACTCAGTAGATGCGAGTCTGGATCACATTATTATTATTACTTTATCGACATTTATTCCATGGCGCTTTACATGAGAAAAAGGGATATACATCACAAAAACAATAACAATAATCTTGAACCAAAATCTGACAGCGACTAGCTCAGGAGAGGAGAGGACCCTTCCCGCGAGGGCTCAGTCTAAAGGGATGAGTGAAGATATAGTAGGTGAGGATAGAGCTGGTCATGCAGCGGTATGGTGAAGCGAGGGTTACTGCAGGTTGAACGTATGTCACAAGAGGTGGGTCTTCAGGTGCTTTTTGAAGGTTTTGACAGTAGGCGAGAGTCAGAAATGGTGGGGTAGAGAGTTCCATAGAAGGGGGATGCAAGGGAGAAATCTTGTATGCGATTGTGGGAAGAGGAGATAAGAGGGGAGAAGAGAAGGAGATCTTGTGAGGATTGGAGGTTGTGTGCAAGTAAATACCGGGAGACTAGGTCACAGATGTATGGAGGAGACAGGTTGTGCATAGCTTTGCATGCCAAGGTTAGGGTTTTGAACTGGAGTCTCTGGGTAATGGGGAACCATTGAAGGGTTTGACAGAGAGGAAAGGCCAGGGAATTGTGAGGGGGCATGTGGATTAGTTGGGCAACAGAGTAGGAGGTTGCAGTTGCCGAGAAGGGAGATAATGAGTGTGTGCACTAGTGTTTTTGTAGATTCGTGGTTGAGGAATGTGTGGATCCCGGAGATTTTTTTTTACTTGAAGTTGGCATCTTCCTCACCCTGATGCTCCTTCCTCCCACCATTCCCGAGTGTACTGATACAACTGATCCCACACTTGGACCCTCCGAAGAGCTGTTTTGTTCATCTTTCCATTTATAGATTCTGGGCTCTTCTTGCTCAGTCCGCTTGTAAGTGGAAAGAGCTTGAATATGTGGTTTGAAGGAGAGATTAGAGTCCAGGGTTTCCGTAAGAGCTATTCCCTTTTCCATTGATAAATTCGGGTCTCTCGACAAGCCAGCCTTGAGCAGGGCAACAGAAGATCGCATGTAGCGATTTGAGAAGCCATGGTCACTCGAAGGTGACAGTGGGAAAGTGCAATTACTGTCGCAAGAGGTGAATAATGATGAGACACAATGGATAGAAAGTCAGGAGGAGGACGAGGGGGTGGAAGTGGAAAACAAAGCAGTGGACGATGAAGTCACTAACCCTACCTGGCAAGGGGACATGTAGAGCGAGGACAGCAGCACACAGGGGGAGGGAGGCGTAGAACCACAACAGGCAGGAACAAGCACTCTGGTGGCCACAGACACAAGGTGGGCGACCGCTCCCCAGAACACAAACACGATGGAAGTTGCCAGTACAACTGTTAGGTCTTCCTGAGTCTGGTTCTTTTTTAAAGACTATTTAGATAACCCCAAAAAGGCCATTTGCAACATCTGCCAGGCCAGCATCAGCAAATCAGCAATCAGCACCAAAACTACAGAGCCGGTACACAGTAAAAAAAAAAAACAGTCATTGAGTGTTCGGGAACCTTCCCACATACTTTTCTTAGCCAGGGCAGCTTCTCGGCAGTTTTGGACGGGCCCACCAGAGAACCGGAGAATCCTCCAGTTGGCCCTGGCTTCTCCTTCAGGAGAGTTCGAAGTGCGAAGATGAGGTTGTAATGATGATAGAGGCCCACTTGCTGCTGGTACTTCTCTATGGGAATCATCTTGGCTCCAACCAGCCTTGAATATTTACAGTGAACTATGGCACAACGCCATGGTATTAACAGTGCCCCCAGTACCAGTAGCGAAGCCATCCACAATTTCTGTCTCAGGAATTTTATTTGATAGACAGAGTGACTGCCCAAATACATTAGTTTCTCACAAAGGAGCTGAAGATACTGAGTGGCAGTAGGTGCAAGTTTCTCCAGCATGTTAGATATCAGAGGGAGAACAGAGAGGGCAGCACAGTGGCTCAGTGGTTAGCACTGAAGCCTTGCAGAGCTGGGGTCCTGGTTTCAAATCACACCAAGGACAACATCTGCAAGGATTTTGTATGTTCTCCCCGTGTTTGCGTGAGTTTCCCCCTCAGTAAAAAAGCATCCATAGAGTGTCCGGGAACCTTCCCACAGACTTTTATTAGCCAGGGCTGCCTCTCCACAGGGTTGTGCGGGCCCACCAGAGAATCCTTGGGTGGGCCTGGCTTCTCCATCAGAGTTCATGATAGCGCAAACTTTGCAGCTGCTATGGGACTATTGAGCGGGGGAGAATAGTAGGCCCTCAGAATCAAATCCTCTGGTGGGCCCAATGTTCTTCAGTCTGACACTGCTTCTCGGTGAGAGTTGTATTTCACCACAGCCATGTTCTTTACCTCGGTGAAAGGACTGGCATAAAGGGAAGCTGCATCTACTCTGGCTGTCATTTCTCTACCACCAGGTTCTGCCCATTGTTACACACGACCATGCCTGGCTGTATGTTCAGCGGTGAGAGCCACAGATCAGGCTGCTGTGCTACAGCTTTCAACAACACTGCAGCGGTGGGTGGTTTGTCACCTAAGCATTAATCATATTGTCTTCAGCACAGCTTGTTGCTACTTGGCCAAGACAGTGCTGCAGCGCTTCCAGCTTGTGACTGATGCAGTCATTTTGGAGATGGAGGCCGAACTAGAGGAGGAGGTGCAGGAGTTGAACAATGTGATTACATTGAGGTTACCTTGGTGAGTCTGGTTTTTATACCCTATATATCCTACTGTGTTTTTATTTATTTATTTATTTTTACCTCTCTTCAAATGTGTTTTGGAGTTTGTCCTAATTTATGGCAGCCCTTGAAATTGCTGCATATGCAATAACAGTATAGGAGACACACTCCTTAATAATGGGAAAGACAATTCAAATACATTCTATATTCTAGAATATTAATTGTCTTATCTGAAATTCTTTTACGAGTGAGGTATCGCAGTATGGATGGCGTACTAGATCAATCCAGCCAAGTATTATTGCCTTATACTGCATGCTGCTGGTGCCCAAAAAAATGTAAAATCTTTTCTATTCCATATCGATAATGCTGTTAGATGAATTTACAATAGGGACAGGTGCTGCTAGGTGGTATCATCACCAGCTACAGATGAGTGTTCATTCTTGTCACATAAATGTCTTCCACAGTCCATAAGTTTATTTTTTTTTATTTCTTTGGCTTTATATACAAGACACTACCCTGGAAAGAATGTTTCTTAACATTTTTTTTCCATTTTAGCTTGTTTTTTGTATTTTTTTTTTTTGTCATTCCGCAAAAGTGGCGTAATACTCTGACAACATTGTTCACAGATATGCTATTTGTCAGCAGCCAACTGAGAATAGGTTTGAACCCACAACTGCAATACTTTAAATGGAGTGTAATATTTGACATGCTCAAAATAATTGCTGGATTATTAAGGCAGTCATATGGGATAACATCTGATGGCCACGGTTTCAGACAGTCTCCTAATAGTATGGTATTGGTCAGCGACCAAGTGTCAATTGGCTCAATAAAACACAGGTGTTTGACTTTAAAAGGAGTGTAATATTTTGCACGCTCCACAAAATTTCTGTATTATTACGGCAGTCATGTGGATCACGTGCGTCTGATCATTGAAAAAAGTTCCTCTGCTTCCATAATACTAAAAAAATCTGGCTGTATTCTGCCAAAAAGCAAATGGAGCTGTAAAATGGTGTACACTGACAGACTGCTACAATCTATAAATGGAGGACATTATTTTCCACATTCACTACAAATGGCTGGATTTGAATCGCAGTTACATATGATACGTCTGAAAGAGAATCACAGTTTTAAATAGCAGACCTGTAATTTACTAATAATATTCTTCACAGAGACCTTGTGTGAATAGCTTGACCGACACACTGCATCGAAATGGAAGGCAGAAATGGCTGATTTTGGAACGCTGTTATATGTGATATGCCTGACAGAGAACCATGGTTTTAAATAGCAGGTCTGTAATTTCCTAATACTATTTTTCACAGAGACAGTTTGAATAGCTTGATTGACACACTGCAACAGAATGGAAAAGGAGGCCAATATTTTCCAGGTTCAGTTAAAATGTCTGGATTTTTATCGCTGAAATATGGAACAGATCTGGCTGTATTCTGCAGTGCTAACAAGCAAATGGAGCAGAAAATGGTATACTCTGGATTGATTTTTAAGCAAATAACCAGGATTAAGATAAAAAAAAAATTTGCCCTGGCCCCTGATATATGGGGCTATGTCTACAAATATCTGTAAGAACAGCAGCAGCAGGACCGTGCTATGGACCCTCTAGCACTATATGCACTGCAGTCTGCCACATACACTGCCTGCCTGCCTAACTCCTGCTATCACCACTGAATATATGCAGCTGGATTAGTCCTTAGAAGGACTGTTAGTTCAGATGGATATATAGATATGCTGTGGAATACTTTTACTAACCATAAACAAGCAAATCTATCCCTGACTCAGCAGCAGCTCTACCTACTCTGCCTGATTCCGGGGTAGACTGTGACGAGCATAGCGGCGCCAGGTCTTATATAGACCTGATGATGCTGTGCGGCCAGGCAATCACTGTAATGCCACAACCAACATGGCTACGACATTACAGTGCATGACAAGCAATCCCTGCATGTTCATTGGCTCTCTAAAGAGTGTCAAACATTCAGGGTGGGGACCCGAGTTCCCGCCTGAGCAACCCGGAAATACTGCCGAGTGCCAATCTTGTTGAGCACCGAGATCGTTCATCACTAGCTAGCAGCAGAAATAATATATTTCCAACTGCTGGCCCTTTATCAATAGTAAGAGCCGCAAATAAGGTGGGCGAATAAAGTCCACTTTTTTCACATTTATTCTTATGGAGTTCTGGCTGCTGTTTCTTCTTTTTAGCTATCAATATTTATCTTTAATATTTATTTAATTACATTTAAAATTAAACATTCATCTAAATGGAAATTAAAGATTATCTGTTATCTACAACAAATCTTTTCATGCATTCATTTTAATCTGGATTAATCTATTGCTAGAAAACTAGTACTGTCTATTACTATTGTTGCTCTGCCTTTCATATTTACTTAAACCAATGAACACAGATCGAGGTTTCTTAAAAAATAACAATTCTTTATTTCATTCACAATAAAAAACAACAGAAAAAAATTATTAAAAAAGGCATACAAGTATAGCATAAATAGGCATCACATGTCATGACCAAACACTCAATTGCATCTTTATTCAGAAGACAGGATAAACAGTACATAGATCTCTATAGTGAAAGAATGCCAAGGGATGGTGTTACAATATCGCCATCTAATGGCGACAAGCAGCAAGTTTTAAATTTAATAAATAAATAGAGAAATTACCTCTTTAATACAACTTGCTAAATAATATATGTCCATCCATCATTTGGCATATTGATCGTGTCAAAAGGGCCTTAAACCTCTTCTTGAAGAAGCCCGTGTGAAACGTTCGTAAAGGGGGATATCCTTACGTGGCTGACCGCCGACTACTGATAGCTGATTGCTGACTGCGCTTTGTTTGGTAATTATGTTTTAAAAGGATATTTAATGAATTTATGAAGATCCATAGTGAATTTGTTCAAAGGGATGGTGCCTTTTAGACATGGGTTTACTCTGTTATGAGGTGCTAAGTTACATTTGAGTTTTAAGGCCCTTTTGACACCATCAATATGCCAAATGATGGATGGACATATATTATTTAGCAAGTTGTATTAAAGAGGTAATTTCTCTATTTATTTATTAAATTTAAAACTTGCTGCTTGTCGCCATTAGATGGCGATATTGTAACACCATCCCTTGGCATTCTTTCACTATAGAGATCTATGTACTGTTTTTCCTGTCTTCTGAATAAAGATGCAATTGAGTGTTTGGTCATGACATGTGATGCCTATTTATTCTATACTTGTATGCCTTTTTAAATAATTTTTTTCTGTTGTTTTTTATTGTGAATGAAATAAAGAATTGTTATTTTTTAAGAAACCTCGATCTGTGTTCATTGGTTTTTGTAATTAAAATTAAGAGGTTATTATAGAGTTGGCCTATTTATCGGCACTTTCATATTTACTTGTTATGTCATTAAGAAACAGAACTGAGACATCAATCCTCTCCACAGACTAAACACTTATATTTAAATTCTGGGCTAAAGAACAGTGTTATTATCAACCAAAAAGAGTTATACTCCTGAAAAGTTGCTGCTGCCATGTTTCTGGATATTTTTCTCAGGAGTAAAGTGAAGTAGTCATTTATTGTCTTGTCTACTTTATTTCCTATACACACAGGTTGGGAATTAAGGGAAATTAAAATAAAAAAGCAATATTCAGGCATTTGGCAGAGTAATAACAGAAAGTCACAAAGTGAATCCATGCCAATATCCAAAACAACAGAGCTCCCAAACCTTTTTGTTCCACAATTAGATTTTAGTGGCTGCAAAGGCAAATTAAGGTTGGTGGAGGCCCCAGGCAAGATATTTAGTGGAAACCGTTGTTCCCTAACCGCAGCCAAAATTAGGATCAGTGCTCGTACGTATGAACTCATGGCCCTATCCAAAACTTGTAGGCATGTAACAGAGGTGAGAAGTGCATTTGTAAAAATATGGACATGCTGCCTACATTTTCCTATTGAAGAAACAAGTTTTATTGCTGAAATGTGTTATGTGGTGTATTGTGAAATGTTGTGTGAATTGTGTTAATGATGTTTAAATGTGTATGGTTGACTTTAGGGAAAGTTGAGAGTTAATAGTTTGGACTAGCCCACTGTGGGAGGGGTTATTAAAAGGGAAAGTGACTAGGGATGGGCGGACCCATGGATATTCGGGTCCATCTGGTTTGACAGAACTTTAGAAAAAAGCTTGGTTTGGGTCCCAAAACAGTACCCGAACCCCATTAAATTGAATGGAGGATCTGAACATCCGGCTCTGACCGATGGTAACTTTACTAAAGTCACCACCGCTCACAGCCACTGGGTATCGTTGACCACTGTGTGTTCCCACGCTGTCATGCAGAGGACAGCGTGTGAGACAGCAGCTGTGACTGGCGGTGACACGGTTACCCCCAGTAATGCATCAGCTGATGACTACTACTCTCATCACCTTCGCCTGTTCTTGCTGACAGCAGCAAGATCTGGTGACGCTGATGAGAGTATTCACCAGCCTGCACCTGTGCATATTAAGAAATATGTCAGTGAGTTATATAATTAGTGCAGTGCGTGTATAGCTTGTAGCATCAGCATCTCTGCCTCCTGCCCGGCAGAGACACCGTCCCCCTTACCGCCGCGGTCCTGCTCCGGCGTCCTCTGGCCTCCCTACAGCTGCTGCTGGTGCACGCAGCTTCCCTGGCTCTGTGCTTAGGGCGCACGCACTTCCTCCCTCTTAAAGGGGCCGCACGCGCCATCCTAAAAAGTCACCGGCCAATGGCTGGAGGACTTCCCCTATAAAAGGCACCTCCTCCAATATGGAGGTGCCTGTGCAAGGTTGTTGCTCTGTATGCTAAACTCTGCTTCAGCCCACAGGTCCTGCTGCCTGTCTACCAGTCTAGTCCGTCTGACTATCAGTCCAGTCTGCCAGCCTGATTACCAGTCCAGCCCGACAGTCTGCTTACAGCCCAGTCCGCTAGTCTGTCTATGGGCTGGCCAGTCCGCTTATCTGAAGCCTTCACCTGCTACCAGTCTCCGCCTGCCAAGGACACACTCCAACCCGACGGTCAGCCTACGGTCAAACCCGTCAGTCTGTCTAAGGGCTAGGCTAGCCTACCTACTTGGAGAACTTGCCTATTACCTGGAGGCTCCTGCCTGCACCTGCTATGTATACCTGACAGCCTACCTAGAGGCTCCTGCCTGCACCTGCCATGTATACCTGACAGCCTACCTAGAGGCTCCTGCCTGCACCTGCCGTGTATACCTGACATTCTACCTAGAGGCTCCTGTCCGTCACTTGCCGTGACCACCTGACAGCCTACCTAGAGGTTCCTGCCTGTCACTTGCCGTGACCACCTGACAGCCTACCTAGAGGCACCTGCTAGTTACCTACCGTGCCTGCCAGACTGTCTGCCCGGATCTCCCGTCAGCCTGCCTGCCATGCTCATCTGCTGTACCGGTCAGTCTCTGTCTTCAGACCCGTGGGAGTCACCTGCTCTCATACAAGGTCTGTCCCCAGAGGAGCACCTGGTCCCTATGCTCGGTCCTTCCCTGGTCACAGAGTCGATTGAGCCACCGTACGGCCTTGGTCGGTCCGAGTTGATACCTAGTTACGCCCCTCTGGTCCCTCCTTGCACCGCAGCACAGAGGTTCCACCACCCGGATCCATAACAGTTTGCACGGGCCATGGAACCCAGTGGCCCCCAGTCTCCTTCGCTTGCTGACCTGTACCAGGAGGTTTCTCATCAGAGATCCCAACAGGAAACCATCCTGACCTACCTACGGTCTGTCAACACTCGACTGGACACGTTGTCTGTCCCACCTGTGTCCACCTCAAGTCGAGCGACACCCACTCTGGCAGCGCTGCTCCCTACCAATACCACGGCATCCAACTTTGGACCCCGGCTTTCTGCGCCTACTCATTTTGGAGGTGACCCCGTCCTATGTCGGGGATTTCTGAACCAGTGCACGCTGCACTTTGAACTTCTGCCACATCAGTTTCCCTCTGCCGGGCCAAGGTGGCGTTCATCATGTCTCACCTCACCGGGGAAGCATTGGCATGGCTTAACCCTCTATGGAAGAGAGGGGATTCCCTGGTGTCCGATTTTCCGGCTTTCCTCACTGCCTTCCGGAAGGTCTTCGATGAACCCGTTCGAAGGATTTCTACTGCCTCCTCATTGCTCCGTCTCCGCCAAGGGAGTCTCACTGTGGCCCAGTATGCCATACAGTTCCGTACCCTCGCTACTGAGCTTGCCTGGGACTACGAGGCCTTGGTGTCCACCTTCTGGGAGAGCCTTTCCGTCAGATTAAAGATGAGTTAGCCGGCCGGGACATTCCTACTACCCTGGATGACCTGGTGTCACTAGCAACCCTGATCGACATCCGTTTCCTAGAACGTGCTAAGGAGACTACCCGGGAGAGAAGATTTCCTCATCTTGCTCCTGCTTTCCAGAGGCCCGCTTCCCAACCTGCAACTCCCCGGGCACGCTCGCCTGAACCTATGCAGATCGACCAGACCAAGATGGTCAAATCTCGCCAAGAGACACGCTGAGCCGAGGGGAGCTGTTTCTACTGTGGCAGTAAGGAGCACCTGATTTGTTCCTGCCCGGTGAAGCCGGAAAAATCCAGTGTCTAGGACTGCTCAGAGAGGTCGTCCTAGGCAAAAGTAAATCCTCTCCGTTCTTGACTTTATCCGTCTCTATTTTCTGTGGAGAATACCGCTTCTTTGAAACCGCACATCTGGATTCCGGAGCCGCTGGGAATCTAATATCCCAGTCCCTTGTAGAGAAGTATCAGATTCCTACCGAACCATTGGCAGTCGCTTCCGTGGATGGATGACTCCTTCCGGTGACCATCTTGCTCGTCACAGAGCCTGTAACCCTGTAGGTGGGAATGCTGCACTCAGAGAGGATTTCCTTCCATGTGCTTTCCGGACTCTCTCACCCCCTGTGCTAGGTCTACCCTGGCTACAGAAATATGAACCCATTCTGAATTGGTAATCCGGTGAGGTGCTCCGATGGGGGCAGAGTTGCCATGAGACCTGCCTGGTTCTGGTTCGCCCAGCTCAACCCCCATCTACTCCGACTAATTTACCCGGTCTACCGGCATCCTACTGGTCCTATGCTGATGTCTTCGACAAGAAGGAGGGAGAGACCCTGCCACCCCATAGGTCATATGATTGCCCTATCGACCTAGTACCCGGTGCCACGCCACCCCGTGGGCGCATCTACCTGTTGTCGTTGGCCGAAACCCAGGCCATGTTGGAGTACATCGAAGAAAATCTGGCTAGGGGATTCATCTGGAAATCCTCCTCCCCGGCTGGAGCCAGATTCTTCTTCGTTAAAAATAAAGACGGTTCACTACGTCCATGAATCAACTATAGAGGACTCAACCAAATCACTGGCAAAAACAAATACCCCCTGCCGCTCATCTCAGAGCTGTTCAACCGCCTTAAAGGCGCGAAGATCTTCACCAAGTTCGATCTTTGTGGGGCGTATAACCTGGTCCGGATCCGCCAAGGAGACGAGTGGAAGACGGCATTCAATACCCGGGACGGTCACTATGAATACCGTGTGATGCCCTTCGGTCTCTGTAATGCTCCTGCCGTCTTCCAAGAATTAGTTAATGACATCTTCCATGACCTCTTATATTCTTGAGTGGTGGTGTACCTGGACGACATCTTGGTCTTCTCTCCGGATCTTCCCTCACATCGGAGGGATGTTCATCAGGTCCTGCTTAGGCTCAGGCAGAATCACCTATATGCAAAATTTGAGAAATGCCTCTTCGAGCAGTCCTCTCTTCCGTTCCAGGGCTATATAATTTCTAAGACAGGTCTACGGATGGACCCCGAGAAGGTCTCTGCCATCTTAAAGTGGCCCCGTTCGGAGGGGTTGAAGGCAATTCAGCGATTCCTGGGCTTCGCCAACTATTACCGTCTATTCATCCCACATTTCTCTTCCCGGACTGCTCCCATCTCTGCTCTCACCCGAAAGGGAGCAAATCCTAAGGAATGGCTGTCCGAAGCTGAGGAGGCCTTCCGCTCTTTAAAACAAGCCTTCTCTTCTGCCCCTGTGCTGCACCGTCTAGATAACAACAAACAATTCTTTCTGGAGGTTGATGCTTCCTCTTCCGTAGCAGGAGAGGTGCTCACCCAGAAATCTCTGTAGCGTCTGCGTCCCTGACTCCTGCTAGGCAGGGACGCTGTTCCCCTCACCTCTCTGCTCCGTGCCCGGCGGCTTCCTCCCGCTCTGCTTGCAGCGCCCGCTCTCCCCCGGTCACTGTGCTTAGGGTGCGCGCGCGCTCCCCCTCTCTTAAAGGGGCCGCGCGCGTCGCCCTAAGGAGTCCCCGGCCAATGGCAGGAGGATCCCTCCATATATAAGGCACCTCCTCCAAAATGGAGGTGCCCGAGCAATGTTGTTGCACTGTTCACTACTCTGCTTCAGCCCTCAGGTCCCGTTGCCAGTTACCTGCCAGTTACCTGCCAGTTACCTGCCAGTCTCCTGCCAGTTTGCTGCCTGATTCCTGCCTGTCATCCGCTTTCCTGCTTGCTAGCCTGAGGTCCGACGGTCTGCCTTCCGACACCTGTCAGTCTGTCTATGGACCAGCTTGCCCGCTCACCTGGGAGCGCTCACCTGCTACCTGCCTGATAGCCTACCTGGAGGCTCCGCCGTCACGTGCTGTGACCACCTGCCAGTCCAGAGACTCTTGCCCGCTCACCTGGGAGCGCTCATCTGCTACCTGCCTGTTAGCCTACCTAGAGGCTCCGCCGTCACGTGCTGTGACCACCTGCCAGTCCAGAGACTCTTGCCCACTCACCTGGGAGTGCTCATCTGCTACCTGCCTGTTAGCCTACCTGGAGGCTCCGCCGTCACATGCTGTGACCACCTGCTTATCCTGAGACTCTCGCCTGCTCACCTGGGAGCACTCATCTGCCATCTGCCTGCTAGCCTACCTGGAGGCTCAGCCGTCACAGGTCGTACCTGCCCGTTTACCCAGAGACTGCCCCGGTCACTTGCCGTGACCTCCTGCCCGTTTACCCAGAGACTGCCCCGGTCACTTGCCATGACCTCCTGCCCGTTTACCCAGAGACTGTCCCGGTCACTTGCTGTGACCTCCTGCCCGTTTACCCAGAGACTGCCCCGGTCACTTGCCGTGACCTCCTGCCCGTTTACCCAGAGACTGTCCCGGTCACTTGCTGTGACCTCCTGCCCGTTTACCCAGAGACTGTCCCGGTCACTTGCCGTGACCTCCTGCCCGTTTGCCCAGAGACTGTCCCGGTCACCTGCTGTGAAAGCCTGCCTGTCTTCCCTGGTCGCCACCCACTTCCTTACAAGGACTGCCCCCTTGTATAAGTTGCTCAGAGGTTCCGCCTCCCAGACCCGTTACAATCTCCATCCGGAAGAATGGTAACCTGCGGCTTCTTCTCCAAGCTTTTCTCCTCATCTGAGCGCAACTACTCCATAGGAGACCGAGAACTGCTAGCCATCAAATTGGCGCTGGAGGAGTGGCGTTATGTGCTCGAGGGCACTCTGCACCCGGTGGTCATTTATACTGACCACAAAAACCTGGCATATCTACAGAATGCCCAAAGACTCAATCCGCATCAGGCCCCGATCCTTCCTGTCTTCCGATCAAGAGGAGGAGCCTATGCATATCATCGATCCCTCCCAAGTGATGAATGTGGCCCCCTTGGATCTGTCTTGTCTCCCACCCGGTAAGACGTTTGTAGCGGTTCCGGATCGTAAAAAGGTTCTTCTCTGGGGTCATTCATCCAAACTAGCTGGTCATGCCGGCCAGAAGAAGACCTTCCTGCTCATTACCCGGCATTACTGGTGGCCTACCCTGAGCCAGGATGTGGTAGACTTCGTCACGGCCTGTTCGTCCTGTGCCCGCAACAAAGTTCCTTGACATCTTCCTGCCGGCCGCCTCCTGCCTCTTCCCGTACCTGCTGCCCCGTGGCCACACATTGCTATGGACTTTATTACTGATCTCCCTGTTTCTGCCGGTTGTACGGTCATTTGGGTGGTCGCTGACCGCTTTTCTAAAATGGCCCACTTCATCCCTCTGCCTGGTCTCCCGTCTGCATCTGTGCTGGCTAAGGATTTCATCCATCACATCTTTCGCCTCCACGGCCTACCCCTCCACATTGTGTCTGATCGAGGGGTCCAGTTCATTTTGCGCTTCTGGAGAGCTACGAGTAAGCTGCTGGATGTCACCCTGGATTTCTCCTCTGCTTACCATCTGCAGTCCAATGGCCAAGTGGAACGTTCAACCAGATCCTTACCAGCTACCTCCGGCACTTCGTCAATGCTCTCCATACCGATTGGGTGGAGCTCCTACCATGGGCCGAGTTCTCCTACAACAACCATGAGAGCGAATCTTCTTCCAAGTCCCCGTTCTTTGTGGTCTACGGTCAACATCCCGGGATTCCATTTCCCGTTTCCGCTTCAGTGGACAACCCGGCCGCGGAGTCTCTGGTCAGCGAATTTTCCACTATTTGGGAGGACACTAGATCCGCACTTCTTCAATCCTCCAAGCAGATGAAGAAGCATGCTGATAAGAGACGTCTGGATCCACCTCTTTTCCGTCCGGGAGACAAGGTTTGGCTCTCCTTCAAACATGTTGATCTCAAGATACCCTCCTATACGTTGGGCCCACGGTTCATCGGTCCATTTGAAGCAAATCAAATCAAGCAAATCAAGAAAATCAATCCAGTGGCCTACAAGTTAAAACTCCCGGCCACCTTACGGATTCCCAACTCCTTCCACATATCTCTCCTCAAACCAGTTGTGCTTAATTCTTTTTCTGACAATCCAGGTACCTCCCCAGCTCCGGTCTCCGCTGAGGATGTCTATGAGGTAGAGAACATTCTGGCCACCAAGAGGGTAAGAGGAAAAACCTTTTTTCTGGTGGATTGGAAGGGGCTTGGCCCGGAGGAGAGAACTTGGGAACCCAGGGAGAACATCCAAGCCCCGCTTCTCCTTAAAAAATTTCTTGCTGGCCTGAAAAAGAGGGGGTGTAAAGGGGGAGTATTGTAGCATCGGCGTCTCTGCCTCCTGCCCGGCAGAGACGCCGTCCCCCTTACCGAAGCGGTCCTGTTCCGGTGTCCTCTGGCCTCCCTGCAGCTGCTGCTGGTGCACGCAGCTTCCCTGGCTCTGTGCTTAGGGCGCGCGCGCTTCCTCCCTCTTAAAGGGGCCGCACGCGCCGTCCTAAAAAGTCCCCGGCCAATGGCTGGAGAACTTCCCCTATAAAAGGCACTTCCTCCAATATGGAGTTGCCCGTGCAAGGTTGTTGCTCCAGCTAGTTACCTACCATGCCTGCCAGCCTGTCTGCCCAGATCTCCCGTCAGCCTGCCTGCCGTGCTCATCTGCTGTACCGGTCAGTCTCTGCCTTCTGACCCGTGGGAGTTACCTGCTCTCATACAAAGTCGGTCCCCAGAGTAGCATCTGGTCCCTCTGCTCGGTGCTTCCCTGGTCACGGAGTCGATTGAGCCACCGTACGGCCTTGGTCAGTCCGAGTTGATACCGAGTTACGGCCCTCTGGTCCCTCCTTGCACCGCAGCACAGAGGTTCCACCACCCGGATCTGTAACATAGCTTACTGTATATGTATTTAGCAAATAAATAAAAGAAAAGATAGAACAAAAGAACCTGTGAAATTTCTCACCCTGTGAGCAGTGACGTCAGTAAAGTTACTGCAGTTCATCGGCTATGAACTGCAATAACTTTACTGACGTCAGCTCTCATTGCAGCAGCCGGATTCTCATGCTACAGACAGTGTGTTTCAGATGTCGTGCTGAGCAGTCACATTACTGATGTCACTGCTCAACACTGCATCAGGATGTAGCAGAGTCAGGGATCGTCGTGAGACATGGGATAGATTTATGGCAAACCCCTTTGGATTATTTTAATTTTAAAAGTAATAAATGGGTAATAGTGGGTCGGGGAATGCTTTGTACAATTAAAGAACTTTTCTATGTGTCTGTGTTTTATTACTTTTGACTAAAGTAATGGGGGTGTCTGATAGACGCCTCTCCATTACTAACTCCTGAGCTTAATGTCAGCGGACATTCTAGGGCAGCTGCGGGCTACTATTTTTAGGCTAGAGAGGGACAATTATCCATGGACCTTCCCAGCCTGAGAATACCAGTCTGCAGCTGTCAGCTTTACCTTGGCAGATTATCAAAAATAGAAGGGTCCTCACGCTGTTTTTTAAAATTATTTATTTAAATAGTTTAAAAAAACAGCATGGGGACCCCTCTATTTTTGATAACCAGCCCTCAGCACTCTGTTTTACATGCGCTTGTTATCAAAAATAGAGGAGACCCCGCGTCTTCTTTTAAAATTTTTTTTACATATTGCGCTGGCCAATCACAGTCATGCCAATACTTGGCAAGGCTGTGATGGAGCCGGAAGTGCCCACACCTAAAAAGCTTGTAGATTGGCTGTGCTGCAGCCTTTCAACAAGCTTTGTTCAGGCTGCCGAATACGAACAGTAACACAGATTTCTGGGAGAAGTCCTTGTTCGGGGTCTTTGCCATGCCAGGCTCTGCCCAGATTGCTGCTTGTGAACTTAAAGGGAGCATGTCACCCTCAAAATTGCATTTAACTGCCTAAACTTTTATACAGGGGACTTAGCCCCTATTTACATCATACTAGGCAAGTATAGCTTAAATTTATAGTTAACTAGAAATACATTTTTATTTGATATGCAAATAAAGGCAGTTCGGTGCAGTCTTGCATAGCCTATGCCTTGGTGCACTGTCACGCCCTCCTATTTGCATAATAAAGCCAATATCTCAGATTGATTGACCTGTCTCTAAGGCCCAGAGCAAACTCTGCATTTCCTATCTTTGCCTGCACACTAATGCTGCATAATCGCTGTGGCGTGTTCATAGTGTCACAATGCTGCGGGTGTGCTCTGACATCTGGCTCTTATCTGTCTGTGGCTGCTACTCTCTACACCCAAAACCATTTATGTCTGGCATTATGTTATTGTGATTATGTTATGTAACTATTTTGCTCAGTATCTGATAAGGGTCTGAGATAAATGGACTAAAACACCATATTGTGTCATTTAATTTGATTGTTTAATAATAAAAACTATACACAGTAAGTTTCTAAGTGCAAAGTTATTTACTGCAGGATGGGTGGTGAGTGCCTGATTGGTGGTGGCACAACAACTGGAATTCTGCAATCATTTCCCATAAACTTTGAATGGAGCAACAGCAAGCTTGCATGACCTTCACTCTATTCAAACTGGGTATGCAGGACTCATTTCATGGTAGTAGTAGAGGTTCAGTGATCAGACCCATAACGATGAGTCACTTACCACCGATTCTGTGAATAGGTGATAAGTAATAAACTTAGAAAAATCCCTTCAAGAACAAATGAAAAGGCTAAAATTAAAATCAACCTATGCGGTAAATGCAACTGCTTAACTCTAATGGCCAATCAGAATGTGACACCCTTTCCTTTATGAGAGTTTAAGGTCAGGGAATCTCTTATATTTGAGCCATCTGAACAGTACTGATTGAGTTTTACTGAGAGATCTCTTCATCTTGCTTTGCAGTATATTTTTTTACCTAACTTTCTTAGTTCTATTTTTCTAATTTTCTCTTCTTGTGTAAGATCATTGATTGTAGTACCTTACATCTTTATCTGGAAATATACATTTTTTATGCATTATTCATTACATCATTACCTCAACTTATTATTATTTGATATTTTGAAATATGAAAAGCTGCAGAAGGAAAATATCTGTAAAATGAATTGTTTCTCCCTCTCACTTCAGACTCCTTGATCCTACAGATGTAAACAAAGTGTGAAGCAGCTGTACTTTGCTTGTCAAAAATTGGTGCAATTAGTGCTTGCAATATACAAACCATGCATTATTAAAACCACATCCTGCCATTGCCAGAGAACTGGAGCAGTGACTTTCTAGGTTAACAAGCTGCATAATTTCTATAGAAAATCTCAATTTTCAGGAAAGCTTTGTCTGTAAAATGAGGCTTTAAAAACAAAAAACATGTGTAATTACTTAATGTAATTACTTAATTATGCCTTCTTGGTTCTTGTGGGCTGGTGTCTGGCAGCTGGAAACTTTTGAAAACAGTTATAATCAAAATGACTTACCACCCTTAGCAAATTAAGTTTACTAGCAAACTGTACAAACTTTCTCCTGCAATAAATCGATAAAACAAGAACAATTTAATTCCTCATTACAACTAATAAAACAAGTTGTTTATTCAAATTCAGTACAAAATGCCACTTTTATGACTACTGCACTTTAAGAATTATTGTACCCCCTGAAAAATATCCCTTATGAAGGTTTTCATTAACTGCTTCAGGGTGTTTGAGATAAAATACATCAAATACCTGGAATGGCTAGGTGTTTATTGACTGTGACATTCAATTGCATTTTAGAAACATACAGGTGTATCTCACTAAATTAGAATATCATCAAAACGTTAATTTATTTCAGTTCTTCAATACAAAAAGTGAAACTCATATTTTATATAGTCATTACAAACAGAGTGATCTATTTCAAGTGTTTATTTCTGTTAATGTTGATGATTATGGCTTACAGCCAATGAAAACACAAAAGTCATTATCTCGGTAAATTAAAATAATTAACAAAAAACACCTGCAAAGGCTTCCTAAGCATTTAAAAAGGCCCCTTAGTCTGTTTCAGTAGGCTCCACAATCATGGGGAAGACTGCTGACTTGACAGATGTCCAAAAGACAGTCATTGACACACTCCACAAGGTCCTAGAGTTCCAATTTTCATTTGGAAATCAAAGTCCCAGAGTCTGGAGGAAGAGAGGAGAGGCACTCAATCCAAGCTGCTTGAGGTCTAGTGTGAAGCTTCCACAATCAGTGATGGTTTGGGGAGCCATGTCATCTGCTGGTGTAGGTCCACTAGATAGTGCTGGCCAGGAATGCCATAAATGATTTCTCAGATGGGCTCAAACACTAACCAAATGCATAGTCTCAGTAGTGTATTAGAAGAATTTGAAGCTGATTCAGATGCGGTCATTTTCAAAAAATAATAATTCATATAGGCATTTCTCAAATAGCATATATTATTTGGTATTTAATGGTTAGCACTTAGAGTAATTTCCAAAGATGTTTTTTTACTGGTGGTGGGAACCTGTCTAAGGAGAACAGCTCAAACTACAGTAGGTAGAAGTGCATTGGAATACCGGAAGTATATAGGATATCCAACAATGACAATAGTTTCCTGAGCACAATTACCTGTGGACATGGTGGGACAAGGTCTAGGCAAACCACCTTGACAAGCGTATAGCTTTTTCATCACGAGGCGTTAGCCTTAAAAGACGGTATGTCATAAATATATGGTTTGTTAATTGGTGTACCAATGAGGGACAACATTTGTAATTCAGGTTCTGCCCTCCATCAACAACACAGGACAGGGAATGTAAAATGCACATATGACGTCTTCCGCACTGAGTGTGACAACTTCTGAAAATAGACCCATAGGTAGTATGTAATATGCACATGTGGATAGAGTGTCTGTCAGTACGTAGACAAACAGTCATGTACAAAAACATCAAAAGTGCTGGGAGATAAACATTTTGACCCCTCCTGGGTCTTTGTCACAACATCGCTGGAGGAGAAAGAAAACATAGCATGAGTGGCAAATAATGTGGACAAACATAATGAGCATTACTTGATACATATATACAATATATACAAGTCCATGGAGTAGTATAAAATAATTTCAAAGGTACAGTTAATGAGGTCCAACCTGATCATAAAAGTAAATAGTTCAACTTATAAGCAAAACAGCATATGGGATATTTGGTGTAGGCAAGTGCACAACATATAGACAGTCATGGATAAACACATGTAGTATACCCTGACTGGGGAATCAAAGGCAATATGAAAAAAAAGAGTATAAGTGGTATATAAAAATTGATGGGTGGGAACATACCAATACTTGGAAAAAAGGATCAGTGTGTCATCTAGGATATGAGGCAAGCAGTAAGAAAGTCAAGTGGCAGCACCAGGGTCCAGAGGAATAGGTACATGTACTAGCTAAATACAGTCCTGCTCATCGTTATTGGCAACCATTAATTTTAAATACATAATGTGGAATATCTCCTAAAAAAACGAATCAAGTGAAACATTTTTTTTGAATAGAGCACTCGTGTTAAATACAAAAGAGCAAATGATAAACAATTATTTAAAGCAAGAAACAATTGGAGGGAAAAATAGCAAAACCTAAAGCCTTCTGTGTCAGTGGTAATGGCACCCTTTACATTAATTTAGTATGTAAACACATTTTGACTCATCTGTGGTAAATCATAAAAGAGATTCACCTGTGATCAATTGTCAGTGCCCATGTGACATGAATTAGCCAATGAATAATGACTTCAGTGTTTTAAAAAGCCACATGGCAAGTCCTGTTCCTTTGTCACAATGGTGAAGACAAAGTAGCTGTCTTAGGACATCAGAACTGCTATTATTAGCAAACACAAGACTTCCAAAGGGTATAAGGCCATCTTCAAAGACCTTGGTATCCCAGTGTCAACAGTGCGCAATATTATTAAGAAGTTTGCCAAGCATGGAACCGTCAAGAACCTCCTTGGACATGGGGGAAAGAGGAGAATTGACAAGAGATGCATTTGAAGGTTGATGTGAATAGTGGAAAAAACACCACATCAAGCATCCAAAGACCTGAAGGCCAACAGTGAACAGTCTGAGGTCATGGCTTCAACAAGTTCCAAGCAGATCTTTATGGGGGAAGGCCAACGAAGAAACCATTGCTGAAGACATAAAAAGGAATGACTGATCTTTGCCAAAGAGTGACTTGACAAACCACAATCCTTCTGGGAAAATTTTCTGGGGAAAGATGAAACAAAAATAGAGCTTTTTGGCAATGCAATGCACCAGTTAGTTTACTGATGGCGCAATGAAGCTTATAAGGAAAAGAACACTGTACCAACAGTTAAGCATGGTGGAGGATCCATAATATTGTGGATTTGCTTTGCTGTGTCTGGTACTGGAGGCGTCTGGTACTGGAGGCCTTGACCATATAACAGTAATCTTGAAATCAGAGAATTATCAGGAGATTTTAGAGTGAAATGTCCTACCCAGTGTAAGAAAGCTTGGTTTATGTCGAAGATCATGGGTCCTCCAGCAAGACAATGACCCAAAGTACGCATCCAAAACACAGGAATGGTTGAAAAAAGGTCAATACACAGGAATGGTTGAAAAAGAAAAAAATTGACTGTTTTAAAATGGCCAGCAATGAGTCTTGACCTCAATCCTATTGAAAATCGTAGGGGTGAGCTGAAATCTGTCATTGGGAAAAGAACCCTGCAAACATTCAAGAGCTTGAACAAACTGCAGAGGAGTGAGAGAAAATTCCAGCTGAGAAATGCAAGGAGCTTATAGATGGTTACAAGAAACGTTTGGAGGTTGTCATTAATGCCAAAGGATGTGCAACCAAGTATTAATTAGGTGTGCCTTTATAGCTGCTCATGCTGTTTATTCTGTTTTTCCTTTAAATTGCAACATGGAAGTTGAAAAACAATGTTTTATTGTATTACTTTGGATCACTAATTAAAAAATCGTGAGGATATAACTTTGGTACATTTCCATTTATTTCTGAAGCTATTGTACAGTCTATGAAAAAAATGAAGAGGTGCCAATACTGGTGAGCAGCACTGTACCTGAGTCCAGGGAAGAAATGAGGTTGAGGTTGAAGGTAGGCTTAAGTCCATCAAGTTCAATCTATAGCCTGACATGTTGATTTAGAGGAAGGCAAAAACTCCATGGGACAGAGAGTAACAGCTCCATATTACGGGAAACATTTCGTCCTGACTCCACATACGGCAATCAGACTAGTTCCCCATCACAGAATCTAATGCCCATAACCTATAATATTATATTTCTCAAGAAAAGCATCCAGGCCTATCTTGAATTTCAGTAGAAAACCAATCATTACATCATGTGGCAGAGAGTTCTGTAGTTTCACTGCTTATACAGAAAGGAACCTGCATCTATGATGATTAAACCTTCATTCCTTTAGATGTAGAGAATGCCCCCTTGTTGCCATCACAGGCCTAAGTGTAAAAATGTCATCAGAAAGATCTCTGTACTGTCCCCTCATATATTTATACACTGTAATAAGATCACCCCTAAGCCTTCATTTTTCCAAACTGAATAACCCCAAGTTTAATAACTTGTCTTGATATTGCAGTCCACCCATTCCCTTAATAACTTTGGTTGCTCTTCACTGCACACACTGTAGCTCAGATATGTCCTTCTTATACACTGGAGACCAGAACTGTACACAGTATTCTAAGTGTGGCCACACTAGTAACTTGTATAGAGGCAAAACTATTTTCTCACCATGACCATCTATGCCTCTTTTAATGCATCCCATTTTTACAGTGGGGAAAAAAGTATTTAGTCAGCCACCAATTGTGCAAGTTTTCCCACTTAAAAAGATGAGAGAGGCCTGTAATTGACATCATAGGTAGACCTCAACTATGAGAGACAAAATGAGAAAATAAATCCTGAAAATCACATTGTCTGATTTGGCAAGAAAAAATTTTCAAATTTTGGTGGAAAATAAGTATTTGGTCAATTACAAACAAGCAAGATTTTTGGCTCTCACAGACCTGTAACTTCTTCTTTAAGAGGCTCCTCTGTCCTCCACTCGTTACCTGTAGTACTGGCACCTGTTTGAACTTGTTATCAGTATAAAAGACACCTATCCGCAACCTCAAACAGTCACACTCCAAACTCCACTATGGTGAAGACCGAAGAGATGTCGAAGGACACCAGAAACAAAATTGTAGCCCTGCACCATGCTGAAAAGACTGAATCTGCAATAGGCAAGCAGCTTGGTGTGATGAAAACAACTGTGGGAGCAATAATTAGAAAATGGAAGACATACAAGACCACTGATAATCTCCCTCGATCTGGGGCTCCACACAAGATCTCACCCCGTGGGGTCAAAATGATCTCAAGAACGGTGAGCAAAAATCCCAGAACCACACAGGGGGACCTAGTGAATGACCTGCAGGGAGCTGGGACCAACGTTACACAAGCTACCATCAGTAACACACTACGCTGCCAGGAACTCAGATCCTGCAGTGCCAGACCCCTGCTTAAGCCATTACATGTCCGGGCCCGTCCGAAGTTTGCTAGAGAGCATTTGGATGATCCAGAAGAGTATTGGGAGAATGTCATATGGTCAGATGAAATCAATGTAGAACTGTTTGGTAGAAACACAACTCGTCATGTTTGGAGGAGAAAGAATGCTGATTTGCATCCAAAGAACACCATACCTACTGTGAAGCAAGGGGGTGGTAACATCATGCTTTGGGGCTGTTTCTCTGCAAAGGGACCAGGACGACTGATCCATGTACATGAAAGAATGAATGGGGCCATGTATCGTGAGATTTTGAGTGCAAGCCTCCTTCCATCAGCAAGGGCATTGAAGATGAAACATGGCTGGGTATTTCAGCATGACAATGATCCCAAGCACACCACCAGGGCAACGAAGCAGTGGCTTCGTAAGAAGCATTTCAAGGTCCTGGAGTGGCCCAGCCAGTCTCCAGATCTAAACCCTAAAGAAAAACTTTGGAGGGAGTTGAATGTCTAAGTTGCCCAGCGACAGCCCCAAAACATCATTGCTCTAGAGGAGATCTGCATGGAGGAATGGGCCAACATACAAGCAACAGTGTGTGCCAACCTTGTGAAGACTTACAGAAAACGTTTGACCTCTGTCATTGCCAACAAAGGATATATAACAAAGTATTGAGATGAACTTTTGTAACTGACCAAATACTTATTTTCCACCAAAATTTGAAAAAAAATTCTTTCCAAATCAGACAATGTGATTTTCAGGATTTGTTTTCTCATTTTGTCTCTCATAGCTGAGGTCTACCTATGATGTTTATTACATGCCTCTCTCATCTTTTTATGTGGGAGAACTTGCACAATTGGTGGCTGACTAAATATTTTTTCCCCACTCTATATTAGCCTTGGGAGAAGTGGCCTGACACTAGTTACTAAAGTTGAGTTTGCTGTCCACCCATACACTCAAGTCTTTTTCAGTGACAGTATTACCCAATGTTTTACAATTTAGTATACAATTACATACATTTGATTTCCTCTGCCCAAGGGCATAACCTTATATTTTTCCACAATAAACTTCAATTGCCATTTCTCATCCCAAGCCTCCAGCTTATATACATTTTTCTGTAATATTAAAATATCCTCCTCTGAGTTGATTACCCTGCAGAGTTTAGTGTCATCTACAAATATTGAAACTCTACACTGTATGCCCCCTGTATTCCGCCTACAATGTTATTAATAAATATGTTAAAAACAAGAGGCCCAATACCGACATCTGAGCTGTTTACCCTGCTGAGGTTAGTATCATCTACAAATATTGTAATTTTACTCTGCGTGTCTCTTACAAGGCCAATAATAAAAATGTTGAAAAGAAGAGGGCCCAATACTGACCCCAGTGGTACCCAACTGTTAACTGTGACCCAATCCAAGTGGGTTCCATTAATAACCACCCTTTATTTCCTATCACTCAGCCAGTTATTAATTAAGTAACACATATTTTCCCCTAGTCCCATTATTCTCATTTTATGCACCAAACTTTTGTGTGACACCATATCAAACGCTTTTGAAAAGTTCACATAGATAACATTCACTGCATTTCTCTCGTCCAGTATGGAACTTACCAACTCATAGAAGTTGATCAGAATAGTTTGACAGGATCGATTCCTCATAAACCCATGTTGATCCTGGGTCATGAAGCAATTCCTATTACGATTCTTCAGCATAGCATCTTTTAGGAAACCCTTAAGGATTTTACCCACAGTAGAGATTTAACTCACCAGCCTCTAATTTCCAGGCACAGATTTTTTCCCCTTTTTGAATATTGGCACCATGATTTCCATGCGCCAGTCCTGTGGTAAAGACCCTGTTATTATGGAATCTGTGAATATTAAAAATAATGGTCTGTCTATCACAGTACTTAACTTCTGCAGTACTTAGGGGTGTATGCCATCCGGGCCCAGGGATTTGTCTACCTTAGTGAGTTAAGTAGGTGACATTCAATGGAGAATTTCTAGAACAGTAAAGTTCGAGGTCCATACCCAACACCTAGTGTTCAGGTACGGACCCAAACACAGACTTATTCAGGAAGTCCATGTTACTGTTCGGGTTCGGTACCCCGAAAATCAGATGTTTCCTGCACTGTCATGTGTTTGGCAGCACAAGAAACACCGATGGCTCTGATTGGTGGTAAGATTGTTACTGCCAGTCAGAGCGCAATCATAAAATCATAAACCCAAACCTATCAGCGGCACCTGCTCTAACTGTTATCATCAACAGAAGGCGTAGGTCCTATACTTACCCCTTTTGCTTCAGTATGCCCATTCTGTTTCACTCTCCTTACTGTAGCTTGGATCGCCTAGTGCGCATGTGCGGCGTGTGACTCTGGGGCTTCCTGATGTGCTGACAGGCCCGACACGCAATCGCCGCTGCTTAGCAATGGTGGAATGCGTGCGGTCCACTGACCACAGATGGAAGTGTCCTTGGGTAGGAGGAACTATGCCGGCACATGCGCTTACAATGGCGGAAGGTAGGAACACGGGATCATGCACTCGAGTTTTCATTGGTCATTGGTATGTATATATGCAAACACCAAATCCCGGTTAGACATGCCCCCTGAGGAAAATATGGGTGAAACGCGCATTGGGGCAGCGAGGATTACAGCATATACAGCCACCTAGCTGCAGGTAACATATTCAACATACTGCGCTTGATCCTTACTATATGCATATTGTGAGCAAAAATGGCTACAGTCACATACTCAATAAACAAACACCCCCATAGGGGTGTGTTGTATTGGAAGTTCCACACAGCAAGTGTAGCAGGTTCAATACATACCGCAACATACAGGGCTCAAAAAAATAAAGGGAACACTCGAATAACACATCCTAGATCGAAATGAATGAAATGTTCTCATTGAATATTTTGTTCTGTACAAAGTTGAATGTGCTGACAACAAAATCACACAAAAATCATCAATGAAACTCAAATGTATTAACCAATGGAATCCTGGATTTGGAGTCACCCCCAAAATTAAAGTGGAAAAACATACTACAGGCTGATCCAACTTTGATGTAATGTCCTTAAAACAAGTCAAAATGAGGCTCAGTATTGTGTGTGGCCTCCACGTGCCTGTATGACCTCCCTACAATGCCTGGGCATGCTCCTGATGAGGTTGCGGATGGTCTCCTGTCGGATCTCCTCCCAGACCTGGACTAAAGCATCCGCCAACTCCTGGACAGTCTGTTGTGCAATGTGACGTTGGTGGATGGAGCGAGACATGATGTCCCAGATGTGCTCAATCGGATTCAGGTCTGGGGAATGGGCGGGCCAGTCCATAGCTTCAATGCCTACATCTTGCAGGAACTGCTGACGCACTCCAGCCACATGAGGTCTGGCATTGTCCTGCATTAGGAGGAACCCAGGGCCAACCGCACCAGCATATGATCTCACAAGGGGTCTGGGGATCTCATCTCGGTACCTAATAGCAGTCAGGCTACCTCTGGCGAGCACATGGAGGACTGTGTGGCCCTCCAAAGAAATGCCATCCCACACAATTACTGACCCACTGCCAAACCGGTCATGCTGAAGGATGTTGCAGGCAGTAGATTGCTCGCCACAGTGTCTCCAGACTCTGTCACGTCTGTCACATGTGTTCAGTGTGAACCTGCCTTCATCTGTGAAGAGTACAGGGCGTCAGTGGCGACTTTGCCAATCCTGGTGTTCTGTGGCAAATGCCAAGCGTCCTGCACGGTGTTGGGCTGTAAGCACAACCCACATCTGTGGATGTCAGACCCTCATACCACCCTCATGGAGTCGGTTTCTAACTGTTTGTGCAGACACATGCACATTTGTGGCCTACTGGAGGTCATTTTGCAGGCCTCTGGCAGTGCTCCTCCTGTTCCTCCTTGCACAAAGGCGGAGGTAGCGGTCCTGCTGCTGGGTTTTTGCCCTCCTATGGCCACCTCCACATCTCCTGGTGTACTGGCCTGTCTCCTGGTAGTGCCTCCAGCCTCTGGACACTACGCTGACAGACACAGCAAACCTTCTTGCCACAGCTCGCATTGATGTGCCATCCTGGATGAGCTGCACTACCTGAGCAACTTCTATGGCTTGTAGAGTCAGTCTCATGCTACCACGAGTGTGAAAGCACAACCTCAAAAGTGACCAAAACATCAGCCAGAAAGCATTGGTACTGAGATGTGGTCTGTGGTCCCCACCTGCAGAACCACTCCTTTATTGAGGGTGTCTTGATAATTGCCAATAATTTTCATCTATTATCTATTCCATTTACACAACAGCATGTGAAATTAATTGTCAATCAGTGTTGCTTCCTAACTGGACAGTTTGATTTCACAGAAGTTTGATTTACTTGGAGTTATATTCTGTTGTTTAAGTGTTCCCTTTATTTTTTTGAGCAGCGTATATCCAATAGGAAAAACATGTACATAAGAACCACCTAGATATATGCACCATATCAACTCTTTATTTAGAAAAGTTACACAAACATTAAAATCACATAAAAGAAATGTAAACAATGGATTAACCACTAGGTGGCACCACAATACCACTAAATGACATTATCATAAACATCTAATCAATTTTCAATATATACCCCATTCAAAGTCTAGTATTGATATTATCGTCCTTGCTGAATCAGGCCCATAAACCATATGGGACCAAAAATATATCAGGCAATCCAAAGTGATACCTTTACAAGGATGTGGTGCCAATCCCAGGTCCCAAAACCACCCGACGTATGTTTTGGCCTGCGCCTTCTTCTGGGGTTAAAATTATACTGATAAGAGCAGCCATATATACTGAAAAACCACCAATCAGCAAATTACTGCACATGAGGAAGCTGATAATTGTCATCAATACAGACTCATATAGAGGCTCAGGGCAGGACATGGTATGCATATTCATACGCAGTGGATGTGTCATATGTTAATCTTCCAGGCACACCCCTATATCTGCATTGCAACCTCCCATCTCCCATTGAATAGCTTTCTTTTTCAAACATTTCTTCTCATTTACAAACGTAATAGGGTCTATGCCCTTATCGGACTACAAGGAAAGATGATTACCTCACCCTAACAGACAAGCCGTACCCCCAGTCCAGCCACGTCCCCAGTCACAACACACTCTCGTGTGCACGTGAGCGTAGGGCCTGGCACGTGACCAGAGCGATGATCTCGGAAGATACAGTGATGGATGAGCGTCCCCGTGTGGCAGCGCGACCTTGCGCCCAACCTCCCATGAGACAGCATCACATGTTATATAGGTAAGGAGATAAAATATGAAAAATTGGGCTATTATCCTATGGCCAATCCAGGAACCTTCTTGAAAAGTATGTGTAACTATCAACATTCCATAGTCAGATGTGGATCATACCTATGTAAACACAAGCAGTATATCTCATACATATACTTCATATGCAATGTCCCATAGTTATCAGGATATACAGTGGGTACGGAAAGTATTCAGACTCCTTTTACATATTTCACTCTTTGTTTCATTGCAGCCATTTGGTAAATTCTAAAAAGCTCATTTTTTTCTCATTAAAGTACACTCTGCACCCCATCTTGACTGAAAATGAACAGAAATGTAGAAATATTTGCAAATTTATTAAAAGAGAAAAACTGAAATATCACATGGTCATAAGTATTCAGACCCTTTTCTCAGACACTCATATTTAAGTCAAATACTGTCCATTTCCTTGTGATCCTCCTTGAGATGGTTCTACTCCTTCATTGGAGTCCAGCTATGTTTAATTAAACTGATAGGACTTGATTTGGAAAGGCATACACCTGTCTATATAAGACCTCACAGCTCACAGTGCAAGTCAGACCAAATGAGGATCATGAGCTCAAAGGAACTGCCCAAGGAGCTCAGAAACAGAATTGTGGCAAAACACAGATCTGGCCAAGGTTACAAAAGAATTTCTGCATTACTCAAGGTTCCTAAGACCACAGTGGCCTCCATAATCCTTAAATGGAAGAAGTTTGGGACCACCAGAAGTCTTCCTAAACCTGGCGGTCCAGACAAACTGAGCAATTGTAGGAGAAAAGCCTTGGTGAGAGAGGTAAAGAAGAACCCCAAGATCACTGTGGCTGAGCTGCAGAGATGCAGTAGGGAGATTGCAGCCTTCCACCAGTCAGGCCTTTATGGCAGAGTGGCCCGACAGAAGCATCTCCTCAGTGCAAAACAGCTGAAAGCCCGCATAGAGTTTGCTAAAAAGCACATGAAGGTCTCCCAGACTATGAGAAATAAGATTCTCTGGTCTGATGAGACGAAGATTGAACTTTTTTGTGATAATTCTAAGCGGTATGTGTGGAGAAAACCAGGCACTGCTCATCACCTGCGCAATACAATCCCAACAGTGAAACATGGTGGTTGCAACATCATACTATGGAGGAGTTTTTCAGCTGCATGGACAGGATGACTGGTTGCAACTGAAGGAAACATGAATGCGGCCAAGTACAGAGATATCCTGGATGAAAACCTCTTCCAGAGTGCTCTGGACCTCCGATTTGGCCGAAGGTTCACCTTTAGTGTTGAGCGAACATGCTCGACACTGCTCGGAACTCGCCCGAGCATCACGCTACTCGGGATGTTCGGCGAGCACCGAGCATTTCCGGGTTACTCGGGCGGGAGCTTGGGTCTCCGCCCTGCATGTTTGGCGCTCTTTACAGAGCCAATGAACATGCAGGGATTGCCAGCCAGTCACTGTAATGCCGCAGCCATGTTGTTTGTGGGCATTACAGTGATTGGCTGGCCGCACAGCGTCACCTCGAGTATTTAAACCCGGGCGCCGCCATCTTGGACACAGTCGCTCCGGATCAGACAGTGTAGGGACAGCGCTGCTGATTTAGGGAGAGATATATCCTGCAAAATAGTTAGTGTAGGGTCTGTAAAGGCTGCCAGATCAAACAAACAGTCCTTCTCAGGACTAATATCCATCCCAGGTATATCAGGCAGGCAGGCAGGCAGGCTGTATAGGAGACGCAGTGGTTATACCAGCAAACGCTGCATTACAGTCCTGTGTGCTGCTCCTGTTGCTGAAATTGCTGGACTTAGCTCCAGGTCCGGGGGCCAGGAAAAATCCTTTTTTTTTATCTAAATCGTCTTTTTTTTTTCCTCCTTCACAATGTACAAATACCCATCTTTTTAACCTTTTGGTGTCCCCCCCCCCCCCCACAAAAAAAAAAAAGTGTGCCTCTGATTTTTCAGACACAAATATATCTTTTGAAAATAGTCTGCTGTAGGCCAGAGAAATAGAAGTGTGGTTTTGCAGTTCTATGGGCCATTTGTATCTAAAAAAAACAGTTTGAGTGTGTCGCTCACTGTTCAGCCGCAAATATATATATATTTTAAAAAGCCTGGTATACACCAGTAAATTATTACTGTGGTTTTGATGTTCCACGGTAAAACATCTCTATTATCCTGTTTTTGGCATTTTTTGCTGTATAAAAATAATAATAGTGTCTCCCTGATTTTTCAGACACAAATATATCTGTTGAAAATAGTCTGGTGTAGGCCAGAGAGACAGAAGTGTGCTTTTGCTGTTCCACGGTAAAAAATCTCTATTATCCTGCTTTTTGCATTTTTTGCTGTAAAAAAAAAAAAAAAAGTGTCTCCCTGATTTTTCAGACACAAATATATCTGTTGAAAATAGTCTGGTGTAGGCCAGAGAGACAGAAGTGTGCTTTTGCTGTTCCACGGTAAAAAATTTCTATTATCCTGCTTTTTGCATTTTTTGCTGTAATAAAAAATAGTGTCTCCCTGATTTTTCAGACACAAATATATCTGTTGAAACTAGTCTGGTGTAGGCCAGAGAAATACAAGTGTGGTTTTGCAGTTCCACGGTACAAACCTCTGTATTATCCACTTTTGGGCCATTTGTATCTAAAAAAAACAGTTTGAGTGTGTCGCTCACTGTTCAGCCGCAAATATATATATATTTTAAAAAGCCTGGTATACACCAGTAAATTATTACTGTCGTTTTGATGTTCCACGGTAAAACATCTCTATTATCCTGTTTTTGGCATTTTTTGCTGTATAAAAATAATAATAGTGTCTCCCTGATTTTTCAGACACAAATATATCTGTTGAAAATAGTCTGGTGAAGGCCAGAGAGACAGAAGTGTGCTTTTGCTGTTCCACGGTAAAAAATCTCTATTATCCTGCTTTTTGCATTTTTTGCTGTAAAAAAAAAAAAAAATAGTGTCTCCCTGATTTTTCAGACACAAATATATCTGTTGAAAATAGTCTGGTGTAGGCCCGAGAAAGTTCAGCCGCAAATATATATATATTTTAAAAAGCCTGGTATACACCAGTAAATTATTACTGTGGTTTTGATGTTCCACGGTAAAACATCTCTATTATCCTGTTTTTGGCATTTTTTGCTGTATAAAAATAATAATAGTGTCTCCCTGATTTTTCAGACACAAATATATCTGTTGAAAATAGTCTGGAGTAGGCCAGAGAGACAGAAGTGTGCTTTTGCTGTTCCACAGTAAAAAATCTCTATTATCCTGCTTTTTGCATTTTTTGCTGTAAAAAAAAAAATAGTTTCTCCCTGATATTTCAGACACAAATATATCTGTTGAAAATAGTCTGGTGTAGGCCCGAGAAATACAAGTGTGGTTTTACAGTTCCACGGTACAAACCTCTGTATTATCCACTTTTGGGCCATTTGTATCTAAAAAAAACAGTTTGAGTGTGTCACTCAACTGTTCAGCCGCAAATATATATATATTTTAAAAAGCCTGGTATACACCAGTAAATTATTACTGTGGTTTTGATGTTCCACGGTAAAACATCTCTATTATCCTGTTTTTGGCATTTTTTGCTGTATAAAAATAACAATAGTGTCTCCCTGATTTTTCAGACACAAATATATCTGTTGAAAATAGTCTGGTGTAGGCCAGAGAGACAGAAGTGTGCTTTTGCTGTTCCACGGTAAAAAATTTCTATTATCCTGCTTTTTGAATTTTTTGCTGTAATAAAAAAATAGTGTCTCCCTGATTTTTCAGACACAAATATATCTGTTGAAAATTGTCTGGTGTAGGCCCGAGAAATACAAGTGTGGTTCTGCAGTTCCACGGTACAAACCTCTGTATTATCCACTTTTGGGCCATTTGTATCTAAAAAAAACAGTTTGAGTGTGTCGCTCACTGTTCAGCCGCAAATATATATATATTTTAAAAAGCCTGGTATACACCCGTAAATTATAACTGTGGTTTTGCTGTTCCACGGTAAAAAATCTCTATTATTCAGGTTTTGGTAGTTTTTTCCATAAAGAAAAACAGTAGTGTCTCCTGACTGTTGTGACACAAAAATATATCTGTTGAAAATAGTCTTGTGTAGGCCCGACATCCCAGTGTGGTTTCGCAGTTCCACGGGTCAAATCGCTGTACTATCCAGTGTTGGGCCTTTGGTATCTGATAAAAAAAGCAGTTTGAGTGTGTCGCTCACTGTTCAGCCGCAAATATCTCTATTTAAAAAAGTGTGGTATATCCCAGTAAACAATAACTGTGGTTTTCCTCTTCCACTGTTCTAATCTACTCTTTATTACCCTTTTTCCATTGATAGTGCAAGTGTAAGCTATTTTACTTCATTTACAATGCGCAAGGCGCGTGGCAAGGGACGTGGAAGTGGACGTTCTGGTGATGGTTCGTGCAGAGGACGGGGCCGTGGCCAAGGTGAAAATGTGCCACAACCAACAGCCACATCTCCTCGCTCCCACTTCTTGACTGAATTACTAGAGAAGCACAGAACAACACCAGTATTGAGAACTGATCAATGTGAACAGGTTATTAATTGGATAGCAGACAATACTTCCAGTTACCTGGGCACCACCACCTCCGGTCTGTCTTCCACACGGTCAACTCTTAGTAGCCGTGAGTCTCGACCGCATACTCCTCCTCACCCTGATGCTCCTTCCCCCCACCATGCCGAGTGTCGTCAGACAGCAAGTGATCCCACACTTGGACACTCTGAAGAGCTGTTCACTGGTCCATTTCCATATTTGGGCCCCTCGCCTGATATGCTTGAAGTGGTGGAAGAGGAGATCCCATGTTGCGATGCCCAAATATTTGAACAGCCACGGCCACAGGAAGTCGACGTTGGCAATCTGTCACAAGAGGTGGACGATGACGAGACACAATTGCCAGGAAGTGAGGAGGAGGATCGTGGTGCGCAAGTGGAAGAGGAGGAGGAGGTGGATGATCTAGTAACTGACCCAACGTGGAAGGAGGACATGCAGAGTGAGGCCAGCAGCACACAGGGGGAGGGAGGCAGAGTACCCCAACAGGCAGGAAGAAGCAGTGTGGTGGCAGCAGACAGAAGGCAGGCAACCGTTCCCCGGAACACCAACACGAGGGATGTTGCCAGTACAAGCGGTAGGTCTTCCAGAGTCTGGAATTTTTTTAAAGGCTGATAACTCCAAAAAGGCCATATGTTCCACCTGCCTTGCCAACATTAGCAGGGGTGACAAAACTACCAGCCTGACCACCACCAGCCTGATCAGGCACATGGCAGCAAAGCACCCGACTTTGTGGGGCGAAACCCAGGGTCCACGACCAGTGTCAGCGGGTGACACCACTGCTTCTTCTACTGTTGTGCGTGCAATAGAACCCCCTGTTGTGTGTGCAAGGCAATCCCCTGTCCATACTGCATGTAAAGATGCCCCCTCCTCTCAGTCTTCACTTTTTATGGCAGTTTCTCAAGAAACAGCATCAACGTCCACGTCCATGTACCACCGCAGCGTTCAATTGTCCATATCCCAGACCTTTGAACGAAAGCGGAAATTCGCAGCTAAAGCCCCACAGGCCACAGTCCTAAATTCGCACATTTCACGACTGCTTGCATTGGAAATGCTGCCTTTTAGGCTGGTGGAGACGGAATCCTTCCGCAATCTTACGGCGGTGGCCGTCCCTCGGTACTCGGTCCCCAGCCGACACTATTTTGCCCGGTGTGCCATCCCCGCACTACACAAGCACGTGTCCCAAAGCATCTGCCGTGCCCTTAACAACGCAGTTACTGGGAGAGTCCACCTGACAACGGACACGTGGACAAGTGCTTGTGGCCAGGGATGGTACATCTCTCTGACGGCACACTGGGTAAACATAGTGGAAGCCGGGCCCAAGTCGGACCTTGGGACGGAACACATCCTCCCCACACCGAGGATTGCGGACCCTATGTCTGTCAGAGTTGCTCCCACAGTGTACAGCTCCTGCGCATCCTCCTCCTCCTCCTCCTCCTCATGTTCAGCCTCCATCTCAGATATCACCACATCAGTTACAAGCTGGAAGCATTGCAGTACTGCCTCCGCGAAGCGGCAACAGGCTGTGCTGAAACTCATAAGCTTAGGTGATAAACCTCACACTGCTTGTGAGTTGTGGACAGCTGTGAAAGAGCAGGCAGATCTGTGGCTGAGATCGCTGAACCTACATCCCGGCATGGTCGTGTGTGACAATGGCCGTAACCTGGTGGCGGCTCTGAGGCGAGGTGAGATCACACACGTACCATGCCTGGCTCATGTGCTTAACCTCGTGGTTCAGCGGTTTCTTAAATCGTACCCCGAGTTGCCAGATCTGCTCGTGAAAGTACGCCGCCTGTCAGCTCATTTTCGCAAGTCGGCTACAGCTTCCACCGCCCTTGCTGTGTTGCAGCAGCGTTTGCAGCTTCCGTCACACCGACTGGTGTGTGATGTCCCCACACGTTGGAACTCTACCCTCCACATGTTGCAAAGGATTTGTGAGCAGAAGAGAGCAGTTGTGGAGTACCAGCTGCAACAAGGCCGTCGATATTCAGGTCAGACTCCACACATAAGACGTCAGGAGTGGACCTGGATGTCTGAAATATGTACCATCCTGACAAGCTTTGAGGAGGCCACCAAGATGGTGAGTGGCGATGACGCCATCATTAGTGTCATCATCCCACTTGTCTGTCTTTTGCAACGCTCTCTGCAGAGAATTAAAGAGGAGGCATTGCAGCCAGAGTATGATGAGATGGATCAAGAAGCCGTAGCAGGCGATTACACACAGCCCAGCCTCATCTCATCCCAACGTGCATTGGGGGACAATGAGGGAGAGGAGGAGGAGGAGGAGGAAGAACAGGAGCTGCTATCATGCGTTGTAGACGGTAGTACCTGTACAAGTGTCATACCGTCGGTTCAGCGTGGGTGGCCTGAGGACAGGGGGGAGGAGGAAGAGGAGGAGGAGGAGGAGAGCATGGTCAGTCGTCATCTTGGTGAGGACACGGAAATCTTGCCCGTTACCAGTCTGGCACGCATGGCTGACTTTATGTTACGCTGCCTTAACCGTGACCCTCGCGTTGTCAAAATGTTGGGTGACAGTCATTACTGGTTAGTGACACTTGTAGACCCCCGCTACAAGGAGAACTTTCACTCTATTATTCCTGAGGTGGAGAGGTCTACAAAAATGGGGCAATACCAGAAGGCCCTTGCTGCAGAACTCTTAAAAAAATTCCCATCTGAACACGCTAGCGGCAGAGGTCACAGTTCGTTGCCCAACCAAGGCGTACAGGCGAGAGAGATGCAACTCCAATCCAGCAGAGGCAGGGGAACACTGTCAACGTTCTGGGACAGTTTTCTGACACCCGCCCAGCTTACAGGCCCTGAGGCGCGGGGTACTCTCACAAGGAGTGGAAAGTTTCAAAAGATGGTGAGGGAGTACCTTGCCGATCGTACCAGCGTCCTCCGTGATTCCTCTGTGCCTTTTAATTATTGGGCATCCAAGCTGGACACTTGGAATGAACTCGCTCTGTACGCTTTGGAGGTCCTGGCCTGCCCTGCTGCTAGCGTGTTATCGGAGCGTGTTTTTAGTGCCGCTGGGGGAATTATAACTGATAAGTGCACTCGCCTGTCAACTGACAATGCTGACAAACTGACCCTTATCAAAATGAACAAGGGCTGGATTGGGCCAGACTTCTCATCACCACCAAATGACAGCAGAGTAACATAAAGTCAAATCCACTGTGTTATTTCGGGAGGTGTATTCACATGCACCGCGTCACACCCACACATGGGTACACTCTTCCTCGTTTCGGCTGTTTAATCTTCTTCTCCTTATCCTCAGCCTCCACCACCACTATACCACCAGGGTGCCAGCATTGCAAGTTCCTCTGTCATAATTTTTGGCAGCTTTTGCTGGGAAAGCATAAGCAAATGCCATGGGACACCCACTCCCCAATAATGGGACTTATGTTTGTAATATGCTGTACTGCATGGCTCTTGAAAGGGGCATTGCAAGTTGCCCCGTCCTAATTTTTGGCAGCTTTTGCTGGGAAAGCATAAGCAAATACTATGGGAGACCCACTCCCCAATAATGGGACATATGTTTGTAATATGCTGTACTGCATGGCTCTTGTAAGGGGCATTGCAAGTTGCTCCGTCCTAATTTTTGGCAGCTTTTGCTGGGAAAGCATAAGCAAATACTATGGGACACCCACTCCCCAATAATGGGACTTATGTTTGTAATATGCTGTACTGCATGGCTCTTGTAAGGGGCATCGCAAGTTGCTCCATCCTAATTTTTGGTAGCTTTTGCTGGGAAAGCATAAGCAAATATTATGGGAGACCCACTCCCCAATATTGGGACTTATGTTTGTAATATGCTGTACTGCATGGCTCTTGTAAGGGGCATTGCAAGTTGCTACATCCTAATTTTTGGCAGCTTTTGCTTGCAAGGCATAAGCAAATACTATGGGACACCCACTCCCCAATAATGGGACTTATGTTTGTAATATGCTGTACTGCATGTGAAGCTCCCCCTGGGCCGTGTGTACACGTGTGTGGGATACCCGGTGCCGTGGCTCAGGCTGGTCAAACCAGTGGCAATCTTTCTTAGGTTTTGAGGTTAATTGTCCGACTGCGCCACCCGTGGATTGCGGTCAGGGAGTACCACCGCTGCGAGGCAGACCGCTGAGGCTGGTGTTGTGTGCGCAGCATAAAATGGGATAACTCCCCTCGGGAGGAGTATAGCCTCAGGTCAGTGAGTGTGGATGATGGGGGTGATGGTGCACGAGCGCAGCAGGAATGACTCAGAGTCTTTGCAGTGCAGTTCAGGGTCTTTACTGATGATTATAAGGTAGACCCTCCCGGGAGTACTGGCTAGCATAAGAGGCCTGGTCAGTCTGTGAGCAAGCAGGAGTTCCCCTGGCCAGGTGGAGTTGTAGGCCTCCCCGTCTGTCTGCACTCTTCCTGGCTACCTTGCTGTAAGCGGGTAGAAGTAGCCCACGTCCCTGAGTGTACCGTGTAGTGCTCACCCGTATGGCTGGTGACTTGGGGCGTTCTGTTAGCCTCCGCTCCACGACGGCGGTGCTGGTCCATTCCTTGTGACTGAGCCTCCGGGCTTCTATGGCCAGAGGACCTGAAATCCCCTGCCGGCTGGTTTCTGCTGCTGGATATATAAGTCCTCACAGCTTCGGACTCCTGTGTCCGGTTCCTATTGTCTTCTGCCAGGGCGAGCTCTGCTCAGCTTCCAGCCCCTCGTCTTTAGCTCCTAGCTCCTACAGAGCTCCTTGCTGTTGCTTTCCCTTGCTCTCACTCTGACTCTGACTGTTCTCTGTTCTCTGACTCACTCAACCCCACCCCAGATCCAGTTTATAAGGGCAGAATTCTCCCCTCCCAGGACTGGGGCAGGAGGATGTTGCATGTTTAAGGGATCCTGACCAGGAAACCTCCCACTTGCTCTCCGACGTAATCTCTATTACTGTGGTGACCAGACCCCTGGGGTGCCACACATGGCTCTTGTAAGGGGCATTGCAGTACCTCATAATTTTTGGAAAGCCTTCCATTCACTTCTTAGGCCAACAGTGCACAGGAGACACAGTTGCTATAAATGGAAAAAAAGGTTTAGTTAACGCCCTCTGACCTCCATGTCATTTCCAAGGGGCATTGGAGTGCCTCAAAATTTTTGGTAGGCATTGCACTCACTGTATGCCCTATAACTGTGTAGCCGAACCGCTCATTTTGTTACAGAAACATATCCTACAAGACATATCTGGTTGACTGGCCTGATATTGATGTGAATGGTCCCTGTTTGTCCTGCTCTTTCTCCTTTGCCACTACCTCATCCATCATTTATCACCTGAAGCTTTGTTTTAATGGGAGTCATAGAACTTGGATAGTAGCAGGAAAACATCTAGCAATCCTTGGAGGAGGTAGGATATGCGCCAAAACGCTGACCTCCTCAGGCCTAGCCGCTACTACATACATGCGCTTGCATTACAACAAAACAAAGCAGATGCTAACTTCTATCATCCTCATCATGCTCCTCACCTTGGCACTCTCAACTCCCCTGATGGAGAAGCCAGGGCCCACCGGAGGAGTCTGATAGTCCGGTGGGCTCGGCCAATGCTGCCCTAAAGCAGGCCAGGCTAAGAAAAGTGTGGGAAAGGTTACCGGTACAAATAGGGGTGGCTGGGGACCGAGTATGGACACCCGGCCACCCCCTGGAGGCTGGGGAGCAAGCGGGGACACCCGGCCACTAGGCGGCTGGGGACTGAGTATGGATACCAGGCCGCCGACACAGCCATGGCGTGGTGGCCAGATTCCGCCTCCACATGCCTAAAAGGCCCAATTTAAAGTGCAAGCAAGCAAGCAGTATGGTATTGCAGCCTGGGGGTGGGTGGCAGGCTGCATACTTGCGCTTGCATTGCAAGGAATGGGAGAGGTACAATTGAACACTGCCCTGGGACAAGGACTTGAATGGGGATAGTTGCAAGTCTGCAACGACAGGTGCAAGGTGGGAGGCATCTTCGCATGTACCATGAACAGGGGTTTGGCATGCACACACTACAGCGGAATAGGCTCTCCTCACTAAATGCACTGGGGAGGGCACAGGTAATGTTTTGGTATACGCGCTTAATCTTATGTATAAGGCACACCAGGACAAATAGGGGCGGCTGGGGACTGAGTATGGATACCTCGCTGCCGAAGCAGCCATGAGGTAGTGGCCAGCTTCGGCCTCCTCTAAACTAAAAGGCCCCATTTCAAGTGCAAGCTAGCAGTATGGAATTGCAGTCTGGGGGTGGGTGGGTGGCAGGCTGCACACTTACACTTGCATTAAAAGAAAACATAGCAGATGCTAACTTCTGTCATCATCATCATGCTCCTCGCCTTGGCACTCTCAACTCCACCGATGGAGAAGTCAGGATCCACCGGAGGAGTCTGGTTCTCTGGTGGGCTCGTCCAATGCTGCCTAAAGCAGGCCGGGCTAAGAAAAGTGTGTGGGGGGATGTTCCAAGGAGAAATGGGGGCGGCTGGGGACCGTTTATGGACACCCGACTGCCCCCAGGCGGCTGGGGACCGTGTGGACACTCGGCCGCGGGGCGGCTGGGGACTGAGTATGGACACCCGGCCGCCGGGCGGCTGGGGACTGAGTATGGATTCCAGGCCGCCAACACAGCCATGACGTGGTGGCCAGATTCCGCCTCCACATGCCTAAAAGGCCCAATTTCAAGTTCAAGCAAGCAAGCAGTATGGTATTGCAGCCTGGGGGTGGGTGGGTGGCAGGCTGCATACTTGCGCTTGTATTGCAAGGAATGGGGGAGGTACAATTGAACACTGCCCTGGGACTAGAACTTGCATGGGGATAGTTGCAAGTCTGTATCTTCTGATGCGGCAAGGATCACTTATGTTGGGCACACTTTTAGACAGTGACCTGGGAGTCAGAGATGCTTCCAGGGGTCTTCCCCATGCTGTTCCCATGTCTTTTCAGCACTTTATGCATGTGTCACACAGCACATGGCCTTATAAGGTTGTAAAATGTTAAAATTACATTTCCCGGTGAATGCATTTGTGATAGTTGAAAGCAATACAAAAGTGCAAAAACGCATAAAAAATGCTACTTGTGAACATAGCCGAAGGTGTGGAGGAGTATTTTTGTTTTTGGTCATTTATTTTAACTTATACACAAGTCTTTTCCCTGGAAAGGATGTTCCGTAACATATTTCACAGGAAAAAAGTTTCACTTTCGTTTTATTGTGAGCCTGTAAAAGTGGCTTAATACCTCTGACCACGTTGTTGACAGCAGTGACCTGGGGGTCAGAAATGCTTCCTGGGCGATCCCTATGCTGTCCCCATGTCATTTGAGCACTGTCACTATCGTTTTGGGCACTTGTTAGGCTTTTAAAAGACTCCCGGGGGTGCCACCGCAAAAATGCTCGAGTCTCCCATAGACTAATCCATTGATGATTTTAGTGTGATTTTGTTGTCAGCACATTCAACTTTGTACAGAACAAAGTTTTCAATGAGAATATTTCATTCATTCAGATCTAGGATGTGTTATTTGAGTGTTCCCTTTATTTTTTTGAGCAGTGTATATATAAGACATACAATTCACATCAAACCAAGGAAAAAGGAGACATCACAAGGAAAAGTACACATCTACATGACGTTTCACAGAAATTCCCAAGTCTGTACATCCGTCATAGGTCCATATGGTCCAGATGAAACAGAACATATCGGACATCCCACTTCTCATGTAGATAACATCCAAAGAGGATTTTTCATAAATCCACCTCCCAACATAACCAGCTGTATATTCCACATGGCGGGAAAATGGACCATCTATCGCTGTATATATGTATGTGACGCGCCCCCTGGGCCGTGTGTGTAGGGGAATACCCGGAGCCGGGTCTCTGTGTAATGCTGGGGGTTGTAGTCTCTGTGGCGGCCACCCAGTCCCGTGGCTCAGGGTGGTCAAACCAGTGGCGGATCTGTTTCTTTGGTTTTTGTAATGCTTAAATGTCCGACTACGCCACCCGTGGATTGCGGTCACTGAGAACCGCCACTGTGGGGCAGACCGCTGAGGCTGATGTTGTGTGCTCAGCAGAGGGTAGTATAACTCCCCACGGGAGGAGTATAGCCTCAGGGCAGTGAGTGCAGATGGTGGGGGTGATGGTGCGCGGGAGCAACAGTAATGACTCAGGTCCAGTGATGCAGTCCAGGGTCTTTACTCACAGTTTTACACTCCAAGCCACTTCTGCAGGTAATGGCTGCCCATGTCGTGCTGTGCTCACCAGGTGAGGGGCCCAGCCAACTCCCAGGTACCTTTGGAAAGCTTTTCAGGACCCCCTTCGTGTGTCCTTTTTCTGGCCTGTCATACCCCACAATTGACCACATTTCTGTCCAGCTGCCTCAGGCCTTGGCGGGCAAACGTATGTTCCGTTTCCCTGGGTCCTGTATGGTGCCTTCCTAACGGCTGTAGTGAGGGGCCGTGCACGTACAATGCCACGGCCTCCGGTTACTAGCTGAGGGTAGTTGCTCTCCTCCACTAGATGAGGTATCCGGTTCCCTTTCTTGGCCTGACACCCCTACTCTGGTAGCGGCGGGTGTGCGGTGGCGGCTGGCCGGTCCGCACCCCTGGGGTCCCTTCACTCCACTCCTGGAGCCTCCTCCGTTCCTCTCCCTTCCTTCCTTCTCCTCCAGGCCCAGGCCTTAAGACTTGGCCTGCCTGCAGAGCAGAGCCCATGCAGAGCCCCTGCTCCCAGCCTCCTTCTCTCTCACTTTCTACTTCTTTTCTTCTGACTCCAAGATTGTGCCCACCATATATACTTCCCTATCCAGTGCACCCGGGATCTACTCTCCCCACCCACACACTACCGGGTTCCCCCTTCCTAGGTGTTCCCTGCCCCCACTCCAGCCAGGGACAGGGGCAGTTGTGCTCACTCTTGGGAGCATTGTCGCCCTGTCCCCCAGAAATGTGGTGTAGTGCATGTGGGTATTAGGGTCCTGAGCCACACTCCATCCTTACCTGGAAGTGAGATATCACACCTCTGGGTGAGATGCAATACCTCTGTAGCGACCGAATCCTCGGGGCGCTACATATGCTCTTCTAAAATAAAACGAAACAACAAATAACTTTAAGCAACAAATAAGGATAAAAAGAATAAAAACAATGAAAAATTTAAAAAAAAATGGAAGGGAATGAATGGAGAACGAAAAATATACTATTTCTAATTGTTCTTCTCAAAGAAATGGAGCAAAACTCATATGTTCATTCAAATCATCTGGATTTAAGGTTTGTAAGGTCCAAATCCATTTTGTTTCTAACCATTTTAGTAAGCAGGTGATCTGACCTCCACGCGGACCCAACACAATCCGGTCTATGTCCCTCACTCATAATCCTTGGGGTCACATTTATGAAATTGTTTGAAATGTCTTGGTAGTGTACAGAGCTCCTCTGTCTCCACAGTGTCCCTTGCAGATAGAATGTCCCTTATATGTTCACTCACTCTGACCTTTAAAGGTCGAGTGGTTAATCCCCCTTAAATTTTGGAGCAGGAACATTTGGCATAATATATTATTGCCCTTGTCGAGCAGTTGATAGTTTGGGTAATTTTATACTCCTTAAGTCCATCTGAGGATTGGAAGGTCGTAGCATGCTTTATATTAGGGCATGCTACACATCTTCCACAAGGTTGGCACCCCCATCTGGGACCACGACTTTGGGTAGAGCATAGCATACGTTGATCATTACGACTATAATGGCTCTGCACCAAAATGTCTCTCAGATTCTAACTCCGTCGTGCAACTGTAACGGTGGGCAGGGTGGTAGTCGCTGGCGAGTGGCATGTCAGTTTCAGTGTTTGGATCTCCACCCTGGCCCGCTACAGACAATGGGGACTCTGAGAATCCCTGGGTGTATGTGGGCTGTGGTGATTCTGTGGAGGGAGCCTCAATACTCACTTCTGACCCTCCGTCCCGGGTGTCGAATCTTTCAGCCTTCAGAAGGAGGACACCGGACAGTTTGATAAAAGCCAAGTCTATTTTACTTGTCAAACTATCAGTATACAAAGGATAGCAGGAATTACACTTATTCACTTCTGCACCAAGCAGAGGCACGTTCTTGGTGGTTTCTGGTGACGGCACAATACTTGTGGCAAATGTTACTGATAATTCACAATCTAGGCATGGGTTCTCCATATTACCAATGTAGCGCCACCCGGGTCAATGTGTTTCGCCGTGGAATTGCACTCAGAACAATCTTTCCTCGTGAACAGAAGTAAGGGAGCTTCTCCCACTATCTTCTTCCTATTCGTGCCCAGACCTCACTGTCTCCATCCATCTGACTGCATCACCCCGGCCTATCCAGCAATAGGGTCGTTCCCGCCACCTGTCTTAGAAAGGTTCCTCAAAGGACTCTTCCTCACTGTAAGTCCCCCAACTTGCCTGTGTCTGGGAGAACACTGTCACCACTGTAGTTTTTTTGAGAACACTTGCTTCCTTTTACACTGGCTCCCACACACACCCTTCTGTTGTACTGGTTCCTGTGTCCTCCTGACAGGTCCTTAATCACTGTCTCTCACTCAACTTAACTAAAATGGCTGAAACTAAACTCCCAGTGTTCCCTCACTCACTAAGGGCGGGCCCCAAACCAGTTAACCCTGTATGTGCCTCGACTACCATAAGGGTAATGTAATCTTAAGCAGTATCTCTGCTGCCATCTAATGGCCGTACCTGAAAACAACAGTTTTTCAGATGACTCAAACATACACAAGATTATTAAAACAGTACAGTTCCATAGGGGAGTGGAGCAGACATTCTCCACACACCCCTCACACAGCAAAGCTTGGCTGTAGTGGTAAGTATTGTTTTAATGTCTTATCAACTTACATAATTGGCCAATATTTGCTGATACACTTTTTCATGAGATCCCAATGTGAATGATATTGTGTAATCATTCTCACTGTATTATTTGTGGCCTGCACTTCACCATATAAACCAAATCGTAACGTTTAGAATTCCTAGCCCTATTATAAGCATGTTTTATAGCCCGATTGCTATACCCACGCTCACGGAAACGGTCCTTCAAGTCCGCCGCCCTCCTCTCAAAATCCAAATCGGAGGAACAAATGTGGCGGATCCGAAGAAACTGTCTGGTAGGTACTGCCCTAATGTGTGGAGGATGTGACGATGAGACTTGAAGCACCGCATTGACTGATGTTTCTTTGCGGTAGAGATCAGTTTGTAACATGCCAAATTCATCACGCCTCACCGTCACATCCAAGAAATCGGTCATAGTCTTACTATACTTATATGTGAGACGAAGATTGAGAGAGTTGTCGTTAAGCTAATATTGGCACACCAGACAGGTTGCACTGATTAGTATTAGAGTTGCGGAGTGATCAGTTTAAAAGGCTCAAATTGTAGCTTGATATGCACATGAGCACTTTTCTATTCATTGGTTTACTTGCACTGCACTTTAGAATGATTTCAGTGGCTGTTCTCCTCTTCTTAATGGGACCTGAAGTGGCATTTTGATCATTTAAGCTTATTGGTGTATTCAATCCTCGCTTTACATGGTATGCACTTTATTTTATTTTATGTAGATGTGGCGCATTAGTGCCACAGGACCCAGAAGGGTGCATGGATGGACTTCTCCACAAGGGGCCCTCACACATTCAAACACCTCCACCCTACCACCTTAGACCACCAGAGGGAGCCCGTTAGGGATATATATAGGGAGGGTGGAGCCATGCAGCTCGGTTAGCGTTTAGAGTCAGACTGAGAGAGAGTCTGGGAGCGTGCTGACGCTCAGAGAGCAGCGAAGAAGCAGCAAGCTGGCTGCTGTGCTTAGGCGAGCCAAAGCCTACAGCAAATGAGAAGGCCTAGTGAGGGCCCGGAGTGGGCCGAAGGCGAGAGGAGAAGGAAGAAGTAACGAGGGGGCAGAGGAGCATACTAGGCTCACCCCGAGATATATACCGAACACCAGGTCCGCGCCTACAGGGACCCTTTACACCCAGTAGGAACCACCAGAACCCCTGGAGGACTTCAGGACCCAGGTTCACCAAACGCTGATTACAGTAACAGGACTAGGAGTGACGGAGGCCCCAGCGTCCAGGGAGAGTGATCTCCAAGAGAAGGCCCTACCACCAGGTCAGCAGGTGCAAAGAGAGACAGTAACCAAGCTAGGCCTAGCTCCAGGCAGGTCAGAAGCTTAGCGAGTAAAGGAGTCCCTATACCTGCTCACTGGGGAGAGCCCAAAAGTGTGCCCTTCGCCCGGAGTACCCTGGACCGTGCCTGCACCATCACCAGTAAAGGTACTGAAGCTTACCCCCGTGTGAGTGTCCGTCTTTCCTCCGGGACCTTCCTGCCGTCTCTCCCCTGCACCACCATCCATTACACCCCACCCTGCCCTGGAGCTAGCTCTACCTGTGGAGAGCCACACCATCCCCGCTGCCGTAACACCAGCTCCAGAGGACTGCTGCGCAGCGGCGGCACCCCTTAGCCGCACTCCACAGGTGGTGTCACAAACACTTTAAATCCCTTATAAATACCCCCCTTTTTACTGACCGCCCTGGGTCACGGACCGGGCCAGCTACCATGATATCCCCCACCGGCATCCACAGAGGCCCGGCTGCCGAGTATCCCACGGCCCAGGGGGCGTGTCATAATACATTTTTAAATTGTTTCAATAAAAAAAATGTTCTTAGTAAAATACTCTTGTTCCTCTCAAACTTAATGGTGGGTGGAATATTATGTTATGTGTAGGTTGATGGGAGTAGTAGTCTCTCATCAGCCAATGCCTGTGACCAGTGGTAAGGTTTTTACCGCTGGTCACAGTCACAGCTGCGGGCTCACGCTATCATCTGACAGGCTGAGCCCGCAGAGCTCTGACAGGCAATAACAATCTTATCATCGATCAGAGCCTGTGTTTCCTGTGCTGTCTCGCAGATGACAGCATAGGAAACCATGGATGTTCAGTCCCTCCATTCATATGAATGGGGTCTGTGTCCAGGTTCGAGTTTGGGTACCGTTCTGGTACCCAAATCAAACTTTTTTTTAGATGTTTGCACAGGTCCGCCCATCACTATCCCTGTTCACGTCTGTCATGGGATTTTCTTGTGTAAATACTGTAGCGAAAAAAGCATTTAGCAGATTGATCTTTCTCTCATCATCTTTCACCTTTTCACCAACAATATTTTTCAGGGGGGCAAGCACTATCATTTTGAGTTTCCTACGGTTTATACAGTTGAAGAATATTTTTGAATATTTTTTGCCACTTCCATTATATTTGGAGACGTATAACAAACCCCTATCAGTATTTTATTATTCTGTCTCCCTCTCCTTATCTTCACCCACAGGAACTCTACATCTTCATCAACCTCACATATATTATCACGTAGGATGGGTTTATGGAAGATTTTACATACAAACAAACTCTCCTCACTTATTTTTATGGTCATGTATAGCCTTGTAATTTAACAGCCCAATCATAATTTTCATCTAGCCATATCTCTGTTATCACCACAATATTATACTTTTTTTCCCAACAATATTAATTCTAATTCTTCCATCTTGTTAGTGAAACTTCTGGCATTAGTGTACATGCACTTAATGTATTTCTCTGTACCTTCATTCCTACATAATGAATTGACTGTCTTAACCCATCCCCCATGCAACCTCCAATTTCATTACTTATGCCCAGGTTACTATCTTCCCCTGCTGTACAGTAAATTCCTCCCCTCATTTAAACACTCCTTCAACCTTCTAGCCATTTCCCCCCCAGCCAGCTTCACCCTCCCCATTGAGGTGCAGTCCATCCCTAGCATAGAGCCTATAGCCAGCAAAGAAGTCAGCCCAGTTGTACAGAAACCCAAAACCTCCCTTATTACACCAACTCCTCAATTCCTGAGTCATTTCTTCACCTACCTAATCTTCCGCAGCCTCTCTAGCATAGCACATGGTACAGGTAGTATTTCAGAATATGCTACCTTAAAGGACCTTGCTTTAAGATTACAGCCTAATTCCCTGAAATCATCTTTAAGGACCTTCCACTTACCTCTAACATAGTCAGTGATGCTAACTAGCACCATGACCACTGGGTTATCATCTGCCCCTCCCAGTAATCTGGCAACCCAATCAGCAATGTGTCAAACTCGAGCGCCAGTGAGAAAACACACCATTTGGAAATCCATGTATTTGTGACAGATTGCCCTATTTCTTCCCCTAATAATGGAGTTCCCCCTAGCAACACCTGTGTGGCCTGCCTTGTGCTCCTATTTCCCCACTTACTGTACCAAACACTCCACGACTTTCAGAGGATGTGTCTTGCTGCAGCAGTCCTATACCTGTACTGAAAATCCCCCCATTTGTCAAGTTAGCAAATATGTTGGGGTGTGCCACAACAGGACTAGCCTCTCTGGCTCTCTTACTTCCGCCCTGCCTTCAAACTGTAACCCAGCTCATTGCAATCATCATATTCAAAAGAACAGTTTACTTACAATTGCTCATTTTGCCTTTCTACCCAGTTAATTTTTTTTTTTTTTCTCTATGGAGAAAGTCACCCCCTTCTGTAACTCCTGTCCCAGCTGCTCCGCTGCTCCCAATTCCAGGGTCTGTTTCAATGATGACTTATGAAGGGAAAAGAGACTTCCTATTTCTACATAGAGCTTAGGAAAATGCAGCTAGTCACGTGATGTGATAGATATATGAAAAAGAGAATAATTAACTGGGTAGAAGTGCAAAATGAGAAATTTTAAGTGTACAGTGTCACATAATATGATTGTAATAACATTTTTTGGATTGGAGTGTTTCTTTAAAAACAAATCACACACGCAAGCTTTTTCACACTCTCCATAATAGATGCTTTGATTACTGTTGCTTTTCCTTAGCTTCAATACAACCTGCAACTCACTGCGATGTCTGCAAAGAACAATGTCCGCTTCTAACATTGTTCTTAGTGGGGATTGCTTTTAAGGACGGTCATAGAAGAAAACTAAAATCCATAAGACCTCTCCAGAATTGATAAAGAAATTACACTTTAAACTCCTTTTGAAGTAGCCCTCACATTGAACATTTGGGATAGGGAGAGAGAAACTAATTAAAACAACATTTGAAGCAGAGAGTCCTGCAGTGACCAGGTAGTTACTACAGAGGTCTATTGTGGGAAACAGTCACCCAGACTGGGATTTGTGTATTCAAGAAGCAGAAAAGCAAAAAATCTAACACCTTCAGAAGTAACTCTCCACCTCATCAAAGTCGGATCATAGGTTTTTTGTCTCTGGAGGTCAGTGATGAATATTGTGGCTTGGATCAATTCAATATTTATTGTGTATAGATTTTCAGCATCGTAGCAAAGGGACAGACATAATGCATTCACTCACATCTCTGTGGGGCCACTAGAACACCTTCAACTTAATAACGGGTCTGATAGATTATGTGAACCAGGACATGTTTGATCTCTATGTAACGGTAAAATCATGATAAGAAATAAGACATAAGTATCTACCATTCGGAACCTTCAGGGGCAAAGATATCCTGTAAGTTGGGGATCTCATAAAATTCTAACAGACCCAACACATCCCACAATCTGCCCGCACATGAGCTCAACAAGGGAAGTTATGTGGATGTAACTTCGAGCTAATAAAAAGCAATATTTGGGTCTGAGTCATTTGTCCATCCTTGGAAGGTGCAGCTTGCTGTAGGTTCTGTCAGTTTTCCTGGAGTTCCTCCCTCCGCTAAGCTCTGAGCCATTTCTCTGACACCATGGTTTAGTTATTCTCTTTCGTTATTCCTTTTTATTTTCTGTAATTGTCTATATTGTATTGTTTGAATCCATTTTGTATCATTTTGTATATTTTTTATAAACACTGCGTATCTTTCTGGATTAAATATATAAATTTAACAGCTCTGTAGCTCTTGCTCTGTAAACTGCATCCCGGAAACTATATGCTACCTGTAACAAGTGTCCAATCGGCCTTTATAAACGATTGGTGGTGGCAGCTAGTGGCTCTTTTGTTATATCAGAGCTGGCAGTGAAAGTATGGGTGGTATATACATATATTCAATGTGCTGGAATCGGAGGTGTACAGTGGTTTGCAAAAATATTCACCCACTTGGCTTTTTACCTATTTTGTTACATAATGACCTGTGTTTAAATATTTTTGTAATCCGATTTTTGTGTGATGCATCAGCACTAAAAAGTCTAAGTTAGTGAAGTGAGAAAAATATAGGAATAAATTGAATGTATTAAATAACTAAAAATTGGCATGTGCATATGTATTCACCCCTTTTGCTATGAATACCCTAAAAATTTGTTGTGCAAGCAATTACCTTCATAAGTCACATGCTTAGTGAAAGGAAGTCCACCTGTGTGCAATATAAGTGTCACATGGTCTGTCGGTATATACACACCTTTTCTGAAAGGCCACAGAGGCTGAAACAGCATTAAGCAAGAGACACCACTAACCAAATTACACCATGAAAACCAAGGAAATTACCAAACAAGTCAGAGACAAAGTTGTTGAGAAGTACAAGTCAGGGTTGAGTTATAAAAAATATCCCAATCTCTGATGATCCCCCAAAGCACCTTCAAATCCATTATCATCAAATGGAAAGAACATGGTACCAATACAAACCTGCCAATAAAGGCAGCACAGGGACAAAAGATAACCTTAAGGAAATGCAGAATTGCCACGCAGAGACTGAAGTAACTGTCCATACGACCACAGGAAGCCGTACACTCCATAGAAGTGGCCTTTATGGAAGAGTGGGAAGAAAAAAGCCTCCAAAAAATATATGGAGGAAGGTGCTGTGGTGTGTGAGAGGAAAATATAACTTTTTGGCTACTAAGGAAAATGCTATATCTGGCGCCAAACCAACATAGCTCTTCACCCTAAGAACACCATCTCCACAGTGAAACATGGTAGTGGCAGCATAATGCTGTGTGGGATGTTTTTCGGCAGTAGGTGCACGGAAAATATTCCAAGTTCAGGGGAAGATAGATGGTGCGAAATACAGGGATATTCTTGAGCAAAACCTGTCTCAGTCTGTCAGTGAATTGAGACTGGGACATAGGTTCACTTTCCAACAAGATAATGTCCAAAAGTATACTGCTAAAGCAACACTCAAGTGTTTTAGGAGAAATGTGTAAATGTTTTGGAGTGGCCTAGTCACAGCCCAGACCATAATTCAATTGAGAATCTGTGGTCAGTCTTGAAGATTGCTGTTCATCAGGAAACCATCTAACTTGAAAGAGTTGGAGCAGTTTTGCCTTGAAGAATGGGCAAAAATTTCAGTGGCAAAATGTTGAAAGCTCATATAGACTTTTCCAAAACACTTTGCAGCTGTAATTGCCCAAAAAAAAACTGTCCAAAGTACTGACTTTAGGGGGGTGAATATTTATGCACACTGAAGTTCTCAGTTATTTTGTCCTATTTGATGTTTGCTTCACAATAAAAAGAAAATCAAATGTTCACAATTGTAGGCATGTTCTTTACATGAACTGATGCAAGCCCTAACAAAAACAATCAAATTCCAGATTTCACTGTTTGGTGGTAGCCAGGCTGTTAGTGTTGCTATCCATGCAGATGCTGGCCTGGCAGGTGGTGCAAATGGCCTTTTTGGGGTTATCTGCAGAGTCTTTAAAAAATAACCAGACTCGGTAAGACCTAATAGTTGTACTAGCAATTTCCATTATGTTGGCATTACAAGGAACGCTTTCCCACCTTGTGTCTGCGGCCACCACACTGCTTCTTCCCGCTTGTTGTGGTGCTATGCCTCCCTCCCCCTGTGTGCTGCTGCTCTCGCTCTGTATGTCCCCCTGTCAGGTTGGGTCATTTACTATATCATCCACCACCTCATCTTCCACTTCCGCACCCTGGTCCTCCTCCTGACTTTCTGGCAATTGTGTCTCATCATCATCGTCATCCACGTCTTGCGACAGTAATTGCTCTTTCCCACCGTCGCCTTCATGTGACCGTGGCTGCTCCAATATTTGGGCATCAATACACGCGTTCTCCTCTTGACTCGCTTGAAGTTGGCCGGGCGAGAGGCCCGAATCTACAAATGGAAAAGTGAACAGCTCTTCGGAGTGTCCAAGTGTATGATCAGTTGTCTCTGGGCACTCGGCATGGTGGGAGGAAGGAGGATCAGGGTGAGGAATATGTGGTCCAGACTCATGGCTACTGAGACTTGACCGTGTGGAAGACAGGGTGGTGGTGGCAAAGTGACTGGAAGCATTATCTGCTATCCAACCAATAACCTTTTGACACTGCTCTGTGTTCAATATTGGTGTTCTGCGGTCCCCTAGTAATTGGGACAGGAAAGTTGAGCGACAAGATGTGGGTGTTTGTTGTGGCACAATTTCAGCTTGCCCATGGCCACGTCCTCAGCCTCGGTCTCTGCATGCACCATCATCATCACGTCCACATCCCTGTCCCTTGCCACGCACCTTGCCCATTTTTAATGGAGGACAATATTTTCCACATTCACTAGAAATGGCCGGTTTTGGAACGCAGTTATATGTGATATGTCTGACAGAGAACCACTGTTTTAAATAGCAGGCCTTTAATTTAATAATACTATTCCACACAGAGACCTAGTGTGAATAGTTTGACCGACTCACTGCAACGAAATGGAAATGGAAGAAATGGCTAATTTTGGAACAGTCTTATAGGTGATATGTCTGACAGAGAACAACGGTTTTAAATAGAAGGCCTGTAATTTACTAATACTATTATTCACAGACACCAAGTGTGAATAGCTTGACCGACACAAAGCAACAGTATGGAAAAGGAGGCCAATATTTTCCATGTTCAGTTTAAATTTCTGGATTTTTATTGCTGAAATATGCAACAGATCTGGCTTTATTCTGCAATGAGAACAAGCACATGGAGCAGAAAAATGGTGTACTCTGGATTGCTTTTTAAGCAAATAACCAGGATTAAGATTAAAAAAGAATTGCTCTGGCCCCTGATATCTGGGGCTATGTCTACAAATATCTGTAATTATTACAGCAGCAGCAGACAGGATGTTCAATGGACCCTCTTGTACTGTATCATACACTGCCTGCCTGCCTAGCATTGATTATATGCAGCTGGATTAGTCCTCAGAGGGACTGTTAGTCCAGATGGATATATATATATACATGTATATATATATATATATATATATATATATATATATATACAGTACAGACCAAAAGTTTGGACACACCTTCTCATTTAAAGATTTTTCTATATTTTCATGACTATGAAAATTGTACATTCACACTGAAGGCATCAAAACTATGAATTAACACATGTGGAATTATATACTTAACAAAAACGTGTGAAACAAACGAAAATATGTCTTATATTCTAGGTTCTTCAAAGTAGCCACCTTTTGCTTTGTTGACTGCTTTGCACACTCTTGGCATTCTCTTGATGAACTTCAAGAGGTAGTCACCGGAAATGCTTTTCACTTCACAGGTGTGCCCTGTCAGGTCTAATAAGTGGGATTTCTTGCCTTATAAATGGGGTTGGGACCATCAGTTGTGTTGTGCAGAAGTCTGGTGGATACACAGCTGATAGTCCTACTGAATAGACTGTTAGAATTTGTATTATGGCAAGAAAAAAGAACCTAAGTAAAGAAAAACGAGTGGCCATCATTACTTTAAGAAATGAAAGTCAGTCAGTGCGAAAAATTGGGCAAACTTTGAAAGTGTCCCCAAATGCAGTTGCAAAAACTATCAAGCGCTTCAAAGAAACTGGCTCACATGAGGACCGCCCCAGGAAAGGAAGACAAAGAGTCACCTCTGCTTCTGAGAATAAGTTCATCTGAGTCACTAGCCTTAGAAATCACAGGTTGCAGCAGCTCATATTAGAGACCATGTCAATGCCTCACAGACTTCTAGCAGCAGACACATCTCTTCAACAACTGTTACGAGGAAACTTTGTTCAGCAGGCCTTCATGGTAAAATAGCTGCTAGGAAACCACTGCTAAGGACAGGCGACAAGCAGAAGATACTTGCTTGGGCTAAAGAACACAAGGAATGGACATTAGACCAGTGGAAATCTGTGCTTTTGCCTGATGAGTCCAAATTTGAGATCTTTGGTTCCAACCGCCGTGTCTTTGTGCGACGTAGAAAAGGTGAACGGATGAACTCTACATGCCTGGTTCCCACTGTGAAGCATGGAGAAGGAGGTGTGATGGTGTGGGGGTGCTTTGCTGGTTACACTGTTGGGGATTCATTCAAAATTGAAGGCATTCTGAACCAGCATGGCTACCACAGCATCTTGCAGCGGCATGCTATTCCATCCGGTTTGCGTTTAGTTGGACCATCATTTATTTGTCAACAGGACAATGACCCCAAACACACCTCCCGGCTGTGTAAGGGCTATTTGTACAAGAAGGAGAGAGATGGGGTGCTACGCCAGATGACCTGGCCTCCACAGCCACCAGACCTGAACCCAATCGAGATGGTTTGGGGTGAGCTGGACCGCAGAGTGAAGGCAAAAGGTCCAACAAGTGCTAAGCATCTCTGGCAACTCCTTCAAGATTGTTGGAAGACCATTTCCGGTGACTACCTCTTGAAGTTCATCAAGAGAATGCCAAGAGTGTGCAAAGCAGTCATCAAAGCAAAAGGTGGCTACTTTGAAGAACCTAGAATATAAGACATATTTTCAGTTGTTTCACACTTTTTTGTTAAGTATATAATTCCACATGCGTTAATTCATAGTTTTGATGCCTTCAGTGTGAATGTACAATTTTCATAGTCATGAAGATACAGAAAAATCTTTAAATGAGAATGTGTGTCCAAACTTTTGGTCTGTACTGTACATACACATATATATATATATATATATATATATATATATATATATATATATACATGTTGTGGAATACCTATACTAACAGGATGTTCAATAGACTCTCCTGCACTATATGCACTGCAGTCTGCCACATACCCTGCCTGCCTGCCTAATTTCTGCTATCACCACTGAAAATATGCAGCTGGATTACTCCTCAGAAGGACTGTTAGTTCAGATGGCTATATATATATATATATATATTGTGGAATACCTATACTAACTATAAAGAAGCAAATCTCTCCCTGACGCAGCAGCACCTCTCCCTGCTCTGTCTACTTCCGGGGTACACTGTGATGAGCATATAGACCTGATGACGCTGTGTGGCCAGCCAATCACTGTAATGCCACAACCAACATGGCTACGGCATTACAGTGCATGGCAGGCAATCCTTGCATGTTCATTGGATCTCTAAAGAGCGCCAAACATGCAAGGAGGGGACCCGAGTTCCTACCTGAGCAACCCGGAAATACTCGCCGAGCGCCGAGCTTGTCGAGCACAGTGATTTTCGGGAGAGTACCGAGCAGTGGCGAGCACGTTCACTCATCACTATTGGTCACAAATGATTGAACTCATGTAAAATAGAAAAATCAGATAGTACTCACTCTCCCCAGATAGAGCGCCAGTTTTCTGTAGCTGCTTCTGTCTCAGTGTTTTGGTAGCTGCTGTGAAGTCATGTCATCAGCACACATCACCGATGCAGCTAATCATTGAGCTCGGGGGCTCATACCACCTTCAGTGGCTTGCTGCAGAGGTAATGTGAGTTGCCGACATGATGTCAGCTCTGCTGCCAAAACTAGATAGAAGTAGAAGTGAAGAGTTGATGCTGGACCTGTGGAGGGTAAGTACTTTTTTTATTTTGTTATTTTACATAAGCCTTAAAACATTTTATAAGTAGAAAACCCCTTTAGACATAGTTGGCTTTTATTGAAATGACTTTATGTATTACAAAATAATTCTGGGAGATTAATCTTAAATATTACACTAAAAAGAAGATATACACTGTTTCCACTTGTGATGCTACAAAATGATTAATAGTTTGGAAAATGATAAGTGTGTGGAACTGTAAGCAGATTACATCTAAAAAGATCAGGCAAATCCTGCTACATCTAATCTGTGCGGGAGATGATTACTTGCTTGGAATAATGATAAGTTTTCATTTTACAAGAGATTGTATTTTCTGTTCTTTCGCTTTTTCTTACATATGTTCTGTATCTATAAAGGAAGAAATTATATTCATGAGGGTTCTTTATAACTTTGAATTTTCAAACATTTACGTACTTCCATACAGAAAGTGTTCTAGTGAATAGATTTATTCTCACAATCTAGACTGATGTCATTCAGATTTAAGTGTTGCCAGTCTTAGGAATTGCCCGCTTTTACCGAGGTCCTGGCATCAATACAAAGAAATTATCTAACATTATTACACATACATCGGGAAAGTATCCAGTCTCTCTCATCTCACATGACTGGGATATTGCTCGAAGCAAAGTACAGAAGATTAAATAGAATTAGTGAAAAGAACGATACCATTATAGGTGTGTACACCTTTAAAGGGAATATGTCAGCAGGTTTTTGCTACCTCAGCTGAGAGCAGCATAATGTAGACAAAGAGATGCTGAATCCAACCATATATCACTTAGTTTGCTTGGTGCAGCCATTCTGACACAGAGTTCTAGATTTAGAAAGGGAATGCAGCAGACCTGAGAAGGCTGCCCCCATTAACACTATGCTCTGTATTTACATTGTCTATTGAAAGTGAGCTGCTTATCACAGGAGAGGAATAACATGCACATGCTACTCTAGTCAGAGCAGTGATAACCACCAGGTGGTAAAACTTTTCTGTGTAAGTAAGCAACAGCACACAACCTAACACATCGTTAAAATCTGTGTTTTAACCCCTATCTCATGCTGTCTTCAAATTACATAGCAAAAAGCCTGACGACAGATTCCCTTTAAAGATAAGTGCCATCAAAACAAATGTTTTTTCAACAGCTGAAAAAATGTAAAGTATTAATGTTTTCATTTTTTAAAACAATATTATCATTTGTGAAGTAAAATATGAAATATAATTTAAAAAGGTTTGATATTTCCACTTTTAAACACTAGGGGGAACAGCTGCTGAAATTTGCCATGAAAACCTGGTGTACAACTTGCTCACATTACGACTGAGATATGGAGCCTGAAAGTCAAAAGTTCAAAACATTGTTACTAGTGATGGGCGAGCAATAAAATGCTCGGGTGCTTGTTGCTCGTGTTGAGCAAAATTGGAATGCTCGGGTGCTCGACCCGAGCAACGAACCCAATGTAAGTCTATGGGAAACTTGAGCATTTTTCAGGCGGCTCCTCCCGGTGGTCTGCAGAGGGCCTAAAAATTGCCCAAATCGATTGGAATAGTGATCAAATGGCATGGGAACAGCATGGGGAAGACCCCTGGAAGCATTTCTGACTCCCAGGTCACTGCTGTCAACAATGTTGTCAGAGGTATTACGCCACTTTTACGGACTCACAATAAAACATGCAAAAACTAAATCAAAATCGATTTTCCTGGGAAATATGTTAAGGAACATCCTTTCCAGGGTAGTGACTTGTATATAAAGCAAAATAAATAACCAAAAGCAAAAATACTTCTCCACACCATGGGCTATGTTCACACATAGTGTTTTTGATGAGTTTTTGCACTTTTGCATTGCTTTCAACCGTGACAAATGCATTCACTGGGAAATGTAATTTTAACATTTTACAGCCTTATCTGGCCATGTGGTGTGTAAGACATGATCAGACACATCCTGTTTCATTTATGAAGGAGGGACTCTGAAGGTCACAAAGCCTATTTTAATAGGGCCATCAGGCGGCCTTTACTATTCTTAAATGGCCAGCAATCGGCCCTCGCTATTCTTAGAGAGCTATCAGCCAGCTATGCTTTGTTGTTCCCATTATTAAAGAGTGGGTCTCCTATACTGTTATTGCATATGCAGTGAGTGGCAGGTCTGCCCAAAATTTGGACGCACCCCAATACCCCATTGAAGAGACTTAGAGGAGGGCCTCCTGAAAACAATGTTCCCATTATCAGGAAGTGGGTCTCCCATACTGTTTGCCTATGTAGTGAATGCAAGGGCTACCAAAAATTTGGACCTACTCCAATGCTCCTTGGAAGAGATGTAGAGGAGGGCCTCCTGAAAAAAAAGTTCCCATTATTAGGAAGTGGGTCTCCCATTGTGTTTGCCTATGCAGTGAATGCAAGGGTTGCCAAAAATTTGGAGGCACTCCATTGCCCCTTGGAAGAGACATGTAGGTCAGAAGGCCTCCTGAAAACAATGTTCCCATTATTAGGAAGTGGGTTTCCCATTGTGTTGGCCTATGCAGTGAATGCAAGGGCTGCCAAAAATTGGGAAGCACTCCAATGCACTTTGGAAGAGACGTGGAGGAGGGCCTCATAAAAAAATGTTTCCATTAGAAATGAGCGGGTCTCCTATACTTGTAATGCTCATGCACTAAGTGTATGGGCTGACAAACATTTACCACTGGGGATGTACATGAACATACTGTATAAAAACATTTTTACGGGCATCATAAACACCCTTTAAAAAAATTATGTGGGTCTAGCATCATGGACCACGGTCACCCTGGTGATATGGTGGCGGAGGATGAGGATGAGGAGAAGGAGGAGGACAAGAGCAAATAGCCAAAATCAGGAAGCGTATACCCATGTGTGGGTGTGAAAAGGTGCATGGGAATAGACCTCCCAAAAAAAGACGCTGGATTTGAATTTATGTTACGCTGCTATCATTCGGTGGTGTTGATAAGTCTGGCCCAATCCGGCCCTTGTTCATTTTTATAAGAGTCAGCCTGTCAGCATTTTCAGTTGACAGGTGGATGCGCTTATCAGTTATAATTCCACCAGCGGCACTAAAAACCTGCTCTGATAAAATGCTGGCGGCAGGGCAGGCCAGGACCTCCAAGGCGTAGAGAACCAGTTCATTCCACATGTCCAGCTTGGATACCCAATAATTATAAGGCACAGAGGAATCAAGGAGGACGTTGGTAAGGTCAGCAGGGTACTCCCTCAGCATCTTCCCAAACTTTGCACTCCTTGTGAGAGTACCTCAGGGCCTGTGCGATGGGAGGGGCTGAAAAAACTCTCCAGGAACTTTGACATTTTTCCTCTGCCTCTGCTGGATTGGTGTTATGTCTCTCTCGGCTGTACTCCTTGGTTGTCCAACAAACTGTGACCTCTACCGCCAGCATTTTCAGATGGGAGTTTTTTTAATAGTTCCGCAACAAGGGCCTTCTGGTACTGCCCCATTTTTGTAGACCTGTCTGCCTCAGGAATAAGAGATATTAAGTTCTCCTAGAAGTGTCACCAACCAGTAATGACTGTCATCCAAAATTTTGAGAACGTGAGGGTCACTGAAAAGGCAACGTAACATAAACTCAGCCATGCGTGCCAGACTGCTAACTGGCAAGACTTCTGTGTCCTCACCAAGAGGATGACTGACCATGCTCTCCTCCTCCTCCTCCCTGTCCTCAGGCCATCCACGCTGAACAGACTGTATGACAGTTGTGCAAGTAGTACCGTCTATAGCGCATGAAACTAGCTCCTGTTCTTCCTCCTCTTCCGCTTCCTCATTGTCACCCAATCCACGTTATGATGAGATGAGGCTGGGCTGTGTGTAATCACCCTGTATAGTTCCTTGCTCCATCTCATCATGCTTCGCCTGCAATGCATCCTCTTTGATTGTGAGCAGAGAGCGTTTCAGAAGACAGAGAAGCAAGAAGGTGATGCTAATTATGGCATCATTGCCACTCACCATCTTGGTGGAGTCTTCAAAGTTTTGGAGGATGGTACATATGTCTGACATCCACGCCCACTCCTGAGGTCTTATGTATGGAGTCTGAACTGAATACCGACGGCCTTGTTGATGCTGGTAGTCAACAATTGCCCTCTTCTGCCCACAAATCCTTCCAAACATCTGCAGTGTAGAGTATCAATGCGTGGGGACATCACACACCAGTCTGTGAGCCTGAAGCTACAAACGCTGCTGAAGCACGACAAGGGCGGCGGAATCTGTAGCTGACTTTCTAAATTGGGCACACAGGTGGCGTACTTTGACAAGCAGATCTGGCAGCTCCAGGTAGCTTTTGAAAAACCGCTGAATCACAAGGTTAAGCACATGGGCCAGGCATGGTATGTGTGTGAGCTCATCTCGCCTCAGAGCCGCCACCAGGTTCCGGCCATTGTCACACATGACCATGCCTGGCTGTAGATTCAGCGGTTTCAGCCACAGATCTGCCTGCTCTTTCAGAGCTATCCTAAACTCTTCAGCATTGTGCGGTTTGTCACCCAAGCATATTAGCTTCAGTACAGCCTGTGGTCGCTTGGCCGAGGCAGTGCCGCAGTGCTCCCAGCTAGTGGCTGATGTGGTCATTTCGGAGATGGAGGCTGAAGAGGAGGAGGAGGCTGAGGAGGATGATTAGCAGGAGCTGTAGACTGTGGGGGCAACCCTGATTGACCTAGGGCCCGCAATCCTCGGCGTCGGAAGGATGTGCTCTGTCCCAAGGTCTGACTGGGTCACGGCTTCCACTGTGTTAACCTAGTGTGCCGTCAGCGAGATGTACCATCCCTGCCCACAAGCACTTGTCCATGTGTCCGTGGTTAGGTGGACTTTCCCTGTAACTGCATCGTTGAGGGCATGGCTAATGTTGTTGGACACGTGCTTTAGTAATGGGGGGACGGCACACCTGGAGAAATAGTGGCGGCTGGGACCGAGTACCGATGGATGACCATCAGGTTGTGGAAAGTCTCCGTCTCCATGAGCCTAAAAGGCAACATTTCGAGCACAAGCAGTCGTGAAATGTGGGATTTTAGGAGTGTGGCCTGTGGGGCGTTGGCTGCATATTTGCGCTTGCATTCCAAGGACTTTGGTATGGACACTGAACGCTGTGCTGAGACAAGGATGTTCTTGCTGATGGTGTTAGTTGAGAGTGTGCAACGACAGGTGCAGGGCAGGAGGCATCTTCGCATGCACTATGGACAGGGGATTGGCTTGCACGCACAACAGCGGAAGAAGGAGTGGTGTCACCCGCAGACACTGTTCCTGGACCCTGGGGTTTGGCCCACAAAGTCGGGTGCTTTGCTGCCATGTGCCTGATCATGCTGGTGGTGGTCAGGATGATAGTTTTGCTACTCCTGCTGATGCTGGCCTGGCAGGTGGTTCAAATGGCCTTTTGGGGTTATCGGCAGAGTCTTTAAAAAACAACTAGACTCGGGAAGACCTAACAGTTGTACTGGCAAAGTCTGTCGTGTTGGTGTTACGGTGAATGGTTGCCCGCCTTCTGTCTGAGGCCACCACACTGCTTCTTCCTGCCTGTTGGGGTGCTCTGCCTCCCTCCCCCTGTGTGCTGCTGTCCTCGCTCTGCATGTCCTCCTGTCAGGTTGTTTCAGTTACTATATCATCCACCACCTCGTCTTCCACTTCCGCACCCTGGTCCTCCTCTTGACTTTCTGGCAATTGTGTCTCATCATAGTCCACCTCTTGTGACACTTTCCCACCATCGCCTTCATATGGCCGTGGCTGCACAAATATTTTGTCATCGCTACATGTGATCTCCTCTTGCCCCGCTTCAAGTGGATCAGGCGAGAGGCCCGAATCTACAAATGAAAAAGTGAACAGCTCTTCTGAGCACTCGGCATGGTGGGGGAAAGGAGGATCAGGGTGAGGAATATGCAGTCCAGACTCACGGCTACTGAGACTTGACCATGTGGAAGACAGGGTGGTGGTGGTGGTGGCTAAGTGACTGGAAACATTATCTGCTATCCTACCAATAACCTTTTCACACTGCTTTGTGTTCACTAGTGGTGTTCTGCAGTCCCCTATTAATTGGGACAGGAAAGTTGAGTGAAAAGATGTGGGTGTTTGTTGTGGCACAATTTCAGCTTGCCCACGGCCTCGGCCCCTGCATGCACCATCACCATCACCATTATGTCCAGTTCCCCATCCCTTACCATGTGCCTTGCCCATTTTAAATGGAGGACAACATCTTCCACGCTCACTACAAATGGCTGAATTTGGTGCGAACTTATATGTGATCAGTGTGACAGACAAACCACAGTTTTAAATAGCTGGCCTGTAGGTAACTATTTTTAACAGCGCCGACCTCGTGTCAATCAGTTCACTGACAAACTGCAACAAAATTTAAATGAAGGCCAGAAATGGAAATATTTTCAGCGCAATTATATATGAACCATGTAACGGACAAACTACAGTTTTAAATAGCTGCTCTGTAGGTAACTATTTTTAGACAGAAGGACTGTTAGTTAAGATTAATATGTGTCTCTAAAATAGTCTGGTATACCTACACTAACTAAAAACAAGCAAATCTCTCCCTAGCTCAGCAGCACCTCTCCCTACACTGTCTGATTCCGGAGTGACTGTGACGAGCATGGCGGCGCCAGGTCTGATATAGACCTGATGACACTGTGACGCCAGCCAATCACTGTAATGCCACAACCAACATGGCTGCGGCTTTACAGTGTGTGGCAGACAATCCCTGCATGTTGATTGGTGCTCTAAAGAGCGCCAAACATGCAGGGAGGGGACCCAAGCTATCGCCGAGTATTCCTGGGGTTGCTCGGCGGGAGCTCAGTTCCCCTCCCTGCTTATTTGGCACTCTTTAAAGTGCCAATCAACATGCAGGGATTGTCTGCCACACACTGTAGAGCCGCAGCCATGTTGGTTGTGGCAATACAGTAATTGAGCATCTCGAGCAGTGAGATGCTTGGGCGAGCACCGAGCAGTAGCGAGCATGCTCGCTCATCACTAATTGTTACCCTTTTGCTTGTATTTCACACTGTAGATGTTCCTGGAGAAATTGGAAAACAAATTTAGAGGTCTGTTTTCTCCTGTTACCCTTGAGCACATTAAAAATTGGGGGATAAATCTATAATTTCATGGCAAAAATGAAAATTTAAATTTTTCCCTTATCGATGTCATAAACCTTTATGAAGCACCTGTGTCCAAGATACTTACAGCACCGTGAAATGAATTCCATGAGGGGTATATTTTCTAAAATGGAGTCGGTTTTGGCATGCACTTTTTGCATATCAGGGACTCGTCCAATGCAATGTTGCATCTACAATCTAAACTAGCCAATATTGTGCTCTAAAATTCAAATAATTCTACTTCCCTTCTATAAAGTGAGCCCAAACAGTAGCTTGTATCCAGTTAAGGTTTTGGCGTACTCAGGGAAAATTGCTAAACAAATTGTACAGTCCATTTTTTTCTATTAGCCTTGTGGAAATTAAAAATTATTCATTTTCATCCAAAAATTTAAATTTTTCATTTTTTCATTCCAATTTGTAATTATTCCTGTGAAATACCTGTGGTTAAGAAAACCCATCTTGTTTGATGGTTTTCTAATATATCAAACCCTAAAAGTAATTTCAACGATGAAGTGATCCATAAGAATGGGTTTATGAAATTTCATTGAAAAAATGATAAAATGCTGCTAAAATTTTAACCCTTCTAACATCCTAAAAAAAATCATTTAAAAAAAGTAAACATACATAGAAGTAAACATAAACTGAAGTAAACTATTTTATGTAGTATCTGTTTTAATAGCATAAAAATTCTAAGTTTGACAATTCAGAGTTTTTCTACATTTCTGCCAAATGTTCAATATTTACAATAATAAAAGCAAATTTTATCGATCTGAATTTACTATGAACATAAACTACAAAGTATTAAAAACAATCTTAGAATCTCTGGAATATGTAAAAGCATTCCAAAGACCTTGTCAGATTTGAAAAATTTGAGCTGGTCAGCAATGAGAGAACTGACTTCAGCGAGAAGGGTTTAATTTCAGAAGCTCAATTTTAAGGGGCTCTCTACTTTGGAAAATCACTACTTGTTAGGGCGTATTCAGATGTCCATGTAAATCGGTCTGAGATTGAACTGCAATGCACCAACTGACCTCGACACGAGCTTGACAGCCTCATAGAAAAACATGAAGCCGTCATGCTCTGGTCAGGAGACCTGTAGCCAGTCTGTGCATTGTGGTATGATTTTCGACCAATTTACTCTGATGTCTGAATGTGCCCTTAGAATGATTTCTTCAATAAATGCACTACACAAAGTGATCGTCTGCTTTTTAGACTCCCAAATATATTAGATTTTTCCTAACCTTAAGATCGACCAGCAGGCAGTGTATTCTGCTTTATGGCCTCCCAGAGTTTTCATGATGATAATGTCAGTGAGAGAAGGATCAGGTGTGCTGAATTTCAATGGCTACTCCTTTTGTTCTCCTTACAGATAATGCGCTGTCAGAGGAGTGTGGCAGCAGCTTTTTCATATAGCACACAGGAGTACTTGGCTGAGCATTTCTTTGTAAGTAGAGAATCAGGGTAGATAGCTGTCCGTGAACGATCATTTATCTGAAAGCTACCTAATATATGTATGGGGCATTTCCCCCAGGGATCAGTGTTAATCTTTGGGGAAATCTGACAGTAAGAATTCATGTTCCCTCCAGTGTTTCCACAGGAGAGATGAATTATTGTATAGTGCGTGTTCATATGTTTAATGGAGAACACGATACCAAGAGATACTTTTTGTGATTGATCTGCACATTTTTCAAGCTATTAGTATCCTAAACAGAGGACACTTTCTATTTATTAAGAAATTCCTAATAGGGTAAATTAACAATGAAATTCGTTTTCTGAAAGAGAAAAAAATTCTGAAATTTTTGAAACTGTAAATGACCCTCTAAGGTTACTTATCACACATACAGTACGTGCAGTTCACTGTATGATCAATTCATCTGGATTTATCATAATTACATGGCTGTTTTAAGTACTGTGCTCCGTCTCGACGATTTTCAGATCAGCTTCACTCAATGGCCTCCCCTCCAAGCGCTGTTATAAATCCTGAAGCAAATGAGTAAACTTAGATATGGCACTTTGTAATTCATGAGGTGAAGAATAAGGATTATCACATCACAAGGTCATAAAATGGAAGCTGTTTAATATGTTGAGGAGATTATTCCTCCTTGTTTCAGATTGCCTTTAATACATGTTAAACATTGAAGGTGTCATTGTAGAATTCACATTGTACATTCTGCACAGCAGTTAAAGCCTGTTTTCAGAGGACACCCTGCTGAGATTTTATCCTTGTCAAAGAAGAAGGTTTGTAAAAACATTCATCATTTTAATAGGATTTCCTGGTAACAACAATAAGTTGTGGGGAGACTTCTCTTTTCTTCATCTGCCAAATTACTTTTTGTAGAAATGTTAAATTTATGTGACATTTTCACCAGCTGTCAAAGAAGGTTTGTTGGATGAGAAGGTGACTGGGAATTTTTGGCAGAAGTATTTGAGGTGTAAATTTTCTGGATATATTAAAAATTCCTACCATTTTTACCAGTGAGTAATCACCAATACAGAATTTTTTTTTCTCTCTTAAAATGTAACTTTTATTAAAAAGTATGAATAAAATTCAGCCGTAGAGATTATCCACAGGTGAAAAATTAAAGACTTACAAATACATGAAAATACAACTTTGTATGGTGCAGCTTATTCATTAATACAGTCATATGAAAAAGTTTGGGCACCCCTATTAATCTTAAGCTTAATGTTTTATAAAAATTGGTGTTTTTGCAACAGCTATTTCAGTTTGATATATGTAATAACTGTTGGACACAGTAATGTTTCTGCCTTGAAATGAGGTTTATTGTACTAACAGAAAATGTGCAATCTGCATTCAAACAAAATTTGACAGGTGCATAAGTATGGGCACCCTTATCATTTTCTTGTTTTAAATACTCCTACCTACTTTTTACTGACTTACTAAAGCGCTTTTTTTGGTTTTGTAACCTCATTGAGCTTTGAACTTCATAGCCAGGTGTATGCAATCATGAGAAAAGCTACTTAAAGTGGCCTCTTGCAAGTTGTTCTCCTGTTTGAATCTCCTCTGAAGAGTGACATCATGGCTCCTCAAAACAACTGTCAAATGATCTGTAAACAAAGATTATTAAACATAGTTGTTCAGGGGAAGGATACAAAAAGCTGTCTCAGCGATTTAACCTGTCAGTTTCCACTGTGAGGAACATAGTAAGGAAATGGAAGAACACAGGGACAGTTCTTGTTAAGGCCAGAAGTGGCAGGCCAAGAAAAACATCAGAAAGGCAGAGAAGAAGAATGGTGAGATCAGTCAAGGACAATCCTCAGACCACCTCCAGAGAGCTGCAGCATCAACTTGCTGCAGATGGTGTCACTGTGCATCGGTCAACTATACAACGCACTTTGCACAAGGAGAAGCTGTATGGGAGAGTGATGCGAAAGAAGCCGTTTCTGCAAGCACGCCACAAACAGAGTCGGCTGAGGTATGCAAAAGCACATTTGGAGAAGCCAATTTCATTTTGGAAGAAGGTCCTGTGGACTGATGAAACCAAGATTGAGTTGTTTGGTCATACAAAAAGGCGTTATGCATGGCGGCAAAAAAACACAGCATTCCAAGAAAAACACTTGCTACCCACAGTAAAATTTGGTGGAGGTTCCATCATGCTTTGGGGCTGTGTGGCCAATGCCGGCACTGGGAATCTTGTTAAAGTTGAGGGACGAATGGATTCCACTCAGTATCAGCAGATTCTTGGCAATAATGTTCAAGAATCAGTGATAAAGTTGAATTTACACAGGGGATGGATCTTTCAGCAAGACAATGATCCAAAACACCGCTCCAAATCTACTCAGGCATTCATGCAGAGGAACAATTACAATGTTCTGGAATGGCCATCCCAGTCCCCAGACCTGAATATCATTGAACATCTGTGGGATCATTTGAAGAGGGCTGTCCATGCTCGGCGACCATCAAACTTAACAGAACTGGAATTGTTTCGTAAAGAGGAATGGTCAAAAATACCTTCATCCAGGATCCAGGAACTCATTAAAAGCTACAGGAAGCGACTAGAGGCTGTTATTTTTGCAAAAGGAGGATCTACTAAATATTAATGTCACTTTTCTGGTGAGGTGCCCATACTTATGCACCTGTCAAATTTTGTTTGAATGCAGATTGCACATTTTCTGTTGGTACAATAAACCTCATTTCAAGGCAGAAACATTACTGTGTCCAACAGTTATTACATATATCAAACTGAAATAGCTGCTGCAAAAACACCAATTTTTTTAAAACATTAAGCTTAAGATTAATAGGGGTGCCCAAACTTTTTCATATGACTGTATATATGCCCATTAAAGCCCAAATTAAACTCACATCGATAAAGATTAATTCAATTTATCTCCACTCACCAGAGTAGAAAAAATGTACAGTAGAAAGAATGAGAAACAAGGCCACTCTTAATAAAATACAGCAAATAGTATAAATCCTATAGTTCTAGATTCTGGCCCTATACAGCCCTCCTCTTTCCCTACAATGAAATATGACTGAATGAACACAAATGTACTATTAGACTTAGGTCACATATTAGATTAAGTGACAACATTTAAAAATATATGTAAGTTTGGAGATACACCCAAGCACTTTTATGTGTGCCGGCATAATATTAATGAACTTCATTGGCAGGTGTTTGAAGAGTTTGATATTATTCGAGATGTGACAGCTAATAAAAAAAATGTTTCAGCTTGTGGTTTATTGAACAGTCCAACTTGAAACTATGGAACTGAAAGGAATAATGATAGTCGCTTTCTGTGTTGTTGGAATTTCTGTTCATAGGCAGATTATAATGAGGGCAATCTTGGCTACCACCCGGGACCAAGGGCTATAGGCGATCCATGGTCAGATTGCCCTCATTATAATGTTTTGTGTGCCACAATTGGCAGCACAGATCTGCGGGCAGGAAACTTTCCTGAAGCTCTGCTGCTGACAAGACAGAATGTCAGCACAACTCAAGCGACCGTCGCCTTTTCTGTGATTTACTGGTGCCGATGATCTCATCACGCCAGCATGTATGTGCTGGCCACAAGAAGAAGTGGAGCTGAAAAAGATCATATGGAGAGGTAAGTATTAAAAACCTGTTTTTTTTTTAAAATAAACTGAATGAAATGACGGTGAGACAGAGGAAATTACAATGGATCATGGGTAGGAGGAGGGAAAGAGGAAATTGTAATGAATTAAGGTTGGGGAAGGGAGAGAGATGAAATTCTAATGAATTGAGGGTGTGGGTGGGAAAGAAGAAATTATAAGGAATTGAGGGTAAGCAGTAGGATTTGGCAAGCTACTTTGCCAAAATTTTGCTGCAGCTGGGATTCCCCTATAAAGTGATTCTCGACTTTCAAAACGCTTCTGCCAACAGGCTCAGTTACCTAGGAAAAACAACAACAGCGCTGCAGCCAAGCACTTAGTTTAATGGCTGAGGCCAGTGATTATGCTGCGGCCAATCAACAGAGAGAAGGGCAGCAGCTGAGACCCCTTAATTTGCATGCTGCATGTTCCTAAGCATCATGGACAGTGTTCACTTGCACAGAAAAGTTGCTGCCAGTGTCAATGCAGGCTTGGTCTCCTTTCTTGTCTCTGCATCAGCTACCTGCTGACAGCAAGCTCTGTCAATAAAGCTAAGGGGAGGTAGACAGCATGCGAGTTTATGGGGTTGAATGGTGCACTTGCCAGGTCCTTGTCCAGGTTTCAAGGGGTTGTACGCTTTCAAAAAAAAAATTTCTGCAAGCTCAGTTAGATTGAAAAAAACAAACTGACTTTTACTTTCGCTTCCCAGGTCCAGTGCTGTTTTTCTGCTGCTGTCCTGATACTGTTAAGGGAGGGCAATAACCCTTCACGGTTGACCAAGTGAGTGTCAAATTATTATGTTGATTGCAATCCACAGAAAAACAATGTTCTGTATTGGGAGGATTCAAAGAATCTCTGATCCCATTTATTTTGCTTTGCATTTTATATTGTTTTGAGTATATCAAATAGCCAATCAACTCTACAGCCATACTGCAATACTATAGGCTAACTGATGTTAGTACAATTATTTCGGAAACACATATATGGTCATATTATCATTGTTAGTTTGAAGCACTATGGAAATTTTACAAGGTCAAACCTGGCCTAAACAAGTTAGATAAGAGTGTCTGACAAAATGTTCTCTTGAGAAAAGGTTAGTGTGAGATAAGTTCTATGGGAAGAGAAAGAAAGAATGTATGTTATGCAAGGAGTGATAATATCATGATTTTAAAGCGAGCAGACAAAATGGAGTTTCTCTAGCATGAGTATCAATATGTCCTTTACATTCCCCCCTAAAAATTATGTTATTATCAACAATAGGGGTGCTATCCCAGGGTCATGCTTTGAGCCTGAGGGACATTGGTCTTCACTCAATTAGTGCCCTTGTTACCAGTTGAGGCTGTCGCGGCATGTCCATCCCCCTGTCACGCTGTCTCTGTATACTGGAGGTAGGGGGCCTAAGCTGACCCTAAGCTGGGGCCCTGACTAATCCCTCAACCTGGAGGCACTGTTAAAGGTACAGAGGTCCAGGCCGCCAGCGTAACCCCTACCTCCTAAGGATCCCTGCACCTAAGTAATCTAGTCCTGAGAAGGACCCCGATCACAACAAAAGGGGACAAGTAATAATATGCCAACACACAGTACTTAGACGAACGAGACAGTACAAGGGAAAAACCAAAACCACCTTGCATACAAAAACTACACAACTACAACAGAGGGAACACCAACGGGAAAGGAGATAAATGATAAAGCGAGGAAGGGAAAAAACTCTCCGAATACACTTATCTCTGAAACTCCAAATACCACGATCCGCTCTGTTAGTCTGCATGAAATGCTTTCACCGACACTTCCCTAACAGACCAGCAGGCATTTGAAGGAGTCTCACTACAGCAGCATTGATTGCAGCTGGGCGAGGCTGGACCTCGTCTAGCACAGAGAGAGAGAGAATTAACTCCCTCACTGCCAAAAAACACAAAGCACCAAAAAGTCAGCTGCGAGAAGTCAGGCTGTGTAATCGTGACGATCTTCGTGGCGACACACCCGTGACAGTACCCCCCCTTCTACGAGGGGCCTCCGGACCCTCAGGGCCAGGTTTATCCGGGTGAGTCGTGTGGAAGGCCCGAACTAATCGGTCTGCGTTAATATCTGACGCAGGAACCCACATCCTCTCCTCAGGACCATACCCTTTCCAATGAACCAGGTACTGAAGGGACCGGCGATTAAAGCGTGAATCGATGACCCTCGATACCTGGAACTCCAAGTTACCCTTGACCACTACTGGAGGGGGAGGTAAAGGTGACGGTACCACCGGCGCCACATACCTCTTAAGCAACGATCTGTGGAACACGTTGTGAATTTTAAACGTAGGGGGGAGGTCAAGACGGAATGCCACCGGATTAATAATAGAACTGATTCTGTACGGCCCGATGAACCTGGGACCCAGTTTCCAGGAGGGAACCTTAAGTTTTATATTCCTGGTAGACAACCATACCCGATCGTTCACACTTAGGTCCGGACCAGACACTCTCCTCCTATCAGCCATACGTTAGTATCGGTTCCCCATAGTATTCAGATTCTTCAGCACCCCTCTCCATACTGAAGCGAGTGATGAGGAAAATCGTTCCTCCTCAGGAACCCCCGAAGAGCCCCCCCTACTGAAAGTACAAAACTGGGGGTGAAAACCATATGCCCCAAAAAACGGGGACTTACCAGTGGACTCGCTCCGCCTATTATTAAGAGCAAACTCTGCCAGAGGTAAGAAAGAAGCCCAGTCCTCCTGGTTCTCTGACACAAAACACCGGAGATATGTCTCCAAGCTCTGGTTCATACGTTCCGTCTGACCATTGGTCTGAGGATGAAAAGCCGATGAGAACGACAAATGCATCCCCCGCCGTGCACAAAACGCCTTCCAGAACTTGGACACAAACTGAGACCCCCGATCAGACACCACCTCGGAGGGTACCCCGTGAAGCCTCACAATCTCCCCAATGAACACCTGCGCAAGAGTTTTAGCATTAGGGAGAGCCGGAAGAGTGATAAAATGTGCCATCTTGCTGAACCTGTCCACTACAACGAGTATGACCGTTTTACCCGAAGACGGAGGGAGGTCCGTAATAAAGTCCATAGACAGATGAGTCCAAGGACGCTCCGGGATCTTCAAAGGTAAGAGGGCCCCAGAAGGACGGGTATGTGAGGTCTTAGAGCGCGCACAAACCCCACAGGACGCGACAAAAGTTACCACCTCCTTATGTAAGTTAGGCCACCAAAACCGACGCGAGAGGAGATCCACAGTTGCTCTACTCCCCGGGTGTCCTGCAAAAACTGAGTTATGGTGTGCCTCGATCACCTTTTGTCGCAACTGATCTGGAACAAACAGTCTCCCCGGAGGTCCAACAGGGGCGTCCCCCTGAGCCTCCAATACCTCCTCCTCCAGCTCAGAGCATACTGCCGAAACCACCACCACCTCTGCCGGTACGAGAAACTGAGACGAACCTAGGGACGAAATACCTACTCCCAGATTGCCGTCCACCACACAACCTGGGATCAACAGTTTTCCGACGACTCTTCACTCTGCAAGGGACGGGATGGACACCCCCCAATAAAATGTCCCTTTCTCCCGCAGAAGAAACACCTTCCTGTCTTATGGCGCACCACCGGTCCCCTCCCCCGAAATGATGTCCCTCCTAATTGCATAGGCTCCTCTGGACTGACCAGGGGAACCACCATATGAGGGGACCTTGTAGGAGGTGGAGTCATCACAGGGGGTAGAGTTATCCCGCACCTCTCCCGAAGCCGTCTGTCAACGCGAATAACAAGGGCCATAGCGGCTTCTAGTGACGCGGGAGAGTCATACTGTGCCAACACATCCTGTAATTTGTCGGATAAACCTTGACAAAACTGGCTCCTAAGAGCCGGGTCATTCCACTGGGTGTCCGTGGCCCACCTACGGAACTCCGAACAGAATTCCTCCGCCGGACGATCTCCCTGCTGGATCCTACGTAACTTAGACTCAGCAAGGGAGATCCGATCTGGGTCATCATATACGAGTCCCAGAGCAGCGAAAAACCTATCCACTGACTGGAGAGCCGGGGAGCCCGGGGAAAGAGAGAACGCCCAAGATTGTGGGTCCCCTTGTAGGAGCGAGATGACAATTCCCACCCTTTGTTCTTCACTCCCCGATGACCGAGGCCGCAGCCGAAAGTACAACTTGCATGCCTCCCGGAAAACAAAAAACTTGTCCCGCCCCCCAGTGAACCTGTCAGGGAGAGCTACTTTAGGTTCTGGTCCGGCTTGCTCCTGAGGATACAAAACCTTGGACCTAACGTCCGCCAGCTCCATGGACAAACTCTGCAACTGCCGAGCTAGACCGGCTACTGGATCCATGGTAGCTGGAGAAAAACTAAGTGGTCGGTGAAAATGTCACGCTGTCTCTGTATACTGGAGGTAGGGGGCCTAAGCTGACCCTAAGCTGGGGCCCTGACTAATCCCTCAACCTGGAGGTACTGTTAAAGGTACAGAGGTCCAGGCCGCCAGCGTAACCCCTACCTCCTGAGGATCCCTGCACCTAAGTAATCTAGTCCTGAGAAGGACCCCGATCACAACAAAAGGGGACAAGTAATAATATGCCAACACACAGTACTTAGACGAACGAGACAGTACAAGGGAAAAAACAAAACCACCTTGCATACAAAAACTACACAACTACAACAGAGGGAACACCAACGGGAAAGGAGATAAATGATAAAGCGAGGAAGGGAAAAAACTCTCCGAATACACTTATCTCTGAAACTCCAAATACCACGATCCGCTCTGTTAGTCTGCATGAAATGCTTTCACCGACACTTCCCTAACAGACCAGCAGGCATTTGAAGGAGTCTCACTACAGCAGAATTGATTGCAGCTGGGCGAGGCTGGACCTCGTCTAGCACAGAGAGAGAGAGAATTAACTCCCTCACTGCCGAAAAACACAAAGCACCAAAAAGTCAGCTGCGAGAAGTCAGGCTGTGTAATCGTGACGATCTTCGTGGCGACACACCCGTGACACCCCCCTTGTTAGTTGATATAATCATAAGCTCAGATCTGAGGTTGGTCGGGGCAAGTGGGTAAAGGTCATCATTCCCTTGTCATCCAGGTCCTCAATACTGGTTACATGTCCGTGTATAGTAGCATGGATGTTGGTTGGCAGCGTCCTCCTTGCTCTCTGATGACTGGCAGGCTTTCCTCATGCAAAATGGAATACAATAAAAGACTAGTTTTAGTAAAACATATATTAACAAGCAAGCAACAATATGCAACACTCTCTGGTCAATTCATTATGTTTGTTATACTTTTCCCTGAGTTTCCTAATGTCTTCCATTTTTGTCTTTAATTGTATATTAGAGTCGGGGTCAATATAGTGACAACAGGCTGGCAGGCTGGGCCTATAACCTGACACATCCCTTCTTGAGCTGCTGTCAAAAAGGCCAGCACTAAGGTATGTTGATTAGCTACTATGATAAGTTGATTCTGCACTGCAACAGTAGTATTAATTACTTCCAAAATATTCTAAATCGGGTCATCTAAGTAATCAGTGACTAGTGTTGAGCCACGCCCGTAGTGTTCGGGTTCGGTTCGGTTCGTCGAACACCGGGATGTTCGAGGAAATGTTCGTCGAACTGTTCGTCGAACACCTTAGAACACCGTTAAAACCAATGGCAGGCAAACAAAAACACATAGAAACACATAGAAAACACCTTCAAATGTGTCAAAAAGCTGAAAAACTGCTCAGAAGACGCTCTCTTTAAAAAAGCCGGCTGGCAATTCAGCAGCGGCATACACCAGTACCCGACAATTTAGACAAGAGGGAATAGAGCATCACACATAGATTAGATAGATAGAAACATGTCAGTCACATATATAAGAAGTACAGTGACAGTGTTGGTTACTGTACTTGTCATTTAGTGTAAAGGATTTATTAAAAAAAATATTAGTGTTTTCAGGCACCGTCTCTTTAAAAAAGCCGGCCGGCAATTCTGCAGCGGTACCCGACAATTTAGAACAGAAAGAATAGAGCTTCACACATATATTAGATAGATAGAATCATGTCAGTCACATATATAGTAAGTACAGTGACAGTGTTGCTTACTGTACTTGTCATTTAGTGTTAAAATAAAGGAAAAAAATTGGCGTGGGGTTCCCCGTAATTAAAGTCTCTAGCGGAGGTTAAGCAGACGGCTGGGGCAGATGTTTGAAGCCTAGGAAGGGGGTAATACCCATGGAGCTTCCCAGGCTACTGATATCAGCCCCCAGCTGAATACCTAGCCTTTACTAGCTATTAAAATGGGGGACCCCCCCAAAAAAATTACGTGGGGTCCCCCCTATTTTAATAGCTAGCAAAGGCTAGGCAGACAACTGGGGGCTGATATTAATAGCCCAGGAAGGGTGCCATGAATATTGGCCCCCTCCCAGGCTAGAATCACCAGCCGTCAGCCGTCCCAGAAATGGCGCATCCATAGGATGCACCAATTCTGGCACTTAGCCTCGCTCTTCCCACTGCCCTGTAGCGGTGGCAGTGGGGTAATAGGGTTGGGGTTGATGTCAGCTTATAATGCCAGCTGACATCAAGCCCAGGTTAGTAATGGAGAAGCGTCTATAAGACACCCCCATTACTAACCCCATAGTCAAAGTTAAAAAAAAACAGAAACACCCAGAATAAAGTCCTTTAATTGAAATAAACACACAATTCTTTATTGTTCTAAATTAAACCATACTTACGATCACGCCTATTCCAGCTGAAGCCAACGATCTCCTGCAATAAAAGAAAAATAATAAAGCAACATCATCCTTACCTTTCGATGGTTCCCAGGACAGCTCCAGCTCTGCTACATCGAGATGACAGGCTGGACCGCAGCAGAACGCTGCCATCCAGCTTGCCATGCCGCACACACTGAGAAGCGCAGGCATGCTTGCGCTCCTCAGTGTCTGGCTGTGACGGCATAAAGATGAGCCGAAGTCATGTCCAATGAACTCAGCTCACCTCATGCACGTCACTGACAGCGTGGGAAAATTCTCCTGCACTCAGCGCTTCAGCGTGAGAAGTTTCCCACGCTGTCAGTGACGTGCATGAGGTGAGCTCATGTCCAATTAACTCAGCTCACCTCATGTACGTCACTGACAGCGTGGGAAAATTCTCCTGCACTCAGCGCTTCAGCGTGAGAAGTTTCCCACGCTGTCAGTGACGTGCATGAGGTGAGTTCATGTCCAATGAACTCAGCTCACCTCATGCACGTCACTGACAGCGTGGGAGAATTCTCACGCTGAAGCGCTGACTGCAGAAGAATTTTCCAATGCTGTCAGTGACGTGCATGAAGTGAGCCGAGTTCATTGGACATCTCGGCTCATCTGGATGCCGTCACAGCGAGACACTGAGGAGCGCAAGCATGCCTGCGCTTCTCAGTGTGTGCGGCATGGCAAGCCTCCAGGGGAGGAGTCCTGAGGAGATAATTTGCATATTCCCACTGCATTTTGGGGTAAGTGAAGAGTCTCCGCGAGCTCAAAGAACACTGGATTTTGGCTGTTGGAGCTGAAAAGAGGACATCAGTAAACCAGGGGAGGAGTCCTGAGGAGATAATTTGCATATTCCCACTGCATTTTGGGGTAAGTGAAGAGTCTCCGCGAGCTCAAAGAACACTGGATTTTGGCTGTTGGAGCTGAAAAGAGGACATCAGTAAACCAGGGGAGGAGTCCTGAGGAGATAATTTGCATATTCCCACTGCATTTTGGGGTAAGTGAAGAGTCTCCGCAAGCTCAAAGAACACTGGATTTTGGCTGTTGGAGCTGAAAAGAGAACATCGGTAAACCGCGCGCCGGTAGGCGCGCGCATTTTGAAGCTTTTTTTTTAAGCTTTTTTCACTGTTTTCAGAACATTAACAATAAGAACATGGAAGAGTCCAGGAGCCATTTGGTGAGCTGCATATCCTGCTACATGTTCACAGACTTGCCAGTGGAAAAGCCAGACTTCACATGCCAGAAATGCAAGCTTGTGTCCCTGTTGGAGGAAAAGTTGCGAAATCTAGAAGAGAGGTTAACTACCTTGAAAATCATTAAGGAAGGTGAAGAGTTCTTAGACAGAGCAGAATTATCTCTTCATGATTCAGAAAGAGAAGAAATTCGAACTGCACCTGAGGAAACAGAGGAATGGAAGCATGTGACCCACAGAAGCAGGAGGATCGAGAGGCAGTCAGCACCCATACTGCTCAGGAACCAGTACCAGGCTCTCACACAGGAGAACCATGAAGAAATACAGCAAGATAAGACTTTGCCAGCAATGAATAACCTTGTAAGCCCTCAGAATCCTCCTGGATGGAGAAAGAAGAATGTTGTGAAGAAAAAACGGAGAGTGGTGGTCATGGGGGATTCCCTGTTAAGAGGAACAGAGGCCGCTATCTGCAGACCAGACATAACCTCAAGAGAAATGTGCTGTCTTCCAGGAGCAAAAATTAAAGATGTGTCTGACAGGATATCAAGACTCTTCAGACCTACAGATCACTACCCATTCCTGCTAATACATGTGGGGACAAATGACACCGCAAGAAAGGACCTGGAAACCATCTGCAGTGACTTTGAAGACTTAGGCAAGAAAGTGAAAGAATTGGGAGCGCAGGTGGTCTTCTCATCCATCCTCCCAGTGGATGGCCATGGAACAATGAGGTGGAATAAGATTCTACAGGTGAACAACTGGCTACGTCGATGGTGCCGTCAACAAGGATTTGGATTTCTGGATCACGGAATGAATTACCTATACGATGGACTACTTGCTAGAGATGGGGTGCACCTTACGAAGACTGGAAAACATGTATTTGGAAGTCGCCTTGCTACACTCATCAGAAGAGCTTTAAACTAGAACAATGTGGGAAGGGAAGCAAAAGGCCAGAAAAAGCCATACAGCTGACAAATACTATTGAGATCTCTGCTACTGGAAGTGGAAAAGAAGAACAAAGACAAAAAAATCTAAATAATAAAAATATGGGAGGAAGAGAAACCAATCACAAACTAAAATGTTTTTATACAAATGCACAAAGCATGGGCAACAAACAAGGAGAATTGGAACTACTAATGCAGGAAAAGGAATATGATGTCATTGGAATCACTGAAACTTGGTGGGACGATGCACATGATTGGAATAAAAGGCTAAAAGGATACAACTTATTTGCAAGAAACAGACTTGATAAACGAGGAGGAGGTGTTGCATTGTATGTTAGAAAAGCGTATATCTGCACAGAGATTGAAGCTTCAGAGACTGGGAGTTCTGTGGAAACTGTTTGGGTAAGAATACAAGGAGAGAACAACGGAAAGGACACCATTGTAGGCATTTACTACAGGCCACCTGGGCAAGCTGAAGATATGGATGAACTCTTTATGTATCAAATGACCAAGTTCTCCAAAAAATATGACGTAGTGGTCATGGGAGATTTCAACTATCCAGACATTTGTTGGGAATCTCTCTCAAGTAAAACTAACAGGTCAAGCAAATTCTTATCCTCTCTTGCTGACAACTTTATCTTCCAAAAGGTAGGGGAGAAAACAAGGGGATCTGCTACTTTGGATCTAATCCTTATAAACAGGGAGGAAATGGTTGAGGAGGTAAAGGTGGCTGGGACCCTAGGAGGCAGCGATCATGCTATTATAGAATTTTGGATAACTAGAGGAGGAAGACATGTGAAGACTCAAACTTCAAGGTTAGATTTTAGAAAGGCAGATTTTAAGAGACTCAGAAAGAGAATAGGGGGGATCCAATGGCTGGATGTCCTTAAGGACAAAAATGTCCAGGAAGGATGGGAAATTTTTAAAAATGAGATTCTCAAAGCACAATCGTTAACAATCCCGAAAAGTAGGAAGAATGGGAAGCATTTAAGGAAACCAGGATGGATGAACACAGAACTTAAACACATGCTAAAAAGAAAGAAAGAAATGTTTATTAAATGGAAAGAGGGAGGCATATCTAAAGAAGATTATAATGCAGTCTGCAGATCCTGTAGGGCACGTATCAGGTTAGCTAAAGCTGACAATGAATTAAGGCTTGCAAGAGATGTCAAAAGCAATAAAAAAGGATTTTGGGGGTATGTCAAAAGTAAAAGAAAAGTCAAAGATGCTATAGGATTTTTACAGGATGAAAATGGAGAAATGGTAAGAGAGGATGCTGAGAAGGCCGAACTTTTTAATTCCTATTTTGCATCTGTTTTCTCTCAGAAAGAAAATGTAACATCAACTGATCTTCACTGTCCTTTTAAAGGAATAGAGGAATCCAAGTTATCAGTAAACAGAAAGATTGTGAGGGAATATTTAGCTAACATAAATGAGTTCAAGTCTCCAGGTCCAGATGAATTACACCCCAGAGTACTGAAGGAGATTGTAGAAGAAATTTTAGAACCACTCTCCATAATCTTTGAAAATTCTTGGAGAACAGGAGAAGTCCCAGAAGACTGGAGAAGAGCAAATGTTGTTCCTATCTTCAAAAAGGGGAAGAAGGTGGACCCAGGGAACTATAGGCCGGTGAGTCTGACTTCTATACCAGGAAAGATCTTTGAACAAATTATTAAACAACATGTATGTAAGTACATGGATAAGAATGAAGTGATTAACCAGAGTCAGCATGGGTTTGTAACTAACAAGTCATGTCAGACTAACTTAATTTCCTTCTATGACAGAATCACTGACTGGGTGGATCAGGGAAATGCTGTAGATATAGTATATCTTGACTTCAGCAAAGCATTTGACAAAGTATCTCACATCATCCTTATTGAAAAAATGACCAAGTATGCAATGGACCAGGCAACTGTTAGGTGGATTCATAACTGGCTTAGTGATCGGACTCAAAGGGTGGTTGTAAATGGCTTCACATCCAGCTGGATGAATGTCTCAAGTGGGGTACCACAGGGCTCCGTCCTGGGACCTGTATTGTTCAACATCTTTATCAATGATTTAGATGAAGGAATTGAGGGTAAACTGATTAAATTTGCTGATGACACAAAGCTAGGAGGGATAGCTAATACTAGAGAAGAGAGAGAGAGGATTCAAAAAATAAACTGGAGCAGTGGGCAGCAACCAACAGAATGGTTTTTAACAGGGAAAAATGCAAAGTACTACATCTGGGCAATAAAAATGAAAAAAGCATATACAGAATGGGAGGAATAGAGCTAAGCAACAGTACATGTGAAAAAGACTTAGGTATACTAATAGATCATAGACTGAACATGAGTCAACAGTGTGATGCAGCAGCAAAAAAGGCAAATACAATTCTGGGATGTATTAACAGAAGCATACAATCTAGATCACGTGAAGTCATTATCGGTCTTTACTCCTCTTTGGTCAGACCTCATCTGGAATACTGTGTACAGTTTTGGGCACCACATTTTAAAAAAGACATCGACAAACTGGAGCAAGTTCAGAGAAGAGCGACCAGAATGGTGACTGGTCTGCAAACCATGTCCTATGAGGAACGGTTGCAGGATTTGGGAATGTTTAGCTTGCAAAAAAGAAGACTGAGAGGAGACTTAATAGCTGTCTACAAATATGTCAAGGGCTGTCACATTGTAGAAGGATCATCTTTATTCTCATTTGCACAAGGAAAGACTAGAAGCAATGGGATGAAACTAAATGGGAGGAGACACAGATTAGATATTAGAAAAAACTTTTTGACAGGGTGATTAATGAGTGGAACAGGCTGCCACGAGAGGTGGTGAGTTCCCCTTCAATGGACGTCTTCAAACAGAGGCTGGACAGACATCTGTCTGAGATGATCTAGTGAATCCTGCTTTGAGCAGGGGGTTGGACCAGATGACCCAGGAGGTCCCTTCCAACTCTACCATTCTAAGCTGGATGGCAGCGGTCTGCTGTGGTCCAGCCTGTCATCTCGATGTAGCAGAGCTGAAGCTGTCGTGGGGACCATGGAAAGGTAAGGATGATGTTGCTTTATTATTTTTCTTTTATTGCAGTAGATCGTTGGCTTCAGCTGGAATGGGCGTGATGGTAAGTATGGTTTAATTTAGAACAATAAAGAATTGTGTCTTTATTTCAATTAAAGGACTTTATTCTGGGTGTTTGTGTTTTTTTTTAACTTTGACTATGGGGTTAGTAATGGGGGTGTCTTATAGACGCCTCTCCACTACTAACCTGGGCTTGATGTCAGCTGGCATTATAAGCTGACATCAACCCCAGCCCTATTACCCCACTGCCACCGCTACAGGGCAGTGGGAAGAGCGAGGCTAAGTGCCAGAATTGGCACATCCTATGGATGCGCCATTTCTGGGGCGGCTGACGGCTGGTGTTTCTAGCCTGGGAGGGGGCCAATATTCATGGCACCCTTCCTGGGCTATTAATATCAGCCCCCAGCTGTCAGCCTAGCCTTTGCTAGCTATTTAAATAGGGGGGACCCCATGTCATTTTTTTGGGGGGGTCCCCCATTTTAATAGCTAGTAAAGGCTAGGTATTCAGCTGGGGGCTGATATCAGTAGCCTGGGAAGCTCCATGGGTATTACCCCCTTCCCAGGCTTTAAACATCTGCCCCAGCCGTCTGCTTAACCTCCGCTAGAGACTAAAATTACGGGGAATCCCACGCCAATTTTTTTTTAAATAAATCCTGTATTTTAACACTAAATGACAAGTACAGTAACCAACACTATCACTGTACTTCATATATATGTGACTGACATGTTTCTATCTATCTAATCTATGTGTGATGCTCTATTCTTTCTGTTATAAATTGTCAGGTACCGCTGTTGAAATGCCGGCCGGCTTTTTAAAAGAGACGGTGCATGAAAACACTATTATGTTTTTTAATAAATCTTTTAGACTAAATGACAAGTACAGTAAGCAACACTGTCACTGTACTTCATGTATATGTGACTGACATGTTTCTATCTATCTAATCTATGTGTGATTCTCTATTCTTTCTGTTCTAAATTGTCAGGTACCGGTGTATGCCGCTGCTGAATTGCCGGCTTTTCATGTTTCACTGTGAGCACTGTTCCCATCGATTTGGGCAATCACTGTAATGCCACAACCACCATGGCTGTGGCATTACAGTGAGTGGCAGACAATCCCTGCATGATTGGTGCTCTAAATAGCGCCAGACATGCAGGACACGCTTTTGGTGCACGAACAGTTATCGAACATAACTTCGAACAGCCGAATTTTTTGCAAATCGTTCGGGTTCGTCGAACGACTCGAACACCGCCCAAAACAGCTCGAATTTGAGATTGGCGAACAGTTCTAGTCGAACACCGCTCATCTCTATCAGTGACTTCCACTAACTATCTTATCTGGTATACTCATTTGTACTAAATGAGGTCTTCCTGATGGGCGTGGGGTCTTGTCCTTGGCAAGTTTATAAATGGTATGAAGAGGGATTGTTCTCAAATCTTCTTTACTATAGGGAATAAGATAAGTGGCTGAAGTTAACCGGGCCAATGTACAAGTCCCCCCTACTCCGACTGGGAGCCATTTGTACGCATTATTCCCACAGATCCAATATGTGGCTGATGGTAAATCCATCCCATAAAGCAGAGTGCTGTAATACTAATTTATGCACCAAATCAATAAAAACTGTGTTATTTGATAACATACACCATGAAGGCATTTGTCCCAGGGGGCTACAATATCCAACATTTGGATTACGACATGTTGGATTACTAGGTTTATATTCAGAAAATTCATTACAAGGGACGTTACCAGATATTTTATAACGTGTCATTGGTGCCTTTTATAAACAGATTTGCATGTACCCATGAGTGATTATGAATGTATCTTTCCAATAATGACAGTTTGGGATGGACCGCCAGAAAGGGCATACTAGCGGCTGAAACTGGTGAGTGAGTACATATCCAACAGTCACTGATCTGGTTGTTTTCTAATTGTCTTAATTCTTGTACCAAAATTTGATGGTGAGTAATGAACTTATTATTAAAGTACTCTGTTGTAGGCTATTCCAGGTATTGACTAGTTTAACCATATATATTATCATAAAATATCTCAGCTGTTGGGATTGTCAGGAGCACTTGGTATGGTCCGTCATACAATGGTTCTAGTCCGTGTTTCCGAACATGCCTCTTTACATACACATAATCTCCAGGCCTGAAGATATGACAACCTTCTGCATCAGCTGGATCTGGAATAGAAGATGATACTAACGCATGGGTGTTAGTTAAGGCTTTGGTAAGCTGAATCACATATTACACAACATAATCTGTTTCTTCTGATAATTGTTGTGGGGTAAATCTAGCTATGGCTGGTTGTGACCCAAACAGTATCTCATAGGGTGACAGTTTGTGTTTCCCTATGGGTGTGGTGCGTATGTGACATGGTGCAATGGGAAGAAGCTCAGGCAACTGGGCCGTAGTCTCCTGCATCATTTTGGTTAACTGCCTTTTCAGTGTGCCATTCAATCTCTCCACCTTGCCACTTGACTGTGGATGGTAAGGAGTATGTAATGTCACTGTTGATCCAATCATGGTAAGTATTTCTTGATATACGCATGAGGGAAAGGCTGGTCCTTGATCACTTTTGATAACTTCTGGGACTCCATACCGGCAAACAACTTCAGAGACCAGCTTCTTGGCGGTAGTCTTGGCAGTCATGTTTGGAACGGCGAATGCTTCTAGCCAATTGGAAAACATATTTACTACCACTAAGCAGTCCATGGGCCCAGGCTGCAACGGCTGGATACAGGAGTCGAGGCAAACAGTACAGTTGTTTCTTCTTCCATAGCCCATCTATTAATTTAGCACTCGCCTCCTTCCACGACTGGCGTTCTTCTTTAGAGCGTAGAGCGTGTGGAGCGTAGCTTTGTGATTGGAGGGACCGGTTTATGCTCTTCTGCAGGTTGATCCTGGCTTGGCACGGAATTTAGCTGTTTGGCCTGTTGCCACGTAAAAGCCACGGACATGGATGTTAGAAGAAGAGCTGCTCGCTTAGCATGGAGATCAGCAAGTGTATTACCTCTTGCTTCAGAGGCATCTGGCTGGTTGGGTATGAGCTTTTACCTTTACGACAGCCAACTGTCTTGGTAGTTGCACCACTTCCATCAATTGTCTGACGTTTTCAGCATTTTTCACAGGAGAACCTGAAGTCAGAACTTTGAGCTCTGCTTCCTGTGCTGACATACTGGGAGGTAAGGCTGCAGCCTCTACCAATGTATCTTCAGTTGTCACAGCATATCCAGTATGAAACCTGCCAGAGGTGTCAGCATATCTGGATCCATCCGTATATAACGTAAGTTCTGGGTCATCCAAGGGTACTTCCCCCACTAGAACAAGTGGAGTTGACTCCGCAGTAATTTGTTCCAGACAATCATGCGTGGAGCCTCTTTCCCCTCTCCTTCAGGTGCTGGTAGTAGGGTAGCTGGGTTGATGGTGGTGCACTGATGAAATTTCACATTTTCTGTCAACATCAACGAACACTGCAACCGCAGGTGTCTCTGTGTGGACAGATGTTTAGGTTGCTGTGTGGCATAAACCGCTCGTAGACAGCTGGGGGAGAGATGCGCTGGGTAATAACCGACTGGGCACTGCTTTGTACAGTGTATCTGTGTGAGTACCCCGGCTTTATGCCTCCTGTATCAGAAACATACAAATGGAAAGGTTGAGCACAGTCCGGATTCCCAAGGGCAGGGGCTGTCATTTTCCTTGACTTTAGTTGCTCAAAGGCTTGTTGCAGCTGTTCTTGGTAGTCCTTGTTGTTTACATCAGCCAGAGTGCCTGTCTTCTTTAAATGCGTCATATAAGGGCTGCATCAGACGTGAGGCGTTTGGGATCCATTGTCTGCAATGTGTACATAGTCCGAGGAACCGTTGCAGCTCTATAGGATCTTTTGGGATTGGTTGCTGGTAGATGGCCGTTTTACTTTCTTCTGTGAGATGTCTGGCACCCTGAGTAAGGCAATGGCCTAAGAAGACCACTTGACCAAGGCAAAACTGAAGCTTCGAGGCTGAGACTCGACAATTCAGTTTTGCTAGATGCTTGAGGAGACTAACACTCGCCCTGATGGACATTTGCTCCGTGGGGGGGGCACACAAAAGAAGATCATCCACATATTGTAATAGCAATAGCACTATCTCAGAGTTGTCCAGCTGCCACGGAAGCAGACAGCTAGACATGTTCTTTGCAAACTGATTAGGGCTATTTTGCGCAGTCTGCGGCATGACCACCGCACCGTCCAAGTCATTTGCCTGCCCTGATATGTAAATGCAAACAGAAACTGACAGTCTTTGTGTAGAGGAATGTTAATAAAAAAAAAAAAAAAAAACGTTTGCTAAATCAATTACTGTAAACCAGACAACGTGTATGTGCATCTATTAGAAGCTTAAGGATATATGACCATCTAGAAAATTAATTTACATAAACACATATAATGCTCTGTCACACACTGATCATGATGATCTTCCTCCTACACATTCTGGGATTCTGGGTGTAGTGTGTATTGCGGCCTGTATTCTGGGTCTGCTAAGATGGCTACCACCAGAAGGAAGCATACTACAGGAAGGGTGCACCAAGATGGCCACTAGCAAAGGGACATGTGGTCAGAGGCTGGAGGTGATGCAATTGGTGTAGCAACATGGCCGCTGCAGGAAGGGTTGGAACTTTGGGAGGACATACAGTACAGACCAAAAGTTTGGACACACCTTCTCATTTAAAGATTTTTCTGTATTTTCATGGCTATGAAAATTGTACATTCACACTGAAGGCATCAAAACTATGAATTAACACATGTGGAATTATATACTTAACAAAAAAGTGTGAAATAACTGAAAATATGTCTTATATTCTAGGTTCTTCAAAGTAGCCACCTTTTGCTTTGATCACTGCTTTGCACACTCTTGGCATTCTCTTGATGAGCTTCAAGAGGTAGTCACCGGAATTTGTTTTCACTTCACAGGTGTGCCTTGTCAGGTTTAATAAGTGGGATTTCTTGCCTTATAAATGGGGTTGGGACCATCAGTTGTGTTGTGCAGAAGTCAGGTGGATACACAGCTGATAGTCCTACTGAATAGACTGTTAGAATTTGTATTATGGCAAGAAAAAAGCAGCTAAGTAAAGAAAAGCGAGTGGCCATCATTACTTTATGAAATGAAGGTCAGTCAGTCCGAAAAATTGGTAAAACTTTGAAAGTGTCCCCAAGTGCAGTTGCAAAAACCATCAAGCGCTACAAAGAAACTGGCTCACATGAGGACCGCCCCGGGAAAGGAAGACCAAGAGTCACCTCTGCTTCTAAGGATAAATTTATCCGAGTCACCAGCCTCTGAAATCGCAGGGTAACAGCTGCTCAGATTAGAGACCAGGTCAATGCCACACAGAGTTCTAGCAGCAGGCACATCTCTACAACAACTGTTAAGAGGAGACTTTGTGCAGCAGAACTTCATGGTAAAATGGCTGCCAGCAAACCACTGCTAAGGACAGGCAACAAGCAGAAGAGACTTGTTTGGGCTAAAGAACACAACGAATGGACATTAGACCAGTGGAAATCTGTCCTTTGGTCTGATGAGTCCAAATTTGAGATCTTTGGTTCCAACCACCGTGTCTTTGTTCGACGCAGAAAAGGTGAACGGATGGACTCTACATGCCTGGTTCCCACCGTGAAGCAAGGAGGAGGAGGAGGTGTGATGGTGTGGGGGTGCTTTGATGGTGACACTGTTGGGGATTAATTCAAAATTAAAGGCATACTGAACCAGCATGGCTACCACAGCATCTTGCAGCGGCATGCTATTCCATCCGGTTTGCATTTAGTTGGACCATCATTTATTTTTCAACCGGACAATGACCCCAAACACACCTCCAGGCTGTGTAAGGGCTATTTGACCAAGAAGGAGAGTGATGGGGTGCTACGCCAGATGACCTGGCCTCCACAGTCACCAGACCTGAATCCAATCTAGATGGTTTGGGGTGAGCGGGACCGCAGAGTGAAGGCAAAAGGGCCAACAAGTGCTAAGCATCTCTGGCAACTCCTTCAAGATTGTTGGAAGACTATTTCCGGTGACTACCTCTTGAAGCTCATCAAGAGAAAGCCAAGCGTGTGCAAAGCAGTCATCAAAGCAAAAGGTGGCTACTTTGAAGAACCTAGAATATAACACATATTTTCAGTTGTTTCACACTTTTTAAGTATATAATTCCACATGTGTTAATTCATAGTTTTGATGCCTTCAGTGTGAATGTACAATTTTCAAAGTCATGAAAATACAGAAAAATCTTTAACTCTCCGTCACATACAATAGGCCTGACAGGCACATCTCTTTTACTTTCATTTCTCCTTCCTCACCAGATTGTGAGGAAATCCTCTCCCTCCAGGTAGTCTCCTGTCTCTAGCAGCTCTGTGAAACCTCATACCACAGTTGGATTGCAGAGCTTCAGGAGGACAGATATAACTGCGCTAATCTCTCAGGCTCATTGTATGTGAACACGTCACACTCAATAAGGTTGGTATTTTATGTTTTTATTCATCACAATTGTTTATTTAGCTTGTTTTATGAATGTATAGCACAAAGTGTGAGGATATTTCATAGAAATAAGGCAGATTAAAAAAGAAAGTGTGCTGCTCAGGCATATACAGTAGTTCCATAACACATATTCCTTCTCTTGCTTCAGATTATCTGCTGAAATGGAGAGGAAAATGTACAATTTATAAAAAAAACCTTGATGTTGAGGAAGTAACAAACATGCTGTTAGATGATGCAGACCCCACACTGAATGAGGATTTAGGAGAGGAAAGTGAGATTGATTCTCATGATGAGGTGAAAGTATGTGAAGTGGATTCTGAAACAGAACAAGATGGTGACAGTGATGAGGATGAAGATGTAGAATCTTATTATATGGGAAAAGATAAAAAAAACCCAATGGAACAAGAAGCCATTCCAGAAAAAACGTAAGGAACCTCAAAACATTATTACTCACCTTCCTGCAGTTATAGGAACTGCAAGTAATGCAAAAACTGCAGTTGAATGCTGGAATAGTTTATTCACAGATGACATTCTGGACTCTATTGTCACATATACCAACCAATATATAGACATTATAAAGGACAAGTTCATCTGCAACAGAACCATCAAGGCCACAGATGAAATTGAACTGCGTGCTTTTATTGGATTATTATACCTTGCAGGAGCTTATAGGGCAAATAGACAAAGTTTGGAGGAACTTTGGATTAAAGATGGGGATGGAGTTGAAAAATTTGGCCTTGTTATGTCCATAAACAGATTCAAGCTTCTAATTCGTTGCCTTCGGTTTGACGACAGAACTACCCGAACCGAACGTAAAACACATGACCGACTTGCTCCAATTCATGATATATTCCAAAAATTTGTTGAAAACTGTAAAAAAAGCTATTGCCCTGGGGAGAATCTCACTATTGACGAAATGCTCCCTGGTTTTCGTGGTAGATGTGCCTTTCGTCAATATATTCCATCAAAGCCTAAGAAATATGGAATAAAAATGTATGCCCTTGTTGATACCAGTAAGACCTACACTTACAACCTGGAAGTTTATGCAGGAAAACAACCAGAAGGTCCTTACTGTGTCAGCAACAAACCCAGTGATGTTGTAATCGGGTCGCAATATAACAGCTGACAATTGGTTTTCAAATTATGATCTGATTGATTATCTGAAAATGCAGAAGCTTTCATATGTCGGAACTGTAATAAAAAATAAAAAAGAATTGCCTACACAGTTTGTATGTGTGAAAGGGAGACAACAGTACAGCATTATGTTTGCATTCGATAATGGAAAGGTTTTGGTTTCCTATGTACCACAAGCAAAAAAAATTGTACTTATTCTATCAACACTTCATGATGATGATGCCATCGATCCTGGGACTGAGGCACAAAAAAAACTGGAGATAATTACATTTTATAATGCAACCAAAGGGGGTGTTGATACAGCTGATCAGATGTGCTCAACTTTCAACGTCAGCAGAAACACCAAACGCTGGCCAATGGTCATATTTTTTGCTATGTTGAATTTGGGTGGTATAAATTCACAAGTCATTTACCTTGAAAACAAGCTTGAACCACTCCGTAGATGATTCTATCATCTGAAAAAATTGGCCCATGAACTAGTGCTTGGAGAGCTACGCAGGAGAAGTATGAAAACAATCGGTATCCCCTCTCGCCTTCAAGTTCAGCTCAAAAGATTCCGCCCAGAAGATGATAGTGAAAATTCACCACCTGCACCACCTCCCAAAAGAAGGAGATGCACCACCTGCACCACGGAAAGCGGAATCAGAATGCTTTCTAATTATGAATGTCACAAATGTCATAATGCAATCTGCCTGACACATGCAAAAATGATGTGTAATTCTTGCTCTTTGCTCTGCAAGTGTAATTTTTCTGGGGAAACTTCAGGATCTAATTCTGATTGAATATGTGTTTAATAGTACTTAAGGTACCTTAAAATTAAGTTTGTTTCCATAAATTTTCTTTGTAGAGTTTTTTGACAGAGTCGAACTGGGGACTATTTGGCGGGAGTTTTGAAATGTTTGTATTTCAGAGTTATTAGTTTTATGTTAAGTAAATGGGTTTTTTTTTCACCTGATTATGTGTAGTCTCTTTTATTACATCCCTATGAAGGTCACTGATCACTTTTAGAGCACTGAAATTGCAAACATTAGATATTATAGGTATTTTTCTAGCCTGCGCCGGACAGTCACATTGTATGTGAACTCGTTAGAACCGATATTGTATGTGACGGAGGGTTAAATGAGAAGGTGTGTCCAAACTTTTGGTCTATACTGTAGGTATAACAGATGAGGATGGGGCACTAGGAGTGGCTTGGGTAGTGGCAAGGGGTGTGTCTCCTGGACGGGGCACGTGACATGCAACACAATAATCTGCTGACAATGGATTCTGCTGGCCACAATTAGAACATTTCCAATAAGTCATTACTCCGCCATTATCGGAGAGCAGTATCTTTGTAATACACATAACATAGCGTCTCTCCCTTATTGTTTGCATTTTTCTCCTCCATTCACCTTTTTTTCCCTTTGCTCTGTATCAAGCCAAGGCCGTTTTGCTATACTAGCAGCTGTAACTGGGCGCTTATCTGGCAGCGCGCATATTTCAGTTAACCATTTAAGTTCCTCCACATATTTACATACAAATTCAGCGCAACCTTTCCTCACATGTATTCACTACTTTCCAACATTTCAACATTCCATTGGTATCTGATATGTTAATCATAACTGTGGGTAGTGCCTGTAAGATGCAGACCTCCTCTATGTGTGCATCAGAGTTTGGATCTTTTAAAGTAAGGATCATCTGACCATTGTCATGGAATTGGATTCGGGATCGGAATTTAGACAAGAGGTCTGCTCCTAAAAGATTTACCGGGCAGATCGGGAATATGCCATTACTTCTGGAAATAGGCCAATTGGAATAGGTTTGGTGAAAGTGTGTTTGTTATGTCTGCCATCTACACCGATCAATATTAGATTGTCGTTAGAAAATTGGACTGGGTCAGTTCAGTGGATTGATTTTAAAATGGAGTTGGCCGCCCCAGTGTCTACCATGAACTTTACCGGATGGATTCCCTCCCACTGGGAGAACTACAGATGAACAGAGCCCAGGGGTGATTATGGGCATTATGATGGCAGACTCTGACAAGTCCCGTGGGCCGGGTGTCGTGTCCTATTTCTGAATACGGGGACTTGTGTGGTGCACTGACCAGCAGGGGTGTGACAGTCCCTTTGGAAGTGTCCTGCTCGGCGACACCTCCAACACTGAAGATGGGACTTCACTACTAGTCTTCTCTCGGAATACATTACTTGCTCATCAGGTACCACCATGGGGTAATAGTGGGGCTGTAAGGGAGGAGGAGGGGGGAGCAAGGGGGAATACTGTGCTATGGGTACTGCGGGTGCAGCAATTACCATTGTACTGATTGTGGCGAGATCTTGGAGGTAGAGGAATACTGGAGGAGACCAGATATCGGGTTTGATTAACTGAGCAGCATAATCAACAAGATCCCTGTCGATGGCCAAGAGTCTTATCTCTCTCAGTTTAGTTGGATGCATGGCAATACACTGCTTTATAGCCCCGACTATTATTTTGGCGGCAACCTCTTTTGGGTGTCCAAAGATACCAGTGGAAATGAATGGCAGGGATAGGGTTGGGGCGGCATGAAGCTGTGATGCGTATGCCAGGGTGTTTTGGATTGTTTCTTTAAGCAGGTGTTGGGACCTGGGTAAATTAACAGACCATGGTCACGGATGTAATCATTAGATGCAGCTTGCATTGTAGGTTCCCCAATACGACATATCTCTGCAGCTAGCCCCCACCAATGCTGCAGTTTCGCATTTGCTGCGTTTACAATGATTCCAACCTGCTGTTGTGGTATACTCCCCATGCCTATTCTCAGTATAGCGGAGAAATTTGATGGACTATTCAGTAAAACAGACGCCACTTCCTGATACTCGCGTCCATGTTCTATTTCCCCAGTTTGGGAGAGGGTGGATAGGGAAGAGTTCAGAGGACCCTGGGTCTCTCTGAATGAAGTATGGACCATGGCAGGGGCAGGTGGGGGTAGTGGTTTATAATACCCCCCGTCTATGTTAAGTAATGGGCAGGTTGGTGCTACCACACCGGGTTTACGTGCTCCACAATTAAAGCACGTCTTGCGCCATCCTGAATTAGAGACCCAACACACATTACAGAGCCAACCATCTGGGTTATATGATGGTGGCTGGCTCTCAGTGGGAAGTGCAGGGTATTTAATCTCTTAAGGTATAAATTGCTCAGTTTCCGGATTCAGAGGCTGGGGTACTGCTACATTTGTGGGAGATGCTTCTTTAGGGGCTTTAGATTTGTATTGTGGACACATAAGTACTTCCTCCTGTACTTTTTCAAAATATCCTTCATCACAAATCTCATGTGCCACTTTCCTAAACTTCTCAAACTTCTCAGCGTCTTCCAACAATCCACAGTCAACTAATCTACCCTTTTGCTTCCGGATGCCTTCATCCCACAACACAGGCTGAAGCCTCCTCCCCTCCTCAGGAAAGTGTAACACTTTTGGTGCATTCTTGCATTCCTAAATTATCTTTTTCCTTCTCAAGACTGATCATGATATTCATCACATCCTCCTCCTCCTGCAGGGGAGACAAAATTCTTTCTGCTCCACGGAAACATTGATTAATCACTACTGCCACTTCACAACCAACAAAGATTCTTAATTCTTGTGCACAGCGGAGCCTGGACAGAGCTCCCAGCTGTTCCACTACTACCTGCTACCTGCTAAAAAACCAAGCAATGTGAACTGAGGTCTAAGATGGTAGACATGCAAGAATTAGGAGCATGTTCACACTAGCAAAAAGAAGCAAACCCTACAAAAGACAAAAGACAAAAATATATCTCATACCCTACCATCATTATATATAAATGTAAAGCAAAGTTGCATAATAAATATAGGGTACTTAGTGAACTATTTTTGATCAAAAAAAGTATACAAGCCGTCCCACCAGCGGCAAGGTGACCCTAAATTGGGACGGTACCTATACTGCCTATATTAAAAACCTTACTGTATATCAAAGTTGAAGTAATGCATATAAAAGGGTAGACAAATAGGACCGGGTCCCAACTCCAGACCACCCAGGCCCGTGGTAAGCTACATATATACCAGTCAGCTCAACAAAGGGGATGCCACACCCTTAAATTGCACAGAATGCAAACAAGATAAAAAACCAAGCAATGTGAACTGAGGTCTAAGATGGTAGACATGCAAGAATTAGGAGCATGTTCACACTAGCAAAAAGAAGCAAAACCTACAAAAGACAAAAGACAAAAATATATCTCATACCCTACCATCATTATATATAAATGTAAAGCAAAGTTGCATAATAAATATAGGGTACTTAGTGAACTATTTTTGATCAAAAAAAGTATACAAGCCGTCCCACCAGCGGCAAGGTGACCCTAAATTGGGACGGTACCTATACTGCCTATATTAAAAATCTTACTGTATATCAAAGTTGAAGTAATGCATATAAAAGGGTAGACAAATAGGACCGGGTCCCAACTCCAGACCACCCAGGCCCGTGGTAAGCTACATATATACCAGTCAGCTCAACAAAGGGGATGCCACACCCTTAAATTGCACAGAATGCAAACAAGACAAAAAACCAGGCAATGTGAACTGAGGTCTAAGATGGTAGACATGCAAGAATTAGGAGCATGTTCACACTAGCAAAAAGAAGCAAAACCTACAAAAGACAAAAAACAAAAATATATCTCATACCCTACCATCATTATATATAAATGTAAAGCAAAGTTGCATAATAAATATAGGGTACTTAGTGAACTATTTTTGATCAAAAAAAGTATACAAGCCGTCCCACCAGCGGCAAGGTGACCCTAAATTGGGACGGTACCTATACTGCCTATATTAAAAACCTTACTGTATATCAAAGTTGAAGTAATGCATATAAAAGGGTAGACAAATAGGACCGGGTCCCAACTCCAGACCACCCAGGCCCGTGGTAAGCTACATATATACCAGTCAGCTCAACAAAGGGGATGCCACACCCTTAAATTGCACAGAATGCAAACAAGATAAAAAACCAAGCAATGTGAACTGAGGTCTAAGATGGTAGACATGCAAGAATTAGAAGCATGTTCACACTAGCAAAAAGAAGCAAAACCTACAAAAGACAAAAGACAAAAATATATCTCATACCCTACCATCATTATATATAAATGTAAAGCAAAGTTGCATAATAAATATAGGGTACTTAGTGAACTATTTTTGATCAAAAAAAGTATACAAGCCGTCCCACCAGCGGCAAGGTGACCCTAAATTGGGACGGTACCTATACTGCCTATATTAAAAACCTTACTGTATATCAAAGTTGAAGTAATGCATATAAAAGGGTAGACAAATAGGACTGGGTCCCAACTCCAGACCACCCAGGCCCGTGGTAAGCTACATATATACCAGTCAGCTCAACAAAGGGGATGCCACACCCTTAAATTGCACAGAATGCAAACAAGATAAAAAACCAAGCAATGTGAACTGAGGTCTAAGATGGTAGACATGCAAGAATTAGGAGCATGTTCACACTAGCAAAAAGAAGCAAAACCTACAAAAGACAAAAGACAAAAATATATCTCATACCCTACCATCATTATATATAAATGTAAAGCAAAGTTGCATAATAAATATAGGGTACTTAGTGAACTATTTATGATCAAAAAAAGTATACAAGCCGTCCCACCAGCGGCAAGGTGACCCTAAATTGGGACGGTACCTATACTGCCTATATTAAAAACCTTACTGTATATCAAAGTTGAAGTAATGCATATAAAAGGGTAGACAAATAGGACCGGGTCCCAACTCCAGACCACCCAGGCCCGTGGTAAGCTACATATATACCAGTCAGCTCAACAAAGGGGATGCCACACCCTTAAATTGCACAGAATGCAAACAAGATAAAAAACCAAGCAATGTGAACTGAGGTCTAAGATGGTAGACATGCAAGAATTAGGAGCATGTTCACACTAGCAAAAAGAAGCAAAACCTACAAAAGACAAAAGACAAAAATATATCTCATACCCTACCATCATTATATATAAATGTAAAGCAAAGTTGCATAATAAATATAGGGTACTTAGTGAACTACCTGCTACCTGCTAACTGCTAACTGCTACCTGCTACCTGCTAACTGCTCCGGACACTCGATATATGTATATCTAGTGGCGTGTCCTACTAACTAACTAACTAACAATGTCCAGTCTTTTCTAAGAATCTTTGTTGGAAGTTAAAGAAGGGAAGATTCACACAATATTCACTTGTCAATCCGAGGTGATACTGCTTTGAAGTTAAATAATATCAGACCCCTAATGGGACTTGTGAGAGAAAAGAATCCATCTTGTTTGTCTGTGGTATCCATTTTGTCTTCACTCTTATGTAATGGTCATCAGGTAACACTGAGGGGCATTGAGGTTTCACATTGCTGTTCACTCCCCTATGGTTACTATTGGTTCATAGGTCATAGGGAACTATTCCTTTGTCTCTGACCCTATTTAAAGTGTCACATGTGTTAATAAAGCAGAAGTCTTTTTCTAGTACACCATTCCTGGCTGTGTTGTACTGATTTCTTATTTTTTCTTATTAATTTGGAGTTCGGAAGGCATAGAGGAGAGCATATTTCGCTCACAGAATTTGGTGCCGAAAAGTCCCGGGACTAGACGTGCATTATACCATCCGGATCTAGAGTGAGGAGGACTCTCCAGTAAAAGTGAATTCAAACGCTGCAGCATAAGGTAAGAAGCTTATTCTTACAATTGTATTTCACTTTTACTGCGAGCTGGTCACCTCCAATCCGGGTGAGTTAATTTTGCAATTAATAGTCTAGTCCAAGAACTGGGAAGAGTTACCTATGCCTTTTTGAACTGTGTGCATGTGATCTGATCAGTGTATGAGTGTGATATAGTGGTACTTATACTTAGAGGATTGCTGTGTTGCTGAATCTTGTTTGGCTGATGAGACTGATCATCTCACCAGAGGGGTGTCTTATGGACCATTTACGGGCTGTATTGTAGTATTTGTGGCTTTGTGACGGACTACTGTACAGAATAATAGGATCTGTGGCTGTGTGCCTGCCTATTGGACCCTTGGCTTTGTGCCTATTGTTGATATTGTGCTAGCACTGATTTTGAGGCAAGTATGGGAAACTTGTCGAGTAAATGGAGACAGAAACCCAGTGGAAAGACAGCAAAAAGAAGAATGTGCAGATAACGTGAAGGCAAGGATGCCATAGTAAAAGAATGTTGAAATGACTGAAATTCCCCACAGGGGGGTCTGATCTGTATGTGTTCAGGGAGAAGGCTGAGCAGGTAAAGAATGTTGGCTCTGGAAGTAATTAGTGCAGAAAGTGTAAGAAAAGCACTATAAGTAAAAGTATTGTGTGAGTGCTTTTGACAATGGACTGAATGGACTTAATGAGACAGAATCATCAGTACCTCCTCCTTATAATGGACCAGGACGGTGGACATGTACAGTATTGGGGTTAGAAAAATAACTGTTCAAATTGCAAGATAACTAAATCTAAATTAAATTCCCCAAATGCTCCTATTGAGTTATAACAAAGACGCATGTGGTAGCTGATAGTACACCTCCTCCCCCAGAGCTAATTACATGGGATGGGGAGGGGGAAGAGAGCAGTGAGAAGGGGGATACTCTACATACCAACACCAGTACTCCTCACACATGAGGCATGGCCCCCCTCACAAGGTGATGAAACAACTTCCTGACCCTGACGAGAAGTCAGTTCCTTTCTCTAGACCAATTCAGCAGATACAGGTTACATACAACTGTACATGGCAGGATTTAGAATCGTTAGCAGACGCAAAAGGAGGAGATGTGACTGCACACATTATAAAGCAAGAGACAGGACCGTCAAAAGACTATCTGATTGACAAACCTGGAACAGAATATTTACAGACATTAGAGTCAGGGGAAGACTATTGTAAGATGTTGCAGCGTTGGGCATTGACAAAATAGAGAGGACAATCTATATCTTTAAATGATGTAACTCAGGAGAAAGATGAAGCTGTAGAAAAATATTTTGCCCTTTTACAGATGACTTGGACAGATATGGGATATTTTCCAGGGGACACTCTTAATATACGTATATTGGGCGATGCTTTTGTGGATGGGTTAAAGAAACCAATTAGAGAGGGACTTGTAAAAGCGCACCCAGAGTGGAGGGGGAAGGACCCAAAGGATTTGCTACAAGTAGCCAAAGGGGTGGAGCAAGAGTTGATCCAAACTTGCAGAACAAAGAAAGTAAGTTTTTTTTCTTTAGCATAGAAAAAGGTGGGGGAAGACTTGAATGCAGCAGCCCCCACTCACATAGCAGATAGCTGGGAATGACTTTTTCCCTTCATCCTAATTATTGAAAACCACTAGATAAAAATTATAATGACAGAAATTCAAATTTTAGAGGTTCTATTTCAATGATTAAAATGAACTCCAGGCACATTTTTAAATTTTTGTTTTTTCCTTAATAGATACTGGGCAGCCGGGTCTGTATGCAATTGATGTTTTTCTTTGAGAAATCATCAAAGCATTTTATGGTGATTTACTTAGAAAATGCGTTCTTTTCCATACCTCTGCACTCAGACTGCCGGTATTTATTTGTTTTATTTATTTATTTTTCCTTGGTCATAAACAATTTACAAGGATAGTGCTATCACAAGGTGCTCAGAATTCACCGATAATGTCTACTTTTGCAATGTTTTCTCATTTTGAAAATTTGTTGACTCCTCCATGTTTGGAGGTTGTGATGCTTCAGAGTATGTGGACGATTTATTACTTTGTCCTGATCAAGTCTCATGTCAGGAGTCGTCTATCTCACTTTTGTGCTCACTAGCAGAACGTGCATGTAAGGCCTATAAAAAGAAACCACAGGTTTATCACCAGAAGATAGTCTTCTTAGGACATGGCATGTCACAATACACCAGACATTTCACAGAGGAAAGAAAGGTCACAATACAGTAGGTTGCATTGCCCAAAAACACGGGAAAACTACAAAGACCAGTGGCCTGCTACTCAGCTAGGCTGGATCCTGGTGCCAGGGGGGCACCCTCTTGTGTTACAGCCATTTCTGCGGTTCAAGCCGTGATTGAAAAGGCCACAGAAATAGTTATTGATTACAAAGTCACACTTTGCACTCAACATGACATTCATGGAGGCCTCAGTCAGGTACATCCTAGGCACATTTCAATGACCCAGCAACTTTGTCTTCAGTGTGCCCTCCTCATTCCCCCAAATGTAGACCTCAAATGATGGGCAGTTTTGAATCCAGTTACGCTTCTGCCATTGGATTCAAAAGGGGGGAAAGATGGGGAAAATGAACTATTTTTACATTCTCTGACAGAGGAGGAAATAGGCTCAAATACATAAACCCCATGATTGTGTAGCTCTGATGTAGCAAGAGACGGCAGGGTTTAAATATGTCTCAGCTGAACCCATTGCTAATGCAAATTTTGAATTTTTTTGTAGATGGATCCAAATGCCAAGATGTTGGTTGGTTCTATACTGGATACGCTGTGATCACACAACATGAGGTAATAAAAGCTGAACTACTCCCTCCTCACCTATCGACACAGGAGGCAGAGCTGAGGGCACTCACTGAGGTGTGTAGAGCGGCAGAGGGTAAGACTGCCAATGTGTATGCAGATAGTAGATCTTGCCTAAAGTCACAAGAAAAACCTATAAACCACAGAGAGCATAAGGGCCCTGATGAAGGCTCTCCTGTTACCAACTAAGCTTGGCGTGGTGAAGATAAAAGCTCACACTCGAGCTGACACCAATGAAGCCAGAGGAAATGCTTGTGCGGATTCTGCCGCCAAGGAAGCAGTAAAGAGGCCGAGAGTTGAGAGTTTAGCAGTGGTACAGACCGTGACCTCACTGGCACCTGTCACTCCTGATATTCTTAAATCCCTGCAGAAACAGGCGGTTCAACAAGAAAAGAAGGAGTGGAGGCGCAGGGAGCCCAGCTGACTGAGGAAGGTTTGTGGAAAAAGGGCAGTAAGCTCTGCCTGCCGTCAGCTCTTTACTCAGTGACGGCACAGGTAACCCATGGACTAACACATTTGTCAAAAACAGCTATGTGTGCTTTGGTAGACAAGGTATGGGTGGTGCCAGGGTCCAGTACCCAGGCGGTCAGGCACACGCAGTCTTGTATGACGTGTGCACAACAACGTAGGGAAAGCTGTGAAGATCCCACAGAAACACACCCCTCGTCCACTCTACCATTCCAGAGATTGCAGATTGACTATATACAACTACCATGAGTAGGGGTATATGAGTTTGTGCTTGTGTGTGTTCATCTCTTTTCAGGTTGGCCTGAGGCATATTCGGTGCTGAAAGCGACAGTAAAGATTACTGCTCAAAAACTCATGAATGAGGTGGTATGTAGATTTGGGTTCCTGAAGTGATTGAAAGTGATAGAGGTACGCATTTCACTGGACAGATCATGAGAGAGATCTTAAAGTCTTTGGGAATTGAGCAGGGTTTACACACACCTTACCATCCACATAGTAGTGGGAAGGTAGAAAGACTGAATGGGACCTTAAAGTTAAAGATTCAGAAGGCAAAAGAGGAAACCGGCAAACCATGGACCTAATGCTTGCCTCTAGCTCTTTTCTCAATAAGGTACACTCCAAGTATAAGAACAGGTCTCAATCCATATGAGATACTTTTTGGTTCAGTACCAAGAACAGGGTTATATTTCCCACAATCACTTCAGATGCAGAATGACAGCCTGACTAGCTATGTGCCAGCCTTGCATAATCCCCTAAACAGTGCATAAAGAGGTGTATTCTTCCATTCCAGACCCTGAATCAGTGTCTGGAGCACATGATCTCAAGCCTGGAGACTGGGTGGTCCTAAAAAGACACATCAGAAAAAGCCTTGATCCAAGATTTGATGGGCCATTCCAAGTTCTTCTGACCACAGCAACTTCGGTGAAGCTTGAGGGAAAATCCACTTGGATACACGCCAGCCACTGTAAACAAGTCACTCCACCAGCAGAATGATGACCATTTTACCAGTTCTAATGGGGATAGTGGTGGCATTGCCTCTAGCAGAGACATTAAATGAAGTTCTGAATGATGACTGAGATAATAAATTCATTAGACATCACCAAGTACTTTTAAAAGACATGGACACGAGTACATTAGCAAAAGACTGTTGGATTTGCACTCACAGTCCTGTGAGCTCCAATACTATGCCTTATTAAGCCATTCCAGTGACTGAAAGAAATGTTCTATTTGAATAACCGCACTTTTCCCACTAAGCTAGATAACAACAGGAAAGAGAGCTGTAGGTTTGCCTGTAGCTGCACGGGTGACAGAGCCGTGGTTGTTGTTCAACAGGAGTGGTCTGCCTCTAAGACAGACAGGAATGCCTTGGGCTTCTAGTCGTGCTGACCTCTCCTGTTATCCGAACTTCACCTCTTGCAGCTGCATCCAGATAAGATCCAGAGACGTCGCTTTCTCTACAGCATTCTGAGTGTAACGGGTCTGTACCAACATCACACAGTGTGTAGTGGTCGATGCCACGCTTAATCCTGAGCTTCACTGTGTAAACGTCACCTTGGAAAGACTGATATCAGGTACTTTGTCAAATGACACTCAGTATTAGGAAGAGATTATAGACATATTAAGCTCCATCTTGTTGTCTAAATAGATTACTAGTCTATTCAATAACACTGTTATGGGAGCACCGGAGAGTTTGTACATTGTATGTGGACATCAGGCCTACAAGTGGTTACCTAATATCTTCACAGGGGTCTGCACACCGGCCTTCCTGACCCCATCAACCTTTATAGCGCCTCACACCAGAGTAAATGTTAAAGCAATCCCTCTACACACATTATATAAACGAGCTGCAGACAATCCCAGACCCAATGGCAAACCTCATCTTGTAGAAATGGGGGTGGCAAATAAAATTGTGAGCAGCGTATTGATTTACCCGTCCATAACGCAGATGTGGGATAAGCTAGTAGAGGCAACTGATTATCTAGATGACTAGATATTCCAGGTGCTTGGTGTCCTTAATGCATCTAATATAATACAGAAGCAGCTGATTGTAGTCACTGACAACACACCATAGTGCTGGACCTCCTGAACGCTATGGAGGGATGTGTCAGATCATCGGTCCCGCATGTTGTCATTACATGGACGTTATGGGAAATCTCCAGGTTAGGACTGATATACAGAAGATAACCGAGATAAGGGATAAGTGGTTATAGGAACATCACGCAAACAAGGACTCCTGGTGGGGAGAAACATTCTCTTTCCTGAATCCCACTAATTGGTTCAAAGGTCTAGGTGGGGGGCTCTCAGGGATTATACATGTATGCAATTATTATTATTCTGCTTGTTGATATATGTAGCCGTAAAAGCTCTGATGTATGTTACACCTAAGTTACTCAGGTTTATATGTAAGGAAAACCATGTCACAAAACCCCTGATTGTATACTATGGACTCCAAACAAGAAAAGATCCATTGTTGTGATACAATTATAGGTGTTTAGGTAGGGAACTGAGGCGAAGCAGGTAGGAAAGTCCCGAGGACGCGACTAGCGCGCTCCTATATACCTACTGAGATGCCATAATTGGTCACAAAAGGGGGGAAATGTGAGAGAAAAGAATCCATCTTGTTTGTCTGTGGTATCCATTTTGTCTTCACTCTTATGTAATGGTCATCAGGTAACACTGAGGGGCAGTGAGGTTTCACATTACTGTTCACTCCCCTATGGTTACTATTGGTTCATAGGTCATAGGTAACTATTCCTTTGTCTCTGACCCTATTTAAAGTGTCACATGTGTTAATAAAGCAGAAGTCTTTTTCTAGTACACCATTCCTGGCTGTGCTGTACTGATTTCCCGAGCGCTCGTAAAACAAATCTTATTAATTTGGAGTTCGGAAGGCATAGATGAGAGCATATTTCGCTCACAGACTACACCCCTTATAGTCTCACCTTTGACTACATCCAACCAGGACGTCCGGAGATACTGCAAACAACCACACACCACGTGGAAACCACGCCAAACGGTCAGTGTCACTAGTAAAGAACTTGTGCCCTTACCGTGGCTTTTTGTGGGGATGATCAGTCCCAATTCCAGTGGGGGAGGCTGAGAGCAAGTCTCTCTTTGTGGACGTCCAGAGGTGGAGGGGCGTCCCTGGTTAGGGATCCGAGTCACGGCACCAACTGTTAAGTGAGGGCAATAACCCTTCATGGTTGACCAAGTGAGTGTCAAATTATTATGTTGATTGCAATCCACAGAAAAGCAATGTTCTGTATTGGGAGGATCCCGTTTATTTTGCTTAGCATTTTATATTGTTTTGAGTATATCAAATAGCCAATCAACTCTACAGCCATACTACAATACTATAGGCTAACTGATGTTAGTACAATTATTTCGGAAACACATATATGGTCATATTATCATTGTCAGTTTGAAGCACTATAGAAATTTTAAAAGGTCAAACCTGGCCTAAACAAGTTAGATAAGAGTGTCTGACAAAATGTTCTCTTGAGAAAAGGTTAGTGTTACATAGTTGCATAGTTTATAAGGCCGAAAAAAAGACAAGCGTCCATCCAGTTCAGCCTATTTCTTGTGCACTGCAGCTATTCCGCAGCATTGATCCAGGGGAAGGCAACAAAAAACCATGCGGTATAGGCCAATTTACATCATTGAGGAAAAATTCACTTCCCGACACCAATCTGGCAGTCAGATTAAATCCCTGGATTAATTAACTAAGCATAAGATGTAATTTTATTGTTCTCAAGAAAGGCGTACAGGCCTCTCTTGAACTCTTTAAGTGAGGAGGACATCACCACTTCCTCTCCCGGAGAGTTCCAGAGTCTCACGGCTCTGACCGTAAAGAATCCCCTTCTATGCTGGAGCAGGAACCTCCTTTCCTCCAGACGCATAGTGTGCCCCCTCGTCTTTGTCACCATCCTTGGTATAAACAGGTCATGGGAGAGATCTCTGTACTGCCCCCTGATGTATTTATACATGTTTATGAGGTCTCCCCTAAGCCTTCTCTTTTCCAACGTAAATAGGCCTAATTTTGACAACCTCTCTGGGTATTATAGTCCCTCCATTCCCTTTATTACCTTAGTCGCCCTCCTTTGTACCCTCTCTAGCTCCAATATGTCTTTCCTGAGCACCGGAGCCCAGAACTGTGCACAATATTCCAAGTGCAGCCTTACCAGCGCTTTATACAGAGGAAGAACAATGTTCTCATCATATGCCCCTATTCCTCTTCTGATGCATGCCATGACTCTATTTGCCTTCGCAGCTGTTGCCTGACACTGGGCACTCCAATTTAATTTGCTATTAACCAAGACGCCCAGGTTCTTCTCCATGTCAGATTTCCCCAACGGTTTCCCATTTAATATGTATGGGTGACTGCTGTTTTTCTTTCCCATGTGCATGACCTTACATTTATCGGCATTGAACCCCATTTGCTATTTTGTGTGAGATAAGTGTGAGATAAGTTCTATGGGAAGAGAAAGAAAGAATGTATGTTATGCAAGGAGTGATAATAACATGATTTTAAAGCGAGCAGACAAAATGGAGTTTCTCTAGCATGAGTATCAATATGTCCTTTACAATCTCTGTTGCTTGACTGCAGTGGTAACACCATCTCAACAGTGCTGCAGAGAATCAGCTTTGAGTGTCTTGTGCTGCCCACATGGGCACAGTGTCACGGGTGTATCAGAGGTGACAGTCACCCTGCAATTGTTTACAGACATCCTCTTTAGAGATGAGCGTTGTTCTACTCGAACTGTTCGCCAATCTCAAATTCGAGCTGTTTTGGGCGGCGTTCGAGCCGTTCGACGAACACGAACAATTTGATAAAAATTCGGCTGTTCGAGGTTATGTTCGATAACTGTTCGTGCACCAAAATCATAACTGGATTTTTTCTCAGTAATGGTGAAAATTAATGTTAATACGCAGTTTGAGTGTACAGCGTCGGTGGGGGGAGGGGCAGGGGATGGATCTCTGCAGGAACAATGAAGATCTCCATTTTTTTTCTCTTTCCCGCATTTGCAGTGGGGAGGTGCAATCTGTCAGCCTATCAGCAGCGCACACACGGAGCGAAGTGCTTTTTTTCACACAAGCAAGGGCATGTGTCATTGGCAGTGTATGTCACATGTCCTTGCCCTATAAGACCAAGCCATTTTCCCCGTCGCCACCATTTTCTCACTGCTGCAGCTGCGTGTTAGACGGCACCGCTGTTGCTGTGTGCGCTATACCTTGTTAATTTCAAGCCAATTTTCGCACAAATATACAGATAGCTTGGGAGTAGGTAATAGTTGTGATTGCAGTCTTTTTAAGGACTAGGTTACAGCATTTCTTACGACTTTTATCAGGCAGGTCTGTGCTCTTAAATAGATAGATTGTGGGAGTAAAGACTAATTGTAATTGGAGTCCTTTTCAGGACTAGGTTACATCAGTTCCTATCAGTTTTTGCCAGGCAGGTCTGTGCCAGTGCTGTGCAAGTTTTTTTCACAGCATTTGGCTGAATCTAGCAAAGCTAATCCTTTTTGGCCTATTGCAGAGTGTGTTAGTCAGTGGAGTAGCCTATCTGTGTTGCAAGATATACCACCTGTGTATAGAATACCAATTTTTTTACTGCACCTAGTGAAGTAAAATCTTTTGGGCATAGCATCATTCTATTAGTCCATCTATACTGACCTCCATCAGGTTGCAAACTGAATATATTTTTTTCTGCATCTACCTCTGAAAAAATATTGGGCTTCTAGCTGTGTGTGGGTCTTGTTCTATTAATCCATCTATACTGACCTCCATCAGGTTGCAAACTGAATATATTTTTTTCTGCATCTACCTCTGAAAAAATATTGGGCTTCTAGCTGTGTGTGGGACTTGTTGTATTAGTCCATCTATACTGACCTCCATCCGGTTGCAAACTGAATATATTTTTTTCTGCATCTACCTCTGAAAAAATATTGGGCTTCTAGCTGTGTGTGGGTCTTGTTCTATTAATCCATCTATACTGACCTCCATCAGGTTGCAAACTGAATATATTTTTTTCTGCATCTACCTCTGAAAAAATATTGGGCTTCTAGCTGTGTGTGGGTCTTGTTCTATTAATCCATCTATACTGACCTCCATCAGGTTGCAAACTGAATATATTTTTTTCTGCATCTACCTCTGAAAAAATATTGGGCTTCTAGCTGTGTGTGGGTCTTGTTCTATTAATCCATCTATGCTGACCTCCATCAGGTTGCAAACTGAATATAATTTTTTCTGCATCTACCTCTGAAAAAATATTGGGCTTCTAGCTGTGTGTGGGACTTGTTGTATTAATCCATCTATACTGACCTCCATCAGGTTGCAAACTGAATATAATTTTTTTCTGCATCTAGCTCTGAAAAAATATTTGGCCTTCTAGTAGTGTGTCGGACTTTCTCTATTAGTCCATCTATACTGACCTCCATCAGGTTGAAAATTAAAACTAATTTTTATCTGCATCTACAGTACCTCTGAAAAAATATTTGGGCTTCTAGCTGTGTGTGGGTCTTGTTCTATTAATCCATCTATACTGACCTCCATCCGGTTGCAAACTGAATATATTTTTTTCTGCATCTACCTCTGAAAAAATATTGGGCTTCTAGCTGTGTGTGGGTCTTGTTCTATTAATCCATCTATACTGACCTCCATCAGGTTGCAAACTGAATATAATTTTTTCTGCATCTACCTCTGAAAAAATATTGGGCTTCTAGCTGTGTGTGGGACTTGTTGTATTAATCCATCTATACTGACCTCCATCAGGTTGCAAACTGAATATAATTTTTTTCTGCATCTAGCTCTGAAAAAATATTTGGCCTTCTAGTAGTGTGTCGGACTTTCTCTATTAGTCCATCTATACTGACCTCCATCAGGTTGCAAATTAAAAATAATTTTTATCTGCATCTACAGTACCTCTGAAAAAATATTTGGGCTTCTAGCTGTGTGTGGGTCTTGTTCTATTAATCTATCTATACTGACCTCCAACAGGTTGCAAACTGAATATATTTTTTTCTGCATCTACCTCTGAAAAAATATTGGGCTTCTAGCTGTGTGTGGGACTTGTTGTATTAGTCCATCTATACTGACCTCCATCCGGTTGCAAACTGAATATATTTTTTTCTGCATCTACCTCTGAAAAAATATTGGGCTTCTAGCTGTGTGTGGGTCTTGTTCTATTAATCCATCTATACTGACCTCCATCAGGTTGCAAACTGAATATAATTTTTTTCTGCATCTAGCTCTGAAAAAATATTTGGCCTTCTAGTAGTGTGTCGGACTTTCTCTATTAGTCCATCTATACTGACCTCCATCAGGTTGCAAATTAAAACTAATTTTTATCTGCATCTACAGTACCTCTGAAAAAATATTTGGGCTTCTAGCTGTGTGTGGGACTTGTTGTATTAGTCCATCTATACTGACCTCCATCCGGTTGCAAACTGAATATATTTTTTTCTGCATCTACCTCTGAAAAAATATTGGGCTTCTAGCTGTGTGTGGGTCTTGTTCTATTAATCCATCTATACTGACCTCCATCAGGTTGCAAATTAAAACTAATTTTTATCTGCATCTACAGTACCTCTGAAAAAATATTTGGGCTTCTAGCTGTGTGTGGGACTTGTTGTATTAGTCCATCTATAATGACCTCCATCAAGTTGCAAATTCAAAATAATTTTTTTCTGCATCTAACCCAGCCAATAGTTTTGGCCTAATACCACAGTTTGGCCACTCAGCTCTGCTCGGTTACCATCCATTGTTTTTTTGTGCAAACAACTCCAGAGTTGTGAATTAGTTAACCACCAAAATGAGTGGAAAAAGGCCTGCTGCTGGTGGAAAGGGGAATAGGCGTGTTCGGAAGGGGAAAAAAGGTTGTGTCCGTGGGGTAGGTGTTAAAGCAACAGTAACATCTGCAGAAGAAAGACCATCTTCCAGCCAAACTAAAATGTCTACTTCTTTTAGCGGACAATGTGATAAGATCCCTTTCTTACGGCCACGCCAATCGCTACAAATTCCAGATGAGGCACAAAAACAGCAGGTGCTTCAATGGATATCAAGTGCTCCTTTAAGTGGGCTCTCCTCCACAACATCACAAATACTCCAGTCCTCAAAGGTGTCACCCAAATCGCACTTGCTTCCTCACAGCTCCCAAATCTCCAGCTGCCCGTCTGAGTATGAGGTAGAACAGATGGTTGAGTCTGCAGAGCTGTTTACTCATACTATAGCCTGGGAATCAGAGGTCGACTCCAGCGCTTCTGTGAATCCAGACGAGGAAATGATCTGCACTGATGCCCAGAATCTTTATGAGTCGGATCCAGGACCAGACGCAGAAGGTTCTGACCATAATGTAGACCCTCATTCCCAAACTGTAACTCCTGTTGGTGGAGACAATGAGGAAGACGATGATAAGACTCAAATACCTGATTGGAGCGACAACTTTAGTTTTTTGTCAGGGCAGGAACAGGTTGGCTCTGAGGACGACGGGTGTGATAACGCACAGGGTGATGATGATGAGGTCGGAGATCCCACTTACTGTCAACCCACAGTCAGCCAAGAGATGAGGTCAGCAGAGGAGGTGGAGGAAGATGCTAGTGACGACGAGGTCAGGTTGCGCCTTCCTGGACAGAGACGTAGTACTGGAAGCACGTCAACAACTGCATCCTCAAACACAACTCTGCCTCTCACCACAAGTCGTGGTGGCTCTTCAGGTCGCATGGGTGCTAAGCCTTGCATAGCCTGGGCATTTTTTCAGATCGATAAAGATGACCCAACTCGTGTTATCTGTAACATTTGTCAGCAAAAGCTAAGTAGAGGCCAAAAAATACATAGTTTGAGTACTTCATGCATGAACCGGCACATGGACATGAAGCATAAGTTGCAGTGGGAAGCTCAGTGTGCTACAATGCGGCCTAGCCGGCCGGGCCAACCACAGTCTGCCATATCTTGTGCATCCGCGGCCTCTTCATCCTCTGTGACTGGGGGGACAGCAGTCACACCTGTTTTGGGGCGCAGACCTGCCACCTCTTTACCCGCAACAGCCAGCGTGATTGGCAGGTCATCATTTTCTTTGGAGGTGGTAACACCAGCTGGTGTTGAGCGCTGTCCGACATCGATAGCACCACCTTTGGATCAAGGCAACCTAACATGTCCGCCTGCATCTTCCTCACAGACCGGCAGTTTGCCGGGGACACCCTTATCAACCCCGTCTAAGCACAATAGCCAGCCCTCGGTCCCTCAGATGTGGACAAGTAAAAGACCATTTCCTCCTAGCCATGAGAAAGCTAAGAGGTTGAATTTCACCATCTGCAAGCTCTTGGCTACAGAAATGCTGCCTTTCCGCCTGGTGGACACAGAGGATTTTCGAGACCTTATGTCCGTCGCAGTGCCCCAGTACCAGATGCCCAGTCGGCACTACTTCTCAAAGAAAGGTGTGCCTGCGCTCCACCAGCATGTCGCACACAACATCACCGCTTCTTTGAGAAACTCTGTGTGTGACAGGGTGCATTTCACCACAGACACTTGGACGAGTAGGCATGGACAGGGGCGTTACATGTCGCTGACTGGGCACTGGGTAACTATGGTGACAGCAGGACAAGGGGCTGCTGTCCAAGTCTTGCCGTCCCCACGAGTTGTGCGTCAATTTTCTTTATGTCAAAGTTCCTCCACTGCTTCTGCCTCCTCAACCTCCTCTCGGTCTTCCACCTGCACCCAAAGCCTGTCTGGTCATGCCACAAGCTTTCTAACTGCGCAGAAGGGATCCTGCACACCTCCTTACTATGCTGGCAGTAGGGCTCAACGTCATCAGGCGGTTTTTACATTGAAATGTCTGGGAAATGTGAGTCACACAGCTGAGGAGTTGTGGTCAGCTCTGGAGAACCAATTTCATGAATGGTTGTCTCCACTGGACCTGAAACCAGGGAAGGCCGTGTGCGACAATGCTGCAAACCTGGGTGCGGCCCTTCGCCGGGGCAATGTCACACACGTGCCTTGTATGGCTCACGTGTTGAACCTGGTTGTCCAGCAATTTTTAGCCCACTATCCCAGACTAGATGGCCTTCTGCAGAGGGCACGGTCGCTGTGTGCTCACTTCCGCCGTTCGCATCCCGCAGCTCAGCGACTTACATTTCTACAGAAGTCGTTGGGCCTGCCACTTCACCGGCTAAAATGCGATGTGCCTACCCGGTGGAATTCAACTCTGCACATGTTGCAGCGACTGTGGCAGCACCGAAAAGCCCTGGTGCAATACGTTCTGACGTATAGCCTGGGCCAACGAGATTCAGAGGTGGGGCAAATCACGCTGGAGGAGTGGTCTCAGATCAGGGACCTATGCACCCTTCTGCACAGTTTTGAAATGGCGACGAAGATGTTTAGTGCTGACGATGCCATTATCAGCATGACTATTCCGGTGATTTACATGCTGGAGCACATGTTAAACAGAATTCGGAGTCAGGTGGTGGCACAAGAGGAGGTGGAGGAAGTAGAGGAGGAGGAGTTGTATGCGGAAGGGCTAACATCTGCAAGGTCCAGAAGGTCGGCAGCACCAAGGCGGCAGGCATGTGAGGGTGGGGGAGATGGTTTTACCAGGGCGCATGGTAGCAGCCAAACTAGTGAGGAAGGTGCAGGAGCCCAGGAAGAAGTGGAGGACGAACTGATGGAAGACTCATCAGATGAGGGAGACCTTGATCACATTTCTGTTGTGCGAGGTTGGGGGGAGAGGACAGAGGAAGGAAGCATGATTGTTACCTCGCCACCAACACAACAGGGACTTGGTGCTCCTGGATGCGCAACACACATGAGTGCCTTCTTGCTGCACTACCTGCAACATGACCCTCGAATTGTGAGAATTAGAAATAATCCTGACTACTGGGTTGCCACACTGTTAGATCCCCGGTACAAAAGTAAATTTGCAGAAATTATTCCTGCCATAGAAAGGGATGCACGCATGCAGGAGTATCAGCAGAGCCTGTTGCAGAATCTTACATGTGCTTTTCCACAAAACACCAGTGGTGCACGTAGTGAATCTCACAGTTCCAACTTGCCAACCGTGGGACCGTCAAGTGTTCAGCACTCAAACCGTAACAGAACCACAGTATCTGGTGGTAACATCAATTTTGCGGAATCATCTCACCACTTTTTTAGCCCATCCTTTGCAAGGCCACAGGAGACAAGAAGTCTGACACATAGTCAACGCCTAGAGACGATGGTACAGGAGTATCTCCAAGTAAACATTGAAGCCACGACTGTGTCACTGGACCCTTGCTCTTTTTGGGCTTCCAATCTGGATAAATGGCCGGAGCTAGCCACTTACGCCTTGGAGATCTTGTCATGCCCCGCAGCCAGCGTTCTGTCTGAACGTGTGTTCAGCGCTGCTGGTGGTGTGCTGACAGATAAGCGCACGCGGCTCTCCACTGATAATGTAGACAGACTCACGTTCATAAAGATGAACAAATCATGGATCCGAAACGACTTTTCTACCCCTGTGTCATCCTGGGGAGAGTAAAAGCTTGATGATTGGTTAAAATCACCCTACCAAACGTTTTAAGCTTTCAAATTACTAATCATGTTTATCTGTATCTTGACTGGAAAATAATTTGGGCTTTGTAGCAGTGTGCAGCACTGATCCTATTAGGCCATCTATAATAAGCTCCACCAGATTTAAAATTAAAAATAATTTTTAGCTGCATCTAGCCCGGAAAATAATTTTGGGGCTCCGAGATGCGCAAGACACATAAGTGCCTTCTTGCTGCACTACCTGCAGCATGACCCTCATATTGTCAGAATTCTAAGTAATCATGACTACTGGGTTGCCACACTCTTAGATCCCCCAAACTTTTCGATCAACCTTTTCATTTTAATAAAGACCAAAAAAATGGTCATTTTTGAAATTATAAGCATTAGCAGGTTGTTAGAAACTGAAATCAAACAGTTTTCAACTCAAAACTTTATTCTAGGTGATGTTACATTTTCACATAGGACCCCTTGTTCGAAAGGAGCTTCTGAACTCTCTCGTCCATTGAATTTGTCAGGTTTTGGATGGTTTCTGCTTCAATTGTTTTGCATGAGGACAGAATACCCTCCCAGAGCTGTTGCTTAGATGTGAACTGCCTCCCGCCATCATAGACACTCCTTTTAATGATGCTCCAAAGGTTCTGAATGGGGTAGAGGTCAGGGGAGCATGGGGGTCACTCCATAAGTTTGTCCCCTTTTATGCCCATATCAGCCAGAGATGCAGATGTTTTATGTGCAGCATGAGATGGTGCATTATCATGCAGAAAAATGATCTTGCTGTGAAATACACGGTTCTTCTTCTTGAACCATGGCAGGAAGTGCTGTTTGAGAAAATTCACATACATTATGGAGTTCATCTTTAGCGCCTTCAGGGATCCTAAAGGGGCCGACAATCTCTCTCCCCATGATTCCAGCCCAAAACATTACTCCACCTCCTCCTTGTTGGCGCTGTAGCCGTGTTTGCGTGGGGTGTCCATCAACCAGCCATCCTCCACTCCATCCATCTGGACCATCGAGCGCTGCACGGCACTCATCCGTGAACAAAACAGTTTTGAAATCAGTCTTCATGTAATGTTTGGCCCACTGGAGCCGTTTCTGCTTGTGTGAAGTGGATAGAGGAGGTCGACAGGATGGCGTATGCACAGCTGCAAACCTCTGAAGGACCCTGCATCTTGTTGTTCGGGGGACGTTGGAGGCACAAGCAGCTTCAAAAACTTGTCTGCTGCTATGACAAGGCTTTTTGGCCGCTGCTCTTTCAACCTGACGTAATTGCCTGTAGGAAAGAGTCCTCAATTTGCCCTTATCAGCACGCACACGTGTGTACTGTGAATCAGCTACATACTTCTTGATTGCCAAGACACTTCATCCTGATCATCGCACAATGTTGATTGTAGTCATGCCTTGACCTAAACACTCCACAATTTGTTGCTTCTCAGCAGCCGACACATCCTTTTTCTTTCCCATTTTGGCAGAAAATGTAGGCTGCTTAATAATGTGAGAGAGCCTTCTTAAGTAGTCTTGCCTTTCATTGGACACACCTGCCAAACTAATTAGCACAGGTGTCTGCAATTGCTTACAGTGATATAAAGAGCCCTGACACACATCACCATCAATGAGTTTAACTGACAAACAAACAAATTCTTCCCTTATCACTCCTAAACACTTTTTGCATAATAATTTGGAACGCGGTGTACATGTGCTTTTCCACAAAACACCAGCGGTTCACGTAGTGAATCTTACAGTTCTAACTTGCCAACCGTGGTCTGTATGGAATTGTTCAATAGAGGGCCCAAAATTAAGATAACATAGATGGGAGAGGTCTCTATGAATAGGAATTCCTAAGTATTTGATACCCTGTGAGGGCCAGGCAAAGGGAAAGTTGGACTGGATGGAATCCTATATGGATTTGGGGAGGGAGACATCGAGGGCCTCAGACTTCGCTGCATTGATTTTAAAATTTTACCATGTAACAAAGTGATCTATTTCAGCCATAACAGCAGGGATGGATATATGTGATTGAGTGATATATACTAGGACATCATCAGCAAATAGAGAGCACTTGTACTCGGTGCCTCCCACCTCAATCCACCTAATATTGGGGTTATGGCGAATTGATGAGAGCAGGTGCTCCGTCACTAGGATGTATAAGAGAGGGGACAGAGGACATCCCTGCCTTGTCCCATTGGTGATTGTGAAAGGTGATGAAAATGTTCTGACGCACCCCCTGGGCCTTGGGACACCCGGAGCCGGACCCTTTTTGGTGGATGCTGGTGGTTGTAGTCTTCGTGGCGGCGACCCGGTTCCGTGGCTCAGGGCGGTCAAACCAGTGGCGGAACTATTTATGTGGTTTTGATGTTTAAATGTCCGACTACGCCACCCGTGGATTGCGGTCAGAGTGAACCGCCGCTACAGGGCAGACCGCTGAGGCTGGTGTTGTGGGTGCAGCAGAGCGTAGCATAACTCCCCACGGGAGGAGTATAGCCTCAGGGCAGTGTATGCGGAGGATGGGGGTGATGGTGCAGGGCAGCAGCAGTAACGACACGGAGTCAGTGATGCAGTCCAGGGCCTTTACTCACAGTTCTTATTATCCAGACCACGTCTGCAGGTAACGGCTGCCCACGTCGTACTGTGCTCACCAGGTGAGGGGCTCAGACAACTCCCAGATAACTTTGGAGCACTTCACAGGACCCCCTTTGTGTGTCCTTTGTCTGGCCTTTCTTACCAACACTTCTGTCCGGCTGCCTCGGGCCTCCTCTTGGTAAACTTGGCGCCAGTTTCCCTGACCCTATGTGGTGCCTTCCTAGCGGGTGTAGCGAGGGGCTGCGCCACATAAAATGTCAGAGCCTCCGGTTTCTAGCTGAGGGTCGTTTCCTGCCTCCACTAGTTCGGGGACCGGTCTCCCCCTTTGGCCTGACCCCTCCACGGAGGTGGATTCGGGCGTGCGGTGGCGACTCGCCCGTCCGCACCCCTGGGATCCCTTCATTCCTCGTTCCTGGAGCCTTCTCCGCTCCTCTTCCTTCCTTCTCCCTCTTCCAGGCCTGGGCCTCTGTTACTAGGCCCGCCTCCGGAGCAGAGCTCATGCAGAGCCCCTGCTCCCTGCCACTTCTGCTCAGACTTCTCTGCACTGAACTAAGATGGTGCCCACCTTTTATACTCCCTTCTCAATGCACCCAGGAACTGCTTCCTCCCTGTTCCTGCACTACAGGGTTCCCCTTCCTCAGTGTTCCCTCCCCCCACTCCAGCCAGGGACAGGGACTGTCGTGCCCATCTCAGGGGCATATTGGTCGCCCTGCCCCACGGCAATGTGGTGTAATGCATGCAGATGTCGGGTCCTGATCCACACTCCATCCTTACCTGAGAGTGAGATATCACACCTCTGGGTGAGGTGCAATACGTCTGTAGCAACCGAGCCCTCAGGGTGCTACAGTTCCATTTATCTTCAGCCTAGGTGACGTATTGCGATACAGGGCCGTGATTTTGGCTATAAAAGGGTCCCCTAGACCCCTACCCCAAGCTTTTTAAGAGAATCATATATGGCGTGCCAGGAGACTCTATGGAATGCTTTCTCAGCATCCAACGAGAGTATCTAATTACAAATTTTTAACTGCATCTAGCCCAGGAAATACTTTGTGCCTAGTAGCAGTGTCTGCTAGTCAGCGGATTATCCCGGCTGTTAAGCAAGCTACACCACCTGTAGTTTAGACACTTAATTTTTTCAAAGGAAATGCTTCGGGACCATGGGATACTTAGTGAAGAGCATCAGGAGGCACCCCAAGGCATAGGGGCTGGGACTGGCAGTAGGATGCCTTGCGGTGGACAGCCGAGCTCGATCCTTATAAAAGCTTTTTAACTGCAGCAGCTTTAGTGGACGCTACTGGAGCTGGAATTACGCGGCTGCTGGCATGAGACTTGCCCTCCAATAGATCCTTGTAAATGGATTTAAAGTGTATTCATTCAAATTAGAGAGACAATTTAAATTAAAAAGCTTAGAGCTGCCTCCACCACAGGGGGGCTCGCTCGACCCACCAGCGGACAGGCACCAGTATTGGGAGAGGGGAGCTGGCCGCAGGGTTCACCGCGGCTCTGGCACAAACCCGGCGACACGGAGGTGGCACGGGCAGGAGCGGACTGGCCGTGTCGGCTTCTCACTTTTTGGATTTTAGAAGGGCATGACATGCCTATATCTGTGTCTCCCCCTCCTTTTACTCCTCCACCTCTTTTATTTTCGCATGACTATATGTACTTGTCACTTTTCCATGTGTTAGTTATGTCTTCTGAGCAGTTTGTCAGCTTTTGGACACCTTTGAAGGTGTTTTCTATGTGTTTCTATGTGTTTTTGTTTGCCTGCCATTGGTTTTAACGGTGTTCGAAGGTGTTCGACGAACAGTTCGGCGAACACACGGGTGTTCGACGAACCGAACCGAACTCGAACACTACGGGGGTGGCTCAACACTAATCCTCTTAGATGAGAGGCTGTCTCTTGGACCTAGCTTCTACCTCCCTCTGGCAATTAGCACACTGGCCTGTGTGTATATATACCTGGTGTGTTTGAGTGAGAGGTGCTGGCTATATTCATTTCTACTTGTGAAGGCTTAGCAAGAGCAGTACTTCGTCCTCTCTGGAGCTTGGGGCCAAGTTTACATTTGTCTAGAGTCATCTAGAGCTAAGCATTCTCCCCCTGTTGGTCTACCCTTGTGGTCTTTAGAGTTTAGTGGAGATTGACTAGTGCTCATCTCCTCCCATCCCTAGCCGTAGCCATATGCCAGGGAAAGACAGGGCGAGGCACAAGTGTGACGATTGCTGAAGAGGCAATATAGGGACGGTAGTTGAGACAGGGTGACACTAGACCAGACTAGGAGGTCTCCACTTCGCCTTTTCCCTACTGTCTGGGCTCCCTTTCTCTCTTCCCTCTGTGTTGCACTAAGTCTTTCCCACACTTGGCGTGGCATTATAGCCAGCCAAGCACATTTTGAAAAGGAAACAAAAGCAAAAAACTGACAATGCGGGTTTTTTTTCTCCGTTTGTTTTTGGGCGTGCACCTTTTTTTTTTTTTTCTCCCTTGGTATGGCATCAACGGTTACAGGTTTCCAATGTGGGGGTCTCTGCAGGTAGGCCTGTCCAGCCTGAACCCAAGGTTGCCCTTCGGGACAGGTTTTCAGGAGGTAGGGGCAAGGTTTTTAGTTTTTTAGGAGGAATGCAAATTGTATTTCAAACTTCGTCCTTACTCCTCCGGTAATGAAGAGCAACGGGTTGGTATTTCGTTACTGCAGGACTCGGTATTTGTCTCAAGTCTGTGGAGGGGTTTTTCAGAGCTCTGGCCCTCATCTATAATGACTCTGACCGAGTCGCCTTGGCTGAGTCTAGGCTATGTCATCTTCAGTAGGGGAATCGGGTAGTGGAAACATGCAGTTCAGAATTCTGTAGAAGGGCAACAGATTCCAAATGGAATGACTCTGCTCTTAAAAGTCAATTTTGTGAGGGGCTTACTGAAAGGTTGAAAGATGCCTTGGCAGTGTATGAAACCCCTCAGTCCTTGGAGACTGCCATGTCTTTGGCCATACGTCTTGATAGACGGCTCTGGGATGGACAGATGGGTGAGACCACCTTCTCCCCAGAGATTCGCAAGAAAAAAGGATTATGTCTTTTTTGTGGGAAAAAGGGACATTTTGTTGGGATCTGTGCTTCAATTCCTAAACAAAAGGAGACTCGATTAACTCTTGGTAGTCTGGAGTTGGATAAACGAGGGATGCATTTGTGGCCAAACTGCTGTTCCCACTTTGTCCTGACAGCTGAGGTGTTGATAGAGAGAAAAATCGAGAAAATTTCTGTGTTTGACAGTTGAGCCGGAGTCAGCATGGTTGATGCTGAGTAGAGATGAGCGAACATTTCAATGTTCGTTTCAAAAAAGTTTGCCAAAGAAATAGACATTCGCCGAATTTGTTCCTCGAACATTTGACGAACATTCCTGAATAGGAGTCATTGGGGGGACCAAAAAAATGCATCTACAACACCTACAAATGGGCCCAAAAGCTGCCAAAACACATTAAATTTCCAACATGTGGTGACATCGCACAATAGTCAGTGAGCTGGAAGCTGCAAATGCTGCTATAGCACTGCCAGGGTGGCGGAAGCTATAACTGACTTTCTCAAATGGGCACACACGCGTTGTATTTTCACAAGCCGCTGTGGCAGATCTGGGTAGGTTTTGAGAAATCGGTGAACCACTAAGTTGAGCACATTTAGTGCTCTCTCATTACTAATGTGTACCCCTTTTATGGAGAACATTATCAGTACCAAAAAATAAAAAAATGAAATATAGTCTGCTTTATATACCAAGTACTAAGAAAACCAATTTTGATTATATCTTGTGTACCCCTATGACAACAATATCTGCACCAATGAATTAATTACACTAGAGTAGAGCTAGTATAATGGTGACCGACAACTCTTCCACTACAGTCAAACCCAATGGAGACCCAATCAGGATACTCCACATTTACAGAAATTTGTGGCAGACACCAGCAAAGTGTAATCAATTCCACTACAGTAGGAATAGTGTAAATAAGACCCACACCTCTTCCAGTACAGCAAACCCAGCAGATGGAGTCCGCTCCTGCCAACCACGTTCAACCAAGAGGGGATGATTATCCTCTTCATCCTCTGACAGCTGCTTGCCCATCACCTCTTCCTCCTCATTACTTCCTCAGCTCTTGCACCTTCACTAAAAGTTTGCTTGATATCACCAAACCCCCTCGATTGCAGAAATTCACCATTACTTGGAATCCACCTGTGTGATGAGAGTCTGGAACTTTGAGACATTCTCACCCCTTCCGCATCCTCCTCTTCTTCTGGGACCACCATCTTCTGCCGCAGGTTATTCAAAGTTAGCTCCAGAATGTAGATGACAGGAATAGTGATGCTGATGATGGCATCATCAGCGCTAACCAGTTTAGTAGCCATTTCAAAACTTTTCAGAAGGGTGCAGAGGTCCTTAATCTGTTTCTACTCCGTAAACGTGATATGCCCCACGACTGTACTGCTTTGGCCCAGGCTATACGACATGACATACTGCGACAGAGCTCGTTGCTGCTGCCACGGTTGCTGCAACATGTGCAGAGTGGAATTCCACCACATCGGCACATCGCAGATCACCTGTTAACTGGCACGGACAAAGACCTATGACATGAGGGATGCGAACGGCGGAAGTGAGCACACAGCTTTCCGTACTTTGCAAAACATCTCATCCAGGCGAGGATAGTGGCTGAGAAATTGCTGTACCACCAGGTTGAGGACAGGTGATTCCCTGTAGGGTATATATAAAAAACAAACATGTAGCGCCAATCTCAGCGTGTTACCAATGTAAATCTCTGGTGCCCTCTTGATGAAGTTTTATGCACTCAACTCTTGCCACAAAAACTTTAAGCATATGATTCTTCCTCACGCTTAGGGCTTTAGTCCAGGTCTGCTGCTCGCCTCAAATTGATCCTGTGTTGTATCCTGCCACGGATTCCTACAGGCATAAAGGTAAAATAATCCAATTCTATAGTTGCCACGCTCCCGGTAGTAATTATTTTAAAAACTTCTTGTCCACAAATAAAATTTATTGCTCAAGCATACGAATGATACCTGAGGAAGGCGGTTGTTTCCACTGAAATGCGTTGTATCCATTTTTTTACATTCGTATGCTTGAGCAATACATTTTATTTGTGGACAAGAAGTTTTAAAATCATTACCTCGGGGAGCACGGCCACTATAGAATTGGATTATTTTCTATTGAACCAGGTTGAGGACGTGAGCCATGCAAGGCACATGCGTGAGCTTGCCTTGGCCTAGGGCCGCTAACAGGTTCATACCATTATTGCACATGGCCTTCCCTGGGTCTAGGTTCAGCAGAAGACAGCCATTGCTCAAACTGAGCCCGGAGAGCTGCCCACAACTCATCACCTGTATGACTGAGATCTCCAAGGCATATTAATTTTAAGACTACCCGATTGCAGTGAGCCCTGACTGTGCAGTATGGAAGTGGTGTGGATTCGCTCTGCATCCTTGGAACGCGTGTCTCATTAAGGCAGAGGTTGAGTGTGCAGGTGGAGGCCCTAGAGTAGGTGGAGGACGCAGAAGCAGTGGAGGAAGTGGGAAATACAGAGGTTTCTTCTGCAAGCCTTGGGGATTCTAAGATTTGTGGAGCAGCCCATTCCCCACCTGCCCCCACAGCCACCAGAGTCACCCAGTGCCCAGTCAGTGAGATGTAATGCCTTTGGCCATGCTTACTAGTCCAGGTCTCTGTGGTAAAATGCACCCTGACAGACGTAGATTTAGAGAAAGAATGGGTGATGTTTTCTGCGACATCCTTGTGTAGCGCAGGCACAGCTTTCTTAGAGAAGTAAAGGTGACTGGGAAACTGGTACTGGGGACTGCGACGGCCATCAGCTTTAGGAAACCGTCTGTATCTACCCGGCGGAAAGGCAGAATCTCCGTGGCAAACAGTTTGGAGATGGTGGAGTTCAACCTCTTAGCTTTGTCATGCGTAGGATGAATCAATCTTTTACGTGACCACAACTGCAGGACTGAGGGCTGGCTAAGTTGCTGAGAGAGGGCGGAGTATGGTGAACCGGACAAACTGTTGGACCATGAGTGAGGTGCAGGCTGAGATGTTACGGTGGATTAAGAAACATGCGGTGTGCTCGGTGAAACAAGCACAGCAGACGTATCTGCTTCCATTACAGCTGACGGGCTGTCACTCAGTCTGACTGGAGCGGGTAAAGAACCGGAGTTTCTGCATGACAATACTTGGCACGGTAACAGAGGAGGAGGAAGAAGCAGCGGATGCATTTGATGGGGCAGCTGATGGTTGTTGAGGTCTGCTAGTCCGCATTTCAGCGCGGTGAGATTCCCAGTGTAATGCATGTTGTTTGAGCATGTGAAAGTTCATGCTTGTCGTAGTCAAATTATTGCAGTTTTTCCCCATACTGAGTTTTTTATCGCAAAGTTTGCAGATAACGTGAGTTGGCTCATACTTTGCGGTGACAAAAAAGGCCCATGCTAGGCAACCCTTGCTGCCCCTGCAAGCTGCAGACCCATGACCGCTGCTGGCCACAGCCACGGTTGTGGCTAAGGATGCACTGCTCCTTGTGCTTGCGTCACTCCATGCCTGCACTGTATGGTGAAATGTAACCTCCTCGTCTTCCTTGTCCACCTCCTCAGATGAGCTACTCAGCTGCATGACTCTGGGTTCACACCAAGTAGGATCTTCAACCTCTTCATCATCCAATCTGTTATCCCATTCCTCTCCCTCTCAGTGACCCTTCTCCACTTGTTGCCCTGACAGCACAGTACAGTCCGCATTAGCCTCAGGTATCTGAGTCTCATCGGGATCACCTCCCTCCCCTGCGGTTAACGTCTGGCGACGAGGGTCAGGAATCTGCTCGGACCTTACTTTGTCCCGCCCCGAATCCAAGCTAAAAATATTTTGGGCATCGGTGCAGATGATTTCCTCCTCTTGACCCTGTGACTGTTTGGAGTATATTTCTGGGTCCATGGTATAGAATGGGTAAACAGTTTTAGAGACTCGCCCATCTGTGATTTGCTACAGTCAGTTAGGCAGTTGGACTTTTGTGAAGTATGGGTAATTGGGGTGCCACCTCTGTGGACTGTACTGTGTGTGATGTTGATTTGGAATAAGAAGAGGGCACTTGAAGCAGAGCTTGCCATCCACTGGAGCACCTGCTTTTTCTGGCCCTTATCAACAAGGCACATTGCTGTGTGGCTGCCAAAGAAAGGGAGTGGAGCAGGCCGTCCAGTAACAGAAGTTGTCAGTTTTCTTTGGATAGGACCTGTTTGTGTTAGTTCACTAGTGCTTTCACTAACATTACTACCTACTCCACGTATACCTTGAACACCAATCCTTCCTTCCACCACGACCTCTCTTTTTCCCACTCATGCTCAGATACCATGGTAGTAGCACGCTATTAAGTAAAGAAAAAATTGTTTTTTTCCTCTGCAACTGCTCTGCACACACCTGAATTTCAGCGACACTAAATGACAAGATAAGATATGGCCTGCTGTATAACGTTACTAACAGATGAAAGAAATTTTTTAGTGTGGATGAGGCCGATATAACATACGAGATATTCTACAAACAATTTCAAACTGAGATGTCCCCTGTTCTCTCACATTAGTAACAGAAGAAAGTATATTTTTACTGTGGATGAGGCCTGTACACTGTGTGCAGAATTATTAGGCAAGTTGTATTTTAGAGGATTATTTTTATTATTGATCAACAACTATGTTCTCAATCAACCCAAAAGACTCATAAATATCCAAGCTTAATATTTTTGGAAGTTGAAGTGGGATTTTTTTAGATTTCGCTTAGGAGGATATCTGTTTGTGCAGGTAACTATTACTGTGCTGAATTATTAGGCAACTTAATAAAAACCAAATATAATCCCATCTCACTTGTTTATTTTTACCAGGTAAACTAATATCAGTGCACAAAATTTAGAAATAAACATTTCTGACATGCAAAAACAAAACAAAAAAAAATTAGTGATCAGTATAGCCACCTTTCTTTATGATGACACTCAACAGCCTTCTATCCATAGATTGTCAGTTGCTTGATCTGTTTTCGATCAACATTGTGTGCAGCAGCCACCACAGCCTCCCAGACACTGTTCCGAGAGGTGTACTGTTTTCCCTCCCTGTAGATCTCACATTTTATGATGGACCACAGGTTCTCTATGGGGTTCAGATCAGGTGAACAAGGGGGCCATGTTATTATTTTTTCTTCTTTTAGACCTTTACTGGCCAGCCACGCTGTGGAGTAGTTGGATGCATGTGATGGAGCATTGTCCTGCATGAAAATCATCTTTTTCTTGAACGATACCGACTTCTTCCTGTACCACTGCTTGAAGAAGTTGTCTTCCAGGAACTGGCAGTAGGTCTGGGAATTGAGCTTCACTCCATCCTCAACCCGAAAAGGTCCCACAAGTTCATCTTTGATGATACCAGCCCATACCAGTACCCCACCTCCACCTTGCTGGCTTCTGAATTGGAGTGGATCTCTCTGCCCTTTACTGATCCAGCCTCTGGCCCATCCATCTGGCACATCAAGAGTCACTCTCATTTCATCAGTCCATAAAACCTTTGAAACATCAGGTGGTCGTTTTGCAGCCTTCCTTACCTTGGCCATGTCCCTGAGTATCGCACACTTTGTGCTTTTTGATACTCCAGTAACGTTGCAGCTCTGAAATATGGCAAAACTAGTGATGAATGGCATCTTGGCAGCTTCACGCTATTCAATAGAAATTTACACTATCTCAGTCACAATGTGGCACAAGCCAGGCATGTTTTTTTGCCAAATAGGGTGACTGACAGTACATTTCTATTGAATATGTGTAGTAGAGGCGAGAGAGCCTTTAAGGGAACTCTTACATGATGCTTCAAAGATGGAGAGAGACTGCCATCTGCTGGCCAGACACAGTCAAGCGGAACCAAGATATACAAGAGAAGTTGAAGGGAGAGCAGATTTAGACGCTGGACCCAGTCAGGTGACTTCCAGGAAGGAGTTCCTGGAGATAAGAGGCCAGCGCGCCAAGCCTGAGGAGTTTTTTTGGCGCCAAGCAGTTGAGAGGAGCAGACGTGCTCGCTGCATGCTGAGAAGCCCCGCGTGGCAGGCCTAAGCCGGAGGCCTGTGAGGTGCCACAGCCGGGCGCCGGTGGATAGGCTCCGGATCCCTCACAGATGTGACCCGAGTGCTGTACCTACTGAGGAGAGTCGGAACCTGCTTGCGGTGCTGAGTGAGTTCGCGAAACCCGACGTCGCCCGCCGACAGACGAGGTCTGGACCCCCCTATCCCCGGCTTGAGAGACTGCCTCCAATGGCCAGGAAGAGAGCAGTTGAGAGACTGCTGAGCCAGGAAAATCACGCCAGTGAAAGCAGAAGAGCTGCATACGTGAACAGGGCCGTCATTTCTACTCACGGTACCACGGCCAGTTGGGTTTAAGTACTCAGGTTGGGAGGGGAACAGTTGGGGCGGAAGAAGCTAAACTTGCTTTAATTGATTTTGTCCGGAAAAGACTTGCGGCCTAGGGGGAATAACCGATGTTCCCCGCTAGAGCCATATACAGAGATAAAGAACTGACGTGGCGACTCCCCTGACTGGGTGCACCAGATTACTTTGAGAGACTTCGTATTTTGCTAATATTTCAAATTACCGTTCAATACCCTTGTTCAAAATACCTGTTTTATATATACATAAACTGTCTATAATCATCTCCGACTGTCCCTGCCTTGTGTCTCTGTGCGTTGCATTCTGGCACCTGCATTACATATGTATCCCCTATCTCAATCACAATGTGGCCCAACCTGTGACAAGGGCCTCCAATGACAAATATTAGTTCGGTAGGACCACTGTACACTCCAGATTTGTCCACTGCACAATGTGCATAGGGCTTGTAAGAATTAGCCCCATGGGCTGAGTCATGGTTGACGCAGGAAGCCACCATCCCAAGGGCCTCCAATCACAAATAGTAGTTAGGCTGGAGTAGGAATTCTGTCCTGGATTGTCCATTGTACAATGTGCATAGGGTGAGTAAAAATTAGCCCAATGGGCTGAGTCAAGGTTGATGCAGGAAGCCACCATCACAAGGTCCTCCAATCACAAATAGTTGTTAGTCTGGAGTAGGAATACTGTCCTGGTTTCTCCACAGCACAATGTGCATAAAGTTTGTAAAAATTAGCCCTATGGGCGGAGTCATGGTTGACGCAGGAAGGAAATGGGTTTTTATGGGAAGGGAGTGACGTTAGTATACACTGCAGGTAGCCCTTAAAAGGGTTTTGTTTTATCAAGAGGCCTAAACACTCTCCCTAGCAGCTCAGCGATCTCTCCCTATGCTTGTAGAATGCAGGCTCCGGACGTAATGTGCACAAAATGGCGGCGACAGGGCATAAATAGACCCCATGGCGCTGGGCGGCCAGCCAATCACAGTAATACCACAACCAAGATGTCTGCGGCATTACTGTGATTGGTTAAGAAGCCCAGCATGTTTAGTGGCTGCAAAGGAGGCGCCAAAACTGTAAGGTTGGACAATATAGCGAGGCGAATACACAAATACTTGCAATATAGCGAGTAACCCGAATACTGTATTATCCGTGCAAATCGCTAATAGTAACGAATACACTCACTCATCACTATGTATCACGTTTGTCACAGGAAAAAATATTTTTTGGACTGTGCCTAGCAAGAGAAAAAAATGTATTTTCTTACTCTGAAACTAGCAGAAGTTCAATGCCACTAAAATAGTATCTGGCTTTTAGCAAACTGGATCACGTTTGCAACACAAACAAAATTTTTGTGGACTCTGCCTGCCAACAAAAAAAATATATTTGTTTTACTGTGTGTACAGCTGCATTTCACCCACCCAAAAAAGGAAAAACTGGGCTAACACAGTTTGTACTATCACATTAGCAACAGAAAAAATGTTTTTTTGTGCTCTGCAATCAGAAGCTCTGCATAGAGCAGAATTTCAACCCCACAAAATGAAATGGTGGGCTGTGCTTGCTTGCTTGATCACATTAGCAAGTGCAAAAATAGATTGAAGGTCTACTCATGACAGGAGCTGAATACCAGCGGTGCACAACACTGTTCTATGACATGGACCCTGCTCTTTTTGTCAGAATCTCAGTACTTGCACAAGAAAACAAAAAATGTGCTGCACCATCAATTGCACAGGTACACAGGCCAGGAATTGTCTACACTATCTGACTTCCACGCAAGCGCCCATCTAGCTAACTAATATTTGTCATTACACATGAGCACACTGAGCTGCGTCTGTCTCCCCAGCAGTTACATGGATAGAATGGCGCTGAGGGAACATGGCCGCTTTTTATATACGGATATAGGGAGGACATGTGATTTCAGAAGCCAATTACACAAGCCCTTTTGTCTGGACTGTGTGGATGCTTCCTGCGCTGTGATTGGCTGGCCGCGCTTTCTTGACTTAAAGTTACCGCCTACCGGAAAAAAAAAAAAGTGCACGCCGCTGATATGACTTGTTCTGAGCTCTCCACAGCCCCCACACTCATCTACCACATCTCCCCGCTCAACATACACTTGCACTATGCTAGCAAAACTGTTCAAAACGCTGTGGTTGCCCCGTATTCACATTCCCGTGCTTATTCGTCGTACAATTTCCGATTTTAACAAATTTTGCTCGCCTTTCCGACCACGAATCCGAATGTGCCATATTCGTGCTAAATTTGAAACTTTAGAACATTCGCCGAGCAAATTCGCTCCACACTAATTCTGAGTTTGTGAAAACTCATGGTCTTGCTTGCTGCGCTTTAGCTGAACCTATTTCCATCTTTGCCATTGACTCAGCGCCACTTGCACAGAAAGCATTTACTCAGATTGTGCATAATGTAAAACTGAGGGTGGGGTCAGTACATTGTGAAATAATTCCTTGCTATGTTCTGGACAATCTTCTCACACTGATTATCTTGGGTATACTTTGGCTTGTTAAACATAATCCGCTGGTGGATTGGCAAACTGGGGAGATTATTGAATGAGGAGATTACTGCCATGAGAACTATTTAGAAATTTCCCTTGCTACTGTCTCTATGGAAATTTTACCTTCTTTTCTGTCTGGTTTGAGGACATTTTTTCTGAGAGGGGGAGTCAGGATTTGCCTCTTCATCATGCTCATGACTGTCCTATTAACCTGACCCCCGAAGCTAAACTACTGAAGTCCAGACTGTATAATCTTTCAGGCCCTGAGAGACAAGCCATGAAGAATTTCATTGTGGAAAGTCTGGAGAAGGGACATATCAGACCCTCATCTTTGCCCGTGGCAGCAAGGTTCTTCTTAGTGAAGAAAAAAGATGGCGGTCTACGTCCCTCTTTACATTTCCAGGAATTAAATCAAATTACCATCCGTGATCTATACCCTCTTCCTCTGATTCCTGATTTGCTCAGTCAGGTTGTGGGAGCTAAGGTATTCTCCAAGTTGTATTTAAGGGGAGCTTACAACCTGGTTAGAATCAGAGAAGGGGGAGAATGGAAAACAGAATGCAATACCCCGGTTATGCCTTTTGGTTTTTTTCCAGCATTTCATAAATGATATTTTCCATCATTTGGTGCGGACGTTTGTGGTGGTCTATCTGGACGATATTTTGGTTTACTCACATCATTTTGAAACTTATCAGGGGCATGTTAAGCAGGTGCTCCAGATATTAAGGGATAACAAACTTTATGCCAAACTTGAAAAATGTGTTATCGCTGTTCAGGAGGTGCAGTTTTTAGAGTACTTCAGGTTTTCGGATGGATCCCGAGAAGATCCGTGCAGTCCTTGACTGGGAACATCCTGAGAACCTGAGAGCTCTACGTTTTCTGGGCTTTACTAATGTTTATCTCAAATTCATCCATAATTACTCTGCTATTGTAAAACCCTTTACTGACATGACTAAGAAGGAGTCTGACTTTTCCAAATGGTCTTATGCTTCCCTCCAAGCTTTTTCTTCCTTAAAGAATCATTTTGTCACTGCAGCTATACTCAGTCAATCCAATGTTTCTCAACCCTTTATTGTGGAGGTTGATGCGTCTGATGTTGGGGTTGGGGCAGTGTTGTCTCAGGGTTCGTCCCCTGATAAATGGCGTCCATGCGCCTTCTTTTCTAAAAAATTGTCTTCGGCTGATAGAAATTATGACGTGTGTAATAGGGAACTTTTGGCGATCAAATTGGCGTCGAGGAATGGCGACATTGGTTGGCGGGGGCTGTCCATCCTATTACTGTTATTACTGGCCATAAGAGCCTGTCATATCTCCAGTCAGCTAAACGTCTCAACCCTAGACAAGCCAGATGGTCCCTGTTTTTTTACTAGGTTCAATCTTGTTGTCACTTTTCATCCAGGGGTCAAAAATGTCATGGCTGATGCTTTGTCCCAGAGCTTCCATGGTGGTGGTGACCATGAGAACCCTGCCCTGATATTACAGAAAGGGGTATTCATTTCGGCACTTTATCCTGAACTGGAGGGTGAGGTCTTGCAGGCACAGGGGGACCCCCCTGCCTCCTGCCCTTCAGGAAAGTTATTTGTACCATTTGATCTGTGCAGCAAAGTAAAGAACATCATAACTCTGTGCTTGCTGGGAATCCAGGTGGTAAGGCAACCGCGGACCTCCTCTCTTGTCATTTTTGGTGGCCGGCATTTAATCGGGATGTGATTGAACATGTATCTGCTTGTAGTATTTGCGCGCATTGTAAGGTTTCGCATACCCGTCCGTCTGGTACTCTTCTTCCGCTACCTATCCCTAGTAGGCCATGGACACACTTGTCCATGGAATTTATTACTGACCTACCGGTTTCTGCAGGCAAAACAGTGGTTTTGGTGGTAGTAGATAGGTTCAGTAAAATGGTTCACTTTGTCGCATTGCCTGAACTTCCAAATGCCAACACACTTGCTCAAGTGTTCATAAATGAGATTGTGAAGCTTCACGGGGTTCCCTCTTAGATGGTGTCAGATTGGGGGACCCAGTTTGTTTCCAAGTTCTGGAAGGCATTCTGTTCTCGACTGGGGGCGCAGCTGTCCTTTTCCTCTGTCTGCCACACTCAGTCGAATGGTCAGACCGAGCGTGTCAATCAGAACTTGGAGACCTATCTCCGAAAATCAGGAGGATTGGGCATCCTACTTGCCGCTGGCAGGATTTGTCATTAATAATCATCGGCAAGAAGCCACTGGCCGATCACCATTCTTCGGTGCATACGGTTATCACCCACAGTTTAGTACCTTTAGTGGGGGAGGAGCTTCAGGAGTTCCTGAGGAGGAACGGTTTGATTTGTTGCTCTCCTCCGTATGGCTGGGTGTTCTGAGTAATTTAAAGATCATGGGAGACAGGTATAAATGTATGGCTGACAGAAAATGCTTGCCAGGTCCGGACCTGAATGTAAAAGACTTTATGTGGTTGTCTACCAGGATTTTAAGATTGAAAGTTCTTTCTTGGAAGCTGGGACCTAGGTTTGTTGGTCCCTATAAAATAACCTCCGTCAGTAACTTCGTCCTATCTGGAGATTGAGGCCAAGTTCGCATTGGTCTAGAGTCGTCTAATGCTAAGCATTCTCCCCCTGTTTGTCTACCTTTGTTGTCTATAGAGTTTAATGGAAATCGACTAGTGCTCATCTCCTCCCATCCCTAGTCTTAGCCATACGCCAAGGAAAGACAGGGCGAGGCACGCTTGCGGCGATTGCTGAAGAGGCAATATAGGGAAGACAGTTGAGACATGGTGACACTAGGCCAGACTAGGAGGTCTCCACTTCCCCCTTTCCCCAGTGTCTGGGCTCCCTTTCCCATTGATTGGTTGCAGCACTGTTAAGTAATACTCACTTCATGTTTTAAAACTAACTGAGCCTGAAGGCAGAAGCATTTTGAAAGTAGGAAATATGATAATTGAAAAAAATTATCATTACTTTCCTATTAGAATCCTGCCTCCAGCACTGGATACTCTGGTACTCATCATCAATCATTGTTCCCGTGTACTTCCATCATGATCGCTGCTGATATTTATAGGCCTCAGCTGTTTTGTTCCATACAGGAGTAGAAGAGAATGAGGTGAGAAATGCTTACTTTTTATTTACATTTTCTTTCGATATACTTCTTTTTAAAACTTCCAGAAAACTCTAATAAATGTTGCTGTTATTCTTGTCTCTTGCAAAAATTGAAATCATTTAATAGTTTCTGTATTGCTGGTACTCTAAGTATTGTATGTATTGTTGGTTTACTAGTATATTTGGTTTTGCTGGCATTATTGGTATTAACTGTACAGTTGGTATTGTAAATACTGTCGATATTGTTGGTTTTGTCAGTACTGACAGTATTGTCAATATAATTGGTTTTGTCACTACTATTGGTATTTTGGGTAGTATCGATTTGCCGTTTTTTTTTTGTTTTCAAAATTCAATGTAAAAAACACTAGGCTGCTAATGCAGAAAAATATTGTAACACCAATGCCTCGTGTGAGTGCAGTCTATTAACAAATTAAAAATGTGTTGAGGCTGCACCGAGACTGTGACATGACCATTCCTTTCGGCCTAACCTTTGTATAGGAGGGGAAGCCAAACTGAAGTTTTGTCCACTAAAATCTAGATTTGCCCCTGCTGGAGGTGATAGCGTAATATGAGAAACAAATTCATTTTTTATCCCTTTTCATTCCATTGTTTATGAGGCAAGATTTGTCATCTTTCCTGTGTGATGCAGCTAGAAGACATGTGAGCTTCTCTGTATGGTCAACAACAAGGCTATCTTCATTTTAGATGTTTTTTTTTCATGTTTACATGCTATAGCATTACTGAGTGCAACTTTATTTGTTAGTAATGTGTAAGGGTTAATCAGTTTACTGTATTGTTGGAGATTTGTGATGTAATATATGATCTGGCCAGTAGAGTGCAGCGGAGAATCTGGAGTTGCAGCATGGGGTTTGGCAGTTGGTGACAGTTGCTAGGGGAGTTGAAGGACTGAGTAAAGCTACGAATCAATGGAAAAAAGGTTTGGATAGAGCGGTGCAACCCTGGATCTGTTTTTTGTGACTCTGAGATGTATTGTTTTGGCTTGACATGAAATGCCTCGGGGAGGACAACAAAGGACACAGCATCTTGGGCTAGGGCTTGTGAAGCTCTATCTCAAAGGACTTAGAGAAGCTCTGTGTTAGAGAGATTGGCATTCTCTAAGAGATTCAAGTCACCGTTTGTGATTATTCGGGACACAACCTAGCAAGGACCCTTCTACTTCAGCCTGAGGACATACCGACACCATATTACATTTAAATATATACAGTACAGACCAAAAGTTTGGACACACCTTCTCATTTAAAGATTTTTCTGTATTTTCATGACTATGAAAAAAGTACATTCACACTGAAGGCATCAAAACTATGAATTAACACATGTGGAATTATATACTTAACAAAAAAGTGTGAAACAACTGAAAATATGACTTATATTCTAGGTTCTTCAAAGTAGCCACCTTTTTCTTTGATGATTGCTTAGCACACTCTTGGCATTCTCTTGATGAGCTTCAAGAGGTAGTCACTGTAAATGGTTTTCACTTCACAGGTGTGCCCTGTCAGGTTTAATAAGTGGGATTTCTTGCCTTATAAATGGGGTTGGGACCATCAGTTGTGTTGTGCAGAAGTCAGGTGGATACACAGCTGATAGTCCTACTGAATAGACTGTTATAATTTGTATTATGGCAAGAAAAATGCAGCTAAGTAAAGAAAAACGAGTGGCCATCATTACTTTAAGAAATGAAGGTCAGTCAGTGCGAAAAATTGGGAAAACTTTGAAAGTGTCCCCAAGTGCAGTTGCAAAAACCATCAAGCGCTACAAAGAAACTGGCTCACATGAGGACAGCCCCAGGAAAGGAAGACCAAGAGTCACCTCTGCTTCTGAGGATAAGTTTATCCGAGTCACCAGCCTCAGAAATCACAGGTTAACAGCAGCTTAGATTAGAGACCAGGTCAATGCCACACAGAGTTCTAGCAGCAGACACATCTCTACAACAACTGTTAAGAGGTGACTTTGTTCAGCAGGCCTTAATGGTAAAATAGCTGCTAGGAAACCACTGCTAAGGACAGGCAACAAGCAGAAGAGACTTGTTTGGGCTAAAGAACACAAGGGGTGGATATTAGACCAGTGGAAATCTGTGCTTTGGTCTGATGAGTCCAAATTTGAGATCTTTGGTTCCAACCACCGTGTCTTTGTGCGATGCAGAAAAGGTGACCGGATGGACTCTACATGCCTGGTCCTCACTGTGAAGCATGGAGGAGGAGGTGTGATGGTGTGGGGGTGCTTTGCTGGTGATACTGTTGGGGATTTATTCAAAATTGAAGGTGACTCGCCCCCTGGGCCGCGTGGGGAACCCGGTCCGTTGCTCAGGGTGGTCAAACCAGTGGCAGTCTATTTATGGGGTTTTGTGGTTTAATGTCCGACTAGGCCACCCGTGGAGTGCAGTCAGTGCGGACCGCCGCTGCAAGGCGGACCGCTGGGGCTGATGGTGTATGCAGCTTAGGTAGTGTGACTCCCCATGGGAAGAGTGCAGCCCCAGGGCAGTGTAGTTGATGGTGAGGGTGATAGTGCACGGTAGTCCCAGCAATAGTAGTGCTGGTGCGGCGATGAAGCAGGAACGACTCAGAGTCTTTGCAGTGCAGTTCAGGGTCTTTACTGTTGATATTAAGGCAGACCATCCCGGGAGTACTGGCTAGCATAAGGGGCCTGGTCAGTCTGCGAGCAAACAGGAGTTCCCCTGGCCAGGTGGAGTTGTAGGCCTCCCCGTCTATCTGCACTCTTTCTGGCTACCTTGCTGTAAGCGGGTAGAAGTAGCCCACGTCCCTGAGTATACCGTGTGGTGCTCACCCGTATGGCTGGTGACTTGGGGCCTTCTGTTAGCCTCCGCTCCAGGATAGCGGTGCTGGTCCCTTCCTTGTGACTGAGCCTCCGGGCTTCTATGGCCAGAGGACCTGGAATCCCCTGCCGGCTGGTTTCTGCTGCTGGGTGGATATCAGTCCCCACAGCCTCGGACTCCGGTGTCCGGTTATCAGATTCTTCTGCCAGGGCGAACTATATCTCTGCTTAGCTTCCAGCCCCTGGTCTTCTGCTCCTAGCTCCTACATAGCTCCTGCTGTAACTTTCCCTCTCCAGGCTCTGACTCACTAATCCTGCCCCAGATCCAGTTTATAAGGGCAGATTCCTCCCCTCCCAAGGTCTGGGCAGAAGTGTTGCATGCTTAAGGGCTTCTGACCAGAGAAACCTCCCACTTGCTCTCAGACGTAATATTTCTATTACTGTGGCAACCAGACCCCTGGGGTGCCACATTCCCCCCTAGTAAATTTTAGTACTCCGGGACTAAACACATTTTCAAAACATAATAACAGGGTATAAACAATAATACAATAACATATATACAAGTAGCTTTAGTCTGTAGAGGTCACGGCGTGTCCGTGACCGGGTGTCCATGTCACACATTATGATGAAGTCTTGGCAGAGAGTAGGGGACCTGTTCAAAGCAAACCCCAAGCGTTGGCCCTGGGCGTGGCTGCAAGGCTGAGGCTAGCTACTTTGGGCCGCAAGGAGGTCACGCCAGACAGGTTTTCTCTTCCGCGGCCATCTTCGCAAGAGGCACCAAGGTGCAACTATCTACAAGTAGTTCCGGTTATTCAGCATCCATAACCTGTCAGTCCAAATAAATCTGAAGGGTAACTAGAGAAACATAATTAGTAACAGGCGTCAAACATAAACCATAAACAGTTAAACAGATAAATTCACAGTGCATTAGTTTAGATTCTCCAGCGAGCGGGCATCTGACCTCTAGTGCTTCTAGAGGATCTACGCAACTCACTAGCTGGTTCTGCACTACAGGGTGTAGGAGGTGTCACGGGTAAGCTGGGCAGCTGTCTTGGTACTTTGTGGCTCACTAGGGGCACGGCAGGCTCACTACTAGCAGAGGGTTGATTCTCCTGGTCTGCTGGTATGGATTCTTCTGCCTCCTGGGCCGGCTTCTCTTCCAGCTCTACCTGTTCCTCTGTAGGTCCTTGAGGGACTGGCTGGAGAAAGGTGAGGCCGGGTACCACTATAGCGTTGTTTACTTGTGTCCAAGACTGGGGAAAGTCTCCAAGTACGGTGCTGATCATTTCTTAACTTTCCTCTGCGGGTTGAGGGTTTTCTTGATCATCATCAGGGCTTTGCAGCTGCTCGGGACACTTCTTCAGGTGGTCTCTGGAGACAATGGCTGTGGTCTCTCCTCCATCCTTACTGATTACGCAGACTTTTGGGTTCTCATGGCTTGACGGCAGTACGGTGTACGGGTCCTTCTCCCACTGGTCATCCAACTTGTGGAGCCACCTCTTTCTCTTCAAGACCTGCTCTCCAGGTACCAGGGGAACAGTGGGAGCATACTGGTTATAAGTCTTCTCTTGCCTTTCTCTTGCTTGAGGCAGACTCCGCTCGACGCTCTCCTGTACTTTCCGATACTGCTGCTGCCATTCTGTATCCCAGTCTGCCTCTTGCGAGGTGTCCTCAGGTGTCAGGACTCCCATATTGTAACGGGTCTGGGAGGCGGAACCTCTGAGCTACTATACAAGGGGGCGGTCCTTGTAAGGGAGCGGGTGGCGACCAGGGAAGACGGGCTGGAAGTCTCAGCAGGTGAACGGGACAGTCTCTGAGTGAACGGGACAGTCTCTGAGTGAACGGGCTGGAGGTCACGGCAAGTGACCGGGGCAGTCTCTAGGTATAGGGTTGGTACGACCTGTGGCGTCTGAAGATAGACGTGAGCTTCCAGGTGAGCAGGCGAGAGTCTCTGGATGAACGGGTGGTCACAGCAAGTGACGGCGGAGCCTCCAGGAAGACCAGCGGACAGGCGACAGATGAGCGCTCCCAGGTGAGCGGGCAGAAGTCTCTGGACAGGCGGGTGGTCACAGCACGTGACGGCAGAGCCTCCGGGTAGGCAAGCAGACAGGTAGCAGATGAGCGCTCCCAGGTGAGCGGGCAGAAGTCTCTGGACAGGCGGGTGGTCACAGCACGTGACGGCAGAGCCTCCGGGTAGGCAAGCAGACAGGTAGCAGATGAGCGCTCCCAGGTGAGCGGGCAGGAGTCTCTGGACAGGCAGGTGGTCACAGCACGTGACGGTGGAGCCTCCAGGTAGGCTAGCAGGCAGGTAGCAGATGTGCGCTCCCAGGTGAGCGGGCAAGCTGGTCCATAGACAGACTGACAGGAGTTGGAAGGCAGACCGTCGGACCTCAGGCAAGCAGGCAGGTAGCTGATGTGCGCTCCCAGGTGAGCGGGCAGGCTGGTCCTTAGACAGACTGACAGGATTAGTAAGGCAGACCGTCGGACCTCAGACTAGCAGGCAGGTAGCAAGTAATCAGGCAGGAATCTGGTAGGTAACTGGCAGGTAACTGGCAACGGGACCTGAGGGCTGAAGCACAGGTGAGACACAGGTGCAAACAACATTGCTCGGGCACCTCCATTTTGGAGGAGGTGCCTTATATATGGTAAAGTCCTCCGGCCATTGGCCGGGGACTCCTTAGGACGGCGCGCGCGGACCCTTTAAGAGGGAGGAAGAGCGCGCGCGCCCTAAGCACAGTGGCCGGGAAGGAGCGCGCGCTGCCAGCAGAGCGGGAGAGGGACGCCGGGCACGGAGCAGAGCGGTGAGGGGAACAGCGTCCCTGCCTAGCAGAGGGCAGGGACGCCGGCACTACAGTACCCCCCCCTTTAGGCCCCCCCTTTTTTAGGCCAGACAGAAATTTAGCAAGGATGAGAGGGGCATGGATGTTCTCCCGGGGCTCCCACGTTCTCTCCTCAGGACCAAACCCCTTCCAATCTACCAGAAAAAAGGTCTTCCCTCTTACCCTTTTGGTAGCAAGAATGTTCTCTACCTCAAACTCGTCCTCAGCGGAAACCGGAGCAGGAGGCGTACCTGTAGACTTGGAAAAAGAGTTAAGCACCACGGGTTTGAGGAGAGATACATGGAAGGAGTTAGGGATCCGTAAGTTGGCCGGGAGTTTCAATTTATAGGCCACCGGGTTGATCTGACTGATGACCTCCAGAGGACCGATGAACCGAGGCCCTAACTTGTAAGAAGGTATCTTGAGTCGAACATATTTAGATGAGAGCCAGACCTTATCTCCTGGACGAAATTGTGGAGGATCCAGGCGTTTTTTGTCAGCGTGTCTTTTCATACGCTCGGATGACAGAAGGAGTGCGGACCGGGTACTCTCCCATATGGAGGAAAATTTGCTAACGAGAGATTCTGCAGCCGGGTTGTCCACAGAGGTGGAGACAGGAAAAGGAATCCGAGGATGCTGACCGAAAACTACAAAAAACGGGGATTTGGAGGAGGATTCGCTCTCGTGATTATTATAAGAGAACTCGGCCCATGGTAGGAGATCCACCCAGTCAGAATGGTGGGCATTAACGAAGTGCCGGAGGTAACTGGTCAGGTTCTGATTGATCCGCTCCACTTGACCATTGGACTGTGGGTGGTAAGCGGAGGAGAAGTCCAGGGTGACGTCTAGTAGTTTACAAGTGGCTCTCCAGAAACGTGAGGTGAACTGTACCCCACGATCCGACACGATGTGGAGGGGCAGGCCATGAAGACGGAAGATATGGCGGATAAAGTCTTTAGCCAGCTCGGGTGCAGACGGGAGGCCTGGCAGGGGAATAAAGTGAGCCATCTTGGAAAAGCGGTCAGCGACCACCCAAATGACCGTACAACCGACAGAGACGGGGAGATCAGTTATGAAGTCCATAGCAATATGCTGCCAGGGGGCAGCAGGCACAGGAAGCGGAAGGAGGCGTCCGGCTGGCAGATGTCTCGGGACTTTGTTGCGGGCGCAGGACACACAGGCAGAAACAAAGTCTATTACGTCCTTGTGCAGGGTAGGCCACCAATAGTGCCGGGCAATAAGCTGGAGGGTCTTTTTCTGACCGGCGTGGCCAGCTAGCTTAGACGAATGGCCCCAGTGTAGGATCTTCTCCCGATCAGGTACTGAAACAAACGTCTTACCGGGAGGGAGACGATTTAGACTCACGGGAGCCACCTGCATTACTCTGGCGGGATCGATGATATGTTTAGGTTCTTCCTCGAGATCGGACACCAGAAAGGATCGGGACAAGGCGTCTGCTTTGACGTTTTTGTCAGCCGGGCGAAAATGAAGAACAAAATCAAAGCGAGCAAAAAACAAGGACCACCGGGCTTGGCGCGGGTTAAGTCTCTGGGCATGCTGGAGGTAAGCCAAGTTCTTGTGGTCAGTGTAAATTATTACCGGATGAAGAGCCCCCTCAAGTAGGTAACGCCACTCCTCCAACGCCAGCTTGATGGCCAATAACTCTCGGTCTCCTATGGAATAGTTGCGCTCAGAAGAGGAGAAGAGTTTGGAGAAGAAGCCACAAGTTACCATTCTCCCGGAAGATGATTTTTGAGTAAGTACCGCTCCGGCTCCAGAGGAGGAGGCGTCAACTTCCAGGAAGAACTGCTTGTTGCCGTCCGGGCGATGCAGCACCGGGGCGGAAGAGAAGGCCTGTTTTAGGGAAAGAAAGGCCTCCTCTGCTTCGGGCGGCCACTCTTTGGGATTAGTACCCTTACGCGTGAGCGCGGAAATTGGGGCAGTCCGGGAAGAGAAGTGTGGTATGAAGAGGCGGTAGTAGTTGGCGAAGCCCAGGAATCGCTGAATGGCCTTCAACCCCTCCGGTCGGGGCCATTTCTCGATGGCAGACAGTCTCTCAGGATCCATTTGTAGGCCGGTCTGAGAGATAATGTAGCCCAGAAACGGAAGCGAGGTCTGCTCAAAGAGGCACTTCTCATATTTAGTGTAGAGATGGTTCTGCCTGAGCCTGAGCAGGACCTGACGAACGTCCCTCCGGTGAGTCTGGAGATCCGGAGAGAAGACCAAGATGTCGTCCAGGTACACCACTACGCAGGAGTAGAGAAGGTCCCGGAAGATGTCATTGACCAACTCTTGAAAGACGGCAGGAGCGTTACAGAGGCCAAAGGGCATTACCAGATATTCATAGTGGCCGTCCCGGGTGTTGAATGCCGTCTTCCATTCATCCCCCTGACGGATACGAACCAGGTTGTACGCCCCACGGAGGTCTAGTTTGGTGAAGATTCTAGCCCCCCTCAGACGATCAAATAACTCCGGAATGAGCGGAAGGGGGTACTTATTCTTCACCGTGATCTGGTTAAGGCCTCTATAGTCTATACAGGGACGGAGAGAGCCGTCCTTCTTTTTGACGAAAAAGAAGCCTGCTCCCGCCGGGGAGGTAGATTTCCGGATGAATCCCCTGGCCAGATTCTCCTCAATATATTCGGACATCGAGCGGGTCTCAGCAGCGGATAATGGATAAATACGCCCACGGGGAGGAGAAGTACCAGGTAACAAGTCGATAGGGCAGTCGTATGGTCTATGAGGGGGTAGTGTCTCTGCTTCCTTTTTATTAAAGACATCAGCATAAGACCAATAAGGGATCGGAAGTCCAGGTAGATTAGCTGGGGTAGGAGAAGGACGGACGGGATGGACGGGAACCAGACAGGTCTTATGGCAGCCCTGTCCCCAGCGAAGGACTTCTCCGGTCTGCCAGTCAAGAACGGGTGCATGTCTCTGGAGCCAAGGTAGACCTAGCAGGAGGGCGTGAGAGAGTCCAGGCAGAACATGAAAGGAGATACTCTCAGAATGCAGCATTCCCACCTGCAGAGTAATGGATTCGGTGATGAGTTGGATGGGGCGTGGTAAGAGCCCCCCATCCACGGCAGCAACAGACAAGGGTACAGCCAGAGGTTTGGTGGGGATGCGGTATTTCTCTACCAGGGACTGTGAGATAAGATTCCCGGCTGCTCCAGAGTCAAGTTGGGCTAGTTCGAAATAACGGTTCTCCCCGTAGACGATTGAAACTGACAACAGCAGGGATGGAGAGGATTTATTCTTGTCTAGGTGGACCTCTCTGAGCGAACCTAGACACAGGCGTTTCCCGACCTCTCCGGGCAGGCACGGATCCGGTGCTCCTTACTGCCACAGTAGAAGCAGGTCCCCTCGGCACGGCGTAAGTCCTGACGGGTCTTGACCATCTTGGTCTGGTCGACCTGCATAGGCTCAGGAGAGTGTACCTGGTAAGAGACAGAAGGAGTGACGGGTTTCTGAGAAGTAGGAGCTAGACGTGGTAATCTCCTCTCACGGGTGACCTCTCTGGCACGCTCCTGGAACCGTAGGTCAATCCGGGTGGCAAGAGTTATTAAATCATCGAGAGTGGTAGGAATGTCCCGACCGGCAAGCTCATCTTTAATACGGCCGGACAGACCCTCCCAGAAGACGGAAACCAGAGCGTCGTTATCCCAGGCCAGCTCCGAGGCAAGGGTACGGAACCGTATGGCATATTGGCCCACGGTGAGACTTTCCTGACGGAGGCGTAGCAGAGATGATGCGGATGAGGTCTTCCGTCCGGGTTCGTCGAAGACTTTCCGGAAAGCCGTGAGAAAAGCAGGCAAGTTGGATACCAGGGGTCTCCTCTCTCCCATAGAGGGTTTAGCCAGGCCAGGGCCTCCCCGGTGAGATGGGACATGATGAATGCAATTTTGGCCCGGTCGGAGTTAAACTGGTGAGATAATAGTTCAAAGTGCAGGGTGCACTGATTTATGAAGCCCCGAGCCTGGGCGGAGTCGCCTCCGAAGCGAGGAGGTACAGAAAGCCGGGGTCCGGGGTAAGATACCATGGTATTAGTGGGCAGTGGAACTGCCGGATTGCGAGACATGGCACTGGCGGAGGTTGCTGGTGGAGCAGTCAGAGTGTCCAGGCGAGTATTGACATTCCGCAGGTGACCCAGAATGGACTCCTGTTGGGACCTTTGACGGGACAGTTCATGACACAGGTCCGAGAGCGAGGGAGCTTGGGTGCCACCGGGTTCCATGGCCCGAGCAAACTGTAACGGGTCTGGGAGGCGGAACCTCTGAGCTACTATACAAGGGGGCGGTCCTTGTAAGGGAGCGGGTGGCGACCAGGGAAGACGGGCTGGAAGTCTCAGCAGGTGAACGGGACAGTCTCTGAGTGAACGGGACAGTCTCTGAGTGAACGGGCTGGAGGTCACGGCAAGTGACCGGGGCAGTCTCTAGGTATAGGGTTGGTACGACCTGTGGCGGCTGAAGATAGACGTGAGCTTCCAGGTGAGCAGGCGAGAGTCTCTGGATGAACGGGTGGTCACAGCAAGTGACGGCGGAGCCTCCAGGAAGACCAGCGGACAGGCGACAGATGAGCGCTCCCAGGTGAGCGGGCAGAAGTCTCTGGACAGGCGGGTGGTCACAGCACGTGACGGCAGAGCCTCCGGGTAGGCAAGCAGACAGGTAGCAGATGAGCGCTCCCAGGTGAGCGGGCAGAAGTCTCTGGACAGGCGGGTGGTCACAGCACGTGACGGCAGAGCCTCCGGGTAGGCAAGCAGACAGGTAGCAGATGAGCGCTCCCAGGTGAGCGGGCAGGAGTCTCTGGACAGGCAGGTGGTCACAGCACGTGACGGCGGAGCCTCCAGGTAGGCTAGCAGGCAGGTAGCAGATGTGCGCTCCCAGGTGAGCGGGCAAGCTGGTCCATAGACAGACTGACAGGAGTTGGAAGGCAGACCGTCGGACCTCAGGCAAGCAGGCAGGTAGCTGATGTGCGCTCCCAGGTGAGCGGGCAGGCTGGTCCTTAGACAGACTGACAGGATTAGTAAGGCAGACCGTCGGACCTCAGACTAGCAGGCAGGTAGCAAGTAATCAGGCAGGAATCTGGCAGGTAACTGGCAGGTAACTGGCAACGGGACCTGAGGGCTGAAGCACAGGTGAGACACAGGTGCAAACAACATTGCTCGGGCACCTCCATTTTGGAGGAGGTGCCTTATATATGGTAAAGTCCTCCGGCCATTGGCCGGGGACTCCTTAGGACGGCGCGCGCGGCTCCTTTAAGAGGGAGGAAGAGTGCGCGCGCGCGCCCTAAGCACAGTGGCCGGGAAGGAGCGCACGCTGCCAGCAGAGCGGGAGAGGGACGCCGGGCACGGAGCAGAGCGGTGAGGGGAACAGCGTCCCTGCCTAGCAGAGGGCAGGGACGCCGGCACTACACATATCCAGGTCAATAGGCAGCTTACCAGGTCTTGCTCTCATTAGGTAAGCCGGGGTACAGTTGGTGGAACCTACAGGGATGTGATTGTACAAGTCCACCAAATCGGGCAGTTTTTCAGGCCACAGACTGCGTTCTTCCAGGGGCAACGTTTTTAGCAAGTCTATCACCACCTGGTTCATCTTCTCAAATAGTCCATTGGTCTGCGGGTGATAGGGTGTTGTTCTTATCTTCTTGCAGCCATACAGGTTGCTGAACTCCTGGAAGACCTCCGCTTCGAAGGCTGGTCCTTGGTCCGTCAAGACTTGCTCCGGATACCTGTGTGGACGGCAGAAGTGCTGCTGGAAGGCTCTAGCTGCTGTTTGAGGCATTAAGTCCTTGACAGGGACCACCACCAGGAACCGGGAGTAGTGATCGACGATTGTGAGGGCGTAGACGTACTCAGATTTGCTTGGAGCCAGTTTCACATGGTCCAGGGCTACCAGTTCCAGTGGCTGCCTGGTGATGATGGGCTGCAGGGGAGTCTTCTGGCTGCCACGGTCCTTTCTTCTTAGGTTGCACGGGCCACAGTCTCTGCACCACCTCTCGATGGCTCCTCTCATGCCTACCCAGTAGAACCGTTCACGCAACAAGAACTCCAGCTTCTTCCATCAGAAATGTCCTGCTCCGTTGTGGTATGCCAGAACCATAGCTGCGTCTCGTCTTGGGACCACTACCTGCCAGGTCAGCTCATGTGTTCGAGAGTTAACCATTCTTCGGCAAAGCTTCTCCCTGTAGAGAAACAGCTTACTTTTCTCCTTCCACAGTTGCTTGGTCTCCTCCAGAGCGTCTGGATCAAGACGGGCATCGGCCTGTGTCAGCATTTCCTTCACCAGACGGACTGCGGGTTCACTGTCTTGCGTTTCCGCCCAGCTGTAGTGGGGCAAGGGATTGAACGTAGCAGTGCGCCTGTCCTTCACACGGTGGGAATACAGGGTAATCCCATGACGGTGGAACGCAGGGAGCTCGACTTCTTCCAGATCTTCTGGATCTTCCCCTACGTCCGGTAAGTTTGGCATTCTAGACAGGGCATCCGCGTTGGCATTTGAGCGTCCCGCCCGGTATTTGATGGTGAATTCATAGTTGGACAGGCGGGCCATCCATCTCTGCTCCAGGGCACCAAGCCTTGCAGTGTCCAGGTGTGTCAACGGGTTGTTATCCATGTACACGGTGAACTTGGAAGAGGCCAGGTAATGCTTGAAACGTTCGGTCACTGCCCACAACACTGCCAGGAACTCTAGCTTGAATGAGCTATAATTCTCAGGGTTTCTCTCCGTGGGCCGTAGTTTTCGGCTGGCGTAAGCGATCACCTGTTCTTTCCCCTGCTGGATCTGGGACAGTACGGCTCCTAGCCCGATGTTGCTTGCGTCCGTGTGGAGGATAAAGGGCTGGCTGTAGTCAGGGTATGCCAGGATTTCATCCCCCGTGAGGGCCATCTTCAGCTGGCAGAAGGACTCCTCTTCCAGCTTTTCCCACCTGAAGGGTGGCTTCTGGTTTTTGGCTTTCCGGGATTGACCTATCAGGAGGTCCTGCATAGGGGCTGCCATTTTGGTGAAACCGGGAATGAATCTTCGGTAGTAGCCTATCAACCCGAGGAACTGCTGCACTTCCTTTATGCTGGAGGGTCTTGGCCAGTCTTTCATCACGGTGATCTTATCGGGGTCGGGAGCCACTCCGTCAGCACTCACCACGTGTCCCAGGTACTGCACCTTTGGTTTCAGGAGGTGACACTTGGAGGGTTTCACCTTTAGGACGTAGCTTGCCAGGGCGTCAAACACTTCTGCCAGGTGTTTCATATGGTCCTCGTAGGTCTTGGAATAAATGATGACATCGTCCAGGTATAACAGGACCGTCTCGAAATTCCGGTGTCCCAGACAGCATTCCATCAACCGCTGGAAGGTTCCTGGTGCGTTGCAGAGCCCGAACGGCATACAGTTAAATTCGCTGAGACCCATCGGGGTGGTGAATGCGGTCTTCTCCTTGTCTGCCTCTGCTACAGGAACCTTCCAGTACCCGCTAGTAAGATCCAAAGTGGAGAAGAAGTTAGCGGATTTTAATGCAGCTAAAGATTCTTCTATTCTAGGTAACGGGTACGCATCTTTGTGTGTGATACGGTTGACCTTTCTGTAGTCTACACACATTCTCATTGTGTTGTCCTTCTTTTTCACTAGAACTAGTGGAGCTGCCCAGGGGCTACAGCTATCCCAGATTACCCCAGCCTCCTTCATGTCTCGCAACGTCCTCTTTACATGCTGATAGTGTGCAGGGGGCACAGGTCGGTATCTTTCCTTTATGGGCGGATGGTCTCCTGTGGGGATGTGATGTTCTACCCCCTTTACTCGCCCGAAGTCTAGCGGGTGTTTACTAAAGACTCTTTCGTACTCCTGAACCACCCGGTAGACTCCCTGTTTTTGGTGTGAGGGAGTGGAGTCAGTACCGAAATGCAGTTGCTGACACCAGTCCTCCATTTGTTTCTTAGAGCCGTTACCTTCCTCTGGTTGAGATGGAGGCAAGGGTTCTACGGCCTTTACAGAATTTTGGTTTATGGTGAACAATTTGGCTAGCGTGGCATACCGGGGCAGGTATACTTCTCTCTCCCCGATATTTATGATGCAGACGGGCACCCTCCCATGGCGTACATCGACCACCCCCCGTGCTGTCAAAATGGTGGGCCTACTGTCTGAGTAGACGGGTTCTACCATTGCTTGGTAGTCTCTACCTCTCAGACCAATAGCTGCCTGGCACCAGATCATCATCTCACTTTTTGGGGGCATGGTAATAGGGAAAGGGTCACACATCCTCACGCTACCAATCTCACAACCAGATAGTTCCACTTGTTGCCGTTTCATCAGCGCCCGGATCTCTTTTTGGAGAACACGCTGCTGGCTGGAACTGGCGTTCATGGCAACCTGCTGTAAAATGAGAATCACCTCTGCAAGACAATTTTCAATCACGTTAGTTCTCAAGGTTATTCTAAGGTGACTCTCATGATGGTCAATGTCCACAATAATCAGTCCTTGTGCCGCCAGTTCGACTTTACCGATCTTAATGGTCACCTCTTTGAATCCAACCTGCGGCACGGGCTGACCATTCCTGGCGATGATACTCAGGTCGTCATCTGGGTAGCGGGTTATGTCCGAGTCATTCCAGTACCGCTTAAACAGCACGTACGGGATGGTAGTCACCTGCGACCCGGTGTCCAGTAGGGCACTCATAGGAATGCCATCCAGTACCACAGGCAAGACCGGACGTCCCCCTACATATTTATCACGCCAGTTCGATGGGCCTGATGATCTCATGCCTGGGGGTTGGCCCTCTACCCCAGGTTGTGCCCGTTTAAATGACAGTACCTTGCCATATGTCCGGGTTGATTGCAGCGGCAGCAGATGGGTCGTCCGTCCTCGTTGTTTCAGTCACTGGGTCTTCCTCTGGACGTTGGGATCCTCCTCTGTTGGTGCCACGGGACGTCCTCCGGTCCAGATGCCAGCTGGATCTTTCCTGGAGGGGAGACCTGCAAAGACTGCACAGTTCTGGTTAGCGCGGCTACGCTTTTGGTTAGCTCTTGGACCTGATGGTGCAGGTCTGTAGCCGGGTTGTTATCCAAAGCCTGCGCATCAGCTCCCACAGGCCCTGCAGACAAGGGCGCCGCCTCCTGGTGATAAGTAATAGCAGGGCGCCGGTGGGTTACAGTGCTACCCGGTGCCGGTTCTCGGAGCACCCGGATGGCCCTGTCTTTGAACGTTGCAAAGTCTAAACCAGGGTTCTGCAAGGCCATTGCACGTAACTGGGTTCGGTAGGCGTTGGACAGCAGACCCTCTATGAATTGCTCAGTTAACAGTTCATCTGCATTCCGCACGCTGTCAGGGTCTGCCTGTTTAATGGCTCTCAGGGCCTCTTGTAAGTTTAGAGCATAGTCTCTTATACTTTCATGTGCCCGCTGTTTGCACCCGTAAAATCCGAGTTTTATTTCAGCTGAGGTGCGGGTATCAAACGTGTCTTTCAGATGGGCTAGTATCTCTCTGACAGTCCTCTTCTTCCCAGGTGGCCAGGACTTTACCTCCCTTTGGGCTGCCCCGATTAACTGGGCCACCAGGATGCTTACTTTTTGCTCTTCTGTGAGGGGGTATACCTGGAAGAGGCTGTCCAGTCTCTCCCTAAAGTCACTTAGGGTATGTGACTCCCCTGAGTACTGGGGTAGCAAGGTTGCCCCCGGGATATAGGGCATGGTGAATGGCATGACCGCAGCAGCGGTTGCGCTGGCGGTGGCTGTGGCGGTGGAGCTCCCCTCTGTATCCGACATCCCCTTTCCCCCCTAGTGGACCGTGGCCTACCTTGCGATGATCTTCCTCCGTAGGCCGCGGCTCCGCAGTCAATCGTCGGGGTAGAGGACCTAGCGTCGCACTCCGATGACGTCAGCGTCGCTCTTTCTCTCTTCCAGGACCTTGCGCAGCGTCGGTGCGTGGGGCGGAGCTTCGAGTCTCGTGCGCTTTCGGCATCCACGCCGCTCTTCTTCCTGCGCGGCGTCCTGAAGATGGCGTCCGATGGCGGGAAACCGACTGCAGATGGCGGGAAAACAGCTGCGGATGGCGGGAACCTGCTCCGTATGGCGGGAACCTTCTCTCAGGTAAGTACAAGGTCTTTTTCAGGCACGCAGTACCCGGTGGTTGCGGGCACAAATTCCTGCCGACTACGCCAAAGTTGACTCGTCCCCTGGGCCGCGTGGGGAACACGGAACCGGGCCTTTTGTGGGATGCTGGGGGTTGTAGTCTCCATGTGGCGGTGACCCGGTCAGTGGCTCAGGGTGGTCAAACCAGTGGCAGTCTATTTATGGGGTTTTTGTGGTTTAATGTCCGACTACGCCACCCGTGGAGTGCGGTCAGTGCGGACCGCCGCTGCAAGGCAGACCGCTGGGGCTGATGGTGTATGCAGCTTAGGTAGTGTGACTCCCCACGGGAAGAGTGCAGCCCCAGGGCAGTGTAGTTGATGGTGAGGGTGATAGTGCACGGGAGTCCCAGCACTAGTAGCGCTGGTGCGGCGATGAAGCAGGAACGACTCAGAGTCTTTGCAGTGCAGTTCAGGGTCTTTACTGTTGATATTAAGGCAGACCCTCCCGGGAGTACTGGCTAGCGTAAGGGGCCTGGTCAGTCTGCGAGCAAACAGGAGTTCCCCTGGCCAGGTGGAGTTGTAAGCCTCCCCGTCTATCTGCACTCTTTCTGGCTACCTTGTTGTAAGCGGGTAGAAGTAGCCCACATCCCTGAGTATACCGTGTGGTGCTCACCAGTATGGCTGGTGACTTGGGGCCTTCTGTTAGCCTCCGCTCCTGGATAGCGGTGCTGGTCCCTTCCTTGTGACTGAGCCTCTGGACTTCTATGGCCAGAGGACCTGGAATCCCCTGCTGGCTGGTTTCTGCTGCTGGGTGGATATCAGATTCTTCTGCCAGGGGGAACTATATCTCTGCTTAGCTTCCAGCCCCTGGTCTTCTGCTCCTAGCTCCTACAGAGCTCCTGCTGTAACTTTCCCTCTCCAGGCTCTGAATCACTAATCCCGCCCCAGACCCAGTTTATAAGGGCAGATTCCTCCCCTCCCAGGTCTGGGCAGAAGTGTTGCATGCTTAAGGGCTCCTGACCAGAGAAACCTCACACTTGCTCTCAGACGTAATATTTCTATTACTGTGGCAACCAGACCCCTGGGGTGCCACAAAGCCATACTGAACCAGCATGGCTACCACAGCATCTTGCAGCGGCATGCTATTCCATCCGGTTTGCGATTAGTTGGACCATCATTTATTTTTCAACAGGACAATGACCCCAAACACACCTCCAGGCTGTGTAAGGGCAATTTGACCAAGAAGGAGAGTGATGGGGTGCTACGCCAAATGACCTGGCCTCCACAGTCACAAGACAAAAGGCAAAAGGGCCAACAAGTGCTAAGCATCTCTGGGAACGCCTTCAAGATTGTTGGAAGACCATTTCCGGTGACTACCTCTTGAAGCTCATCAAGAGAATGCCAAGAGTGTGCAAAGCAGTCATCAAAGCAAAAGGTGCCTACTTTTAAGAACCTAGAATATAAGACATATTTTCAGTTGTTTCACACTTTTTTGTTAAGTATATAATTCCACATGTGTTAATTCATAGTTTTGATGCCTTCAGTGTGAATGTACAATTTTCATAGTCATGACAATGCAGTAAAATCTTTAAATGAGAAGGTGTGTCCAAACTTTTGGTCTGTACTGTATGTGCATATATAAATAACTTTATAAATGTTTAGTTAGGAGAAAAGGCCTCTTCTTTAAGAGACACTTCAAAACTGCTCCGAGTAGGCACTTACTAAAGTGTTGGCACAACACTGTTGCATACCTCTCAATTTATGCAGAAAAGAAAGAGGGACACATCATGCGACGTGCGTTGCACGTAGCATAGCAGATTTTGGCCACGCCCATGGCTACACCCCAATCGATTCCCATTTACCATTATATTTCTTCCCCTGCAGGAGGAGTTGTCAGAAGGGTGCTGGCAGTGAGGGAAATTCAGCAGATGCCCGAGACTGAAGGGTGCTGGCAGTGAGGGAAATTCAGCAGACGCCCGAGACTGCAGGGTTCAGACCCAAATCCAGGACTGTCCGCTGCATCCAGGACAGTTGGGACTAGAGATGAGCGGATGGATTCACAAGTCTCCAGTCCAGCATCCAGATCAGTGTTAAATGGTGGCTGTACAAGAGGCTGTGAATCTCTTATCTTCTGGCATCCCTGTCGTGGCTTTTGATCACCCAGGGCAGCGCGACGTCATCTGTGCGTCCTGCTCATCTGTAGTTGGGACCTGTGGATTATTTTTTGTTCCCTCATTTACAGTCAGAGCCGCCAGAACTTTCTCACCTTTATGTTGCTTCACTATACGACATCCGTCTTTTTTGTATGTCTGTAAGGCTGTGTTCACACGTTGCAGAAATACTTTGTTTTTAGTTTTCTGCAGATGTCTGCACCAAACTACACAACAACAATCTTTTCTCCTTATTTTATGCATTTCTAGTGCAAATGTGCAGCCGCATTTTTAATGTGCTCTTTAGAGTACAGAAAAGCTTTGATTCTGCACTTAATAAAGTATCTGCACTTTTTTTAGACTCCACATAGAAGCATCGCACAGATCAGTAGCGTTCTTGGGAGTACAGCGGGCACCTTTTTTGTTAAAGCAGTTGTGGCACAATGACTCGCTCAGCCACTTCCGGAAGTAGACTCAGGAAAATGGGTTTTCTTTGCAGGCTTTATTAACAGCATAAAGCTCTGCACTCCAGCAAAATAAAACACAGCCTTACTTGGCAAAACAACAAAACAAAAGATAAACTGTAGCAGAGACCATATATGTGTGTGCGGTTTGCCCACACAGGTTATGTCCAACCTTCAGCTCCCTCCTGAGCTATAGCTGTCCAGTCTGGAGACCTTGCCTCTCCAAACACAACACAGAGGAAAAAAAACAGGACTGAACATTTAAACGTTGCTTAGCCACACCCTGAGGTGGAGGTATGGGGAATGTTTTTCCCTCCCATCTCAATGTCATTCCCCTAAAACCACACACTTTAAGTGAGTTAACCCTCCAGCATATAATATGCTGGCAGAAAGTCTATTGGTTTCAGTTCACACAAGCTAGCAACCTGTGTGACACATACCTCATAAACCATACCAGTGACTCTGTCACATATTCCCCCCCTCTGCCCAAAGCCGGAGGTTTGAGCACCTTCCAGTTCCAGACAGGGAATTCTAGAAAGGGCATCAGCGTTCCCGTGTAACTTCCCGGGCCTATGCTCTACGTGAAAGTTGAAGTCCTGAAGAGCTTGGAACCATCTAGTTACCCTGGCATTTTTACCCCTCTTTTCCCTCAACCATCTCAACCGGGCATAGTCTGACACCAACTAAAACTTCCGGCCTAGTAGGTAGTATCTTAGTGTATCTACGGCCCACTTTATAGCTAAACACTCTTTTTCTACTATTGCATAGTTTTTCTCACAGGACGAAAGCTTCTGACTCAGATAGAGAATGGAATGCTCTTCCCCATTTATCTCTTGAGAGAGTACGGCTCCTAGACCAACCTCTGAAGTGTCTGTCTGGACCACAAACTCTTTTTTGAAGTCTGGTGCGACCAGGACCGGCTGTTTACACAGTGCTGACTTCAACAGTTGAAACGCGGTCACTGTTTCCTTCGTCCACTTCACCATGGTTGATCTAGTGCCTTTTACGAGATCCGTCAGTGGCGCAGCCCTCATGGCAAAATTTGGGATAAACCGCCAGTAATATTCCACCATTCCCAGGAACACTCTCACTTGCTTCTTGGAGAGCAGTTTCGGCCAGGTCTGGATTGCCTCCACTTTATTTACTTGCAGCTTTATTTTGCCTCTTCCGATGACATAGCCCAAGTACTTGGCCTCCTCTTTTCCGACAGCACATTTTTTCAGATTTATAGTAAATCTGAATTCCTTAGAGCATCAAGAATGACCTGTAGCTTAGGTAGATGACTAGCTCAGTCTAGGCTAAAGACTACAATATCATCAAGATAGGATGCGGCATACTTCTTATGTGGGGCTAGGATACGATCCATAGCCCTCTTGAAGGTGGCTGGTGCCCCCTGTAGTCCAAACGGCATCCGAGTATATTGAAAGCACCTATCAGGTGTCGAGAAAGCTGTCTTCTCCTTGGCCGTCTGGGACATGGGGATCTGCCAGTAGCCCTTCATCAGGCCAAGAGTGGTGATGTACCTTGCCGATCCAAGCCTCTCGATGAGTTTGTCGACACGGGGCATCAGGTACGCATCACACTTGGACATCTCATTCAGCCGGCGGTAGTCATTATAAAACCTCCAGTCTCCATTGGGTTTTGGCACGAGGACGATTGGGCTCGAAAACCCACTCTTTGACTCCTCTATCATCCCGAGGTCTAGCATCCTCTTTACCTCGTCAGAGATCACCTTCCGGCGTGCTTCCGGAATCCAGTACGGCTTCAGATTCACTATTACATGTGTCTCCGTCAGTACATCATGCTCTACCACCTGAGAATGCCCCGGAAACTCTGAGAACAACTCCCAATTTCGCTGTAGTAGTTCTCTACATTGATGCTTCTGGGCTGGCGATAGAGTCTCTGCTATAGTGACCTCTTCCACCTTGCTTACGGGAGCGGCTCCCAGGCAAGGAGTTTCCACCAGTTCCCAATCCCGCCACGGCTTGAGCAAGTTTACATGGTATACTTGGTGCAGCTTTCTTCGGCCAGGCTGGTGGACTTGGTAGCTCACTTCACTGAGTTTCTCCACCACCTAATACAGACCTTGCCACTTGGCCAGGAATTTACTTTCGGAACTCTCTCAGACTTGCCGACCAGTTATACACCCTCGCCTGGGCTTCCTGCACCCGGAGGAGATGATCCTTCACTATGGGCATCACTTTTGCCATTCTCTCCTGTAATGGGGCGACATGTTCGATGATGCTCCGGTGGGTGGTGACCTCGGTCTCCCAGGTTTCCTTGGCTATATCTAGGAAACCCCTTGGATGCCGACCATACAGAAGCTTAAACAGAGAGAAGCCAGTGGAGGCTTGGGGAACTTCCCTGACAGAAAACAATAGAAACGGAAGCAGGTAGTCCCAGTCTCGACCATCCTTTTCGATGACCTTTTTTAGCATTGCTTTCAGAGTCGTATTAAAGCACTCCACCAGGCCATTCGAAGCACTTTACACAGCTCCTTCATCACCTTGCTCATGAATAGAGTTCCTTGGTTCGCTAGGATTTCCTTCGGAATTCTAGTCCTGGCAAAGATGTAGACATGTTCCCGAGCTATGCTCCTACTGGACGAGTTCCTTAAGGGTACCGCTTCGGGGTACCAGGTCGCATAGTCCATTATGACCAAGATATATTGGTGGTCACGGGCCGATTTAACTAAGGGGCCCACAAGGTCAATGGCAATCCTCTCAAAGGGAACTTCTATAACAGGTAGTGGAACTAAGGGGCTACGGAAGTGGGAGGTGGGCGCGGTTATCTGTCAGGTGGGGCAGGACCTACAATAGTTTAAGATCTCTCGGTAACATACTGGCCAATAAAACCTCCTCACTATTCTCTCCTGAGTTTTTTCCACCCCTAGGTGTCCCCTCAGAATATGTGAGTGTGTCATATCCAGTACCCTCCGTCGGTATGGTCCTGGCACTAACAGCTGTTCCACTGTCTCACCGCCCCTTAGTTTAACCACCCGATACAGCAACTCCTTCTGAACTGCAAAGTGGGGGAACTTGGTATCGGCCCCCGGCTCTTGGGCAACCCCATTACATACAGTAACCTGCTCCAATGCCCCCTTTAAGGTCAGGTCCCGAACTTGAGCAATACCAAAGTTTTCTCCAGACACATCTAACTCAGGAAGGTTGGCCTCCTCGGTCACCATCTCGCCCTCATCGCCGGCAAGGACGCACAGTGGGAACTCATCCACTTGTGACTTCGTCGGGGGTTCTTCTCCAGCGATCTGGCTTTTTCAGATGCTACATAGTCTGGTTCCCTTCCCCCATAAGTGCCAAAATAAAGAAAAATCAAGGCCCAGTATGACGGGATGTATCAGGTCCTTAACCACCTTGACGTCGTTTGACTGGGTGCCACAGTCTGTTCCCACTGTCACTGTGGCCACGGGATAGTCCTTGGTGTCGCCATGAATGCATCAAATGCCCACTGTTTTGGAAGGGATCAACTGGTGGGTAAGAGTAGCTCTGATTAATATCACCAAACTCCCAGAGTCTAACAATCCAAGAACCTTTACTCCATTAATGGATACGGCACATGTCTGCGGCCTCTCGCCAAGTCAACAGTCCGCACTGCCAGTTGCATAAGCATAATAGGAACCCCGTCTTCCTAGGCTATAGTCCATGGGCTCAGGGGACACCTGACGACTACGTGTCCAGGGTTGTTACACCACAGCAGACTATATCTTTAACAACAGTCCTTGTGGCACCTCCAGTGGGGGTGGGACGCCCCCCAGTGGTGGCTCTAGACCCCTTCTGTGGTGAACCCGCCCCCTTTTGGGTACCCCAGTATGGAGAAGTGACTATATCCGGTTTCCCGAGGGATTTCTCAACCACCTGATACCTCTCTACCAGGCCAATGAAGTCATCACCTTTCTGGGGATTTCCCTGGGCAACCCAAATCTGTACCGACTTGGGAAGGGAGTGCACGAATCTATCAATCACCACCCGCTCAGCCATCTGGGCAGGAGTGGCTGCAACCACTTCTGAATGAGATACAGTAGGTCAAACATCTGCGAGCGAGGTGTCTTGTCACTGGCATACGCCCAGTGGTGGACTCATTGGGCTCTCACCGCCATATTCACTGTCTTTAGGTTGGTGTATTCCTTGGCATCCTGCAGTGCCAAGTCATAATATGCCTTTTGGGGTTCACCCGACAAATATGGCACCAGAACCTCTGCCCACTGTTCTGGAGGAAGTCTCTCCCAATCAGCCACCCTCTCAAAGACTGTTAGAAAGGCTTCTACATCTTCCCCCGGGATTATATTTTGCATGGCCCGTCTTACCTCCTTCCTGACGTGGGACTCAACAGTCGGTCATGAGCATGGGGCAGTTGCTCTGCCCTGGATGGCGTCCACCAGAAGCTGTATCTGCTGTTGCTACTCCTGCTGGTGCTTTTATTGCTCCTGTTGATTCTGCTTTTGCTGCAACTGGATGACTCACTCGGCCACTTCCGGAAGTAGACTCAGGAACCCGGGTTTTCTTTGCAGGCTTTATTAACAGCATAAAGCTCTGCATTCCAGCAAAATAAACACAGCCTTACTTGGCAAAACAACAAAACAAAAGATAAACTATAGCACAGTCCATATATGTGTGTGCACTTTGCCCACACAGGTTATGTCCAGTCTTTAGCTCCCTCCTGAGCTATGGCTGTACAGTATGGAGACCTTGCCTCTCCAAACACAAAACAGAGACAAAAAACAGGACTGAACATTTAAATGTATGCTTGCGTGTTTAAAAGTAGAGGGAAAGATACCAGATGAGAGGGAGAGGTTGAAAATTTTAGTTAGATGAGTGGTGACAGCTGGAGAAAGGGACTGAAGGAGATGTGAGGGAATAGGGTCACTGGTGCAGGTAGTAGGGCGAGAAGATGCACGAAGTCTGATCACTTCATCTTTCGTGACAGGTTTGAAGTCAGAAAGTGAGCAAGATACAATGTGGCAGGGGAGAGCATGCATAACGTTTGGGGATTGGGAGAAAATTTCCTGTCTGATATGGTCAATTTTTTCTTTGAAATAATTGGCCAGATCGTCAGCGCTGAGGTCGGTGGTTGGGGCCTGTGCTGTTTGATTGAGGAGAGAATAAAACGTGTCAAAGAGGTGTTTAGGAATATTGGAAAATGAGATGATGAGATTGTTAAAGTAGGTTTGTTTGGAGAGGTGAAGGGCAGAGTTATATGTTTTCAGCATAAATTTATAATGGAGGAAATCTTCGGGCAGATTAGATTTTCTCCACAGCCATTCAGCGCACCTCAAGCACCTCTGGAGAAGACGTGTTTGAGGCGTGTGCCAGGGTTGTCACCGTCAATGCCGAATTGTTCTTTGTTTAGGAGGTGCGGCTTCATCCAGGAGGCATAGAAATATTTTGTTATAATGCTTCAATGCAGAGTCGGGACATGAGAGGGAGGAGATTGGGGCCAATGATGATTGCAACTTTTTCATAAATTTCTGGGTGTTAATAGCGCGTACAGTACAGACCAAAGGTTTGGACACACCTTCTTATTTAAAGATTTTTCTGTATTTTCATGACAATGAAAATTGTACATTCACACTGAATGCATCAAAACTATGAATTAACACATGTGGAATTATATACTTAACAAAAAAGTGTGAAACAACTGAAAATATGTCTTATATTCTAGGTTCTTCAAAGTAGCCACCTTTTGCTTTGATGACTGCTTTGCACACTCTTGACATTCTCTTTATGAGCTTCAAGAGGTAGTCACCGGAAATGGTTTTCACTTCACAGGTGTGCACTGTCAGGTTTAATAAGTGGGATTTCTTGCCTTATAATTGGGGTTGGGACCATTAGTTGTGTTGTGCAGAAGTCTGGTGGATACACAGCTGATAGTCCTACTGGATAGACTGTTAGAATTTGTATTATGGCAAGAAAAACGCAGCTAAGTAAAGAAAAACGAGTGGTCATCATTACTTTAAGAAATGAAGGTCAGTCAGTGCGAAAAATTGAAAAATTGGGAAAACTTTGAAAGTGTCCCCAAGTGCAGTTGCAAAAACCATCAAGCGCTACAAAGAAACTGGCTCACATGAGGACCGCCCCAGGAAAGGAAGACCAAGAGTCACTTCTGCTTCTGAGGATAAGTTTATCCGAGTCACCAGCCTCAGAAATCGCAGGTTAACAGCAGCTCAGATTAGAGACCAGGTCAATGCCACACAGAGTTCTAGCAGCAGACACATCTCTTCAACAACTGTTAAGAGGAGACTTTGTGCACCAGGCCTTCATGGTAAAATAGTTGCTAAGGACAGGCAACAAGCAGAAGAGACTTGTTTGGGCTAAAGAACACAAGGAATGGACATTAGACCAGTGGAAATCTGTGCTTTGGTCTGATGAGTCCAAATTTGAGTTCTTTGGTTCCAACCACTGTGTCTTTGTGCGACGCAGAAAAGGTGAACGGATGGACTCTACATGCCTGGTTCCCACCGTGAAGCATGGAGGAAGAGGTGTGATGGTGTGGGGGTGCTTTGCTGGTGACACTGTTGGGGATTTATTCAAATTGAAGGCATACTGAACCTGCATGGCTACCACAGCATCTTGCAGCGGCATGCTATTCCATCCTGTTTGCGTTTAGTTTGACCATCATTTATTTTTCAACAGGACAATGACCCCAAACACACCTCCAGGCTGTGTAAGGGCTATTTGACCAAGAGGGAGAGTGATGGGGTGCTACGCCAGATGACCTGGCCTCCACAGTCACCAGACCTGAACCCAATCGAGATGGTTTGGGGTGAGCTACACCGCAGAGTGAAGTCAAAAGGGCCAACAAGTGCTAAGCATCTCTGGGAACTCCTTCAAGATTGTTGGAAGACCATTTCCGGTGACTACCTCTTGAAGCTCATCAAGAGAATGCCAAGAGTGTGCAAAGCAGCCATCAAAGCAAAAGGTGGCTACTTTGAAGAACCTAGAATATAAGACATATTTTCAGTTGTTTCACACTTTTTTTGTTAAGTATATAATTCCACATGTATTAATTCATAGTTTTGATACCTTCAGTGTGAATGTACAATTTTCATAGTCAAGAAAATACAGAAAAATCTTTAAATGAGAAGGTGTGTCCAAACTTTTGGTCTGTACTGTATATACCTGTAAGAAGAGAAGAAAGATGAATATTAGAACTGCCATATCTAACTGCCGTGGCACTTTGATAAACTATGGCACTTCGATAAAGTATACATAAATGCTATATGAATAAATGCCCCCCCATGTACAGAGATATCCTGGATGAAAACCTCTTCCAAAGTGCTCTAGACCTCAGACTTGGCCAAAGGTTCACCTTCTAACAAGACAATGACCCTAAGCACACAGCTAAAATAACAAAGGAGTGGCTTCAGAACAACTCTGTGACCATTCTTGACTGGCCCAGCCAGAGGCCTGACCTAAACCCAATTGAGCATCACTGGAGAGACCTGAAAATGGCTGTCCACCAACGTTCACCATCCAACCTGACGAACCTGGAGAGGATCTGCAAGGAAGAATGGCAGAGGATCCCCAAATCCAGATGTGAAACACTTGTTGCATCATTCCCAAGAGGACTTATGGCTGTACTAGCTCAAAAGGGTGCTTCTACTCAATTCTGAGCAAATAGTCTGAATACTTATGACCATGTGATATTTCAGTTTTTCTTTTTTAATAAATTTGCATATATTTCTACATTTCTGTTTTTTTCAGTCAAGATGGGGAGCAGAGTGTACATTAATGAGAAAAAAAACAATCTTTTTAGAATTTACCAAATGGCTGCAACGAAACAAAGAGTGAAAAATGTAAAGGGGTCTGAATACTTTCCGTACCCACTGTAGGTTCACAGAAGGAGAAATAAGCTACTTGTCAAGGGTCTTTCCTTCTACCCCACAACTCAAGTTGATACTTTTGTACTATTTTTGGACCTTAATGAATTTGTGCATAAACTAACCCTTTGCAGACATTTTCTTTTGAAATATCTGAAAAATTTTTTGTAAATACTAGTCCATTATTAAGTGATCTTGTTGTATATGATGTTCTTCCTACCAAACCCAATATTATATTCAGACGTAATATGAATTTAAATAAAATAATCATTTAGCCCCAAGTCTGATTGAGAATAAATGAAAACAATTCCCCAAAAATGCAGTAATAGCCTTCCCTCTTTCCAGATCTTAAAGGTTGTTATCGCTGTGGCAATTAAGTGTAAATGTTGCTTTATCATCAAACATGGCTGCTCAACCTTCCAATCAATGATTACTAAAGAGACTTTCCAGACTTCATCCTTTCCAGCACATCCTTTGTTATAAATCTATTGGAGTGCGACTGCAATCTTCAATATGTAGGGAGAACAATATGATCTATTAGGTGCATAACTAATAAGCATAGATACAATATCAATAATGGCATTATTAATAATAGATTACCGAGACACTTCATAATGGAGCACAAACATAATAACTCTATGAATTTACGTCTGATCATAATAAAACAAATTCTCTACCACATATCAATTAGATTACGGAAATTAGTTAACCGGAAATCCTATTGGATATTTAAATTATCTACTCTTGCACCAGAGGGATTAAATGAATCTGTTGAGAATACAAGATAGCAAATGAATACATTAAATTAACTCCTCAAAGTCTGTTTTCATTTTCCTGACCAGTGTCGCTTGATGAGGTTCACAATAAAACTAGGAGGAAAAAGACAGCGCAATAAGGTTTTATCCAAGGGAGATAGAGGTGTTTAATTAAGGTTATACTAACCTGATTTAGTTGTGTATACACAACCTTTCAATCACTTATAAATCCAGCTGCTGCAGGACCAACGAGTCATTAGATCGGGAAAACACAGATTAGAAGGATTTGCAGATCATCTCCGCTGCTGGTATTTCATATAATAAATCCAACTCCAGACCGAAAGTATATGCATCTATTCATTATTCAGTCAACGCGTTTCAAAGTACTACAGACTTCTTCATCAGGACAGAAAAGCATTGTCCTGATGAAGAAGTCTGTAGTACTTCGAAACGTGTTGACTGAATAAAGGAGTTAGATTTATTATATGGAATACCAGCAGCGGAGATTATCTGCAAATATTTCTTATCTGTGCTGTATGAGGTTATAACTCTGGAACGCTTCAATGAGTCCTAGTGATTCTGAGGTTGTTTTTTTGTGACATATTGCACTTCATATTAATCGTACAAATTGCCTCTTCAGAAAGGAAAAGGACTAGAACTCTATATCACCACCTGTCGGAAGCAGTGATCCTACTAGTCAATATTGACCCTTTAACGAGTCTTGCAATATGACTTAGGATAAAATCAGAATCTCAATTTGCAGACACTGTGTTTCAGGGTATTGCCCCTCGTCAGTGCAAAGTATGAGATCTGATTTGGCTAAATAATAGATTTTGGACTGAGATCTAAGGGGTAACGTTTCTCCTTAGACTTGTAGGATTGCTGCTTCCGACAGGTAGTGCCATAAAGTTCTAGTCCTCTTCCACTGAGTCTATTTTGTATTGGGTGTGAAACTCACTTTCTCCTTTCAGTTATATATATATCTTGTGTCTGGCATTTTCTCTTAGCCATTTTGATTATACTGTGCTTGGTTGGGCACTAAATATTTTATAGTTTCTATTGGGTGTTTTTTAAAACTTGAAATAAAGTTTAAATTTTAACTGGTACTTCTTTTGATAAGCCAATGCCTAACAATATATCTAATTTCGACTCCTCTATAGATATTCCCATTCATCAATATTTTATTCCTTTCAGATTCTCTATAGACTGTTCCATCCTGCTGCATATCACTCTTTTAAGCCCCTCTATAGACCATTCCATCCTGCAGTATATCACAACTTTAAGTCCCCTGTAAACAGCCCCATCCTGCAGAATATCACTCCACTCATCCCCATAATTCAGTTTATTCCTCCTCTCAATCCCTAGATACTGTACAGTCATATATCCATTATGTAGTATATCTCTCTCTCTTCAGCCCCTTTATACACAGCCCCATCTTTTAGTATATTAAACCTTTTAGTACCCTGTATACTGCACCTGCAGTGTATCACATCCCTCGGCCTCTCTATATACAGGCTCATCCTGCAGTATAACACACCTTAAAGCCCGTTAGCCCGATCATTCACTAAATATTTCCTTTCATGTCATCAATATGACGCGCCCTCTGGGCCGTGGGGTACTCGGTGCCCGGCCGGGAGATGCTGAGGGAGATGTCACAGTGGCGGTGACCCGGTCCATGACCCAGGGTGGTCAATAAAAAGGGTATTATTATTTACAGGGGAATTATGTACAAATGTTCATGATGCCACCTGTGGTATGCAGCCATTTGGGTAATCAAATAAACACACACATAAATCTGTCAAACTTGCAGTATCTCTGCCATACCTTTCCAGGGAACTATATACAAGCAGCTTTTAGAGCAAATAGTTTAGCAATGAGGTTCCCTCCGGGGAGGAAATTCCTGATTTTTGCAGGCTGACCCAGCCGGGTCTTCCGCCTGGGGCTGCAGGGGCAGGTCTCCATTCTTTACCATGCAGTATACTTGCAGGGCATACCAGCCGCGCTCGCCCTTGTGCCTGGTAAATGTGACATGGTCACCAGGATACAGATTTCGACCGGGATGCCCCTGTTGGAGATGGGGTTCCACATCCCGCCGGTTTACAAACACATCCCTGTCTGTATGCGGTTCCCTCACAAAGCCCCACCCCGCGTTTAGGTCGAACTTAAAAACAATCCCCTCCAGACGGGGACTAGGGGTGGTAGTGCTGGCTTGTCGGGCCCGGTTCCGGGCCTCCATCTTTTCCCACCTCACCTGTCGGTCATGACGTTCCCACTCCAGCTGCCGGAGCTCCCTCCTGCAGTGCTCTTCCCTCCGGAGGGCCTGGGCTAGCATTTCCCATGGGAACCCCATGAGGTCCCCTCCCCGGTTATCCCACCGGAACTCTTCTCCTCCTGGGCAGGTAACCGGGGGTGCAGGCACAGGTGCGAGCGAGGGTCCTTGCTGGTCCGCATATCGGGCGGACCAGTCATAGCCAGTGTCTCCATAGATCCACTCAGGCGCGGGGGCAGGTGGCTCCAGTAGGGGGCCCAGGAGAAGGTCGACGGAGCAAGCTCCCAGGTGTGGGATTTACACCAGGGGGTCCGTGAGCCAATCTGCGTAGCAGGTGTCCGGGACGGAAGAATCCGCCTGGGGACTGGGCAGCGGATCGGTAGAGCAGGCGCCCGGGGTTGGAGGTTCCGCTGGGGAGCCCAAGAGTAGGTCCAGGAGTAGGTCGGTGGAGCAGGAGCCCGGGATCAGAGGTTCCGCCGGGGAGCCCAGGAGCAGGCTAGCACTCTCAGCGCCCGGGACAGGGAGTCTCTCCTTACCTGCTCCCGCGGCCACGCTTGTGCCATCCTCTGCCTCCTGGCTCCGTTCAGGTTCCTCCAGGGCTGGAGCGCTGCTGGTGGAGTGCAGCGCTGGCTGCTGCCGGATCATCAGCTTCTCCAGCAGCTCCTTTCTCCAGCCGGCGATGGCGTCCTGCTGAGCCCTCTCCATTATCCTTCCCAGCTCCTGGATTTCCACCTGGAGGAATTCAGTATCCTCTAGGGATAGCTCTGCCGTGGCCTCCTCCAAGGTAAGAGGCCTTGCCGCCTGTTGCAGACCACGGATGGGAGCTGGCTCCTGACTCTCCATCTTGCCCTCCGGGTGCGGTCTGTCTGGACTCTTGGAGACCACACCCTGTCTCCCAGGTTTCTTCTCTCCTTTCCCCTTTCGGGGGCGTTTCCATGGCAACTTGCCGTCGGACACACTTTGGGATGGCCCCCCCCAGCTTGACAGACACATCCACATACATGGTCACTGTTGCTCGGGGCGGGATTCACTTATGGCGCCATTCTGGAACCCGGCCCACGATGGGAGGCGGTTTCTGGTTGTCTTTTGGCTCGCACATAATGGCACACGTTCTTCTGGGGCGGGCACCACATTGAGTAGAAAACACAGTCTTTAGGCGCACAATACCCGGTGATAATGGGTGGGCTCATATCCTGTTTGTAACGCCAAATATGAAGCACCCCCTGGGCCGTGGGGTACTCGGTGCCGGGCCGGGAGATGCTGGGGGAGATGTCACAGTGGCGGTGACCTGGTCCATGACCCAGGGCGGTCAATAAAAAGGGTATTATTATTTACAGGGGAATTTTGTACAAATGTTCGTGACTCCACCTGTGGTATGCGGCCAAGGGAGCAGCCGCTGCGGAGCAGGTCCTCTGGAGCTGATGTTACCGCAGCAGGGATGGTGTGGCTCTCCACAGGTAGAGCTTAGATCGAGGGCAGTGTAGATAGGAGAGGTTGTGTTGGGCGTTGTAGTGCAGGGGTTTGATAGCGCAGCAATAATCACTGAGACAATGGGATGCAGTCCTCAGGGTCTTTACTCACGGTTATTGCAGTCCAAGTTACAGGTACCAGTGTAACTTCCCTCGTCGTGCTGCGCTTACTCAGGGGGGGGGTTCAGTCCACCCTCAGATATCTCCGGAGTACTTAGCAGGACCCCCTTCTGTGTCCTCTTTCTGGCTGTCTCCCTGTACCTCATACCTAGTGTCCCAATCCGGTACCTGCGGGCCTTGTCGGGCGACGTCTGTTCCGTCCCCTGGGTCCTATACAGATACCTTCTTGGTGAGACTGATATGGACTGTTGGCTGCAGGACTTGAAATACTGCAGCCTCCGGTTTCTAGTTGAGTCTTAAAGTTCTCTGCTAGTTGAGGGACCGGTCCCCTTTGTGTGGCCTGACCCCTCCACCTCCTGGTAGATTGGGGCGTACGGGTGGCCTCCAGCACTGCCCGTACCCCTGGGATCCCTTCTTCCATTCCTGGAGCCCTTCCTGCTCCCTCTCCTCTTCCTTCAGTCCTGGGCCTCTCCTCAGGCCCTCTGCCTGAGCAGAGCTCCTGCAGAGCCCTGCTCCACTCCTCTCACTGTAGACTCTTTTCTCTCTCTCCTCAGACTGAACTGAACTCTCTTTTTAAGATGGCTTCCCTTTTTATACCTTCCTCTCATGTGCTCCCCTAAGCTACTTCCTCCACCCACACCCACTACATAGTTCCTGCTCCCCAGCTAGGGAACCAGGACTGTGCTCTCCCTTAGGAGAAATATCGCCCTACCCCCACTGCAGGTATGTGTTGGATGCAGGTGTTAGGGTCCTGAGCTGTACTCCTGCCTTACCTGAGAGTGAGATACCACACCTCTGGTTGAGATGCAGTACCTCTGTGGCGACCGAACCCTCAGGGGCGCCACATATACATAGTCCTATCCTGCTAAACAGCACACCCCTTACTTACGAGCATGTATACACATCTCAGCTTCTGGTATAAGCTCCTCACTGTAATGAGGAAGCTCTTGGCCAATGCAATGCCACGTGATGTTCCTTTCGTTGCACCAATTTCCAACAGTCAACAGGCCTGAAGCAGCCTACAGCCTTCCGTACTAAGTAGTGAAGAAGTGAGCAGATGGCTCTCTTCTCTGTCACCATTGTTAAGAGCATTTGCATCCAAAGGATACAGATACCATTAGAAGAGTTAACACAATCCAAGAGTTAACTCTTTACCAACATATGATGTACTAGTATGTCATATCCTGGCTCCCTGACTTTGATGAAGGCTTGCACACAGAGCCTGATTTATCCTGGCACATGACGGCTGATTTAATAACCGGTCATGTGCCTCTAACAGTTAACCTTTTAACCTGTTAAATCCCGCTGTCAATCTCTGACAGCAGCATTTAACACGCTCCAGCATGATCATCGGCAGTCCCTTAATGTGATAGCGGAGCACCAATGGGTTGCCATGACAAGTCTGCTGAACACCCCTGTGCCTGTCATTATGATCCTCCTGTGAAACCAGTGTTTAGCTGCTGTTCATGAGAGTTTATGATTTTCTCTATACATACCAGTGCTAATGCAAAGATATGAATAGCACAAATGATCAGACGATCACAGTTACAAGTACCCTAAGGGCTCTCTCTCACTTGCGATTAAATTGGACGAATGCAATCTGATAAAAAATCGGATTGCATTCGTACCAATTTAATCCTATGATGGTGTGCAAAGTGGCGGGTTTTTTTCAGCTCCAATCGAATCGTGATTGGAATGGAAAAAATCAAAGCATGCTGCGATTGCATACAGGATTCGGATCGCACACACCCATATAAACCTATGGGTGCATGAGGGGTCGGACTGGGGAGTCTGGGGCCAACAGGAGGAATTGACTCTTGGGGCCCACCCTACAGCTATATGCAAACACCTGTTAGCCGTTATCTTCATTATAGTGACAAAACACAGGCGGCTCCTGCACATCTACTGTGCACCACTATAACTGGGATGTACAATTAAGGTAGTTTGCATTAAAGGGTTCTTTGATGAAAACAAGTTATCACCGATTTACAGGTTAGGTAGGATATAACTTATTGATCTGTGGATTCCGACCATTGGAAACTGCACCAATCGGAAGAATGGGGTACTTTTGTCCCTGACAGGACACTTTTATCCCTATTTTAAAATGGAAAGGCAGGTGGGATGTCTGACCAGAGTTCCATTCATCCTCTTTGGGGGCTTCCAGAAAAAGCCAAGTGCAGCCCCTTAGGGAATGAATGGATCAGTGGTCGAGTCGTATATGCCACTCCATACTAATGAGGATAAAAGTTAAACATTCTGCTGATCAGTGCAGGTTCCAGCAGTCGGACCCCCACCAATCAATAACTTATTACTAGTGTTGAGCGAGCATGCTCGACACTGCTCGGTACTCGCCTGAGCATCTCACTACTTGGGATATTCGGCGAGCACCGAGCATTTTCGGGTTACTCGGGTGGGAGCTCGGGTCTTCGCCCTGCATGTTTTGCGTTCTTTACAGAGCCAATGAACATGCAGGGATTGCCAGCCAGTCACTGTAATGCCGCAGCCATGTTGGTTGTGGGCATTACAGTGATTGGCTGGCCACACAGCGTCACCTCGAGTATTTAAAACTGGGCGCCGCCATCTTGGACACAGTCACTCCAGATCAGACAGTGCAGGGAGAGTGCTGCTGAGCTAGGGAGAGATATATACTGCGAAATAGGTAGTGTAGGGTCTCTAAAGGCTGCAAAATCAAACAAACAGTCCTTCTGGGGACTAATATCCATCCCAGATATCAGGCAGGCAGGCAGGCAGGCTGTATAGGAGATGCAGTTGTTATACCAACAAACACTGCATTACAGTCCTGTGTGCTGCTGCTAGACTTAGCCCCAGGTCTTAGGGGCCAGGAAAAATCCTTTTTTTTTTCATCTAAATCCTCTTCTTTTTTTTTTTCCTCAGTCAGACTGTACAAATACCCGTCTTATTAACCTTTTGGTATTCCCCCCCCCCCAAAAAAAAAAATTGAGTGTGTCTGTGGGTGTTCAGACACAAATATATCTGTTTAAAAGATTCTGGTGTAGGCCAGAGAAATAGAACTGTGGTTTTCCTCTTCCATGGTTCAAATCTGGGTGTAATCCACCTTTTTGCCTTTTTTACATTAAAAAAAAACAGTTTGAGTGTCTCGCTGACTGTTCAGACACAAATATATCTGTTTAAAAGATTCTGGGGTAGGCCAGAGAAATAGAACTGTGGTTTTCCTCTTCCATGGTTCAAATCTGGGTGTAATCCACCTTTTTGCCTTTTTTACATAAAAAAAACAGTTTAAGTGTCTCATTGACTGTTCAGACACAAATATATCTGTTTAAAAGATTCTGGTGTAGGTCAAAGAAATAAAACTGTGGTTTTCCTCTTCCATGGTTCAAATCTGGGTGTAATCCACCTTTTTGCCCTTTTTACATAAAAAAAAACAGTTTGAGTGTCTCGCTGACTGTTCAGACACAAATATATCTGTTTAAAAGATTCTGGTGTAGGCCAGAGAACTAGAACTGTGGTTTTCCTCTTCCACGGTTCTAATCTCCTTTTTATTACCCTTTTGCCATTGATGGTGTGAGTGTAATCTATTTTACTTCATTTACAATGGGCAAGGCGCGTGGCAAGGGACGTGGAACTGGACGTTTTGGTGAGGACGGGGCCGTGGCCAAGGTGAAAATGTGCCACAACCAACAGCCACATCTTCTCGCTCCCACTTCTTGACCGAATTACTATGGAAGCACACAACAACACCACTATTGCGAACTGATCAGTGTGAACAGGTTATTAATTGAATAGCAGATAATACTTCCAGTCATCTGGGCACCACCACCTCCAGTCTGTCTTCCACACGGTCAAGTCTTAGTAGCCGTGAATCTCGACTGCATACTCCTCCTCACCCTGATGCTCCTTCCTCCCACCATGCCGAGTGTCGTCAGACAGCAACTGATCCCACAGTTGGACACTCTGAAGAGCTGTTCACTGGTTCATTTCCAGATTTGAGCCCCTCGCCTGCTCCGCTTGAAGTGGTGGAAGAAGAGATCCCATGTAGCGATGGCCAAATATTTGAACAGCCACGACCACAGGAAGGCGACGCTGGCAATTTGTCACAAGAGGTGGACGATGACGAGACACAATTGCCACGAAGTGAGGATGAGGACCATGGTGCGGAAGTGGAAGAAGAGGAGGTGGTGGATGATCTAGTAACTGACCCAACGTGGCAGCAGGACACGCAGAGTGAGGCCAGCAGCACACAGGGAGGGGAGGCAGAGTACCCCAACAGGCAGGAAGAAGCAGTGTGGTGGCCGCAGACAGAAGGCGGGCAACCGTTCCCTGTAACACCAACACGAGGGACGTTGCCAGAACAACCAGTAGGTCTTCCAGAGTCTGGAATTTTTTTAAAGACTCTGCTGATAACCCCAAAAAGGCCATTTGTACCACCTGCCAGGCCAGCATCAGCAGGGGTGACAAAACTACCAGCCAAACCACCGCCAGCATGACCAGGCACATGTCAGCAAAGCACCCGAGTTTGTGGGGCGAACCCCAGGATCAACGACCAGTGTCAGCGGGTGTCACCACTGCTTCTTCTGCTGTTGTGCGTGTAAGAGAACCCCGTGTTGTGCGTGCTAGGCAATCCCCTGTCCATACTGCATGCAAAGATGCCCCCTCATCTCAGTCTTCACTTGTTATGGCAGTTTCTCAAGAAACAGCATCAACATCCACGTCCACGTCCCACCGCTGCGTTCAATTGTCCATATCCCAGACCTTTGAACGAAAGCGCAAATTCGCAGCCAACGCCCCACAGGCCACAGTCCTAAATTCGCACATTTCACGACTGCTTGCATTGGAAATGGTGGCCGTCCCTCGGTACTCAGTCCCCAGCCGACACTATTTTGCCCGGTGTGCCATCCCCGCACTACACAAGCATGTGTCCCAAAACATCAGCCGTGCACTCAACAATGCAGTTACTGGGAGAGTCCACCTGACAACGGACATGTGGACAAGTGCTTGTGGCCAGGGACGGTACATCTCCCTGACGGCACACTGGGTAAACATAGTGGAAGCCGGGACCTAGTCGGACCTTGGGACGGAACACATCCTCCGCACACTGAGGATTACAGGCCCTATGTCAGTCAGAGTTGCCCCCACAGTGTACAGCTCCTGCGCATCATCCTTCTCCTCCTCCTCATGTTCAGCGTCCATCTCAGAAATCACCACATTAGTTAAAAGCTGGAAGCACTGCAGTACTGCCTCAGCCAAGTGGCAATAGGCTGTGCTGAAACTCATAAGCTTAGGTGATAAACCTCACACTGCTTGTGAGTTGTGGACAACTGTGAAAGAGCAGGCAGATCTGTGGCTGAGACTGCTGAATCTACATCCAGCCATGGTCATGTGTGACAATGGCCGTAACCTGGTGGCAGCTTTGAGGCGAGGTGAGATCACACACGTACCATGCCTGGCTCATGTGCTTAACCTCGTGGTTCAGGGGTTTCTTAAATCGTACACTGAGTTGCCAGATCTGCTCGTCAAAGTACACCGCCTGTCAGCTCATTTTCGGAAGTCGGCTAAAGCTTCCGCCGCCCTTGCTGTGTTGCAGCAGCGTTTGCAGCTTCTGGCACACCGACTGGTGTGTGATGTCCCCACACGTTGGAACTCTACCCTCCACATGTTGGAAAGGATTTGTGAGCAGAAGAGAACAGTTGTGGAGTACCAGCTGCAACAAGGCCGTCGATATTCAGGTCAGACTCCACACATAAGGCCTCAGGAGTGGACCTGGATGTCTGACATATGTACCATCCTGACAAACTTTGCGGAGTCCACCAAGATGGTGAGTGGCGATGACACCATTATTAGCGTCAGCATCCCACTTGTCTGTCTTTTGCAACGCTCTCTGCAGAGAATTAAAGAGGAGGCATTGCAGCCAGAGTATGATAAGATGAATCAAGAAGCCGTAGCGGGCGATTACACACAGCCCAGCTTCCTCTCATCCCAACGTGCATTAGGGGACAATGAGGGAGAGGAGGAGGAGGAGGATGAAGAACAGGAGCTGGTATCATGCGCTTTAGATGGTAGTACCTGTACAACTGTCATACCGTCGGTTCAGCGTGGGTGGCCTGAGGACAGGGGGGAGGAGGAGGAGAGCATGGTCAGTTGTCATCTTGGTGAGGACACGGAAGTCTTGCCCGTTACCAGTCTGGCACGCATGGCTGACTTTATGTTACACTGTCTTAACTGTGACCCTCGCGTTGTCAAAATATTGGGTGACAGTCATTACTGGTTGGTGACACTTTTAGACCCCCAGTACAAGGAGAACTTTCACTCTCTTATTCCTGAGGTGGAGAGGTCTACAAAAATGAGTCAGTACCAGAAGGCCCTTGCTGCAGAACTGTTAAAAAAATTCCCATCTGAACACGCTAGCGGCAGAGGTCACAGTTCGTTGCCCAACCAAGGCGTACAGGTGAGAGAGACGTAACTCCAATACAGCAGAGGCAGGGGAACACTGTCAATGTTCTGGAACAGTGTTCTGAGACCCGCCCAGCTTACAGGCCCTGAGGCGCGGGGTACTCTCACAAGGAGTGGAAAGTTTCAAAAGATGGTGAGGGAGTACCTTGCAGACCGTACCAGCGTCCTCCGTGATTCCTCTGTGCCTTTTAATTATTGGGTATCCAAGCTGGACACTTGGAATGAACTCGCTCTGTACGCCTTGGAGGTCCTGGCCTGCCCTGCCGCTAGCGTGTTATCGGAGCGTGTTTTTAGTGCCACTGGGGAAATTATAACTGATAAGCGCATTCGCCTGTCAACTGACAATGCTGACAAGCTGACCCTTATCAAAATGAACAAGGGCTGGATTGGGCCAGACTGCTCATCACCACCAAATGACAGCAGAGTAACGTAAAGTCAAATCCACTGTGTTATTTCGGGAGGTGTATTCCCATGCACCGCTTCACACCCACACATGGGTATACGCTTCCTCATTTCGGCTGTTTTTTGCTCTTCTCCTTATCCTCAGCCTCCACCACCACTATACCACCAGGGTGACCGTGGTCCGTGTTGCCAGCATTGCAAGTTCCTCCGTCCTAATTTTTGGCAGCTTTTGCTTAGAAGGCATAGGCAAGAACTGTGGGAGACCCACTCCCCAATAATGGGAATACTGTTTTTAATATGCTGTATTGCATGGCTCTTGTAAGGGGCATTGCAAGTTCCTCCGTCCTAATTTTTGGCAGCTTTTGCTTGGAAGGCATAGGCAAAGACTATGGGAGACCCACTCCCCAATAATGGGAATAATGTTTTTAATATGCTGTACTGCATGGCTCTTGTAAGGGGCATTGCAAGTTCCTCCGTCCTAATTTTTGGCAGCTTTTCCTTGGAAAGCATAGGCAAAGACTATGGGAGACCCACTCCCCAATAATGGGAATAATGTTTTTAATATGCTGTATTGCATGGCTCTTGTAAGGGGCATTGCAAGTTCCTCCGTTCTAATTTTTGGCAGCGTTTGCTTGGAAGGCATATGCAAAGACTATGGGAGACCCATTCCCCATTAATGGGAATAATGTTTTTAATATGCTTTACTGCATGGCTCTTGTAAGGGGCATTAAAATCGTCTTGTTAACCTACTGTGACCTCCACGTCTCTTCCAAGGGTCATTGATATTGTCTTTTTTTTCCACTTCGACCTCCACCACTCTTCCAAGGGGCATTAAAACCATCTTGTTAAGCTACTGTGACCTCCACGTCTCTTCCACGGGGTATTGATATTGTCTTTTTATTCCACTATAACCTCCACCACTCTTCCAAGGGGCATTGATATTGTCTTTCTATTCCGCTGCGACCTCCACCACTCTTCCAAGGGGCATTAAAACCGTCTTGTTAAGCTACTGTGACCCCCACGTCTCTTCTAAGGGGCATTAAAACCGTCTTGTTAAACCACTCTGAACTCCACAGCTCTTCGTAGGGGCATTGAAATGTTGTTTTTAATTACCTCTAACCTCCACGACTCTTCCAACGGGCATTGCATTTCCTCCTAATTTTAGTCAGCCTAATTTTTGCTTTTCAATGCATAGGCGAACACTAAGGGAGACCCACTCCCCAATAATGGGTAGAAGGTTTTTAGTATGCTGTAATCCACGTCTGTTTCAAGGGGCATTGCAGTTCCTCATAATTTTTGGAATGCCTTTCATTCACTGCTTAGGCCAACAGTGTACAGGAGACCCAGTTGCTATAAATGGAAAAAACGGTTTAGTTAAGGCCCTCTGACCTCCATATCATTTCCAAGGGGCATTGGAGTGCCTCAAATTTTTTGGTAGGCATTGCACTCACTGTATGCCCTATAACTGTGAAGCCGAACCGCTCCTTTTGGTACAGAAACATATCCTACAAGACATGTGTGGTTGACTGGCCTGATATTGATGTGAATGGCCCTTGTTCCTCCTGCTCTTTCTCCTTTGTCACCACCTCATCCACCATTCATCACCTGAAGCTTTGTTTTAACGGGAGTCATAGAACTGGGATAGTAGCAGGAAAACATCCAGCAATCCTCGGAGGAGGTAGGATATGCGCCAAAACGCTGACAACCTCAGGCCTAGCCGCTACTACATACATGCGCTTGCATTCCAAGGAACAGAAAGCTAAGGAAATGGATGGCCTCATGATCATGAATAATTTACTCGTTGTGAAGGAGGTCAACCACTGCTGCTGTCTACTTTCTGAACTTTGTGTTGAAGCCTGATTGACCCAGGACCCGCAATCCTCTATGTCTGGAGGACGTGTTGCATCCCAGTGTCCAACTGTGTACCGGCTTCCACAATATTAACCCAGTGTGAAGGCGTCAGTGAGATGGACCATCCCTGGCCACATTCACTTGTCTACATGTTTGTGATTAGGCTGTCCTTCCCACTAAATGCACTGGGGAGGACACCGGTAATGTTTTGGTACGCGCGCTTGTGTATAAGGCGCACTGGGACAAATAGGGGCGGCTGGGGACCGTGTGTTGGCACCCGGCCGTGGGGCGGCTGGAGACCGAGTATGGACACCAGGCTGCCCCCTGGTGACTGGGGACCAAGCGTGGACACCTGGCCGCCGGGCGGCTGGGGACTGAGTATGGACACCCGGCCGCAGGGCGGCTGGGGACTAAGTATGGATACCTGGCCGCCGACGCAGCCATGACGTGGTGGCCAGATTCCGCCTCCACGTGCCTAAAAGGCCCAATTTCAAGTGCAAGCAAGCAAGCAGTATGGTATTGCAGCCTGGGGGTGGGTGGGTGGCAGGCTGCATACTTGCGCTTGCATTGCAAGGAATGGGGGAGGTACAATTGAACACTGCCCTGGGACAAGGACTTGCACGGGGATAGTTGCAAGTCTGCATCTTCTGATGCGGCAAGGATCACTTCTGATGGGCACACTTTTAGGCAGTGACCTGGGAGTCAGAAATGCTTCCAGGGGTCTTCCCCATGCTGTTCCCATGTCTTTTCAGCACTGTATGCATGTGTCACACAGCACATGGCCAGATAAGGTTGTAAAATGTTAAAATTACATTTCCCAGTGAATGCATTTGTCACGGTTGAAAGCAATACAAAAGTGCAAAAACGCATAAAAAATGCTACTTGTGAACATAGCCCAAGGTGTGGAGGAGTATTTTTGTTTTTGGTTATTTATTTTACCTTATACACAAGTCTTTACCCTGGAAAGGAAGTTCCTTAACATATTTCACAGAAAAACAGTTTCAGTTTCATTTTTGAACGTTTTATTGTGAGCCCGTAAAAGTGGCTTAATACCTCTGACCACGTTGTTGATGGCAGTGACCAGGGGGTCAGAAATGCTTCCTGGGGCGATCCCCATGCTGTCCCCATGTCATTTGAGCACTGTCACTATTGTTTTGGGCACTTTTTAGGCTTTCTACAGACTGCCAGGGGTGCCGCCGCAAAAATGCTCGGGTCTCCCATAGACTAACATTGGGCTCGTTGTTCGGGTCGAGCACCCGAGCATCACGGTGAGCTTGGCCCGAGCTTCGAGCACCCGAGCATTTTAGTGCTCGCTCAACACTACTTATCACTTATCCTAGTATTTTACATCAGTATTTGTAAGCCAAAACCAGGAGTGGAACAATCAGAGGAAAAGTAGATTAGAAACTCATCACCACTTCTGTATTTATCACCTAGTGCTGGTTTTGGCTTACAAATATGGATGTGAGGGGGCGTAGCCAAGGCACAGGACATGCAGGCAGCATAATCCTGAGCTCCGTACAGGCTTAGCCTTTAAAAGCAACTTTATAAGCATTATATAAGAATTTTCCTTAAAACTCTATATGGACACATTCCTTATCTCTTCAAGATCAATTTGAGACCAAGAGGACATATCGGAACCCAGCAGTTCAGGAGAAACTCCATGAGAGAGCTGGGGGGTCGCCCTGAGCTTCCCACAGCTGCGACATAGGCCTGCAGGCCTGTAGCCATCTGCAACCCGCAGAGAAAACTCCATGTCACCGGATCTCCGGACTACATACTCCCTTTCCACTTATTTGTGATCGGAGACAAGACCTCTCCTAAAAGTGGGGGGACTGCAGCCCCCTGAAAACCCGCGGACCCAAGGACCCATGAAACAACTAACCTGCGCTACTTGCGGAGGAACGCGGACTCCTAAAGCTCTGAAGAGGAACATAGGCTCTGGTGAAGGAGACCAGGCATAACCCACAAGCTTCCAAAAAATGCCACCAAGGTCTACCAAGGTAATAACAAGCCCTTACCTTGTGTCTGTGGGGTAGCACAGCTGGGTCCTGGAGGCGGCTGGTCGCGTGTACGCAATCCTCCTTTTCCTGCTGTAGCTTCGCACGACCCTGCTGTGGTGAGCTGGCGGTGACTGCGGGCCAGGCCGGCTCCAATAACTAAACACCAGCGGACCCTGCAAAAGACACAGAGACCCGGTGTCAGTGGAGGAGCGCCCTATAACACAGACATGATCCAGGAACTTTAACAGGGAAAGTCACTCAGCTGCGCGCAGGAGCACCGCTCACCTCCGTCATCGCTCCGCACTGAGCCTTGACACAACGCGACGGGGATCACTCAGGACTCTGTGGTGAGCTGGCGGTGACTGTGGGCTCTAATAACTGAACACCAGCGGACCCTGTAAAGGACGCAGAGACCAGGTGTCAGTGGGGGAATGCTGCGGATGCCCTGTACCCGCTATAATACAGACGTGATCCAGGAGCTTTAAGGGGGAAGTCAATTAGCTGCGCGCAGGAGCACCGCTCACCCTGGTCACCGCTCCTTACTGAGCCTTAATATAGCCCAACGTGGGTCACTCAGGACTCTCTGCCCTGCTCTCTAATTGGCAGGGAGATCTGCAAATCGGAGGCTCCCTCACTCATTTAAGAGACACCGAGGACCGGACTCAGCTGTCCATCACGTAAGGGTAGTGGAGGCAAACAACTCAGGAGAAGGTTGGCACCCACCCAATAAAACTGTACCCTCTCAAATATCACCTTCCCTTGGAAAGTTGTTAGAGCACAGTGAGGTCCTGTTGGTTAGTAAACGGCCTCCTTTGGGACAACAACACCACTGAGCCCTGCAACTGACAGCATATTCTGCAAAGCTCAGCCTCCTGTTCTTGCACAAATTGACAATATCCTCTGTACCCCTATGTGAGGATTCCTCTGCGCTTCACCTGTACTTCCCTGGCTGTGACCAGCTCTGATTCAGGGTAGGAGGCTGACTATACCCTGATCCAACTCATAGATACTGAGACAACATAACTTTAAATATCCACCACGGAAGACGGGTCTATCTACTGCTGAAAGCTCTCCTTCACTGGCCTCCCAGCAAGAAAACCTAGAAACTAATAAACTTTAATTGACAATAATGAAGGAGTAATCCTTCGAGCTCATTTATATTTGAGAGACTGATATCTACCCTTTATCTTGTCTCCTATAACTTTCAAGTGAAAGTCATCACCTGTATTTCCTGCATTTTTTATGCGCAACTAAATGCTTGTCATAAGTGCTTAAGCTGTTAACCTGTACCATTCCTTTTCAGGCACTCCATAACTTGGAAAATATAGCTGCATTATATGTGTTGCATAATACTTCACTCCCTAAACTCTTCTAATATACAAACCTCTTCTTAAACACTTCTAAGGGTCTGTTTAATAATTGAGCCCTACCTATCTCTTAATAGTTAGCACTAATTATCTGTTGCCGCCAATAAGCTGTGGTTCTAGCCTATTTTCAGACTCTTGCTCAGTTTCATTATACTCCATCGCCTAAAAATTAAAACTCCAGAAATGGCCTCTAAAACGAGGAACTCACAGAAGCTCTCGGACTTAGCCGCTAAAACAAAAACCTCAAAAGAAAAAACCCTCCACTGTTTTTCTGACTCTAATCCCTTGGAAGATTCTCCCAACATCATTAGTCCCATTAAATCGAGGTCACCCCTTAAAAGAACGGATGACTACCCAAACTCAAAAAATTCTAAAACAACCGTCTCCACCAACAAACCTACTAAAAGTGAAACATCACCAAAACCCCAGAGAACCACTAATCCCGCGCTCGTCTCTAACACACAAATAACCAACAAGGGAGAAGAAGAAATGGATCTCTCTATCTCCTCTAAAAGAAGAGAACCAGGGGATTGGGGTAATAAAAATATACTCCTCTCAGAAGACTCTGAGGACGAATTTCTAGACATATCCCCTAACCCGAGTCCTGAAAGGAGACGCCTCAAAAAAGACTCGTCCCCTCCACCCCATGATTCAGAGCTGAATATAGCATCAAAACAATCTACAGTACTCCCCATACCTCAGACATTAGTGACTTTGGGTCATACTTAGACAACTTGACCAAAACAATAGACAAGAATATGAAGCTTGGCTTCAAAAAACAGGTGGAAACAATCCAATCCACCCTGGATACTTTTGGTCACAAACTTGAGGAGAACGCTAAGAGGCTTAGCGTAGTTGAAGAGAGAACCGAAACTCTCACCTCCGAAAATCAGGACATTAAAACTGAACTTAAGAGACTTAAATTGAAAGTGGCAGATCTAGAAGACAGGAGCCGGAGAAATAATTTAAAAATTAGGGGCATCCCCGAAAATGTATCACCTTCCAATCTCTCTACATACGCTAAAAACTTATTTAAACAGGCTATTCCATCCCTATCAGAGCAGGAACTCATTATTGACAGAATTCACCGACTATTCCGTCCAGCGTCCATCTCCCCGGATCTACCCAGAGATACAATAATGAGAATGCATTTTTTCAGTACCAATGAAAAAATACTGAACTACATTAGGGAAGAGAAAATATTCCCCTATCCTTACTCACAACTAAAAATTTTTGCAGATTTCTCAAAAGAGACCATGGATGCAAGGAGAGCATTCAAAGAAACCACAAATACCCTAAGAGACATAGGCATCCAATACAGGTGGGGATTCCCTGTGAGACTACTAGTACTTTGCAAGGGAAAAACAATCCCCATATCTGATCCAGAAGAAGGCCTTAAATTTTTTGCCTCCTTAAAGGATAACCCACGCAGGGAAACAAAACCACCCAATCGTTGAACATTAATTGGTCTTCTATGCGGGTCCTCCTCCATACTCTCCCACATACCCTTTTAGAGTAAAATTCTACAGGGTATATAATGATAAAATACACAATATTGTATTTGCTAATTGCATAACTGTCGAGTCATTTGACTACTTTAATATACTCATTTTGATCCAGGTTGTCAACACAATATATCCAAATGTATTTTCTTGTTCTTCTCTATGTATAGCCTTTACGGTCTTGTACCACAATTTTTTCCCCCCAAAATGGAAAGAGAAACTTATCGGTGAAGGTTCCTTCAGGAAGATTTTGTTTTGTCTTTTGTTCGAGAGAAATTCGGAAATTTTGTAACTATTTCCCATTCCATACTCTGTTTTATATTGCTTAAATTACGTGTGATATACTTCTAAACTAATACAGGTTGTGCACATTTGTTCTGTACTCTAGCTAATTCGAACTGATTTAAAGGTTTGTTGAATCAATCAATCTTCTACTCTTCTTGTAACACCTCATCTGTTAACTTCAATAATGTCTATGAAGATTGTCACTTATAATGTTAGGGGTCTGAACAGCCCGAATAAAAGATTTTCTCTCTGGAAGGAGTTAAATCACCTCAAAGTGGATGTCGCATGCATTCAGGAAACCAGATTTGCCGAAGGGAAGCACCCCAAATTTAGTCATAAAAATTACCCCTACATTTTTTAATCCATTAACGATTGTAAAAAAGCCGGTGTAGCAACAATTATAAAAAACTCTATCCCATTTGAACTAATAGAGGAATATAAAGATCCAAAAGGCAGATATCACATTCTGGTTTGCAAAATTAATAACCACGAATGCACTATTGCAAATGTATATGCCCCTAATAAAAAACAAATAGCTTTTTTGAATAAAATTTTGGAAAAGGTTGAAAAAGTCAGAAAGGGTGAGTTAGTTCTCCTAGGAGATTTTAACATAGTACCGGACGGACATCTTGACTCTTCCTCCCCCAACCGGCATTTATATGCCACATTGAACAATTGGCTATTGAAAAAAGAACTCTTTGACGTATTCAGATGTCTAAATACGACGTTTAAAGAATTCTCTCACTTTTCTGACGCCCATCAGTCAGCATCCAGGATTGATTTAATCCTGTTGGATGTTATCTCTCTACTAAGTTTACCAATATTTCCATAAATTATAAATCTATTTCAGATCACACCCCCCTTATAGGCGAATTCTCCCTAGGCCCTCTCCTAAGAGATAAGTTTTTGTGGAAGTGAAAATATTCCCTCATCCACACTCCAAAATAAAACCATAATCGAAAAAGCTATCATCAACTATTTTAAAGAGAATGATACTCCTGATTTAATCAATCCATTCACAAGCTAGTGTGCCCACAAAGCCGTCCTTCGCAGAATTTTAATGCAAATCTCATCCTTAGAGAAAAAAGAAAGCAGATCAAAAATAAATAAACTCCAAAAATTAATTAGAGAAAAGGAATCAGTTCAAACTAATCTCCCCTCTCCCTCCCCGACAATCCAAAAGGAATTATTAGACCTAAGAGTGGAATTGAGATCGGAAATCTCTACTTCCTTCGACACAGTTATCAAAAATTCCAAATTTAATCAATACGCTGCATTGAACAAACCCACCCGTTTCATGGCTCTTTATATTAAACAAAGAAGAATCATCAATAGGATTGATAAAATCAAGGCAGAAAATGGTGTAACTTACCATCATCCCAAAGACATCGCCAACCAATTTGCAACTTTCTATAAAAAGCTATACAATATCAACCTAGATCCTTTAATCCCTCAACCAAGTACTGAAACAATCAACAATTTCCTCTCATCTGTTAAACTCCCGAAACTGAACCCTCTGGATCTTGAGTTACTAAATCGGCCTTTTACCACTCTAGAAACAACAAACACTATTAAGCAACTGAAACTTTTCAAGGCACCGGGACCAGATGGGTTCATCAACGAATATTATAAGGTCTTTAATCAACATCTTTCCCCATACCTCACCAAAATCTTCAACTCTGCATCATCTATGGGATCCTTTCCACCAGAGATGTTAGAAGCGACCATCACCCTAATCCCTAAGTCGAAAGGAGACCAAGACAACATCAAAAATTATAGGCCCATTTCCCTAATAAACACGGACATTAAAATTTATTCAAAGATTCTAGCTCACCGTCTATCAGATATCCTCCCGCAACTCATCAACGACGACCAGATTGGCTTCGTTGGTGGCAGACAAGCTACTGATGGTACTAGAAGACTATTAAATATCATAAAAATAATCAACACCTCAAAACTCTCAGCCACCTTATTAGCGTTAGATGCCTAAAAAGCCTTTGATAGGCTAAACTGGGTATACCTAAGACAGTCACTTATCAAATTCGGCTTTAATAACCATTTCCTTTCCTCAATTATGGCCCTCTACTCCAATCCCCAAGCTAAAATCTATGTGAACAACCAATTATCCAACTCAATTCCCATCTCAAATTTTACCATACAGGGCTGCCCTCTTTCCCCCCTACTCTTTGCCCTAGCCATGGAACCATTGGCCCAAAAAATTAGAGAGAACCCCAAAATCAAAGGAATCCCCACCCCATCCCGCCAATTTAAAATAAGCCTCTTCGCGATGACATAATGTTATCATTACTAGACCCAATAAATTCGGTGAGGGAAGTTTCGGAATTACTGGATTCATTTTCACTAATTTCTTACTTCAAAATTAACAATGAGAAATCAAAGCTACTACCCTTTAACTTAGACCAACTTTCAAAAAATGCTCTAAAACACATCTCTAAACACATGCTCTAAAACACATCTTTCAGCTGGGCCAAAAAAAGCATAACTTATCTAGGGATCACTATCTGCAAAAAATTAAATTCTATTGTTTCTTCCAACCTAGAATAAATCAACGACATCATCCACAAAGAATTAATAAACTTTGGCAAACGTGATCTTTCATGGTGGGGCAAAATACTCATGGCTAAAATGTTCATCTTACCAAAAATCCTCTACATCTTCCGTAACCTCCCTTTAATCATTCCCCATGTACTTATTCAAAAAATTCAAAACCAAATAAACTCTTACATCTGGGACAATAAAAGAGCCAGAATCTCCACCAATACCTTATATAAAAACAAAATTAACGGTGGACTTAGCTTACCCAACATATCCGCATACTACTTAGCGAACCTCATAAAACAAAGCGCCAACTGGTTTAATTCAACAAACCCACCAGCTTGGACTATCCTGGAAACAACCTTGAACAATAATTCCCCTCCCCGTGAACTGCTATTTAAACACCTTTTCCAAAAAACTACGCATGACCCATCTCACCCTATTTTCCATGCGACCATCTGGGCCTGGAAAAATCTTGCAAAGCAGAGGGAGAAAAACCTTCCAAAAGATTCTAACCTAGGCAAGTCTATAATCATCAAAAATTTCCCAACATCATTTGTGTCCTCTCTATACGATTCTTCGATCCCAGACCACTGGGAAAATAAAGGTCTGAGAAAACTAGGAGATCTATATGAGGGCCCTAATATTATACCCTTTAGATGCATTAAAACTAAATTCAACTTATCTTCATCTGATTTCTTTCATTACTCCCATATAAAAGAAATTACACTTAAATTTATTTCAGGTAAACTTTTAGTTTCTGAGACTTTGGCAAACCTCATTTGTAACCCGTCTCATAAAATTTTCTGGAGCCTACGGCATATCTATAATGGATTCAATAATGATCTGTCATTCAATAAAAACCATTACATGTCACGTTGGGAAACAGATCTGAAAAATACCTTTCACCGTGACCAATGAGAAAATGCGATATCCTATACACAAGCTTCAAATATCTCAATGCCACTTCAAGAAGCATATTTCAAGCTTATCTCGAGGTGGTACTACACTCCCATTAGGCTTCACCACATAAAGCCCAACAATAATCCCCTGTGTTGGAGAAACTGTGGGCTTAGAGGAGATCTTATGCATCTCTTCTGGAGCTGCCCTAAAATTCACAACCTGTGGGCCCAGATAGCCATTCTGATAAACGACCTTCTGGATAAACCCATTATTCTTTCTCCCCAAGCAGCATTATTATCTATAGGTTTAGAATCCCTCAATTTTTCTGAAAGATCCATCATAATTCATCTATTTTTGGTCTGCAAAAACATCCTGGCATTTAACTGGAAAAAATCAACTATCCCCTCATTAGAAGAATTGATTGAGAAAATGAACCAACATAGAACCTACAAATATAGATTCGCCATTATTAACAATAATGTGCCTACATTTTCAAAAAAATGGGACATTTTGGACAGCCAAATTTCCCTATGTCTCTCTTATCCCTGGTAAATCATAACACCTGCATTACAAACATTGTAACCATTTACGATACTGTATAACTCTCTCGAACTGTTATATTTCCTTTTTTGTTGTTACCATTGTCATTGGTTTATACTTGACATTTTCTTAAAAATATCATCATTGGTCGATTCAACTTCTTCCCCTCCCCTTGTTTGCCCCATCCCCATTTAGCCCACTACCCAATACCCAATGTTTCTCCCTTTCCATGTTTCACCTCCCTTTTCCTGATTATCCCTACTACAATTACCCTGTTTTTGATTGCTGTTAATTCCTGTTAATTCCTATTAATAACAACAAAACCTATTGTAAAACAAATATGGATGCAAAATACTGACCACCTACTGAATGTGTGAACGGGGCCTCAGGATAGGTGATTACTTGTTTTCACCAAAGAACCTCTCTAAGTGTATATTTTCTTCTGTGTAATAGTCACAGAACAGGGAGGGCTTAAACGTTCAGGTAATTAATCTCTACTGGAAACAAAGAATCTTCCCCTTATCGATATCAGAGAGAACAAATGGCCACCATACACAATACAATCCACTATACCAAGACAAATAATACCACATACAAGGAACAAATACCGCCACACTGTGACCAGACCACATATTACCACCACATAGTGACCGAATACCACCACATACAGGCGATTAATACCGTCACACCATGACCAGACCAGGTATTAGCACCACAGTGACTGAATAATACCACATACAAGGAACAAATGCTGCCACACCAAGACCAGACCACATATTACCACCTCATAGTGACCGAATAATATACAGTACCATACAGTATAATGGGCCCCACGTAGTCCTTCATACAGTACAATAGCCCCACATAGTCCTCTATACAGTATAATGGACCCCATATAGTCCTCCATACATATAATAGGGGCCATATAGTACAATGGGCTCACCACAATCCTCCATACAGTATAATGGCCCCCACATAGTCCTCCATACAGAATTATGGGCCCCCATATGATACTGGACACAGTATATAATGGGCCCGGATACAATGCTGCACACAGTATATAATGGGCCCCCATAAGATGCTGCACACAGTATATGGGACCACATAATATGTTGCACACAGAATATAGGCCCCATAAAATGCTGCACACTGTATATGGCCCCCCTTATGCTGCATACTGTATATTGGCCCCCTAATGTTGCATACTGTATATGGGCCCCTTGATGCTGCACACTGTATATGGGCCCCCTGATGCTGCATACTGTATATGGCAACGCTGATGCTGCATACTATATAGGAGCCCCTTGAGGCTGCATACTGCATATGGGCCCCCTGATGCATATTGTATTTGGGCCCCTTGATGCTGCATACTGTATATGAGCCTCCTGATGCTGCATACTGTATATGGGCACCCTGATGCTGCACACAGTAAAAGGGCACCCATACCATGCTGTTCACAGTATATGGGCCACATAAAATGCTGCATAAAGTATATGACCCCCCTGATGCTGCATACTGTATATGTGCTGCCTGATGTTGTATAGTGTATATTGGCCCCCTGATGCTGCATACTGTATATGAACCCCTTGATGCTGCATATTGTATATGAACCCCTTGATGCTGCATACTGTACATGAGCCCCCTGATGCTGCATACTGTATATGAGTCCCTTGATTGTGCATACTGTATATGGAACCCCTGATGCTACATGCTGTACATGGGCTCCCTGATTCATAATGTACATGGGCCCCCTGATGCTGCATACTGTATATGGGGCTCCTGATGCTGCATACAATATATGAGGCTCATGATGCTGTATACAGTATATTGGCCCCCTGATACTGCATACTGTATATGGGGCTCCTGATGCTAAATACTGTACATGGGCCCCCTAATGCTGCATACTGTACATGGCCCCTGATGCTGCATACTGAATATGAGCCCCCTGATGCTGCATACTGTACATGGGCCCCCTGATGCTGCATACTGTACATGGGCCCCCTGATGCTGCATACTGTATATGAGCCCCCTGATGCTGTATACTACATATGAGCCCCCTGATGCTGCAAACTCTATATGGACCCCCTGATGGTGCATACTGTATATGGGCCCCCTGATGCTGCATACTGTATATGGACCCCCTGATGCTTCATACTGTACATGAGCCCCCTAATGCTGCATACTGTATATGAGCCCACTGATGCTGCATACCGTATATGAGCCCCCTGATGCTGCATACTGTATATGGGCCCCCTGATGCTGCATACTGTATATGAGCCCCCTGATGCTGCATACTCTATATGGGCCTCCTGAGGCTGCATACTGTATATGAGCCCCCTGATGCTGTAAACTGTATATGGGCCCCCTGATGCTGCATACTTTACATGGGCCCCAAAATGCTGCATACTGTATATGGGCCCCCTGATGCCCTGCAAACTGTATATGAGCCCCCTGATGCTGCATACTGTATATGAGCCCCCTGATGCTGCATACTGTACATGTGCCCCCTGATGCTGCATACTGTACATGAGCCCCCTGATGCTGCATACTGTATATGAGCCTCCTGATGCTGCATACTGTATATGATCCCCCTGATGCTGCATACTGTATATGAGCCTCCTGATGCTGCATACTGTATATGATCCCCCTGATGCTGCATACTGTATATGGGCCCCCTGATGCTGAATACTGTACAAGAGCCTCCTGATGCTGCATACTGTGCATGAGCCCCCTGATGCTGCATACTGTATATGAGCCCCCTGATGCTGCATACTGTATATGAGCCCCCTGATGCTGCATACTGTGCATGAGCCCCCTGATGCTGAATACTGTGCATGGGCCCCCTGATGCTACATACTGTATATAGGCCCCCTGATGCTGCATACTGTATATGGGGCTCCTGATGCTGCATACTGTATATGGGCCCCCTGATGCTGCATACTGTACATGGGCCCCCTGATGCTGCATACTGTATATGGGCCCCCTGATGCTGAATACTGTATATAGGCCCCCTGATGCTGCATACTGTATATGGGGCTCCTGATGCTGCATACTGTACATGGGCCCCCTGATGCTGCATACTGTACATGGGCCCCCTGATGCTGCATACTGTATATGGGCCACCTGATGCTGCATACTGTACATGGCCCCCTGATGCTACTGACGCGCCCCTGGGCCTGCTGTGTCGTGCGGCATCGCGCGCACGGGGGCTTACCCGGAGCCGGATCAGATGGGGGTAGTAGTCTCGTGGCGGTGACCCGGTCCGTGCCCAGGGAGTCAAACTGGACGGCAGTATATTTAACAGTAGATGTTGTACGACTACGCCACCCGTTGAATGCAGCTATGAGGCTGCCGCTGCAGGACAGTCCGCTGAGGCCAGTGATATGATTGTGCAGCGTAGATGGTATAACCCCCAACAGGAGGGGTATGGCCTCAGGGCAGCAGATGTGGATGATGGAGGTAGTGATAGTGCAGCAAGGAGACTCAGAAACGTATGATGCAGTTTCAGGGTGTTTACTCACTGATGTTGCTTTAGTCACTTCGGCCGGGAGTGACCACCCGAGCCGTACTGCGTTCACCAGGTGCGGGACTCGGCTAACCCCCAGGCAGTTCCGGAGCGTGGTCCTGAGCTCCCTTCTCTCTCTCTCTCTGCTGGCCGTTCCCACCAGGGATCCACCTTTGTCCGGCTCCCTCGGGCCTCTTGATGGTAAAACCTTCTCTGGCTTTCCTGACCCTATTCGTGGTGTGCCTTTCTGGTGGATGTGGTGAGGGTCGTGGCAAAACTTGACCACGACCTCCGGTTCCTGGCTGAGGATCATTAGCCTCCACCATTTTGGGTTCCGGTACCCGTTTCCGCCAACCCTTCACCCTTCTGGCTTAATTCTGGGATCTCAGGGTCCCCTCTTGTCTTGTGTCTCTGGGCCTTTCTTCCTCCTCCTCTCCACTTCAGGCCTGGCCCTGGAGCTGGGCCCAGCCGGAGCCACAGCTCCCTGTCAGCCCTCCTGGCTGAGCTCCTCTGCTCTGCTTCTCCTCAGACTGACTGACCCTGTCCTAAGATGGTGCCCACCATATATACTCCCTCTATGTGTGAGCCCAGGTGACTAGCACCCAATGGGCTCCTAGCTCTATGCCCAGAGTCCCTCCCCTATCTGCCCCTACACTACTGGGATGTTCCTCCCCCCCTCCCACTCCAGCCAGGGACAGACGCTGTCGTACCTGCACATCTATCTGGTGGGAGTACCGTTGTTCTGTCCCCCGGAAATGGGATGAGTGTAGTGCAAGCAACTAGCTGAGCTCAGTCCCACCCTCCATCCTTACCCGGGAGTGGAATACCACACCTCTGGAGTGAGGTGCAATACCCCTGTAGCAGCCGAGTCCTCGGGGTGCTACATTCCCCCCTGGTAAATCACAGCACGTCCTCGGGCTGTAAAAGAAATAAACATACCAAAACATACAAACTTTTGCAAAACATACACGAACATATAAAACATTATAAACATTATCAGATTCTAGCAATATAAACTTTTTCATATTAAACTCTTTTATATAAATGTTCTTGAGCCTCTGGCCACGGTGCACTTGTGACCAGGTAAAGTGCCACAGTCATTGGAAGAAAAACAGTCCTTCTATAAAACCGGTAGGGGGCGCCTTAGGAAGCGCAACTATTTACAAGGGTATGGCCGCTCTCAGTCCTCGGCCAGGTAGAGGGAAAGAACGACCGCTCTCAGTCCTCGGTCAGTAGGAATAGGGGAATGGCTGCTCACAGTCCTCAGCCTGGTAGGGGGTAGGGACACACAGACAAACAGTTCACACTAGTCCCAACGGGGACCATATTTTAATTAGCAGCAGTCCTTGTACCCTAACGGGTAACTTTATGCAGTACTCTTTACCGTACTTCAGTAACGGCGTCCTCCTGCTCCTTTCTGAGGGTAATCTTCAAACCCGTCCGGGTCCTCTTGATCCTCCTCATACCGCAGCTCTTCCTCCGTCAACCGGTGTACATGAAGGGCATACGGTTCTTTGGCACACTGATGCCGGGTGAAAGTGACCTCGTCACCCAGGTAAAGGTCACGACCACGGTGTCCCTCCGGCAGATGAGACTCGACATCCCTGCGGGTGACAAAGACGTCGCCGGGGGTTTTGTGATCCCGGATAAAGCCCCAGCCGTGCTCCAGTTGGAACTTGATTACAGTCCTGGTGGCGCGGGGACCGTGGGCCGCACGGCGGTCTCGTCTGGTCCGGCTTTTCTGCTCCGCACTCTGGACCTGCAGCCGCTCCTCGCGGACCCGCCTCTCTCGCCGTTCTCTGTCGAAGACCTCTAGCTGTTGTCGGCAGCACTCCGCACGCTGGGCTGCGGCCGCCCGGGTCTCCTGGGTGAACCCCATTAGGTTTTCACCGGTGGGGTCCCATTCGAACTGCGCCTCCTCCAACGGGAGAGGGGTGATCTTGGCGGGCGCCGGAGCCGAGATCAGGGGCTCACACAGGGGCCTTTCCTTCCGGAGTCGGGGATTGAGGTACTCCTGTGGCCACTCAAAGGGCTGCCCATCCGGGCAAGTGTGCTGGGCGAACAGGTCTTCACCCAAGGGTAGCACGGTGGAGGTTGAGGGCGCGATGGGGGCAACTGCGCCCGGATTCACCAGGCCTTGCGACCAGGCCGGTGGCAATCTAAAGGTGAAGGGCACTGTGGAGACGGCGGCACCCGGGGGCACTCGGCCTTGCGACCAGGCCAGCGGCTTGGTGGAGGTAGAGGGCGCTATTGGAACTGCGGCGCCCGGGGGTACTCGGCCCTGCGACCAGGCCGGTCGCGTTTCCTGCTTGGCCGCGCTCTGAATTGAGGCGCGTGACGTCACAGGGGGCGTGGTCGCGGCTCCTGCCGCTTGAGGCCTAGTTTGGAGCGGTGGCGGTGCAGCAACGGGATCGATCAGTGGGACTTCGGGGTCTGCGACGGGGAACTGGGGCAGGCTTTCGGCTTCTGGGCTTGGGGTAGTGATGTCCCCTTTACCTGCTTCCTCCTCAGCTCCTTCCACTGCGTCGTCTCCGGCCTCTGTCCCTTCTGCATCCTCTTCAGGGGCAGGCGTGCTCCTCGTTGCGGGTGGTGTCCTTTGCTGGCGGGTTCCAGCCTGCAGGGCCATTTCTCTGCTCCACTCGGCCAGTACCTCCCGCTGCACTCGGGCCATCCTCCGAGCCAAGCCCTCCAGCGCAGTCTGTGCATGCTCCCGATCTTTAGGGAGCTGTGCCAGAATCTCCACCAGGCCTTCGGGGGTGGTGGCCTGCAACAGGCTCCTGACCACAGGGTCGGTGCTGCCTGACTCTCCCTCCATCTCCGGGTGCGTTCTCTCCAAACTCCTCCAGGCTGCACCCATCCTCTCTCTTTTGTTCTTGATCCGCCCATACTGAGGGCGGTCCTGGGGCAACTTGGTGATTGTCAGTTCCAGGGGCAGACCCCCCACCCTGATGGACATCTCTATCATTGCAGTCTCTGCTGGTGGGGGCGGTCTTTGCTTTTGGCGCTCTTCTGGGACCAGGCCCACGATGGGAGGTCGTCTCTTGCCACCCTCTGGCACGCCCATAATGGCGTCCGCTCTGCCAGGGCGGGAAATCATCTCAGATGGCGGGAATCGTCTCCTAATGGCGGGAAACTCCGTGGATGGCGGGAAAAGGCTGCAGATAGCGGGCAAACGGCGGGAAACGATCCGAGATGGCGTCCGATGGCGGGGACCCTCTGGAATTGGCGGGAGACTTCTTCTTACGGTAACTGTGAACTTTTCTTCAGGCACGCAGTACCCGGTGGTGGCGGGCATGTGATCCTGCCGACTACGCCAAAGTTGACGCGCCCCTGGGCCTGCTGTGTCGTGCGGCATCGCGCGCACGGGGGCTTACCCGGAGCCGGATCAGATGGGGGTAGTAGTCTCGTGGCGGTGACCCGGTCCGTGCCCAGGGAGTCAAACTGGACGGCAGTATATTTAACAGTAGATGTTGTACGACTACGCCACCCGTTGAATGCAGCTATGAGGCTGCCGCTGCAGGACAGTCCGCTGAGGCCGGTGATATGATTGTGCAGCGTAGATGGTATAACCCCCAACGGGAGGGGTATGGCCTCAGGGCAGCAGATGTGGATGATGGAGGTAGTGATAGTGCAGCAAGGAGACTCAGAAACGTATGATGCAGTTTCAGGGTGTTTACTCACTGATGTTGCTTTAGTCACTTCGGCCGGGAGTGACCACCCGAGCCGTACTGCGTTCACCAGGTGCGGGACTCGGCTAACCCCCAGGCAGTTCCGGAGCGTGGTCCTGAGCTCCCTTCTCTCTCTCTCTCTGCTGGCCGTTCCCACCAGGGATCCACCTTTGTCCGGCTCCCTCGGGCCTCTTGATGGTAAAACCTTCTCTGGCTTTCCTGACCCTATTCGTGGTGTGCCTTTCTGGTGGATGTGGTGAGGGTCGTGGCAAAACTTGACCACGACCTCCGGTTCCTGGCTGAGGATCATTAGCCTCCACCAGTTTGGGTTCAGGTACCCGTTTCCGCCAACCCTTCACCCTTCTGGCTTAATTCTGGGATCTCAGGGTTCCCTCTTGTCTTGTGTCTCTGGGCCTTTCTTCCTCCTCCTCTCCACTTCAGGCCTGGCCCTGGAGCTGGGCCCAGCGGGAGCCACAGCTCCCTGTCAGCCATCCTGGCTGAGCTCCTCTGTTCTGCTTCTCCTCAGACTGACTGACCCTGTCCTAAGATGGTGCCCACCATATATACTCCCTCTATGTGTGAGCCCAGGTGACTAGCACCCAATGGGCTCCTAGCTCTATGCCCAGAGTCCCTCCCCTATCTGCCCCTACACTACTGGGATGTTCCTCCCCCCCTCCCACTCCAGCCAGGGACAGACGCTGTCGTACCTGCACATCTATCTGGTGGGAGTACCGTTGTTCTGTCCCCCGGCAATGGGATGAGTGTAGTGCAAGCAACTAGCTGAGCTCAGTCCCACCCTCCATCCTTACCCGGGAGTGGAATACCACACCTCTGGAGTGAGGTGCAATACCCCTGTAGCAGCCGAGTCCTCGGGGTGCTACACTACATACTGTATATAGGCCCCCTGATGCTGCATACTGTATATGGAGCTCCTGATGCTGCATACTGTATATGGGCCCCCTGATGCTGCATACTGTACATGGGCCCCCTGATGCTGCATACTGTATATGGGCCCCCTGATGCTGAATACTGTATATGGGGCCCCTGATGCTGCATACTGTACATGAGCCCCCTGATGCTGCATACTGTATATGGGGCTCCTGATGCTGCATATTGTATATGAACCCCTTGATGTTGCATACTGTATATGAGCCCCCTGATGCTGCATACTGTACATGGGCTCCTGATGCTGCATACTGTATATGGGGCGCCTGATGCTGCATACTGTATATGGGGCTCATGATGCTGTATACAATATATTGGCCCCCTGATGCTGCATACTGTACATGAGCCCCCTGATGCTGCATACTGTACATGAGCCCCCTGATGCTGCATACTGTATATGAGCCTCCTGATGCTGCATACTGTATATGGGCCCCCTGATGCTGCATACTATATATGGGCCCCCTGATGCTGCATACTATATATGGGCCCCCTGATGCTGCATACTATATATGGGCCCCCTGATGCTGCATACTGTACATGAGCCTCCTGATGCTGCATACTATATATGAGCCTCCTGATGCTGCATACTGTATATGGGGCTCCTGATGCTGCATACTGTATATGGGGCTCCTGATGCTGCATACTGTACATGAGCCCCCTGATGCTGCATACTGTACATGGGTCCCCTGATGCTGCATACTCTATATAGGTCCCCTGATGCTGCATACTGTTTATGAGCCCCTGATGCTGCATATTGTACATGAGCCCCCTGATGCTGCATACTGTATATGAGCCCCCTGATGCTGCATACTGTATATGGGGCTCCTGATGCTCTGCATATTGAAAATGAGCCCCCTGATGCTGCATACTGTATATGAGCCTCATGATGCTGCATACTGTATATGGGGCTCCTGATGCTCTGGATACCGTATATGAGCCCCCTAAGGCTGCATACTGTATATAAGCCCGCTGATGCTGCATACTGTATATGGGCCCCCTGATGCTGCATATTTTACATGGGCCCCTTAATGCTGCATACTGTATATGGGCCCCCTGATGCCCTGCATGTTGTATATGGGCCCCCTGATGCTGAATACTGTACATGAGCCTCCTGATGCTGCATACTGTATATGAGCCTCCTGATGCTGCATACTGTACATGAGCCCCCTGATGATGCATACTGTTTATGAACCCCCTGATGCTGCATACTGTATATGAACCCCCTGATGATGCATACTGTATATGAGCCCCCTGATGCTGCATACTGTATATGAGCCCCCTGATGCTGCATACTGTACATGAGCCCCTTGATGATGCATACTGTATATGAGCCCCCTGATGATGCATACTGTATATGAGCCCCCTGATGCTGCATACTGTACATGAGCCCCCTGATGATGCATACTGTATATGAACCCCCTGATGATGCATACTGTATATGAGCCCCCTGATGATGCATACTGTATATGAGCCCCCTGATGATGCATACTGTATATGAGCCCACTGATGCTGCATACTGTACATGAGCCCCCTGATGATGCATACTGTACATGAGCCCCCTGATGATGCATACTGTATATGAACCCCCTGATGCTGCATACTGTATATGAGCCCCCTGATGATGCATACTGTATATGAGCCCACTGATGATGCAGATGAAGTGACCGCGGGCAAGGCCGCGCATTGGTATCTATGATCTGGCCCAGCAAGATCCCCACACACAGACACTACCTTGATAACCGTATCTTTACTCGTATACATTTTTAACACAGCAAAGAAAAACAATAAATGACAACCGTAAATATGCACAGTAATAACGTGTACTGATAAGCTGACCCTCACTGTCCCTACTCACACGTTACCAGTCCTTTACTCCAGAAGGATGTGTCCCCCGTCGCAGGCCTGTCTGTCTTTGCAGGAGGGCGTCCCAGCCGGAAAAAAAACAGGAACAGCAGAATTCTCGGAAAGAAAGGAAGGGGTACTTCGGCCTCTCGCCAGAGGTCCCGCTTACAGTCTCTCTGATCCGGATAGAAGCTCTGGTGGGTCCCCTTATGTAGTCCACACTCCAGTAGCAGGGAGTGTAACAGCTGAATCCTTCAGCAGTGCAGAAGCTGGGGAAGGCTCCGAGGATATGGTGTCAGATAGAAGAAATGACGTTGAGAGTCTCTCCTGCGCCACACACGAGGGCCTGCACACCGTCCTGGCTCTTTTCACAGACCACAGCAGACTCTTCGCACGCTTTTTCCTGCTTCCCACTTTGGTCACGTGACTCTCTAGGGCGGGACACTGGAGGCTCAGTCTTTTTCTCTGTCATCACACCCTGCGCAGGTGCAACCTCTGGCCACAAGGTGGCAACATCATCCTGTGTAATCACTTCTGTAACAGGCTCTATATCAATTATCACAGAACAGCCAGAGCCGGCCAGCTCACTACACGCCCCCCCACTCAAAGGTTGGCAGTCCCTGCCAACGACCGGCTCCAGGGCGGCGATGGCTGTGGATGTGACAGGGTGGCGGCTGGGAAGAGGGCCACACATATTGGTCTCTGTAGGTCTGTCCTGGAGGTACCCCTGCAGTGGTCCTCATTGTCCACCTAACGGGTTGGATCCCCTCTCTCCTATCAGTCACCCCACTCTCTTTCCCAGTCGACATGTCAGTAGAGGAGGTAATCGGTTCAAGTGCGTCAGTCGGACGAACAGGGGTAGGCATACATTCAGTCTCTACATCCCCGGGGTCAGTGTCTCCGACAGTATTAGTGATATCCATCTCTCTAGGTATCACAGTAGGGGAGTCAGGCTGGGAACGGCAGGGGCGCAACATATTACGGTGCAAAGTTCGGATGCTGCCGCTGTCTTCGCCCTGCACTCGATAGACGGAGCCACCGGGGTACGGCTGTCCAATTACTCGATAGACTTCGGTCTCCCACTTGGGCCGGAGTTTCCCTTGTGGCTTCTTTATTCGGACTAGGACCAGTTGACCTACATTCAGTGGGTCTTCTTGTACTGGAAGTGGGTCAGCGTGCACTTGATCCTGAATTTATCGGCCTTCTAGCCGGTAGACAGTCTCCATTCTCTGGCGGTGTGTTTGTAGCCAGGAAGGATAGGTGCCACAGGTATCTTCTTCGGAGCTAGACAGTTGCAACTCATGGATGTCTTTGCCTGGACGGCCAAAGAGAAGGGTGTATGGGGTGTATCCGGTGACGGAATGGACCTGATCATTATAGGCCCACAGCAGTTCCGGGAGGAATCGAGGCCAGTCGGGCTTTTTGTCTTCAGCCAAAGTCCGGATCAGTTGTAAGAGGGTCCGGTTAAAGCGTTCACATGCGCCATTCCCTTGTGGATGGTAAGGGGTGGTCCTGGACTTCTTGATTCCATACATCCGTTGGAGTTCTTCAATGACTCACCCTTCGAAACAAGTCCCCTGATCAGAGTGTAGCCGCTCCGGACACCCGTAGACCCGAACGAATTGCTGACAGATAGCCTGTGCAGCTGATTCAGCAGTCTGATCCTTGGTAGCAACAGCGACAGCGAATTTCGTGAAGTGGTCCACCATCACCAGACAGTACTGGTAGCCACTATTCGCCGTTCCGATCAACAGATAGTCCACCATCAACAGCTCGAGGGGCCTCGACGTCTTAATAGTCTGGACGGGGGTACGCTGCTCCGCGGACTTGTGGAATTCACAGGTACGGCATGCTTGACAGACGTTTTCAACCAACTTACGGAGCCCCGGACAAAAAATGAACTGCTGGGTCCACCGGAGGGTCTTGTCTATGCCGAAGTGGCTGTTCCTCCTGTGAGCTTCGCCCACCATCTCATTGGCCAACTGCACCGGGACGACAATCTGCAAACACTCCTCCAGCATATGGGATCAAAGGGCCCTGCAACACAGGACTCCATCTTTCACGATCAGCCGATCCCACTGGGCAAGCAGAGCCAAGGCTCCGGTCGATAGTCGGGCTCACACTTCGGAGGGCGGTTTCTCTTGTTTATTCACATACTGTTTCAGTAAGACGTGCTCGGGATCTCGATCTTGAAGCTTGGCCCATTCTTGCTGGGACAGGGGAGATCCCACTACGGCTTCAATCCCTCCTACCGCATACTGGCGGCTATCTTCTATTTGCTTTGCGAGTCAGGCAAAGTCAGGCATCTCATCTTCCTCCAACTCTTCATCCCGGTCCCCCACTGGCGGGGATGATGTCACTCTAGACAGGCTGTCCGCATTCTGATTCTCATTCCCCGCTCTGTATTTAATTTTGTACTGGAATCTAGAGAGCCTGGCCATCCAGCGCTGTTCCATTGCCCCTAGTTTGGCATTCTCTAGGTGGGCAAGAGGATTGTTGTCCGTCATGACCAGCACCTCCGCTCCTGTCAGATAGCCGGCAAATTTCTCCGTCATAGCCCAAGTCAGAGCCAAGAGTTCCAAGCGGAAGGAGCTGTAGTTGACGGGATTCTTTTCGGTGTCACGGAGAGACCTACTGGCATAGGCTATCACACGTTCTTTATTATCTTGAACTTGAGAGAGGACCGCCCCTAGACCTTGAAGGCTGGCGTCGGTGTGCAACTGAAACGGTAATGTGTAGTCTGCATATGCCAGAACAGGGGGTGATGTTAGAGCAGCCTTAAGTGCCTGAAAGGATTTTTCTCGGTCAGGCCCCCAACTGATGCGTCATCCTCTGGGGCTGTTCGCGGTCCCTCGGAGAACCTCATGCAGTGGTTCAGCAAGCCGAGCAAAGTCCTTGACAAACCGACAGTAGTAGCCTGCTAGCCCCAGAAAAGCCCGGACTTCTTTGACGGTAGTTGGCTGCGGCCACTCTTGAACGGCTGCTATCTTCTCCGGAGAGGGCTGGACGCCTTCGGCCGAGATCCGGTGACCCAAGTAGTCGATTTCCTGCTGGAACAGATGGCACTTGCTGGGCTTCAACTTCAAGCCGTGTCGCCTCAAGCGCTGGAACACTTGGCCAAGCTTGTGAAGATGATCTTCAAAGGTGGTGGAGTATACCACGATGTCGTCAAGGTATATCAGAGTAAACTCTCAAAGTTGAAGTCCCCCCGACAGCGTTCCATTAGTCTCTGAAAGGTCCCCGGTGCGTTATTCAAGCCGAACGGCATCCGGTCGAACTCATACAGGCCCATGGGAAGGATGAAGGCGGTCTTTTCCCTGTCCTTCTCACTCATTGGAACCTGCCAATATCCACTGGCCAGGTCTAGGGACGAAAAATATTTGGCCTTCTTCAGGGCGGTCAGTGACTCTTCGATCCGAGGAAGTGGATATGAGTCCCGGATAGTGCAAGCGTTCAGCCTACGGTAGTCCACGCAAAACCTTAGGGAACCATCTTTCTTTTTGACTATCACCACGGGTGCAGCCCACGGGCTCTGGCTTTCACGTATCACTCCGGCGTGTAGCATAGATTCTAACAGGCTTTTCACCTCCTGGTATTGCTGGGGTGGTATCTGCCGGTACCTCTCGCGGATAGGGGGGGTATCGCCCGTGGGTATCTCGTGCTGGATACTGGTGGTACACCCAAAGTCTGTGTCATGCTTTGAAAAGGAGTCTTGGTGTTCCCGCAGGAGTTCCTCTACTTGAGACACTTCTTGTTTGGTGTACTGAGACGTATCTAGCTGCACTTTTTCCCGTAGTTTTCGCCCAATGTCTTCATCGTCTACTTGAGCGTTTATGGCTGAGACGGTTACCGTCCAGTCGCCTTCTGTAGACGGGGTGAATTCTAGGGGCCCAATGGGATTCACTTCCATGGGTAGAGCATATACCCGGGCAAGTTGAGTGCCGGCTTCAAGGGCTAGGCCTACGTCTGCGGTGTTGTTTAGCCTGACAGGGACTCTCCCGTTCCTCACGACGACTAGAGTGCGAGCAACTAGTGGGTTTAGCTTACCCCCACTTGGGGTCCTCGGCTCGATCAACACTTCAACCCCCTCAAGTTGTCGGTGGGTGTTAAGGGGTAAGGAAATGACTGTCTCTTTTTCAGCGGGCAAAGTAATCCGGGTACGGCGTGGCACCGTAATGGCGGCTAGGGGTAGTTGTTCCTCTGCCATCTGTTGAAGTCCAACGGTCCGGATTACGCGCTGGAACGCCAGATGAGTCGGCTTATGTTTGGTGACTTTCTGCCAGTATTTGGGTCCTTTTCTTGTCAACAGCATAAGATCCAGGTCTTTCAAGATGTTCATTCCAACTATCACTGGGGTCTCGGAGCCGAAACCTTCCTTGACGATGACGATCCCTCGTTTCCCTAAGTCCTGTCCGCAGGCCTTTGTGTCCATCCAAGCAACTCCGGTCACTGGAATGGATAGATTATTAGCCGCAATAATCTTAATGGCGGTGTCTGGGTCACGAGCAGTTCTTGGTTTGAGGTAATTTTCGTAAAACTGTTCAGAGATCGTGATCACTTGTGACCCGGTGTCCATCAGTCCCTGTACGGCAATTCCTTCCAGGACAACTTCAAGTGTCGGGCTATTCGCGGCAAGAGCACTCCGCCATCGGCTCTGTTTTTCCACACCCCTCTCCTTGGCCTCCCCTGCTGCGCGAGCCTCAGCTGCAGGGGTGTCTAGTTTAACGGCGGCCATTGTGGTGAGGCCCGGCGTGGTAGCTCTGCTTGTGGATATGGCTGGGGTTCCATTCGCTGGTCTGATCGAAATTCCCTTCGCTGGGGTGACTGAGGGTTTGTTCGTTGGTGCGACGGAGGTTGTTGCGGAGGGAAGTGTTGAGGACAACGATTTGCCCTATGGCGAGGATCACCGCATGACCAACACTGTCCCATGGGACGACTAGGCTGTCTTCGCTGGTCTCCCTGTCGGTCTAATGTTAACTGTAATATCTGTCTCTGTAAGTCTGCTACCATCTGTTTCAGGTCTTCCGTGTCACTGTTCGGATTTTTAATGTCAGATATGGATCTGCACGCAGCACCTTGAATCCCCACATCCATGATGGGTCCCCTTGAACGTTCTATGGCTTCCTGTTTGACTTCAGCAAAAGTAAGAGCCGGCATCATCCGGATCAAGTCCTGTAACGTGCGGTTAAGATACTGGTCTCTCAGTCCTATTACAAATTGGTCTCTCAGTACCAGGTCACGAGAAGCCATATCAGCTAGTTGCTCCCCTTTTCCACAGGTTTGTTCAAGGAGTACCTGAAGGGCGTTCGTATATTGGGGAATATCCTCCCATTCAAGCTGCGTCCGTCTAAAGAACATGTGTCGCAGTGTTCCCTGGTATGTGGTCGGCCCATAGGTGTTCTCCAGCACCCGCACCAAATCATCTACTGTACGCTGGCCCCTGACCGTCTCCAGTCTGACTGTCGTCCATGCCTCCCCCTCTAGCATCAGTACCGCCATTTCTGCCAAGGTCTTAGGGTCAATATTATACATTTCCCCCAGTATCCGGACTTGTTCCGCCCACTCTGGTACAGGGTAGTTTCGTCCGCCAAATTTCCTGACCTGATTCACAATAGACACCGGCGGGGCTTTCTGACTGTACACGTGGCCTGGGTGGGAATCTTGCTGGTCACAGATCCTGCCGACTACGCCAGATGAAGTGACCGCGGGCAAGGCCGCGCATTGGTATCTATGATCTGGCCCAGCAAGATCCCCACACACAGACTCTATCTTGATAACCGTATCTTTACTCGTATACATTTTTAACACAGCAAAGAAAAACAATAAATGACAACCGTAAATATGCACAGTAATAACGTGTACTGATAAGCTGACCCTCACTGTCCCTACTCACACGTTACCAGTCCTTTACTCCAGAAGGATGTGTCCCCCGTCGCAGGCCTGTCTGTCTTTGCAGGAGGGCGTCCCAGCCGGAAAAAAAAACAGGAACAGCATAATTCGTGGAAAGAAAGGAAGGGGTACTTCGGCCTCTCGCCAGAGGTCCCGCTTACAGTCTCTCTGATCCGGGTAGAAGCTCTGGTGGGTCCCCTTATGTAGTCCACACTCCAGTAGCAGGGAGAGTAACAGCTGAATCCTTCAGCAGTGCAGGAGCTGGGAAAGGCTCCGAGGATATGGTGTTAGATAGAAGAAATCACGTTGAGAGTCTCTCCTGTGCCACACACGAGGGCCTGCACACCGTCCTGGCTCTTTTCACAGACCACAGCAGACTCTGCGCGCGCTTTTTCCTGCTTCCCACTTTGGTCACGTGACTCTCTATGGCGGGACACAGGAGGCTCAGTCTTTTTCTCTGTCATCACACCCTGCGCAGGTGCAACCTCTGGCCACAAGGTGGCAACATCATCCTGTGTAATCACTTCTGTAACAGGCTCTAAATCAATTATCACAGAACAGCCAGAGCCGGCCAGCTCACTACACATACTTTATATGGGCCCCCTGATGCTGAATATTGTACATAAGCCCACTGATGCTGCATACTCTATATTAACCCCCTGATGCTTTATTCTCTACATGGGCCCCCTGATTCATACTGTACATGGGCCCCCTGATGCGGAATACTGTATATGGGCCCCCTGATGCTGCCTACTCTATATGAGCCCCCTGATGCCGCATACTGTACATGAGCCCCCTGATGCTGCATACTGTACATGGGTCCACTGATGCTGCATACTGTATATGGGCCTCCTGATGCTGCATACTGTACATGAGCCCCCTGATGCTGCATACTGTATATGGGCCCCCTGATGCTGCATACTGTCTATGGGCCCCCTGATGCTGCATACTGTACATGAGCCTCCTGATGCTGCATACTGTACATGAGCCCCCTGATGCTGCATACTGTACATGGGTCCCCTGATGCTGCATACTGTATATGGGCCTCCTGATGCTGCATACTGTACATGAGCCCCCTGATGCTGCATACTGTATATGAGCCCCCTGATGCTGCATACTGTATATGGGCCCCCTGATGCTGCATACTGTACATGAGCCTCCTGATGCTGCATACTGTACATGAGCCACCTGATGCTGCATACTGTATATGAGCCCCTGATGCTGCATACTGTATATGATCCCCCTGATGCTGCATACTGTATATGAGCCCCTGATGCTGCATACTGTATATGAGCCCCCTGATGCTGCATACTGTATATGGCCCCCCTGATGCTGCATACTGTATATGGGCCACCTGATGCTGCATACTGTACATGGGTCCCCTGATGCTGCATACTGTACATGAGCCTCCTGATGCTGCATACTGTACATGGGTCCCCTGATGCTGCATACTGTACATGAGCCCCCTGATGCTGCATACTGTATATGGGCCTCCTGATGCTGCATACTGTACATGAGCCCCCTGATGCTGCATACTGTATATGGGCCCCCTGATGCTGCATACTGTATATGGGCCCCCTGATGCTGCATACTGTACATGAGCCCCCTGATGCTGCATACTGTATATGAAACCCCTGATGCTGCATACTGTATATGGCCCCCCTGATGCTGCATACTGTATATGGGCCCCCTGATGCTGCATACTGTACATGAGTCCCCTGATGCTGCATACTGTACATAAGCCCCCTGATGCTGCATACTGTATATGGCCCCCCTGATGCTGCATACTGTATATGGGCCCCCTGATGCTGCATACTGTATATGGGCCCCCTGATGCTGCATACTGTACATGGGCCCCCTGATGCTGCATACTGTACATGAGTCCCCTGATGCTGCATACTGTATATGAGGCTCCTGATGCTGCATACTGTATATGAGCCCCCTGATGCTGAATACTGTACATGGGCCCCCTGATGCTGCATACTGTACATGAGTCCCCTGATGCTGCATACTGTACATGAGTCCCCTGATGCTGCATACTGTACATGAGCCCCCTGACGCTGCATACTGTATATGAGCCCCCTGATGCTGTATACAGTATATGGGCCCCCTTATGCTGCATACTGTATATGGGGCTCCTGATGCTGCATACTGTTTATGAGCCCTCTGATGCTGCATACTGTACATGAGCCCCCTGATGCTGCATACTGTATATGAGACCTCTGATGCTGTATACTGTACATGAGCCTCCTGATGCTGCATACTGTACATGAGCCCCCTGATGCTGCATACTGTATATGGGCCCCTGATGCTGCATACTGTATATGGGGCTCCTGATGCTGCATACTGTATATGAGCCCCCTGATGCTGCATACTGTATATGGGCCCCTTGATGCTGCATACTGTATATGGGGCTCCTGATGCTGCATACTGTATATGAGCCCCCTGATGCTGCATACTGTACATGGGCCCCCTGATGCTGCATACTGTACATGAGCCCCCTGATGCTGCATACTGTATATGGGCCCCTGATGCTGCATACTGTATATGGGGCTCCTGATGCTGCATACTGTATATGAGCCCCCTGATGCTGCATACTGTATATGGGCCCCCTGATGCAGCATACTGTCTATGGGCCCCCTGATGCTGCATACTGTACATGAGCCTCCTGATGCTGCATATTGTATATGACCCCCCTGATGCTGCATACTGTATATGGGCCCCCTGATGCTGCATACTGTACATGGGCCCCCTGATGCTGCATACTGTACATGAGCCCCCTGATGCTGCATACTGTATATGGGCCCCTGATGCTGCATACTGTATATGGGGCTCCTGATGCTGCATACTGTATATGAGCCCCCTGATGCTGCATACTGTATATGGGCCCCCTGATGCTGCATACTGTCTATGGGCCCCCTGATGCTGCATACTGTACATGAGCCTCCTGATGCTGCATACTGTACATGAGCCCCCTGATGCTGCATACTGTACATGGGTCCCCTGATGCTGCATACTGTATATGGGCCTCCTGATGCTGCATACTGTACATGAGCCCCCTGATGCTGCATACTGTATATGAGCCCCCTGATGCTGCATACTGTATATGGGCCCCCTGATGCTGCATACTGTACATGAGCCTCCTGATGCTGCATACTGTACATGAGCCACCTGATGCTGCATACTGTATATGAGCCCCTGATGCTGCATACTGTATATGATCCCCCTGATGCTGCATACTGTATATGAGCCCCTGATGCTGCATACTGTATATGAGCCCCCTGATGCTGCATACTGTATATGGCCCCCCTGATGCTGCATACTGTATATGGGCCACCTGATGCTGCATACTGTACATGGGTCCCCTGATGCTGCATACTGTACATGAGCCTCCTGATGCTGCATACTGTACATGGGTCCCCTGATGCTGCATACTGTACATGAGCCCCCTGATGCTGCATACTGTATATGGGCCTCCTGATGCTGCATACTGTACATGAGCCCCCTGATGCTGCATACTGTATATGGGCCCCCTGATGCTGCATACTGTATATGGGCCCCCTGATGCTGCATACTGTACATGAGCCCCCTGATGCTGCATACTGTATATGAAACCCCTGATGCTGCATACTGTATATGGCCCCCCTGATGCTGCATACTGTATATGGGCCCCCTGATGCTGCATACTGTACATGAGCCCCCTGATGCTGCATACTGTATATGCCCCCCCTGATGCTGCATACTGTATATGGGCCCCCTGATGCTGCATACTGTATATGGGCCCCCTGATGCTGCATACTGTACATGGGCCCCCTGATGCTGCATACTGTACATGAGTCCCCTGATGCTGCATACTGTATATGAGGCTCCTGATGCTGCATACTGTATATGAGCCCCCTGATGCTGAATACTGTACATGGGCCCCCTGATGCTGCATACTGTACATGAGTCCCCTGATGCTGCATACTGTACATGAGTCCCCTGATGCTGCATACTGTACATGAGCCCCCTGACGCTGCATACTGTATATGAGCCCCCTGATGCTGTATACAGTATATGGGCCCCCTTATGCTGCATACTGTATATGGGGCTCCTGATGCTGCATACTGTTTATGAGCCCTCTGATGCTGCATACTGTACATGAGCCCCCTGATGCTGCATACTGTATATGAGACCTCTGATGCTGTATACTGTACATGAGCCTCCTGATGCTGCATACTGTACATGAGACCCCTGATGCTGCATACTGTATATGGGCCCCTGATGCTGCATACTGTATATGGGGCTCCTGATGCTGCATACTGTATATGAGCCCCCTGATGCTGCATACTGTATATGGGCCCCTTGATGCTGCATACTGTATATGGGGCTCCTGATGCTGCATACTGTATATGAGCCCCCTGATGCTGCATACTGTACATGGGCCCCCTGATGCTGCATACTGTACATGAGCCCCCTGATGCTACATACTGTATATGATCCCCTGATGCTGCATACTGTACATGAGCCCCCTGATGCTGTATACTGTATATGAGCCCCCTGATGCTGCATACTGTATATGGCCCCCCTGATGCTGCATACTGTATATGGGCCCCCTGATGCTGCATACTGTATATGGGCCCCCTGATGCTGCATACTGTACATGGGCCCCCTGATGCTGCATACTGTACATGAGTCCCCTGATGCTGCATACTGTATATGAGGCTCCTGATGCTGCATACTGTATATGAGCCCCCTGATGCTGAATACTGTACATAGCCCCCTGATGCTGCATACTGTACATGAGTCCCCTGATGCTGCATACTGTACATGAGTCCCCTGATGCTGCATACTGTACATGAGCCCCCTGACGCTGCATACTGTATATGAGCCCCCTGATGCTGTATACAGTATATGGGCCCCCTTATGCTACATACTGTATATGGGGCTCCTGATGCTGCATACTGTTTATGAGCCCCTGATACTGCATACTGTATATGAGCCCCCTGATGCTGCATACTGTATATGAGACCTCTGATGCTGTATACTGTACATGAGCCTCCTGATGCTGCATACTGTACATGAGCCCCCTGATGCTGCATACTGTATATGGGCCCCTGATGCTGCATACTGTATATGGGGCTCCTGATGCTGCATACTGTATATGAGCCCCCTGATGCTGCATACTGTATATGGGCCCCTTGATGCTGCATACTGTATATGGGGCTCCTGATGCTGCATACTGTATATGAGCCCCCTGATGCTGCATACTGTATATGAGCCCCCTGATGCTGCATACTGTATATGAGCCTCCTGATGCTGCATACTGTATATGGGCCTCCTGATGCTGCATACTGTATATGAGCCTCCTGATGCTGCATACTGTATATGGGCCTCCTGATGCTGCATACTGTATATGAGCCCCCTGATGCTGCATACTGTACATGAGCCCCCTGATGCTGCATACTGTACATGAGCCCCCTGATGCTGCATACTGTATATGAGCTCCTGATGCTGCATACTGTATATGAGCCTCCTGATGCTGCATACTGTATATGGGCCTCCTGATGCTGCATACTGTATATGAGCCCCCTGATGCTGCATACTGTATATGAGCCTCCTGATGCTGCATACTGTATATGGGGCTCCTGATGCTGCATACTGTATATGAGCCCCCTGATGCTGCATACTGTATATGACCCCCCTGATGCTGCATACTGTATATGGGCCCCCTGATGCTGCATACTGTACATGGGCCCCCTGATGCTGCATACTGTACATGAGCCCCCTGATGCTGCATACTGTATATGGGCCCCTGATGCTGCATACTGTATATGGGGCTCCTGATGCTGCATACTGTATATGAGCCCCCTGATGCTGCATACTGTATATGGGCCCCCTGATGCTGCATACTGTATATGGGGCTCCTGATGCTGCCTACTGTATATGAGCCCCCTGATGCTACATACTGTATATGATCCCCTGATGCTGCATACTGTACATGAGCCCCCTGATGCTGTATACTGTATATGGGGCTCCTGATGCTGCATACTGTATATGAGCCCCCTGATGCTGCATACTGTATATGGGCCCCCTGATGCTGCATACTGTATATGGGGCTCCTGATGCTGCATACTGTATATGAGCCCCCTGATGCTACATACTGTATATGGGCCCCCTGATGCTGCATACTGTATATGAGCCCCCTGATGCTGCATACTGTATATGGGCCCCCTGATGCTACATACTGTATATGAGCCCCCTGATGCTGCATACTGTATATGAGCCCCCTGATGCTGCATACTGTATATGAGCCCCCTGATGCTGCATACTGTATATGGGCCCCCTGATGCTACATACTGTATATGGGCCCCCTGATGCTGCATACTGTATATGAGCCCCCTGATGCTGCATACTGTATATGAGCCCCCTGATGCTGCATACTGTATATGGGCCCCCTGATGCTGCATACTGTATATGGGGCTCCTGATGCTGCATACTGTATATGAGCCCCCTGATGCTGCATACTGTATATGGGCCCCCTGATGCTGCATACTGTATATGGGGCTCCTGATGCTGCATACTGTATATGAGCCCCCTGATGCTACATACTGTATATGAGCCTCCTGATGCTGCATACTGTATATGAGCCCCTGATGCTGCATACTGTACATGAGCCCCCTGATGCTGCATACTGTATATGGGGCTCCTGATGCTGCATACTGTATATGAGCCCCCTGATGCTGCATACTGTATATGGGCCCCCTGATGCTGCATACTGTATATGGGGCTCCTGATGCTGCATACTGTATATGAGCCCCCTGATGCTACATACTGTATATGAGCCTCCTGATGCTGCATACTGTATATGAGCCCCTGATGCTGCATACTGTACATGAGCCCCCCGATGCTGCATACTGTATATGGGCCCCCTGATGCTGCATACTGTATATGGGGCTCCTGATGCTGCATACTGTATATGAGCCTCCTGATGCTGCATACTGTATATGAGCCCCCTGATGCTGCATACTGTATATGGGCCCCCTGATGCTGCATACTGTGCATGAGGCTCCTGATGCTGCATACTGTATATGGGCCCCCTGATGCTGCTATACTGTACAAGGGCCCCCTGATGCTTCATACTGTATATGGGCCCCCTGATGCTGCATACTGTACATGGGACCCCTGATGCTGTATACTGTATATGGGCCCCCTGATGCTGCATACTGTACATGGGTCCCCTGATGCTGCATACTGTATATGGGGCTCCTGATGCTGCATACTGTATATGGGCCCCCTGATGCTGAATACTGTATATGAGCCCCCTGATGCTGCGTACTGTATATGGGCCCCCTGATGCTGCATACTGTACATGGGTCCCCTCATGCTGCATACTGTATATGGGCCTCCTGATGCTGCATACTGTACATGAGCCCCCTGATGCTACATACTGTATATGGGGCTCCTGATGCTGCATACTGTATATGAGCCCCCTGATGCTGCATACTCTATATGGGGCTCCTGATGCTGCATACTGTACATGAGCCTCCTGATGCTGCATACTGTATATGGGCCCTCTGATGCTGCATACTGTACATGAGCCTCCTGATGCTGCATACTGTATATGGGGCTCCTGATGCTGCATACTGTATATGGGCCCCCTGGTGCTGCATACTGTGCATGAGGCTCCTGATGCTGCATACTGTATATGGGGCTCCTGATGCTGCATACTGTATATGGGCCCCCTGATGCTGCATACTGTATATGGGCCCCCTGATGCTGAATACTGTACATGAGCCCCCTGATGCTGCATACTGTATATGAGCCTCCTGATGCTGCATACTGTGCATGAGGCTCCTGATGCTGTATACTGTATATGTGTCCCCTGATGCTGCATACTGTACATGAGCCCCCTGATGCTGCATACTGTACATGAGTCCCCTGATGCTGCATACTGTATATGGGCCCCTGATGCTGCATACTGTATATGGGGCTCCTGATGCTGCATACTGTATATGAGCCCCCTGATGCTGCATACTGTATATGGGCCCCCTGATGCTGCATACTGTATATGGGGCTCCTGATGCTGCACACTGTATATGGGGCTCCTGATGCTGCATACTGTATATAAGCCCCCTGATGCTGCATACTGTATATGAGCCCCCTGATGCTGCATACTGTATATGGGCCCCCTGATGCTCCATACTGTATATGGGCCCCCTGATGCTGCATACTGTGCATGAGGCTACTGATGCTGTATATGACCACCCCTTGGCCTGTGTCGCGCTGCGTTGCGCACGCGGGAGCTTACCCGGAGCCGGACCTGTTGAGGGTTGTAGTCTCGTGGCGGTGATCCCGTCCGTGCCCAGGGAGTCAGACTAAGTGACGCTGTTTTAGCGGTAGATGTTGGACGACTACGCCACCCGTTGAGTGCAGCCAGGGAGCTGCTGCTGCAGGGCAGACCGCTGAGGCCGGTGGTAGGATTGTGCAGCGTGATAGTATAACCCCCAACGGGAGGGGTATGGCCTCAGGGCAGCCGACGTGGATGATGGGGGTAGCAGGAACCACTCGGAGACGGTACTGTGTAGTTCAGGGTCTTTACTGGTGACAAAGATAGACCCTCCCGGAGTACTGGCTAACGATTGGGGCCTGGTCAGTCCTTGAGCAGATGGGATCTCCCCTGGCCAGGCGGAGTTGTAGGCCTCCCAAACTAACGATACTCTTCTGGCTACCTTGCTAGAGGCGGGTATAAGTAGCCCACGTCCCTGAGTGTACCGTGTGGTGCTCACCCGTATGGCCGGTGACTCGGGGCCTTCTAGTAGCTTCCGCTCCACGACGGCGGTGCTGGTCCCACGCGTGTGACCGTGCCTTCGGGTTTCTGGGCCAGAGGACCTGCAATCCCCTGCCGGTCGGTTTCTGCTGCTGGATAGGAGTTAGTCCCCACAGCCTCGGACTCCGGGTCCGGTGATAACTTCTCAGTCAGGGCGAGCTCTGCAGCTGCCAGCCCCTGACTCCTCGTAACACTGCTCCCACAGAGCTCCTGTTGTTTCTTCCTATGCTGCTTCTCTTTCTTTACTTCTTCTCTACTCACTAACCCTGCCTCAGCCCTAGGTTTTTATAGGGGAAGTTCTTCCCCTCCCAGGACTGGGCAGGAGGTGTGGCATGCATAGAATCCCTGACCAAGAGACCTCCCACCTGCTCTCAGACGTAATATCTCTATCACTGTGGCAACCAGACCCCTGGGGTGTCACATTCCCCCCTAGTGAAATTTAGTACTCCGGGACTAAACATATTTTAGAAAAACATAACAAGATATAACAATAACAATACAATAAAGAAACACATAAAGGTGGTCACGGCATGTCCGTAACCGGGTGCAGTCTTTGAAGAAAGCAAGGTGTCCATTTCACCAAAACAGGGAGACGTAACCAGGTAGGGGTCTGTCCTGCCCCGAGTCCTTAACAGTCTTTAGTCCGTCCTGGGTTACGCTCCAACTATGTACACAGGATTCCCGGTAAATCCACCAAAGACTCCTATAAACAACTAGAAACACATAATTATACACAAGCAACAAGAAAAACAGGTAACCACAAATAAAACAATTTATACATTTCAAATCCTCCAACGTGCGGGTAACTGGCCTCTAGTGGCCCTAGTGGACCTACGGAGCTGACTGTCTAGCCCTGAACTACAGGGTGTAGGAGCTGTCAAGGGTAAACTGGGCAGCTGTCTACCGGCTCTTTGGCTCACTAGGGGTACGGCAGGCTCACTATAAGCAGAGGGTTGATCCTCCTGTTCTGCTTGTATGGAGTCTTCTGCCTCCTGGACCGGCTGCTCTTCCAGCTCTACCTGTCGCTCCGTAGGTGCTTGGGATGCTGGTTGGAGGAAGGTGAGTACGGGTACCACAACTGCGCCATTGACTTGAGTCCAAGACCGAGGGAAGTCTCCGAGCACAGTACTAACCATGTCTTCCCTTTCCTCTACGGGTCGAGGGTCTTCTTGTTCCTCTTCAGGGTTCCGTAGCTGTTCGGGACACTTCTTCAGGTGATCCCGGGATACAATGGTTGTGGTTTCCCCTCCGTCTTTACTGATGGTACAGACCTTTGGGTTGTCGTGGCTTGAGGGCAGTACGGTGTACGGGTCCTTCTCCCACTGGTCGTCCAACTTGTGGAGCCGTCTTTTTCTCTTCAAGACCTGCTCTCCGGGTACCAGGGGAACAGCGGGAGCATACTGGTTGTAAGTTTTCTCTTGTCGTTCCCTAGCCTGACAGAGACTTCACTCCACGCTCTCCTGTACTCTCCGGTACTGCTGCTGCCTCTCTGTGTCCCAGTCTGCTTCTGGTGAAGTGTCCTCGGGTGTCAGGACTCCCATTTCCAGGTCAACAGGTAACTTACCAGGTCTCGCCCTCATTAGGTAAGCCGGGGTACAGTTGGTGGAACCTACCGGGATGTGGTTGTATAGGTCCACCAGATCGGGCAGCTTCTCAGGCCACAGACTGCGTTCTTCCAGGGGCAACGTTTTCAGAAGATCCATTACCACCTGGTTCATTTTCTCACAAAGTCCATTAGTTTGCGGATGATAGGGTGTCGTCCTTATCTTCCGGCAGCCATACAGAGTGCAGAATTCTTGGAAGACCTCCGCTTCAAAGGCAGGTCCCTGGTCTGTCAACACTTGGTCCGGGTACCCGTGTGGACGGCAGAAATGCTGCTGGAAGGCTCTCGCTGCTGTTCGAGCTGTTAAGTCCTTGACGGGGACGACAACCAAGAACCGGGAGTAGTGATCCACGATGGTTAGTGCGTAGACGTAGCCACTTCTGCTTGGGGTCAGTTTTACATGATCCAAGGCTACCAGTTCCAACGGCTGCCGGGTGACGATGGACTGCAGGGGAGTCTTCTGGCTGGCACGGTCCTTCCTTCTTAGGTTGCACGGGCCACAGTCTCTGCACCACCTCTCGATGGGTCCCCTCATGCCTACCCAGTGGAACCGCTCGCGCAGCAGGAACTCCAGCTTCTTCCATCCGAAGTGTCCAGCCCCGTCGTGGTATGCCTCCATCACCATGGCTGCGTCTCTTCGTGGCACCACTACTTGCCAGATTAGTTCATGCGTCCGGGAGTTAACCATTCTGCGGCACAACTTCCCCTTGTAAAGGACTCTTCTCAGCCCACAGTTGCTTGGCTTCCTCCGGAGCGTCTGGGTCAAGGCGAGCCTCTGGCCGAGTCAGCATCTCCTTCACCAGCCGGACGGCAGGGTCACTGTCTTGCTTTTCCGCCCAGTTGTAGTGAGGTAAGGGGTTAAGCGTAGCGCCTTGCTTACTCCTTACCCGATGGGAATACTGGATAGTCCCATGACGGTGAAACGCGGAGAGTTCGACTTCTTCCAGTCCCTCTGGATCTTCTCTGGATCTTCTCCTACGTCCGGTAGGTTTGGCATCCTGGACAGGGCGTCCGCGTTGGTATTGGAGCGTCCTGCCCGGTATTTGATGGTGAACTCGTAGTTGGACAGGCGGGCCATCCATCTCTGCTCTAGGGCACCGAGTCTTGCCGTGTCCAGGTGTGTCAACGGGTTGTTATCCGTGTACACGACGAACCGGGAAGAAGCGAGGTAGTGCTTAAAGCGTTCGGTGACTGCCCACACCACTGCCAGGAACTCTAGCTTAAATGAGCTGTAATTCTCAGGGTTTCTCTCGGTGGGTCGCAGTTTTCGGCTGGCGTAAGCGATTACTCGTTCTTTCCCCTGCTGGATCTGGGACAGCACGGCTCCTAGCCCGATGTTACTTGCGTCGGTGTAGAGGATAAAGGGCTGGCTGTAATCCGGGTACGCCAGGATTTCATCCCCCGTGAGGGCCATCTTCAGCTGGCGGAAGGACTCTTCTTCCAACTTCTCCCATCTGAAGGGCGGCTTCTGGTTCTTGGCCTTCCGGGACTGGCCTATCAGGAGGTCCTGTATAGGAGCTGCCTTTTTGGTGAAACCGGGGATGAACCTGCGGTAGTAGCCTACCAACCCGAGGAACTGCCGCACTTCCTTTACACTGGAGGGACTTGGCCATTCCTTAATTGCGGTGATCTTATCAGGGTCGGGAGCCACTCCGTCAGCGCTCACCACGTGTCCCAGGTACTGCACCTTTGGTTTCAGGAGGTGACACTTGGAGGGTTTCACCTTTAGGCCGTAGCTTGCCAGAGCTTCGAACACTTCCGCCAGGTGTTTCAGGTGGTCCTCATAAGTCTTAGAATATACGATGACATCGTCCAGGTACAACAGGACCGTCTCGAAGTTTCTGTGGCCCAGACAGCACTCCATTAATCGTTGGAAGGTTCCTGGTGCGTTGCAGAGTCCGAACGGCATGCAGGTAAACTCGCTAAGTCCCATCGGGGTGGTGAATGCGGTCTTCTCCCGGTCCGCCTCTGCTACAGGAACCTGCCAGTACCCACTAGTGAGATCCAAGGTAGAGAAGAAGTTAGCAGATCTTAAAGCAGCCAAAGACTGCTCTATCCTTGGTAAGGGGTACGCATCCTTGTGTGTGATACGGTTGATTTTCCGGTAATCTACACACATCCTCATGGTGTTGTCTTTCTTTTTGACTAAGACTAGTGGAGCTGCCCAGGGGCTACAGCTATCCCTGATCACCCCAGCCTCCTTCATGTCTCTAAGCATCCCCTTGGCGTGTTGGTAGTGTGCAGGGGGTACGGGTCGATACCTCTCTTTTATGGGAGGATGGTCTCCCGTGGGGATGTGGTGCTCTACCCCCTTGACTCGCCCGAAGTCTAACGGGTGTTTACTAAACACTCTCTCGTACTCTTGAACCACCCAATAGACTCCCTGTTTCTGATGTGAGGGAGTGGAGTCAGTACCCAAATGTAGTTGCTGACACCAGTCCTCCATTGTTTTCTTAGAGACGTTACCTTCCTCCGGGGAAGATGGAGGCAAGGGTTCTACGGACTGTATGGAATCTTGATTGATGGTATACAATTTGGCTAGCGTGGCAAACCGGGGCAGGTACACTTCCCTCTTCCCGATATTTATTATGCGAACGGGCACCCTCCCATGGCGTACATTGACCACCCCCCGTGCTGTCAAAATGGTGGGCCTACTGTCTGAGTAAACTGGTTCTACCATTGCCTGGTAATCTCTACCTCTCAGACCAATAGCTGCCCGGCACCAAATCATCATTTCACTTTTCGGGGGCATGGCAATAGGGAAAGGGTCACACATTCGCACGCTACCAATCTCACCACCGGAGAGTTCTAGCTGTTGCCGTCGCATCAGTGCCCGGATCTCTTTCTGGAGCACTCGCTGCTGGCCGGAGCTGGCGTTCTTGGCAACCTGCTGTAAAAGGAAAATCACCTCTGCAAGACAATTTTCAATTACATTAGTTCCTAGAGTTATCTTTGGGTGACTCTCGTGTTTGTCAATGTCTACAATGATCAGTCCCTGTGCTGCCAATTCGACTCTACCGATTTTAATGGTCACCTCTTTAAATCCAATCTGTGGCACGGGCTGACCATTGCTGGCGATGATACTCAAGTCGTCGTCAGGGTAGCGGGTGATATCCGAGTCATTCCAGTACTGCTTGAAGAGCACGTACGGGATGGTGGTGACCTGTGACCCGGTGTCCAGTAGGGCACTCATAGGAATGCCATCCAGTACCACGGGTAAGACTGGACGTCCTCCCACATATTTGTCGCGCCAGTTCGATAGGCCTGGTGATCTTTTTCCTGGGGGTTGGCCCTCTACCCCAGGTTGTGCCAGTTTAAAGGACAGTACCTTGCCATATGTCCGGGTTGATTGCAGCGGCGGCAGATGGGTCGTCCGTCCTCGTTGTATCGGTCGCTGGGTCTTCCTCTGGCCGGTGGGGTCCTCCTTGGTCGACGCCACGGGATGTCCTCCGGTCCGGATGCCAGCTGGATCTTCCCTGGAGTGGAAACCTGTAAAGACTGCAAAGTTCGGGTTAGCGCAGCAACGCTTTTAGCTAGCTCTTGGACCTGATGGTGCAGGTCTGGAGCCGGGTCATTGTTCAAAGCCTGCGCATCAGCTCCCACAGGCCCTGCCGACAAGGGCGCCGCCTCCTGGTGGTAAGTGGTAGTGGGGCGTTTGTGGGTCACAACGCCACCTGGTGCCGGTTCTCGGAGCACCCGGATGGCTCTGTCCTTGAACTGTGCAAATCCCAGATGAGGGTCCTGTAAGGCCATTGCCCGCAACTGGGTTCGGTGGGCATTGCAATATAAACCCTCTATAAATTGTTCAGTCAACAGCCTGTCCTCGTCTCCCACGCCGTCAGGGTCGGTCTGCTTAATGGCTCTCAGGGCCTCTTGTAGGTTCAGGGCATAGTCCCTTATACTCTCATGTGCCCGCTGTTTGCACCCGTAGAATCTAAGCTTGATCTCGGCTGAGGTGCGGGTATCAAAGGTGTCCCTCTGCCGGGTTAGTATCCCTGCGACAGTCCTCCCCCCAGGTGGCCAGGACTTTACCTCCCTTTGGGCTGCCCCGGTTAATTGGGCCACCAGGATGCTCACTTTTTGCTCCTCTGTGAGGGGGTACACCTGGAAGAGGCTATCCAGCTTTTCTCTAAAGTCATGCAGGGTATGTGACTCCCCTGAGTACTGGGGTAGCCAGGCTGCCCCCGGGATATAGGGCATGGTGAAAGGCATGATCGCAACAGCGGTGGCGCTGGCGGGGGTTGAAGCGGTGAAGCTCTCCTCCGTATCCGACATCCTTCTCCCCCCTAGTGGACCGTGGCCTACCTTGCGATGATCCTCTTCCGTAGGCCGCGGCTCCGCAGTGGATCGTCAGGGTTGAGGACCATCCGTCGCGCTCTTGTGACATCGGCGTCTGCTGGGCTCCTTCCAGGACCTTACGCAACGTCTGGACGTGAGGCGGGGCTTCAGTTCTCGCGCGCTTTCGGAGTCCACGCCCCTCTTCTTCCCGTGCGGCGTCCTCAAGATGGCGTCCAATGGCGGGAAAACTCCACGTGTGGCGGGAAGAAGGCTGAAGATGGCGCCGGATGGCGGGAAAACTCCACCGATGGCGGGAAGGAAGCGGAAGATGGCGCCGGATGGCGGGAATCTTCACCACAGGTAAGTTTGAACAGTCTTTTTCAGGCACGCAGTACCAGGTGGTTGCGGGCACGAGATCCTGCCGACTACGCCAAAAGTTGACGCACCCCTGGGCCTGTGTCGCGCTGCGTTGCGCACGCGGGAGCTTACCCGGAGCCGGATCTGTTGAGGGTTGTAGTCTCGTGGCGGTGATCCCGTCCGTGCCCAGGGAGTCAGACTAAGTGGCGCTGTTTTAGCGGTAGATGTTGGACGACTACGCCACCCGTTGAGTGCAGCCAGGGAGCTGCTGCTGCAGGGCAGACCGCTGAGGCCGGTGGTAGGATTGTGCAGCGTGATAGTATAACCCCCAACGGGAGGGGTATGGCCTCAGGGCAGCCGACGTGGATGATGGGGGTAGCAGGAACCACTCGGAGACGGTACTGTGTAGTTCAGGGTCTTTACTGGTGACAAAGATAGACCCTCCCGGAGTACTGGCTAGCGATTGGGGCCTGGTCAGTCCTTGAGCAGATGGGATCTCCCCTGGCCAGGCGGAGTTGTAGGCCTCCCAAACTAACGATACTCTTCTGGCTACCTTGCTAGAGGCGGGTATAAGTAGCCCACGTCCCTGAGTGTACCGTGTGGTGCTCACCCGTATGGCCGGTGACTCGGGGCCTTCTAGTAGCTTCCGCTCCACGACGGCGGTGCTGGTCCCACGCGTGTGACCGTGCCTTCGGGTTTCTGGGCCAGAGGACCTGCAATCCCCTGCCGGTCGGTTTCTGCTGCTGGATAGGAGTTAGTCCCCACAGCCTCGGACTCCGGGTCCGGTGATAACTTCTCAGTCAGGGCGAGCTCTGCAGCTGCCAGCCCCTGACTCCTCGTAACACTGCTCCCACAGAGCTCCTGTTGTTTCTTCCTATGCTGCTTCTCTTCTCTGTCTCTACTTCTTCTCTACTCACTAACCCTGCCTCAGCCCTAGGTTTTTATAGGGGAAGTTCTTCCCCTCCCAGGACTGGGCAGGAGGTGTGGCATGCATAGAATCCCTGACCAAGAGACCTCCCACCTGCTCTCAGATGTAATATCTCTATCACTCTGGCAACCAGACCCCTGGGGTGTCACATATACTGTATATGTGTCCCCTGATGCTGCATACTGTACATGAGCCCCCTGATGCTGCATACTGTACATGAGCCCCCTGATGCTGCATACTGTATATGGGCCCCTGATGCTGCATACTGTATATGGGGCTCCTGATGCTGCATACTGTATATGAGCCCCCTGATGCTGCATACTGTATATGGGCCCCCTGATGCTGCATACTGTATATTGGGCTCCTGATGCTGCATACTGTATATGAGCCCCCTGATGCTACATACTGTATATGATCCCCTGATGCTGCATACTGTACATGAGCCCCCTGATGCTGCATACTGTATATGGGGCTCCTGATGCTGCATACTGTATATGAGCCCCCTGATGCTGCATACTGTATATGGGCCCCCTGATGCTGCATACTGTATATGGGGCTCCTGATGCTGCATACTGTATATGAGCCCCCTGATGCTGCATACTGTATATGGGGCTCCTGATGCTGCATACTGTATATGAGCCCCTTCATGCTGCATACTGTATATGAGACCCTGATGCTGCATAATGTATATGAGCCCCCTGATGCTGCATACTGTATATGGGCCTCCTGATGCTGCATACTGTACATGAGCCTCCTGATGCTGCATACTGTATATGAGCCTCCTGATGCTGCATACTGTATATGAGCCCCTGATGCTGCATACTGTACATGAGCCCCCTGATGCTGCATACTGTATATGGGCCCCCTGATGCTGCATACTGTATATGGGGCTCCTGATGCTGCATACTGTATATGAGCCTCCTGATGCTGCATACTGTATATGAGCCCCCTGATGCTGCATACTGTATATGGGCCCCCTGATGCTGCATACTGTGCATGAGGCTCCTGATGCTGCATACTGTATATGGGCCCCCTGATGCTGCTATACTGTACAAGGGCCCCCTGATGCTTCATACTGTATATGGGCCCCCTGATGCTGCATACTGTACATGGGCCCCCTGATGCTGTATACTGTATATGGGCCCCCTGATGCTGCATACTGTACATGGGTCCCCTGATGCTGCATACTGTATATGGGGCTCCTGATGCTGCATACTGTATATGGGCCCCCTGATGCTGAATACTGTATATGAGCCCCCTGATGCTGCGTACTGTATATGGGCCCCCTGATGCTGCATACTGTACATGGGTCCCCTGATGCTGCATACTGTATATGGGGCTCCTGATGCTGCATACTGTATATGGGCCCCCTGATGCTGAATACTGTATATGAGCCCCCTGATGCTGCATACTGTACATGAGCCCCTTGACGCTGCATACTGTATAGCAGCCCACTGATGCTGTATTCAGTATATGAGCCCCCTGATGCTGCATACTGTACATGGGTCCCCTGATGCTGCATACTGTATATGGGCCTCCTGATGCTGCATACTGTACATGAGCCCCCTGATGCTGCATACTGTATATGGGCCCTCTGATGCTGCATACTGTACATGAGCCCCTGATGCTGCATACTGTATATGGGCCCCATGATGCTGCATACTGTATATGAGCCCCCTGATGCTGCATACTGTACATGAGTCCCCTGATGCTGCATACTGTATATGAGACCCCTGATGCTGCTTAATGTACATGAGACCCCTGATGCTCCATACTGTATATGGGCCCCCTGATGCTGCATACTGTATATGAGGCTCCTGACGCTGCATACTGTATATGAGCCCCCTGATGCTGTATACAGTATATGGGCCCCATGATGCTGCATACTGTTTATGAGCCCCCTGACGCTGCATACTGTATATGAGCCCCCTGATGCTGTATACAGTATATGGGCCCCATAATGCTGCATACTGTTTATAAGCCCCCTGGTGCTGCATACTGTACATGAGCCCCCTGATGCTGCATACTGTATATGATCCCCCTGATGCTGCATACTGTACTTGAGCTCCCTGATGCTGCATACTGTATATGAGACCTCTGATGCTGCTTAATGTACATGAGCCCCCTGATGCTCTATAATGTATATGGGCCCCCTGATGCTGCATACTATATATGAGGCTCCTGATGCTGCATACTGTATATGGGCCCCCTGATGCTGCATACTGTGCATGAGGCTCCTGATGCTGTATACTGTATATGGGCCCCCTGATGCTGCTATACTGTACAAGGGCCCCCTGATGCTTCATACTGTATATGGGCCCCCTGATGTTGCATACTGTACATGAGGCTCCTGATGCTGTATAATGTATATGGGCCTCCTGATGCTGCATACTGTACATGGGCCCCCTGATGCTGTATACTGTATATGGGCCCCCTGATGCTGCATACTGTACATGGGTCCCCTGATGCTGCATACTATATATGGGGCTCCTGATGCTGCATACTGTATATGGGCCCCCTGATGCTGAATACTGTATATGAGCCCCCTGATGCTGCGTACTGTATATGGGCCCCCTGATGCTGCATACTGTACATGGGTCCCCTGATGCTGCTGTGGCACCCCAGAGGGTCTGGTTGCCACAGTGATTGTAATACCATGTCTGGGAGCAAAGCAGGAGTTTCCTGGTCAAGAAGACATTACATACAACACCTCCTGCCCCAGACCAGAAAGGGGAGGATCCTGCCCTTTATAACTGGATCTGGAGGCGGTATTAGAGAGTCGGAGTCTAGAGTTCAGTGTGTGGAGTCAAGTTGGATACGAAGGAGTAAAGAGCCAAGGACTGGAGCTGGAGTTAGCTCATCCTGGATAGTATTCACAGAGGACCGGACGCCGGAGTCCGAGGCTGTGGGGATTGCATACCCAGCAGCAGATACCACAGGGCAGGAGATTGCAGGTCTCCAGGCCCAACAGAAGCCTGGAGGCTCAGCCACACGAAGGGACCCGTACCGCCACCGAGGAGCGAGGAATACACAAGGCCGGAGTGGCCAGCCATACGGGTGAGTGCAGCACGTTACACTCAGGGACGTGTGCTACCACACGACTATAAGCGGGATAGCCAAAGAGTATAGTCAGAATGGCAGGCTTACAACTTCACCTGGCAAGGAAGACTCTAGGATTGTTCCCAGACTGATCAGGCCCTCATCACTAGCCGGTACTCTCGTTGGGGCCCATATAATTGCCAACAGTAAAGACCCTGGGACTGCACTGCAAAGACTCCGTGTTGTCTTTACTGATACCTTACACTACCATCATCATCATCCATACACGCTGCCCTGAAGCTCCACTCTTCCTTTGGGGAGTTACATCACCTTGCTGCACATACCACCAGCTTCAGCGGACTGCTCCGCAGCGGCGATTCCCAATAACCGCATTCCACAGGTGGCGTAGTCTTACTATACATAACAGATGTACATAAACTACCCTTAGATTGACCACCTGGGTCACGGACCGGGTGACTACAACCCCCAGCATCTACAGGCCCGGTTCCGGGTACCCCACGGCTCAGGGGGCGCGTCAACTTTGGCATAGTCGGCAGGATTTCGTGCCCGCTACCACCGAGTTCTGCACTCCTTCACAGACTGTGTTACATGGTGAAGATTTCCCGCCATTTGCCGCCGTTTTCCCGCCGTTGTCCGCCATTTTTGAGTCGCCGCGCGGGAAGAAGAGTGGTGTGATCGCTGGAAACGCGTGAACTCCAAAGCCCCGCCCCATGCACGGACGCATCGCCAGGTCCTGGAAGGAGCCACAGCGAACGCTGACGTCAGACGCGTGCGACGCCAGGTCCTTGACAGAGACCATCGCCTGCGGAACTGCGGCCTACAGAAGAAAAGAGAAGGAAGGTAGGCCACGGTTCACTAGGGGGGAGGAAGACGCCCGATATGGAGGGAACTTCAACCACCGGCGCGGCCGCTGCCGCGGTAATGCCATTCTCCATGCCATATATACCGAGGGCGGCGTGGTTGTCCCAGTACTCAGGAGAGTCGCACACCCTGAGTGACTTCAAGGAGAGACTAAGCAGTTTATTTAAAGTATACCCCCTGTCTGGGGAGCAGAAAGTGAGCATCCTTGTAGGCCAATTGATTGGTGCAGCCCAGAGAGAAGTAAAATCCTGGTCAGCCAGAGAAAAAGGGACTATAAAAGAGATACTGGCCCCCTAAAGGACACTTTTGACACCCGTACTGCGGCAGAGATAAAGATTAAGTTTTAAGGGTGCAAACAACGGGCACAGGACAGTGTACGGGACTATGCTTTAAACATGCAGGAGGCGCTGAGGGCCATCAAACAGGTAGACCCTGACAGTGTGCGTGATGAAAACAGACTGTTAACTGAGCAATTGATTGAGGGTTTACTGTCCAGCGCCCACCGAACCCAGCTGCGCATAATGGCTCTGCAAAACCCTGACTTGGACTTTGCTCAATTTAAGGACAGGGCCATCTGGGTGCTACGGGAACCAGCACCAGGTGGCGCTACAGCTCACCGGCGCCCAGCTATCACCTACCACCAGGAGGTGGTGCACAGACTCTAGACAATGCCCCGTCTACAGACCTGCACCATCAGGTCCAAGAGTTAACTAAAAGTGTAGCTGCGCTAACCAAAACTGTGCAGTCCTTGCAGGTGTATCCCAAAGGAAAGATCCAGCTGGCTTCCAGTCCGGAGGACGTCCCGTGGCGCCGACAGTAGAGGATTCCACCATCCAGAGGGAGGAACAGCGACCGCTACGACGAGGACGGACAACCCATCTGCCGCCGCTGCAACCAGCCAGGATATTATGCAAGGTACTGTCATTTAAACGAGCAAAACCTGGGGCAGAGCGCCAACCCCCAGGTGTAAGACCACCAGGCCCATCAAGCTGGTGAGACAAATATGTGGGAGGACGACCAGTCCTACCTATCGTGCTGGACGGCTTTCCAATGAGTGCGTTGCTGGACACTGGGTCTCAGGTGTCCACCATCCCCTACATTCTTTTCAAACAGTACTGGACAGATTCGGACATTACCCGTCGTCCAGACGAACATTTGAGTATTTATGCTAGTAATGGTCAACCTGTACCTCAGGTGGGGTACAAAGAAGTGACCATAAAGGTTGGCAAAGTCGAACTGCCAGCACAAGGACTGATTATTATCGACATTGATCGCCAAGAAAGTCATCCCATGATAACCTTAGGCACTAATGTCATTGAAAATTGTTTCGCAGAAATAATTGTCTTGTTACAGCAGGTTGCGGAGACCACCAGTTCCAGCCAGGAGCGGGCTCTACAAAGAGAGATCAGAGCCCTGATGAAAAGACAACAGGTAGAACTGTCTGGTGGTGAAATTGGCAGTGTCAGAATGAGTGACCCATTCTCTATTGCCATGCCCCCAAGAAGTGAAATGCTGATATGGTGCCGGGCAGCAATCGGTCTCCGGGATAGAGATTACCTGGCCCTGGTAGAGCCCGTCTACTCTGACAGTAGGCCCACCATTTTGACAGCCAGGGGGGTGGTTGTTGTCCGCCATGAGTGAGTGCCAGTCCGCATCCTGAACATTGGGGAAAAAGAAGTCCATTTGCCCCGGTATGCCACCCTAGCCAAGCTATTTACCGTCAATCAAAATGCTATAAAAACAGTGGAACCCTTACCTCCATCCAACCAGGCGGAGGGTAATGGCTCTGAGGGACAGATAGAGTTCTGGTGTCAGAAGCTGCATGTGGGCACTGACTCCATCCCTCAACACCAAAAACAAGGAGTATACCGGGTGGTCCAAGAGTATGAAAGGGTCTTCAGTAAACACCCACTCGACTTCGGGCAGGTAAAGGGGGTTCAACACCATATCCTCACGGGAGACCATCCACCCATTAAAGAAAGGTACCGGCCTGTATCGCCAGCACACTACCAAAATGCCAAAGGGATGTTGCGAGAGATGAAGGAGACAGGGGTAATAAGAGACAGTTGTAGCCCCTGGGCAGCTCCATTAGTTCTTGTAAAGAAAAAGGATGGCACAATGAGAATGTGTGTAGACTACAGGCAAATTAACCGCATAACACATAAAGATGCATACCTGCTACCCAGGAGAGAGGAGTCACTGGCTGCGTTAAAATCTCCTAATTATTTCTCTACTTTGGATCTTACTAGTGGGTATTGGCAGGTTCCTGTAGCAGAGGCAGATAAGGAAAAGACCGCATTCACCACCCTGATGGTCCTCAGCGAGTTCAACTGCATGCCATTCGGGCTCTGCAACGCCCCAGGAACCTTCCAGCGGTTGATGGAGTGCTGTCTAGGGCATAAGAATTTCGAGACAGTCCTGCTGTACCTGGATGACGTCATAGTATACTCCAAGACATATGAGGATCATCTGAAGCACCTGGCGGAAGTGTTTGAAGCCCTGGCTGGCTTTGGCCTGAAGGTGAAGCCGTCTAAGTGCCACCTGCTAAAGCCCAAAGTACAGTACTTAGGACATGTGGTGAGCGCTGACGGTGTAGCACCAGACCCCAACAAGATCACCGTAATCAAGGACTGGCTGAGACCTTCCACGATCAAAGAAGTGCGGCGGTTCCTCGGGTTGGTAGGCTACTACCGAAGGTTTATACCAGGCTTCACCAAGATGGCGGCGCCCATGCAGGACCTCCTGATAGGCCAGTCCAGGAAGGCCAAGAACCAGAAACCACCATTCAAATAGGACAAGCTGGAACATGAGTCCTTCACCAGGTTGAAGATGACCCTAACAGGAGACGAGGTCCTGGCCTACCCTGATTATGGCCAACCCTTCATCCTTCACACGGACGCGAGCAACGTGGGACTAGGAGCGGTGCTGTCCCAGATCCAGCAAGGCAGAGAAAGGGTGATAGCCTATGCCAGCAGGAAGCTCCGGCCCACAGAAAGAAACCCAGAAAACTACAGCTTCTTCAAGTTGGAGTTCCTTGCCATCGTCTGGGCTGTGACTGAGCGCTTCAAACATTATCTCACCTCGTCCAAATACACTGTGTACACGGATAATAACCCGCTGACTCACCTGGACACTGCAAAACTTGGTGCCCTGGAACAAAGATGGATGGCCCGACTGTCTAATTACGAATTCAACATCAAGTACCGGGCTGGGTACAAGAATGCAAACGCAGATGCGCTGTCCAGAATGCCTAACTTGCCAGACAGGGGAGAAAACCAAGAGGAGCTGGAAGAGATAGAAATCCCCGCGTTCCACCACCATGGGATAAAGCAGTGCTCCCATTGTGTGAAGAACAGGTGCTCTGCCAACAGAGAAGCCACGTTCAATCCATTGCCCCACCATGGATGGGCAGAAACACAAGACAGTGACCTGGCTGTTCGCCTAGTCAAAGAGTTGCTGACACAAGCTGACTCATACCCTGATTCAGATGCTCCAGAAGAGACCAAACAGCTGTGGAAAGAAAAGAGCAAGCTGTTCATTTATGAAGGGAAGCTGTGTTGAAGAACTGTCAACTCCCGAACACATGAGCTGGTCTGGCAGGTGGTAGTCCCGAGGCGAGATGCGTCTATGGTCCTGGAAGCGTACCACGATGGAGCGGGTCATTTTGGATGGAAGAAGCTGGAAGTCCTGCTACGTGAACGGTTCTATTGGGTTGGCATGAGGAAAGCAGTCGAGAGTTGGTGTCGAGAATGCGGACCATGCAACCTGAGAAGAAAAGACCGTGACAGCTAGAGGGCTCCCCTGCAGCCCATCATCACCAAGCAGCCACTCGAACTGGTAGCCCTGGACCATGTGAAGCTATCCCCGAGCAGGTCAGGCTATGTATACGCTCTCACCATCGTAGACCACTACTCCCGGTTCCTGGTAGTAGTGCCAGTCAAGGACCAAATGGCTCAGACAGCAGCCAGAGCCTTCCAACAGCACTTCTGCCGCCCGCATTGTTACCCAGCATGTGTGCTAACTGACCAAGGTCCGGCCTTCGAAGCAGAAGTATTCCAGGAATTCTGCAACCTGTACGGCTGTAAGAAGATCCGTACAACGCCTTATCATCCCCAGACCAACGGGATGTGTGAAAAGATGAATCAGGTGGTGATAGACCTACTGAAGACGTTGCCCCTGGAGGAACGCAGCCTGTGGCCAGAAAAGTTGCCGGACCTGGTGGATCTCTGCAATCACATCCCAGTGAATTCCACCAACTGCACACCTGTTTACCTGATGAGAGCAAGACCTGGTAAGCTGGCCATCGATCTAGATATGGGAGTTCTGACACCAGAGGACGCCTCACCAGATGCGGATTGGGATACTAAGTGGCCACAGCAATACCGTAAGGTACAGGAAAGTGCTGAAAGAAGTCTGTCCCAAGCAAGAGAAAGGCAAGAGAGGACTTACAATCAACATGCACCTGCTGCCCCCTTGTCACCTGGTGAGCAAGTCCTAAAGAGAAAAAGGCGGATCCATAAATTGGATGACCAGCGGGAAAAAGAGCCGTACACCATTCTACCATCAAGGCATGATAACACCAAGGTGTACCTCATAAGTAAGGATGGAGGAGAAACGACAGCAACAGTTTCCAGAGACCACCTGAAGAAATGTCCCGAGCAGCTACAGCATGCTGAAGAAGGCCAAGATATCCCTCAACCGCAGAGGAAGTGGAAGAAATGGTCAGCACAGTACTCAGAGAATTTCCCCGGTCATGGACGCAGGTGAATAATGCCATTGTTGTGCCAGTCCTTACATTTCTCCAACCAGCCCCTCAGGGAGCTGTAGAAGTCCCAGTAGAGTTGGAAGAACCATTGGCCCCAGAGACAGAAGATTCCTCATCAGCAGACCAGGAGAATCACCCCTCTGCTAGTAGCGAACCTGTCGTACCCACCTTAAGCCAAAGGATCCATAGGGAGCTGCCCAACCTACCGGAGACACCTCAAAACACCTGTAGTGTGGTGAACATTGAACCCACCACACCAGGGGTAAATACAGGGGACCAAGGTAGAACACGGATAGACAGTGTGTTACGTAGATCTACCAGAAGCACCAGAGGTCAAATCCCTGCTCGCTGGAGGATTTAGATGTAACCTATAACTGTAGTATTGCAAATGTTTTATATGTGTGTACTAATTATGTTTTTCCAGTTACCCGACAGGGTTCAAAGACTTTCAGGTTATGGACAGTGAGTAACCAAAAACTTACCCTGTAAATAGTTGCACCTATAAAGTGCCCCCTTTGCAACAGACCACGGAACAAAAACTTGTCTGGCGTGGCCCCACTTGTGGTTCAACGGGACTGCCTAAGCCCTTCAGCAATGCCCAAGGCCAACTTTGGGGTTTGTTTTGGACAGGTCCCCCATTCTACAACTGCACCTTGTTGGGTGAAATGGACACCTGGTTACGGATGATACCGTGACCTATAAGGACTGTAATGCCTGTAAATATGTTCATGTATTGTTATTGCTATTGTTTATTGTTATCTGTTATATTGTTGTAAAATATGCTCAGTCCCGGAGTACTGAAATTTACTACGGGGGAATGTGGCACCCCAGAGGGTCTGGTTGCGACAGTGGTAGTAATACCATGTCTGGGAGCAAAACAGGAGTTTCCTGGTCAGGAACACATTACATGCAACACCTCCTGCCCCAGACCAGAAAGGGGAGGATCCTGCCCTTTATAACTGGATCTGGAGGCTGGGTTAGAGAGTCGGAGTCTAGAGTTCAGTATGAGGAGTCGAGTTGTGGACACGAAGGAGTAAAGAGCCAGGGACTGGAGCTGGAGTTAGCTCGTCCTGGATAGTATTCACAGAGGACCGGACGCCGGAGTCCGAGGCTGTGGGGATTGCATACCCAGCAGAAGATACCGCAGAGCAGGAGATTGCAGGTCTCCTGGTCCAACAGAAGCCCGGAGGCTCAGCCACACGAAGGGACCCGTACCGCTACCGAGGAGCGAGGAATACACAAAGCCCGAGTCGCCAGCCATACGGGTGAGCGCAGCACATTACACTCAGGGACGGGGGCTACCACACGAGTATAAGCGGGACAGCCAAAGAGTAAAGTCAGAACGGCAGGCCTACAACTTCACCTGGCCAGGAGGACTCTAGGATTGTTCCCAGACTGATCAGGCCCTCATCACTAGCCGGTACTCCCGTTGGGGCCCATATAATTGCCAACAGTAAAGATCCTGGGACTGCACTGCAAAGACTGCGTTTTGTCATTACTGATACCTTACACTACCACCAACATCATCCATACACGCTGCCCTGAAGCTCCACTCTTCCTGTGGGGAGTTACCTCACCTTGCTGCACATACGACCAGCTTCAGCGGACTGCTCCGCAGCGGTGGTTCTCAATAACCGCATACCACAGGTGGCGTAGTTGGACTATACATAACAAATATACATAAACTACCCTTAGATTGACCACCTGGGTCACAGACCGGGTAACTGCCACGGTGACTACAACCCCCAGCATCTATAGGCCCGGCTCCGGGTACCCCACGGCCCAGGTGGCGCGTCACTGCATACTGTACATGAGGCTCCTGATGCTGTATACTGTATATGGGCCCCCTGACGCTGCATACTGTACACGGGCCCCCTGATGTTGCATACTGTATATGGGGCTCCTGATGCTGCATACTGTATATGGGCCCCCTGATGCTGCATACTGTACATGAGCCTCCTGATGCTGCATACTGTATATGGACCCCCTGATGCTGCATACTGTATATGGGCCCCCTGATGCTGCATACTGTACATGTGCCCCCTGGTGCTGCATACTTGTATTGTTAATAAAAATATGGATATCTTATAGCCTACATATTGTAACATATTGTTTATATGCTTCGATAAAGTGTGGTCATTAGACCAAGTGTGGAATATATTGCAATATACTGCAGTGTAATATCATTGATATGCTCTGATACTGATAAAGTAGTTCTTTCACATGAACTGTCCTTGATGCATGCTATCCACAAAGTGTTTGCTACAGTAGGTGTCAATGCAGTAAGACAATGTTAATTGTTCTATGGTCTATGAAGTTGTGTGTTTCAAAGATTCATTATCCTGATTTGTACACAAGTGACCAGTGTTATATTTGCTTTGACAAATAGTGTTATTGTAACCAAAATACTGATTCAGATAATGTGTGTACACTTACCATTATGTTCCAAGAGAAATACACAGATCTATTGTCTAAAACAATGTTTATAGGTAAACTTCTCGAGATTACAGAACCTGGCCAATTCTGTATTATCGACGACTCATACTTATAAACATTAACCAGTTTTATGCTTCCATTGTCTAAACCTTATAAAAGTCACTGGAAACATGATACAGACAGAAGCCATAAGTTATACCTGCACTGATGTGTAGTGTTGTATGTACCTGCCCATGCAGTGTTGTGAAGACTTCCAGGGGTCTCTCTGTCTTGGTGAAATTGCTTCTCTAATGTTCCAGACGGATGATGTTTAAAAGCTCCATGGTGACGAAGTGAGTATATATATATATATATATATATATATATGTACTTAACCTTTGTATTATAACATATACAAAAGTGTATGCAATATCATCATATCATACTATTCCTTTAATTATGTATTTTACCTTTTAAATCAACTATTATAAATAAAATTGCGTTATATCGCTAAGGGTTGCCTTCTTTAAAGCCGTATCCGAACCTTAGTGTTAAAAACTTGGCATAACAATACTGTATATGGGTCCCCTGATGCTGCATACTGTACATGAGCCCCTGATGCTGCATACTGTATATGAGCCCCTGATGCTGCATACTGTACATGAGCCCCCTGATGCTGCATACTGTATATGAGCCCCCTGATGCTGCATACTGTACATGAGCCCCCTGATGCTGCATACTGTATATGAGCCCCTGATGCTGTATACTGTATATGATCCCCCTGATGCTGCATAATGTACATGAGCCCCTGATGCTGCATACTGTATATGAGCCCCTGATGCTGCATACTGTATATGAGCCCCTGATGCTGCATAATGTACATGAGCCCCTGATGCTGCATACTGTATATGAGCCCCTGATGCTGCATACTGTATATGAGCCCCTGATGCTGCATACTGTACATGAGCCTCCTGATGCTGCATACTGTACATGAGCCCCCTGATGCTGCATACTGTATATGAGCCCCTGATGCTGCATAATGTACATGAGCCCCTGATGCTGCATACTGTATATGAGCCCCTGATGCTGCATACTGTACATGAGCCCCTGATGCTGCATACTGTATATGGGGCTCCTGATGCTGCATACTGTACATGAGCCCCCTGATGCTGCATACTGTATATGGGCCTCCTGATGCTGCATACTGTATATGGACCACCTGATGATGCATACTGTATATGGGGCTCCTGATGCTGCATACTGTACATGAGCCCCCTGATGCTGCATACTGTATATGGGGCTCCTGATGCTGCATACTGTACATGAGCCCCTGATGCTGCATACTGTATATGGGGCTCCTGATGCTGCATACTGTACATGAGCCCCCTGATGCTGCATACTGTATATGAGCCCCCTGATGCTGCATTCTGTATATGGGTCCCCTGATGCTGCATACTGTATATGGGCCCCTTGATGCTGCATACTGTATATGGCCCTCCTGATGCTGCATACTGTACATGAGCCCCCTGATGCTGCATACTGTACATGAGCCTCCTGATGCTGCATACTGTATATGGGCCCCCTGATGCTGTATACTGTACATGAGCCCCTGATGCTGCATACTGTATATGGGTCCCCTGATGCTGCATACTGTATATGTGCCCCTTGATGCTGCATACTGTATATGGCCCTCCTGATGCTGCATACTGTACATGAGCCCCCTGATGCTGCATACTGTACATGAGCCTCCTGATGCTGCATACTGTATATGGGCCCCCTGATGCTGTATACTGTACATGAGCCCCTGATGCTGCATACTGTATATGAGCCTCCTGATGCTGTATACTGTATATGGGGCTCCTGATGCTGCATACTGTATATGAGCCCCCTGATACTGTATACTGTACATGAGCCCCCTGATGCTGTATACTGTACATGAGCCTCCTGATGCTGCATACTGTACATGAGCCCCCTGATGCTGTATACTGTACATGAGCCCCCTGATGCTGCATACTGTATATGGGCCCCCTGATGATGCATACTGTATAAGAGCTCCTGATGCTGCATACTGTATATGAGCCCCTTGATGCTGCATACTGTACATGAGCCTCCTGATGCTGCATACTGTATATGGCCCTCCTGATGCTGCATACTGTACATGAGCCCCTTGATGCTGCATACTGTACATGAGCCTCCTGATGCTGTATACTGTATATGAGCCTCCTGATGCTGCATACTGTACATGAGCCCCTTGATGCTGCATACTGTACATGAGCCTCCTGATGCTGTATACTGTATATGAGCCCCCTGATGCTGCATACTGTACATGAGCTCCTGATGCTGCATACTGTATATGGCCCTCCTGATGCTGCATACTGTACATGAGCCCCTTGATGCTGCATACTGTACATGAGCCCCCTGATGCTGCATACTGTACATGAGCTCCTGATGCTGCATACTGTATATGGCCCTCCTGATGCTGCATACTGTACATGAGCCCCTTGATGCTGCATACTGTATATGAGCCTCCTGATGCTGCATACTGTATATTTGGCTCCTGATGCTGCATACTGTACATGAGCCCCCTGATGCTGCATACTGTACATGAGCCTCCTGATGCTGCATACTGTACATGAGCCCCCTGATGCTGCATACTGTATATGGGCCCCCTGATGCTGCATACTGTACATGAGCCCCCTGATGCTGTATACTGTACATGAGCCTCCTGATGCTGCATACTGTACATGTGCCCCCTGATGCTGCATACTGTATATGGGCCCCCTGATGCTGCATACTGTATAAGAGCTCCTGATGCTGCATACTGTATATGAGCCCCTTGATGCTGCATACTGTACATGAGACCCTGATGCTGCATACTGTATATGGCCCTCCTGATGCTGCATACTGTACATGAGCCTCCTGATGCTGCATACTGTATATGAGACCCTGATGCTGCATACTGTATATGGCCCTCCTGATGCTGCATACTGTACATGAGCCTCCTGATGCTGCATACTGTATATGAGACCCTGATGCTGCATACTGTATATGAGCCTCCTGATGCTGCATACTGTATATGAGCCCCCTGATGCTGCATACTGTATATGGGCCTCCTGATATTGCATACTGTACATGGCCCTCCTGATGCTGCATACTGTATATGGGGCTCCTGATGCTGCATACTGTATATGGGGCTCCTGATGCTGCATACTGTACATGAGCCTCCTGATGCTGCATACTGTATATGGGGCTCCTGATGCTGCATACTGTATATGAGCCTCCTGATGCTGCATACTGTATATGAGCCCCCTGATGCTGCATACTGTATATGGGCCTCCTGATATTGCATACTGTACATGGCCCTCCTGATGCTGCATACTGTATATGGGGCTCCTGATGCTGCATACTGTATATGGGGCTCCTGATGCTGCATACTGTATATGAGCCCCCTGATGCTGCATACTGTAAATGAGCCTCCTGATGCTGCATACTGTATATGGGCCTCCTGATATTGCATACTGTACATGGCCCTCCTGATGCTGCATACTGTATATGGGGCTCCTGATGCTGCATACTGTATATGGGGCTCCTGATGCTGCATACTGTATATGAGCCTCCTGATGCTGCATACTGTACATGAGCCCCCTGATGCTGCATACTGTATATGATCCCCCTGGTGCTGCATACTGTACATGGGCCCCCTGATGCTGCATACTGTATATGATCCCCCTGATGCTGTATACTGTATATGGGGCTCCTGATGCTGCATACTGTACACGGGCCCCCTGATGCTGTATACTGTATATGAGCCCCCTGATGCTGCATACTGTATATGGCCCCCCTGATGCTGCATACTGTATATGAGCCCCCTGATGCTGTATACTGTATATGAGCCCCCTGATGCTGCATACTGTATATGAGCCTCCTGATGCTGCATACTGTACATGAGCCTCCTGATGCTGCATACTGTATATGAGCCCCCTGATGCTGCATACTGTACATGAGCCCCCTGATGCTTCATACTGTACATGAGCCCCCTGATGCTGCATACTGTATATGGGCCCCCTGATGCTGCATACTGTATATGGGCTCTCTGATGCTGCATACTGTATATGAGCCCCTGATGCTGTATACTGTATATGGGCCTCCTGATGCTGCATACTGTATATGAGAATCCTGATGCTGCATACTGTATATGAGCCCCTGATGCTGTATACTGTATATGGGCCCCCTGATGCTGCATACTGTATATGAGAATCCTGATGCTGCATACTGTATATGAGCCTCCTGATGCTGCATACTGTATATGGGCCCCCTGATGCTGCATACTGTATATGGGCTCCCTGATGCTGCATACTGTATATGAGCCCCTGATGCTGTATACTGTATATGGGCCTCCTGATGCTGCATACTGTATATGAGCCTCCTGATGCTGCATACTGTACATGAGCCCCTGATGCTGTATACTGTATATGGGCCTCCTGATGCTGCATACTGTATATGAGCCTCCTGATGCTGCATACTGTACATGAGCTCCTGATGCTGCATACTGTATATGGGCCTCCTGATGCTGCATACTGTATATGAGCCTCCTGATGCTGCATACTGTATATGGGCCTCCTGACGCTGCATACTGTATATGGGCCCCCTGATGCTGCATACTGTACATGAGCCTCCTGATGCTGCATACTGTACATGGGCCCCCTGATGCTGCATACTGTATATGGACCCCCTGATGCTGCATACTGTATATGGGGCTCCTGATGCTGCATACTGTATATGAGCCTCCTGATGCTGCATACTGTATATGGGGCTCCTGATGCTGCATACTGTATATGGGGCTCCTGATGCTGCATACTGTACATGAGCCTCCTGATGCTGCATACTGTATATGGGGCTCCTGATGCTGCATACTGTACATAAGCCTCCTGATGCTGCATACTGTATATGGGGCTCCTGATGCTGCATACTGTACATGGGCCCCCTGATGCTGCATACTGTATATGAGCCCCCTGATGCTGCATACTGTATATGGGGCTCCTGATGCTGCATACTGTATATGGACCCCCTGATGCTGCATACTGTATATGAGCCTCCTGATGCTGCATACTGTATATGAGCCTCCTGATGCTGCATACTGTATATGAGACCCTGATGCTGCATACTGTATATGGGCCCCCTGATGCTGCATACTGTACATGAGCCTCCTGATGCTGCATACTGTATATGATCCCCCTGATGCTGCATTCTGTATATGAGGCTCCTGATGCTGCATACTGTATATGGGGCTCCTGATGCTGCATACTGTATATGAGCCCCCTGATGCTGCATACTGTATATGGGGCTCCTGATGCTGCATACTGTACATGAGCCTCCTGATGCTGCATACTGTATATGAGCCTCCTGATGCTGCATACTGTATATGGGGCTCCTGATGCTGCATACTGTATATGAGCCCCCTGATGCTGCATACTGTATATGGGGCTCCTGATGCTGCATACTGTATATGAGCCCCCTGATGCTGCATACTGTACATGAGCCCCCTGATGCTGCATACTGTATATGAGCCCCCTGATGCTGCATACTGTACATAAGCCCCCTGATGCTGAATACTGTACATGGGCCCCCTGATGCTGCATACTCTACATGGGGCCCTGATGCTGTATACTGTACATGGGCCCCCTGATGCTGCATACTGTATATGAGGCTCCTGATGCTGCATACTGTACATGAGCCTCCTGATGCTGCATACTGTACATGAGCCCCCTGATGCTGCATACTGTATATGAGCCCCCTGATGCTGCATACTGTATATGAGCCTCCTGATGCTGCATCCTGTACATGAGCCCCCTGATGCTGCATTCTGTATATGGGGCTCCTGTTGCTGCATACTGTACATGAGCCTCCTGATGCTGAATACTGTACATGAGCCCCCTGATGCTGCATACTGTACATGAGCCTCCTGATGCTGAATACTGTACATGAGCCCCCTGATGCTGCATACTGTACATGGGCCCCCTGATGCTGCATACTGTATATGGACCCCCTGATGCTGCATACTGTATATGGAGCTCCGGAAGCTGCATACTGTAAATGAGCCTCCTGATGCTGCATACTGTATATGGGCCTCCTGATGCTGCATACTGTATATGAGCCCCTGATGCTGCATACTGTATATGATCCCCCTGATGCTGCATACTGTACATGGGCCCCCTGATGCTGCATACTGTACATGAGCCCCCTGATGCATACTGTACATGAGCCTCCTGATGCTGCATACTGTACATGGGTCCCCTGATGCTGCATACTGTATATGAGGCTCCTGATGCTGCATACTGTACATGGGTCCCCTGATGCTGCATACTGTATATGAGGCTCCTGATGCTGCATACTGTATATGGGCCCCCTGATGCTGCATACTGTACATGAGCCTCCTGATGCTGCATACTGTACATGGGCCCCCTGATGCTGCATACTGTACATGAGCCCCCTGATGCTGCATACTGTACATGGGTCCCCTGATGCTGCATACTGTATATGAGGCTCCTGATGCTGTATACTGTACATGAGCCCCCTGATGCTGCATACTGTACATGGAGCTCCTGATGCTGCATACTGTATATGAGCCCCCTGATGCTGCATACTGTACATGAGCCTCCTGATGCTGCATACTGTACATGAGCCCCCTGATGCTGCATACTGTACATGAGCCTCCTGATGCTGCATACTGTATATGAGCCCCCTGATGCTGAATACTGTACATGAGCCTCCTGATGCTGCATACTGTACATGAGCCCCCTGATGCTGCATATGCGACACCCCAGGGGTCTGGTTGCCGCAGTAATAGAGATATTATGTCTGAGAGCAAGTGGGAGGTTTCTCTGGTCAGGATCCCTAAGCATGCAACACGGCCTCCCAGACCTGGGAGGGGAGGAATCTGCCCTTATAAACTGGGTCTGGGGCAGGATTAGAGCAGTCAGAGTCTGGAGAGAGAAAGTGAGATCAGGAGCTCTGGAGGAGCAGTAGCAGAAGTCCAGGGGCTGGAGCTGAGCAGAGCTCGCCCTGGACGAAGACACTAAAACCGGACACAGGAGTCCGAGGCTGTGGGGACTGATATACACCCAGCAGCAGAAACTAGCCGGCAGGGGATTCCAGGTCCTCTGGCCATAGAAGCCCGGAGGCTCAGTCACAGAGAAGGGACCAGCGCCGCCATCCAGGAGCGGAGGCTAACAGAAGGCCCCAAGTCACCAGCCATACGGGTGAGCACCACACGGTATACTCAGGGACGTGGGCTACTTGTAACCGCTGACAGCAAGGTAGCCAGGAAGAGTGCAGATTAACGGGGAGGCCTACAACTCCACCTGGCCAGGGGAACTCCTGCTTGCTCGCAGACTGACCAGGCCCCTTATACTAGCCAGTACTCCCGGGAGGGTCTGCCTTGTACCATCAGTAAAGACCCTGAACTGCACCTCACGTCTCTGTGGTTCCTTGCCGCTCCTGCACCATTAGCACTGGGACCCTCACACCATCACTCCCATCATCTTCCACATTAGCTGCCCTGAGGCAATACTTCTCCCGTGGGGAGTCATCCCATACTCAGCTGCGCAAACAACATCAGCCTCAGCGGTCTGCAGCGCAGCGGCGGTCCCCACTGACCGCAATCCACGGGTGGCGTAGTCGGACACTTATTACCATACAAATAGACTGCCACTGGTTTGACCACCCTGGGCACGGACCGGGTCACCGCCACGGAGAACTACAACCCCCAGCGATCCGGCTCCGGGTATTCCCCCTCCACAGCAGCAGCAGCACAGGCCCAGGGGGCGAGTCAACTTTGGCGTAGTCGGCAGGATTTCGTGCCCGCAACCACCGGGTACTGCGTGCCTGAAAAAGAGACTTTTATACTTACCTGTGGTGAAGTTTCCCGCCGTCCGGAGTCGTTTCCCACCATCCGGAGCCGATTCCCGCCATCAGACGCCATCTTGGAGCGTTTCCCGCCGTCTTCTGCCTTCTTCCCGCCATCCGCAGCTGCTTCCCGCCTTCGGACGCCATCTTCGGGACGCCGCACGGGAAGAAGAGGGGCGTGGACGCCGAAAGCGCGCGAGATCCGAAGCTCCGCCCCACGCTCCGCCCCACGCTCTGACGCTGCGCAAGGTCCTGGAAGGGAGGAAGAGCGACGCTGACGTCATCGGAGCGCGACGCCAGGTCCTCAACCCCGACGATCGACTGCGGAGCCGCGGCCTACGGAAGAAGAGCATCGCAAGTTAGGCCACGGTCCACTAGGGGGGAGGAGGATGCCGGATACCGAGGGGAGCTCCACTGCCACAGCCACCGCCAGCGCAACCACTGCAGCAGTCGTGCCATTCACCATGCCCTATATCCCGGGGGCAACCTGGCTACCCCAGTACTCAGGGGAGTCACATACCCTAAATGACTATAGAGAAAGACTGGATAGCCTCTTCCAGGTGTACCCCCTCACAGAAGAGCAAAAAGTGAGCATCCTGGTGGCCCAATTAATCGGGGCAGCCCAAAGGGAGGTAAAGTCCTGGCCACCTGGGAGGAAGAGGACTGTCAGAGACATACTAACCCGGCTGAAAGACACATTTGACACCCGCACCTCAGCCGAAATAAAACTAAGATTTTATGGGTGCAAACAACGGGCACATGAGAGTATAAGAGACCATGCTCTAAACCTACAAGAGGCCCTGAGAGCCATTAAGCAGGCAGACCCTGACAGCGTGGGAAATGAAGATAAGCTGTTGACTGAACAATTTATTGAGGGTCTACTGTGCAATGCCCATAGAACCCAGTTGCGGGCAATGGCCTTACAGGACCCTGACCTGGACTTTGCACAGTTCAAGGACAGAGCCATCCGGGTGCTCCGAGAACCGGCACCAGGTGGCGCTGTGACCCACAGGCACCCTGCTATCACTTACCACCAGGAGACAGCGCCCTTGTCTGCAGGGCCTGTGGGAGCTGATGCGCAGGCTTTAAACAGTGACCCGGCTACAGACCTGCACCATCAGGTCCAAGAGCTGACTAAGAGCGTTGCCGCGCTAACCAGAACTGTGCAGTCTTTACAGGTCTCTTCTCCAGGAAAGATCCAGCTGGCCTCCGGACCGGAGGACGTCCCGTGGCGCCGACTGAGGAGGACCCCACCGTCCAGAGGAAGACCCAGCGACAGATACAACGAGGACGGACGACCCATCTGCCGCCGCTGCAATCAACCCAGACATGTGGCAAGGTACTGTCATTTAAAAGGGCACAACCTGGGGTAGAGGGCCAACCCCCAGGCATAAGACCATCAGGCCCATCAATCTGGCGTGATAAATACGTAGGGGGACGTCCAATCTTGCCTGTGGTACTGGATGGCATTCCTATGAGTGCCCTACTAGACACTGGGTCACAGGTGACCACCATCCCGTACGTGCTCTTCAAGCAGTACTGGAATGACTCGGACATAACCCGCTACCCAGATGACGACCTGAGTATCATCGCCAGCAATGGTCAGCCCGTGCCGCAGGTGGGATTCAAAGAGGTGACCATTAAGATCGGTAAAGTCGAACTGGCGGCACAAGGACTGATAATAGTGGACATAGACCGTCATGAGAGTCACCCTAGAATAACCTTGGGAACTAATGTGATTGAAAATTGTCTTGCAGAGGTGATTCTCATTTTACAGCAGGTTGCCAAGAACGCCAGTTCCAGCCAGCAGCGTGTGCTCCAAAAAGAGATCCGGGCACTGATGAAGCGGCAACAGGTGGAACTATCTGGTGGTGAGATAGGTAGCGTGAGAATGTGTGACCCGTTCCCTATTGCCATGCCCCCCAAAGTGAGATGATGATTTGGTGCCGGGCAGCTATTGGTCTAAGAGGTAGAGACTACCAAGCAATGGTAGAACCCGTCTACTCAGACAGTAGGCCCACCATTTTGACAGCACGGGGGGTGGTCGATGTACGCCATGGGAGGGTGCCCGTTCGCATCATAAATATCGGGGAGAGAGAAGTGCACCTGCCCCGGTATGCCACGCTAGCCAAATTGTTCACCATAAACCAGAATTCTGTACAGGCCGTGGAACCCTTGCCTCCATCTCAACCAGAGGAAGGTAACGGCTCTAAGAAACCAATGGAGGACTGGTGTCAGCAACTGCATTTGGGTACTGACTCCACTCCCTCACACCAGAAACAGGGAGTCTATCGGGTGGTTCGAGAGTACTAGAGAGTGTTTAGTAAACACCCGCTAGACTTCGGGCGAGTAAAGGGGGAAGAACACCACATCCCCACGGGAGACCATCCTCCCATAAAGGAGAGATACCGACCTGTACCCCCTGCACACTACCAACACGCCAAGGGGATGCTTAGAGACATGAAGGAGGCTGGGGTAATCAGGGACAGCTGTAGCCCCTGGGCAGCTCCACTAGTCTTAGTGAAAAAGAAAGACAACACCATGAGAATGTGTGTAGACTACAGGAAGGTCAACCGTATCACACACAAAGATGCGTACCCGTTACCAAGGATAGAAGAGTCCTTAGCTGCATTTAAATCTGCTAACTTCTTCTCTACTTTGGACCTCACTAGCGGGTACTGGCAGGTTCCTGTAGCAGAGGCGGACCGGGAGAAGACCGCATTCACCACCCCGATGGGTCTCAGCGAATTTAACTGTATGCCGTTCGGGCTCTGCAACGCACCAGGAACCTTACAACGGTTGATGGAATGCTGTCTAGGACACCGGAACTTCGAGACGGTCCTGTTATACCTGGACGATGTCATCGTCTATTCCAAGACCTACGAGGACCACCTGAAACACCTGGCAGAAGTGTTCGAAGCTCTGGCAAACTACGGCCTAAAGGTGAAACCCTCCAAGTGTCACCTCCTGAAACCAAAGGTGCAATACCTGGGACACGTGGTGAGTGCTGACGGAGTGGCTCCTGACCCTGATAAGATCACCGTGATTAAGGACTGGCCAAGACCCTCCAGCATAAAGGAAGTGCGGCAGTTCCTCGGGTTGGTAGGCTACTACCGAAGATTCATTCCCGGTTTCACCAAAATGGCAGCCCCTATGCAGGACCTCCTGATAGGTCAATCTCGGAAAGCCAAAAACCAGAAGCCGCCCTTCAGGTGGGAAAAGCTGGAAGAGGAGTCCTTTTGCCAGCTGAAGATGGCCCTCACGGGGGATGAAATCCTGGCATATCCAGACTACAGCCAGCCCTTTATCCTCCACACGGACGCAAGCAACATCGGGCTAGGAGCCGTACTGTCCCAGATCCAGCAGGGGAAAGAACGGGTAATCGCTTACGCCAGCCGAAAGCTACGGCCCACGGAGAGGAACCCTGAGAATTATAGCTCATTCAAGCTGGAGTTCCTGGCAGTAGTGTGGGCAGTGACCGAACGTTTCAAGCATTACCTTGCCTCCTCCAAATTCACCGTGTACACGGATAACAACCCGTTGACACACCTGGACACTGCAAGGCTCGGTGCCCTGGAACAGAGATGGATGGCCCGCCTGTCCAACTTTGAATTCACCATCAAATACCGGGCAGGACGATCAAATGCCAACGCGGATGCCCTGTCTAGAATGCCGAACTTACCGGACGTAGGGGAAGATCCAAAAGATCTGGAAGAAGTTGAGCTCCCTGCGTTCCACCGTCATGGGATTACCCTGTATTCCCACCGTGTGAAGGACAGGCGCTCCATGACATTCAATCCCTTGCCCCACTACAACTGGGCGGAGACGCAAGACAGTGATCCCGCAGTCCATTTGGTGAAGGAAATGCTGACCCAAGCCGATGCCTGTCTTGACCCAGACGCTCCGGAGGAGACCAAGCAACTGTGGAAGGAGAAAAGTAAGCTGTTCCTCTACAGGGAAAAGCTGTGCCGGAGAATGGTTAACTCTCGAACACATGAGTTGACCTGGCAGGTAGTGGTCCCAAGACGAGACGCGGCTATGGTTCTGGAGGCATACCACAACGGAGCAGGACACTTCGGATGGAAGAAACTGGAGTTCTTGTTGCGTGAACGGTTCTACTGGGTAGGCATGAGAGGAGCCATCGAGAGGTGGTGCAGAGACTGTGGCCCGTGCCACCTGAGAAGAAAAGACCATGCCAGCCAGAAGACCCCCCTGCAGCCCATCATCACCAGACAGCCACTGGAACTGGTAGCCCTGGACCATGTGAAACTGGCTCCAAGCAGATCTGGGTATGTCTACGCCCTCACAATCGTAGATCATTACTCCCGGTTCCTGGTGGTGGTCCCGGTCAAGGACTTAACGGCTCAAACAGCAGCTAGAGCCTTCCAGCAGCACTTCTGCCGTCCACACGGGTACCCGGACCAAGTGTTGACAGACCAAGGACCAGCCTTCGAAGAGGAGGTCTTCCAGGAGTTCTGCAACCTGTATGGCTGCAAGAAGATAAGAACAACGCCCTATCACCCTCAAACCAATGGACTCTGCGAGAAGATGAACCAGGTGGTGATAGATCTGCTAAAAACATTGCCCCTGGAAGAACGCAGTCTGTGGCCTGAGAAACTGCCCGATCTGGTGGACCTGTATAACCACATCCCTGTAGGTTCCACCAACTGTACCCCGGCTTACCTAATGAGAGCAAGACCTGGTAAGCTGCCTATTGACCTGGATATGGGAGTCCTGACGCCTGAGGACACCTCGCCAGAGGCAGACTGGGATACAGAACGGCAGCAGCAGTATCGGAAAGTACAGGAGAGCGTCGAGCGAAGTCTGTCTCAAGCTAGAGAAAGGCAAGAGAAGGCTTATAACCAGTATGCTCCCGCTGTTCCCCTGGTACCTGGAGAGCAGGTCTTGAAGAGGAAGAGGCGGCTCCACAAGTTGGACGACCAGTGGGAGAAGGACCCGTACACCGTACTGCCATCAAGCCATGAGAACCCAAAAATCTGCGTAATCAGTAAGGATGGAGGAGAAACCACAGCCATTGTCTCCAGAGACCACCTGAAGAAGTGTCCCGAGCAGCTGCAAAGCCCTGAAGAAGATCAAGAAAACCCTCAACCCGCAGAGGAAAGGGAAGAAATGATCAGTACCGTACTCGGAGACTTCCCCCGGTGTTGGACACAAGTAAACGGCGCTGTCGTGGTACCCGTCCTCACCTTTCTCCAGCCAGCCCCGCAAGTGCCTACAGAGGAACCAGTAGAGCTGGAAGAGCAGCCGGCCCAAGAGGCAGAAGAGTCCACACCAGCAGTACAGGAGGATCAACCCTCTGCTAGTAGTGAGCCTGCCGTGCCCCTAGTGAGCCAAAGAGTGCGCAGAAAGCTGCCCAGCTTGCCCATAACACCTCCTACACCCTGTAGTGCAGAACCAGTTAGTGAGCTCCGTAGGTCCACTAGGGTCACTAGAGGTCAGATGCCCGCTCGCTGGAGAATCTAAACCAATGCACTGTAAAGTTGACTGTTTATTGAAAAATGTTTATGGTTTATGTGTGTTGCCTGTTACTAATTATGTTTCTCAGTTACCCTGCAGATTTATTTGGACTAACAGGTTATGGACGCTGGATAACCGGAACAGTTTTGTAGATAGTTGCACCTTGGTGCCTCTTGCGAAGACGGTCGCAGAAGAGAAAACCTGTCTGGCGTGGCCTACTTGCGGCCCAAAGTAGCTAGCTCTAGCCTTGCAGCCACGTCCAAGGACAACGCAAGGGGTTTGCTTTGGACAGGTCCCCTATTCTGTGCCAAGACTTTGCCTTGTTGGGTGACATGGACACCCCTTTGTTTCATAAACTTCACCTTGGGTGATATGGACACCCGGTCACGGAAACGCCGTGACCTCTACAGACTAAAGCTTCTTGTAAATATGTTGTCTTGTTATTGTTATACCTTGTATTTATGTTTCTTCAAAAATGTGTTTAGTCCCGGAGTACTAAAATTTACTAGGGGGGAATGCGACACCCCAGGGGTCTGGTTGCCTGCAGTAATAGAGATATTATGTCTGAGAGCAAGTGGGAGGTTTCTCTGGTCAGGATCCCTAAGCATGCAACACGGTCCGCCCAGACCTGGGAGGGGAGGAATCTGCCCTTATAAACTGGGTCTGGGGCGGGATTAGAGCAGTCAGAGTCTGGAGAGGGAAAGTGAGATCAGGAGCTCTGGAGGAGCAGTAGCAGAAGTCCAGGGGCTGGAGCTGAGCAGAGCTCGCCCTGGACGAAGACACTAAAACCGGACACAGGAGTCCGAGGCTGTGGGGACTGATCTACACCCAGCAGCAGAAACCAGCCGGCAGGGGATTCCAGGTCCTCTGGCCATAGAAGCCCGGAGGCTCAGTCACAGAGAAGGGACCAGCGCCGCCATCCAGGAGCGGAGGCTAACAGAAGGCCCCAAGTCACCAGCCATATGGGTGAGCACCACACGGTATACTCAGGGACGTGGGCTACTTGTAACCACTGACAGCAAGGTAGCCAGGAAGAGTGCAGGTTAACGGGGAGGCCTACAACTCCACCTGGCCAGGGGAACTCCTGCTTGCTCGCAGACTGACCAGGCTCCTTATACTAGCCAGTACTCCCGGGAGGGTCTGCCTTGTACCATCAGTAAAGACCCTGAACTGCACCTCACGTCTCTGTGGTTCCTTGCCGCTCCTGCACCATTAGCACTGGGACCCTCACACCATCACTCCCATCATCTTCCACATTAGCTGCCCTGAGGCAATACTTCTCCCGTGGGGAGTCATCCCATACTCAGCTGAGCAAACAACATCAGCCTCAGCGGTCTGCAGCGCAGCGGCGGTCCCCACTGACCACAATCCACGGGTGGCGTAGTCGGACACTTATTACCATACAAATAGACTGCTACTGGTTTGACCACCCTGGGCACGGACCGGGTCACCGCCACGGAGAACTACAACCCCCAGCGATCCGGCTCCGGATATTCCCCCTGCACAGCAGCAGCAGCACAGGCCCAGGGGGCGAGTCACATACTGTACATGAGCCTCCTGATGCTGCATACTGTACATGAGCCCCCTGATGCTGCATACTGTACATGAGCCTCCTGATGCTGCATACTGTACATGAGCCCCCTGATGCTGAATACTGTACATGGAGCTCCTGATGCTGCATAATGTATATGAGCCCCCTGATGCTGCATACTGCACATGAGCTCCCATATGCTGCATACTGTACATGAGCCTCCTGATGCTGCATACTGTATATGGACCCCCTGATGCTGCATACTGTACATGAGCCTCCTGATGCTGCATACTGTACATGGTCCCCTGATGCTGCATACTGTACATGAGCCTCCTGATGCTGCATACTGTATATGGGCCCCTGATGCTGCATACTGTACATGAGCCTCCTGATGCTGCATACTGTACATGAGCCCCCTGATGCTGAATACTGTACATGGAGCTCCTGATGCTGCATACTGTATATGAGCCCCCTGATGCTGCATACTGTACATGAGCCTCCTGATGCTGCATACTGGACATGAGCCCCCTGATGCTGCATACTGTATATGATCCCCCTGATGCTGCATACTGTATATGGGCCTCCTGATGGTGCATACTGTACATGAGCCTCCTGATGCTGCATACTGTACATGAGCCCCCTGATGCTGAATACTGTACATGGAGCTCCTGATGCTGCATACTGTATATGAGCCCCCTGATGCTGCATACTGTACATGAGCCTCCTGATGCTGCATACTGGACATGAGCCCCCTGATGCTGCATACTGTATATGATCCCCCTGATGCTGCATACTGTATATGGGGCTCCTGATGCTGCATACTGTACATGAGCCTCCTGATGCTGCACACTGTACATGAGCCCCCTGATGCTGCATACTGTACATGAGCCTCCTGATGCTGCATACTGGACATGAGCCCCCTGATGCTGCATACTGTATATGATCCCCCTGATGCTGCATACTGTATATGGGCCTCCTGATGCTGCATACTGTATTTGAGCCCCCTGATCCTGCATACTGTATATGGGGCTCCTGATGCTGCATACTGTATATGGAGCTCCTGATGCTGCATACTGTATATGGGCCCCCTGATGCTGCATACTGTATATGGAGCTCCTGATGCTGCATACTGTATATGAGCCCCCTGATGATGCATACTGTATATGGGCCTCCTGATGCTGCATACTGTATATGGACCCCCTGATGCTGCATACTGTATATGATCCCCCTGATGCTGCATACTGTATATGGGGCTCCTGATGCTGCATACTGTACATGAGCCTCCTGATGCTGCATACTGTACATGAGCCCCCTGATGCTGCATACTGTATATGGGCCTCCTGATGCTGCATACTGTATATGGACCCCCTGATGCTGCATACTGTATATGATCCCCCTGATGCTGCATACTGTATATGGGCCCCTGATGCTGCATACTGTACATGAGCCTCCTGATGCTGCATACTGTACATGAGCCCCCTGATGCTGCATACTGTACATGAGCCTCCTGATGCTGCATACTGTACATGAGCCTCCTGATGCTGCATACTGGACATGAGCCCCCTGATGCTGCATACTGTATATGATCCCCCTGATGCTGCATACTGTATATGGGCCTCCTGATGCTGCATACTGTATTTGAGCCCCCTGATCCTGCATACTGTATATGGGGCTCCTGATGCTGCATACTGTATATGGAGCTCCTGATGCTGCATACTGTATATGGGCCCCCTGATGCTGCATACTGTATATGGAGCTCCTGATGCTGCATACTGTATATGAGCCCCCTGATGCTGCATACTGTATATGGGCCTCCTGATGCTGCATACTGTATATGGACCCCCTGATGCTGCATACTGTATATGAGCCCCCTGATGCTGCATACTGTATATGAGCCCCCTGATGCTGCATACTGTACATGAGCCTCCTGATGCTGCATACTGTATATGAGCCCCCTGATGCTGAATACTGTACATGAGCCCCCTGATGCTGCATACTGTATATGGGCCAACTGATGCTGCATACTGTATATGAGCCCCCTGATGCTGCATACTGTACATGAGCCTCCTGATGCTGCATACTGTATATGGGCCTCCTGATGCTGCATACTGTATATGGACCCCCTGATGCTGCATACTGTATATGGGCCTCCTGATGCTGCATACTGTACATGAGCCTCCTGATGCTGCATACTGTACATGAGCCCCCTGATGCTGCATACTGTATATGGGGCTCCTGATGCTGCATACTGTATATGAGCCCACTGATGCTGCATACTGTATATGAGCCTCCTGATGCTGCATACTGTACATGGGCCCCTGATGATGCATACTGTACATGAGCCCCCTGATGCTGCATACTGTATATGGGCCCCCTGATGCTGCATACTGTATATGAGCCTCCTGATGCTGCATACTGTACATGAGCCTCCTGATGCTGTATACTGTATATGGGGCTCCTGATGCTGCATACTGTATATGATCCCCCTGATGCTGCATACTGTATATGGGGCTCCTGATGCTGCATACTGTACATGAGCCCCCTGATGCTGCATACTGTATATGATCCCCCTGATGCTGCATACTGTATATGATCCCCTGATGCTGCATACTTTATATGGGGCTCCTGATGCTGCATACTGTACATGAGCCCCCTGATGCTACATACTGTATATGATCCCCCTGATGCTGCATACTGTATATGGGGCTCCTGATGCTGCATACTGTACATGAGCCCCCTGATGCTGCATACTGTATATGATCCCCCTGATGCTGCATACTGTATATGAGCCCCCTGATGCTGCATACTGTATATGATCCCCCTGATGCTGCATACTGTATATGGGGCTCCTGATGCTGCATACTGTACATGAGCCCCCTGATGCTGCATACTGTATATGATCCCCCTGATGCTGCATACTGTATATGAGCCCCCTGATGCTGCATACTGTATATGAGCCCCCTGGTGCTGCATACTGTATATGGGGCTCCTGATGCTGCATACTGTACATGAGCCCCTAGATGCTGCATACTGTATATGATCCCCCTGATGCTGCATACTGTATATGGGGCTCCTGATGCTGCATACTGTATATGAGCCCCCTGATGCTGGATACTGTACATGGTCCCCTGATGCTGCATACTGTATATGAGCCCCCTGATGCTGCATACTGTACATGAGCCCCCTGATGCTATATACTGTATATGATTCCCCTGATGCTGCATATGTAGCACCCTGAGGATTCGGCTGCTACAGGGGTATTGCACCTCAACCCAGAGGTGTGATATTCCACTCCCGGGTAAGGATGGAGTGTGGGACTGAGCTCGGTAGGCTGCATGCACTACATACATCCCATTTCCGAGGAACAGACCGACGGTACTCCCACTTAGAAATGTGCAGGTACGACCGAGTCTGTTCCTGGCTGGAGTGGGAGGGGGGTGGTACATCCCATGTAGTGTAGGGGCAGATAGGGGGAGCAGCCTGGGTAAAGTTAGGAGCTCATTGGGTGCTGGTCACCTGAGCTCACACATAGAGGGATATATAAGGTGGGCACCAACTAGAATCAGGGTCAGACGCAGAGAGTCAGATGCAGAGAGGATCAGCTGCAGAAAACAAGTTAGGAGAGGAGAGAAGAAAGACCAAGACCCAGAGTGAGAGAGGAGAAAAGAGAAAGACCCAGAGCACAGAAGAGAAGGGACCCAAGAACCCAAATCAGAGCACCGGGTGAGGAGTCAGCAAAAGGGTACCGGAACCCAAACTGGTGGGGGTAAAAACAATCCCCAGCCAGAGACCGGAGACCGTGGGCAGTGTCTGTCACGGTCACCCACCACATTCACCCCGAAGGCACACCACATGAAGGGTCAGGGAACCCAGGGCCAAGGGTGTCCCAACAGAAGGCCCGAGGGAGCTGGACCTAGGTGGATCACTGGTGGGGACGGCTGAAGAAAGGACAGAGGGAGAGCTCAGGGCCACGCTCCGGACTTGTTTGGGGGTTGGCTGGATCCAGGACCTGGTGGACGCAGCACGGCTCGGGTGGTCACTAGCAGCTGGAGTGACCGGTACAACATCTGCAGTAAGTAAACACCCTTAACTGCACAACCCGACTCTGTCTTCACTGCCGTCTGCACTACACCACCACAACCCCCATCCTCTGCGCCTGTCCCCTCTGAGGCTATACCCCTCCCGTTGGGGGATATCTCACCAAGCTGCGCACCCACCATCAGCCTCAGCGGACCCTGCTGCAGCGGCGGCCACAGTGACCGCATCACAACGGGTGGCGTAGTCGACACAAAAGAACTTTAGTAACATCTGTAGAACTGCCACATCACACTGAGCTTGACGCCCTGGGCACGGGGCCGGGTCACAGCCGCTCGGAGACTACAACCCCCCATCTGATCCGGTGCCGGGTATTCCCCTCAAAAAGGAATATGTCCCAGGGGGCGCGTCAACATTGGCGTAGTCGGCAGGATTACGTGCCCGCAACACCCGGGTACTGCGTGCCTGAAGAAAAGTGCAAGTTTACCTCAGAAAGAAGTCTCCCGCCGGTTCCGGAGGGTCCACGCCATCGGACTCCATCACCAGTCGTTTCCCGCCGATTGTCCGCCATTTCCAGCTTGTTCCCGCCATCTGCAGAGTTTCCCGCCACTGGGCGACGCTTCCCGCCAAAACCGCAGATTTCCCGCCTTGGAAGAGCAGCGGACGCCATTATGGGCGTGCCAAAGGAGGGCAAGAGGCCACCTCCCATCGTGGGCCAGGACAGAAAATGGCGCCAAAAGTGGAAACCGCCCCCACCAACAGAGACTGTGATGCTGGAGGTGTCTGTCAGCGTGAAAGAACTGCCCCTGGAGCTGACAGTCACCGAGTTGCCCCGGGACCGCCCTCGAAGTGGGAGGAGACGAAAGAGAAGAGAAAAGATGGGTGTCGCTTGGAGCAGTCTAGAGCGAGCGCACCCGGAGGCAAGAGGTCTAACGAGGAGTAGCGGAGGAGCTCACCCGGAGATGGAGAGAAAGCAGAACAGCACCGGCCCGCTGGCCAGGAGTCTGCTAGAGACCGAGGAAGGAGGGCAGAGCAGCACCGGCCCGCTGGCCAGGAGCCTGCCGGAAGAAGAGCAGAGCAGCACCGACCCGATGGTCAGGAGCCTGCTAGAGTCCACAACCCCGCTAGGTCTAGCGGAGATCTTAGCGCAGCTCCCCCGAGACCGGGAGTGTGCACAAACTGCCCTGGAGGGCCTCGCACGGAGGATGGCCCGGGTACAGCGTGAGATACTGACGGAGTGGAGCCGGGAGATGACCCAGCAAGCAGAGACCAGTCAACGGAGCACGCTACCCTGGAAGAGGAAGCAGACCGCCTCTGAGGATGGCGCGGGAGGACCCAAGGCCGGAGACGGCGCCGAGAAGGGAGTCGAACGCATGGAGGCAGGTAAAGGGGACGCCTATACCCCAAGCCGTGACACCGCTTACCTGCCCCAGCTCCCCGTCGCAGAGCCCGAAAGTCCCCCTGCTGTGCCCGTAGCCGCCATGTCACCGCCATGGACTAGGCCCCGACCGGAAGCCGCCGCAGCGACCCCTGTGACGTCACGCGCCTCGACCCGGAGCGTGACAAAGCAGGAAATACCACCAGCCTGGTCGCAAGGCCTAGTACCCCCGGGCGCCGCATCACCAACAGCGCCCCCTACCTCCGCGGAGCCTCCGGCCTGGCCGCAAGGCCAGGTAGCCCAGGGCGCCGCCGTCCTAACGGTGCCCTTCACCTTCCAGGTGCCCCAGGCCTGGCCGCAAGGCCTGGGCAACCCGGGCGCCACCACCACCGCGCCCGCGCCCGTAAAACCAAGGGTGCCACACCTGGGGGAGGACTTGTTCAGCCAGCTCACATGGCCGGACGGGCGGCCCTTCATCTGGCCCGAAGGATACCATGAGCTGGAACGGCAGCAGAGACTAAGACCCCTGGATGAACCCCTGATTCCGGCTCCGAAGCCCGTGGCACGGATCTCGCCCCCGCTAGCGGAAGCGCAGTTTGAGTGGGACCCCACCGGTGAAGATCTAATGGGGTTCACTCAGGAAACTCGGGCAGTCGCCGCTGAACGTACTGAGTGTTGTCGTCAGCAGCTAGCAGAGTTTGCGAGAGAACGGGAGGAGAGGCGGGTCAGAGAACAACAGGCCCAAATCCGGAGCGCGGAGCAGAAGAGCCGGACTAGGAGGAACCCCCGTGCAGCGCACTGTCCCCGCACCATCGGGACGGTGATAAAGTTCAACCCGCAGCATGGGTGGGGCTTTATTCGGGACCGTAACAACCGCGGTGACGTTTTTGTGACCCGCAGAGACGTCGAGTCCCACCTGCCGGAAGGTCACAAAGGCCGTGACCTCTACGTCGGAGACGAGGTCACTTTCACCCGGCACAAGTGTGCCAAAGGACCTTACGCCCTCCACGTACACCGCTTGACGGAGGAGGAGTTGCGGTACGGGGAGGAGGAGCCAGAGGACCCGGACGGGTCTGAAGCAACACCATATCAAGAAAAAGCAGGAGGGAGCCGTCGTTGAGGACGGGAATAGAGACTGTATATAGTTGCCCGTCGGGGCACAGTGAACCGTTGCTGCTAAAATAGTCCCCGTTGGGACCAGTGAACTGTTTACCCGTTAACCCCTTCATCCTACAGGCTGAGGACTGTGAGCAGCCATTCCCTTCCCTCTACCTGGCCGAGGACTGAGAGCGGCCAACTTCCCCTGTATATAGTTGCGCGTCCTAAAGCGCCCCCTACCGGTTTTATAGAAAACCAGTTTTTCTAAGAGACTGTCGCACTTTTTCCCGGACACACGTTGCACAGTGGCCGGAGGAGGAACCTGAAACAAGAGACGACGAGAATGTTTACATGAAAAGTTTTATATATATAATGTTTTATATGTTTTATTATGTTTATATGAAAAATTTTGTATGTTTTGGTGTTTTTGTCTTTACAGCCCGAGGACGTGCTGTGATTTACCAGGGGGGAATGTAGCACCCTGAGGATTCGGCTGCTACAGGGGTATTGCACCTCAACCCAGAGGTGTGATATTCCACTCCCGGGTAAGGATGGAGTGTGGGACTGAGCTCGGTAGGCTGCATGCACTACATACATCCCATTTCCGAGGAACAGACCGACGGTACTCCCACTTAGAAATGTGCAGGTACGACCGAGTCTGTTCCTGGCTGGAGTGGGAGGGGGGTGGTACATCCCATGTAGTGTAGGGGCAGATAGGGGGAGCAGCCTGGGTAAAGTTAGGAGCTCATTGGGTGCTGGTCACCTGAGCTCACACATAGAGGGATATATAAGGTGGGCACCAACTAGAATCAGGGTCAGACGCAGAGAGTCAGATGCAGAGAGGATCAGCTGCAGAAAACAAGTTAGGAGAGGAGAGAAGAAAGACCAAGACCCAGAGTGAGAGAGGAGAAAAGAGAAAGACCCAGAGCACAGAAGAGAAGGGACCCAAGAACCCAAATCAGAGCACCGGGTGAGGAGTCAGCAAAAGGGTACCGGAACCCAAACTGGTGGGGGTAAAAACAATCCCCAGCCAGAGACCGGAGACCGTGGGCAGTGTCTGTCACGGTCACCCACCACATTCACCCCGAAGGCACACCACATGAAGGGTCAGGGAACCCAGGGCCAAGGGTGTCCCAACAGAAGGCCCGAGGGAGCTGGACCTAGGTGGATCACTGGTGGGGACGGCTGAAGAAAGGACAGAGGGAGAGCTCAGGGCCACGCTCCGGACTTGTTTGGGGGTTGGCTGGATCCAGGACCTGGTGGACGCAGCACGGCTCGGGTGGTCACTAGCAGCTGGAGTGACCGGTACAACATCTGCAGTAAGTAAACACCCTTAACTGCACAACCCGACTCTGTCTTCACTGCCGTCTGCACTACACCACCACAACCCCCATCCTCTGCGCCTGTCCCCTCTGAGGCTATACCCCTCCCGTTGGGGGATATCTCACCAAGCTGCGCACCCACCATCAGCCTCAGCGGACCCTGCTGCAGCGGCGGCCACAGTGACCGCATCACAACGGGTGGCGTAGTCGACACAAAAGAACTTTAGTAACATCTGTAGAACTGACACATCACACTGAGCTTGACGCCCTGGGCACGGGGCCGGGTCACAGCCGCTCGGAGACTACAACCCCCCATCTGATCCGGTGCCGGGTATTCCCCTCAAAAAGGAATATGTCCCAGGGGGCGCGTCACATACTGTATATGATCCCCCTGATGCTGCATACTGTATATGATCCCCCTGATGCTGCATACTGTATATGATCCCCCTGATGCTGCATATTGTACATGGGCCCCTGATGCTGCATACTGTACATGAGCCCCCTGATGCTGAATACTGTATATGGGTCCCCTGATGCTGCATACTGTATATGGGGCTCCTGATGCTGCATACTGTACATGAGCCCCCTGATGCTGAATACTGTATATGGACCCCCTGATGCTGTATACTGTATATAGCCCCCCCTGATGCTGCATATTGTACATGGGCCCCCTGATGCTGCATACTGTATATGAGCCCCCTGATACTGCATACTGTATATGATCCCCCTGATGCTGCATACTGTATATGATCCCCCTGATGCTGCATACTGTACATGGGCCCCTGATGCTGCATACTGTACATGAGCCCCCTGATGCTGAATACTGTATATGGGTCCCCTGATGCTGCATACTGTATATGGGGCTCCTGATGTTGCATACTGTACATGAGCCCCCTGATGCTGAATACTGTATATGGACCCCCTGATGCTGTATACTGTATATAGCCCCCCCTGATGCTGCATATTGTACATGGGCCCCCTGATGCTGCATACTGTACATGAGCCCCCTGATGCTGCATACTGTACATGAGCCCCTGATGCTGCATACTGTACATGAGCCCCCTGATGCTGAATACTGTATATGAGCCCCCTGATGCTGCATCCTGTACATGAGCCTCCTGATGCTGAATACTGTATATGGGCCCCCTGATGCTGCATCCTGTACATGAGCCCCCTGATGCTGCATACTGTATATGAGCCTCCTGATGCTGCATACTGTATATGAGCCTCCTGATGCTGCATACTGTACATGAGCCTCCTGATGCTGAATACTGTATATGGGCCCCCTGATGCTGCATCCTGTACATGAGCCTCCTGATGCTGAATACTGTATATGGGCCCCCTGATGCTGCATCCTGTACATGAGCCTCCTGATGCTGAATACTGTATATGGGCCCCCTGATGCTGCATCCTGTACATGAGCCCCCTGATGCTGCATACTGTATATGAGCCTCCTGATGCTGAATACTGTATATGGGCCCCCTGATGCTGCATCCTGTACATGAGCCCCCTGATGCTGCATACTGTATATGAGCCTCCTGATGCTGCATACTGTATATGAGCCTCCTGATGCTGCATACTGTACATGAGCCCCCTGATGCTGCATCCTGTACATGAGCCCCCTGATGCTGCATACTGTATATGAGCCTCCTGATGCTGCATACTGTATATGAGCCTCCTGATGCTGCATACTGTATATGAGCCCCCTGATGCTGCATACTGTATATGAGCCTCCTGATGCTGCATACTGTATATGAGCCACTGATGCTGCATACTGTACATGAACCCCCTGATGCTGCATACTGTATATGAGCCCCCTGATGCTGCATACTGTATATGGGCCCCCTGATGCTGCATACTGTATATGAGCCTCCTGATGCTGCATACTGTATATGAGCCCCCTGATGCTGCATACTGTACATGAGCCCCCTGATGCTGCATACTGTATATGGGGCTCCTGATGCTGCATACTGTACATGAGCCCCCTGATGCTGCATACTGTATATGGGGCTCTTGATGCTGCATACTGTACATGAGCCCCCTGATGCTGCATACTGTATATGAGCCCCCTGATGCTGCATACTGTATATGGGGATCCTGATGCTGCATACTGTACATGAGCCCCCTGATGCTGCATACTGTATATGGGCCCCCTGATGCTGCATATTGTACATGAGCCCCTGATGCTGCATACTGTATATGGGCCCCCTGATGCTGCATACTGTACATGAGCCCCCTGATGCTGCATACTGTATATGGGCCCCCTGATGCTGCATACTGTACATAAGCCCCTGATGCTGCATACTGTATATGGGGCTCCTGATGCTGCATACTGTACATGAGCCCCCTGATGCTGCATACTGTACATGAGCCTCCTGATGCTGCATACTGTACATTGGCCCCCTGATGCTTAATACTGTATATGAGCCCCCTGATGCTGCATACTGTACATGAGCCCCTGATGCTGCATACAGTACATGGGCCCCCTGATGCTGCATACTGTACATGAGCCCCTGATGCTGCATACTGTATATGGGTCTCCTGATGCTGCATACTGTACATGAGCCCCCTGATGCTGCATACTGTACATGGGCCCCCTGATGCTGCATACTGTACATGAGCCTCCTGATGCTGCATACTGTATATGAGACCCCTGATGCTGCATACTGTACATGAGCCCCCTGATGCTGCATACTGTATATGGGGCTCCTGATGCTGCATACTGTATATGAGACCCTGACGCTGCATACTGTATATGGGCCCCCTGATGCTGCATACTGTACATGAGCCTCCTGATGCTGCATACTGTATATGGGCCCCCTGATGCTGCATACTGTACATGAGCCTCCTGATGCTGCATACTGTATATGGGGCTCCTGATGCTGCATACTGTACATGAGCCCCCTGATGCTGCATACTGTACATGAGCCCCCTGATGCTGAATACTGTACATGAGCCTCCTGATGCTGCATACTGTATATGGGCCCCCTGATGCTGCATACTGTACATGAGCCTCCTGATGCTGCATACTGTATATGGGGCTCCTGATGCTGCATACTGTATATGAGACCCTGACGCTGCATACTGTATATGGGCCCCCTGATGCTGCATACTGTACATGAGCCTCCTGATGCTGCATACTGTACATGGGCCCCCTGATGCTGCATACTGTACATGAGCCTCCTGATGCTGCATACTGTATATGGGGCTCCTGATGCTGCATACTGTACATGAGCCCCCTGATGCTGCATACTGTACATGAGCCCCCTGATGCTGAATACTGTACATGAGCCCCTGATGCTGCATACTGTATATGGGCCCCCTGATGCTGCATACTGTATATGAGCCTCCTGATGCTGCATACTGTACATGAGCACCTGATGCTGCATACTGTATATGGGGCTCCTGATGCTGCATACTGTATATGGGGCTCCTGATGCTGCATACTGTATATGGGCCCCCTGATGCTGCATACTGTATATGGGCCCCCTGATGCTGCATACTGTATATGAGCCCCCTGATGCTGCATACTGTACATGAGCCCCCTGATGCTGCATACTGTACATGAGCCTCCTGATGCTGTATACTGTATATGGGCCCCCTGATGCTGCATACTGTATATGGGGCTCCTGATGCTGCATACTGTACATGAGCCTCCTGATGCTGCATACTGTACATGGGCCCCCTGATGCTGCATACTGTATATGAGCCTCCTGATGCTGCATACTGGACATGAGCCCCCTGATGCTGCATACTGTATATGATCCCCCTGATGCTGCATACTGTATATGGGCCTCCTGATGCTGCATACTGTACATGAGCCTCCTGATGCTGCATACTGTACATGAGCCCCCTGATGCTGCATACTGTACATGAGCCTCCTGATGCTGCATACTGTATATGAGCCCCCTGATGCTGCATACTGTATATGATCCCCCTGATGCTGCATACTGTATATGATCCCCCTGATGCTGCATACTGTATATGAGCCTCCTGATGCTGCATACTGTACATGAGCCTCCTGATGCTGCATACTGTACATGAGCCTCCTGATGCTGCATACTGTACATGAGCTCCTGATGCTGCATACTGGACATGAGCCCCCTGATGCTGCATACTGTACATGAGCCTCCTGATGCTGAATACTGTACATGAGCCTCCTGATGCTGCATACTGTACATGAGCCTCCTGATGCTGTATACTGTACATGAGCCTCCTGATGCTGAATACTGTATATGAGCCCCCTGATGCTGCATACTGTATATGAGCCCCCTGATGCTGCATACTGTACATGAGCCTCCTGATGCTGCATACTGTACATGAGCCTCCTGATGCTGCATACTGGACATGAGCCCCCTGATGCTGCATACTGTATATGAGCCCCCTGATGCTGCATACTGTATATGGGCCTCCTGATGCTGCATACTGTATATGATCCCCCTGATGCTGCATACTGTATATGGGCCTCCTGATGCTGCATACTGTACATGAGCCCCCTGATGCTGCATACTGTATATGAGCCCCCTGATGCTGCATACTGTACATGAGCCTCCTGATGCTGCATACTGGACATGAGCCCCCTGATGCTGCATACTGTATATGGGGCTCCTGATGCTGCATACTGTACATGAGCCCCCTAATGCTGAATACTGTATATGGGCCTCCTGATGCTGCATACTGTATATGGGCCTCCTGATGCTGCATACTGTACATGAGCCCCCTGATGCTGCATACTGTACATGAGCCCCCTGATGCTGAATACTGTACATGGAGCTCCTGATGCTGCATACTGTATATGAGCCCCCTGATGCTGCATACTGTACATGAGCCTCCTGATGCTGCATACTGGACATGAGCCCCCTGATGCTGCATACTGTATATGATCCCCCTGATGCTGCATACTGTATATGGGCCTCCTGATGCTGCATACTGTATTTGAGCCCCCTGATCCTGCATACTGTATATGGGGCTCCTGATGCTGCATACTGTATATGGAGCTCCTGATGCTGCATACTGTATATGAGCCCCCTGATGCTGCATACTGTATATGGAGCTCCTGATGCTGCATACTGTATATGAGCCCCCTGATGCTGCATACTGTATATGGGCCTCCTGATGCTGCATACTGTATATGGACCCCCTGATGCTGCATACTGTATATGAGCCCCCTGATGCTGCATACTGTACATGAGCCTCCTGATGCTGCATACTGTATATGAGCCCCCTGATGCTGAATACTGTACATGAGCCCCCTGATGCTGCATACTGTATATGGGCCAACTGATGCTGCATACTGTATATGGGGCTCCTGATGCTGCATACTGTATATGGGCCTCCTGATGCTGCATACTGTATATGGACCCCCTGATGCTGCATACTGTATATGGGCCTCCTGATGCTGCATACTGTACATGAGCCTCCTGATGCTGCATACTGTACATGAGCCCCCTGATGCTGCATACTGTATATGGGGCTCCTGATGCTGCATACTGTATATGAGCCCACTGATGCTGCATACTGTATATGAGCCTCCTGATGCTGCATACTGTACATGGGCCCCTGATGATGCATACTGTACATGAGCCTCCTGATGCTGTATACTGTATATGGGGCTCCTGATGCTGCATACTGTATATGATCCCCCTGATGCTGCATACTGTATATGGGGCTCCTGATGCTGCATACTGTACATGAGCCCCCTGATGCTGCATACTGTATATGATCCCCCTGATGCTGCATACTGTATATGATCCCCCTGATGCTGCATACTTTATATGGGGCTCCTGATGCTGCATACTGTACATGAGCCCCCTGATGCTACATACTGTATATGATCCCCCTGATGCTGCATACTGTATATGGGGCTCCTGATGCTGCATACTGTACATGAGCCCCCTGATGCTGCATACTGTATATGATCCCCCTGATGCTGCATACTGTACATGAGCCCCCTGATGCTGCATACTGTATATGAGCCCCCTGATGCTGCATACTGTATATGGGCCCCCTGATGCTGCATACTGTATATGATCCCCCTGATGCTGCATACTGTATATGGGGCTCCTGATGCTGCATACTGTACATGAGCCCCCTGATGCTGCATACTGTATATGATCCCCCTGATGCTGCATACTGTATATGAGCCCCCTGATGCTGCATACTGTATATGAGCCCCCTGGTGCTGCATACTGTATATGGGGCTCCTGATGCTGCATACTGTACATGAGCCCCCTGATGCTGCATACTGTATATGATCCCCCTGATGCTGCATACTGTATATGGGGCTCCTGATGCTGCATACTGTATATGAGCCCCCTGATGCTGGATACTGTACATGGTCCCCTGATGCTGCATACTGTATATGAGCCCCCTGATGCTGCATACTGTACATGAGCCCCCTGATGCTACATACTGTATATGATCCCCCTGATGCTGCATACTGTATATGAGCCCCCTGATGCTGCATACTGTATATGATCCCCCTGATGCTGCATACTGTATATGATCCCCCTGATGCTGCATACTGTACATGGGCCCCTGATGCTGCATACTGTACATGAGCCCCCTGATGCTGAATACTGTATATGGGTCCCCTGATGCTGCATACTGTATATGGGGCTCCTGATGCTGCATACTGTACATGAGCCCCCTGATGCTGAATACTGTATATGGACCCCCTGATGCTGTATACTGTATATAGCCCCCCCTGATGCTGCATATTGTACATGGGCCCCCTGATGCTGCATACTGTATATGAGCCCCCTGATACTGCATACTGTACATGAGCCCCCTGATGCTGCATACTGTACATGAGCCTCCTGATGCTGCATACTGTACATGAGCCCCTGATGCTGCATACTGTACATGAGCCCCCTGATGCTGAATACTGTATATGAGCCTCCTGATGCTGCATCCTGTACATGAGCCTCCTGATGCTGAATACTGTATATGGGCCCCCTGATGCTGCATCCTGTACATGAGCCCCCTGATGCTGCATACTGTATATGAGCCTCCTGATGCTGCATACTGTATATGAGCCCCCTGATGCTGCATCCTGTACATTAGCCTCCTGATGCTGCATACTGTACATGAGCTCCTGATGCTGCATACTGTACATGAGCCCCCTGATGCTGCATACTGTATATGAGCCACTGATGCTGCATACTGTACATGAACCCCCTGATGCTGCATACTGTATATGAGCCCCCTGATGCTGCATACTGTATATGGGCCCCCTGATGCTGCATACTGTATATGAGCCTCCTGATGCTGCATACTGTATATGAGCCCCCTGATGCTGCATACTGTACATGAGCCCCCTGATGCTGCATACTGTATATGGGGCTCCTGATGCTGCATACTGTACATGAGCCCCCTGATGCTGCATACTGTATATGGGGCTCTTGATGCTGCATACTGTACATGAGCCCCCTGATGCTGCATACTGTATATGAGCCCCCTGATGCTGCATACTGTATATGGGGATCCTGATGCTGCATACTGTACATGAGCCCCCTGATGCTGCATACTGTATATGGGCCCCCTGATGCTGCATATTGTACATGAGCCCCTGATGCTGCATACTGTATATGGGCCCCCTGATGCTGCATACTGTACATGAGCCCCCTGATGCTGCATACTGTATATGGGCCCCCTGATGCTGCATACTGTACATGAGCCCCTGATGCTGCATACTGTATATGGGGCTCCTGATGCTGCATACTGTACATGAGCCCCCTGATGCTGCATACTGTACATGGGCCCCCTGATGCTGCATACTGTACATGAGCCTCCTGATGCTGCATACTGTATATGAGCCCCCTGATGCTGCATACTGTACATTGGCCCCCTGATGCTTAATACTGTATATGAGCCCCCTGATGCTGCATACTGTACATGAGCCCCTGATGCTGCATACAGTACATGGGCCCCCTGATGCTGCATACTGTACATGAGCCCCTGATGCTGCATACTGTATATGGGTCTCCTGATGCTGCATACTGTACATGAGCCCCCTGATGCTGCATACTGTATATGAGCCCCCTGATGCTGCATACTGTATATGATCCCCCTGATGCTGCATACTGTATATGATCCCCCTGATGCTGCATACTGTACATGGGCCCCTGATGCTGCATACTGTACATGAGCCCCCTGATGCTGAATACTGTATATGGGTCCCCTGATGCTACATACTGTATATGGGGCTCCTGATGCTGCATACTGTACATGAGCCCCCTGATGCTGAATACTGTATATGGACCCCCTGATGCTGTATACTGTATATAGCCCCCCCTGATGCTGCATATTGTACATGGGCCCCCTGATGCTGCATACTGTATATGAGCCCCCTGATACTGCATACTGTACATGAGCCCCCTGATGCTGCATACTGTATATGAGCCCCCTGATGCTGCATACTGTACATGAGCCTCCTGATGCTGCATACTGTACATGAGCCCCTGATGCTGCATACTGTACATGAGCCCCCTGATGCTGAATACTGTATATGAGCCCCCTGATGCTGCAACCTGTACATGAGCCTCCTGATGCTGAATACTGTATATGGGCCCCCTGATGCTGCATCCTGTACATGAGCCCCCTGATGCTGCATACTGTATATGAGCCTCCTGATGCTGCATACTGTATATGAGCCCCCTGATGCTGCATCCTGTACATGAGCCTCCTGATGCTGCATACTGTACATGAGCTCCTGATGCTGCATACTGTACATGAGCCTCCTGATGCTGCATACTGTACATGAGCCTCCTGATGCTGCATACTGTATATGAGCCACTGATGCTGCATACTGTACATGAACCCCCTGATGCTCAATACTGTATATGAGCCCCCTGATGCTGCATACTGTATATGGGCCCCCTGATGCTGCATGCTGTACATGAGCCTCCTGATGCTGCATACTGTATATGAGCCCCCTGATGCTGCATACTGTATATGGGGCTCCTGATGCTGCATACTGTACATGAGCCCCCTGATGCTGCATACTGTATATGGGGCTCTTGATGCTGCATACTGTACATGAGCCCCCTGATGCTGCATACTGTATATGAGCCCCCTGATGCTGCATACTGTATATGGGGATCCTGATGCTGCATACTGTACATGAGCCCCCTGATGCTGCATACTGTATATGGGCCCCCTGATGCTGCATATTGTACATGAGCCCCTGATGCTGCATACTGTATATGGGCCCCCTGATGCTGCATACTGTACATGAGCCCCCTGATGCTGCATACTGTATATGGGCCCCCTGATGCTGCATACTGTACATGAGCCCCTGATGCTGCATACTGTATATGGGGCTCCTGATGCTGCATACTGTACATGAGCCCCCTGATGCTGCATACTGTACATGGGCCCCCTGATGCTGCATACTGTACATGAGCCTCCTGATGCTGCATACTGTATATGAGCCCCCTGATGCTGCATACTGTACATTGGCCCCCTGATGCTTAATACTGTATATGAGCCCCCTGATGCTGCATACTGTACATGAGCCCCTGATACTGCATACTGTATATGGGGCTCCTGATGCTGCATACTGTATATGAGCCTCCTGATACTGCATACTGTACATGAGCCCCCTGATGCTGCATACAGTACATGGGCCCCCTGATGCTGCATACTGTACATGAGCCCCTGATGCTGCATACTGTATATGGGTCTCCTGATGCTGCATACAGTACATGGGCCCCCTGATGCTGTATACTGTACATGAGCCCCCTGATGCTGCATACTGTACATGAGCCTCCTGATGCTGCATACTGTATATGAGCCCCCTGATGCTGCATACTGTACATGAGCCCCTGATGCTGCATACTGTATATGGGGCTCCTGATGCTGCATACTGTACATGAGCCCCCTGATTCTGCATACTGTACATGGGCCCCCTGATGCTGCATACTGTACATGAGCCTCCTGATGCTGCATACTGTATATGAGCCCCCTGATGCTGCATACTGTACATTGGCCCCCTGATGCTTAATACTGTATATGAGCCCCCTGATGCTGCATACTGTACATGAGCCCCTGATGCTGCATACAGTACATGGGCCCCCTGATGCTGCATACTGTACAAGAGCCCCTGATGCTGCATACTGTATATGGGTCTCCTGATGCTGCATACTGTACATGAGCCCCCTGATGCTGCATACTGTATATGAGCCCCCTGATGCTGCATACTGTATATGATCCCCCTGATGCTGCATACTGTATATGATCCCCCTGATGCTGCATACTGTACATGGGCCCCTGATGCTGCATACTGTACATGAGCCCCCTGATGCTGAATACTGTATATGGGTCCCCTGATGCTGCATACTGTATATGGGGCTCCTGATGCTGCATACTGTACATGAGCCCCCTGATGCTGAATACTGTATATGGACCCCCTGATGCTGTATACTGTATATAGCCCCCCCTGATGCTGCATATTGTACATGGGCCCCCTGATGCTTCATACTGTATATGAGCCCCCTGATACTGCATACTGTACATGAGCCCCCTGATGCTGCATACTGTATATGAGCCCCCTGATGCTGCATACTGTACATGAGCCTCCTGATGCTGCATACTGTACATGAGCCCCTCATGCTGCATACTGTACATGAGCCCCCTGATGCTGAATACTGTATATGAGCCCCCTGATGCTGCATCCTGTACATGAGCCTCCTGATGCTGAATACTGTATATGGGCCCCCTGATGCTGCATCCTGTACATGAGCCCCCTGATGCTGCATACTGTATATGAGCCTCCTGATGCTGCATACTGTATATGAGCCCCCTGATGCTGCATCCTGTACATGAGCCCCCTGATGTTGCATACTGTACATGAGCTCCTGATGCTGCATACTGTACATGAGCCCCCTGATGCTGCATACTGTACATGAGCCTCCTGATGCTGCATACTGTATATGAGCCACTGATGCTGCATACTGTACATGAACCCCCTGATGCTGCATACTGTATATGAGCCCCCTGATGCTGCATACTGTATATGGGCCCCCTGATGCTGCATACTGTACATGAGCCTCCTGATGCTGCATACTGTATATGAGCCCCCTGATGCTGCATACTGTATATGGGGCTCCTGATGCTGCATACTGTACATGAGCCCCCTGATGCTGCATACTGTATATGGGGCTCTTGATGCTGCATACTGTACATGAGCCCCCTGATGCTGCATACTGTATATGAGCCCCCTGATGCTGCATACTGTATATGGGGATCCTGATGCTGCATACTGTACATGAGCCCCCTGATGCTGCATACTGTATATGGGCCCCCTGATGCTGCATATTGTACATGAGCCCCTGATGCTGCATACTGTATATGGGCCCCCTGATGCTGCATACTGTACATGAGCCCCCTGATGCTGCATACTGTATATGGGCCCCCTGATGCTGCATACTGTACATGAGCCCCTGATGCTGCATACTGTATATGGGGCTCCTGATGCTGCATACTGTACATGAGCCCCCTGATGCTGCATACTGTACATGGGCCCCCTGATGCTGCATACTGTACATGAGCCTCCTGATGCTGCATACTGTATATGAGCCCCCTGATGCTGCATACTGTACATTGGCCCCCTGATGCTTAATACTGTATATGAGCCCCCTGATGCTGCATACTGTACATGAGCCCCTGATGCTGCATACTGTATATGGGGCTCCTGATGCTGCATACTGTATATGAGCCTCCTGATACTGCATACTGTACATGAGCCCCCTGATGCTGCATACAGTACATGGGCCCCCTGATGCTGCATACTGTACATGAGCCCCTGATGCTGCATACTGTATATGGGTCTCCTGATGCTGCATACAGTACATGGGCCCCCTGATGCTGTATACTGTACATGAGCCCCCTGATGCTGCATACTGTACATGGGCCCCCTGATGCTGCATACTGTACATGAGCCTCCTGATGCTGCATACTGTATATGAGCCCCCTGATGCTGCATACTGTACATGAGCCCCCTGATGCTGCATACTGTATATGGGGCTCCTGATGCTGCATACTGTATATGAGACCCTGACGCTGCATACTGTATATGGGCCCCCTGATGCTGCATACTGTACATGAGCCTCCTGATGCTGCATACTGTATATGGGCCCCCTGATGCTGCATACTGTACATGAGCCTCCTGATGCTGCATACTGTATATGGGGCTCCTGATGCTGCATACTGTACATGAGCCCCCTGATGCTGCATACTGTACATGAGCCCCCTGATGCTGAATACTGTACATGAGCCTCCTGATGCTGCATACTGTATATGGGCCCCCTGATGCTGCATACTGTACATGAGCCTCCTGATGCTGCATACTGAATATGGGGCTCCTGATGCTGCATACTGTATATGAGACCCTGACGCTGCATACTGTATATGGGCCCCCTGATGCTGCATACTGTACATGAGCCTCCTGATGCTGCATACTGTACATGGGCCCCCTGATGCTGCATACTGTACATGAGCCTCCTGATGCTGCATACTGTATATGGGGCTCCTGATGCTGCATACTGTACATGAGCCCCCTGATGCTGCATACTGTACATGAGCCCCCTGATGCTGAATACTGTACATGAGCCCCTGATGCTGCATACTGTATATGGGCCCCCTGATGCTGCATACTGTATATGAGCCTCCTGATGCTGCATACTGTACATGAGCACCTGATGCTGCATACTGTATATGGGGCTCCTGATGCTGCATACTGTATATGAGCCCCCTGATGCTGCATACTGTATATGGGCCCCCTGATGCTGCATACTGTATATGGGCCCCCTGATGCTGCATACTGTATATGAGCCCCCTGATGCTGCATACTGTACATGAGCCCCCTGATGCTGCATACTGTACATGAGCCTCCTGATGCTGTATACTGTATATGGGCCCCCTGATGCTGCATACTGTATATGGGGCTCCTGATGCTGCATACTGTACATGAGCCCCCTGATGCTGCATACTGTATATGAGCCCCCTGATGCTGCATACTGTACATGAGCCTCCTGATGCTGTATACTGTATATGGGCCCCCTGATGCTGCATACTGTATATGAGCCCCCTGATGCTGCATACTGTATATGGGCCCCCTGATGCTGCATACTGTGTATGAGCCCCCTGATGCTGCATACTGTATATGAGCCTCCTGATGCTGCATACTGTATATGAGCCTCCTGATGCTGCATACTGTACATGAGCCCCCTGATGCTGCATACTGTATATGGGTTCCCTGGTGCTGCATACTGTATATGAGCCCCCTGATGCTGCATACTGTATATGAGCCCCCTGATGCTGCATACTGTACATGAGCCCCCTGATGCTGCATACTGTATATGGGTTGCCTGGTGCTGCATACTGTATATGAGCCCCCTGATGCTGCATACTGTATATGAGCCCCCTGATGCTGCATACTGTACATGAGCCCCCTGATGCTGCATACTGTATATGGGTTCCCTGGTGCTGCATACTGTATATGGGCCCCCTGATGCTGCATACTGTATATGGGTTCCCTGGTGCTGCATACTGTATATGGGCCCCCTGATGCTGCATACTGTACATGAGCCCCCTGATGCTGCATACTGTATATGGGTTCCCTGGTGCTGCATACTGTACATGAGCCCCCTGATGCTGCATACTGTATATGGGTTCCCTGGTGCTGCATACTGTATATGAGCCCCCTGATGCTGCATACTGTACATGAGCCCCCTGATGCTGCATACTGTATATGGGTTCCCTGGTGCTGCATACTGTACATGAGCCCCCTGATGCTGCATACTGTATATGGGTTCCCTGGTGCTGCATACTGTATATGGGCCCCCTGATGCTGCATACTGTACATGAGCCCCCTGATGCTGCATACTGTATATGGGTTCCCTGATGCTGCATACTGTATATGACCCCCCTGATGCTGCATACTGTATATGGGCCCCCTGATGTACATACTGTACATGAGCCTCCTGATGCTGCATACTGTATATGGGCCTCCTGATGCTGCATACTGTATATGAGCCACTGATGCTGCATACTGTACATGAACCCCCTGATGCTCAATACTGTATATGAGCCCCCTGATGCTGCATACTGTATATGGGCCCCCTGATGCTGCATGCTGTACATGAGCCTCCTGATGCTGCATACTGTATATGAGCCCCCTGATGCTGCATACTGTATATGGGGCTCCTGATGCTGCATACTGTACATGAGCCCCCTGATGCTGCATACTGTATATGGGGCTCTTGATGCTGCATACTGTACATGAGCCCCCTGATGCTGCATACTGTATATGAGCCCCCTGATGCTGCATACTGTATATGGGGATCCTGATGCTGCATACTGTACATGAGCCCCCTGATGCTGCATACTGTATATGGGCCCCCTGATGCTGCATATTGTACATGAGCCCCTGATGCTGCATACTGTATATGGGCCCCCTGATGCTGCATACTGTACATGAGCCCCCTGATGCTGCATACTGTATATGGGCCCCCTGATGCTGCATACTGTACATGAGCCCCTGATGCTGCATACTGTATATGGGGCTCCTGATGCTGCATACTGTACATGAGCCCCCTGATGCTGCATACTGTACATGGGCCCCCTGATGCTGCATACTGTACATGAGCCTCCTGATGCTGCATACTGTATATGAGCCCCCTGATGCTGCATACTGTACATTGGCCCCCTGATGCTTAATACTGTATATGAGCCCCCTGATGCTGCATACTGTACATGAGCCCCTGATGCTGCATACTGTATATGGGGCTCCTGATGCTGCATACTGTATATGAGCCTCCTGATACTGCATACTGTACATGAGCCCCCTGATGCTGCATACAGTACATGGGCCCCCTGATGCTGCATACTGTACATGAGCCCCTGATGCTGCATACTGTATATGGGTCTCCTGATGCTGCATACAGTACATGGGCCCCCTGATGCTGTATACTGTACATGAGCCCCCTGATGCTGCATACTGTACATGGGCCCCCTGATGCTGCATACTGTACATGAGCCTCCTGATGCTGCATACTGTATATGAGCCCCCTGATGCTGCATACTGTACATGAGCCCCTGATGCTGCATACTGTATATGGGGCTCCTGATGCTGCATACTGTACATGAGCCCCCTGATGCTGCATACTGTACATGGGCCCCCTGATGCTGCATACTGTACATGAGCCTCCTGATGCTGCATACTGTATATGAGCCCCCTGATGCTGCATACTGTACATTGGCCCCCTGATGCTTAATACTGTATATGAGCCCCCTGATGCTGCATACTGTACATGAGCCCCTGATGCTGCATACAGTACATGGGCCCCCTGATGCTGCATACTGTACATGAGCCCCTGATGCTGCATACTGTATATGGGTCTCCTGATGCTGCATACTGTACATGAGCCCCCTGATGCTGCATACTGTATATGAGCCCCCTGATGCTGCATACTGTATATGATCCCCCTGATGCTGCATACTGTATATGATCCCCCTGATGCTGCATACTGTACATGGGCCCCTGATGCTGCATACTGTACATGAGCCCCCTGATGCTGAATACTGTATATGGGTCCCCTGATGCTGCATACTGTATATGGGGCTCCTGATGCTGCATACTGTACATGAGCCCCCTGATGCTGAATACTGTATATGGACCCCCTGATGCTGTATACTGTATATAGCCCCCCCTGATGCTGCATATTGTACATGGGCCCCCTGATGCTTCATACTGTATATGAGCCCCCTGATACTGCATACTGTACATGAGCCCCCTGATGCTGCATACTGTATATGAGCCCCCTGATGCTGCATACTGTACATGAGCCTCCTGATGCTGCATACTGTACATGAGCCCCTGATGCTGCATACTGTACATGAGCCCCCTGATGCTGAATACTGTATATGAGCCCCCTGATGCTGCATCCTGTACATGAGCCTCCTGATGCTGAATACTGTATATGGGCCCCCTGATGCTGCATCCTGTACATGAGCCCCCTGATGCTGCATACTGTATATGAGCCTCCTGATGCTGCATACTGTATATGAGCCCTCTGATGCTGCATCCTGTACATGAGCCCCCTGATGCTGCATACTGTACATGAGCTCCTGATGCTGCATACTGTACATGAGCCCCCTGATGCTGCATACTGTACATGAGCCTCCTGATGCTGCATACTGTATATGAGCCACTGATGCTGCATACTGTACATGAACCCCCTGATGCTGCATACTGTATATGAGCCCCCTGATGCTGCATACTGTATATGGGCCCCCTGATGCTGCATACTGTACATGAGCCTCCTGATGCTGCATACTGTATATGAGCCCCCTGATGCTGCATACTGTATATGGGGCTCCTGATGCTGCATACTGTACATGAGCCCCCTGATGCTGCATACTGTATATGGGGCTCTTGATGCTGCATACTGTACATGAGCCCCCTGATGCTGCATACTGTATATGAGCCCCCTGATGCTGCATACTGTATATGGGGATCCTGATGCTGCATACTGTACATGAGCCCCCTGATGCTGCATACTGTATATGGGCCCCCTGATGCTGCATATTGTACATGAGCCCCTGATGCTGCATACTGTATATGGGCCCCCTGATGCTGCATACTGTACATGAGCCCCCTGATGCTGCATACTGTATATGGGCCCCCTGATGCTGCATACTGTACATGAGCCCCTGATGCTGCATACTGTATATGGGGCTCCTGATGCTGCATACTGTACATGAGCCCCCTGATGCTGCATACTGTACATGGGCCCCCTGATGCTGCATACTGTACATGAGCCTCCTGATGCTGCATACTGTATATGAGCCCCCTGATGCTGCATACTGTACATTGGCCCCCTGATGCTTAATACTGTATATGAGCCCCCTGATGCTGCATACTGTACATGAGCCCCTGATGCTGCATACTGTATATGGGGCTCCTGATGCTGCATACTGTATATGAGCCTCCTGATACTGCATACTGTACATGAGCCCCCTGATGCTGCATACAGTACATGGGCCCCCTGATGCTGCATACTGTACATGAGCCCCTGATGCTGCATACTGTATATGGGTCTCCTGATGCTGCATACAGTACATGGGCCCCCTGATGCTGTATACTGTACATGAGCCCCCTGATGCTGCATACTGTACATGGGCCCCCTGATGCTGCATACTGTACATGAGCCTCCTGATGCTGCATACTGTATATGAGCCCCCTGATGCTGCATACTGTACATGAGCCCCTGATGCTGCATACTGTATATGGGGCTCCTGATGCTGCATACTGTACATGAGCCCCCTGATGCTGCATACTGTACATGGGCCCCCTGATGCTGCATACTGTACATGAGCCTCCTGATGCTGCATACTGTATATGAGCCCCCTGATGCTGCATACTGTACATTGGCCCCCTGATGCTTAATACTGTATATGAGCCCCCTGATGCTGCATACTGTACATGAGCCCCTGATGCTGCATACAGTACATGGGCCCCCTGATGCTGCATACTGTACATGAGCCCCTGATGCTGCATACTGTATATGGGTCTCCTGATGCTGCATACTGTACATGAGCCCCCTGATGCTGCATACTGTATATGAGCCCCCTGATGCTGCATACTGTATATGATCCCCCTGATGCTGCATACTGTATATGATCCCCCTGATGCTGCATACTGTACATGGGCCCCTGATGCTGCATACTGTACATGAGCCCCCTGATGCTGAATACTGTATATGGGTCCCCTGATGCTGCATACTGTATATGGGGCTCCTGATGCTGCATACTGTACATGAGCCCCCTGATGCTGAATACTGTATATGGACCCCCTGATGCTGTATACTGTATATAGCCCTCCCTGATGCTGCATATTGTACATGGGCCCCCTGATGCTTCATACTGTATATGAGCCCCCTGATACTGCATACTGTACATGAGCCCCCTGATGCTGCATACTGTATATGAGCCCCCTGATGCTGCATACTGTACATGAGCCTCCTGATGCTGCATACTGTACATGAGCCCCTGATGCTGCATACTGTACATGAGCCCCCTGATGCTGAATACTGTATATGAGCCCCCTGATGCTGCATCCTGTACATGAGCCTCCTGATGCTGAATACTGTATATGGGCCCCCTGATGCTGCATCCTGTACATGAGCCCCCTGATGCTGCATACTGTATATGAGCCTCCTGATGCTGCATACTGTATATGAGCCCCCTGATGCTGCATCCTGTACATGAGCCCCCTGATGCTGCATACTGTACATGAGCTCCTGATGCTGCATACTGTACATGAGCCCCCTGATGCTGCATACTGTACATGAGCCTCCTGATGCTGCATACTGTATATGAGCCACTGATGCTGCATACTGTACATGAACCCCCTGATGCTGCATACTGTATATGAGCCCCCTGATGCTGCATACTGTATATGGGCCCCCTGATGCTGCATACTGTACATGAGCCTCCTGATGCTGCATACTGTATATGAGCCCCCTGATGCTGCATACTGTATATGGGGCTCCTGATGCTGCATACTGTACATGAGCCCCCTGATGCTGCATACTGTATATGGGGCTCTTGATGCTGCATACTGTACATGAGCCCCCTGATGCTGCATACTGTATATGAGCCCCCTGATGCTGCATACTGTATATGGGGATCCTGATGCTGCATACTGTACATGAGCCCCCTGATGCTGCATACTGTATATGGGCCCCCTGATGCTGCATATTGTACATGAGCCCCTGATGCTGCATACTGTATATGGGCCCCCTGATGCTGCATACTGTACATGAGCCCCCTGATGCTGCATACTGTATATGGGCCCCCTGATGCTGCATACTGTACATGAGCCCCTGATGCTGCATACTGTATATGGGGCTCCTGATGCTGCATACTGTACATGAGCCCCCTGATGCTGCATACTGTACATGGGCCCCCTGATGCTGCATACTGTACATGAGCCTCCTGATGCTGCATACTGTATATGAGCCCCCTGATGCTGCATACTGTACATTGGCCCCCTGATGCTTAATACTGTATATGAGCCCCCTGATGCTGCATACTGTACATGAGCCCCTGATGCTGCATACTGTATATGGGGCTCCTGATGCTGCATACTGTATATGAGCCTCCTGATACTGCATACTGTACATGAGCCCCCTGATGCTGCATACAGTACATGGGCCCCCTGATGCTGCATACTGTACATGAGCCCCTGATGCTGCATACTGTATATGGGTCTCCTGATGCTGCATACAGTACATGGGCCCCCTGATGCTGTATACTGTACATGAGCCCCCTGATGCTGCATACTGTACATGGGCCCCCTGATGCTGCATACTGTACATGAGCCTCCTGATGCTGCATACTGTATATGAGCCCCCTGATGCTGCATACTGTACATGAGCCCCCTGATGCTGCATACTGTATATGGGGCTCCTGATGCTGCATACTGTATATGAGACCCTGACGCTGCATACTGTATATGGGCCCCCTGATGCTGCATACTGTACATGAGCCTCCTGATGCTGCATACTGTATATGGGCCCCCTGATGCTGCATACTGTACATGAGCCTCCTGATGCTGCATACTGTATATGGGGCTCCTGATGCTGCATACTGTACATGAGTCCCCTGATGCTGCATACTGTACATGAGCCCCCTGATGCTGAATACTGTACATGAGCCTCCTGATGCTGCATACTGTATATGGGCCCCCTGATGCTGCATACTGTACATGAGCCTCCTGATGCTGCATACTGAATATGGGGCTCCTGATGCTGCATACTGTATATGAGACCCTGACGCTGCATACTGTATATGGGCCCCCTGATGCTGCATACTGTACATGAGCCTCCTGATGCTGCATACTGTACATGGGCCCCCTGATGCTGCATACTGTACATGGGCCCCCTGATGCTGCATACTGTACATGAGCCTCCTGATGCTGCATACTGTACATGAGCCCCCTGATGCTGCATACTGTACATGAGCCTCCTGATGCTGCATACTGTACATGAGCCCCCTGATGCTGCATACTGTACATGAGCCTCCTGATGCTGCATACTGTATATGGGGCTCCTGATGCTGCATACTGTACATGAGCCCCCTGATGCTGCATACTGTACATGAGCCCCCTGATTCTGAATACTGTACATGAGCCCCTGATGCTGCATACTGTATATGGGCCCCCTGATGCTGCATACTGTACATGAGCCTCCTGATGCTGCATACTGTACATGAGCCCCCTGATGCTGCATACTGTACATGAGCCTCCTGATGCTGCATACTGTATATGGGGCTCCTGATGCTGCATACTGTACATGAGCCCCCTGATGCTGCATACTGTACATGAGCCCCCTGATGCTGAATACTGTACATGAGCCCCTGATGCTGCATACTGTATATGGGCCCCCTGATGCTGCATACTGTACATGAGCACCTGATGCTGCATACTGTATATGGGGCTCCTGATGCTGCATACTGTATATGAGCCCCCTGATGCTGCATACTGTATATGGGCCCCCTGATGCTGCATACTGTATATGGGCCCCCTGATGCTGCATACTGTATATGAGCCCCCTGATGCTGCATACTGTACATGAGCCCCCTGATGCTGCATACTGTACATGAGCCTCCTGATGCTGTATACTGTATATGGGCCCCCTGATGCTGCATACTGTATATGGGGCTCCTGATGCTGCATACTGTACATGAGCCTCCTGATGCTGCATACTGTATATGGGCCCCCTGATGCTGCATACTGTATATGAGCCCCCTGATGCTGCATACTGTATATGAGCCCCCTGATGCTGCATACTGTACATGAGCCTCCTGATGCTGTATACTGTATATGGGCCCCCTGATGCTGCATACTGTATATGAGCCCCCTGATGCTGCATACTGTATATGGGCCCCCTGATGCTGCATACTGTGTATGAGCCCCCTGATGCTGCATACTGTATATGAGCCTCCTGATGCTGCATACTGTATATGAGCCTCCTGATGCTGCATACTGTACATGAGCCCCCTGATGCTGCATACTGTATATGGGTTCCCTGGTGCTGCATACTGTATATGAGCCCCCTGATGCTGCATACTGTATATGAGCCCCCTGATGCTGCATACTGTACATGAGCCCCCTGATGCTGCATACTGTATATGGGTTGCCTGGTGCTGCATACTGTATATGAGCCCCCTGATGCTGCATACTGTATATGAGCCCCCTGATGCTGCATACTGTACATGAGCCCCCTGATGCTGCATACTGTATATGGGTTCCCTGGTGCTGCATACTGTATATGGGCCCCCTGATGCTGCATACTGTACATGAGCCCCCTGATGCTGCATACTGTATATGGGTTCCCTGATGCTGCATACTGTATATGACCCCCCTGATGCTGCATACTGTATATGGGCCCCCTGATGTACATACTGTACATGAGCCTCCTGATGCTGCATACTGTATATGGGGCTCCTGATGCTGCATACTGTATATGAGCCCCCTGATGCTGTATACTGTATATGATCCCCCTGATGCTGCATACTGTATATGGGCCCCCTGATGCTGCATACTGTACATGAGCCCCCTGATGCTGCATACTGTATATGGGGCTCCTGATGCTGCATATTGTATATGAGCCTCCTGATGCTGCATACTGTATATGAGCCCCTGATGCTGCATACTGTATATGGGGCTCCTGATGCTGCATACTGTATATGGGGCTCCTGATGCTGCATATTGTATATGAGCCTCCTGATGCTGCATACTGTACATGAGCCCCCTGATGCTGCATACTGTATATGGGGCTCCTGATGCTGCATACTGTATATGAGCCCCTGATGCTGCATACTGTATATGAGCCCCCTGATGCTGAATACTGTATATGGGCCCCCTGATGCTGCATACTGTATATGAGCCTCCTGATGCTGCATACTGTATATGAGCCCCCTGATGCTGCATACTGTACATGAGCCCCCTGATGCTGCATACTGTATATGGGGCTCCTGATGCTGCATACTGTACATGAGCCCCCTGATGCTGCATACTGTATATGGGGCTCCTGATGCTGCATACTGTACATGAGCCCCTGATGCTGCATACTGTATATGAGCCCCCTGATGCTGCATACTGTATATGGGGCTCCTGATGCTGCATACTGTACATGAGCCCCCTGATGCTGCATACTGTATATGGGCCCCCTGATGCTACATACTGTGCATGAGCCCCCTGATGCTGCATACTGTATATGAGCCCCCTGATGCTGTATACTGTATATGGGCCCCCTGATGCTGTATACTGTATATGGGCCCCCTGATGCTGAATACTGTATATGGGCCCCATGATGCTGCATACTGTATATGAGCCCCCTGATGCTGCATACTGTACATGCGCCCCCTGATGCTGCATACTGTACATGAGCCCCCTGATGCTGCATTCTGTATATGGGCCCCCTGATGCTGCATACTGTATATGAGCCTCCTGATGCTGCATACTGTACATGAGCCTCCTGATGCTGCATACTGTACATGAGCCCCCTGATGCTGCATACTGTATATGGGTCTCCTGATGCTGCTTACTGTATATGGGGCTCCTGATGCTGCATACTGTATATGAGCCTCCTGATGCTGCATACTGTATATGGGCCCCCTGATGCTGCATACTGTATATGAGCCCCCTGATGCTGAATACTGTACATGAGCCCCCTGATGCTGCATACTGTATATGGGACTCCTGATGCTGCATACTGTATATGGGGCTCCTGATGCTGCATACTGTATATGAGCTCCTGATGCTGCATACTGTATATGAGCCTCCTGATGCTGCATACTGTATATGAGCCTCCTGATGCTGCATACTGTACATGAGCCCCCTGATGCTGCATACTGTATATGGGGCTCCTGATGCTGCATACTGTATATGGGGCTCCTGATGCTGCATACTGTACATGAGCCTCCTGATGCTGCATACTGTATATGGGCCCCCTGATGCTCCATACTGTACATGAGCCCCTGATGCTGCATACTGTATATGAGCCTCCTGATGCTGCATACTGTACATGAGCCTCCTGATGCTGCATACTGTACATGAGCCCCTGATGCTGCATACTGTATATGAGCCCCCTGATGCTGCATACTGTATATGATCCCCCCGATGCTGCATACTGTATATGAGCCTCCTGATGCTGCATACTGTACATGAGCCTCCTGATGCTGCATACTGTATATGGACCCCCTGATGCTGCATACTGTATATGAGCCCCCTGATGCTGAATACTGTATATGGGTCCCCTGATGCTGCATACTGTACATGAGCCCCTGATGCTGCATACTGTACATGGCCCCCCTGATGCTGCATACTATATATGAGCCCCTGATGCTGCATACTGTACATGAGCCCCCTGATGCTGCATACTGTACATGAGCCTCCTGATGCTGCATACTGTACATGAGCCCCCTGATGCTGCATACTGTATATGGGGCTCCTGATGCTGCATACTGTATATGAGCCCCCTGATGCTGCATACTGTACATGGGCCCCCTGATGCTGCATACTGTACATGAGCCCCCTGATGCTGCATACTGTACATGAGCCCCCTGATGCTGCATACTGTATATGGGGCTCCTGAAGCTGCATACTGTACATGAGCCCCTGATGCTGCATACTGTACATGAGCCCCTGATGCTGCATACTGTACATGAGCCCCCTGATGCTGCATACTGTATATGATCCCCCTGATGCTGCATACTGTATATGGGGCTCCTGATGCTGCATACTGTATATGAGCCTCCTGATGCTGCATACTGTACATGAGCCCCCTGATGCTACATACTGTATATGAGCCCCCTGATGCTGCATACTGTACATGAGCCCCCTGATGCTGCATACTGTATATGGGGCTCCTGATGCTGCATACTGTATATGAGCCCCCTGATGCTGAATACTGTATATGAGCCCCCTGATGCTGCATACTGTACATGAACCCCCTGATGCTGCATACTGTATATGAGCCCCCTGATGCTGCATACTGTATATGGGCCCCCTGATGCTGCATACTGTATATGAGCCCCCTGATGCTGCATACTGTATATGAGCCCCTTGATGCTGCATACTGTACATGAGCCCCCTGATGCTGCATACTGTATATGGGGCTCCTGATGCTGCATACTGTATATGAGCCCCCTGATGCTGCATACTGTATATGAGCCCCCTGATGCTGCATACTGTACATGAGCCCCCTGATGCTGCATACTGTATATGGGGCTCCTGATGCTGCATACTGTACATGAGCCCCCTGATGCTGCATACTGTATATGGGGCTCTTGATGCTGCATACTGTACATGAGCCCCCTGATGCTGCATAATGTATATGAGCCCCCTGATGCTGCATACTGTACATGAGCCCCCTGATGCTGCATACTGTATATGAGCCCCCTGATGCTGCATACTGTATATGAGCCCCCTGATGCTGCATACTGTATATGATCCCCCTGATGCTGCATACTGTATATGGGGCTCCTGATGCTGCATACTGTACATGAGCCTCCTGATGCTGCATACTGTATATGAGCCCCCTGATGCTGCATACTGTATATGGGGCTCCTGATGCTGCATACTGTATATGAGCCTCCTGATGCTGCATACTGTACATGAGCCCCCTGATGCTGCATACTGTACATGAGCCTCCTGATGCTGCATACTGTATATGAGCCCCCTGATGCTGCATACTGTATATGAGCCACTGATGCTGCATACTGTACATGAACCCCCTGATGCTGCATACTGTATATGAGCCCCCTGATGCTGCATACTGTATATGGGCCCCTGATGCTGCATACTGTATATGAGCCTCCTGATGCTGCATACTGTATATGAGCCCCCTGATGCTGCATACTGTACATGAGCCCCCTGATGCTGCATACTGTATATGAGCCTCCTGATGCTGCATACTGTATATGAGCCTCCTGATGCTGCATACTGTATATGGGCCCCCTGATGCTGCATACTGTACATGAGCCCCCTGATGCTGCATACTGTATATGGGGCTCCTGAAGCTGCATACTGTACATGAGCCCCCTGATGCTGCATACTGTATATGTGGCTCTTGATGCTGCATACTGTACATGAGCCCCCTGATGCTGCATACTGTATATGGGGATCCTGATGCTGCATACTGTACATGAGCCCCCTGATGCTGCATACTGTATATGGGCCCCCTGATGCTGCATATTGTACATGAGCCCCTGATGCTGCATACTGTATATGGGCCCCCTGATGCTGCATACTGTATATGGGCCCCCTGATGTTCCATACTGTACATGGAGCTCCTGATGCTGCATACTGTATATGAGCCCCCTGATGCTGCATACTGTATATGATCCCCCTGATGCTGCATACTGTACATGAGCCTCCTGATGCTGCATACTGTACATGAGCCTCCTGATGCTGCATACTGTATATGAGCCCCCTGATGCTGCATACTGTATATGGGGCTCCTGATGCTGCATACTGTATATGAGCCCCCTGATGCTGCATACTGTACATGAGCCTCCTGATGCTGCATACTGTACATGAGCCCCCTGATGCTGCATACTGCATATGGGGCTCCTGATGCTGCATACTGTATATGGGCCTCCTGATGCTGCATACTGTACATGGGACCCCTGATGCTGCATACTGTTTATGGGCCCCCTGATGCTGCATACTGTATATGAGCCCCCTGATGCTGTATACTGTATATGAGCCCCCTGATGCTGCATACTGTACATGAGCCCCCTGATGCTGCATACTGTATATGAGCCCCCTGATGCTGCATACTGTATATGAGCCCCCTGATGCTGTATACTGTACATGAGCCCCCTGATGCTGTATACTGTACATGAGCCTCCTGATGCTGCATACTGTACATGAGCCCCCTGATGCTGCATACTGTATATGGGGCTCCTGATGCTGCATACTGTATATGAGCCTCCTGATGCTGCATACTGTATATGAGCCACCTGATGCTGCATACTGTACATGAGCCCCCTGATGCTGCATACTGTATATGGGGCTCCTGATGCTGCATACTGTACATGAGCCTCCTGATGCTGCATACTGTACATGAGCCCCCTGATGCTGCATACTGTACATGAGCCTCCTGATGCTGCATACTGTACATGAGCCCCCTGATGCTGCATACTGTACATGAGCCCCCTGATGCTGCATACTGTATATGGGGCTCCTGATGCTGCATACTGTACATGAGCCTCCTGATGCTGCATACTGTATATGGGCCCCCTGATGCTCCATACTGTACATGAGCCCCTGATGCTGCATACTGTATATGGGCCTCCTGATGCTGCATACTGTACATGAGCCCCTGATGCTGCATACTGTACATGAGCCTCCTGATGCTGCATACTGTACATGAGCCCCCTGATGCTGCATACTGTATATGGGGCTCCTGATGCTGCATACTGTATATGGGGCTCCTGATGCTGCATACTGTACATGAGCCTCCTGATGCTGCATACTGTATATGGGCCCCCTGATGCTCCATACTGTACATGAGCCCCTGATGCTGCATACTGTGTATGGGCCTCCTGATGCTGCATACTGTATATGAGCCTCCTGATGCTGTATACTGTATATCGGTCCCCAGATGCTGCATACTGTACATGAGCCTCCTGATGCTGCATACTGTACATGAGCCTCCTGATGCTGCATACTGTACATGAGCCTCCTGATGCTGCATACTGTACATGGGCCCCCTGATGCTGCATACTGTATATGAGCCTCCTGATGCTGCATACTGTATATGGGGCTCCTGATGCTGCATACTGTATATGAGCCAACTGATGCTGCATACTGTACATGGGCCCCTGATGATGCACACTGTACATGAGCCTCCTGATGCTGTATACTGTATATGGGGCTCCTGATGCTGCATACTGTATATGATCCCCCTGATGCTGCATACTGTATATGGGGCTACTGATGCTGCATACTGTACATGAGCCCCCTGATGCTGCATACTGTATATGATCCCCCTGATGCTGCATACTGTATATGATCCCACTGATGCTGCATACTGTATATGGGGCTCCTGATGCTGCATACTGTACATGAGCCTCCTGATGCTGCATACTGTATATGATCCCCCTGATGCTGCATACTGTACATGAGCCCCCTGATGCTGCATACTGTATATGATCCCCCTGATGCTGCATACTGTATATGGGGCTCCTGATGCTGCATACTGTATATGAGCCTCCTGATGCTGCATACTGTACATGAGCCCCCTGATGCTACATACTGTATATGAGCCCCCTGATGCTGCATACTGTACATGAGCCCCCTGATGCTGCATACTGTATATGGGGCTCCTGATGCTGCATACTGTATATGAGCCCCCTGATGCTGAATACTGTATATGAGCCCCCTGATGCTGCATACTGTACATGAACCCCCTGATGCTGCATACTGTATATGAGCCCCCTGATGCTGCATACTGTATATGGGCCCCCTGATGCTGCATACTGTATATGAGCCCCCTGATGCTGCATACTGTATATGAGCCCCTTGATGCTGCATACTGTACATGAGCCCCCTGATGCTGCATACTGTATATGGGGCTCCTGATGCTGCATACTGTATATGAGCCCCCTGATGCTGCATACTGTATATGAGCCCCCTGATGCTGCATACTGTACATGAGCCCCCTGATGCTGCATACTGTATATGGGGCTCCTGATGCTGCATACTGTACATGAGCCCCCTGATGCTGCATACTGTATATGGGGCTCTTGATGCTGCATACTGTACATGAGCCCCCTGATGCTGCATACTGTATATGAGCCCCCTGATGCTGCATACTGTACATGAGCCCCCTGATGCTGCATACTGTATATGAGCCCCCTGATGCCGCATACTGTATATGAGCCCCCTGATGCTGCATACTGTACATGAGCCCCCTGATGCTGCATACTGTATATGGGCCCCCTGATGCTGCATATTGTACATGAGCCCCTGATGCTGCATACTGTATATGGGCCCCCTGATGCTGCATACTGTATATGGGCCCCCTGATGCTGCATACTGTACATGAGCCCCTGATGCTGCATACTGTATATGAGCCCCCTGATGCTGCATACTGTACATGGGCCCCCTGATGCTGCATACTGTACATGAGCCTCCTGATGCTGCATACTGTATATGAGCCCCCTGATGCTGCATACTGTACATGTGCCCCCTGATGCTGCATACTGTATATGGGGCTCCTGATGCTGCATACTGTACATGAGCCCCCTGATGCTGCATACTGTACATGGGCCCCCTGATGCTGCATACTGTACATGAGCCTCCTGATGCTGCATACTGTATATGAGCCCCCTGATGCTGCATACTGTACATGTGCCCCCTGATGCTGCATACTGTATATGGGCCTCCTGATGCTGCATACTGTATATGGGGCTCCTGATGCTGCATACTGTACATGAGCCTCCTGATGCTGCATACTGTATATGAGCCCCCTGATGCTGCATACTGTACATGTGCCCCCTGATGCTGCATACTGTATATGAGCCCCCTGATGCTGCATACTGTATATGGGGCTCCTGATGCTGCATACTGTATATGAGCCTCCTGATACTGCATACTGTACATGAGCCCCCTGATGCTGCATACAGTACATGGGCCCCCTGATGCTGCATACTGTACATGAGCCCCTGATGCTGCATACTGTATATGGGTCTACTGATGCTGCATACTGTACATGGGCTCCCTGATGCTGCATACTGTACATGAGCCCCCTGATGCTGCATACTGTATATGGGGCTCCTGATGCTGCATACTGTATATGAGACCCTAACGCTGCATACTGTATATGGGCCCCCTGATGCTGCATACTGTACATGAGCCTCCTGATGCTGCATACTGTATATGGGCCCCCTGATGCTGCATACTGTACATGAGCCTCCTGATGCTGCATACTGTATATGGGGCTCCTGATGTTGCATACTGTACATGAGCCCCCTGATGCTGCATACTGTACATGAGCCCCCTGATGCTGAATACTGTACATGAGCCTCCTGATGCTGCATACTGTATATGGGCCCCCTGATGCTGCATACTGTACATGAGCCTCCTGATGCTGCATACTGTATATGGGGCTCCTGATGCTGCATACTGTATATGAGACCCTGACGCTGCATACTGTATATGGGCCCCCTGATGCTGCATACTGTACATGAGCCTCCTGATGCTGCATACTGTATATGGGCCCCCTGATGCTGCATACTGTACATGAGCCTCCTGATGCTGCATACTGTATATGGGGCTCCTGATGCTGCATACTGTACATGAGCCCCCTGATGCTGCATACTGTACATGAGCCCCCTGATGCTGAATACTGTACATGAGCCCCTGATGCTGCATACTGTATATGGGCCCCCTGATGCTGCATACTGTATATGAGCCTCCTGATGCTGCATACTGTACATGAGCCCCTGATGCTGCATACTGTATATGGGGCTCCTGATGCTGCATACTGTATATGAGCCCCCTGATGCTGCATACTGTATATGGGCCCCCTGATGCTGCATACTGTATATGGGCCCCCTGATGCTGCATACTGTATATGAGCCCCTTGATGCTGCATACTGTATATGAGCCCCCTGATGCTGCATACTGTACATGAGCCTCCTGATGCTGTATACTGTATATGGGCCCCCTGATGCTGCATACTGTATATGGGGCTCCTGATGCTGCATACTGTACATGAGCCTCCTGATGCTGCATACTGTACATGAGCCTCCTGATGCTGCATACTGTATATGAGCCCCCTGATGCTGCATACTGTATATGAGCCCCCTGATGCTGCATACTGTATATGAGCCCCCTGATGCTGCATACTGTACATGAGCCTCCTGATGCTGTATACTGTATTTGGGCCCCCTGATGCTGCATACTGTATATGGACCCCCTGATGCTGTATACTGTATATAGCCCCCCCTGATGCTGCATATTGTACATGGGCCCCCTGATGCTGCATACTGTATATGAGCCTCCTGATGCTGCATACTGTATATGGGCCCCCTGATGCTGCATACTGTACATGAGCCTCCTGATGCTGCATACTGTATATGGACCCCCTGATGCTGTATACTGTATATAGCCCCCCCTGATGCTGCATATTGTACATGGGCCCCCTGATGCTGCATACTGTACATGAGCCTCCTGATGCTGCATACTGTACATGAGCCCCCTGATGCTGCATACTGTACATGAGCCCCCTGATGCTGCATACTGTATATGGGCCTCCTGATGCTGCATACTGTACATGTGACTCCTGATGCTGCATACTGTATATGAGCCTCCTGATGCTGCATACTGTATATGAGCCCCCAGATGCTGCATACTGTATATGAGCCCGCTGATGCTGAATACTGTATATGGGCCCCCTGATGCTGCATACTGTATATGAGCCTCCTGATGCTGCATACTGTATTTGAGCCCCCTCATGCTGCATACTGTATATGAGCCTCCTGATGCTGCATACTGTATTTGAGCCCCCTGATGCTGCATACTGTACATGAGCCCCCTGATGCTGCATACTGTACATGAGCCCCCTGATGCTGCATACTGTATATGAGCCCGCTGATGCTGCATACTGTACATGAGCCCCCTGATGCTGCATACTGTATATGAGCCCCCTGATGCTGCATACTGTATATGAGCCCCCTGATGCTGCATACTGTATATGAGCCTCCTGATGCTGCATACTGTATTTGAGCCCCCTGATGCTGCATACTGTACATGAGCCCCCTGATGCTGCATACTGTATATGGGGCTCCTGATGCTGCATACTGTACATGAGCCCCCTGATGCTGCATACTGTATATGAGCCCCCTGATGCTGCATACTGTATATGAGCCCCCTGATGCTGCATACTGTATATGAGCCCCCTGATGCTGCATACTGTATATGGGGCTCCTTATGCTGCATACTGTACATGAGCCCCCTGATGCTGCATACTGTATATGGGCCCCCTGATGCTGCATACTGTATATGGGGCTCCTGATGCTGCATACTGTACATGAGCCCCCTGATGCTGCATACTGTATATGAGCCCCCTGATGCTGCATACTGTATATGGGGCTCCTGATGCTGCATACTGTACATGAGCCTCCTGATGCTGCATACTGTATATGGGCCCCCTGATGCTGCATACTGTACATGAGCCCCTGATGCTGCATACAGTATATGGGGCTCCTGGTGGTGCATACTGTACATGAGCCTCCTGATGCTGCATACTGTATATGAGCCCCCTGATGCTGCATACTGTATATGGGGCTCCTGATGCTGCATACTGTATATGAGCCCCCTGATGCTGCATACTGTATATGGGGCTCCTGATGCTGCATACTGTACATGAGCCCCCTGATGCTGCATACTGTATATGGTCCCCCTGATGCTGCATACTGTACATGAGCCCCTGATGCTGCATACTGTACATGAGCCTCCTGATGCTGCATACTGTATATGGGCCCCCTGATGCTGCATACTGTACATGAGCCCCTGATGCTGCATACTGTACATGAGCCTCCTGATGCTGCATACTGTATATGGGGCTCCTGATGCTGCATACTGTACATGAGCCCCTGATGCTGCATACTGTACATGAGCCTCCTGATGCTGCATACTGTATATGGGCCCCCTGATGCTCCATACTGTACATGAGCCCCTGATGCTGCATACTGTATATGGGGCTCCTGATGCTGCATACTGTACATGAGCCCCCTGATGCTGCATACTGTACATGGGCCCCCTGATGCTGCATACTGTATATGAGCCCCCTGATGCTGCATACTGTACATGAGCCTCCTGATGCTGCATACTGTATATGGGGCTCCTGATGCTGCATACTGTATATGAGTGCCCTGATGCTGCATACTGTATATGAGCCCCCTGATGCTGCATACTGTACATGGGCCCCCTGATGCTTAATACTGTATATGAGCCCCCTGATGCTGCATACTGTATATGAGCCCCCTGATGCTGCATACTGTACATGAGCCCCTGATGCTGCATACTGTATATGGGGCTCCTGATGCTGCATACTGTACATGAGCCCCCTGATGCTGCATACTGTACATGGGCCCCCTGATGCTGCATACTGTACATGAGCCTCCTGATGCTGCATACTGTATATGGGGCTCCTGATGCTGCATACTGTATATGGGCCCCTGATGCTGTATACTGTACATGAGCCTCCTGATGCTGCATACTGTATATGAGCCCCCTGATGCTGCATACTGTACATGAGCCCCCTGATGCTGCATACTGTACATGGGCCCCCTGATGCTGCATACTGTACATGAGCCTCCTGATGCTGCATACTGTATATGGGGCTCCTGATGCTGCATACTGTATATGGGCCCCTGATTCTGTATACTGTACATGAGCCCCCTGATGCTGCATACTGTATATGGGGCTCCTGATGCTGTATACTGTACATGAGCCTCCTGATGCTGCATACTGTACATGAGCCTCTGATGCTGTATACTGTACATGAGCCCCCTGATGCTGCATACTGTACATGAGCCCCTGATGCTGCATACTGTATATGAGCCCCCTGATGCTGCATACTGTACATGAGCCTCCTGATGCTGCATACTGTATATGGGCCTCCTGATGCTGCATACTGTATATGGGCCTCCTGATGCTGCATACTGTACATGAGCCCCTGATGCTGCATACTGTATATGAGCCCCCTGATGCTGCATACTGTATATGAGCCTCCTGATGCTGCATACTGTATATGAGCCTCCTGATGCTGCATACTGTATATGAGCCTCCTGATGCTGCATACTGTATATGGGCCCCTGATGCTGCATACTGTACATGAGCCCCCTGATGCTGCATACTGTACATGAGCCCCCTGATGCTGAATACTGTACATGAGCCCCTGATGCTGCATACTGTATATGGGCCCCCTGATGCTGCATACTGTATATGAGCCTCCTGATGCTGCATACTGTATATGATCCCCCTGATGCTGCATACTGTATATGAGCCCCCTGATGCTGCATACTGTATATGGGCCCCCTGATGCTGCATACTGTACATGAGCCTCCTGATGCTGCATACTGTACATGAGCCTCCTGATGCTGCATACTGTATATGAGCCCCCTGATGCTGCATACTGTATATGAGCCCCATGATGCTGCATATTGTATATGGGGCCCCTGATGCTGCATACTGTATATGGGGCTCCTGATGCTGCATACGGTATATGGGGCTCCTGATGCTGCATACTGTATATGAGCCCCTGATGCTGAATACTGTACATGAGCCCCCTGATGCTGAATACTGTACATGAGCCCCCTGATGCTGAATACTGTACATGAGCCCCTGATGCTGCATACTGTATATGAGCCTCCTGATGCTGCATACTGTATATGGGGCTCCTGATGCTGCATACTGTATATGAGCCCCCTGATGCTACATACTGTATATGAGCCCCCTGATGCTGAATACTGTATATGAGCCCCCTGATGCTGCATACTGTATATGAGCCTCCTGATGCTGCATACTGTATATGGGGCTCCTGATGCTGCATACTGTATATGTGCCCCCTGATGCTACATACTGTATATGAGCCTCCTGATGCTGCATACTGTATATGAGCCCCCCGATGCTGCATACTGTATATGAGCCCCCCGATGCTGCATACTGTATATGAGCCCCCTGATGCTGCATACTGTATATGAGCCTCCTGATGCTGCATACTGTACATGAGCCCACTGATGCTGCATACTGTATATGGGCCTCCTGATGCTTCATACTGTATATGGGCCTCCTGATGCTGCATACTGTATATGAGCCCCCTGATGCTGCATACTGTATATGGGCCTCCTGATGCTGCATACTGTATATGAGCCCCCTGATGCTGCATACTGTATATGGGGCTCCTGATGCTGCATACTGTATATGAGCCCCCTGATGCTGCATACTGTATATGATCCCCCTGATGCTGCATACTGTATATGGGGCTCCTGATGCTGCATACTGTACATGAGCCTCCTGATGCTGCATACTGTACATGGCCCCCTGATGCTGCATACTGTGCATGAGCCCGCTGATGCTGCATACTGTACATGAGCCCCCTGATGCTGCATACTGTACATGAGCCTCCTGATGCTGCATACTGTATATGATCCCCCTGATGCTGCATACTGTACATGGGGCTCCTGATGCTGCATACTGTATATGAGCCCCCTGATGCTGCATACTGTATATGAGCCCCCTGATGCTGCATACTGTACATGGCCCCCTGATGCTGCATACTGTGCATGAGCCCCCTGATGCTGAATACTGTATATGGGCCCCCTGATGCTGCATACTGTGCATGAGCCCCCTGATACTGAATACTGTATATGAGCCCCCTGATGCTGCATACTGTATATGAGCCCCCTGATGCTGCATACTGTACATGAGCCCCTGATGCTGCATACTGTATATGGGGCTCCTGATGCTGCATACTGTACATGAGCCCCCTGATGCTGCATACTGTACATGGGCCCCCTGATGCTGCATACTGTACATGAGCCTCCTGATGCTGCATACTGTATATGGGCCCCCTGATGCTGCATACTGTATATGAGCCCCCTGATGCTGCATACTGTACATGAGCCCCCTGATGCTGCATACTGTATATGGGGCTCCTGATGCTGCATACTGTATATGGGCCCCTGATGCTGTATACTGTACATGAGCCTCATGATGCTGCATACTGTATATGAGCCCCCTGATGCTGCATACTGTACATGAGCCCCCTGATGCTGCATACTGTACATGGGCCCCCTGATGCTGCATACTGTACATGAGCCTCCTGATGCTGCATACTGTATATGAGCCCCCCGATGCTGCATACTGTATATGGGCCCCCTGATGCTGCATACTGTATATGGGGCTCCTGATGCTGCATACTGTATATGAGCCCCCTGATGCTGCATACTGTATATGATCCCCCTGATGCTGCATACTGTATATGAGCCCCCCGATGCTGCATACTGTATATGAGCCCCCCGATGCTGCATACTGTATATGGGCCCCCTGATGCTGCATACTGTATATGGGGCTCCTGATGCTGCATACTGTATATGAGCCCCCTGAAGCTGCATACTGTATATGATCCCCCTGATGCTGCATACTGTATATGGGGCTCCTGATGCTGCATACTGTACATGAGCCTCCTGATGCTGCATACTGTACATGGCCCCCTGATGCTGCATACTGTACATGAGCCTCCTGATGCTGCATACTGTATATGAGACCCCTGATGCTGCATACTGTATATGAGCCCCCTGATGCTGCATACTGTACATGAGCCTCCTGATGCTGCATACTGTATATGAGCCCCCTGATGCTGCATACTGTATATGAGCCCCCTGATGCTGCATACTGTATATGAGCCCCCTGATGCTGCATACTGTACATGGCCCCCTGATGCTGCATACTGTGCATGAGCCCCCTGATGCTGAATACTGTATATGGGCCCCCTGATGCTGCATACTGTGCATGAGCCCCCTGATACTGAATACTGTATATGAGCCCCCTGATGCTGCATACTGTATATGAGCCTCCTGATGCTGCATACTGTATATGAGCCCCCTGATGCTGCATACTGTACATGAGCCCCCTGATGCTGAATACTGTATATGGGCCCCCTGATGCTGCATACTGTATATGGGCCCCCTGATGCTGAATACTGTATATGGGCCCCCTGATGCTGCATACTGTATATGGGGCTCCTGATGCTGCATACTGTATATGGGTCCCCTGATGCTGCATACTGTACATGAGCCCCCTGATGCTGAATACTGTATATGGGGCTCCTGATGCTGCATACTGTACATGAGCCCCCTGATGCTGAATACTGTATATGGGCCCCCTGATGCTGCATACTGTATATGAGCCTCCTGATGCTGAATACTGTATATGGGGCTCCTGATGCTGCATACTGTATATGAGCCCCTGATGCTGCATAATGTATATGAGCCCCCTGATGATGCATACTGTACATGAGCCCCCTGATGCTGCATACTGTATATGAGCCCCCTGATGCTGCATACTGTATATGATCCCCCTGATGCTGCATACTGTATATGGGGCTCCTGATGCTGCATACTGTACATGAGCCTCCTGATGCTGCATACTGTACATGGCCCCCTGATGCTGCATACTGTGCATGAGCCCGCTGATGCTGCATACTGTACATGAGCCCCCTGATGCTGCATACTGTACATGAGCCTCCTGATGCTGCATACTGTATATGATCCCCCTGATGCTGCATACTGTACATGGGGCTCCTGATGCTGCATACTGTATATGAGCCCCCTGATGCTGCATACTGTATATGAGCCCCCTGATGCTGCATACTGTACATGGCCCCCTGATGCTGCATACTGTGCATGAGCCCCCTGATGCTGAATACTGTATATGGGCCACCTGATGCTGCATACTGTGCATGAGCCCCCTGATACTGAATACTGTATATGAGCCCCCTGATGCTGCATACTGTATATGAGCCCCCTGATGCTGCATACTGTACATGAGCCCCTGATGCTGCATACTGTATATGGGGCTCCTGATGCTGCATACTGTACATGAGCCCCCTGATGCTGCATACTGTACATGGGCCCCCTGATGCTGCATACTGTACATGAGCCTCCTGATGCTGCATACTGTATATGGGCCCCCTGATGCTGCATACTGTATATGAGCCCCCTGATGCTGCATACTGTACATGAGCCCCCTGATGCTGCATACTGTATATGGGGCTCCTGATGCTGCATACTGTATATGGGCCCCTGATGCTGTATACTGTACATGAGCCTCATGATGCTGCATACTGTATATGAGCCCCCTGATGCTGCATACTGTACATGAGCCCCCTGATCCTGCATACTGTACATGGGCCCCCTGATGCTGCATACTGTACATGAGCCTCCTGATGCTGCATACTGTATATGAGCCCCCCGATGCTGCATACTGTATATGGGCCCCCTGATGCTGCATACTGTATATGGGGCTCCTGATGCTGCATACTGTATATGAGCCCCCTGATGCTGCATACTGTATATGATCCCCCTGATGCTGCATACTGTATATGAGCCCCCCGATGCTGCATACTGTATATGAGCCCCCCGATGCTGCATACTGTATATGGGCCCCCTGATGCTGCATACTGTATATGGGGCTCCTGATGCTGCATACTGTATATGAGCCCCCTGAAGCTGCATACTGTATATGATCCCCCTGATGCTGCATACTGTATATGGGGCTCCTGATGCTGCATACTGTACATGAGCCTCCTGATGCTGCATACTGTACATGGCCCCCTGATGCTGCATACTGTGCATGAGCCCGCTGATGCTGCATACTGTACATGAGCCTCCTGATGCTGCATACTGTATATGAGCCCCCTGATGCTGCATACTGTATATGAGCCCCCTGATGCTGCATACTGTACATGAGCCTCCTGATGCTGCATACTGTATATGAGCCCCCTGATGCTGCATACTGTATATGAGCCCCCTGATGCTGCATACTGTATATGAGCCCCCTGATGCTGCATACTGTACATGGCCCCCTGATGCTGCATACTGTGCATGAGCCCCCTGATGCTGAATACTGTATATGGGCCCCCTGATGCTGCATACTGTGCATGAGCCCCCTGATACTGAATACTGTATATGAGCCCCCTGATGCTGCATACTGTATATGAGCCTCCTGATGCTGCATACTGTATATGAGCCCCCTGATGCTGCATACTGTACATGAGCCCCCTGATGCTGAATACTGTATATGGGCCCCCTGATGCTGCATACTGTATATGGGCCCCCTGATGCTGAATACTGTATATGGGCCCCCTGATGCTGCATACTGTATATGGGGCTCCTGATGCTGCATACTGTATATGGGTCCCCTGATGCTGCATACTGTACATGAGCCTCCTGATGCTGAATACTGTATATGGGGCTCCTGATGCTGCGTACTGTACATGAGCCCCCTGATGCTGAATACTGTATATGGGCCCCCTGATGCTGCATACTGTATATGAGCCTCCTGATGCTGAATACTGTATATGGGGCTCCTGATGCTGCATACTGTATATGAGCCCCTGATGCTGCATAATGTATATGAGCCCCCTGATGATGCATACTGTACATGAGCCCCCTGATGCTGCATACTGTATATGAGCCCCCTGATGCTGCATACTGTACATGGGCCTCCTGATGCTGCATACTGTATATGAGCCCCCTGATGCTGCATACTGTATATGGGGCTCCTGATGCTGCATACTGTATATGAGCCCACTGATGCTGCATACTGTATATGGGGCTCCTGATGCTGCATACTGTATATGAGCCCACTGATGCTGCATACTGTATATGGGGCTCCTGATGCTGCATACTGTATATGAGCCTCCTGATGCTGCATACTGTATATGAGCCCCTGATGCTGCATACTGTATATGAGCCCCCTGATGCTGCATACTGTATATGAGCCCCCTGATGCTGCATACTGTATATGAGCCCCTGATGCTGCATACTGTATATGAGCCCCCTGATGATGCATACTGTACATGAGCCCCCTGATGCTGCATACTGTATATGAGCCCCCTGATGCTGCATACTGTATATGAGCCCCCTGATGCTGCATACTGTATATGGGGCTCCTGATGCTGCATACTGTATATGAGCCCACTGATGCTGCATACTGTATATGGGGCTCCTGATGCAGCATACTGTATATGAGCCCCCCGATGCTGCATACTGTATATGGGGCTCCTAATGCTGCATACTGTATATGAGCCCCCTGATGCTGAATACTGTATATGGGGCTCCTGATGCTGAATACTGTATATGGGCCCCCTGATGCTGCATACTGTACATGAGCCTCTTGATGCAGCATACTGTACATGAGCCTCCTGATGCTGCATACTGTACATGGACCCCTGATGCTGCATACTGTATATGATCCCCCTGATGCTGCATACTGTATATGGACCCCCTGATGCTGTATACTATACATGGGCCCCCTGATGCTACATACTGTATATGAGCCCCCTGATGCTGCATACTGTACATGAGCCCCTGATGCTGCATACTGTATATGAGCCCCCTGATGCTGCATACTGTATATGAGCCCCTGATGCTGCATACTGCATATGAGCCCCCTGATGATGCATACTGTACATGAGCCCCCTGATGCTGCATACTGTACATGGGCCCCTGATGCTGCATACTGTATATGATCCCCCTGATGCTGCATACTGTACATGGGCCTCCTGATGCTGCATACTGTATATGATCCCCCTGATGCTGCATACTGTATATGGACCCCCTGATGCTGCATACTGTATATGAGCCCCCTGATGCTGCATACTGTATATGAGCCCCCTGATGCTGCATACTGTATATGGGGCTCCTGATGCTGCATACTGTATATGAGCCCCCTGATGCTGCATACTGTACATGAGCCCCCTGATGCTGCATACTGTATATGGGCCCCCTGATGCTGCATACTGTATATGAGGCTCCTGATGCTGCATACTGTATATGAGCCCCCTGATGCTGCATACTGTATATGGGGCTCCTGATGCTACATACTGTATATGAGCCCCCTGATGCTGCATACTGTATATGGGGCTTCTGATGCTGCATACTGTATATGAGCCCCCTGATGCTGCATACTGTACATGAGCCCCCTGATGCTGCATACTGTATATGGGCCCCCTGATGCTGCATACTGTATATGAGCCTCCTGATGCTGCATACTGTATATGAGCCCCCTGATGCTGCATACTGTATATGGGGCTCCTGATGCTACATACTGTATATGAGCCCCCTGATGCTGCATACTGTATATGGGGCTCCTGATGCTGAATACTGTATATGAGCCCCTGATGCTGCATACTGTATATGAGCCCCCTGATGCTGCATACTGTACATGAGCCCCCTGATGCTGCATACTGTACATGAGCCTCCTGATGCTGCATACTGTATATGGGGCTCCTGATGCTGCATACTGTACATGGAGCTCCTGATGCTGCATACTGTACATGAGCCCCTGATGCTGCATACTGTACATGAGCCCCCTGATGCTGTATACTGTATATGGGGCTCCTGATGCTGCATACTGTACATGAGCCCCCTGATGCTGCATACTGTACATGAGCCCCTGATGCTGCATACTGTACATGAGCCCCTGATGCTGCATACTGTACATGAGCCCCCTGATGCTGTATACTGTATATGGGCTCCCTGATGCTGCATACTGTATATGATCCCCCTGATGCTGCATACTGTACATGAGCCCCTGATGCTGCATACTGTACATGAGCCTCCTGATGCTTCATACTGTACATGAGCCCCTGATGCTGCATACTGTACATGAGCCTCTGATGCTGCATACTGTACATGAACCCCCTGATGCTGTATACTGTACATGAGCCCCCTGATTCTGCATAATGTACATGAGCCCCCTGATGCTGTATACTGTATTTGGGCTCCCTGATGCTGCATACTGTATATGGGCCCCCTGATGCTGCATACTGTACATGAGCCACCTGATGCTGCATACTGTATATGGGCCTCCTGATGCTGCATACTGTACATGAGCCTCCTGATGCTGCATACTGTACATGAGCCCCCTGATGCTGCATACTGTATATGGGCCTCCTGATGCTGCATACTGTATATGAGCCCCCTGATGCTGCATACTGTATATGAGCCTCCTGATGCTGCATACTGTATATGAGCCCCCTGATGCTGCATACTGTATATGAGCCCCCTGATGCTGCATACTGTATATGAGCCCCCTGATGCTGTATACTGTATATGGGCCCCCTGATGCTGCATCCTGTACATGAGCCCCCTGATGCTGTATACTGTATATGGGCCCCCTGATGCTGCATACTGTACATGTGCCCCCTGATGCTGCATACTGTACATGGGTCCCCTGATGCTGCTTACTGTATATGAGCCCCCTGATGCTGCATACTGTATATGAGCCCCCTGATGCTGTATACTGTACATGATCCCCCTGATGCTGCATACTGTACATGAGCCTCCTGATGCTGCATACTGTATATGAGCCTCCTGATGCTGCATACTGTATATGAGCCCCCTGATGCTGCATACTGTACATGAGCCTCCTGATGCTGCATACTGTATATGGGGCTCCTGATGCTGTATACTGTACATGATCCCCCTGATGCTGCATACTGTATATGAGCCTCCTGATGCTGCATACTGTATATGAGCCCCCTGATGCTGTATACTGTACATGAGTCTCCTGATGCTGCATACTGTACATGAGCCCCCTGATGCTGCATACTGTATATGAGCCCCTGATGCTGTATACTGTATATGAGCCCCCTGATGCTGCATACTGTACATGAGCCCCTGATGATGTATACTGTATATGAGCCTCCTGATGCTGTATACTGTATATGGGGCTCCTGATGCTGCATACTGTACATGAGCCCCCTGATGCTGCATACTGTACATGAGCCTCCTGATGCTGTATACTGTATATGAGCCTCCTGATGCTGTATACTGTATATGGGGCTCCTGATGCTGCATACTGTACATGAGCCTCCTGATGCTGCATACTGTATATGAGCCCCCTGATGCTGCATACTGTATATGAGCCTCCTGATGCTGCATACTGTATATGGGCCCCCTCATGCTGCATACTGTATATGAGCCCCCTGATGCTGCATACTGTACATGAGCCTCCTGATGCTGCATACTGTACATGAGCCTCCTGATGCTGCATACTGTATATGAGCCCCCTGATGCTGCATACTGTACATGAGCCCCTGATGCTGCATACTGTATATGAGCCTCCTGATGCTGCATACTGTATATGGGCCCCCTGATGCTGCATACTGTATATGAGCCCCCTGATGCTGCATACTGTACATGAGCCTCCTGATGCTGCATACTGTACATGATCCCCCTGATGCTGCATACTGTACATGAGCTCCTGATGCTGCATACTGTACATGAGCCTCCTGATGCTGCATACTGTATATGAGGCTCCTGATGCTGCATACTGTACATGAGCCTCCTGATGCTGTATACTGTATATGGGGCTCCTGATGCTGCATACTGTACATGAGCCCCCTGATGCTGAATACTGTACATGAGCCTCCTGATGCTGCATACTGTATATGAGCCTCCTGATGCTGCATACTGTACATGAGCCTCCTGATGCTGCATACTGTACATGAGCCTCCTGATGCTGCATACTGTACATGAGCCTCCTGATGCTGCATACTGTACATGAGCCTCCTGATGCTGCATACTGTATATGGGCCCCCTGATGCTGCATACTGTATATGAGCCCCCTGATGCTGCATACTGTACATGAGCCTCCTGATGCTGCATACTGTACATGATCCCCCTGATGCTGCATACTGTACATGAGCTCCTGATGCTGCATACTGTACATGAGCCTCCTGATGCTGCATACTGTATATGAGCCTCCTGATGCTGCATACTGTATATGAGGCTCCTGATGCTGCATACTGTACATGAGCCTCCTGATGCTGTATACTGTATATGGGGCTCCTGATGCTGCATACTGTACATGAGCCCCCTGATGCTGAATACTGTACATGAGCCTCCTGATGCTGCATACTGTATATGAGCCTCCTGATGCTGCATACTGTACATGAGCCCCCTGATGCTGCATACTGTACATGAGCCTCCTGATGCTGCATACTGTATATGGACCCCCTGATGCTGCATACTGTATATGAGCCTCCTGATGCTGCATACTGTACATGAGCCCCCTGATGCTGCATACTGTACATGAGCCCCTGATGCTGCATACTGTATATGAGCCCCCTGATGCTGCATACTGTATATGGGCCTCCTGATGCTGCATACTGTACATGAGCCCCTGATGCTGCATACTGTACATGGGCCTCCTGATGCTGCATACTGTATATGGACCCCCTGATGCTGCATACTGTACATGGGCCTCCTGATGCTGCATACTGTACACTGGCCCCCTGATGCTGCATACTGTCTATGAGCCCCTGATGCTGCATACTGTACATGAGCCCATGATGCTGCATACTGTACATGAGCCCCCTGATGCTGCATAATGTATATGATCCCCCTGATGCTGCATACTGTATATGGGCCTCCTGATGCTGCATACTGTATATGAGCCCCCTGATGCTGCATACTGTATATGAGCCCCCTGATCCTGCATACTGTATATGGACCCCCTGATGCTGCATACTGTACATGGGCCCCCTGATGCTGCATACTGTATATGAGCCCCCTGGTGCTGCATACTGTATATGGGTCCCCTGATGCTGAATACTGTATATGAGCCCCTTGATGCTGCATACTGTATATGAGCCCCCTGATGCTGCATACTGTATATGAGCCTCCTGATGCTGCATACTGTATATGGGCCTCCTGATGCTGCATACTGTACATGAGCCCCCTGATGCTGTATACTGTACATGAGCCCCCTGATGCTGCATACTGTACATGGAGCTCCTGATGCTGCATACTGTACATGAGCCCCTGATGCTGCATACTGTATATGATCCCCCTGATGCTGCATACTGTACATGAGCCCCTGATGCTGCATACTGTATATGAGCCCCCTGATGCTGCATACTGTATATGATCCCCCTGATGCTGCATACTGTACATGAGCCCCTGATGCTGCATACTGTACATGAGCCCCTGATGCTGCATACTGTATATGAGCCTCCTGATGCTGCATACTGTATATGAGTCTCCTGATGCTGTATACTGTATATGGGGCTCCTGATGCTGCATACTGTACATGAGCCCCCTGATGCTGCATACTGTATATGAGCCCCCTGATGCTGCATACTGTACATGAGCCTCCTGATGCTGCATACTGTATATGAGCCCCCTGATGCTGCATACTGTACATGAGCCCCCTGATGCTGCATACTGTACATGAGCCTCCTGATGCTGCATACTGTATATGAGCCCCCCGATGCTGCATACTGAACATGAGCCCCCTGATGCTGAATACTGTACATGAGCCCCCTGATGCTGCATACTGTACATGAGCCCCCTGATGCTGCATACTGTACATGAGCCCCCTGATGCTGCATACTGTACATGAGCCTCCTGATGCTGCATACTGTATATGAGCCCCCTGATGCTGCATACTGTACATGAGCCCCCTGATGCTGCATACTGTACATGAGCCTCCTGATGCTGCATACTGTATATGAGCCCCCCGATGCTGCATACTGTACATGAGCCCCCTGATGCTGCATATTGTATATGAGCCCCCTGATGCTGCATACTGTACATGAGCCTCCTGATGCTGCATACTGTACATGAGCCCCCTGATGCTGCATACTGTATATGAGCCCCCTGATGCTGCATACTGTATATGAGCCCCCTGATGCTGTATACTGTATATGGGGCTCCTGATGCTGCATACTGTATATGGGTCTCCTGATGCTGCATACTGTACATGAGCCCCTGATGCTGCATACTGTACATGAGCCCCCTGATGCTGCATACTGTACATGAGCCCCCTGATGCTGCATACTGTACATGAGCCCCCTGATGCTGCATACTGTACATGATCCCCCTGATGCTGCATACTGTACATGGGCCCCCTGATGGTGCATACTGTATATGGGGCTCCTGATGCTGTATGCAGTATATGAGCTCCTGATGCTGCATACTGTATATGGGCCCCCTGATGCTGCATACTGTACATGGCCCTCCTGATGCTGCATACTGTACATGGGCCCCCTGATGCTGCATACTGTACATGAGCCCCCTGATGCTGCATACTGTATATGAGCCCCCTGATGCTGCATACTGTACATGAGCCCCCTGATGCTGCATACTGTACATGAGCCTCCTGATGCTGCATACTGTACATGGGCCCCCTGATGCTGCATACTGTACATGAGCCCCCTGATGCTGCATACTGTACATGAGCCTCCTGATGCTGCATACTGTACATGAGCCTCCTGATGCTGCATACTGTACATGAGCCTCCTGATGCTGCATACTGTATATGGGTCCCCTGATGCTGCATACTGTACACGAGCCTCCTGATGCTGCATACTGTACATGGGCCCCCTGATGCTGCACACTGTATATGATCCCCCTGATGCTGCATACTGTATATGATCCCCCTGATGCTGTATACTGTATATGGGGCTCCTGATGCTGCATACTGTATATGGACCCCTGATGCTGCATACTGTATATGGGTCTCCTGATGCTGCATACTGTACATGAGCCCCTGATGCTGCATACTGTACATGAGCCCCCTGATGCTGCATACTGTACATGAGCCCCCTGATGCTGCATATGTGGCACCCCAGAGGTCTGGTTTCCACAGTAACAGCCATGTTATGTCTGAGAGCAGGTGGGAGGTCTCTTGGTCAGGGATCCTGTGCATGCCACACCTCCTGCCCAGTCCTGGGAGGGGAAGAACTTCCCCTATATAAACCTAGGGCTGAGGCAGGGTTAGTGAGTAGAGAAGAAGCAGAGAAAAGAAGCAAATATAGGAAGAAACAACAGGAGCTCTGTGGGAGCAGTGTTACAAGGAGTCAGGGGCTGGCAGCTGCAGAGCTCGCCCTGACTGGGAAGCTATCACCGGACCCGGAGTCCGAGGCTGTGGGGACTAACTCCTATCCAGCAGCAGAAACCGACCGGCAGGGGATTGCAGGTCCTCTGGCCCAGAAACCCGAAGGCACGGTCACACGCGTGGGACCAGCACCGCCGTCGTGGAGCGGAAGCTACTAGAAGGCCCCGAGTCACCGGCCATACGGGTGAGCACCACACGGTACACTCAGGGACGTGGGCTACTTATACCCGCCTCTAGCAAGGTAGCCAGAAGAGTATCGTTAGTTTGGGAGGTCTACAACTCCGCCTGGCCAGGGGAGATCCCATCTGCTCAAGGACTGACCAGGCCCCAATCGCTAGCCAGTACTCCGGGAGGGTCTATCTTTGTCACCAGTAAAGACCCTGAACTACACAGTACCGTCTCCGAGTGGTTCCTGCTACCCCCATGATCTACGTCGGCTGCCCTGAGGCCATACCCCTCCCGTTGGGGGTTATACTATCACGCTGCACAATCCTACCACCGGCCTCAGCGGTCTGCCCTGCAGCAGCAGCTCCCTGGCTGCACTCAACGGGTGGCGTAGTCGTCCAACATCTACCGCTAAAACAGCGCCACTTAGTCTGACTCCCTGGGCACGGACCGGATCACCGCCACGAGACTACAACCCTCAACAGATCCGGCTCCGGGTAAGCTCCCGCGTGCGCAACGCAGCGCGACACAGGCCCAGGGGCGCGTCATCTTTTGGCGTAGTCGGCAGGATCTCGTGCCCGCAACCACCGGGTACTGCGTGCCTGAAAAAGACTGTGAAAACTTACCCGTGGTGAAGATTCCCGCCATCCGGCGCCATCTTCCGCTTTCTTCCCGCCATCGGTGGAGTTTTCCCGCCATCCGGCGCCATCTTCGGCCTTCTTCCCGCCATCCGTGGAGTTTTCCCGCCATTGGACGCCATCTTGAGGACGCCGCGCGGTAAGAAGAGGGGCGTGGACTCCGAAAACGCACGAGAACTGAAGCCCCGCCTCACGTCCGGACGTTGCGTAAGGTCCTGGAAGGAGCCCAGCAGACGCCGACGTCACAGGAGCGCGACGGAAGGTCCTCAACCCTGACGATCCACTGCGGAGCCGCGGCCTACGGAAGAGGATCATCGCAAGGTAGGCCACGGTCCACTAGGGGGGAGAAGGATGTCGGATACGGAGGAGAGCTACACCGCTCCAACCCCCGCCAGCGCCACCGCTGTTGCGGTCATGCCTTTCACCATGCCCTATATCCCGGGAGCAGCCTGGCTACCCCAGTACTCAGGGGAGTCACATACCCTGCAGGACTTTAGAGAAAAACTGGATAGCCTCTTCCAGGTGTACCCCCTCACAGAAGAGCAAAAAGTAAGCATCCTGGTGGCCCAATTAACCGGGGCAGCCCAAAGGGAGGTAAAGTCCTGGCCACCTGGGGGGAGGACTGTCGCAGGGATACTAACCCGGCTGAGGGACACCTTTGATACCCGCACCTCAGCCGAGATCAAGCTTAGATTCTACGGGTGCAAACAGCGGGCACATGAGAGTATAAGGGACTATGCCCTGAACCTACAAGAGGCCCTGAGAGCCATTAAGCAGACCGACCCTGACGGCGTGGGAGACGAGGACAGGCTGTTAACTGAACAATTTATAGAGGGTTTATATTGCAATGCCCACCGAACCCAGTTGCGGGCAATGGCCTTACAGGACCCTCATCTGGGATTTGCACAGTTCAAGGACAGAGCCATCCGGGTGCTCCGAGAACCGGCACCAGGTGGCGTTGTGACCCACAGACGCCCCACTACCACCTACCACCAGGAGGCGGCGCCCTTGTCGGCAGGGCCTGTGGGAGCTGATGCGCAGGCTTTGAACAATGACTCGGCTCCAGACCTGCACCATCAGGTCCAAGAGCTAGCTAAAAGCGTTGCTGCGCTAACCCGAACTGTGCAGTCTTTACAGGTTTCCACTCCAAGGAAGATCCAGCTGGCATCCGGACCGGAGGACATCCCGTGGTGTCGACCAAGGAGGACCCCACCGGCCAGAGGAAGACCCAGCGACCGATACAACGAGGACGGACGACCCATCTGCCGCCGCTGTAATCAACCCGGACATATGGCAAGGTACTGTCCTTTAAACTGGCACAACCTAGGGTAGAGGGCCAACCCCTAGGAAAAAGATCATCAGGCCCATCGAACTGGCGCGACAAATATGTGGGAGGACGTCCAGTCTTGCCTGTGGTACTGGATGGCATTCCTATGAGTGCCCTACTGGACACCGGGTCACAGGTCACCACCATCCCGTACGTGCTCTTCAAGCAGTACTGGAATGACTCGGATATTACCCGCTACCCTGACGACGACTTGAGTATCATCGCCAGCAATGGTCAGCCCGTGCCACAGATCGGATTTAAAGAGGTGACCATTAAAATTGGTAGAGTTGAACTGGCAGCACAGGGACTGATCATTGTAGACATTGACAAACACGAGAGTCACCCAAAGATAACTCTAGGAACTAATGTAATTGAAAATTGTCTTGCAGAGGTGATTTTCCTTTTACAGCAGGTTGCCAAGAACGCCAGCTCCGGCGAGCAGCGAGTGCTCCAAAAAGAGATCCGGGCACTGATGCGACGGCAACAGGTGGAACTCTCCGGCGGTGAGATTGGTAGCGTGAGAATGTGTGACCCTTTCCCTATTGCCATGCCCCCAAAAAGTGAAATGATGATTTGGTGCCGGGCAGCTATTGGTCTGAGAGGTAGAGATTACCAGGCAATGGTAGAACCAGTTTACTCAGACAGTAGGCCCACCATCTTGACAGCACGGGGGGTGGTTAATGTATGCCATGGGAGGGTGCCCGTTCGCATAATCAATATCGGGAAGAGGGAAGTGTACCTGCCCCGGTATGCCACGCTAGCCAAATTATATACCATTAACCAAAATGCTATACAATCTGTGGAACCCTTGCCTCCATCTCACCCGGAGGAAGGTAACGGCTCTAAGAAAACAATGGAGGACTGGTGTCAGCAACTACATTTGGGTACTGACTTCACTCCCTCACATCAGAAACAGGGAGTCTATCGGGTGGTTCAAGAGTACGAGAGAGTGTTTAGTAAACACCCGTTAGACTTCGGGCGAGTCAAGGGGGTAGAACACCACATCCCCACGGGAGACCATCCTCCCATAAAAGAGAGGTATCGACCCGTACCCCCTGCACACTACCAACACGCCAAGGGAATGCTTAGAGACATGAAGGAGGCTGGGGTGATCAGGGATAGCTGTAGCCCCTGGGCAGCTCCACTAGTCTTAGTCAAAAAGAAAGACAACACCATGAGGATGTGTGTAGATTACTGGAAAATCAACCGTATCACACACAAGGATGCGTACCCCTTACCAAGGATAGAGGAGTCTTTGGCTGCTTTAAGATCTGCTAACTTCTTCTCTACCTTGGATCTCACTAGTGGGTACTGGCAGGTTCCTGTAGCAGAGGCGGACCGGGAGAAGACCGCATTCACCACCCCGATGGGACTTAGCGAGTTTACCTGCATGCCGTTCGGACTCTGCAACGCACCAGGAACCTTCCAACGATTAATGGAGTGCTGTCTGGGCCATAGAAACTTCGAGACGGTCCTGTTGTACCTGGACGATGTCATCGTATATTCTAAGACTTATGAGGACCACCTGAAACACCTGGCGGAAGTGTTCGAAGCTCTGGCAAGCTACGGCCTAAAGGTGAAACCCTCCAAGTGTCACCTCCTGAAACCAAAGGTGCAGTACCTGGGACACGTGGTGAGCGCTGACGGAGTGGCTCCCGACCCTGATAAGATCACCGCAATTAAGGAATGGCCAAGTCCCTCCAGTGTAAAGGAAGTGCGGCAGTTCCTCGGGTTGGTAGGCTACTACCGCAGGTTCATCCCCGGTTTCACCAAAAAGGCAGCTCCTATGCAGGACCTCCTGATAGGCCAGTCCCGGAAAGCCAAGAACCAGAAGCCGCCCTTCAGATGGGAGAAGTTGGAAGAGGAGTCGTTCCGCCAGCTGAAGATGGCCCTCACGGGGGATGAAATCCTGGCGTACCCGGATTACAGCCAGCCCTTTATCCTCTACACCGACGCAAGTAACATCGGGCTAGGAGCCGTGCTGTCCCAGATCCAGCAGGGGAAAGAACGAGTAATCGCTTACGCCAGCCGAAAACTGCGACCCACCGAGAGAAACCCTGAGAATTACAGCTCATTTAAGCTGGAGTTCCTGGCAGTGGTGTGGGCAGTCACCGAACGCTTTAAGCACTACCTCACTTCTTCCCGGTTCGTCGTGTACACGGATAACAACCCGTTGACACACCTGGACACGGCAAGACTCGGTGCCCTAGAGCAGAGATGGATGGCCCGCCTGTCCAACTACGAGTTCACCATCAAATACCGGGCAGGACGCTCCAATACCAACGCGGACGCCCTGTCCAGGATGCCAAACCTACCGGACGTAGGAGAAGATCCAGAGGGACTGGAAGAAGTCGAACTCCCCGCGTTCCACCGGCATGGGACTATCCAGTATTCCCACCGGGTAAGGAGTAAGCAAGCCGCTACGTTTAACCCCTTGCCTCACTACAACTGGGAGGAAACGCAAGACAGTGACCCTGCCGTCCGACTGGTGAAGGAGATGCTGACTCGGCCAGAGGCTCGCCTTGACCCAGACGCTCCGGAGGAAGCCAAGCAACTGTGGGCTGAGAAGAGTCGACTGTTCCTTTACAAGGGGAAGTTGTGCCGCAGAATGGTTAACTCCCGGACGCATGAACTAATCTGGCAAGTAGTGGTGCCACGAAGAGACGCAGCCATGGTGATGGAGGCATACCACGACGGGGCTGGACACTTCGGATGGAAGAAGCTGGAGTTCCTGCTGCGCGAGCGGTTCCACTGGGTAGGCATGAGGGGAACCATCGAGAGGTGGTGCAGAGACTGTGGCCCGTGCAACCTAAGAAGGAAGGACCGTGCCAGCCAGAAGACTCCCCTGCAGTCCATCGTCACCCGGCAGCCGTTGGAACTGGTAGCCTTGGATCATGTAAAACTGACCCCAAGCAGAAGTGGCTACGTCTACGCACTAACCATCGTGGATCACTACTCCCGGTTCTTGGTTGTCGTCCCCGTCAAGGACTTAACAGCTCGAACAGCAGCTAGAGCCTTCCAGCAGCATTTCTGCCGTCCACACGGGTACCCGGACCAAGTGTTGACAGACCAGGGACCTGCCTTTGAAGCGGAGGTCTTCCAAGAATTCTGCACTCTGTATGGCTGCCGGAAGATAAGGACGACACCCTATCATCCGCAAACTAATGGACTTTGTGAGAAAATGAACCAGGTGGTAATGGATCTTCTGAAAACGTTGCCCCTGGAAGAACGCAGTCTGTGGCCTGAGAAGCTGCCCGATCTGGTGGACCTATACAACCACATACCGGTAGGTTCCACCAACTGTACCCCGGCTTACCTAATGAGGGCGAGACCTGGTAAGTTACCTGTTGACCTGGAAATGGGAGTCCTGACACCCGAGGACACTTCACCAGAAGCAGACTGGGACACAGAGAGGCAGCAGCAGTACCGGAGAGTACAGGAGAGCGTGGAGCGAAGTCTCTGTCAGGCTAGGGAAAGACAAGAGAAAACTTACAACCAGTATGCTCCCGCTGTTCCCCTGGTACCCGGAGAGCAGGTCTTGAGGAGAAAAAGACGGCTCCACAAGTTGGACGACCAGTGGGAGAAGGACCCGTACACCGTACTGCCCTCAAGCCACGACAACCCGAAGGTCTGTACCATCAGTAAAGACGGAGGGGAGACCACAGCCATTGTATCCCGGGATCACCTGAAGAAGTGTCCTGAACAGCTACGGAACCCTGAAGAGGAACAAGAAGACCATCGACCCGTAGAGGAAAGGGAAGATATGGTTAGTACTGTGCTCGGAGACTTCCCTCGGTCTTGGACTCAAGTCAATGGTGCAGTTGTGGTACCCGTACTCACCTTCCTCCAACCAGCATCCCAAGCACCTACGGAGCAACAGGTAGAGCTGGAAGAACAGCCGGTCCAGGAGGCAGAAGACCCCACACCAGCAGACCAGGAGGATCAACCCTCTGCTTGCAGTGAGCCTGCCATATCCCTAGTGAGCCAAAGGGCCCGTAGACCGCTGCCCAGTTTACCCTTAACAGCTCCTACACCCTGTAGTTCAGGGCCAGACAGTCAGCTCCGTAGGTCCACTAGGGCCACTAGAGGCCAGTTACCCACACGTTGGAGGATTTGAAGTGTATAAATTGTTTTATTTGTGGTTACCTGTTTTTCTTGTTGCTTGTGTATAATTATGTGTTTCTAGTTGTTTATAGGAGTCTTTGGTGGATTTACCGGGAATCCTGTGTACATAGTTGGAGCGTAACCCAGGACGGACTAAAGACTGTTAAGGACTCGGGGCAGGACAGACCCCTACCTGGTTACGTCTCCCTGTTTTGGTGAAATGGACACCTTGCTTTCTTCAAAGAATGCACATGGTTACGGACATGCCGTGACCACCTTTATGTGTTTCTTTATTGTATTGTTATTGTTATATCTTGTTATGTTTTTCTAAAATATGTTTAGTCCCGGAGTACTAAATTTCACTAGGGGGGAATGTGGCACCCCAGGGGTCTGGTTTCCACAGTAACAGCCATGTTATGTCTGAGAGCAGGTGGGAGGTCTCTTGGTCAGGGATCCTATGCATGCCACACCTCCTGCCCAGTCCTGGGAGGGGAAGAACTTCCCCTATATAAACCTAGGGCTGAGGCAGGGTTAGTGAGTAGAGAAGAAGCAGAGAAAAGAAGCAAATATAGGAAGAAACAACAGGAGCTCTGTGGGAGCAGTGTTACAAGGAGTCAGGGGCTGGCAGCTGCAGAGCTCGCCCTGACTGGGAAGCTATCACCGGACCCAGAGTCCGAGGCTGTGGGGACTAACTCCTATCCAGCAGCAGAAACCGACCGGCAGGGGATTGCAGGTCCTCTGGCCCAGAAACCCGAAGGCACGGTCACACGCATGGGACCAGCACCGCCGTCGTGGAGCGGAAGCTACTAGAAGGCCCCGAGTCACCGGCCATACGGGTGAGCACCACACGGTACACTCAGGGACGTGGGCTACTTATACCCGCCTCTAGCAAGGTAGCCAGAAGAGTATCGTTAGTTTGGGAGGCCTACAACTTTGCCTGGCCAGGGGAGATCCCATCTGCTCAAGGACTGACCAGGCCCCAATCGCTAGCCAGTACTCCGGGAGGGTCTATCTTTGTCACCAGTAAAGACCCTGAACTACACAGTACCGTCTCCGAGTGGTTCCTGCTACCCCCATCATCTACGTCGGCTGCCCTGAGGCCATACCCCTCCCGTTGGGGGTTATACTATCACGCTGCACAATCCTACCACCGGCCTCAGCGGTCTGCCCTGCAGCAGCAGCTCCCTGGCTGCACTCAACGGGTGGCGTAGTCGTCCAACATCTACCGCTAAAACAGCGCCACTTAGTCTGACTCCCTGGGCACGGACCGGATCACCGCCACGAGACTACAACCCTCAACAGATCCGGCTCCGGGTAAGCTCCCACGTGCGCAACGCAGCGCGACACAGGCCCAGGGGCGCGTCACATACTGTACATGAGCCCCCTGATGCTGCATACAGTACATGATCCCCCTAATGCTGCATACTGTACATGGGACCCCTGATGGTGCATACTGTATATGGGGCTCCTGATGCTGCATACTGTATATGGGCCCCCTGATGCTGCATACTGTACATGGCCCTCCTGATGCTGCATACTGTACATGGGCCCCCTGATGCTGCATACTGTATATGGGCCCCCTGATGCTGCATACTGTATATGGGGCTCCTGATGCTGCATACTGTATATGGGCCCCCTGATGCTGCATACTGTATATGGGCCTCCTGATGCTGCATACTGTATATGGGGCTCCTGATGCTGCATACTGTATATGGGCCCCCTGATGCTGCATACTGTATATGGGCCCCCTGATGCTGCATACTGTACATGAGCCTCCTGATGCTGCATACTGTATATGAGCCCCTGATGCTGCATACTGTATATGGGCCTCCTGATGCTGCATACTGTACATGAGCCTCCTGATGCTGCATACTGTACATGGGCCCCCTGATGCTGCATACTGTATATGATCCCCCTGATGCTGCATACTGTATATGAGCCCCCTGATGCTGCATACTGTATATGATCCCCCTGATGCTGCATACTGTATATGGTCCCCTGATGCTGCATACTGTACATGAGCCCCCTGATGCTGCATACTGTATATGAGCCCCCTGATGCTGCATACTGTATATGGGCCCCTGATGCTGCATACTGTATATGGGCCCCTGATGCTGCATACTGTACATGAGCCCCCTGATGCTGCATACTGTACATGATCCCCCTGATGCTGCATACTGTATATGAGCCCCCTGATGCTGCATACTGTACATGAGCCCCCTGATGCTGCATACTGTACATGAGCCCCCCGATGCTGAATACTGTATATGGGGCTCCTGATGCTGCATACTGTATATGAGCCCACTGATGCTGCATACTGTACATGGGCCCCTGATGCTGCATACTGTATATGATCCCCCTGATGCTGCATACTGTATATGAGCCCCTGATGCTGTATACTGTATATGGGCCCCCTGATGCTGCATACTGTACATGGGTCCCCTGATGCTGCATACTGTATATGGGGCTCCTGATGCTGCATACTGTATATGATCCCCCTGATGCTGCATACTGTAAATGAGCCCCTTGATGCTGCATACTGTATATGAGACCCTGATGCTGCATACTGTATATGGGCCCCCTGATGCTGCATACTGTACATGAGCCTCCTGATGCTGAATACTGTATATGGGGCTCCTGATGCTGCATACTGTATATGGGGCTCCTGATGCTGCATACTGTACATGGCCCTCTGATGCTGCATACTGTATATGAGCCCCCTGATGCTGCATACTGTATATGATCCCCCTGATGCTGCATACTGTATATGAGCCCACTGATGCTGCATACTGTACATGAGCCTCCTGATGCTGCATACTGTATATGGGCCTCCTGATGGTGCATACTGTATATGAGCCCCCTGATGCTGCATACTGTACATGAGCCCCCTGATGCTGCATACTGTACATGAGCTCCCTGATGCTGCATACTGTACATGAGCCCCCTGATGCTGCATACTGTACATGAGACCCCTGATGCTGCATACTGTATATGATCCCCCTGATGCTGCATACTGTACATGAGCTCCCTGATGCTGCATATTGTATATGATCCCCCTGATGCTGCATACTGTACATGAGCCTCCTGATGCTGCATACTGTACATGAGCCCCTGATGCTGCATACTGTATATGGGCCCCCTGATGCTGAATACTGTATATGGGCCCCCTGATGCTGCATACTGTATATGGGCCCCCTGATGCTGAATACTGTATATGGGCCCCCTGATGTTGAATACTGTACATAAGCCCCCTGATGCTGCATACTGTACATGAGCCCCTGATGCTGCATACTGTACATGGGCCCCTGATGCTGCATACTGTATATGATCCCCCTGATGCTGCATACTGTATATGATCCCCCTGATGCTGCATACTGTATATGATCCCCCTGATGCTGCATACTGTATATGAGCCCCTGATGCTGCATACTGTATATGATCCAGCTGATGCTGCATACTGTATATGATCCCCCTGATGCTGCATACTGTATATGATCCCCCTGATGCTGCATACTGTATATGAGCCCCTGATGCTGCATACTGTATATGATCCAGCTGATGCTGCATACTGTATATGATCCCCCTGATGCTGCATACTGTATATGATCCCCCTGATGCTGCATACTGTATATGAGCCCCTGATGCTGCATACTGTATATGATCCCGCTGATGCTGCATAATGTATATGAGTCCCCTGATGCTGCATACTGTATATGGGGCTCCTGATGCTGCATACTGTATATGAGCCCACTGATGCTGCATAATGTATATGAGCCCCCTGATGCTGCATACTGTATATGGGCCTCCTGATGCTGCATACTGTATATGGGGCTCCTGATGCTGCATACTGTATATGGGGCTCCTGATGCTGCATACTGTATATGATCCCCCTGATGCTGCATACTGTACATGACCCCTGATGCTGCATACTGTACATGGGCCCCTGATGCTGCATACTGTATATGATCCCCCTGATGCTGCATACTGTATATGGGCCTCCTGATGCTGCATACTGTATATGATCCCCCTGATGCTGCATACTGTACATGAGCCCCTGATGCTGCATACTGTACATGGGCCCCTGATGCTGCATACTGTATATGATCCCCCTGATGCTGCATACTGTATATGAGCCCCTGATGCTGCATACTGTATATGATCCCCCTGATGCTGCATACTGTATATGAGCCCCTGATGCTGCATACTGTATATGATCCAGCTGATGCTGCATACTGTATATGATCCCCCTGATGCTGCATACTGTACATGGGCTCCTGATGCTACATACTGTATATGGGCCCCCTGATGCTGCATACTGTATATGAGCCCCTGATGCTGCATACTGTATATGATCCAGCTGATGCTGCATACTGTACATGTGCCCCCTGATGCTGCATACTGTACATGAGTCTCCTGATGCTGTATACTGTATATGGGGCTCCTGATGCTGCATACTGTATATGGACCCCCTGATGCTGCATACTGTATATGGGCCTCCTTATGCTGCATACTGTACATGTGCCCCCTGATGCTGCATACTGTACATGAGTCTCCTGATGCTGTATACTGTATATGGGGCTCCTGATGCTGCATACTGTATATGAGCCCCTGATGGTGCATACTGTACATGAGCCTCCTGATGCTGCATACTGTATATGAGCCCCCTGATGCTGCATACTGTACATGAGATTCCTGATGCTGCATACTGTACGTGAGCCCCCTGATGCTGCATACTGTACATGAGCCTCCTGATGCTGCATACTGTACATGAGCCCCCTGATGCTGAATACTGTATATGGGGCTCCTGATGCTGCATACTGTACATGAGCCCCCTAATGCTGAATACTGTATATGGGGCTCCTGATGCTGCATACTGTACATGAGCCCCCTGATGCTGCATACTGTATATGAGCCTCCTGATGCTGCATACTGTACATGAGCCCCCTGATGCTGCATACTGTATATGGACCCCCTGATGTTGCATACTGTATATGGGCCTCCTGATGCTGCATACTGTACATGTGCCCCCTGATGCTGCATATTGTACATGAGCCTCCTGATGCTGTATACTGTATATGGGGCTCCTGATGCTGCATACTGTACATGAGCCTCCTGATGCTGTATACTGTATATGGGGCTCCTGATGCTGCATACTGTATATGAGCCCCTGATGGTGCATACTGTATATGAGCCCCCTGATGCTGCATACTGTATATGGGGCTCCTGATGCTGTATACTGTACATGAGCCCCCTGATGCTGCATACTGTACATGAGCCCCCTGATGCTGCATACTGTACATGAGCCCCCTGATGCTGCATACTGTACATGAGCCCCCTGATGCTGAATACTGTATATGGGGCTCCTGATGCTGCATACTGTATATGGGCTCGTTGATGCTGTATACTGTATATGAGCCCCTGATGCTGCATACTGTATATGAGCCCCCTAATGCTGAATACTGTATATGGGCCTCCTGATGCTGCATACTGTATATGATCCCCCTGATGCTGCATACTGTACATGAGCCTCCTGATGCTGCATACTGTACATGAGCCTCCTGATGCTGCATACTGTACATGAGCCCCCTAATGCTGAATACTGTATATGGGCCTCCTGATGCTGCATACTGTATATGATCCCCCTGATGCTGCATACTGTACATGAGCCCCCTGATGCTGCATACTGTACATGGGCCCCCTGATGCTGCATACTGTATATGGGCTCGTTGATGCTGTATACTGTATATGGGCCCCCTGATGCTGCATACTGTACATTAGCCTCCTGATGCTGCATACTGTACATGAGCCTCCTGATGCTGCATACTGTACATGGGCCCCCTGATGCTGCATACTGTACATGGCCCCCTGATGCTGCATACTGTATATGAGCCTCCTGATGCTGCATACTGTACATGGGCCCCCTGATGCTGCATACTGTACATGGCCCCCTGATGCTGCATACTGTATATGAGCCTCCTGATGCTGCATACTGTATATGGGGCTCCTGATGCTGCATACTGTACATGAGCCCCCTGATGCTGAATACTGTATATGGGGCTCCTGATGCTGCATACTGTATATGGACCCCTGATGCTGCATACTGTATATGGGCCTCCTTATGCTGCATACTGTACATGTGCCCCCTGATGCTGCATACTGTACATGAGTCTCCTGATGCTGTATACTGTATATGGGGCTCCTGATGCTGCATACTGTATATGAGCCCCTGATGGTGCATACTGTACATGAGCCTCCTGATGCTGCATACTGTATATGAGCCCCCTGATGCTGCATACTGTACATGAGATTCCTGATGCTGCATACTGTACGTGAGCCCCCTGATGCTGCATACTGTACATGAGCCTCCTGATGCTGCATACTGTACATGAGCCCCCTGATGCTGAATACTGTATATGGGGCTCCTGATGCTGCATACTGTACATGAGCCCCCTAATGCTGAATACTGTATATGGGGCTCCTGATGCTGCATACTGTACATGAGCCCCCTGATGCTGCATACTGTATATGAGCCTCCTGATGCTGCATACTGTACATGAGCCCCCTGATGCTGCATACTGTATATGGACCCCCTGATGTTGCATACTGTATATGGGCCTCCTGATGCTGCATACTGTACATGTGCCCCCTGATGCTGCATATTGTACATGAGCCTCCTGATGCTGTATACTGTATATGGGGCTCCTGATGCTGCATACTGTACATGAGCCTCCTGATGCTGTATACTGTATATGGGGCTCCTGATGCTGCATACTGTATATGAGCCCCTGATGGTGCATACTGTATATGAGCCCCCTGATGCTGCATACTGTATATGGGGCTCCTGATGCTGTATACTGTACATGAGCCCCCTGATGCTGCATACTGTACATGAGCCCCCTGATGCTGCATACTGTACATGAGCCCCCTGATGCTGCATACTGTACATGAGCCCCCTGATGCTGAATACTGTATATGGGGCTCCTGATGCTGCATACTGTATATGGGCTCGTTGATGCTGTATACTGTATATGAGCCCCTGATGCTGCATACTGTATATGAGCCCCCTAATGCTGAATACTGTATATGGGCCTCCTGATGCTGCATACTGTATATGATCCCCCTGATGCTGCATACTGTACATGAGCCTCCTGATGCTGCATACTGTACATGAGCCTCCTGATGCTGCATACTGTACATGAGCCCCCTAATGCTGAATACTGTATATGGGCCTCCTGATGCTGCATACTGTATATGATCCCCCTGATGCTGCATACTGTACATGAGCCCCCTGATGCTGCATACTGTACATGGGCCCCCTGATGCTGCATACTGTATATGGGCTCGTTGATGCTGTATACTGTATATGGGCCCCCTGATGCTGCATACTGTACATTAGCCTCCTGATGCTGCATACTGTACATGAGCCTCCTGATGCTGCATACTGTACATGGGCCCCCTGATGCTGCATACTGTACATGGCCCCCTGATGCTGCATACTGTACATGAGCCTCCTGATGCTGCATACTGTACATGGGCCCCCTGATGCTGCATACTGTACATGGCCCCCTGATGCTGCATACTGTATATGAGCCTCCTGATGCTGCATACTGTATATGGGGCTCCTGATGCTGCATACTGTACATGAGCCTCCTGATGCTGCATACTGTATATGAGCCCACTGATGCTGCATACTGTATATGATCCCCCTGATGCTGCATACTGTATATGAGCCTCCTGATGCTGCATACTGTATATGGGCCCTCTGATGCTGCATACTGTATATGGGCCCCCTGATGCTGCATACTGTATATGGGCCCCCTGATGCTGCATACTGTATATGAGCCCCCTGATGCTGCATACTGTACATGGGCCCCCTGATGCTGCATACTGTACATAGCCCCCTGATGCTGCATACTGTATATGAGCCTCCTGATGCTGCATACTGTACATGGGCCCCCTGATGCTGCATACTGTACATGGCCCCCTGATGCTGCATACTGTACATGAGCCTCCTGATGCTGCATACTGTACATGGGCCCCCTGATGCTGCATACTGTACATGGCCCCCTGATGCTGCATACTGTATATGAGCCTCCTGATGCTGCATACTGTACATGGGCCCCCTGATGCTGCATACTGTACATGGCCCCCTGATGCTGCATACTGTATATGAGCCTCCTGATGCTGCATACTGTATATGGGGCTCCTGATGCTGCATACTGTACATGAGCCTCCTGATGCTGCATACTGTATATGAGCCCACTGATGCTGCATACTGTATATGATCCCCCTGATGCTGCATACTGTATATGAGCCTCCTGATGCTGCATACTGTATATGGGCCCTCTGATGCTGCATACTGTATATGGGCCCCCTGATGCTGCATACTGTATATGGGCCCCCTGATGCTGCATACTGTATATGAGCCCCCTGATGCTGCATACTGTACATGAGCCCCTTGATGCTGCATACTGTACATGAGCCCCCTGATGCTGAATACTGTATATGAGCCTCCTGATGCTGCATACTGTATATGGGCCCCCTGATGCTGAATACTATATATGGCCCCCCTGATGCTGCATACTGTATATGAGCCCCCTGATGCTGCATACTGTATATGAGCCCCCTGATGCTGCATACTGTATATGAGCCTCCTGATGCTGCATACTGTATATGAGCCCCTGATGCTGCATACTGTATATGAGCCTCCTGATGCTGCATACTGTATATGAGCCCCTGATGCTGCATACTGTATATGAGCCTCCTGATGCTGCATACTGTATATGGGCCCCCTGATGCTGCATACTGTATATGATCCCCCTGATTCTGCATACTGTATATGAGCCCCCTGATGCTGCATACTGTATATGGGCCCCCTAATGCTGCATACTGTACTTGAGCCTCCTGATGCTGCATACTGTATATGAGCCCCTGATGCTGCTTACTGTATATGAGCCCCCTGATGCTGCATACTGTATATGAGCCCCCTGATGCTGCATACTGTACATGAGCCCCCTAATGCTGAATACTGTATATGGGTCCCCTGATGCTGCATACTGTACATGGGCCCCCTGATGCTGCATACTGTACATGAGCCTTCTGATGCTGCATACTGTATATGGGCCCCCTAATGCTGCATACTGTACATGAGCCCCCTAATGCTGAATACTGTATATGGGCCTCCTGATGCTGCATACTGTATATGATCCCCCTGATGCTGCATACTGTACATGAGCCCCCTAATGCTGAATACTGTATATGAGCCCCCTGATGCTGCATACTGTATATGAGCCCCCTGATGCTGCATACTGTATATTAGCCCCCTGATGCTGCATACTGTACATGAGCCCCCTAATGCTGAATACTGTATATGGGCCTCCTGATGCTGCATACTGTATATGATCCCCCTGATGCTGCATACTGTACATGAGCCTTCTGATGCTGCATACTGTATATGGGCCCCCTAATGCTGCATACTGTACATGAGCCTCCTGATGCTGCATACTGTATATGAGCCCCTGATGCTGCATGCTGTACATGAGCCCCCTGATGCTGCATACTGTATATGAGCCCCCTGATGCTGCATACTGTACATGAGCCTCCTGATGCTGCATACTGTACATGAGCCTCCTGATGCTGCATACTGTACATGAGCCTACTGATGCTGCATACTGTATATGAGCCCCCTAATGCTGCATACTGTATATGAGCCCCCTGATGCTGAATACTGTACATGAGCCTCCTGATGCTGCATACCGTACATGAGCCTCCTGATGCTGCATACTGTACATGAGCCTCCTGATGCTGCATACTGTATATGAGCCCCTGATGCTGCATACTGTATATGAGCCCCCTGATGCTGCATACTGTATATGAGCCCCCTGATGCTGAATACTGTACATGAGCCTCCTGATGCTGCATACTGTATATGAGCCTCCTGATGCTGCATACTGTATATGAGCCCCCTGATGCTGAATACTGTACATGAGCCTCCTGATGCTGTATACTGTACATGAGCCCCCTGATGCTGCATACTGTATATGGGCCCCCTGATGCTGCATACTGTACATGAGCCTCCTGAAGCTGCATACTGTATATGAGCCCCCTGATGCTGCATACTGTATATGAGCCTCCTGATGCTGCATACTGTATATGAGCTCCTGATGCTGCATACTGTATATGGGGCTCCTGATGCTGCATACTGTACATGAGCCTTCTGATGCTGCATACTGTATATGGGCCCCCTGATGCTGCATACTGTACATGAGCCCCCTGATGCTGCATACTGTACATGAGCCTTCTGATGCTGCATACTGTATATGGGCCCCCTAATGCTGCATACTGTACATGAGCCTCCTGATGCTGCATACTGTACATGAGCCTCCTGATGCTGAATACTGTATATGAGCCCCTGATGCTGCATACTGTACATGAGCCTCCTGATGCTGCATACTGTATATGAGCCTCCTGATGCTGCATACTGTATATGAGCCCCCTGATGCTGCATACTGTATATGAGCCCCCTGATGCTGCATACTGTACATGAGCCCCCTAATGCTGAATACTGTATATGGGCCCCCTGATGCTGCATACTGTATAAGAGCTCCTGATGCTGCATACTGTATATGGGCCTCCTGATGCTGCATACTGTATATGGGGCTCCTGATGCTGCATACTGTATATGAGCCTCCTGATGCTGCATACTGTATATGATCCCCTGATGCTGCATACTGTACATGAGCCCCCTAATGCTGAATACTGTACATGAGCCCCCTGATGCTGCATACTGTACATGAGCCCCCTAATGCTGAATACTGTACATGAGCCCCCTAATGCTGAATACTGTATATGGGCCCCCTGATGCTGCATACTGTACATGAGCCCCCTAATGCTGAATACTGTATATGGGCCCCCTGATGCTGCATACTGTATAAGAGCTCCTGATGCTGCATACTGTATATGAGCCTCCTGATGCTGCATACTGTATATGGGCCCCCTGATGCTGCATACTGTATATGGGCCTCCTGATGCTGCATACTGTACATGAGCCCCCTGATGCTGCATACTGTATATGAGACCCTGATGCTACATACTGTATATGAGCCCCCTGATGCTGCATACTGTATATGAGCCCCCTGATGCTGCATACTGTATATGAGCCCCCTGATGCTGCATACTGTACATGAGCCCCCTAATGCTGAATACTGTATATGGGCCCCCTGATGCTGCATACTGTATAAGAGCTCCTGATGCTGCATACTGTATATGAGCCTCCTGATGCTGCATACTGTATATGGGCCCCCTGATGCTGCATACTGTATATGGGCCTCCTGATGCTGCATACTGTACATGAGCCCCCTGATGCTGCATACTGTATATGAGACCCTGATGCTACATACTGTATATGAGCCCCCTGATGCTGCATACTGTACATGAGCCCCTTGATGCTGCATACTGTATATGAGCCTCCTGATGCTGCATACTGTACATGGTCCCCTGATGCTGCATACTGTATATGGGGCTCCTGATGCTGCATACTGTATATGAGCCCCTGATGCTGCATACTGTACATGAGCCTCCTGATGCTGCATACTGTACATGAGCCCCCTGATGCTGCATACTGTATATGAGCCTCCTGATGCTGCATACTGTACATGGTCCCCTGATGCTGCATACTGTATATGGGGCTCCTGATGCTGCATACTGTATATGAGCCCCTGATGCTGCATACTGTACATGGGCCCCCTGATGCTGCATACTGTACATGAGCCTCCTGATGCTGCATACTGTATATGAGCCCCTGATGCTGCATACTGTACATGAGCCTCCTGATGCTGCATACTGTACATGAGCCCCTGATGCTGCATACTGTACATGAGCCTCCTGATGCTGCATACTGTATATGGGGCTCCTGATGCTGCATACTGTACATGAGCTCCTGATGCTGCATACTGTACATGAGCTCCTGATGCTGCATACTGTATATGATCCCCCTGATGCTGCATACTGTACATGAGCTCCTGATGCTGCATACTGTATATGATCCCCCTGATGCTGCATACTGTAAATGAGCCTCCTGATGCTGCATACTGTACATGAGCCTCCTGATGCTGCATACTGTACATGAGCCTTCTGATGCTGCATACTGTATATGGGCCCCCTAATGCTGCATACTGTATATGAGCCTCCTGATGCTGCATACTGTACATGAGCCTCCTGATGCTGCATACTGTACATGAGCCTACTGATGCTGCATACTGTATATGAGCCCCTGATGCTGCATACTGTACATGAGCCCCCTAATGCTGCATACTGTATATGAGCCCCCTGATGCTGCATACTGTATATGGGCCTCCTGATGCTGCATACTGTATATGAGCCCCTGATGCTGCATACTGTACATGAGCCCCCTGATGCTGCATACTGTATATGGGCCTCCTGATGCTGCATACTGTATATGAGCCCCCTGATGCTGCATACTGTATATGGGCCTCCTGATGCTGCATACTGTACATGAGCCCCCTGATGCTGCATACTGTACATGAGCCCCCTGATGCTGCATACTGTATATGAGCCCCTGATGCTGCATACTGTACATGAGCCCCCTGATGCTGCATACTGTATATGAGCCCCTGATGCTGCATACTGTATATGAGCCTCCTGATGCTGCATACTGTACATGAGCCCCCTGATGCTACATACTGTATATGATCCCCTGATGCTGTATACTGTACATGGGCCCCCTGATGCTGCATACTGTATATGAGCTCCCTGATGCTGCATACTGTACATGAGCCCCCTGATGCTGCATACTGTATATGAGCCCCCTGATGCTGTATACTGTATATGGGCCTCCTGATGCTGCATACTGTATATGAGCCCCCTGATGCTGTATACTGTATATGGGCCTCCTGATGCTGCATACTGTATATGAGCCCCCTGATGCTGTATACTGTATATGGGCCTCCTGATGCTGCATACTGTATATGAGCCCCTGATGCTGCATACTGTACATGAGCCTCCTGATGCTGTATACTGTATATGGGCCTCCTGATGCTGCATACTGTATATGAGCCCCTGATGCTGCATACTGTACATGAGCCTCCTGATGCTGTATACTGTATATGGGCCTCCTGATGCTGCATACTGTACATGAGCCTCCTGATGCTGTATACTGTATATGGGCCTCCTGATGCTGCATACTGTACATGAGCCCCTGATGCTGCATACTGTACATGAGCCTCCTGATGCTGCATACTGTACATGAGCCCCTGATGCTGCATACTGTACATGAGCCTCCTGATGCTGCATACTGTACATGAGCCCCTGATGCTGCATACTGTACATGAGCCTCCTGATGCTGCATACTGTACATGAGCCCCTGATGCTGCATACTGTACATGAGCCTCCTGATGTTGCATACTGTACATGAGCCTCCTGATGCTGCATACTGTACATGAGCCCCTGATGCTGCATACTGTACATGAGCCTCCTGATGCTGCATACTGTACATGAGCCCCCTGATGCTGTATACTGTATATGGGCCTCCTGATGCTGCATACTGTATATGAGCCCCTGATGCTGCATACTGTACATGAGCCTCCTGATGCTGTATACTGTACATGAGCCTCCTGATGCTGCATACTGTACATGAGCCCCCTTATGCTGCATACTGTACATGAGCCCCTGATGCTGCATACTGTACATGAGCCTCCTGATGCTGCATACTGTACATGAGCCCCTGATGCTGCATACTGTATATGAGCCCCCTGATGCTGCATACTGTACATGAGCCCCCTGATGCTGCATACTGTATATGAGCCCCCTGATGCTGCATACTGTACATGAGCCCCCTGATGCTGCATACTGTACATGAGCCTCCTGATGCTGTATACTGTATATGAGCCCCCTGATGCTGCATACTGTACATGAGCCCCCTGATGCTGCATACTGTACATGAGCCTCCTGATGCTGCATTCTGTATATGAGCCCCCTGATGCTGCATACTGTATATGAGCCCCCTGATGCTGCATACTGTATATGAGCCCTCTGATGCTGCATACTGTATATGAGCCTCCTGATGCTGCATACTGTACATGAGCTCCTGATGCTGCATACTGTATATGGGGCTCCTGATGCTGCATACTGTACATGAGCCCCTGATACTACATACTGTATATGATCCCCCTGATGCTGCATACTGTACATGGGCCCCCTGATGCTGTATACTGTACATGAGCCTCCTGATGCTGCATACTGTATATGAGCCCCTGATGCTGCATACTGTATATGATCCCCCTGATGCTGCATACTGTATATGGGCCCCCTGATGCTGCATACTGTATATGGACCCCCTGATGCTGCATACTGTACATGAGCCCCCCTGATGCTGCATACTGTATATGGGCCTCCTGATGCTGCATACTGTACATGGGCCTCCTGATGCTGCATACTGTACATGAGCCTCCTGATGCTGAATACTGTACATGAGCCCCCTGATGCTGCATACTGTATATGAGCCCCTGATGCTGCATACTGTATATGAGCCTCCTGATGCTGCATACTGTACATGAGCCCCCTGATGCTACATACTGTATATGATCCCCTGATGCTGAATACTGTACATGAGCCCCCTGATGCTGCATACTGTACATGAGCCCCTGATGCTGCATACTGTATATGAGCCCCCTAATGTTGCATACTGTACATGGGCCCCCTGATGCTGCATACTGTATATGGGCCCCCTAATGCTGCATACTGTACATGGGCCCCCTGATACTGCATACTGTACATGGGCCCCCTGATGCTGCATACTGTATATTGGGCTCCTGATGCTGCATACTGTATATGAGCCCCTGATGCTGCATACTGTACATGAGCCCCTGATGCTGCATACTGTATATGATCCCCTGATGCTGAATACTGTACATGAGCCCCCTGATGCTGCATACTGTACATGAGCCCCCTGATGCTGCATACTGTACATGAGCCCCTGATGCTGCATACTGTATATGAGCCCCCTGATGCTGCATACTGTATATGGGGCTCCTGATGCTACATACTGTATATGATCCCCTGATGCTGAATACTGTATATGAGCCCCTGATGCTGCATACTGTATATGAGCCCCCTGATGCTGCATACTGTACTTGAGCCCCTGATGCTGCATACTATATATGAGCCCCCTGATGCTGCATACAGTACATGGGCCCCCTAATGCTGCATACTGTACATGAGCCCTGATACTGCATACTGTATATGATCCCCCTGATGCTGCATACTGTATATGGGCCCCCTGATGCTGCATACTGTATATGGACCCCCTGATGCTGCATACTGTACATGAGCCCCCCTGATGCTGCATACTGTACATGAGCCCCCTGATGCTGCATACTGTACATGAGCCCCCCTGATGCTGCATACTGTACATGAGCCCCCTGATGCTGCATACTGTATATGAGCCCCTGATGCTGCATACTGTATATGAGCCTCCTGATGCTGCATACTGTACATGAGCCCCCTGATGCTGCATACTGTACATGAGCCCCCTGATGCTACATACTGTATATGATCCCCTGATGCTGAATACTGTACATGAGCCCCCTGATGCTGCATACTGTACATGAGCCCCTGATGCTGCATACTGTATATGAGCCCCCTGATGCTGCATACTGTACATGGGCCCCCTGATGCTGCATACTGTATATGGGCCCCCTAATGCTGCATACTGTACATGGGCCCCCTGATACTGCATACTGTACATGGGCCCCCTGATGCTGCATACTGTATATTGGGCTCCTGATGCTGCATACTGTATATGAGCCCCTGATGCTGCATACTGTACATGAGCCTCCTGATGCTGCATACTGTACATGAGCCCCTGATGCTGCATACTGTATATGAGCCCCCTGATGCTGCATACTGTACATGAGCCCCTGATGCTGCATACTGTATATGAGCCCCCTGATGCTGCATACTGTATATGGGGCTCCTGATGCTACATACTGTATATGATCCCCTGATGCTGAATACTGTACATGAGCCCCCTGATGCTGCATACTGTACATGAGCCCCTGATGCTGCATACTGTATATGAGCCCCCTGATGCTGCATACTGTACTTGAGCCCCTGATGCTGCATACTATATATGAGCCCCCTGATGCTGCATACAGTACATGGGCCCCCTGATGCTGCATACTGTATATGGGCCCCCTGATACTGCATACTGTATATGGCGCTCCTGATGCTCCATACTGTATATGAGCCCCTGATGCTGCATACTGTATATGAGCCTCCTGATGCTGCATACTGTATATGAGCCTCCTGATGCTGCATACTGTACATGAGCTCCTGATGCTGCATACTGTATATGAGCCTCCTGATGCTGCATACTGTACATGAGCCCCCTGATGCTGCATACTGTATATGAGCTCCTGATGCTGCATACTGTATATGGGCCCCCTGATGCTGCATACTGTATATGGGCCCCCTGATGCTGCATACTGTATATGAGCCCCCTGATGCTGCATACTGTATATGAGCCCCCTGATGATGCATACTGTATATGAGCCCCCTGATGCTGCATACTGTACATGAGCTTCTGATGCTGCATACTGTATATGGGCCTCCTGATGCTGCATACTGTATATGAGCCTCCTGATGCTGCATACTGTACATGAGCTCCTGATGCTGCATACTGTATATGAGCTCCTGATGCTGCATACTGTACATGAGCTCCTGATGCTGCATACTGTATATGAGCCCCCTGCTGCTGCATACTGTATATGAGCCCCCTGATGCTGCATACTGTATATGAGCCCCCTGATGCTGCATACTGTATATGGGCCCACTGATGCTGCATACTGTATATGAGCCCCCTGATGCTGCATACTGTATATGAGCCTCCTGATGCTGCATACTGTATATGAGCCCCCTGATGCTGCGTACTGTATATGGGGCTCCTGATGCTGCATACTGTACATGAGCCCCTGATACTGCATACTGTATATGATCCCCCTGATGCTGCATACTGTACATGGGCCCCCTGATGCTGTATACTGTACATGAGCCTCCTGATGCTGCATACTGTATATGATCCCCCTGATGCTGCACACTGTATATGGGCCCCCTGATGCTGCATACTGTATATGGACCCCCTGATGCTGCATACTGTACATGAGCCCCCCTGATGCTGCATACTGTATATGAGCCTCCTGATGCTGCATACTGTACATGAGCCCCCTGATGCTGCATACTGTATATGAGCCCCCTGATGCTGCATACTGTATATGGGCCTCCTGATGCTGCATACTGTACATGGAGCTCCTGATGCTGCATAATGTACATGGGCCTCCTGATGCTGCATACTGTACATGAGCCTCCTGATGATGCATACTGTATATGGGCCCCCTGATGCTGAATACTGTATATGAGCCCCCTCATGCTGCATACTGTATATGAGCCCCCTGATGCTGCATACTGTGCATGGGCCCCCTGATGATGCATACTGTATATGAGCCCCCTGATGCTGCATACTGTATATGAGCCCCCTGATGCTGCATACTGTATATGAGCCCCCTGATGCTGCATACTGTATATGGGCCTCCTGATGCTGCACACTGTATATGATCCCCCTGATGCTGCATACTGTATATGAGCCCCCTGATGCTGCATACTGTACATGAGCCTCCTGATGCTGCATACTGTACATGAGCCCCCTGATGCTGCATACTGTATATGAGCCCCCTGATGCTGCATACTGTATATGAGCCCCTGATGCTGCATACTGTACATGAGCCTCCTGATGCTGTATACTGTATATGGGCCTCCTGATGCTGCATACTGTACATGAGCCTCCTGATGCTGTATACTGTATATGGGCCTCCTGATGCTGCATACTGTACATGAGCCCCTGATGCTGCATACTGTACATGAGCCTCCTGATGCTGCATACTGTACATGAGCCCCTGATGCTGCACACTGTACATGAGCCTCCTGATGATGCATACTGTACATGAGCCCACTGATGCTGCATACTGTACATGAGCCTCCTGATGCTGCATACTGTACATGAGCCTCCTGATGCTGCATACTGTACATGAGCCCCCTGATGCTGTATACTGTATATGATCCCCCTGATGCTGCATACTGTATATTGGCCCCCTGATGCTGCATACTGTATATGAGCCTCCTGATGCTGCATACTGTACATGGGTCCCCTGATGCTGCATACTGTACATGAGCCCCCTGATGCTGTATACTGTATATGATCCCCCTGATGCTGCATACTGTATATTGGCCCCCTGATGCTGCATACTGTATATGAGCCTCCTGATGCTGCATACCGTACATGAGCCCCCTGATGCTGTATACTGTATATGATCCCCCTGATGCTGCATACTGTATATTGGCCCCCTGATGCTGCATACTGTATATGAGCCCCTGATGCTGCATACTGTACATGAGCCTCCTGATGCTGTATACTGTACATGAGCCTCCTGATGCTGCATACTGTACATGAGCCCCCTTATGCTGCATACTGTACATGAGCCCCTGATGCTGCATACTGTACATGAGCCTCCTGATGCTGCATACTGTACATGAGCCCCTGATGCTGCATACTGTACATGAGCCCCTGATGCTGCATACTGTATATGATCCCCCTGATGCTGCATACTGTACATGAGCCCCCTAATGCTGAATACTGTATATGAGCCCCCTGATGCTGCATACTGTACATGAGCCCACTGATGCTGCATACTGTACATGAGCCTCCTGATGCTGCATACTGTATATGATCCCCCTGATGCTGCATACTGTACATGAGCCCCCTAATGCTGAATACTGTATATGGGCCCCCTGATGCTGCATACTGTATATGATCCCCCTGATGCTGCATACTGTACATGAGCCTTCTGATGCTGCATACTGTATATGGGCCCCCTAATGCTGCATACTGTACATGAGCCTCCTGATGCTGCATACTGTATATGATCCCCCTGATGCTGCATACTGTACATGAGCCTCCTGATGCTGCATACTGTATATGAGCCCCCTAATGCTGCATACTGTATATGAGCCCCCTGATGCTGCATACTGTATATGGGCCTCCTGATGCTGCATACTGTACATGAGCCCCCTGATGCTGCATACTGTACATGAGCCCCCTGATGCTGCATACTGTATATGGGCCTCCTGATGCTGCATACTGTACATGAGCCTCCTGATGCTGCATACTGTATATGGGCCCCCTGATGCTGCATACTGTATATGAGCCTCCTGATGCTGCATACTGTATATGGGCCTCCTGATGCTGCATACTGTATATGGGCCCCCTGATGCTGCATACTGTATATGAGCCTCCTGATGCTACATACTGTACATGGTGCTCCTGATGCTGCATACTGTACATGAGCCCCCTGATGCTGCATACTGTATATGGGGCTCCTGATGCTGCATACTGTATATGGGGCTCCTGATGCTGCATACTGTACATGAGCCCCCTGATGCTGCATACTGTACATGAGCCCCCTGATGCTGCATACTGTACATGAGCCCCCTGATGCTGCATACTGTACATGGGCCCCCTGATGCTGCATACTGTACATGAGCCTCCTGATGCTGCATACTGTATATGAGCCCCCTGATGCTGCATACTGTATATGAGCCCCCTGATGCTGCATACTGTATATGAGCCTCCTGATGCTGCATACTGTATATGAGCCCCCTGATGCTGCATACTGTATATGAGCCTCCTGATGCTGCATACTGTATATGAGCCCCCTGATGCTGCATACTGTATATGGGGCTCCTGATGCTGCATACTGTACATGAGCCCCCTGATGCTGCATACTGTACATGAGCCCCCTGATGCTGCATACTGTACATGAGCCCCCTGATGCTGCATACTGTACATGGGCCCCCTGATGCTGCATACTGTACATGAGCCCCCTGATGCTGCATACTGTACATGAGCCCCCTGATGCTGCATACTGTACATGAGCCCCCTGATGCTGCATACTGTACATGGGCCCCCTGATGCTGCATACTGTATATGAGCCCCCTGATGCTGTATACTGTATATGAGCCTCCTGATGCTGCATACTGTATATGAGCCCCCTGATGCTGCATACTGTATATGAGCCCCCTGATGCTGCATACTGTACATAAGCCTCCTGATGCTGCATACTGTATATGAGCCTAATGATGCTGCATACTGTATATGAGCCCCCTGATGCTGCATACTGTATATGAGCCCCCTGATGCTGCATACTGTATATGAGCCTCCTGATGCTGCATACTGTATATGAGCCCCCAGATGCTGCATACTGTATATGAGCCCCCTGATGCTGCATACTGTATATGAGCCCCCTGATGCTGCATACTGTACATGAGCTCCCTGATGCTGCATACTGTATATGGGGCTCCTGATGCTGCATACTGTATATGGGGCTCCTGATGCTGCATACTGTATATGAGCCTCCTGATGCTGCATACTGTACATGAGCCCCTGATGCTGCACACTGTATATGAGCCCCCTGATGCTGCATACTGTATATGAGCCCCCTGATGCTGCATATTGTACATGGGCCCCCTGATGCTGCATACTGTATATGAGCCTCCTAATGCTGCATACTGTATATGAGCCTCCTGATGCTGCATACTGTACATGAGCCCCCTGATGCTGCATACTGTACATGAGCCCTCTGATGCTGCATACTGTATATGAGCCTCCTGATGCTGCATACTGTACATGAGCCTCCTGAAGCTGCATACTGTATATGAGACCCTGATGCTGCATACTGTATATGGGGCTCCTGATGCTGCATACTGTATATGAGCCCCCTGATGCTGCATACTGTATATGAGCCCCCTGATGCTGCATACTGTACATGGGCCCCCTGATGCTGCATACTGTACATGAGCCTCCTGATGCTGCATACTGTATATGAGCCCCCTGATGCTGCATACTGTACATGGGCCCCCTGATGCTGCATACTGTACATGAGCCTCCTGATGCTGCATACTGTATATGAGACCCTGATGCTGCATACTGTATATGGGGCTCCTGATGCTGCATACTGTATATGAGCCCCCTGATGCTGCATACTGTATATGGGCCTCCTGATGCTGCATACTGTATATGGGGCTCCTGATGCTGCATACTGTATATGGGCCTCCTGATGCTGTATACTGTATATGGGGCTCCTGATGCTGCATACTGTATATGGTCCCCTGATGCTGCATACTGTACATGAGCCCCTGATGCTGCATACTGTATATGGGGCTACTGATGCTGCATACTGTATATGAGCCCCCTGATGCTGCATACTGTATATGGGCCCCCTGATGCTGCATACTGTATATGAGCCCCCTGATGCTGCATACTGTATATGAGCCCCCTGATGCTGCATACTGTACATGAGCCTCCTGATGCTGTATACTGTATATGGGCCCCCTGATGCTGCATACTGTATATGGGGCTCCTGATGCTGCATACTGTACATGAGCCTCCTGATGCTGCATACTGTATATGGGCCCCCTGATGCTGCATACTGTATATGAGCCCCCTGATGCTGCATACTGTATATGAGCCCCCTGATGCTGCATACTGTACATGAGCCTCCTGATGCTGTATACTGTATATGGGCCCCCTGATGCTGCATACTGTATATGAGCCCCCTGATGCTGCATACTGTATATGGGCCCCCTGATGCTGCATACTGTATATGGGCCCCCTGATGCTGCATACTGTATATGAGCCCCCTGATGCTGCATACTGTATATGAGCCTCCTGATGCTGCATACTGTACATGAGCTCCTGATGCTGCATACTGTATATGAGCTCCTGATGCTGCATACTGTACATGAGCTCCTGATGCTGCATACTGTATATGAGCCCCCTGATGCTGCATACTGTATATGAGCCCCCTGATGCTGCATACTGTATATGGGGCTCCTGATGCTGCATACTGTATATGAGCCTCCTGATGCTGCATACTGTACATGAGCCTCCTGATGCTGCATTCTGTATATGAGCCCCCTGATGCTGCATACTGTATATGAGCCCCCTGATGCTGCATACTGTATATGAGCCTCCTGATGCTGCATACTGTATATGAGCCCCCTGATGCTGCATACTGTACATGAGCCCCCTGATGCTGCATACTGTACATGAGCCTCCTGATGCTGTATACTGTAAATGAGCCTCCTGATGCTGCATACTGTATATGGGGCTCCTGATGCTGCATACTGTATATGAGCCCCCTGATGCTGCATACTGTATATGAGCCCTCTGATGCTGCATACTGTATATGGGGCTCCTGATGCTGCATACTGTATATGAGCCCCCTGATGCTGCATACTGTATATGAGCCTCCTGATGCTGCATACTGTACATGAGCTCCTGATGCTGCATACTGTATATGAGCCCCCTGATGCTGCATACTGTACATGAGCCTCCTGATGCTGTATACTGTATATGAGCCCCCTGATGCTGCATACTGTACATGAGCCCCCTGATGCTGCATACTGTACATGAGCCCCCTGATGCTGCATACTGTATATGAGCCCCCTGATGCTGCATACTGTATATGAGCCCTCTGATGCTGCATACTGTATTTGAGCCTCCTGATGCTGCATACTGTACATGAGCTCCTGATGCTGCATACTGTATATGGGGCTCCTGATGCTGCATACTGTACATGAGCCCCTGATACTGCATACTGTATATGATCCCCCTGATGCTGCATACTGTACATGGGCCCCCTGATGCTGTATACTGTACATGAGCCTCCTGATGCTGCATACTGTATATGATCCCCCTGATGCTGCATACTGTATATGGACCCCCTGATGCTGCATACTGTACATGAGCCCCCCTGATGCTGCATACTGTATATGAGCCTCCTGATGCTGCATACTGTACATGAGCCTCCTGATGCTGCATACTGTATATGGGCCCCCTGATGCTGCATACTGTATATGGACCCCCTGATGCTGCATACTGTACATGAGCCCCCCTGATGCTGCATACTGTATATGGGCCTCCTGATCCTGCATACTGTACATGGGCCTCCTGATGCTGCATACTGTACATGAGCCTCCTGATGCTGAATACTGTACATGAGCCTCCTGATGCTGCATACTGTACATGGGCCTCCTGATGCTGCATACTGTACATGAGCCTCCTGATGCTGAATACTGTACATGAGCCCCCTGATGCTGCATACTGTACATGAGCCTCCTGATGCTGCATACTGTACATGAGCCTCCTGATGCTGCATACTGTATATGAGCCCCTGATGCTGCATACTGTATATGAGCCTCCTGATGCTGCATACTGTACTTGAGCCCCCTGATGCTACATACTGTATATGATCCCCTGATGCTGAATACTGTACATGAGCCCCCTGATGCTGCATACTGTACATGAGCCCCTGATGCTGAATACTGTACATGAGCCTCCTGATGCTGAATACTGTATATGAGCCCCCTGATGCTGCATACTGTATATGAGCCCCCTGATGCTGCATACTGTATATGGGCCCCCTGATGCTGCATACTGTATATGGGCCCCCTAATGCTGCATACTGTACATGAGCCCCTGATACTGCATACTGTATATGATCCCCCTGATGCTGCATACTGTACATGGGCCCCCTGATGCTGTATACTGTACATGAGCCTCCTGATGCTGCATACTGTATATGATCCCCCTGATGCTGCATACTGTATATGGGCCCCCTGATGCTGCATACTGTATATGGACCCCCTGATGCTGCATACTGTACATGAGCCCCCCTGATGCTGCATACTGTATATGGGCCTCCTGATGCTGCATACTGTACATGAGCCTCCTGATGCTGCATACTGTACATGAGCCCCCTGATGCTGCATACTGTACATGAGCCCCCTGATGCTGCATACTGTATATGAGCCTCTGATGCTGCATACTGTATATGAGCCTCCTGATGCTGCATACTGTACATGAGCCCCCTGATGCTACATACTGTATATGATCCCCTGATGCTGAATACTGTACATGAGCCCCCTGATGCTGCATACTGTACATGAGCCCCTGATGCTGCATACTGTATATGAGCCCCCTGATGCTGCATACTGTACATGGGCCCACTGATGCTGCATACTGTATATGGGCCCCCTGATGCTGCATACTGTACATGGGCCCCCTGATACTGCATACTGTACATGGGCCCCCTGATGCTGCATACTGTATATTGGGCTCCTGATGCTGCATACTGTATATGAGCCCCTGATGCTGCATACTGTACATGAGCCTCCTGATGCTGCATACTGTACATGAGCCCCCTGATGCTGCATACTGTATATGAGCCCCCTGATGCTGCATACTGTACATGAGCCCCTGATGCTGCATACTGTATATGAGCCCCCTGATGCTGCATACTGTATATGGGGCTCCTGATGCTACATACTGTATATGATCCCCTGATGCTGATTACTGTACATGAGCCCCCTGATGCTGCATACTGTACATGAGCCCCTGATGCTGCATACTGTATATGATCCCCCTGATGCTGCATACTGTACTTGAGCCCCTGATGCTGCATACTATATATGAGCCCCCTGATGCTGCATACAGTACATGGGCCCCCTAATGCTGCGTACTGTACATGAGCCCCTGATACTGCATACTGTATATGATCCCCCTGATGCTGCATACTGTACATGGGCCCCCTGATGCTGTATACTGTACATGAGCCTCCTGATGCTGCATACTGTATATGATCCCCCTGATGCTGCATACTGTATATGGGCCCCCTGATGCTGCATACTGTATATGGACCCCCTGATGCTGCATACTGTACATGAGCCCCCCTGATGCTGCATACTGTATATGGGCCTCCTGATGCTGCATACTGTACATGGGCCTCCTGATGCTGCATACTGTACATGAGCCCCCTGATGCTGCATACTGTACATGAGCCCCCTGATGCTGCATACTGTATATGAGCCCCTGATGCTGCATACTGTATATGAGCCTCCTGATGCTGCATACTGTACATGAGCCCCCTGATGCTACATACTGTATATGATCCCCTGATGCTGAATACTGTATATGAGCCCCCTGATGCTGCATACTGTACATGAGCCCCTGATGCTGCATACTGTATATGAGCCCCCTGATGCTGCATACTGTACATGGGCCCCCTGATGCTGCATACTGTATATGGGCCCCCTAATGCTGCATACTGTACATGGGCCCCCTGATGCTGCATACTGTATATTGGGCTCCTGATGCTGCATACTGTATATGAGCCCCTGATGCTGCATACTGTACATGAGCCTCCTGATGCTGCATACTGTACATGAGCCCCTGATGCTGCATACTGTATATGAGCCCCCTGATGCTGCATACTGTACATGAGCCCCTGATGCTGCATACTGTATATGAGCCCCCTGATGCTGCATACTGTATATGGGGCTCCTGATGCTACATACTGTATATGATCCCCTGATGCTGAATACTGTACATGAGCCCCCTGATGCTGCATACTGTACATGAGCCCCTGATGCTGCATACTGTATATGAGCCACCTGATGCTGCATACTGTACTTGAGCCCCTGATGCTGCATACTATATATGAGCCCCCTGATGCTGCATACAGTACATGGGCCCCCTGATGCTGCATACTGTATATGGGCCCCCTGATGCTGCATACTGTACATGGGCCCCCTGATACTGCATACTGTATATGGCGCTCCTGATGCTCCATACTGTATATGAGCCCCTGATGCTGCATACTGTATATGAGCCTCCTGATGCTGCATACTGTACATGAGCTCCTGATGCTGCGTACTGTATATGAGCCCCCTGATGCTGCATACTGTACATGAGCTCCTGATGCTGCATACTGTATATGAGCCACCTGATGCTGCATACTGTATATGAGCCCCCTGATGCTGCATACTGTACATGAGCTCCTGATGCTGCATACTGTACATGAGCCCCCTGATGCTGCATACTGTATATGAGCCCCCTGATGCTGCATACTGTATATGGGGCTCCTGATGCTGCATACTGTATATGAGCCTCCTGATGCTGCATACTGTACATGAGCTCCTGATGCTGCATACTGTATATGAGCCCCCTGATGCTGCATACTGTACATGAGCTCCTGATGCTGCATACTGTATATGAGCCCCCTGATGCTGCATACTGTATATGAGCCTCCTGATGCTGCATACTGTACATGACCCCCTGATGCTGCATACTGTACATGAGCCCCCTGATGCTGCATACTGTATATGAGCTCCTGATGCTGCATACTGTATATGGGCCCCCTGATGCTGCATACTGTATATGGGCCCCCTGATGCTGCATACTGTATATGAGCCCCCTGATGCTGCATACTGTATATGGGGCTCCTGATGCTACATACTGTATATGATCCCCTGATGCTGAATACTGTACATGAGCCCCCTGATGCTGCATACTGTACATGAGCCCCTGATGCTGCATACTGTATATGAGCCCCCTGATGCTGCATACTGTACTTGAGCCCCTGATGCTGCATACTATATATGAGCCCCCTGATGCTGCATACAGTACATGGGCCCCCTGATGCTGCATACTGTATATGGGCCCCCTGATGCTGCATACTGTACATGGGCCCCCTGATACTGCATACTGTATATGGCGCTCCTGATGCTCCATACTGTATATGAGCCCCTGATGCTGCATACTGTATATGAGCCTCCTGATGCTGCATACTGTACATGAGCTCCTGATGCTGCGTACTGTATATGAGCCCCCTGATGCTGCATACTGTATATGAGCCTCCTGATGCTGCATACTGTACATGAGCTCCTGATGCTGCATACTGTACATGAGCCCCCTGATGCTGCATACTGTATATGAGCCCCCTGATGCTGCATACTGTATATGGGGCTCCTGATGCTGCATACTGTATATGAGCCTCCTGATGCTGCATACTGTACATGAGCTCCTGATGCTGCATACTGTATATGAGCCCCCTGATGCTGCATACTGTACATGAGCTCCTGATGCTGCATACTGTATATGAGCCCCCTGATGCTGCATACTGTATATGAGCCTCCTGATGCTGCATACTGTACATGACCCCCTGATGCTGCATACTGTACATGAGCCCCCTGATGCTGCATACTGTATATGAGCTCCTGATGCTGCATACTGTATATGGGCCCCCTGATGCTGCATACTGTATATGGGCCCCCTGATGCTGCATACTGTATATGAGCCCCCTGATGCTGAATACTGTATATGGGGCTCCTGATGCTGCATACTGTATATGAGCCCCCTGATGCTGCATACTGTACATGAGCCCCCTGATGCTGTATACTGTACATGAGCCCCCTGATGCTGCATACTGTACATGGGGTCCCTGATGCTGCATACTGTATATGAGCCCCCTGATGCTGTATACTGTATATGGGGCTCCTGATGCTGCATACTGTACATGAGCCCCCTGATGCTGCATACTGTACATGAGCCCCTGATGATGCATACTGTACATGAGCCCCCTGATGCTGCATACTGTACATGAGCCTCCTGATGCTGCATACTGTATATGATCCCCCTGATGCTGCATACTGTATATGATCCCCCTGATGCTGTATACTGTATATGGGGCTCCTGATGCTGCATACTGTACATGAGCCCCCTGATGCTGCATACTGTATATGGCGCTCCTGATGCTCCATACTGTATATGAGCCCCTGATGCTGCATACTGTATATGAGCCTCCTGATGCTGCATACTGTATATGAGCCTCCTGATGCTGCATACTGTACATGAGCCCCCTGATGCTGAATACTGTACATGAGCCCCCTGATGCTGCATACTGTATATGAGCCCCCTGATGCTGCATACTGTACATGGGTCCCCTGATGCTGCATACTGTACATGGGAGCCCTGATGCTGCATACTGTATATGAGCCCCTGATGCTGCATACTGTATATGAGCCTCCTGATGCTGCATACTGTATATGAGCCCCCTGATGCTGGATACTGTACATGAGCCCCCTGATGCTGCATACTGTACATGAGCCCCTGATGCTGCATACTGTATATGAGCCCCCTGGTGCTGCATACTGTACATGAGCCCCTGATGCTGCATACTGTATATGAGCCCCCTGATGCTGCATACTGTACATGAGCCCCCTGATGCTGCATACTGTATATGGGGCTCCTGATGCTGCATACTGTACATGAGCCCCCTGATGCTGCATACTGTACATGGGCCCCCTGATGCTGCATACTGTACATGAGCTCCTGATGCTGCATACTGTATATGATCCCCATGATGCTGCATACTGTATATGGACCCCCTGATGCTGCATACTGTATATGAGCCCCCTGATGCTGCATACTGTATATGAGCCCCCTGATGCTGCATACTGTATATGAGCCCCCTGATGCTGCATACTGTATATGGGGCTCCTGATGCTACATACTGTATATGAGCCCCCTGATGCTGCATACTGTATATGGGGCTCCTGATGCTGCATACTGTATATGAGCCCCCTGATGCTGCATACTGTATATGGGCCCCCTGATGCTGCATACTGTATATGAGCCCCCTGATGCTGCATACTGTATATGAGCCTCCTGATGCTGCATACTGTACATGAGCCCCCTGATGCTGAATACTGTACATGAGCCCCCTGATGCTGCATACTGTATATGAGCCCCCTGATGCTGCATACTGTATATGAGCCCCCTGATGCTGCATACTGTACATGGGTCCCCTGATGCTGCATACTGTACATGGGAGCCCTGATGCTGCATACTGTATATGAGCCCCTGATGCTGCATACTGTATATGAGCCCCCTGATGCTGCATACTGTACATGGGTCCCCTGATGCTGCATACTGTACATGGGAGCCCTGATGCTGCATACTGTATATGAGCCCCTGATGCTGCATACTGTATATGAGCCTCCTGATGCTGCATACTGTACATGAGCCTCCTGATGCTGCATACTGTATATGAGCCCCTGATGCTGCATACTGTATATGAGCCCCCTGATGCTGCATACTGTACATGGGTCCCCTGATGCTGCATACTGTACATGGGAGCCCTGATGCTGCATACTGTATATGAGCCCCTGATGCTGCATACTGTATATGAGCCTCCTGATGCTGCATACTGTACATGAGCCTCCTGATGCTGCATACTGTATATGAGCCCCTGATGCTGCATACTGTATATGAGCCTCCTGATGCTGGATACTGTACATGAGCCCCCTGATGCTGCATACTGTACATGAGCCCCTGATGCTGCATACTGTATATGAGCCCCCTGATGCTGCATACTGTATATGGGGCTCCTGATGCTGCATACTGTACATGAGCCCCCTGATGCTGCATACTGTACATGGGCCCCCTGATGCTGCATACTGTACATGAGCTCCTGATGCTGCATACTGTATATGGACCTCCTGATGCTGCATACTGTATATGGGCCTCCTGATGCTGCATACTGTACATGAGCCCCCTGATGCTGCATACTGTATATGGACCCCCTGATGCTGCATACTGTATATGAGCCCCCTGATGCTGCATACTGTATATGGGCCTCCTGATGCTGCATACTGTATATGGGCCTCCTGATGCTGCATACTGTATATGAGCCCCCTGATGCTGCATACTGTACATGAGCCTCCTGATGCTCCATAGTGTATATGAGCCCCCTGATGCTGCATACTGTATATGAGCCCCCTGATGCTGCATACTGTACATGAGCCCCCTGATGCTGTATACTGTACATGAGCCCCCTGATGCTGCATACTGTACATGGGGTCCCTGATGCTGCATACTGTATATGAGCCCCCTGATGCTGTATACTGTATATGGGGCTCCTGATGCTGCATACTGTACATGAGCCTCCTGATGCTGCATACTGGACATGAGCCCCCTGATGCTGCATACTGTACATGAGCCTCCTGATGCTGCATACTGCACATGAGCCCCCTGATGCTGCATACTGTACATGAGCCTCCTGATGCTGCATACTGTACATGAGCCTCCTGATGCTGCATACTGTACATGAGCCTCCTGATGCTGCATACTGGACATGAGCCCCCTGATGCTGCATACTGTATATGAGCCTCCTGATGCTGCATACTGTACATGAGCCCCCTGATGCTGCATACTGTACATGAGCCTCCTGATGCTGCATACTGTACATGAGCCCCTGATGCTGCATACTGTATATGAGCCCCCTGTTGCTGTATACTGTATATGGGGCTCTTGATGCTGCATACTGTACATGAGCCCCCTGATGCTGCATACTGTACATGAGCCTCCTGATGCTGCATACTGTATATGATCCCCCTGATGCTGCATACTGTATATGATCCCCCTGATGCTGTATACTGTATATGGGGCTCCTGATGCTGCATACTGTACATGAGACCCCTGATGCTGCATACTGTATATGGCGCTCCTGATGCTGCATACTGTATATGGCGCTCCTGATGCTCCATACGGTATATGAGCCCCTGATGCTGCATACTGTATATGAGCCTCCTGATGCTGCATACTGTATATGAGCCTCCTGATGCTGCATACTGTATATGAGCCCCCTGATGCTGCATACTGTATATGAGCCCCCTGATGCTGAATACTGTACATGAGCCCCCTGATGCTGCATACTGTATATGAGCCCCCTGATGCTGCATACTGTACATGGGTCCCCTGATGCTGCATACTGTATATGAGCCCCTGATGCTGTATACTGTATATGAGCCCCTGATGCTGCATACTGTATATGAGCCCCCTGATGCTGCATACTGTACATGGGAGCCCTGATGCTGCATACTGTACATGAGCCCCTGATGCTGCATACTGTATATGAGCCTCCTGATGCTGCATACTGTATATGAGCCCCCTGATGCTGGATACTGTACATGAGCCCCCTGATGCTGCATACTGTACATGAGCCCCTGATGCTGCATACTGTATATGAGCCCCCTGATGCTGCATACTGTATATGGGGCTCCTGATGCTGCATACTGTACATGAGCCCCCTGATGCTGCATACTGTACATGGGCCCCCTGATTCTGCATACTGTACATGAGCTCCTGATGCTGCATACTGTATATGAGGCTCCTGATGCTGCATACTGTATATGATCCCCCTGATGCTGCATACTGTATATGGACCCCCTGATGCTGCATACTGTATATGAGCCCCCTGATGCTGCATACTGTATATGAGCCCCCTGATGCTGCATACTGTATATGAGCCTCCTGATGCTGCATACTGTATATGAGCCCCCTGATGCTGCATACTGTATATGGGGCTCCTGATGCTACATACTGTATATGAGCCCCCTGATGCTGCATACTGTATATGGGGCTCCTGATGCTGCATACTGTATATGAGCCCCCTGATGCTGCATACTGTATATGGGCCCCCTGATGCTGCATACTGTATATGAGCCCCCTGATGCTGCATACTGTATATGAGCCTCCTGATGCTGCATACTGTACATGAGCCCCCTGATGCTGAATACTGTACATGAGCCCCCTGATGCTGCATACTGTATATGAGCCCCCTGATGCTGCATACTGTACATGGGTCCCCTGATGCTGCATACTGTACATGGGAGCCCTGATGCTGCATACTGTATATGAGCCCCTGATGCTGCATACTGTATATGAGCCTCCTGATGCTGCATACTGTATATGAGCCCCCTGATGCTGGATACTGTACATGAGCCCCCTGATGCTGCATAATGTACATGAGCCCCTGATGCTGCATACTGTATATGAGCCCCCTGATGCTGCATACTGTACATGAGCCCCCTGATGCTGCATACTGTACATGGGCCCCCTGATGCTGCATACTGTACATGAGCTCCTGATGCTGCATACTGTATATGGACCTCCTGATGCTGCATACTGTATATGGGCCTCCTGATGCTGCATACTGTACATGAGCCCCCTGATGCTGCATACTGTACATGGACCCCCTGATGCTGCATACTGTATATGAGCCCCCTGATGCTGCATACTGTATATGGGCCTCCTGATGCTGCATACTGTATATGGGCCTCCTGGTGCTGCATACTGTATATGAGCCCCCTGATGCTGCATACTGTACATGAGCCTCCTGATGCTCCATAGTGTATATGAGCCCCCTGATGCTGCATACTGTATATGAGCCCCCTGATGCTGCATACTGTATATGGGCCTCCTGATGCTGCATACTGTATATGAGCCCCCTGATGCTGCATACTGTATATGGGCCTCCTGATGCTGCATACTGTACATGAGCCCCCTGATGCTGTATACTGTACATGAGCCCCCTGATGCTGCATACTGTACATGGGGTCCCTGATGCTGCATACTGTATATGAGCCCCCTGATGCTGTATACTGTATATGGGGCTCCTGATGCTGCATACTGTACATGAGCCTCCTGATGCTGCATACTGTACATGAGCCCCTGATGCTGCATACTGTATATGAGCCACCTGTTGCTGTATACTGTATATGGGGCTCTTGATGCTGCATACTGTACATGAGCCCCCTGATGCTGCATACTGTACATGAGCCCCCTGATGCTGTATACTGTACATGAGCCCCCTGATGCTGCATACTTTACATGGGGTCCCTGATGCTGCATACTGTATATAAGCCCCCTGATGCTGTATACTGTACATGAGCCCCCTGATGCTGCATACTGTATATGAGCCTCCTGATGCTGCATACTGTATATGATCCCCCTGATGCTGCATACTGTATATGATCCCCCTGATGCTGTATACTGTATATGGGGCTCCTGATGCTGCATACTGTACATGAGCCCCCTGATGCTGCATACTGTACATGAGCCTCCTGATGCTGCATACTGTACATGAGCCCCTGATGCTGCATACTGTATATGAGCCCCCTGATGCTGTATACTGTATATGGGGCTCTTGATGCTGCATACTGTACATGAGCCCCCTGATGCTGCATACTGTACATGAGCCTCTTGATCCTGCATACTGTATATGATCCCCCTGATGCTGTATACTGTATATGGGGCTCCTGATGCTGCATACTGTATATGATCCCCCTGATGCTGCATACTGTATATGAGCCTCCTGATGCTGCATACTGTACATGAGCCCCCTGATGCTGCATACTGTACATGAGCCTCCTGATACTGCATACTGTACATGAGCCCCTGATGCTGCATACTGTATATGAGCCCCCTGATGCTGTATACTGTATATGGGGCTCCTGATGTTGCATACTGTATATGGGCCTCCTGATGCTGCATACTGTATATAAGCCCCCTGATGCTGGATACTGTACATGAGCCTCCTGATGCTGCATACTGTATATGAGCCCCCTGATGCTGCATACTGTATATGAGCCCCCTGATGCTGAATACTGTATATGAGCCCCCTGATGCTGCATACTGTACATGAGCCTCCTGATACTGCATACTGTACATGAGCCCCTGATGCTGCATACTGTATATGAGCCCCCTGATGCTGTATACTGTATATGGGGCTCCTGATGTTGCATACTGTATATGGGCCTCCTGATGCTGCATACTGTATATAAGCCCCCTGATGCTGGATACTGTACATGAGCCTCCTGATGCTGCATACTGTATATGAGCCCCCTGATGCTGCATACTGTATATGAGCCCCTGATGCTGCATACTGTATATGGGGCTCCTGATGCTGCATATGTGACACCCCAGGGGTCTGGTTGCCACAGTGATAGAGATATTATGTCTGAGAGCAGGTGGGAGGTCCTTTGGTCAGGGATCCTGTGCATGCCACACCTCCTGCCCAGTCTTGGGAGGGGAAGAACTTCCCCTGTATAAACCCGGGGCTGAGGCAGGGTGAGTCAGACAAGGAGAGTGGAGAAGAGAAGCAGCATAGGAAACAGCAGAGTTACAAGGAGTCAGGGGCTGGCAGCTACAGAGCTCGCCCTGACTAAGAAGATTCTTTACCGGACCCGGAGTCCGAGGCTGTGGGGACTAACTCCTACCCAGCAGCAGAATCCGTCGGGCAGGGGATTTCAGGTCCTCTGGCCCAGAAGCCCGAAGGCACGGTCACACGCGTGGGACCAGCACCGCCATCGTGGAGCAGAAGCCATTAGAAGGCCCCGAGTCACCGGCCATACGGGTGAGCACCACACGGTACACTCAGGGACGTGGGCTACTTACATCAGCTTCTAGCAAGGTAGCCAGAAGAGTACAGTCAGTTTGGGAGGCCTACAACTACGCCTGGCCAGGGGAGATCCCATCTGCTCAAAGACTGACCAGGCCCCGTTTGCTAGCAAGTACTCCGGGAGGGTCTGTCGTTGTTACCAGTAAAGACCCTGAACTACACCGTACCGTCTCTGAGTGGTTCCTGCTACCCCCATCATCCACGTCGGCTGCCCTGAGGCCATACCCCTCCCGTTGGGGGTTATACTATCACGCTGCACAATCCTACCACCGGCCTCAGCGGTCTGCCCTGCAGCAGCAGCTTCCTGGCTGCACTCAACGGGTGGCGTAGTCATCAACTATTTACTACTAATAGACTGCCGTCTAGTTTGACTCCCTGGGCACGGACCGGGTCACCGCCACGAGATTACAACCCTCCACGGATCCGGCTCCGGGTAAGCTCCCGCGTACGCACCGCAGTGCGACACAGGCCCAGGGGCGCGTCAACTTTGGCGTAGTCGCCAGGATTTCGTGCCCGCAACCACCGGGTACTGCGTGCCTGAAAAGCAAAGACTGTTCAAACTTACCAGTGATGAAGGTTTCCCGCCATCCGGCGCCATCTTCTACCTTCTTCCCGCCATCCGCGAAGTTTTCCCGCCATCCGGCGCCATCTTCGACCTTCTTCCCGCCATCCGTGGAGTTTTCCCGCCATTGGACGCCATCTTGAGGACGCCGCGCGGGAAGAAGAGGGGCGTGGACTCCGAAAGCGCGCGAGAACTGAAGCCCCGCCTCACGTCCGGACGTTGCGTAAGGTCCTGGAAGGAGCCCAGCAGACGCCGACGTCACAGGAGCGCGACGGAAGGTCCTCAACCCTGACGATCCACTGCGGAGCCGCGGCCTACGGAAGAGGATCATCGCAAGGTAGGCCACGGTCCACTAGGGGGGAGGAAGATGTCGGATACGGAGGAGAGCTTCACTGCCTCAACCCCCGCCAGCGCTACCGCTGCTGCAGTTATGCCCTTCACCATGCCCTATATCCCGGGAGCAGCTTGGCTACCCCAGTACTCAGGGGAGTCACATACCCTGCATGACTTTAGAGAAAAGCTGGATAGCCTCTTCCAGGTGTACCCCCTCACAGAAGAGCAAAAAGTGAGCATCCTGGTGGCCCAACTAACCGGGGCAGCCAAAAGGGAAGTAAAATCCTGGCCACCTGGGAGGAAGACTGTCGCAGGGATACTAACCCGGCTGAAGGACACCTTTGATACCCGCACCTCAGCCGAGATTAAGCTTAGATTCTACGGGTGCAAGCAGCGAGTGCATGAGAGTATAAGGGACTATGCACTAAACCTACAAGAGGCCCTGAGGGCCATAAAGCAGACCGACCCTGATGGGGTGGGAAACGAGGACAGGCTGTTGACTGAACAATTTATAGAGGGTTTATATTGCAATGCCCACTGAACCCAGTTGCGGGCAATGGCCTTACAGGATCCCCATCTGGACTTTGCACAGTTCAAGGACAGAGCCATCCGGGTGCTCCGAGAACCGGCACCAGGTGGCGTTGTGACCCACAGACGCCCCACTACCACTTACTACCAGGAGGCGGCGCCCTTGTCAGCAGGGCCTGTGGGAGCTGATGCGCAGGCTTTGGACAATGACCCGGCTCCAGACCTACACCATCAGGTCCAAGAGCTAGCTAAGAGCGTTGCTGCGCTAACCCGAACTGTGCAGTCTTTACAGGTTTCCACCCCAGGGAAGATCCAGCTGGCATCCGGACCGGAGGACATCCCGTGGCGTCGACCAAGGAGGACCCCACCGGCCAGAGGAAGACCCAGTGACCGATACAGTGAGGACGGACGACCCATCTGCCGCCGCTGCAATCAACCCGGACATATGGCAAGGTACTGTTCTTTAAACGGGCACAACCTGGGGTAGAGGGCCAACCCCCAGGAAAAAGATCACCAGGCCCATCGAACTGGCGCGACAGATATGTGGGAGGACGTCCAGTCTTGCCTGTGGTACTGGATGGCATTCCCATGAGTGCCCTACTGGACACCGGGTCACAGGTCACCACCATCCCGTACGTGCTCTTCAAGCAGTACTGGAATGACTCGGATATTACCCGCTACCCCGACGACGACTTGAGTATCATCGCCAGCAATGGTCAGCCCGTGCCACAGATCGGATTTAAAGAGGTGACCATCAAAATTGGTAGAGTCGAACTGGCCGCACAGGGACTGATCATTGTAGATATCGATAAACATGAGAGTCACCCAAAAATAACTCTAGGAACTAATGTAATTGAAAATTGTCTTGCAGAGGTGATTTTCCTTTTACAGCAGGTTGCCAAGAATGCCAGCTCCGGCGAGCAGCGGGTGCTCCAGAAAGAGATCCGGGCACTGATGCAACGGCAACAAGTGGAACTCTCCGGCGGTGAGATTGGTAGCGTAAGAATGTGTGACCCTTTTCCTATTGCCATGCCCCCAAAAAGTGAAATGATGATTTGGTGCCGGGCAGCTATTGGTCTGAGAGGTAGAGATTACCAGGCAATGGTAGAACCAGTTTACTCAGACAGTAGGCCCACCATTTTGACAGCACGGGGGGTGGTCAATGTACGCCATGGGAGGGTGCCCATTCGCATAATAAATATCGGGGAGAGGGAAGTGTACCTGCCCCGGTATGCCACGCTAGCCAAATTATATACCACTAATCAAAGTTCTATACAATCTGTGGAACCCTTGCCTCCATCTCACCCGGAGGAAGGTAACGGCTCTAAGAAAGACATGGAGGACTGGTGTCAGCAACTACATTTGGGTACTGACTCCACTCCCTCACATCAGAAACAAGGAGTCTATCGGGTGGTTCAAGAGTATGAGAGAGTGTTTAGTAAACACCCGTTAGACTTCGGGCGAGTCAAGGGGGTAGAACATCGCATCCCCACGGGAGATCATCCTCCCATAAAAGAGAGGTATCGACCCGTACCCCCTGCACATTACCAACACGCCAAGGGGATGCTTAGAGATATGAAGGAGGCTGGGGTAATCCGGGATAGTTGTAGCCCCTGGGCAGCCCCATTAGTTTTAGTCAAAAAGAAAGACAACACCATGAGGATGTGTGTAGATTACCGGAAAATCAACCGTATCACACACAAGGATGCGTACCCCTTACCAAGGATAGAGGAGTCATTGGCTGCTTTAAGATCTGCTAACTTCTTCTCTACCTTGGATCTCACTAGCGGGTACTGGCAGGTTCCTGTAGCAGAGGCGGACCGGGAGAAGACCGCATTCACCACCCCGATGGGACTTAGCGAGTTCACCTGCATGCCGTTCGGACTCTGCAACGCACCAGGAACCTTCCAACGCCTAATGGAGTGTTGTCTGGGCCACAGAAACTTCGAGACGGTCCTGTTGTACCTGGACGATGTCATCGTATATTCCAAGACGTATGAGGACCACCTGAAACACCTGGCGGAAGTGTTCGAGGCTCTGGCGAGTTACGGCCTAAAGGTGAAACCCTCCAAGTGTCACCTCCTGAAACCAAAGGTGCAGTACCTGGGACACGTGGTGAGAGCTGACGGAGTGGCTCCCGACCCCGATAAGATCACCGCAATTAAGGGATGGCCAAGCCCCTCCAGCGTAAAAGAAGTGCGGCAGTTCCTCGGGTTGGTAGGCTACTACCGAAGGTTTATTCCCGGTTTCACCAAAAAGGCAGCACCTATGCAGGACCTCCTGATAGGCCAGTCCCGGAAGGCCAAGAACCAGAAGTCGCCCTTCAAATGGGAAGAGCTGGAAGAAGAGTCCTTCCGCCAGCTGAAGATGGCCCTCACGGGGGACGAAATCCTGGCGTACCCGGATTATAGCCAGCCCTTTATCCTCTACACCGACGCCAGTAACATCGGGCTAGGAGCCGTACTGTCCCAGATCCAGCAGGGGAAGGAACGAGTAATCGCCTACGCCAGCCGAAAACTGCGACCCACCGAAAGGAACCCCGAGAATTACAGCTCATTTAAGTTAGAGTTCCTGGCCGTAGTATGGGCAATCACTGAGCGCTTTAAGCATTACCTCGCTTCTTCCCGGTTCACCGTGTACACGGATAACAACCCGCTGACACACCTGGACACGGCAAGACTCGGTGCCCTGGAGCAGAGGTGGATGGCCCGTCTGTCCAACTACGAGTTCACAATTAAATACCGGGCAGGACGCTCCAATACCAACGCGGACGCCCTGTCCAGGATGCCCAACCTGCCGGACGGAGGAGAAGATCCGGAGGGACTGGAAGAAGTTGAACTCCCTGCGTTCCACCGTCATGGGACTATTCAGTATTCCCACCGGGTAAGGAGTAAGCAGGCTGCTACGTTGAACCCCTTACCCCACTACAACTGGGCGGAAACGCAAGACAGCGACCCTGCCGTCCGACTGGTGAAGGAGATGCTGACTCGGCCGGAGGCTCGCCTTGAACCAGACGCTCCGGAGGAAGCCAAACAACTATGGGCAGAGAAGAGTCGACTGTTCCTTTACAAAGGGAAGTTGTGCCGCAGAATTGTTAACTCCCGGACGCATGAATTACTCTGGCAAGTAGTGGTGCCACGAAGAGACGCAGCCATGGTGATGGAGGCATACCACGACGGAGCTGGACACTTTGGGTGGAAAAAGCTGGAGTTCCTGCTGCGCGAGCGGTTCCACTGGGTAGGCATGAGGGGAACCATCGAGAAGTGGTGCAGAGATTGTGGCCCGTGCAACCTGAGAAGGAAGGACCGAGCCAGCCAGAAGACTCCCCTGCAGTCCATCGTCACCCGGCAACCGTTGGAACTGGTAGCCTTGGATCATGTAAAACTGACCCCAAGCAGAAGTGGCTACGTCTACGCGTTAACCATCGTGGATCATTACTCCCGGTTCTTGGTTGTCGTCCCCGTCAAGGACTTAACGGCTCAAACAGCAGCTAGAGCCTTCCAGCAGCACTTCTGCCGTCCACACGGGTACCCGGACCAAGTGCTGACGGACCAGGGACCTGCCTTTGAAGCGGAGGTCTTTCAGGAATTCTGCAATCTGTATGGCTGCCGGAAGATAAGGACGACACCCTACCATCCGCAGACTAATGGACTTTGTGAAAAAATGAACCAGGTGGTAATGGATCTTCTAAAAACGTTGCCCCTGGAAGAACGCAGTCTGTGGCCTGAAAAGTTGCCCGATCTGGTGGACCTATACAACCACATCCCGGTAGGTTCCACCAACTGTACCCCGGCTTACCTAATGAGGGCAAGACCTGGTAAGTTACCTGTTGACCTGGAAATGGGAGTCCTGACCCCCGAGGACACTTCACCAGAAACAGACTGGGACACAGAGAGGCAGCAGCAGTACCGGAGAGTACAGGAGAGCGTGGAGCGAAGTCTCTGTCAGGCTAGGGAAAGACAAGAGAAAACTTACAACCAGTATGCTCCCGCTGTTCCCCTGGTACCCGGAGAGCAGGTCTTGAAGAGGAAGAGACGGCTCCACAAGTTGGACGACCAGTGGGAGAAGGACCCGTACACCGTACTGCCCTCAAGCCACGAGAACCCGAAGGTCTGTACCATCAGTAAAGACGGAGGGGAAACCACAGCCATTGTATCCCGGGACCACCTGAAGAAGTGTCCCGAACAACTGAGGAACCCTGAAGAGGAACAAGAAGACCATCGACCCGTGGAAGAAAGGGAAGATATGGTTAGTACCGTGCTCGGGGACTTTCCTCAGTCTTGGACTCAAGTCAATGGTGCAGTTGTGGTACCCGTACTCACCTTCCTCCAACCATCATCCCAAGAACCTACGGAGCAACGGGTAGAGCTGGAAGAACAGCCGGTCCAGGAGGCAGAAGACTCCACACAAGCAGAACAGGAGAATCAACCCTCTGCTTATAGTGAGCCTGCCGTACCCCTAGTGAGACAAAGAGCCGGTAGACAGCTGCCCAGTTTACCCTTGACAGCTCCTACACCCTGTAGTTCAGGGCCAGACAGTCAGCTCCGTAGGTCCACTCGGGCCACTAAAGGCCAGTTACCCGCACGCTGGAGAATTTAAAGTGTATAAATTGTTTTATTTATGTTTTTCTGTGTCTTGTTGCTTGTGTATAATTTTGTGTTTCTAGTTATTTTTAGGAAACCTTGGTGGATTTACCGGGAATCCTTGTATATAGTTGGAGCGTAACCCAGGATGGACTAGAGACTGTTAAGGACTCGGGGTAGGACAGACCCCTACCTGGTTACGTCTCCCTGTGTTGGTGAAATGGACACCTTTGCTTTTCTTCAAAGACTGCATCCGGTTGCGGACACGCCGTAACCATCTTATGTGTTTTTCTTATAGTATTGTTATTGTTATACTTTGTTATGTTTTTCTAAATGTGTTTAGTCCCGGAGTACTAAATTTCACTAGGGGGGAATGTGACACCCCAGGGGTCTGGTTGCCACAGTGATAGAGATATTATGTCTGAGAGCAGGTGGGAGGTCCTTTGGTCAGGGATCCTGTGCATGCCACAACTCCTGCCCAGTCTTGGGAGGGGAAGAACTTCCCCTGTATAAACCCGGGGCTGAGGCAGGGTGAGTCAGACAAGGAGAGTGGAGAAGAGAAGCAGCATAGGAAACAGCAGAGTTACAAGGAGTCAGGGGCTGGCAGCTACAGAGCTCGCCCTGACTAAGAAGATTCTTTACCGGACCCGGAGTCCGAGGCTGTGGGGACTAACTCCTACCCAGCAGCAGAATCCGTCGGGCAGGGGATTTCAGGTCCTCTGGCCCAGAAGCCCGAAGGCACGGTCACACGCGTGGGACCAGCACCGCCATCGTGGAGCAGAAGCCATTAGAAGGCCCCGAGTCACCGGCCATACGGGTGAGCACCACACGGTACACTCAGGGACGTGGGCTACTTACATCAGCTTCTAGCAAGGTAGCCAGAAGAGTACAGTCAGTTTGGGAGGCCTACAACTACGCCTGGCCAGGGGAGATCCCATCTGCTCAAAGACTGACCAGGCCCCGTTTGCTAGCAAGTACTCCGGGAGGGTCTGTCGTTGTTACCAGTAAAGACCCTGAACTACACCGTACCGTCTCTGAGTGGTTCCTGCTACCCCCATCATCCACGTCGGCTGCCCTGAGGCCATACCCCTCCCGTTGGGGGTTATACTATCACGCTGCACAATCCTACCACCGGCCTCAGCGGTCTGCCCTGCAGCAGCAGCTTCCTGGCTGCACTCAACGGGTGGCGTAGTCATCAACTATTTACTACTAATAGACTGCCGTCTAGTTTGACTCCCTGGGCACGGACCGGGTCACCGCCACGAGATTACAACCCTCCACGGATCCGGCTCCGGGTAAGCTCCCGCGTGCGCACCGCAGCGCGACACAGGCCCAGGGGCGCGTCACATACTGTACATGAGCCCCCTGATGCTGCATACTGTATATGATCCCGCTGATGCTGCATACTGTACATGAGCCTCCTGATGCTGAATACTGTACATGAGCCCCCTGATGCTGCATACTGTATATGGGCCCCCTGATGCTGCATACTGTATATGAGCCCCCTGATGCTGCATACTGTATATGAGCCCCCTGATGCTGCATACTGTATATGAGCCCCTGATGCTGCATACTGTATATGGGGCTCCTGATGCTGCATACTGTACATGAGGCCCCTGATGCTGCATACTGTACATGATCCTCCTGATGCTGCATACTGTACATGAGCCTCCTGATGCTGAATACTGTACATGAGCCCCCTGATTCTGCATACTGTATATGAGCCCCCTGATGCTGCATACTGTATATGGGGCTCCTGATGCTGCATACTGTATATGAGCCCCCTGATGCTGAATACTGTATATGAGCCCCCTGATGCTGCATACTGTACATGGGCCCCCTGATGCTGCATACTGTACATGAGCTCCTGATGCTGCATACTGTATATGGGCCTCCTGATGCTGCATACTGTATATGGGCCTCCTGATGCTGCATACTGTATATGAGCCCCCTGATGCTGCATACTGTACATGAGCCTCCTGATGCTCCATAGTGTATATGAGCCCCCTGATGCTGCATACTGTATATGAGCCCCCTGATGCTGCATACTGTACATGAGCCCCCTGATGCTGTATACTGTACATGAGCCCCCTGATGCTGCATACTGTACATGGGGTCCCTGATGCTGCATACTGTATATGAGCCCCCTGATGCTGTATACTGTACATGAGCCCCCTGATGCTGCATACTGTATATGAGCCTCCTGATGCTGCATACTGTATATGATCCCCCTGATGCTGCATACTGTATATGGGGCTCCTGATGCTGCATACTGTACATGAGCCCCCTGATGCTGCATACTGTACATGAGCCTCCTGATGCTGCATACTGTACATGAGCCCCTGATGCTGCATACTGTATATGAGCCCCCTGATGCTGTATACTGTAGATGGGGCTCTTGATGCTGCATACTGTACATGAGCCCCCTGATGCTGCATACTGTACATGAGCCTCCTGATGCTGCATACTGTATATGATCCCCCTGATGCTGCATACTGTATATGATCCCCCTGATGCTGTATACTGTATATGGGGCTCCTGATGCTGCATACTGTACATGAGCCCCCTGATGCTGCATACTGTACATGAGCCTCCTGATACTGCATACTGTACATGAGCCCCTGATGCTACATACTGTACATGAGCCCCCTGATGCTGTATACTGTATATGGGGCTCCTGATGTTGCATACTGTATATGGGCCTCCTGATGCTGCATACTGTATATAAGCCCCCTGATGCTGGATACTGTACATGAGCCTCCTGATGCTGCATACTGTATATGAGCCCCCTGATGCTGCATACTGTATATGAGCCCCTGATGCTGCATACTGTATATGGGGCTCCTGATGCTGCATACTGTACATGAGCCCCTGATGCTGCATACTGTATATGATCCCGCTGATGCTGCATACTGTACATGAGCCTCCTGATGCTGCATACTGTATATGGGCCCTCTGATGCTGCATACTGTATATGGCCCTCCTGATGCTGCATACTGTATATGAGCCCCCTGATGCTGCATACTGTATATGAGCCCCCTGATGCTGCATACTGTATATGGGCCCCCTGATGCTGCATACTGTATATGGCCCTCCTGATGCTGCATACTGTATATGAGCCCCCTGATGCTGCATACTGTATATGAGCCCCCTGATGCTGCATACTGTATATGAGCCCCTGATGCTGCATACTGTATATGGGGCTCCTGATGCTGCATACTGTACATGAGGCCCCTGATGCTGCATACTGTACATGAGCCCCCTGATGCTGCATACTGTACATGAGCCTCCTGATGCTGAATACTGTACATGAGCCCCCTGATACTGCATACTGTATATGGGCCCCCTGATGCTGCATACTGTATATGGGCCCCCTGATGCTGCATACTGTATATGGGGCCCCTGATGCTGCATACTGTATATGAGCCCCCTGATGCTGCATACTGTATATGAGCCCCCTGATGCTGCATACTGTATATGGGGCTCCTGATGCTGCATACTGTACATGAGCCTCCTGATGCTGCATACTGTATATGATCCCCCTGATGCTGCATACTGTATATGAGCCCCCTGATGCTGCATACTGTACATGAGCCCCCTGATGCTGCATACTGTATATGGGCCCCCTGATGCTGCATACTGTATATGGGCCCCCTGATGCTGCATACTGTATATGGGACCCCTGATGCTGCATACTGTACATGAGCCCCCTGATGCTGCATACTGTATATGAGACCCTGATGCTGCATACTGTACATGAGCCTCCTGATGCTGCATACTGTACATGAGCCTCCTGATGCTGCATACTGTATATGATCCCCCTGATGCTGTATACTGTATATGGGGCTCCTGATGCTGCATACTGTACATGAGCCCCCTGATGCTGCATACTGTACATGAGCCCCCTGATGCTGCATACTGTACATGAGCCCCTGATGCTGTATACTGTATATGGGGCTCCTGATGTTGCATACTGTATATGGGCCTCCTGATGCTGCATACTGTATATAAGCCCCCTGATGCTGGATACTGTACATGAGCCTCCTGATGCTGCATACTGTATATGAGCCCCCTGATGCTGCATACTGTACATGAGCCTCCTGATGCTGCATACTGTATATGGGCCCCTGATGCTGCATACTGTACATGAGCCCCCTGATGCTGCATACTGTACATGAGCCTCCTGATGCTGCATACTGTCTATGAGCCTCCTGATGCTGCATACTGTATATGAGCCCCTGATGCTGCATACTGTATATGGGGCTCCTGATGCTGCATACTGTACATGAGCCCCTGATGCTGCATACTGTATATGATCCCGCTGATGCTGCATACTGTACATGAGCCTCCTGATGCTGCATACTGTATATGGGCCCCCTGATGCTGCATACTGTATATGGCCCTCCTGATGCTGCATACTGTATATGAGCCCCCTGATGCTGCATACTGTATATGAGCCCCCTGATGCTGCATACTGTATATGGGCCCCCTGATGCTGCATACTGTATATGGCCCTCCTGATGCTGCATACTGTATATGAGCCCCCTGATGCTGCATACTGTATATGAGCCCCCTGATGCTGCATACTGTATATGAGCCCCTGATGCTGCATACTGTATATGGGGCTCCTGATGCTGCATACTGTACATGAGGCCCCTGATGCTGCATACTGTATATGATCCCCCTGATGCTGCATACTGTACATGAGCCTCCTGATGCTGAATACTGTACATGAGCCCCCTGATACTGCATACTGTATATGGGCCCCCTGATGCTGCATACTGTATATGAGCCCCTGATGCTGCATGCTGTATATGAGCCCCCTGATGCTGCATACTGTATATGAGCCCCCTGATGCTGCATACTGTACATGAGCCTCCTGATGCTGCATACTGTATATGATCCCCCTGATGCTGCATACTGTATATGAGCCCCCTGATGCTGCATACTGTACATGAGCCCCCTGATGCTGCATACTGTATATGGGCCCCCTGATGCTGCATACTGTATATGGGCCCCCTGATGCTGCATACTGTATATGGGACCCCTGATGCTGCATACTGTACATGAGCCCCCTGATGCTGCATACTGTATATGAGACCCTGATGCTGCATACTGTACATGAGCCCCCTGATGCTGCATACTGTATATGAGCCCCTGATGCTGCATACTGTATATGGGGCTCCTGATGCTGCATACTGTATATGGGCCCCCTGATGCTGCATACTGTATATGAGCCCCTGATGCTGCATACTGTATATGAGCCCCCTGATGCTGCATACTGTACATGGGGTCCCTGATGCTGCATACTGTATATGAGCCCCTGATGCTGCATACTGTACATGAGCCCCCTGATGCTGCATACTGTATATGGGGCTCCTGATGCTGCATACTGTATATGAGCCCCTGATGCTGCATACTGTACATGAGCCCCTGATGCTGCATACTGTATATGGGGCTCCTGATGCTGCATACTGTATATGAGCCTCCTGATGCTGCATACTGTATATGATCCCCCTGATGCTGCATACTGTATATGAGCCCCCTGATGCTGCATACTGTATATGAGCCCCTGATGCTGCATACTGTATATGGGCCCCCTGATGCTGCATACTGTATATGAGACCCTGATGCTGCATACTGTACATGAGCCCCCTGATGCTGCATACTGTATATGGGCCCCCTGATGCTGCATACTGTACATGAGCCCCCTGATGCTGCATACTGTATATGAGACCCTGATGCTGCATACTGTACATGAGCACCCTGATGCTGCATACTGTATATGAGCCCCTGATGCTGCATACTGTATATGGGGCTCCTGATGCTGCATACTGTATATGGGGCTCCTGATGCTGCATACTGTATATGAGCCTCCTGATGCTGCATACTGTATATGAGCCCCTGATGCTGCATACTGTATATGGGGCTCCTGATGCTGCATACTGTATATAGGTCCCCTGATGCTCCATACTGTACATGAGCCTCCTGATGCTGCATACTGTACATGAGCCCCCTGATGCTGGATACTGTACATGAGCCCCCTGATGCTGCATACTGTATATGAGGCTCCTGATGCTGCATACTGTATATGAGCCCCTGATGCTGCATACTGTATATGGGGCTCCTGATGCTGCATACTGTATATGGGCCCCCTGATGCTGAATACTGTACATGGGGCTCCTGATGCTGCATACTGTATATGGGGCTCCTGATGCTGCATACTGTATATGATCCCCCTGATGCTGCATACTGTATATGGGGCTCCTGATGCTATATACTGTATATGAGCCCCTGATGCTGCATACTGTATATGGGGCTCCTGATGCTGCATACTGTACATGAGCTCCTGATGCTGCATACTGTATATGTCCCCCCTGATGCTGCATACTGTATATGAGCCTCCTGATGCTGCATACTGTACATGAGCCCCCTGATGCTGCATACTGTATATGAGCCTCCTGATGCTGCATACTGTATATGAGCTCCTGATGCTGCATACTGTATATGAGCCTCCTGATGCTGTATACTGTATATGGGGCTCCTGATGCTGCATACTGTACATGAGCCTCCTGATGCTGAATACTGTATATGGGGCTCCTGATGCTGCATACTGTATATGGGGCTCCTGATGCTGCATACTGTATATGAGCCTCCTGATGCTGCATACTGTATATGAGCCTCCTGATGCTGCATACTGTATATGGGGCTCCTGAAGCTGCATATTGTATATGAGCCCCCTGATGCTGCATACTGTATATGGGCCCCCTGATGCTGCATACTGTACATGAGCCCCCTGATGCTGCATACTGTATATGAGCCCCTGATGCTGCATACTGTATATGGGGCTCCTGATGTTGCATACTGTATATGGGGCTCCTGATGCTGCATACTGTATATGAGCCTCCTGATGCTGCATACTGTATATGATCCCCTGATGCTGCATACTGTATATGGGGCTCCTGATGCTGCATACTGTATATAGGTCCCCTGATGCTCCATACTGTACATGAGCCTCCTGATGCTGCATACTGTACATGAGCCCCCTGATGCTGGATACTGTACATGAGCCCCCTGATGCTGCATACTGTATATGAGCCCCTGATGCTGCATACTGTATATGGGGCTCCTGATGCTGCATACTGTATATGGGGCTCCTGATGCTGCATACTGTATATGAGCCCCTGATGCTGCATACTGTATATGGGGCTCCTGATGCTGCATACTGTATATGAGCCCCCTGATGTTGCATACTGTACATGGCCCTCCTGATGCTGAATACTGTATATGGGGCTCCTGATGCTGCATACTGTATATGGGGCTCCTGATGCTGCATACTGTATATGATCCCCCTGATGCTGCATACTGTATATGGGGCTCCTGATGCTATATACTGTATATGAGCCCCTGATGCTGCATACTGTATATGGGGCTCCTGATGCTGCATACTGTACATGAGCCTCCTGATGCTGCATACTGTACATGAGCCCCCTGATGCTGCAAACTGTATATGAGCCTCCTGATGCTGCATACTGTATATGGGGCTCCTGATGCTGTATACTGTATATGGGGCTCCTGATGCTGCACACTGTACATGAGCCTCCTGATGCTGTATACTGTACATGGGGCTCCTGATGCTGCATACTGTATATGGGGCTCCTGATGCTGCATACTGTATATGAGCCTCCTGATGCTGCATACTGTACATGAGCCTCCTGATGCTGCATACTGTATATGAGCCTCCTGATGCTGAATACTGTATATGAGCCCCCTGATGCTGCATACTGTACATGAGCCTCCTGATGCTGCATACTGTACATGAGCCTCCTGATGCTGCATACTGTATATGGGGCTCCTGATGCTGCATATTGTATATGAGCCCCCTAATGCTTCATACTGTATATGATCCCACTGATGCTGCATACTGTACATGAGCCTCCTGATGCTGCATACTGTATATGGGGCTCCTGATGCTGCATATTGTATATGGGCCCCCTGATGCTGAATACTGTATATGGGGCTCCTGATGCTGCATACTGTATATGGGCCCCCTGATGCTGCATACTGTATATGAGCTCCTGATGCTGCATACTGTATATGAGCCTCCTGATGCTGTATACTGTATATGGGGCTCCTGATGCTGCATACTGTACATGAGCCTCCTGATGCTGTATACTGTATATGGGGCTCCTGATGCTGCATACTGTACATGAGCCTCCTGATGCTGTATACTGTATATGGGGCTCCTGATGCTGCATACTGTATATGGGGCTCCTGATGCTGCATACTGTATATGAGCCTCCTGATGCTGCATACTGTATATGAGCCCCCTGATGCTGCATACTGTATATGAGCCTCCTGATGCTGCATACTGTATATGAGCCTCCTGATGCTGAATACTGTATATGAGCCCCCTGATGCTGCATACTGTACATGAGCCTCCTGATGCTGCATACTGTACATGAGCCTCCTGATGCTGCATACTGTACATGAGCCCCCTGATGCTGCATACTGTATATGAGCCTCCTGATGCTGCATACTGTATATGAGCCCCCTGATGCTGCATACTGTATATGGGGCTCCTGATGCTGCATATTGTATATGAGCCTCCTGATGCTGCAAACTGTGTATGGGCCTCCTGATGCTGCATACTGTACATGAGCCTCCTGATGCTGCATACTGTATATGGGGCTCCTGATGCTGCATACTGTATATGAGCCCCCTGATGCTGCATACTGTACATGAGCCTCCTGATGTTGCATACTGTATATGGGGCTCCTGATGCTGCATATTGTATATGGGCCCCCTGATGCTGAATACTGTATATGGGGCTCCTGATCCTGCATACTGTACATGAGCCTCCTGATGCTGCATACTGTACATGAGCCTCCTGATGCTGCATACTGTATATGAGCCTCCTGATGCTGCATACTGTATATGGGGCTCCTGATGCTGCATACTGTACATGAGCCCCCTGATGCTGAATACTGTACATGAGCCCCCTGATGCTGCATACTGTATATGAGCCCCCTGATGCTGCATACTGTATATGAGCCCCCTGATGCTGCATACTGTATATGGACCCCCTGATGCTGAATACTGTACATGGGCCCCCTGATGCTGCATACTGTATATGGGGCTCCTGATGCTGCATACTGTATATGAGCCCCCTGATGCTGAATACTGTACATGAGCCCCCTGATGCTGCATACTGTACATGGGCCCCCTGATGCTACATACTGTATATGAGCCCCCTGATGCTGCATACTGTATATGAGCCCCTGATGCTGCATACTGTATATGAGCCCCCTGATGCTGCATACTGTATATGAGCCCCCTGATGCTGAATACTGTACATGAGCCCCTGATGCTGCATACTGTATATGGGGCTCCTGATACTGCATACTGTATATCTGCCTCCTGATGCTGAATACTGTATATGGACCCCCTGATGCTGCATACTGTATATGGGCCCCCTGATGCTGCATACTGTATATGAGCCTCCTGATGCTGCATACTGTACATGAGCCTCCTGATGCTGCATACTGTATATGAGCCCCCTGATGCTGCATACTGTATATGAGCCCCCTGATGCTGCATACTGTATATGAGCCTCCTGATGCTGCATACTGTACATGAGCCTCCTGATGCTGCATACTGTATATGAGCCCCCTGATGCTGCATACTGTATATGAGCCCCCTGATGCTGCATACTGTACATGAGCCTCCTGATGCTGTATACTGTATATGAGCCCCCTGATGCTGCATACTGTATATGGGGCTCCTGATGCTGCATACTGTATATGACCCCCTGATGCTGCATACTGTATATGGGGCTCCTGATGCTGCATACTGTACATGAGCCTCCTGATGCTGCATACTGTACATGAGCCCCCTCATGCTGCATACTGTATATGAGCCCCCTGATGCTGCATACTGTATATGATCCTCCTGATGCTGCATACTGTACATGAGCTCCTGATGCTGCATACTGTACATGAGCCCCCTGATGCTGCATACTGTATATGGGGCTCCTGATGCTGCATACTGTATATGAGCCCCCTGATGCTGCATACTGTATATGAGCTCCTGATGCTGCATACTGTATATGAGCCCCCTGATGCTGCATACTGTATATGAGCCCCCTGATGCTGCATACTGTATATGGGGCTCCTGATGCTGCATACTGTATATGAGCCCACTGATGCTGCATACTGTATATGAGCCCCCTGATGCTGCATACTGTATATGATCCTCCTGATGCTGCATACTGTACATGAGCTCCTGATGCTGCATACTGTACATGAGCCCCCTGATGCTGCATACTGTATATGGGGCTCCTGATGCTGCATACTGTATATGAGCTCCTGATGCTGCATACTGTATATGAGCCTCCTGATGCTGCATACTGTGTATGAGCCCCCTGATGCTGCATACTGTACATGAGCCTCCTGATGCTGTATACTGTATATGAGCCCCCTGATGCTGTATACTGTATATGAGCCTCCTGATGCTGCATACGGTATATGAGCCCCCTGATGCTGTATACTGTATATGAGCCCCCTGATGCTGCATACTGTATATGGGGCTCCTGATGCTGCATACTGTATATGAGCCCCCTGATGCTGAATACTGTATATGGGGCTCCTGAAGCTGCATACTGTACATGAGCCCCCTGATGCTGCATACTGTATATGAGCCCCCTGATGCTGCATACTGTATATGGGCCCCCTGATGCTGCATACTGTATATGGGCCCCCTGATGCTGCATACTGTACATGAGCCTCCTGATGCTGCATACTGTACATGAGCCTCCTGATGCTGCATACTGTATATGAGCCCCCTGATGCTGAATACTGTATATGGGGCTCCTGATGCTGAATACTGTACATGGGCCCCTGATGCTGCATACTGTATATGAGCCCCCTGATGCTGCATACTGTATATGGGCCCCCTGATGCTGCATACTGTATATGAGCCTCCTGATGCTGCATACTGTATATGGGCCCCCTGATGCTGCATACTGTATATGAGCCCCCTGATGCTGCATACTGTATATGGGGCTCCTGATGCTGCATACTGTATATGAGCTCCTGATGCTGCATACTGTATATGATCCTCCTGATGCTGCATACTGTATATGGGCCCCCTGATGCTGCATAATGTATATGAGCCTCCTGATGCTGCATACTGTACATGAGCCTCCTGATGCTGCATACTGTATATGAGCCCCTGATGCTGCATACTGTATATGAGCCCCCTGATGCTGAATACTGTATATGGGGCTCCTGATGCTGCATACTGTATATGAGCCCCCTGATGCTGCATACTGTATATGAGCCCCCTGATGCTGAATACTGTATATGAGCCTCCTGATGCTGCATACTGTATATGAGCCTCCTGATGCTGCATACTGTACATGAGCCTCCTGATGCTGCATACTGTACATGGGCCCCCTGATGCTGCATACTGTATATGGGCCCCCTGATGCTGCATACTGTATATGGGCCCCCTGATGCTGCATACTGTATATGGGGCTCCTGATGCTGCATACTGTATATGGGCCCCCTGATGCTGCATACTGTATATGGGCCTCCTGATGCTGCATACTGTATATGGGGCTCCTGATGCTGCATACTGTATATGGGCCCCCTGATGCTGCATACTGTATATGGGCCCCCTGATGCTGCATACTGTACATGAGCCTCCTGATGCTGCATACTGTATATGAGCCCCTGATGCTGCATACTGTATATGAGCCTCCTCATGCTGCATACTGTATATGGGCCCCCTGATGCTGCATACTGTATATGGGCCCCCTGATGCTGCATACTGTACATGAGCCTCCTGATGCTGCATACTGTATATGAGCCCCTGATGCTGCATACTGTATATGAGCCTCCTCATGCTGCATACTGTATATGGGGCTCCTGATGCTGCATACTGTATATGAGCCTCCTGATGCTGCATAGTGCATATGAGCCCCCTGATTATGCATACTGTACATGGGCCTCCTGATGCTGCATACTGTACATGAGCCCCTGATGCTGCATACTGTATATGAGCCCCCTGATGCTGCATACTGTATATGGGGCTCCTGATGCTGCATACTGTATATGAGCCCCTGATGCTGCATACTGTACATGAGCCCCTGATGCTGCATACTGTATATGAGCCCCCTGATGCTGCATACTGTACATGGGTCCCCTGATGCTGCATACTGTATATGAGCCCCCTGATGCTCCATACTGTACATGGGTCCCCTGATGCTGCATACTGTATATGAGCCCCCTGATGCTGCATACTGTACATGGGCCCCCTGATGCTGCATACTGTATATGGACCCCCTGATGCTGCATACTGTACATGAGCCTCCTGATGCTGCATACTGTACATGAGCCTCCTGACGCTGCATACTGTACATGAGCCTCCTGATGCTGCATACTGTACATGAGCCTCCTGACGCTGCATACTGTACATGAGCCTCCTGACGCTGCATACTGTACATGAGCCCCCTGATGCTGCATACTGTACATGAGCCCCTTGATGCTGCATACTGTATATGAGACCCTGATGCTGCATAATGTATATGAGCCCCCTGATGCTGCATACTGTATATGGGCCTCCTGATGCTGCATACTGTATATGAGCCCCCTGATGCTGCATACTGTATATGAACCCTGATGCTGCATACTGTATATGGGGCTCCTGATGCTGCATACTGTACATGAGCCTCCTGATGCTGTATACTGTATATGGGGCTCCTGATGCTGCATACTGTATATGAGACCCTGATGCTGCATACTGTACATGAGCCTCCTGATGCTGCATACTGTATATGAGACCCTGATGCTGCATACTGCATATGAGCCTCCTGATGCTGCATACCGTATATGAGCCCCCTGATGCTGCATACTGTATATGGGCCTCCTGATGCTGCATACTGTATATGGACCTCCTGATGCTGCATACTGTACATGAGCCCCCTAATGCTGCATACTGTACATGAGCCCCCTGATGCTGCATACTGTATATGAGCCCCTGATGCTGCATACTGTACATGAGCCTCCTGATGCTGCATACTGTATATGAGCCCCTGATGCTGCATACTGTACATGAGCCCCCTAATGCTGCATACTGTACATGAGCCCCCTGATGCTGCATACTGTATATGAGCCCCTGATGCTGCATACTGTATATGAGCCCCTGATGCTGCATACTGTACATGAGCCTCCTGATGTGCATACTGTACATGAGCCTCCTGATGCTGCATACTGTATATGAGCCCCCTGATGCTGAATACTGTATATGGGGCTCCTGATGCTGAATACTGTACATGGGCCCCTGATGCTGCATACTGTATATGAGCCCCCTGATGCTGCATACTGTATATGGGCCCCCTGATGCTGCATACTGTATATGAGCCTCCTGATGCTGCATACTGTATATGGGCCCCCTGATGCTGCATACTGTATATGAGCCCCCTGATGCTGCATACTGTATATGGGGCTCCTGATGCTGCATACTGTATATGAGCTCCTGATGCTGCATACTGTATATGATCCTCCTGATGCTGCATACTGTATATGGGCCCCCTGATGCTGCATACTGTATATGAGCCTCCTGATGCTGCATACTGTACATGAGCCTCCTGATGCTGCATACTGTATATGAGCCCCTGATGCTGCATACTGTATATGAGCCCCCTGATGCTGAATACTGTATATGGGGCTCCTGATGCTGCATACTGTATATGAGCCCCCTGATGCTGCATACTGTATATGAGCCCCCTGATGCTGAATACTGTATATGAGCCTCCTGATGCTGCATACTGTATATGAGCCTCCTGATGCTGCATACTGTACATGAGCCTCCTGATGCTGCATACTGTACATGGGCCCCCTGATGCTGCATACTGTATATGGGCCCCCTGATGCTGCATACTGTATATGGGCCCCCTGATGGTGCATACTGTATATGGGGCTCCTGATGCTGCCTACTGTATATGGGCCCCCTGATGCTGCATACTGAATATGGGCCTCCTGATGCTGCATACTGTATATGGGGCTCCTGATGCTGCATACTGTATATGGGCCCCCTGATGCTGCATACTGTATATGGGCCCCCTGATGCTGCATACTGTACATGAGCCTCCTGATGCTGCATACTGTATATGAGCCCCTGATGCTGCATACTGTATATGAGCCTCCTCATGCTGCATACTGTATATGGGGCTCCTGATGCTGCATACTGTATATGAGCCTCCTGATGCTGCATAATGCATATGAGCCCCCTGATGCTGCATACTGTATATGAGCCCCCTGATGCTGCATACTGTATATGATCCCCCTGATGCTGCATACTGTATATGAACCCTGATGCTGCATACTGTATATGGGGCTCCTGATGCTGCATACTGTACATGAGCCTCCTGATGCTGTATACTGTATATGGGGCTCCTGATGCTGCATACTGTATATGAGACCCTGATGCTGCATACTGTACATGAGCCTCCTGATGCTGCATACCGTATATGAGCCCCCTGATGCTGCATACTGTATATGAGCCTCCTGATGCTGCATACCGTATATGAGCCCCCTGATGCTGCATACTGTATATGGGCCTCCTGATGCTGCATACTGTATATGGACCTCCTGATGCTGCATACTGTACATGAGCCCCCTAATGCTGCATACTGTACATGAGCCCCCTGATGCTGCATACTGTATATGGGCCCCCTGATGCTGCATACTGTACATGAGCCTCCTGATGCTGCATACTGTACATGAGCCTCCTGATGCTGCATACTGTATATGAGCCCCCTGATGCTGAATACTGTATATGGGGCTCCTGATGCTGAATACTGTACATGGGCCCCTGATGCTGCATACTGTATATGAGCCCCCTGATGCTGCATACTGTATATGGGCCCCCTGATGCTGCATACTGTATATGAGCCTCCTGATGCTGCATACTGTATATGGGCCCCCTGATGCTGCATACTGTATATGAGCCCCCTGATGCTGCATACTGTATATGGGGCTCCTGATGCTGCATACTGTATATGAGCTCCTGATGCTGCATACTGTATATGATCCTCCTGATGCTGCATACTGTATATGGGCCCCCTGATGCTGCATACTGTATATGAGCCTCCTGATGCTGCATACTGTACATGAGCCTCCTGATGCTGCATACTGTATATGAGCCCCTGATGCTGCATACTGTATATGAGCCCCCTGATGCTGAATACTGTATATGGGGCTCCTGATGCTGCATACTGTATATGAGCCCCCTGATGCTGCATACTGTATATGAGCCCCCTGATGCTGAATACTGTATATGAGCCTCCTGATGCTGCATACTGTATATGAGCCTCCTGATGCTGCATACTGTACATGAGCCTCCTGATGCTGCATACTGTACATGGGCCCCCTGATGCTGCATACTGTATATGGGCCCCCTGATGCTGCATACTGTATATGGGCCCCCTGATGCTGCATACTGTATATGGGGCTCCTGATGCTGCCTACTGTATATGGGCCCCCTGATGCTGCATACTGAATATGGGCCTCCTGATGCTGCATACTGTATATGGGGCTCCTGATGCTGCATACTGTATATGGGCCCCCTGATGCTGCATACTGTATATGGGCCCCCTGATGCTGCATACTGTACATGAGCCTCCTGATGCTGCATACTGTATATGAGCCCCTGATGCTGCATACTGTATATGAGCCTCCTCATGCTGCATACTGTATATGGGGCTCCTGATGCTGCATACTGTATATGAGCCTCCTGATGCTGCATAATGCATATGAGCCCCCTGATTATGCATACTGTACATGGGCCTCCTGATGCTGCATACTGTACATGAGCCCCTGATGCTGCATACTGTATATGAGCCCCCTGATGCTGCATACTGTATATGGGGCTCCTGATGCTGCATACTGTATATGAGCCCCTGATGCTGCATACTGTACATGAGCCCCTGATGCTGCATACTGTATATGAGCCCCCTGATGCTGCATACTGTACATGGGTCCCCTGATGCTGCATACTGTATATGAGCCCCCTGATGCTCCATACTGTACATGGGTCCCCTGATGCTGCATACTGTATATGAGCCCCCTGATGCTGCATACTGTACATGGGCCCCCTGATGCTGCATACTGTATATGGACCCCCTGATGCTGCATACTGTACATGAGCCTCCTGATGCTGCATACTGTACATGAGCCTCCTGACGCTGCATACTGTACATGAGCCTCCTGATGCTGCATACTGTACATGAGCCTCCTGACGCTGCATACTGTACATGAGCCTCCTGACGCTGCATACTGTACATGAGCCTCCTGACGCTGCATACTGTACATGAGCCTCCTGACGCTGCATACTGTACATGAGCCCCCTGATGCTGCATACTGTACATGAGCCCCTTGATGCTGCATACTGTATATGAGACCCTGATGCTGCATAATGTATATGAGCCCCCTGATGCTGCATACTGTATATGGGCCTCCTGATGCTGCATACTGTATATGAGCCTCCTGATGCTGCATACTGTATATGAACCCTGATGCTGCATACTGTATATGGGGCTCCTGATGCTGCATACTGTACATGAGCCTCCTGATGCTGTATACTGTATATGGGGCTCCTGATGCTGCATACTGTATATGAGACCCTGATGCTGCATACTGTACATGAGCCTCCTGATGCTGCATACTGTATATGAGACCCTGATGCTGCATACTGTATATGAGCCTCCTGATGCTGCATACTGTATATGAGCCCCCTGATGCTGCATACTGTATATGGGCCTCCTGATGCTGCATACTGTATATGGACCTCCTGATGCTGCATACTGTACATGAGCCTCCTGATGCTGCATACTGTACATGAGCCCCCTAATGCTGCATACTGTACATGAGCCCCCTGATGCTGCATACTGTATATGGGCCCCCTGATGCTGCATACTGTACATGAGCCTCCTGATGCTGCATACTGTACATGAGCCTCCTGATGCTGCATACTGTATATGGGCCTCCTGATGCTGCATACTGTATATGGGGCTCCTGATGCTGCATACTGTATATGGGGCTCCTGATGCTGCATACTGTACATGAGCCCCCTGATGCTGCATACTGTATATGATCCCCCTGATGCTGCATACTGTATATGATCCCCCTGATGCTGCATACTGTATATGAGCCCCCTGATGCTGCATACTGTATATGAGCCCCCTGATGCTGCATACTGTACATGGGCCTCCTGATGCTGCATACTGTATATGAGCCTCCTGATGCTGCATACTGTATATGAGCCCCCTGATGCTGCATACTGTACATGGGCCTCCTGATGCTGCATACTGTATATGGGCCTCCTGATGCTGCATACTGTACATGAGCTCCTGATGCTGCATACTGTATATGAGCCCCCTGATGCTGCATACTGTATATGAGCCCCCTGATGCTGCATACTGTATATGAGCCCCTGATGCTGCATACTGTATATGAGCCCCCTGATGCTGAATACTGTACATGTGTCCCCTGATGCTGCATACTGTATATGAGCCCCCTGATGCTGCATACTGTATATGGTCCCCTGATGCTGCATACTGTATATGGGGCTCCTGATGCTGCATACTGTATATGGTCCCCTGATGCTGCATACTGTATATGGGCCTCCTGATGCTGCATACTCTACATGGTCCCCTGATGCTGCATACTGTATATGGGGCTCCTGATGCTGCATACTGTATATGAGCCTCCTGATGCTGCATACTGTATATGAGCCCCTTGATGCTGCATACTGTATATGGGCCCCCTGATGCTGCATACTGTACATGAGCCCCTGATGCTGCATACTGTATATGGGCCTCCTGATGCTGCATACTGTACATGGTCCCCTGATGCTGCATACTGTATATGGGCCTCCTGATGCTGCATACTGTACATGGTCCCCTGATGCTGCATACTGTATATGGGGCTCCTGATGCTGCATACTGTATATGAGCCTCCTGATGCTGCATACTGTACATGAGCCCCCTGATGCTGCATACTGTATATGAGACCCTGATGCTGCATAATGTATATGAGCCCCCTGATGCTGCATACTGTATATGGGCCTCCTGATGCTGCATACTGTATATGGGGCTCCTGATGCTGCATACGGTATATGAGCCTCCTGATGCTGCATACTGTACATGAGCCTCCTGATGCTGCATACTGTATATGGGGCTCCTGATGCTGCATACTGTATATGAGCCCCTGATGCTGCATACTGTATATGAGCCCCCTGATGCTGCATACTGTATATGAGCCCCCTGATGCTGCATACTGTATATGAGCCCCTGATGCTGCATACTGTATATGAGCCCCCTGATGCTGCATACTGTATATGAGCCCCCTGATGCTGCATAATGTATATGAGTCCCCTGATGCTGCATACTGTATATGGGGCTCCTGATGCTGCATACTGTATATGAGCCCACTGATGCTGCATAATGTATATGAGCCCCCTGATGCTGCATACTGTATATGGGCCTCCTGATGCTGCATACTGTATATGGGGCTCCTGATGCTGCATACTGTATATGGGGCTCCTGATGCTGTATACTGTATATGAGCCTCCTGATGCTGCATACTGTACATGAGCCTCCTGATGCTGCATACTGTATATGGGGCTCCTGATGCTGCATACTGTATATGAGCCCCTGATGCTGCATACTGTATATGAGCCCCTGATGCTGCATACTGTATATGAGCCCCCTGATGCTGCATACTGGATATGAGCCCCCTGATGCTGCATAATGTATATGAGCCCCCTGATGCTGCATACTGTATATGGGTCCCCTGATGCTGCATACTGTATATGGGGCTCCTGATGCTGCATACTGTATATGAGCCCCCTGATGCTGCATACTGTACATGAGCCCCCTGATGCTGCATACTGTATATGATCCCCCTGATGATGCATACTGGACATGAGCCCCCTGATGCTGCATACTGTATATGATCCCCCTGATGATGCATACTGGACATGATCCCCCTGATGCTGCATACTGTACATGAGCCTCCTGATGCTGCATACTGTACATGAGCCCCCTGATGCTGCATACTGTATATGATCCCCCTGATGATGCATACTGGACATGAGCCCCCTGATGCTGCATACTGTATATGATCCCCCTGATGATGCATACTGGACATGATCCCCCTGATGCTGCATACTGTACATGAGCCTCCTGATGCTGAATACTGTATATGATCCCCCTGATGATGCATACTGTACATGAGCCCCCTGATGCTGAATACTGTATATGGGGCTCCTGATGCTGCATACTGTATATGATCCTCCTGATGATGCATACTGTACATGAGCCCACTGATGCTGCATACTGTACATGAGCCTCCTGATGCTGAATACTGTATATGAGCCCCTGATGCTGCATACTGTATATGAGCCCCCTGATGATGCATACTGTACATGAGCCCCCTGATGCTGAATACTGTATATGGGGCTCCTGATGCTGCATACTGTACTTGAGCCTCCTGATGCTGCATACTGTATATGAGCCCCCTGATGCTGCATACTGTATATGGGGCTCCTGATGCTGCATACTGTATATGAGCCCACTGATGCTGTATACTGTAGATGGGGCTCCTGATGCTGCATACTGTACATGAGCCCCCTGATGCTGTATACTGTATATGATCCCCCTGATGCTGCATACTGTATATGAGCCCCTGATGCTGCATACTGTATATGATCCTCCTGATGCTGCATACTGTATATGATCCCCCTGATGCTGCATACTGTATATGGGGCTCCTCATTCTGCATATTGTATATGGGCCCCCTGATGATGTATACTGTATATGGGGCTCCTGTTGCTGCATACTGTACATGAGCCCCCTGATGCTGCATACTGTATATGAGCCCCCTGATGCTGTATACTGTATATGGGGCTCCTGATGCTGCATACTGTACATGAGCCCCCTGATGCTGCATACTGTACATGGGCCCCTGATGCTGCATACTGTATATGGGCCCCCTGTTGCTGCATACTGTATATGGACCCCTGATGCTGCATACTGTATATGGGCCCCCTGTTGCTGCATACTGTATATGGACCCTGATGCTGCATACTGTATATGGGCCCCTGATGATGCATACTTTATATGAGCCCCCTGATGCTGCATACTGTACATGAGCCCCCTGATGCTGTATACTATACATGAGCCCCTGATGCTGAATACTGTATATGAGCCTCCTGATGCTGCATACTGTACATGAGCCTCCTGATGCTGCATACTGTACATGAGCCTCCTGATGCTGCATACTGTATATGAGCCCCTGATGCTGCATACTGTATATGAGCCCCCTGATGCTGCATACTGCATATGGGGCTCCTGATGCTGCATACTGTATATGGGGCTCCTGATGCTGCATACTGTATATGAGCCTCCTGATGCTGCATACTGTATATGGGGCTCCTGATGCTGCATACTGTATATGGGTCCCCTGATGCTGCATACTGTATATGGGGCTCCTGATGCTGCATACTGTATATGAGCCTCCTGATGCTGCATACTGTACATGAGCCCCCTGATGCTGCATACTGTACATGAGCCCCCTGATGCTGCATACTGTATATGGGGCTCCTGATGCTGCATACTGTACATGGGCCCCCTGATGCTGTATACTGTACATGAGCCTCCTGATGCTGCATACTGTACATGAGCCCCCTGATGCTGCATACTGTACATGAGCCCCCTGATGCTGCATACTGTACATGGGCCCCCTGATGCTGCATACTGTACATGGTCCCCTGATGCTGCATACTGTATATGAGCCCCCTGATGCTGCATACTGTATATGAGCCCCCTGATGCTGCATACTGTATATGAGCCCCTGATGCTGCATACTGTATATGGGTCCCCTGATGCTGCATACTGTATATGGGGCTCCTGATGCTGCATACTGTACATGAGCCTCCTGATGCTGCATACTGTACATGAGCCCCCTGATGCTGCATACTGTACATGAGCCTCCTGATGCTGCATACTGTATATGAGCCCCCTGATGCTGCATACTGTATATGGGGCTCCTGATGCTGCATACTGTACATGAGCCTCCTGATGCTGCATACCGTATATGGGCCTCCTGATGCTGAATACTGTACATGAGCCCCCTGATGCTGCATACTGTATATGAGCCCCCTGATGCTGCATACTGTACATGAGCCTCCTGATGCTGCATACTGTATATGAGCCCCCTGATGCTGCATACTGTACATGAGCCTCCTGATGCTGCATACTGTATATGGGCCTCCTGATGCTGCATACTGTACATGAGCCCACTGATGCTGCATACTGTACATGAGCCTCCTGATGCTGCATACTGTATATGGGCCTCCTGATGCTGCATACTGTACATGAGCCCCCTGATGGTGCATATGTGGCACCCCAGGGGTCTGGTTTCCACAGTAACAAGCAATGTTATGTCTGAGAGCAGGTGGGAGGTCCTTTGGTCAGGGATCCTGTGCATGCCACACCTCCTGCCCAGTCTTGGGAGGGGAAGAACTTCCCCTATATAAACCCGGGGCTGAAGCAGGGTTAGGCAGTCAAGGAGAGTAGAGACAAGAAACAGTCACAGGAAGAAACAGCAGAAGCTCAGTGGGAGCAATACTACTACAAGTCAGGGGCTGGCAGCTGCAGAGCTCGCCCTGACTGAGAAGCTTTCTCACCGGACCCGGCGTCCGAGGCTGTGGGGACTAACTCCTACCCAGCAGCAGAGGCCGACCGGCAGGGGATTTCAGGTCCTCAGGCCCAGAAACCCGAAGGCACGGTCACACGCGTGGGACCAGCACCGCCATCGTGGAGCGGAAGCCATTAGAAGGCCCCGAGTCACCGGCCATACGGGTGAGCACCACACGGTACACTCAGGGACGTGAGCTACTTATATCCGCTTCTAGCAAGGTAGCCAGAAGAGTACAGTCAGTTTGGGAGGCCTACAACTCCGCCTGGCCAGGGGAGATCCCATCTGCTCAAGGACTGACCAGGCCCCGTTCGCTAGCAAGTACTCCGGGAGGGTCTATCGTTGTTACCAGTAAAGACCCTGAATTACACCGCACCGTCTCTGAGTGGTTCCTGCTACCCCCTTTTTCCACGTCGGCTGCCCTGAGGCCATACCCCTCCCGTTGGGGGTTATACTATCACGCTGCACAATTCTACACCGGCCTCAGCGGTCTGCCCTGCAGCGGCAGCTCCATAGCTGCAAATCAACGGGTGGCGTAGTCGACACTCAAATAACATCTATCAAGACTGCCACACATCGAGTTTGACTCCCTGGGCACGGACCGGGTCCCCGCCACTCGGAGACTACAACCCTCATCTGATCCGGTTCCGGGTAAGCCCCGTGCGCGAGACGCTGCGCAACACAGCAGGCCCAGGGGCGCGTCAACTTTGGCGTAGTCGGCAGGATCTCGTGCCCGCAACCACCGGGTACTGCGTGCCTGAAAAAGAGACTTCCGGCGCCATCTTCAGCCTTTTTCCCGCCATTGGACGCCATCTTGAGGACGCCGCGCGGGAAGAAGAGGGGCGTGGACTCCGAAAGCGCGCGAGAACTGAAGCCCCGCCTCACGTCCGGACGTTGCGTAAGGTCCTGGAAGGAGCCCAGCAGATGCTGACGTAACAGGAGCGCGACGGAAGGTCCTCAACCATCCACTGCGGAGCCGCGGCCTACGGAAGAGGATCATCGCAAGGTAGGCCACGGTCCACTAGGGGGGAGGAAGATGTCGGATACGGAGGAGAGCTTCACTGCCTCAACCCCCGCCAGCGCTACCGCTGCTGCAGTTATGCCCTTCACCATGCCCTATATCCCGGGAGCAGCTTGGCTACCCCAGTACTCAGGGGAGTCACATACCCTGCATGACTTTAGAGAAAAGCTGGATAGCCTCTTCCAGGTGTACCCCCTCACAGAAGAGCAAAAAGTGAGCATCCTGGTGGCCCAACTAACCGGGGCAGCCAAAAGGGAAGTAAAATCCTGGCCACCTGGGAGGAAGACTGTCGCAGGGATACTAACCCGGCTGAAGGCCACCTTTGATACCCGTACCTCAGCCAAGATTAAGCTTAGATTCTACGGGTGCAAGCAGCGAGCGCATGAGAGTATAAGGGACTATGCACTAAACCTACAAGAGGCCCTGAGGGCCATTAAGCAGACCGACCCTGATGGAGTGGGAAACGAGGACAGGCTGTTGACCGAACAGTTTATAGAGGGACTATATTGTAATACCCACCGAACCCAGTTGCGGGCAATGGCCTTGCAGGATCCCCATCTGGGATTTGCACAGTTCAAGGCCAGAGCCATCCGGGTGCTCCGAGAACCGGCACCAGGTGGCGTTGTGACCCACAGGCGCCCCACTACCACTTACCACCAGGAGGCGGCGCCCTTGTCGGCAGGGCCTGTGGGAGCTGATGCGCAGGCTTTGGACAATGACCCGGCTCCAGACCTACACCATCAGGTCCAAGAGCTAGCTAAGTGCGTTGCTGCGCTAACCCGAACTGTGCAGTCTTTACAGGTTTCCACTCCAGGGAAGATCCAGCTGGCATCTGGACCGGAGGACATCCCGTGGCGTCGACCAAGGAGGACCCCACCGGCCAGAGGAAGACCCAGTGACCGATACAGCGAGGACGGACGACCCATCTGCCGCCGCTGCAATCAACCCGGACATATGGCAAGGTACTGTTCTTTAAACGGGCACAACCTGGGGTAGAGGGCCAACCCCCAGGAAAAAGATCACCAGGCCCATCGAACTGGCGCGACAGATATGTGGGAGGACGTCCAGTCTTGCCTGTGGTACTGGATGGCATTCCCATGAGTGCCCTACTGGACACCGGGTCACAGGTCACCACCATCCCGTACGTGCTCTTTAAGCAATACTGGAATGACTCGGATATTACCCGCTACCCTGACGACGACTTGAGTATCATCGCCAGCAATGGCCAGCCCATGCCATAGATCGGATTTAAAGAAGTGACCATCAAAATCGGTAGAGTCGAACTGGCAGCACAGGGACTGATCATTGTAGATATTGACAAACATGAGAGTCACCCAAAAATAACTCTAGGAACTAATGTAATTGAAAATTCTCTTGCAGAGGTGATTTTCCTTCTACAGCAGGTTGCCAAGAACGCCAGTTCCGGCGAGCAGCGGGTGCTCCAGAAAGAGATCCGGGCACTGATGCGACGGCAACAGGTGAAACTCTCCGGCGGTGAGATTGGTAGCGTAAGAATGTGTGACCCTTTTCCTATTGCCATGCCCCCAAAAAGTGAAATGAAGATTTGGTGCCGGGCAGCTATTGGTCTGAGGGGTAGAGATTACCAGGCAATGGTAGAACCAGTTTACTCAGACAGTAGGCCCACCATCTTGACAGCACGGGGTGTGGTTAATGTACGCCATGGGAGGGTGCCCGTTCGCATAATCAATATCGGGAAGAGGGAAGTGTACCTGCCCCGGTATGCCACGCTAGCCAAATTATATACCATTAGCCAAAATGCTATACAATCTGTGGAACCCTTGCCTCCATCTCACCCGGAGGAAGGTAACGGCTCTAAGAAAGTAATGGAGGATTGGTGTCAGCAACTACACTTGGGAACAGACTCCACTCCCTCCCACCAGAAACAGGGAGTCTACCGGGTGGTTCAAGAGTATGAGAGAGTGTTTAGTAAACACCCGTTAGACTTCGGGCGAGTCAAGGGGGTAGAACACCGCATCCCCACGGGAGATCATCCTCCCATAAAAGAGAGGTATCGACCCGTACCCCCTGCACACTACCAACACGCCAAGGGGATGCTTAGAGACATGAAGGAGGCTGGGGTAATCCGGGATAGCTGTAGCCCCTGGGCAGCCCCACTGGTTTTAGTCAAAAAGAAAGACAACACTATGAGGATGTGTGTAGATTACCGGAAAATCAACCGTATCACACACAAGGATGCGTACCCTTTACCAAGGATAGAGGAGTCTTTGGCTGCTTTAAGATCTGCTAACTTCTTCTCTACCTTGGATCTCACTAGCGGGTACTGGCAGGTTCCTGTAGCAGAGGCGGACCGGGAGAAGACCGCATTCACCACCCCGATGGGACTTAGCGAGTTTACCTGTATGCCGTTTGGACTTTGTAACGCACCAGGAACCTTCCAACGATTAATGGAGTGCTGTCTGGGACACAAAAACTTCGAGACGGTCTTGTTGTACCTGGACGATGTCATCGTATATTCCAAGACTTATGAGGACCACCTGAAACATCTGGCGGAAGTGTTCGAAGCCCTGGCAAGTTACGGCCTGAAGGTGAAACCCTCTAAGTGTCACCTCCTGAAGCCAAAGGTGCAGTACCTGGGACACGTGGTGAGCGCTGATGGAGTGGCTCCCGACCCTGATAAGATCACCGCAATTAAGGAATGGCCAAGTCCCTCCAGTGTAAAGGAAGTGCGGCAGTTCCTTGGGTTGGTAGGCTATTACCGTAGATTCATCCCCGGCTTCACCAAAAAGGCAGCTCCTATGCAGGACCTCCTGATAGGCCAGTCCCGGAAGGCCAAGAACCAGAAGCCGCCCTTCAAATGGGAGGAGCTGGAAGAAGAGTCCTTCCGCCAGCTGAAGATGACCCTCACGGGGGATGAAATCCTGGCATACCCGGATTATAGCCAGCCCTTTATCCTCTACACCGACGCCAGTAACATCGGGCTAGGAGCCGTGCTGTCCCAGATTCCGCAAGGGAAAGAACGAGTAATCGCCTACGCAAGCCGAAAACTGCGACCCACCGAAAGGAACCCCGAAAATTACAGCTCATTTAAGTTAGAGTTCCTGGCCGTGGTATGGGCAGTCACCGAGCGCTTTAAGCATTACCTCGCTTCTTCCCGGTTCACCGTGTACACGGATAACAACCCGTTGACACACCTGGACACGGCAAGACTCGGTGCCCTGGAGCAGAGGTGGATGGCCCGTCTGTCCAACTAGGAGTTCACAATCAAATACCGGGCAGGACGCTCCAATACCAACGCGGACGCCCTGTCCAGGATGCCCAACCTGCCGGACGGAGGAGAAGATCCGGAGGGACTGGAAGAAGTTGAACTCCCTGCGTTCCACCGTCATGGGACTATCCAGTACTCCCACCGGGTAAGGAGTAAGCAGGCTGCTACGTTGAACCCCTTACCCCACTACAACTGGGCGGAAACGCAAGACAGCGACCCTGCCGTCCGACTGGTGAAGGAGATGCTGACTCGGCCGGAGGCTCGCCTTGAACCAGACGCTCCGGAGGAAGCCAAACAACTATGGGCAGAGAAGAGTCGACTGTTCCTTTACAAAGGGAAGTTGTGCCGCAGAATGGTTAACTCCCGGACACATGAATTACTCTGGCAAGTAGTGGTGCCACGAAGAGACGCAGCCATGGTGATGGAGGCATACCACGACGGAGCTGGACACTTCGGGTGGAAGAAGCTGGAATTCCTGCTGCGCGAGCGGTTCCACTGGGTAGGCATGAGGGGAACCATCGAGAAGTGGTGCAGAGACTGTGGCCCGTGCAACCTGAGAAGGAAGGACCGTGCCAGCCAGAAGACTCCCCTGCAGTCCATCATCACCCGGCAACCGTTGGAACTGGTAGCCTTGGATCATGTAAAACTGACCCCAAGCAGAAGTGGCTACGTCTACGCGTTAACCATCGTGGATCATTACTCCCGGTTCTTGGTTGTCGTCCCCGTCAAGGACTTAACAGCTCGGACAGCAGCAAGAGCCTTCCAGCAGCATTTCTGCCGTCCACACGGGTACCCGGACCAAGTGTTGACAGACCAGGGACCTGCCTTTGAAGCGGAGGTCTTCCAAGAGTTCTGCACTCTGTATGGCTGCCGGAAGATAAGGACGACACCCTATCATCCGCAAACTAATGGACTTTGTGAGAAAATGAACCAGGTGGTAATGGATCTTCTGAAAACGTTGCCCCTGGAAGAACGCAGTCTGTGGCCTGAGAAGCTGCCCGATCTGGTGGACCTATACAACCACATCCCGGTAGGTTCCACCAACTGTACCCCGGCTTACCTAATGAGGGCAAGACCTGGTAAGTTACCTGTTGACCTGGAAATGGGAGTCCTGACACCCGAGGACACTTCACCAGAAGCAGACTGGGACACAGAGAGGCAGCAGCAGTACCGGAGAGTACAGGAGAGCGTGGAGCGAAGTCTCTGTCAGGCTAGGGAAAGACAAGAGAAAACTTACAACCAGTATGCTCCTGCTGTTCCCCTGGTACCCGGAGAGCAGGTCTTGAAGAGGAAGAGACGGCTCCACAAGTTGGACGACCAGTGGGAGAAGGACCCGTACACCGTACTGCCCTCAAGCCACGAGAACCCGAAGGTTTGTACCATCAGTAAAGACGGAGGGGAAACCACAGCCATTGTATCCCGGGACCACCTGAAAAAGTGTCCCGAACAACTGAGGAACCCTGAAGAGGAACAAGAAGACCATCGACCCGTAGAGGAAAGGGAAGATATGGTTAGTACTGTGCTCGGGGACTTCCCTCGGTCTTGGACTCAAGTCAATGGTGCAGTTGTGGTACCCGTACTCACCTTCCTCCAACCAGCATCCCAAGCACCTACGGAGCAACAGGTAGAGCTGGAAGAACAGCCGGTCCAGGAGGCAGAAGACCCCACACCAGCAGACCAGGAGGATCAATCCTCTGCTTGCAGTGAGCCTGCCATATCCCTAGTGAGTCAGGGAACTCGTAGACAGCTGCCCAGTTTACCCTTGACAGCTTATACACCCTGTAGTTCGGGGCCAGACAGTCAGCTCCGTAGGTCCACTAGAGCCACTAGAGGCTCTAGAGTGTAATTCAGGGTCTTTACTGGTAACAACGATAGACCCTCCCGGAGTACTTGCTAGCGAACGGGGCCTGGTCAGTCCTTGAGCAGATGGGATCTCCCCTGGCCAGGCGGAGTTGTAGGCCTCCCAAACTGACTGTACTCTTCTGGCTACCTTGCTAGAAGCGGATATAAGTAGCCCACGTCCCTGAGTGTACCGTGTGGTGCTCACCCGTATGGCCGGTGACTCGGGGCCTTCTATTGGCTTCCGCTCCACGATGGCGGTGCTGGTCCCACACGTGTGACCGTGCCTTCGGGTTTCTGGGCCTGAGGACCTGAAATCCCCTGCCGGTCGGCTTCTGCTGCTGGGTAAGAGTTAGTCCCCACAGCCTCGGACGCCGGGTCCGGTAAGAAAGCTTCTCAGTCAGGGCGAGCTCTGCAGCTGCCAGCCCCTGACTCGTAGTAGTATTGCTCCCACTGAGCTCCAGCTGTTTCTTCCTATGACTGTCTCTTGTCTCTACTCTCCTTGACTCCTAACCCTGCTTCAGCCCCGGGTTTATATAGGGGAAGTTCTTCCCCTCCCAAGACTGGGCAGGAGGTGTGGCATGCACAGGATCCCTGACCAAAGGACCTCCCACCTGCTCTCAGACATAACATCTCTATCACTGTGGCAACCAGACCCCTGGGGTGTCACATTCCCCCCTAGTGAAATTTAGTACTCCGGGACTAAACATATTTTAGAAAAACATAACAAGATAAAAACAATAATAATACAACAAGAAAAACATATAAAGATGGTTACGGCATGTCCGTAACCGGGTGCAGTCTTTGAAGAAAAGCAAGGTGTCCATTTCACCAAAACAGGGAGACGTAACCAGGTAGGGGTTTGTCCTACCCCGAGTCCTTAACAGTCTTTAGTCCGTCCTGGGTTACGCTCCAACTATGTACAAGGATTCCCGGTAAATCCACCAAGGACTCCTACAAATAACTAGAAACACAAAATTATACACAAGCAACAATACACAGGTAAACATAAATAAAACAATTTATACACTTCAAATCCTCCACCGTGCGGGTAACTGGCCTCTAGTGGCCCTAGTGGACCTACGGAGCTGACTGCCTAGCCCTGAACTACAGGGTGTAGGAGCTGTCAAGGGTAAACTGGGCAGCTGTCTACCGGCTCTTTGGCTCACTAGGGATATGGCAGGCTCACTGCAAGCAGAGGGTTGATCCTCCTGGTCTGCGGGTGTGGGGTCTTCTGCCTCCTGGACCGGCTGTTCTTCCAGCTCTACCTGTTGCTCCGTAGGTGCTTGGGATGCTGGTTGGAGAAAGGTGAGTACGGGTACCTCAACTGCACCATTGACTTGAGTCCAAGACCGAGGGAAGTCCCCGAGCACAGTACTAACCATATCTTCCCTTTCCTCTACGGGTCGATGGTCTTCTTGTTCCTCTTCAGGGTTCCTCAGTTGTTCGGGACACTTCTTCAGGTGGTCCCGGGATACAATAGCTGTGGTTTCTCCTCCGTCTTTACTGATGGTACAAACCTTCGGGTTCTCGTGGCTTGAGGGCAGTACGGTGTACGGGTCCTTTTCCCACTGGTCGTCCAACTTGTGGAGCCGTCTCTTCCTCTTCAAGACCTGCTCTCCGGGTACCAGGGGAACAGCGGGAGCATACTGGTTGTAAGTTTTCTCTTGTCTTTCCCTAGCCTGACAGAGACTTCGCTCCACGCTCTCCTGTACTCTCCGGTACTGCTGCTGCCTCTCCGTGTCCCAGTCTGTTTCTGGTGAAGTGTCCTCAGGTGTCAGGACTCCCATTTCCAGGTCAACAGGTAACTTACCAGGTCTTGCCCTCATTAGGTAAGCCGGGGTACAGTTGGTGGAACCTACCGGGATGTGGTTGTATAGGTCCACCAGATCGGGCAACTTCTCAGGCCACAGACTGCGTTCTTCCAGGGGCAACGTTTTTAAAAGATCCATTACCACCTGGTTCATTTTCTCACAAAGTCCATTAGTTTGCGGATGGTAGGGTGTCGTCCTTATCTTCCGGCAGCCATACAGATTGCAGAATTCCTGGAAGACCTCCGCTTCAAAGGCAGGTCCCTGGTCCGTCAGCACTTGGTCCGGGTACCCGTGTGGACGGCAAAAGTGCTGCTGGAAGGCTCTAGCTGCTGTTTGAGCCGTTAAGTCCTTGACGGAGACGACAACCAAGAACCGGGAGTAATGATCCACGATGGTTAACGCGTAGACGTAGCCACTTCTGCTTGGGGTCAGTTTTACATGATCCAAGGCTACCAGTTCCAACGGTTGCCGGGTGACGATGGACTGCAGGGGAGTCTTCTGGCTGGCACGGTCCTTCCTTCTCAGGTTGCACGGGCCACAGTCTCTGCACCACTTCTCAATGGTTCCCCTCATGCCTACCCAGTGGAATCGCTCGCGCAGCAGGAACTCCAGCTTCTTCCACCCGAAGTGTCCAGCTCCGTCGTGGTATGCCTCCATCACCATGGCTGCGTCTCTTCGTGGCACCACTACTTGCCAGAGTAGTTCATGCGTCCGGGAGTTAACCATTCTGCGGCACAACTTCCCCTTGTAAAGGAACAGTCGACTCTTCTCTGCCCATAGTTGTTTGGCTTCCTCCGGAGCGTCTGGTTCAAGGCAAGCCTCCGGGCGAGTTAGCATCTCCTTCACCAGTCGGACGGCAGGGTCGCTGTCTTGCGTTTCCGCCCAGTTGTAGTGAGGTAAGCGGTTCAACGTAGCAGCCTGCTTACTCCTTACCCGGTGGGAATACTGGATAGTCCCATGACGGTGGAACGCAGGGAGTTCAACTTCTTCCAGTCCCTCCGGATCTTCTCCTTCGTCCGGCAGGTTGGGCATCCTGGACAGGGCGTCCGCGTTGGTATTGGAGCGTCCGGCCCGGTATTTGATTGTGAACTCGTAGTTGGACAGACGGGCCATCCACCTCTGCTCCAGGGCACCGAGTCTTGCCGTGTCCAGGTGTGTCAACGGGTTGTTATCCGTGTACACGGTGAACCGGGAAGAAGCGAGGTAATGCTTAAAGCGCTCGGTGACTGCCCATACTACGGCCAGGAACTCTAGCTTAAATGAGCTGTAATTCTCGGGGTTCCTTTCGGTGGGCCGCAGTTTTCGGCTGGCGTAAGCGATTACTCGTTCCTTCCCCTGCTGGATCTGGGACAGTACGGCTCCTAGCCCGATGTTACTGGCGTCGGTGTAGAGGATAAAGGGCTGGCTATAATCCGGGTACGCCAGGATTTCGTCCCCCGTGAGGGCCATCTTCAGCTGGCGGAAGGACTCTTCTTCCAACTCTTCCCATTGGAAGGGCGGCTTCTGGTTCTTGGCCTTCCAGGACTGGCCTATCAGGAGGTCCTGCATAGGTGCTGCCTTTTTGGTGAAACCGGGAATAAACCTTCGGTAGTAGCCTACCAACCCGAGGAACTGCCGCACTTCTTTTACGCTGGAGGGGCTTGGCCATTCCTTAATTGCGGTGATCTTATCAGGGTCGGGAGCCACTCCGTCAGCGCTCACCACGTGTCCCAGGTACTGCACCTTTGGTTTCAGGAGGTGACACTTGGAGGGTTTCACCTTTAGGCCGTAACTCGCCAGAGCTTCGAACACTTCCGCCAGGTGTTTCAGGTGGTCCTCATACGTCTTGGAATATACAATGACATCGTCCAGGTACAACAAGACCGTCTCGAAGTTTCTGTGGCCCAGACAACACTCCATTAGTCGTTGGAAGGTTCCTGGTGCGTTGCAGAGTCCGAACGGCATGCAGGTGAACTCGCTAAGTCCCATCGGGGTGGTGAATGCGGTCTTCTCCCGGTCTGCCTCTGCTACAGGAACCTGCCAGTACCCGCTAGTGAGATCCAAGGTAGAGAAGAAGTTAGCAGATCTTAAAGCAGCCAATGACTCCTCTATCCTTGGTAAGGGGTACGCATCCTTGTGTGTGATACGGTTGATTTTCCGGTAATCTACACACATCCTCATGGTGTTGTCTTTTTTTCTGACTAAGACTAGTGGAGCTGCCCAGGGGCTACAGCTATCCCTGATCACCCCAGCCTCCTTCATGTCTCTAAGCATCCCCTTGGCGTGTTGGTAGTGGGCAGGGGGTACGGGTCGATACCTCTCTTTTATAGGAGGATGGTCTCCCGTGGGGATGTGGTGTTCTACCCCCTTGACTCGCCCGAAGTCTAACGGGTGTTTACTGAACACTCTCTCGTACTCCTGAACCACCCGATAGACTCCTTGTTTCTGGTGTGAGGGAGTGGAGTCAGTACCCAGATGTAGTTGCTGACACCAGTCCTCCATGTTTTTCTTAGAGCCGTTACCTTCCTCCGGGTGAGATGGAGGCAAGGGTTCCACAGATTGTATAGAATTTTGGTTAATGGTATATAATTTGGCTAGCGTGGCATACCGGGTCAGGTACACTTCCCTCTCCCCGATATTTATTATGCGAACGGGCACCCTCCCATGGCGTACATCAACCACCCCCCATGCTGTCAAAATGGTGGGCCTACTGTCTGAGTAAACTGGTTCTACCATTGCCTGGTAATCCCTACCTCTCAGACCAATAGCTGCCCGGCACCAAATCATCATTTCACTTTTTGGGGGCATGGCAATAGGAAAAGGGTCACACATTCTTACGCTACCAATCTCACCGCCGGAGAGTTCCACCTGTTGCCGTCGCATCAGTGCCCGGATCTCTTTCTGGAGCACCCGCTGCTCGCCGGAGCTGGCGTTCTTGGCAACCTGCTGTAAAAGGAAAATCACCTCTGCAAGACAATTTTCAATTACATTAGTTCCTAGAGTTATTTTTGGGTGACTCTCATGTTTGTCAATATCTACAATGATCAGTCCCTGTGCTGCCAGTTCGACTCTACCGATTTTGATGGTCACCTCTTTAAATCCGATCTGTGGCACGGGCTGGCCATTGCTGGCGATGATACTCAAGTCGTCGTCAGGGTAGCGGGTAATATCCGAGTCATTCCAGTACTGCTTAAAGAGCACGTACGGGATGGTGGTGACCTGCGACCCGGTGTCCAGTAGGGCACTCATGGGAATGCCATCCAGTACCACCGGCAAGACTGGACGTCCTCCCACATATCTGTCGCGCCAGTTCGATGGGCCTGGTGATCTTTTTCCTGGGGGTTGGCCCTCTACCCCAGGTTGTGCCCGTTTAAAGAACAGTACCTTGCCATATGTCCGGGTTGATTGCAGCGGCGGCAGATGGGTCGTCCGTCCTCGCTGTATCGGTCACTGGGTCTTCCTCTGGCCGGTGGGGTCCTCCTTGGTCGACGCCACGGGATGTCCTCCGGTCCGGATGCCAGCTGGATCTTCCCTGGGGTGGAAACCTGTAAAGACTGCACAGTTCGGGTTAGCGCAGCAACGCTCTTAGCTAGCTCTTGGACCTGATGGTGTAGGTCTGGAGCCGGGTCATTGTCCAAAGCCTGCGCATCAGCTCCCACAGGCCCTGCCGACAAGGGCGCCGCCTCCTGGTGGTAAGTAATAGCTGGGCGCCTGTGGGTCATAACGCCACCCGGTGCCGGTTCTCGGAGCACCCGGATGGCTCTGTCCTTGAACTGTGCAAAGCCCAGATGGGGATCCTGTAAGGCCATCGCCCGCAACTGGGTTCGGTGGGCATTACAATACAGTCCCTCTATAAATTGTTCAGACAACAGCCTGTCCTCGTTTCCCACTCCATAAGGGTCGGTCTGCTTAATGGCCCTCAGGGCCTCTTGTAGGTTTAGTGCATAGTCCCTTATACTCTCATGCGCTCGCTGCTTGCACCCGTAGAATCTAAGCTTAATCTCGGCTGAGGTGCGGGTATCAAAGGTATCCTTCAGCCGGGTTAGTATCCCTGCGACAGTCTTCCTCCCAGGTGGCCAGGATTTTACTTCCCTTTTAGCTGCCCCGGTTAGTTGGGACACCAGGATGCTCACTTTTTGCTCTTCTGTGAGGGGGTACACCTGGAAGAGGCTATCCAGCTTTTCTCTAAAGTCATGCAGGGTATGTGACTCCCCTGAGTACTGGGGTAGCCAAGCTGCTCCCGGGATATAGGGCATGGTGAAGGGCATAACTGCAGCAGCGGTGGCGCTGGTGGGGGTTGAGGCAGTGAAGCTCTCCTCCGTATCCGACATCTTCCTCCCCCCTAGTGGACCGTGGCCTACCTTGCGATGATACTGTTCCGTAGGCCGCGGCTCCGCAGTAGATCGTCAGGGTTGAGGACCTTCCATCGCGCTCCGGTGACGTCGGCGTCTGCTGGGCTCCTTCCAGGACCTTACGCAACGTCCGGACGTGAGGCGGGGCTTCAGTTCCCGCGCGCTTTCGAAGTCCACGCCCCTCTTCTTCCCGCGCGGCGTCCTCAAGATGGCGTCCAACGGCGGGAAAACTCCACGGATGGCGGGAAGAAGGCCGAAGATGGCGCCGGATGGCGGGAAAACTTCGCGGATGGCGGGAAGAAGGCAGAAGATGGCGCCGGATGGCGGGAAACCTCACCACTGGTAAGTTTGAACAGTCTTTGCTTTTCAGGCACGCAGTACCCGGTGGTTGCGGGCACGAAATCCTGCCGACTACGCCAAAGTTGACGCGCCCCTGGGCCTGCTGTGTCGCGCAGCGTCTCGCGCACGGGGGCTTACCCGGAACCGGATCAGATGAGGGTTGTAGTCTCCGAGTGGCGGGGACCCGGTCCGTGCCCAGGGGGTCAGACTCAGTGTGTGGCAGTCTTGATAGATGATATTTGAGTGTCGACTACGCCACCCGTTGATTTGCAGCTATGGAGCTGCTGCTGCAGGGCAGACCGCTGAGGCCGGTGTAGAATTGTGCAGCGTGATAGTATAACCCCCAACGGGAGGGGTATGGCCTCAGTGCAGCCGACGTGGAAGATGGGGGTAGCAGGAACCACTCAGAGACGGTGCGGTGTAATTCAGGGTCTTTACTGGTAACAACGATAGACCCTCCCGGAGTACTTGCTAGCGAACGGGGCCTGGTCAGTCCTTGAGCAGATGGGATCTCCCCTGGCCAGGCGGAGTTGTAGGCCTCCCAAACTGACTGTACTCTTCTGGCTACCTTGCTAGAAGCGGATATAAGTAGCCCACGTCCCTGAGTGTACCGTGTGGTGCTCACCCGTATGGCCGGTGACTCGGGGCCTTCTATTGGCTTCCGCTCCACGATGGCGGTGCTGGTCCCACACGTGTGACCGTGCCTTCGGGTTTCTGGGCCTGAGGACCTGAAATCCCCTGCCGGTCGGCTTCTGCTGCTGGGTAAGAGTTAGTCCCCACAGCCTCGGACGCCGGGTCCGGTAAGAAAGCTTCTCAGTCAGGGCGAGCTCTGCAGCTGCCAGCCCCTGACTCGTAGTATTATTGCTCCCACTGAGCTCCAGCTGTTTCTTCCTATGACTGTCTCTTGTCTCTACTCTCCTTGACTCCTAACCCTGCTTCAGCCCTGGGTTTATATAGGGGAAGTTCTTCCCCTCCCAAGACTGGGCAGGAGGTGTGGCATTCACAGGATCCCTGACCAAAGGACCTCCCACCTGCTCTCAGACATAACATCTCTATCACTGTGGCAACCAGACCCCTGGGGTGTCACATTTGCATACTGTATATGGGGCTCCTGATGCTGCATACTGTACATGAGCCTCCTGATGCTGCATACTGTATATGGGCCTCCTGATGCTGCATACTGTATATGGGGCTCCTGACGCTGCATACTGTACATGAGCCTCCTGATGCTGCATACTGTATATGGGCCCCCTGATGCTGAATACTGTATATGAGCCTCCTGATGCTGCATACTGTACATGAGCCCCTGATGCTGCATACTGTATATAAGCCTCCTGATGCTGCATACTGTATATGAGCCCCCTGATGCTGCATACTGTATATGAGCCCCCTGATGCTGCATACTGTACATGAGCCTCCTGATGCTGAATACTGTATATGGGGCTCCTGATGCTGCATACTGTACATGAGCCCCCTGATGCTGCATACTGTACATGAGCCTTCTGATGCTGCATACTGTATATAAGCCCCTGATGCTGCATACTGTATATGGGGCTCCTGATGCTGTATACTGTATATGGGCCCCCTGATGCTGCATACTGTATATGAGCCCCCTGATGCTGCATACTGTATATGAGCCCCCTGATGCTGCATACTGTATATGGGGCTCCTGATGCTGCATACTGTACATGAGCCTCCTGATGCTGAATACTGTATATGAGCCCCCTGATGCTGCATACTGTATATGAGCCCCCTGATGCTGCATACTGTATATGAGCCCCCTGATGCTGCATACTGTATATGAGCCCCCTGATGCTGCATACTGTACATGAGCCTCCTGATGCTGAATACTGTATATGGGGCTCCTGATGCTGCATAATGTACATGAGCCTCCTGATGCTGCATACTGTATTTAAGCCCCTGATGCTGCATACTGTATATGGGGCTCCTGATGCTGTATACTGTATATGGGTCTCCTGATGCTGAATACTGTATATGAGCACCCTGATGCTGCATACTGTACATGAGTCCCCTGATGCTGCATACTGTATATGAGCCCCCTGATGCTGCATACTGTACATGAGTCCCCTGATGCTGTATACTGTATATGAGCCCCCTGATGCTGTATACTGTATATGGGGCTCCTGATGCTGCATACTGTATATGAGCCCCCTGATGCTGCATACTGTATATGAGCCCCCTGATGCTGCATACTGTACATGAGTCCCCTGATGCTGCATACTGTATATGAGCCCCCTGATGCTGTATACTGTATATGGGGCTCCTGATGCTGCATACTGTACATGAGCCCCCTGATGCTGCATACTGTATATGAGCCCCCTGATGCTGCATACTGTATATGAGCCCCCTGATGCTGTATACTGTATATGGGGCTCCTGATGCTGCATACTGTACATGAGCCCCCTGATGCTGCATACTGTATATGAGCCCCCTGATGCTGCATACTGTATATGAGCCTCCTGATGCTGTATACTATATATGGGCCTCCTGATGCTGCATACTGTATATGATCCCCCTGATGCTGCATACTGTATATGGGGCTCCTGATGCTGCATACTGTACATGAGCCCCCTGATGCTGCATACTGTATATGAGCCCCCTGATGCTGTATACTGTATATGGGGCTCCTGATGCTGCATACTGTACATGAGTCCCCTGATGCTGCATACTGTATATGATCCCCCTGATGCTGCATACTGTATATGAGCCCCCTGATGCTGTATACTGTATATGGGCCTCCTGATGCTGCATACTGTATATGAGCCCCCTGATGCTGCATACTGTATATGGGGCTCCTGATGCTGCATACTGTACATGAGTCCCCTGATGCTGCATACTGTATATGAGCCCCCTGATGCTGTATACTGTATATGGGGCTCCTGATGCTGCATACTGTACATGAGCCCCCTGATGCTGCATACTGTATATGAGCCCCCTGATGCTGCATACTGTATATGGGCCTCCTGATGCTGCATACTGTATATGAGCCTCCTGATGCTGCATACTGTATATGAGCCTCCTGATGCTGCATACTGTATATGAGCCCACTGATGCTGCATACTGTACATGAGCCCCCTGATGCTGAATACTGTATATGAGCCCCCTGATGCTGCATACTGTATATGGACCCCCTGCTGCTGCATACTGTATATGGGGCTCCTGATGCTGCATACTGTATATGAGCCTCCTGATGCTGTATACTGTATATGGACCCCCTGCTGCTGCATACTGTATATGGGGCTCCTGATGCTGCATACTGTATATGAGCCTCCTGATGCTGCATACTGTATATGAGCCCCCTGATGCTGTATACTGTATATGGGGCTCCTGATGCTGCATACTGTACATGAGCCCCCTGATGCTGCATACTGTACATGAGCCCCCTGATGCTGCATACTGTATATGGGCCTCCTGATGCTGCATACTGTATATGAGCCTCCTGATGCTGCATACTGTACATGAGCCCCCTGATGCTGCATACTGTATATGAGCCCCCTGATGCTGCATACTGTATATGGACCACCTGCTGCTGCATACTCTATATGGGGCTCCTGATGCTGCATACTGTATATGAGCCCCCTGATGCTGCATACTGTATATGGGCCTCCTGATGCTGCATACTGTATATGAGCCTCCTGATGCTGCATACTGTATATGAGCCCCCTGATGCTGCATACTGTATATGAGCCCCCTGATGCTGCATACTGTGCATGGGCCCCCTGATGCTGCATACTGTACATGAGCCCCCTGATGCTGCATACTGTACATGAGCCTCCTGATGCTGCATACTGTATATGAGCCCCCTGATGCTGCATACTGTATATGAGCCCCCTGATGCTGCATACTGTATATGAGCCCCCTGATGCTGCATACTGTACATGGGCCTCCTGATGCTGCATACTGTATATGAGCACCCTGATGCTGCATACTGTACATGAGCCTCCTGATGCTGCATACTGTATATGAGCCCCCTGATGCTGCATACTGTATATGAGCCCCCTGATGCTGCATACTGTATATGAGCCCCCTGATGCTGCATACTGTACATGGGCCTCCTGATGCTGCATACTGTATATGAGCCCCCTGATGCTGCATACTGTGCATGGGCCCCCTGATGCTGCATACTGTACATGAGCCCCCTGATGCTGCATACTGTACATGAGCCTCCTGATGCTGCATACTGTATATGAGCCCCCTGATGCTGCATACTGTATATGAGCCCCCTGATGCTGCATACTGTATATGAGCCCCCTGATGCTGCATACTGTACATGGGCCTCCTGATGCTGTATACTGTATATGGGGCTCCTGATCCTGCATACTGTATATGAGCCCACTGATGCTGCATACTGTATATGGGGCTCCTGATGCTGCATACTGTATATGAGCCCCTGATGCTGCATACTGTACATGAGCCCCCTGATGCTGCATACTGTATATGAGCCCCTGATGCTGCATACTGTACATGAGCCCCCTGATGCTGCATACTGTATATGAGCCCCCTGATGCTGCATACTGTATATGAGCCCCCTGATGCTGCATACTGTATATGAGCCCCCTGATGCTGCATACTGTATATGAGCCCCCTGATGATGCATACTGTACATGAGCCCCCTGATGCTGCATACTGTATATGAGCCCCCTGATGCTGCATACTGTATGTGGGGCTCCTGATGCTGCATACTGTATATAAGCCCACTGATGCTGCATACTGTATATGGGGCTCCTGATGCAGCATACTGTATATGAGCCCCCTGATGCTGCATACTGTATATGGGGCTCCTAATGCTGCATACTGTATATGAGCCCCCTGATGCTGAATACTGTATATGGGGCTTCTGATGCTGAATACTGTATATGGGCCCCCTGATGCTGCATACTGTATATGATCCCCCTGATGCTGCATACTGTATATGGACCACCTGATGCTGCATACTGTACATGGGCTCCTGATGCTGCATACTGTACATGAGCCCCCTGATGCTGCATACTGTATATGAGCCCCCTGATGCTGCATACTGTATATGAGCCCCTGATGCTGCATACTGTATATGAGCCCCCTGATGCTGCATACTGTATATGAGCCCCTGATGCTGCATACTGTATATGAGCCCCCTGATGATGCATACTGTACATGAGCCCCCTGATGCTGCATACTGTACATGGGCCCCTGATGCTGCATACTGTATATGATCCCCCTGATGCTGCATACTGTATATGAGCCCCCTGATGCTGCATACTGTATATGAGCCCCCTGATGCTGCATACTGTATATGGGGCTCCTGATGATGCATACTGTACATGAGCCCCCTGATGCTGCATACTGTACATGGGCCCCTGATGCTGCATACTGTATATGATCCCCCTGATGCTGCATACTGTATATGGACCCCCTGATGCTGCATACTGTATATGAGCCCCCTGATGCTGCATACTGTATATGAGCCTCCTGATGCTGCATACTGTATATGAGCCCCCTGATGCTGCATACTGTATATGAGCCCCCTGATGCTGCATACTGTATATGAGCCTCCTGATGCTGCATACTGTATATGAGCCCCCTGATGCTGCATACTGTATATGGGGCTCCTGATGCTACATACTGTATATGAGCCCCCTGATGCTGCATACTGTATATGGGGCTCCTGATGCTGCATACTGTATATGAGCCCCCTGATGCTGCATACTGTATATGGGCCCCCTGATGCTGAATACTGTATATGGGCCCCCTGATGCTACATACTGTATATGGGGCTCCTGATGCTGCATACTGTATATGGGTCCCCTGATGCTGCATACTGTACATGAGCCCCCTGATGCTGAATACTGTATATGAGGCTCCTGATGCTGCATAATGTATATGAGCCCCCTGATGATGCATACTGTACATGAGCCCCCTGATGCTGCATACTGTATATGAGCCCCCTGATGCTGCATACTGTACATGGGCCTCCTGATGCTGCATACTGTATATGAGCCCCCTGATGCTGCATACTGTATATGGGGCTCCTGATGCTGCATACTGTATATGATCCTCCTGATACTGCATACTGTATATGAGCCCCCTGATGCTGCATACTGTATATGAGCCCCCTGCTGCTGCATACTGTATATGAGCCCCCTGATGATGCATACTGTATATGGGGCTCCTGATGCTGCATACTGTATATGAGCCCCTGATGCTGCATACTGTATATGAGCCCCCTGATGCTGCATACTGTATATGAGCCCCCTGCTGCTGCATACTGTATATGAGCCCCCTGATGATGCATACTGTACATGAGCCCCCTGATGCTGCATACTGTATATGAGCCCCCTGATGCTGCATACTGTATATGGGGCTCCTGATGCTGCATACTGTATATGAGCCCACTGATGCTGCATACTGTATATGGGGCTCCTGATGCAGCATACTGTATATGAGCCCCCTGATGCTGCATACTGTATATGGGGCTCCTAATGCTGCATACTGTATATGAGCCCCCTGATGCTGAATACTGTATATGGGGCTCCTGATGCTGAATACTGTATATGGGCCCCCTGATGCTGCATACTGTACATGAGCCCCCTGATGCTGCATACTGTACATGAGTCCCCTGATGCTGCATACTGTACATGAGTCCCCTGATGCTGCATACTGTACATGGACCCCTGATGCTGCATACTGTATATGGACCACCTGATGCTGCATACTGTACATGGGCTCCTGATGCTGCATACTGTACATGAGCCCCCTGATGCTGCATACTGTACATGGACCCCTGATGCTGCATACTGTATATGGACCACCTGATGCTGCATACTGTACATGGGCTCCTGATGCTGCATACTGTACATGAGCCCCCTGATGCTTCATACTGTATATGGACCACCTGATGCTGCATACTAGACATGAGCTCCTGATGCTGCATACTGTACATGAGCCCCCTGATGCTGCATACTGTACATGAGCCCCCTGATGCTGCATACTGTATATGAGCCCCTGATGCTGCATACTGTATATGAGCCCCCTGATGCTGCATACTGTATATGAGCCCCTGATGCTGCATACTGTATATGAGCCCCCTGATGATGCATACTGTACATGAGCCCCCTGATGCTGCATACTGTACATGGGCCCCTGATGCTGCATACTGTACATGGACCCCTGATGCTGCATACTGTATATGGACCACCTGATGCTGCATACTGTACATGGGCTCCTGATGCTGCATACTGTACATGAGCCCCCTGATGCTGCATACTGTACATGGACCCCTGATGCTGCATACTGTATATGGACCACCTGATGCTGCATACTGTACATGGGCTCCTGATGCTGCATACTGTACATGAGCCCCCTGATGCTGCATACTGTATATGGACCACCTGATGCTGCATACTGTACATGGGCTCCTGATGCTGCATACTGTACATGAGCCCCCTGATGCTGCATACTGTACATGAGCCCCCTGATGCTGCATACTGTATATGAGCCCCTGATGCTGCATACTGTATATGGACCACCTGATGCTGCATACTGTACATGGGCTCCTGATGCTGCATACTGTACATGAGCCCCCTGATGCTGCATACTGTATATGGACCACCTGATGCTGCATACTGTACATGGGCTCCTGATGCTGCATACTGTACATGAGCCCCCTGATGCTGCATACTGTACATGAGCCCCCTGATGCTGCATACTGTATATGAGCCCCTGATGCTGCATACTGTATATGAGCCCCCTGATGCTGCATACTGTATATGAGCCCCTGATGCTGCATACTGTATATGAGCCCCCTGATGATGCATACTGTACATGAGCCCCCTGATGCTGCATACTGTACATGGGCCCCTGATGCTGCATACTGTATATGAGCCCCCTGATGCTGCATACTGTATATGATCCCCCTGATGCTGCATACTGTATATGGACCCCCTGATGCTGCATACTGTATATGAGCCCCCTGATGCTGCATACTGTATATGAGCCCCCTGATGCTGCATACTGTATATGGGGCTCCTGATGCTGCATACTGTATATGAGCCCCCTGATGCTGCATACTGTACATGAGCCCCCTGATGCTGCATACTGTATATGAGCCTCCTGATGCTGCATACTGTATATGAGCCCCCTGATGCTGCATACTGTATATGGGGCTCCTGATGCTACATACTGTATATGAGCCCCCTGATGCTGCATACTGTATATGGGGCTCCTGATGCTGAATACTGTATATGAGCCCCTGATGCTGCATACTGTATATGAGCCCCCTGATGCTGCATACTGTACATGAGCCCCATGATGCTGCATACTGTACATGAGCCTCCTGATGCTGCATACTGTATATGGGGCTCCTGATGCTGCATACTGTACATGGAGCTCCTGATGCTGCATACTGTACATGAGCCTCCTGATGCTGCATACTGTATATGAGCCCCCTGATGCTGCATACTGTATATGGGGCTCCTGATGCTGTATACTGTATATGAGCCTCCTGATGCTGCATACTGTACATGAGCCCCTGATGCTGCATACTGTACATGGGCCCCCTGATGCTGCATACTGTACATGGGCCCCCTGATGCTGCATACTGTACATGAGCCCCCTGATGCTGCATACTGTACATGAGCCCCTGATGCTGTATACTGTATATGGGCTCCCTGATGCTGCATACTGTACATGAGCCTCTGATGCTGCATACTGTACATGAGCCCCCTGAAGCTGTATACTGTACATGAGCCCCCTGATGCTGCATACTGTACATGAGCCCCCTGATGCTGTATACTGTATATGGGCTCCCTGATGCTGCATACTGTATATGAGCCCCCTGATGCTGCATACTGTACATGAGCCACCTGATGCTGCATACTGTACATGAGCCTCCTGATGCTGCATACTGTACATGAGCCCCCTGATGCTGTATACTGCACATGAGCCCCCTGATGCTGCATACTGTACATGGGTCCCCTGATGCTGCTTACTGTATATGAGCCCCCTGATGCTGCATACTGTATATGAGCCCCCTGATGCTGTATACTGTACATGATCCCCCTGATGCTGCATACTGTACATGAGCCCCTGATGCTGCATACTGTACATGAGCCCCTGATGCTGTATACTGTATATGAGCCTCCTGATGCTGTATACTGTATATGGGGCTCCTGATGCTGCATACTGTACATGATCCCCCTGATGCTGCATACTGTATATGAGCCCCTGATGCTGCATACTGTATATGAGCCCCCTGATGCTGCATACTGTACATGAGCCCCTGATGCTGCATACTGTATATGAGCCTCCTGATGCTGCATACTGTATATGGGGCTCCTGATGCTGCATACTGTACATGAGCCCCCTGATGCTGCATACTGTATATGGACCTCCTGATGCTGCATACTGTATATGAGCCCCCTGATGCTGCATACTGTATATGAGCCTCCTGATGCTGCATACTGTACATGAGCCCCCTGATGCTGCATACTGTACATGAGCCCCCTGATGCTGCATACTGTACATGAGCCCCCTGATGCTGCATACTGTACATGAGCCCCCTGATGCTGTATACTGTACATGAGCCCCCTGATGCTGCATACTGTACATGAGCCCCCTGATGCTGCATACTGTACATGAGCCCCCTGATGCTGCATACTGTATATGAGCCTCCTGATGCTGCATACAGTACATGAGCCCCTGATGCTGCATACTGTATATGAGCCCCCTGATGCTGAATACTGTATATGGGGCTCCTGATGCTGAATACTGTATATGGGCCCCCTGATGCTGCATACTGTACATGAGCCCCCTGATGCTGCATACTGTACATGAGTCCCCTGATGCTGCATACTGTACATGAGTCCCCTGATGCTGCATACTGTACATGGACCCCTGATGCTGCATACTGTATATGGACCACCTGATGCTGCATACTGTACATGGGCTCCTGATGCTGCATACTGTACATGAGCCCCCTGATGCTGCATACTGTACATGGACCCCTGATGCTGCATACTGTATATGGACCACCTGATGCTGCATACTGTACATGGGCTCCTGATGCTGCATACTGTACATGAGCCCCCTGATGCTTCATACTGTATATGGACCACCTGATGCTGCATACTGTACATGGGCTCCTGATGCTGCATACTGTACATGAGCCCCCTGATGCTGCATACTGTACATGAGCCCCCTGATGCTGCATACTGTATATGAGCCCCTGATGCTGCATACTGTATATGAGCCCCCTGATGCTGCATACTGTATATGAGCCCCCTGATGATGCATACTGTACATGAGCCCCCTGATGCTGCATACTGTACATGGGCCCCTGATGCTGCATACTGTACATGGACCCCTGATGCTGCATACTGTATATGGACCACCTGATGCTGCATACTGTACATGGGCTCCTGATGCTGCATACTGTACATGAGCCCCCTGATGCTGCATACTGTATATGGACCCCTGATGCTGCATACTGTATATGGACCACCTGATGCTGCATACTGTACATGGTCTCCTGATGCTGCATACTGTACATGAGCCCCCTGATGCTGCATACTGTATATGGACCACCTGATGCTGCATACTGTACATGGGCTCCTGATGCTGCATACTGTACATGAGCCCCCTGATGCTGCATACTGTACATGAGCCCCCTGATGCTGCATACTGTATATGAGCCCCTGATGCTGCATACTGTATATGGACCACCTGATGCTGCATACTGTACATGGGCTCCTGATGCTGCATACTGTACATGAGCCCCCTGATGCTGCATACTGTATATGGACCACCTGATGCTGCATACTGTACATGAGCCCCCTGATGCTGCATACTGTACATGAGCCCCCTGATGCTGCATACTGTATATGAGCCCCTGATGCTGCATACTGTATATGAGCCCCCTGATGCTGCATACTGTATATGAGCCCCTGATGCTGCATACTGTATATGAGCCCCCTGATGATGCATACTGTACATGAGCCCCCTGATGCTGCATACTGTACATGGGCCCCTGATGCTGCATACTGTATATGAGCCCCCTGATGCTGCATACTGTATATGATCCCCCTGATGCTGCATACTGTATATGGACCCCCTGATGCTGCATACTGTATATGAGCCCCCTGATGCTGCATACTGTATATGAGCCCCCTGATGCTGCATACTGTATATGGGGCTCCTGATGCTGCATACTGTATATGAGCCCCCTGATGCTGCATACTGTACATGAGCCCCCTGATGCTGCATACTGTATATGAGCCTCCTGATGCTGCATACTGTATATGAGCCCCCTGATGCTGCATACTGTATATGGGGCTCCTGATGCTACATACTGTATATGAGCCCCCTGATGCTGCATACTGTATATGGGGCTCCTGATGCTGAATACTGTATATGAGCCCCTGATGCTGCATACTGTATATGAGCCCCCTGATGCTGCATACTGTACATGAGCCCCCTGATGCTGCATACTGTACATGAGCCTCCTGATGCTGCATACTGTATATGGGGCTCCTGATGCTGCATACTGTACATGGAGCTCCTGATGCTGCATACTGTACATGAGCCTCCTGATGCTGCATACTGTACATGGAGCTCCTGATGCTGCATACTGTATATGAGCCTCCTGATGCTGCATACTGTATATGAGCCCCCTGATGCTGCATACTGTATATGGGGCTCCTGATGCTGTATACTGTATATGAGCCTCCTGATGCTGCATACTGTACATGAGCCCCTGATGCTGCATACTGTACATGGGCCCCCTGATGCTGCATACTGTACATGGGCCCCCTGATGCTGCATACTGTACATGAGCCCCCTGATGCTGCATACTGTACATGAGCCCCTGATGCTGTATACTGTATATGGGCTCCCTGATGCTGCATACTGTACATGAGCCTCTGATGCTGCATACTGTACATGAGCCCCCTGATGCTGTATACTGTACATGAGCCCCCTGATGCTGCATACTGTACATGAGCCCCCTGATGCTGTATACTGTATATGGGCTCCCTGATGCTGCATACTGTATATGAGCCCCCTGATGCTGCATACTGTACATGAGCCACCTGATGCTGCATACTGTACATGAGCCTCCTGATGCTGCATACTGTACATGAGCCCCCTGATGCTGTATACTGTACATGAGCCCCCTGATGCTGCATACTGTACATGGGTCCCCTGATGCTGCTTACTGTATATGAGCCCCCTGATGCTGCATACTGTATATGAGCCCCCTGATGCTGTATACTGTACATGATCCCCCTGATGCTGCATACTGTACATGAGCCCCTGATGCTGCATACTGTACATGAGCCCCTGATGCTGTATACTGTATATGAGCCTCCTGATGCTGTATACAGTATATGGGGCTCCTGATGCTGCATACTGTACATGATCCCCCTGATGCTGCATACTGTATATGAGCCCCTGATGCTGCATACTGTATATGAGCCCCCTGATGCTGCATACTGTACATGAGCCCCTGATGCTGCATACTGTATATGAGCCTCCTGATGCTGCATACTGTATATGGGGCTCCTGATGCTGCATACTGTACATGAGCCCCCTGATGCTGCATACTGTATATGGACCTCCTGATGCTGCATACTGTATATGAGCCTCCTGATGCTGCATACTGTACATGAGCCCCCTGATGCTGCATACTGTACATGAGCCCCCTGATGCTGCATACTGTACATGAGCCCCCTGATGCTGTATACTGTACATGAGCCCCCTGATGCTGCATACTGTACATGAGCCCCCTGATGCTGCATACTGTACATGAGCCCCCTGATGCTGCATACTGTATATGAGCCTCCTGATGCTGCATACAGTACATGAGCCCCTGATGCTGCATACTGTATATGAGCCCCCTGATGCTGCATACTGTACATGAGCCCCCTGATGCTGCATACTGTACATGAGCCTCCTGATGCTGCATACTGTATATGAGCCCCCTGATGCTGCATACTGTACATGAGCCTCCTGATGCTGCATACTGTATATGAGCCCCCTGATGCTGCATACTGTATATGAGCCCCCTGATGCTGCATACTGTACATGAGCCCCCTGATGCTGCATACTGTACATGAGCCTCCTGATGCTGCATACTGTATATGAGCCCCCTGATGCTGCATACTGTACATGAGCCCCTGATGCTGCATACTGTATATGAGCTCCTGATGCTGCATACTGTATATGAGCCCCCTGATGCTGCATACTGTATATGAGCCCCCTGATGCTGCATACTGTATATGAGCCTCCTGATGCTGCATACTGTACATGAGTCCCCTGATGCTGCATACTGTATATGAGCCCCCTGATGCTGCATACTGTATATGAGCCCCCTGATGCTGTATACTGTATATGGGGCTCCTGATGCTGCATACTGTATATGGACCCCTGATGCTGCATACTGTATATGGGTCTCCTGATGCTGCATACTGTACTTGAGCCCCTGATGCTGCATACTGTACATGAGCCCCCTGATGCTGCATACTGTACATGATCCCCCTGATGCTGCATACTGTACATGGGCCCCCTGATGGTGCATACTGTATATGGGGCTCCTGATGCTGCAAACTGTATATGAGCCCCCTGATGCTGCATACTGTATATGAGCCCCCTGATGCTGCATACTGTATATGAGCCCCCTGATGCTGCATACTGTACATGGGCCCCCTGATGCTGCATACTGTATATGGTCCCCTGATGCTGCATACTGTATATGAGCCCCCTGATGCTGCATACTGTATATGAGCCCCCTGATGATGCATACTGTACATGAGCCTCCTGATGCTGTATACTGTACATGAGCCCCCTGATGCTGCATACTGTACATGAGCCCCCTGATGCTGTATACTGTATATGGGCTCCCTGATGCTGTATACTGTATATGAGCCCCCTGATGCTGCATACTGTACATGAGCCACCTGATGCTGCATACTGTACATGAGCCTCCTGATGCTGCATACTGTACATGAGCCCCCTGATGCTGTATACTGTACATGAGCCCCCTGATGCTGCATACTGTACATGGGTCCCCTGATGCTGCTTACTGTATATGAGCCCCCTGATGCTGCATACTGTATATGAGCCCCCTGATGCTGTATACTGTACATGATCCCCCTGATGCTGCATACTGTACATGAGCCCCTGATGCTGCATACTGTACATGAGCCCCTGATGCTGTATACTGTATATGAGCCTCCTGATGCTGTATACTGTATATGGGGCTCCTGATGCTGCATACTGTACATGATCCCCCTGATGCTGCATACTGTATATGAGCCCCTGATGCTGCATACTGTATATGAGCCCCCTGATGCTGCATACTGTACATGAGCCCCTGATGCTGCATACTGTATATGAGCCTCCTGATGCTGCATACTGTATATGGGGCTCCTGATGCTGCATACTGTACATGAGCCCCCTGATGCTGCATACTGTATATGGACCTCCTGATGCTGCATACTGTATATGAGCCCCCTGATGCTGCATACTGTATATGAGCCTCCTGATGCTGCATACTGTACATGAGCCCCCTGATGCTGCATACTGTACATGAGCCCCCTGATGCTGCATACTGTACATGAGCCCCCTGATGCTGTATACTGTACATGAGCCCCCTGATGCTGCATACTGTACATGAGCCCCCTGATGCTGCATACTGTACATGAGCCCCCTGATGCTGCATACTGTATATGAGCCTCCTGATGCTGCATACAGTACATGAGCCCCTGATGCTGCATACTGTATATGAGCCCCCTGATGCTGCATACTGTACATGAGCCCCCTGATGCTGCATACTGTACATGAGCCTCCTGATGCTGCATACTGTATATGAGCCCCCTGATGCTGCATACTGTACATGAGCCTCCTGATGCTGCATACTGTATATGAGCCCCCTGATGCTGCATACTGTATATGAGCCCCCTGATGCTGCATACTGTACATGAGCCCCCTGATGCTGCATACTGTACATGAGCCTCCTGATGCTGCATACTGTATATGAGCCCCCTGATGCTGCATACTGTACATGAGCCCCTGATGCTGCATACTGTATATGAGCTCCTGATGCTGCATACTGTATATGAGCCCCCTGATGCTGCATACTGTACATGAGCCCCCTGATGCTGCATACTGTATATGAGCCCCCTGATGCTGCATACTGTACATGAGCCTCCTGATGCTGCATACTGTACATGAGTCCCCTGATGCTGCATACTGTATATGAGCCCCCTGATGCTGCATACTGTATATGAGCCCCCTGATGCTGTATACTGTATATGGGGCTCCTGATGCTGCATACTGTATATGGACCCCTGATGCTGCATACTGTATATGGGTCTCCTGATGCTGCATACTGTACTTGAGCCCCTGATGCTGCATACTGTACATGAGCCCCCTGATGCTGCATACTGTACATGATCCCCCTGATGCTGCATACTGTACATGGGCCCCCTGATGGTGCATACTGTATATGGGGCTCCTGATGCTGCAAACTGTATATGAGCCCCCTGATGCTGCATACTGTATATGAGCCCCCTGATGCTGCATACTGTATATGAGCCCCCTGATGCTGCATACTGTACATGGGCCCCCTGATGCTGCATACTGTATATGGTCCCCTGATGCTGCATACTGTATATGAGCCCCCTGATGCTGCATACTGTATATGAGCCCCCTGATGATGCATACTGTACATGGGCCCCCTGATGCTGCATACTGTATATGGTCCCCTGATGCTGCATACTGTATATGATCCCCCTGATGCTGCATACTGTACATGGTCCCCTGATGCTGCATACTGTATATGATCCCCCTGATGCTGCATACTGTACATGAGCCTCCTGATGCTGCATACTGTATATGAGCCCCCTGATGCTGCATACTGTACATGAGCCCCTGATGCTGCATACTGTATATGGGCCCCCTGATGCTGCATACTGTACATGAGCCTCCTGATGCTGCATACTGTATATGGGCCCCCTGATGCTGCATACTGTACATGGGTCCCCTGATGCTGCTTACTGTATATGAGCCCCCTGATGCTGCATACTGTATATGAGCCCCCTGATGCTGTATACTGTACATGATCCCCCTGATGCTGCATACTGTACATGAGCCCCTGATGCTGCATACTGTACATGAGCCCCTGATGCTGTATACTGTATATGAGCCCGCTGATGCTGCATACTGTACATGAGCCCCTAATGCTGCATACTGTATATGAGCCTCCTGATGCTGCATACTGTATATGGGGCTCCTGATGCTGCATACTGTACATGAGCCCCCTGATGCTGCATACTGTATATGAGCCCCCTGATGCTGCATACTGTACATGAGCCCCCTGATGCTGCATACTGTACATGAGCCTCCTGATGCTGCATACTGTATATGAGCCCCCTGATGCTGCATACTGTACATGAGCCCCTGATGCTGCATACTGTATATGAGCTCCTGATGCTGCATACTGTACATGAGCCTCCTGATGCTGCATACTGTACATGAGCCTCCTGATGCTGCATACTGTATATGAGCCTCCTGATGCTGCATACTGTATATGAGCCCCCTGATGCTGCATACTGTACATGAGCCCCCTGATGCTGCATACTGTATATGGACCCCTGATGCTGCATACTGTATATGAGCCCCCTGATGCTGCATACTGTACATGAGCCTCCTGATGCTGCATACTGTATATGATCCCCCTGATGCTGCATACTGTATATGAGCCTCCTGATGCTGCATACTGTACATGAGCCCCCTGATGCTGCATACTGTATATGAGCCCCCTGATGCTGCATACTGTATATGAGCCCCCTGATGCTGCATACTGTACATGAGCCCCCTGATGCTGCATACTGTATATGGACCCCTGATGCTGCATACTGTACATGAGCCTCCTGATGCTGCATACTGTACATGAGCCTCCTGATGCTGCATACTGTACATGAGCCCCCTGATGCTGCATACTGTATATGAGCCTCCTGATGCTGCATACTGTACATGAGCCCCCTGATGCTGCATACTGTATATGAGCCCCCTGATGCTGCATACTGTGTATGAGCCCCCTGATGCTGTATACTGTATATGGGGCTCCTGATGCTGCATACTGTACATGGGCCTCCTGATGCTGCATACTGTACATGAGCCTCCTGATGCTGCATACTGTATATGAGCCCCCTGATGCTGCATACTGTACATGAGCCCCCTGATGCTGCATACTGTATATGAGCCCCCTGATGCTGCATACTGTACATGAGCCTCCTGATGCTGCATACTGTACATGAGCCCCCTGATGCTGCATACTGTATATGAGCCCCCTGATGCTGCATACTGTATATGAGCCCCCTGATGCTGTATACTGTATATGGGGCTCCTGATGCTGCATACTGTATATGGACCCCTGATGCTGCATACTGTATATGGGTCTCCTGATGCTGCATACTGTACATGAGCCCCCTGATGCTGTATACTGTACATGATCACCCTGATGCTGCATACTGTACATGAGCCCCTGATGCTGCATACTCTACATGAGCCCCTGATGCTTTATACTGTATATGAGCCTCCTGATGCTGTATACTCTTTATGGGGCTCCTGATGCTGCATACTGTACATGATCCCCCTGATGCTGCATACTGTACATGAGCCCCTGATGCTGCATACTCTACATGAGCCCCTGATGCTTTATACTGTATATGAGCCTCCTGATGCTGTATACTCTATATGGGGCTCCTGATGCTGCATACTGTACATGAGCCCCCTGATGCTGCATACTGTATATGAGCCTCCTGATGCTGCATACTGTATATGAGCCCCCTGATGCTGTATACTGTACATGATCCCCCTGATGCTGCATACTGTACATGAGCCCCTGATGCTGCATACTCTACATGAGCCCCTGATGCTTTATACTGTATATGAGCCTCCTGATGCTGTATACTCTATATGGGGCTCCTGATTCTGCATACTGTACATGATCCCCCTGATGCTGCATACTGTACATGAGCCCCTGATGCTGCATACTCTACATGAGCCCCTGATGCTTTATACTGTATATGAGCCTCCTGATGCTGTATACTCTATATGGGGCTCCTGATGCTGCATACTGTACATGAGCCCCCTGATGCTGCATACTGTATATGAGCCTCCTGATGCTGCATACTGTATATGAGCCCCCTGATGCTGCATACTGTACATGAGCCCCTGATGCTGCATACTGTATATGAGCCCCCTGATGCTGCATACTGTACATGAGCCCCCTGATGCTGCATACTGTATATGAGCCCCCTGATGCTGCATACTGTATATGAGCCTCCTGATGCTGCATACTGTACATGAGCCTCCTGATGCTGCATACTGTATATGAGCCCCCTGATGCTGCATACTGTATATGAGCCTCCTGATGCTGCATACTGTATATGAGCCCCCTGATGCTGCATACTGTATATGGGGCTCCTGATGCTGCATACTGTATATGGACCCCTGATGCTGCATACTGTATATGGGTCTCCTGATGCTGCATACTGTACATGAGCCCCTGATACTGCATACTGTACATGAGCCCCCTGATGCTGCATACTGTACATGAGCCCCCTGATGCTGCATACTGTACATGAGCCCCCTGATGCTGAATACTGTACATGAGCCCCCTGATGCTGCATACTGTATATGAGCCCCCTGATGCTGTATACTGTATATGGGGCTCCTGATGCTGCATACTGTATATGGACCCCTGATGCTGCATACTGTATATGGGTCTCCTGATGCTGCATACTGTACATGAGCCCCTGATACTGCATACTGTACATGAGCCTCCTGATGCTGCATACTGTACATGAGCCCCCTGATGCTGCATACTGTATATGAGCCCCCTGATGCTGCATACTGTATATGAGCCCCCTGATGCTGTATACTGTATATGGGGCTCCTGATGCTGCATACTGTATATGGACCCCTGATGCTGCATACTGTATATGGGTCTCCTGATGCTGCATACTGTACATGAGCCCCTGATACTGCATACTGTACATGAGCCCCCTGATGCTGAATACTGTACATGAGCCCCTGATGCTGCATACTGTACATGAGCCCCCTGATGCTGCATACTGTACATGATCCCCCTGATGCTGCATACTGTACATGGGCCCCCTGATGGTGCATACTGTATATGGGGCTCCTGATGTTGTATGCAGTGTATGAGCTCCTGATGCTGCATACTGTATATGGGCCCCCTGATGCTGCATACTGTATATGAGCCCCTGATGCTGCATACTGTACATGGCCCTCCTGATGCTGCATACTGTACATGGGCCCCCTGATGCTGCATACTGTACATGAGCCCCCTGATGCTGCATACTGTACATGAGCCTCCTGATGCTGCATACTGTACATGGGCCTCCTGATGCTGCATACTGTATATGGGCCTCCTGATGCTGCATACTGTACATGAGCCTCCTGATGCTGCATACTGTACATGGGCCCCCTGATGCTGCATACTGTATATGATCCCCCTGATGCTGCATACTGTATATGAGCCCCCTGATGCTGCATACAGTACATGAGCCTCCTGATGCTGCATACTGTACATGAGCCCCCTGATGCTGCATACTGTATATGAGCCCCCTGATGCTGCATACTGTATATGATCCCCCTGATGCTGTATACTGTATATGGGGCTCCTGATGCTGCATACTGTATATGGACCCCTGATGCTACATACTGTATATGGGTCTCCTAATGCTGCATACTGTACATGAGCCCCTGATGCTGCATACTGTACATGAGCCCCCTGATGCTGCATACTGTACATGAGCCCCCTGATGCTGCATATGTGGCACCCCAGGGGTCTGGTTTCCACAGTAACAGCCATGTTATGTCTGAGAGCAGGTGGGAGGTCTCTTGGTCAGGGATCCTATGCATGCCACACCTCCTGCCCAGTCCTGGGAGGGGAAGAACTTCCCCTATATAAACCTAGGGCTGAGGCAGGGTTAGTGAGTAGAGAAGAAGCAGAGAAAAGAAGCAAATATAGGAAGAAACAACAGGAGCTCTGTGGGAGCAGTGTTACAAGGAGTCAGGGGCTGGCAGCTGCAGAGCTCGCCCTGACTGGGAAGCTATCACCGGACCCGGAGCCCGAGGCTGTGGGGACTAACTCCTATCCAGCAGCAGAAACCGACCGGCAGGGGATTGCAGGTCCTCTGGCCCAGAAACCCGAAGGCACGGTCACACGCGTGGGACCAGCACCGCCGTCGTGGAGCGGAAGCTACTAGAAGGCCCCGAGTCACCGGCCATACGGGTGAGCACCACACGGTACACTCAGGGACGTGGGCTACTTATACCCGCCTCTAGCAAGGTAGCCAGAAGAGTATCGTTAGTTTGGGAGGCCTACAACTCCGCCTGGCCAGGGGAGATCCCATCTGCTCAAGGACTGACCAGGCCCCAATCGCTAGCCAGTACTCCGGGAGGGTCTATCTTTGTCACCAGTAAAGACCCTGAACTACACAGTACCGTCTCCGAGTGGTTCCTGCTACCCCCATCATCTACGTCGGCTGCCCTGAGGCCATACCCCTCCCGTTGGGGGTTATACTATCACGCTGCACAATCCTACCACCGGCCTCAGCGGTCTGCCCTGCAGCAGCAGCTCCCTGGCTGCACTCAACGGGTGGCGTAGTCGTCCAACATCTACCGCTAAAACAGCGCCACTTAGTCTGACTCCCTGGGCACGGACCGGATCACCGCCACGAGACTACAACCCTCAACAGATCCGGCTCCGGGTAAGCTCCCGCGTGCGCAACGCAGCGCGACACAGGCCCAGGGGCGCGTCAACTTTTGGCGTAGTCGGCAGGATCTCGTGCCCGCAACCACCGGGTACTGCGTGCCTGAAAAAGACTGTGAAAACTTACCCGTGGTGAAGATTCCCGCCATCCGGCGCCATCTTCCGCTTTCTTCCCGCCATCGGTGGAGTTTTCCCGCCATCCGGCGCCATCTTCGGCCTTCTTCCCGCCATCCGTGGAGTTTTTTCGCCATTGGACGCCATCTTGAGGACGCCGCGCGGGAAGAAGAGGGGCGTGGACTCCGAAAACGCTCGAGAACTGAAGCCCCGCCTCACGTCCGGACGTTGCGTAAGGTCCTGGAAGGAGCCCAGCAGACGCCGACGTCACAGGAGCGCGACGGAAGGTCCTCAACCCTGACGATCCACTGCGGAGCCGCGGCCTACGGAAGAGGATCATCGCAAGGTAGGCCACGGTCCACTAGGGGGGAGAAGGATGTCGGATACGGAGGAGAGCTTCACCGCTCCAACCCCCGCCAGCGCCACCGCTGTTGAGGTCATGCCTTTCACCATGCCCTATATCCCGGGAGCAGCCTGGCTACCCCAGTACTCAGGGGAGTCACATACCCTGCAGGACTTTAGAGAAAAACTGGATAGCCTCTTCCAGGTGTACCCCCTCACAGAAGAGCAAAAAGTAAGCATCCTGGTGGCCCAATTAACCGGGGCAGCCCAAAGGGAGGTAAAGTCCTGGCCACCTGGGGGGAGGACTGTCGCAGGGATACTAACCCGGCTGAGGGACACCTTTGATACCCGCACCTCAGCCGAGATCAAGCTTAGATTCTACGGGTGCAAACAGCGGGCACATGAGAGTATAAGGGACTATGCCCTGAACCTACAAGAGGCCCTGAGAGCCATTAAGCAGACCGACCCTGACGGCGTGGGAGACGAGGACAGGCTGTTAACTGAACAATTTATAGAGGGTTTATATTGCAATGCCCACCGAACCCAGTTGCGGGCAATGGCCTTACAGGACCCTCATCTGGGATTTGCACAGTTCAAGGACAGAGCCATCCGGGTGCTCCGAGAACCGGCACCAGGTGGCGTTGTGACCCACAGACGCCCCACTACCACCTACCACCAGGAGGCGGCGCCCTTGTCGGCAGGGCCTGTGGGAGCTGATGCGCAGGCTTTGAACAATGACTCGGCTCCAGACCTGCACCATCAGGTCCAAGAGCTAGCTAAAAGCGTTGCTGCGCTAACCCGAACTGTGCAGTCTTTACAGGTTTCCACTCCAAGGAAGATCCAGCTGGCATCCGGACCGGAGGACATCCCGTGGTGTCGACCAAGGAGGACCCCACCGGCCAGAGGAAGACCCAGCGACCGATACAACGAGGACGGACGACCCATCTGCCGCCGCTGTAATCAACCCGGACATATGGCAAGGTAGTGTCCTTTAAACTGGCACAACCTAGGGTAGAGGGCCAACCCCTAGGAAAAAGATCATCAGGCCCATCGAACTGGCGCGACAAATATGTGGGAGGACGTCCAGTCTTGCCTGTGGTACTGGATGGCATTCCTATGAGTGCCCTACTGGACACCGGGTCACAGGTCACCACCATCCCGTACGTGCTCTTCAAGCAGTACTGGAATGACTCGGATATTACCCGCTACCCTGACGACGACTTGAGTATCATCGCCAGCAATGGTCAGCCCGTGCCACAGATCGGATTTAAAGAGGTGACCATTAAAATTGGTAGAGTTGAACTCGCAGCACAGGGACTGATCATTGTAGACATTGACAAACACGAGAGTCACCCAAAGATAACTCTAGGAACTAATGTAATTGAAAATTGTCTTGCAGAGGTGATTTTCCTTTTACAGCAGGTTGCCAAGAACGCCAGCTCCGGCGAGCAGCGAGTGCTCCAAAAAGAGATCCGGGCACTGATGCGACGGCAACAGGTGGAACTCTCCGGCGGTGAGATTGGTAGCGTGAGAATGTGTGACCCTTTCCCTATTGCCATGCCCCCAAAAAGTGAAATGATGATTTGGTGCCGGGCAGCTATTGGTCTGAGAGGTAGAGATTACCAGGCAATGGTAGAACCAGTTTACTCAGACAGTAGGCCCACCATCTTGACAGCACGGGGGGTGGTTAATGTACGCCATGGGAGGGTGCCCGTTCGCATAATCAATATCGGGAAGAGGGAAGTGTACCTGCCCCGGTATGCCACGCTAGCCAAATTATATACCATTAACCAAAATGCTATACAATCTGTGGAACCCTTGCCTCCATCTCACCCGGAGGAAGGTAATGGCTCTAAGAAAACAATGGAGGACTGGTGTCAGCAACTACATTTGGGTACTGACTCCACTCCCTCACATTAGAAACAGGGAGTCTATCGGGTGGTTCAAGAGTACGAGAGAGTGTTTAGTAAACACCCGTTAGACTTCGGCCGAGTCAAGGGGGTAGAACACCACATCCCCACGGGAGACCATCCTCCCATAAAAGAGAGGTATCGACCCGTACCCCCTGCACACTACCAACACGCCAAGGGGATGCTTAGAGACATGAAGGAGGCTGGGGTGATCAGGGATAGCTGTAGCCCCTGGGCAGCTCCACTATTCTTAGCAAAAAGAAAGACAACACCATGAGGATGTGTGTAGATTACCGGAAAATCAACCGTATCACACACAAGGATGCGTACCCCTTACCAAGGATAGAGGAGTCTTTGGCTGCTTTAAGATCTGCTAACTTCTTCTCTACCTTGGATCTCACTAGTGGGTACTGGCAGGTTCCTGTAGCAGAGGCGGACCGGGAGAAGACCGCATTCACCACCCGATGGGACTTAGCGAGTTTACCTGCATGCCGTTCGGACTCTGCAACGCACCAGGAACCTTCCAACGATTAATGGAGTGCTGTCTGGGCCATAGAAACTTCGAGACGGTCCTGTTGTACCTGGACGATGTCATCGTATATTCTAAGACTTATGAGGACCACCTGAAACACCTGGCGGAAGTGTTCGAAGCTCTGGCAAGCTACGGCCTAAAGGTGAAACCCTCCAAGTGTCACCTCCTGAAACCAAAGGTGCAGTACCTGGGACACGTGGTGAGCGCTGACGGAGTGGCTCCCGACCCTGATAAGATCACCGCAATTAAGGAATGGCCAAGTCCCTCCAGTGTAAAGGAAGTGCGGCAGTTCCTCGGGTTGGTAGGCTACTACCGCAGGTTCATCCCCGGTTTCACCAAAAAGGCAGCTCCTATGCAGGACCTCCTGATAGGCCAGTCCCGGAAGGCCAAGAACCAGAAGCCGCCCTTCAGATGGGAGAAGTTGGAAGAGGAGTCCTTCCGCCAGCTGAAGATGGCCCTCACGGGGGATGAAATCCTGGCGTACCCGGATTACAGCCAGCCCTTTATCCTCTACACCGACGCAAGTAACATCGGGCTAGGAGCCGTGCTGTCCCAGATCCAGCAGGGGAAAGAACGAGTAATCGCTTACGCCAGCCGAAAACTGCGACCCACCGAGAGAAACCCTGAGAATTACAGCTCATTTAAGCTGGAGTTCCTGGCAGTGGTGTGGGCAGTCACCGAACGCTTTAAGCACTACCTCGCTTCTTCCCGGTTCGTCGTGTACACGGATAACAACCCGTTGACACACCTGGACACGGCAAGACTCGGTGCCCTAGAGCAGAGATGGATGGCCCGCCTGTCCAACTACGAGTTCACTATCAAATACCGGGCAGGACGCTCCAATACCAACGCGGACGCCCTGTCCAGGATGCCAAACCTACCGGACGTAGGAGAAGATCCAGAGGGACTGGAAGAAGTCGAACTCCCCGCGTACCACCGGCATGGGACTATCCAGTATTCCCACCGGGTAAGGAGTAAGCAAGCCGCTACGTTTAACCCCTTGCCTCACTACAACTGGGAGGAAACGCAAGACAGTGACCCTGCCGTCCGACTGGTGAAGGAGATGCTGACTCGGCCAGAGGCTCGCCTTGACCCAGACGCTCCGGAGGAAGCCAAGCAACTGTGGGCTGAGAAGAGTCGACTGTTCCTTTACAAGGGGAAGTTGTGCCGCAGAATGGTTAACTCCCGGACGCATTAACTAATCTGGCAAGTAGTGGTGCCACGAAGAGACGCAGCCATGGTGATGGAGGCATACCACGACGGGGCTGGACACTTCGGATGGAAGAAGCTGGAGTTCCTGCTGCGAGAGCGGTTCCACTGGGTAGGCATGAGGGGAACCATCGAGAGGTGGTGCAGAAACTGTGGCCCGTGCAACCTAAGAAGGAAGGACCGTGCCAGCCAGAAGACTCCCCTGCAGTCCATCGTCACCCGGCAGCCGTTGGAACTGGTAGCCTTGGATCATGTAAAACTGACCCCAAGCAGAAGTGGCTACGTCTACGCACTAACCATCGTGGATCACTACTCCCGGTTCTTGGTTGTCGTCCCCGTCAAGGACTTAACAGCTCGAACAGCAGCTAGAGCCTTCCAGCAGCATTTCTGCCGTCCACACGGGTACCCGGACCAAGTGTTGACAGACCAGAGACCTGCCTTTGAAGCGGAGGTCTTCCAAGAATTCTGCACTCTGTATGGCTGCCGGAAGATAAGGACGACACCCTATCATCCGCAAACTAATGGACTTTGTGAGAAAATGAACCAGGTGGTAATGGATCTTCTGAAAACGTTGCCCCTGGAAGAACGCAGTCTGTGGCCTGAGAAGCTGCCCGATCTGGTGGACCTATACAACCACATACCGGTAGGTTCCACCAACTGTACCCCGGCTTACCTAATGAGGGCGAGACCTGGTAAGTTACCTGTTGACCTGGAAATGGGAGTCCTGACACCCGAGGACACTTCACCAGAAGCAGACTGGGACACAGAGAGGCAGCAGCAGTACCGGAGAGTACAGGAGAGCGTGGAGCGAAGTCTCTGTCAGGCTAGGGAAAGACAAGAGAAAACTTACAACCAGTATGCTCCCGCTGTTCCCCTGGTACCCGGAGAGCAGGTCTTGAGGAGAAAAAGACGGCTCCACAAGTTGGACGACCAGTGGGAGAAGGACCCGTACACCGTACTGCCCTCAAGCCACGACAACCTGAAGGTCTGTACCATCAGTAAAGACGGAGGGGAGACCACAGCCATTGTATCCCGGGATCACCTGAAGAAGTGTCCTGAACAGCAACGGAACCCTGAAGAGGAACAAGAAGACCCTCGACCCATAGAGGAAAGGGAAGATATGGTTAGTACTGTGCTCGGAGACTTCCCTCGGTCTTGGACTCAAGTCAATGGTGCAGTTGTGGTACCCGTACTCACCTTCCTCCAACCAGTATCCCAAGCACCCACGGAGCAACAGGTAGAGCTGGAAGAACAGCTGGTCCAGGAGGCAGAAGACCCCACACCAGCAGACCAGGAGGATCAACCCTCTGCTTGCAGTGAGCCTGTCATATCCCTAGTGAGCCAAAGGGCCCGTAGACCGCTGCCCAGTTTACCCTTAACAGCTCCTACACCCTGTAGTTCAGGGCCAGACAGTCAGCTCCGTAGGTCCACTAGGGCCACTAGAGGCCAGTTACCCGCACGTTGGAGGATTTGAAGTGTATAAATTGTTTTATTTGTGGTTACCTGTTTTTCTTGTTGCTTGTGTATAATTATGTGTTTCTAGTTGTTTATAGGAGTCTTTGGTGGATTTACCGGGAATCCTGTGTACATAGTTGGAGCGTAACCCAGGACGGACTAAAGACTGTTAAGGACTCGGGGCAGGACAGACCCCTACCTGGTTACGTCTCCCTGTTTTAGTGAAATGGACACCTTGCTTTCTTCAAAGACTGCACCCGGTTACGGACATGCCGTGACCACCTTTATGTGTTTCTTTATTGTATTGTTATTGTTATATCTTGTTATGTTTTTCTAAAATATGTTTAGTCCCGGAGTACTAAATTTCACTAGGGGGGAATGTGGCACCCCAGGGGTCTGGTTTCCACAGTAACAGCCATGTTATGTCTGAGAGCAGGTGGGAGGTCTCTTGGTCAGGGATCCTATGCATGCCACACCTCCTGCCCAGTCCTGGGAGGGGAAGAACTTCCCCTATATAAACCTAGGGCTGAGGCAGGGTTAGTGAGTAGAGAAGAAGCAGAGAAAAGAAGCAAATATAGGAAGAAACAATAGGAGCTCTGTGGGAGCAGTGTTACAAGGAGTCAGGGGCTGGCAGCTGCAGAGCTCGCCCTGACTGGGAAGCTATCACCGGACCCGGAGTCCGAGGCTGTGGGGACTAACTCCTATCCAGCAGCAGAAACCGACCGGCAGGGGATTGCAGGTCCTCTGGCCCAGAAACCCGAAGGCACGGTCACACGCGTGGGACCAGCACCGCCGTCGTGGAGCGGAAGCTACTAGAAGGCCCCGAGTCACCGGCCATACGGGTGAGCACCACACGGTACACTCAGGGACGTGGGCTACTTATACCCGCCTCTAGCAAGGTAGCCAGAAGAGTATCGTTAGTTTGGGAGGCCTACAACTCCGCCTGGCCAGGGGAGATCCCATCTGCTCAAGGACTGACCAGGCCCCAATCGCTAGCCAGTACTCCGGGAGGGTCTATCTTTGTCACCAGTAAAGACCCTGAACTACACAGTACCGTCTCCGAGTGGTTCCTGCTACCCCCATCATCTACGTCGGCTGCCCTGAGGCCATACCCCTCCCGTTGGGGGTTATACTATCACGCTGCACAATCCTACCACCGGCCTCAGCGGTCTGCCCTGCAGCAGCAGCTCCCTGGCTGCACTCAACGGGTGGCGTAGTCGTCCAACATCTACCGCTAAAACAGCGCCACTTAGTCTGACTCCCTGGGCACGGACCGGATCACCGCCACGAGACTACAACCCTCAACAGATCCGGCTCCGGGTAAGCTCCCGCGTGCGCAACGCAGCGCGACACAGGCCCAGGGGCGCGTCACATACTGTACATGAGCCCCCTGATGCTGCATACTGTACATGATCCCCCTGATGCTGCATACTGTACATGGGCCCCCTGATGGTGCATACTGTATATGGGGCTCCTGATGCTGCATACTGTATATGGGCCCCCTGATGCTGCATACTGTACATGGCCCTCCTGATGCTGCATACTGTACATGGGCCCCCTGATGCTGCATACTGTATATGGGCCTCCTGATGCTGCATACTGTACATGAGCCTCCTGATGCTGCATACTGTACATGGGCCCCCTGATGCTGCATACTGTATATGATCCCCCTGATGCTGCATACTGTATATGAGCCCCCTGATGCTGCATACTGTATATAATCCCACTGATGCTGCATACTGTATATGGTCCCCTGATGCTGCATACTGTACATGAGCCCCCTGATGCTGCATACTGTATATGAGCCCCCTGATGCTGCATACTGTATATGGGCCCCTGATGCTGCATACTGTATATGGGCCCCTGATGCTGCATACTGTACATGAGCCCCCTGATGCTGCATACTGTACATGATCCCCCTGATGCTGCATGCTGTATATGAGCCCCCTGATGCTGCATACTGTACATGAGCCCCCTGATGCTGCATACTGTACATGAGCCCCCTGATGCTGAATACTGTATATGGGGCTCCTGATGCTGCATACTGTATATGAGGCCACTGATGCTGCATACTGTACATGTGCCCCCTGATGCTGCATACTGTACATGAGCCTCCTGATGCTGTATACTGTATATGGGGCTCCTGATGCTGCATACTGTATATGAGCCCCTGATGGTGCATACTGTATATGAGCCCCCTGATGCTGCATACTGTATATGGGGCTCCTGATGCTGCATACTGTATATGAGCCCCCTGATGCTGCATACTGTACATGAGATTCCTGATGCTGCATACTGTACATGAGCCCCCTGATGCTGCATACTGTACATGAGCCCCCTGATGCTGCATACTGTACATGAGCCCCCTGATGCTGAATACTGTATATGGGGCTCCTGATGCTGCATACTGTACATGAGCCCCCTGATGCTGCATACTGTACATGAGGCCCCTGATGCTGCATACTGTACATGAGCCCCCTGATGCTGAATACTGTATATGGGGCTCCTGATGCTGCATACTGTACATGAGCCCCCTAATGCTGAATACTGTATATGGGCCTCCTGATGCTGCATACTGTACATGAGCCCCCTGATGCTGCATACTGTATATGAGCCTCCTGATGCTGCATACTGTACATGAGCCACCTGATGCTGCATACTGTATATGGACCCCCTGATGCTGCATACTGTATATGGGCCTCCTGATGCTGCATACTGTACATGTGCCCCCTGATGCTGCATATTGTACATGAGCCTCCTGATGCTGTATACTGTATATGGGGCTCCTGATGCTGCATACTGTACATGAGCCTCCTGATGCTGTATACTGTATATGGGGCTCCTGATGCTGCATACTGTATATGAGCCCCTGATGGTGCATACTGTATATGAGCCCCCTGATGCTGCATACTGTATATGGGGCTCCTGATGCTGCATACTGTACATGAGATTCCTGATGCTGCATACTATACATGAGCCCCCTGATGCTGCATACTGTACATGAGCCCCCTGATGCTGAATACTGTATATGGGGCTCCTGATGCTGCATACTGTACATGAGCCCCCTAATGCTGAATACTGTATATGGGCCTCCTGATGCTGCATACTGTACATGAGCCCCCTAATGCTGAATACTGTATATGGGTCCCCTGATGCTGTATACTGTATATGGGCCTCCTGATGCTGCATACTGTATATGGGCCTCCTGATGCTACATACTGTATATGGGCCTCCTGATGCTGCATACTGTACATGAGCCTCCTGATGCTGTATACTGTATATGGACCCCCTGATGCTGCATACTGTACATGAGCCTCCTGATGCTGCATAATGTACATGAGCCCCCTGATGCTGCATACTGTACATGAGCCCCCTGATGCTGCATACTTTACATGAGCCCCCTGATGCTGCATACTGTATATGGGGCTCCTGATGCTGCATACTGTACATGGGCCCCCTGATGCTGCATACTGTACATGAGCCCCCTGATGCTGCATACTGTACATGAGCCTCCTGATGCTGCATACTGTACATGAGCCTCCTGATGCTGCATACTGTACATGAGCCCCCTGATGCTGCATACTGTACATGAGCCCCCTGATGCTGCATACTGTATATGGGGCTCCTGATGCTGCATACTGTATATGGGCCCCCTGATGCTGCATACTGTACATGAGCCCCCTGATGCTGCATACTGTACATGAGCCTCCTGATGCTGCATACTGTACATGAGCCTCCTGATGCTGCATACTGTACATGAGCCTCCTGATGCTGCATACTGTACATGAGCCCCCTGATGCTGCATACTGTACATGAGCCCCCTGATGCTGCATACTGTATATGGGGCTCCTGATGCTGCATACTGTATATGGGCCCCCTGATGCTGCATACTGTACATGAGCCCCCTGATGCTGCATACTGTATATGAGCCTCCTGATGCTGCATACTGTACATGAGCCTCCTGATGCTGCATACTGTACATGAGCCTCCTGATGCTGCATACTGTACATGAGCCCCCTGATGCTGCATACTGTATATGGGCCCCCTGATGCTGCATACTGTACATGAGCCCCCTAATGCTGAATACTGTATATGGGTCCCCTGATGCTGCATACTGTATATGAGCCTCCTGATGCTGCATACTGTATATGAGCCTCCTGATGCTGCATACTGTACATGTGCCCCCTGATGCTGCATACTGTATATGGGGCTCCTGATGCTGCATACTGTACATGGGCCCCCTGATGATGCATACTGTATATGGGTCCCCTGATGCTGCATACTGTACATGGGCCCCCTGATGATGCATACTGTATATGGGTCCCCTGATGCTGCATACTGTATATGATCCCCCTGATGCTGCATACTGTACATGAGCCTTCTGATGCTGCATACTGTATATGGGCCCCCTAATGCTGCATACTGTACATGAGCCTCCTGATGCTGCATACTGTATATGGGCCCCCTGATGCTGCATACTGTATATTGGGCTCCTGATGCTGCATACTGTATATGAGCTCCTGATGCTGCATACTGTACATGGGCCCCCTGATGCTGCATACTGTACATGAGCCTCCTGATGCTGCATACTGTATATGAGCCCCCTGATGCTGCATACTGTATATGAGCCCCCTGATGCTGCATACTGTATATGAGCTCCTGATGCTGCATACTGTACATGGGCCCCCTGATGCTGCATACTGTACATGAGCCTCCTGATGCTGCATACTGTATATGAGCCCCCTGATGCTGCATACTGTATATGAGCCCCCTGATGCTGCATACTGTACATGAGCCCCCTAATGCTGAATACTGTATATGGGCCCCCTGATGCTGCATACTGTATATGAACCCCCTGATGCTGCATACTGTACATGAGCCTTCTGATGCTGCATACTGTACATGAGCCTCCTGATGCTGCATACTGTATATGAGCTCCTGATGCTGCATACTGTATATGGGCCCCCTAATGCTGCATACTGTACATGAGCCTCCTGATGCTGCATACTGTATATGGGCCCCCTGATGCTGCATACTGTATATGGGGCTCCTGATGCTGCATACTGTATATGAGCCCCCTGATGCTGCATACTGTATATGGGGCTCCTGATGCTGCATACTGTACATGAGCCCCTGATGCTGAATACTGTATATGAGCCCCTGATGCTGCATACTGTATATGAGCCCCCTGATGCTGCATACTGTATATGGACCCCCTGATGCTGCATACTGTATATGAGCCCCCTGTTGCTGCATACTGTACATGAGCCCCCTGATGCTGAATACTGTATATGAGCCCCCTGATGCTGAATACTGTATATGAGCCCCCTGATGCTGAATACTGTACATGAGCCTCCTGATGCTGCATACTGTATATGAGCCTCCTGATGCTGCATACTGTACATGAGCCCCCTGATGCTGCATACTGTATATGAGCCCCCTGATGCTGCATACTGTATATGAGCCCCCTGATGCTGCATACTGTATATGAGCCCCCTGATGCTGAATATTGTATATGAGCCCCCTGATGCTGCATACTGTATATGAGCCCCCTGATGCTGCATACTGTATATGGGCCTCCTGATGCTGCATACTGTATATGAGCTTCCTGATGCTGCATACTGTATATGAGCCCCCTGATGCTGCATACTGTACATGAGCCTCCTGATGCTGCATACTGTATATGAGCCCCCTGATGCTGCATACTGTACATGAGCTCCTGATGCTGCATACTGTATATGAGCCCCTGATGCTGAATACTGTACATGAGCCCCCTGATGCTGCATACTGTACATGAGCCTCCTGATGCTGCATACTGTATATGAGCCCCCTGATGCTGAATACTGTACATGAGCCTCCTGATGCTGCATACTGTATATGAGCACCCTGATGCTGTATACTGTATATGGGGCTCCTGATGCTGCATACTGTACATGAGCCCCCTGATGCTGCATACTGTACATGAGCCTCCTGATGCTGCATACTGTATATGAGACCCTGATGCTGCATACTGTATATGATCCCCCTGATGCTCCATACTGTACATGGGCCCCTAATGCTGCATACTGTATATGATCCCACTGATGCTGTATACTGTATATGGGGCTCCTGATGCTGCATACTGTATATGAGCCCCCTGATGCTGCATACTGTATATGGGGCACCTGATGCTGTATACTGTATATGAGCCTCCTGATGCTGCATACTGTACATGAGCCCCTGATGCTGCATACTGTACATGAGCCTCCTGATGCTGCATACTGTATATGGGCCCCCTGATGCTGCATACTGTATATGAGCCCCTGATGCTGCATACTGTATATGAGACCCTGATGCTGCATACTGTATATGGGGCTCCTGATGCTGCATACTGTATATGAGCCCCCTGATGCTGCATACTGTATATGAGACCCTGATGCTGCATACTGTATATGAGCCTCCTGATGCTGCATACTGTACATGGGCCCCCTGATGCTGCATACTGTATATGAGCCCCCTGATGCTGCATACTGTACATGAGCCCCCTGATGCTGCATACTGTACATGAGCCTCCTGATGCTGCATACTGTACATGAGCCCCCTGATTCTGCATACTGTACATGAGCCTCCTGATGCTGCATACTGTACATGAGCCCCCTGATGCTGCATACTGTACATGAGCCCCCTGATGCTGAATACTGTACATGAGCCCCCTGATGCTGCATACTGTATATGAGCCCCCTGATGCTGCATACAGTATATGGGTCCCCTGATGCTGCATACTGTATATGAGCCCCCTGATGCTGCATACTGTATATGGGCCCCCTGATGCTGCATACTGTACATGAGCCCCCTGATGCTGAGTACTGTATATGAGCCCCCTGATGCTGCATACTGTATATGAGCCCCCTGATGCTGCATACTGTATATGGGCCTCCTGATGCTGCATACTGTATATGAGCCTCCTGATGCTGCATACTGTATATGAGCCCCCTGATGCTGCATACTGTACATGAGCCCCCTGATGCTGCATACTGTACATGAGCCCCCTGATGCTGCATACTGTATATGAGCCTCCTGATGCTGCATACTGTATATGAGCCTCCTGATGCTGCATACTGTACATGAGCCCCCTGATGCTGTATACTGTACATGAGCCCCCTGATGCTGCATACTGTACATGAGCCTCCTGATGCTGCATACTGTACATGAGCCCCCTGATGCTGCATACTGTATATGAGCCTCCTGATGCTGCATACTGTATATGAGCCTCCTGATGCTGTATATTGTATATAAGCCGCCTGATGCTGCATACTGTATATGAGCCCCTGATGCTGCATACTGTACATGAGCCTCCTGATGCTGCATACTGTACATGAGCCCCCTGATGCTGAATACTGTACATGAGCCCCTGATGCTGCATACTGTATATGGGGCTCCTGATGCTGCATACTGTACATGAGCCCCCTGATGCTGCATACTGTACATGAGCCTCCTGATGCTGCATACTGTATATGAGCACCCTGATGCTGTATACTGTATATGGGGCTCCTGATGCTGCATACTGTACATGAGCCCCTGATGCTGCATACTGTATATGATCCCCCTGATGCTGCATACTGTACATGGGCCCCTAATGCTGCATACTGTATATGATCCCACTGATGCTGTATACTGTATATGGGGCTCCTGATGCTGCATACTGTATATGAGCCCCCTGATGCTGCATACTGTATATGGGGCTCCTGATGCTGTATACTGTATATGAGCCTCCTGATGCTGCATACTGTACATGAGCCCCTGATGCTGCATACTGTATATGGGGCTCCTGATGCTGCATACTGTACATGAGCCCCCTGATGCTGCATACTGTACATGAGCCCCCTGATGCTGCATACTGTACATGATCCCCCTGATGCTGCATACTGTATATGAGCCTCCTGATGCTGCATACTGTACATGAGCCCCCTGATGCTGCATACTGTACATGATCCCCCTGATGCTGCATACTGTATATGAGCCTCCTGATGCTGCATACTGTACATGAGCCTCCTGATGCTGCATACTGTACATGAGCCCCCTGATGCTGCATACTGTACATGAGCCCCCTGATGCTGAATACTGTACATGAGCCCCCTGATGCTGCATACTGTATATGAGCCCCCTGATGCTGCATACTGTATATGGGTCCCCTGATGCTGCATACTGTATATGAGCCCCCTGATGCTGCATACTGTATATGGGCCCCCTGATGCTGCATACTGTACATGAGCCCCCTGATGCTGAATTCTGTAAATGAGCCCTCTGATGCTGAATACTGTATATGGGTCCCCTGATGCTGCATACTGTATATGAGCCTCCTGATGCTGTATACTTTATATGGGCCTCCTGATGCTGCATACTGTACATGAGCCCCTGATGCTGCATACTGTATATGGGGCTCCTGATGCTGCATACTGTACATGAGCCCCCTGATGCTGCATACTGTACATGAGCCCCCTGATGCTGCATACTGTACATGAGCCTCCTGATGCTGCATACTGTACATGAGCCTCCTGATGCTGCATACTGTACATGAGCCCCCTGATGCTGCATACTGTACATGAGCCCCCTGATGCTGAATACTGTACATGAGCCCCCTGATGCTGCATACTGTATATGAGCCCCCTGATGCTGCATACTGTATATGGGTCCCCTGATGCTGCATACTGTATATGAGCCCCCTGATGCTGCATACTGTATATGGGGCTCCTGATGCTGCATACTGTATATGGGCCTCCTGATGCTGCATACTGTACATGAGCCCCTGATGCTGCATACTGTATATGGGGATCCTGATGCTGCATACTGTACATGAGCCCCTGATGCTGCATACTGTATATGAGCCTCCTGATGCTGCATACTGTACATGAGCCCCTGATGCTGCATACTGTACATGAGCCCCCTGATGCTGCATACTGTACATGAGCCCCCTGATGCTGCATACTGTACATGAGCCCCTGATGCTGCATACTGTATATGGGGCTCCTGATGCTGCATACTGTACATGAGCCTCCTGATGCTGCACACTGTATATGGGCCTCCTGATGCTGCATACTGTACATGAGTACCCTGATGCTGCATACTGTATATGAGCCTCCTGATGCTGCATACTGTATATGAGCCTCCTGATGCTGCATACTGTATATGGGGCTCCTGATGCTGCATACTGTACATGAGCCCCTGATGCTGCATACTGTATATGGGGCTCCTGATGCTGCATACTGTACATGAGCCTCCTGATGCTGCATACTGTACATGAGCCCCCTGATGCTGCATACTGTACATGAGCCCCCTGATGCTGAATACTGTACATGAGCCCCCTGATGCTGCATACTGTATATGAGCCCCCTGATGCTGCATACAGTATATGGGTCCCCTGATGCTGCATACTGTATATGAGCCCCCTGATGCTGCATACTGTATATGGGCCCCCTGATGCTGCATACTGTACATGAGCCCCCTGATGCTGAGTACTGTATATGAGCCCCCTGATGCTGCATACTGTATATGAGCCCCCTGATGCTGCATACTGTATATGGGCCTCCTGATGCTGCATACTGTATATGAGCCTCCTGATGCTGCATACTGTATATGAGCCTCCTGATGCTGCATACTGTACATGAGCCCCCTGATGCTGCATACTGTACATGAGCCCCCTGATGCTGCATACTGTATATGAGCCTCCTGATGCTGCATACTGTATATGAGCCTCCTGATGCTGCATACTGTACATGAGCCCCCTGATGCTGCATACTGTACATGAGCCCCCTGATGCTGCATACTGTACATGAGCCTCCTGATGCTGCATACTGTATATGAGCCCCCTGATGCTGCATACTGTATATGAGCCCCCTGATGCTGCATGCTGTATATGAGCCCCCTGATGCTGCATACTGTATATGAGCCCCCTGATGCTGCATACTGTATATGAGCCCCCTGATGCTGCATACTGTATATGAGCCCCCCGATGCTGCATACTGTATATTAGACTCCTGATGCTGCATACTGTATATGGGGCCCCCTGATGCTGCATACTGTACATGTGACCCCTGATGCTGCATACTGTATATGAGCCCCCTGATGCGACATACTGTATATGGACCCCCTGATGCTGCATATTGTATATGGGGCCCCTGATGCTGCATACTGTACATGGGCCCCCTGATGCTGCATACTGTATATGAGCCCCCTGATGCTGCATACTGTATATGAGCCCCCTGATGCTGCATACTGTACATGAGTCCCCTGATGCTGCATAATGTATATGAGCCCCCTGATGCTGTATACTGTATATGCGGCTCCTGATGCTGCATACTGTATATGCGGCTCCTGATGCTGCATACTGTATATGGGCCCCCTGATGCTGTATACTGTATATGGGCCCCCTGATGCTGCATACTGTACATGGACCCCCTGATGCTGCATACTGTACATGGACCCCCTGATGCTTCATACTGTACATGGGTCCCCTGATGCTGCATACTGTATATGGGGCTCCTGATGCTGTATGCAGTATATTAGCCCCCTGATGCTGCATACTGTACATGAGCCCCCTGATGCTGCATACTGTACATGGGCCCCCTGATGCTGCATACTGTATATGGGCCCCCTGATGCTGCATCTGTATATGGGCCCCCTGATGTTGCATACTGTACATGGGCCCCCTGATGCTGCATCTGTATATGGGCCCCCTGATGTTGCATACTGTACATGGCCCCCCTGATGCTGCATACTGTATATGGGCCAACAGATGCTGAATACTGTATATGAGCCCCCTGATGCTGCATACTGTATATGGGGCTCCTGATGCTGCATACTGTACATGAGATTCCTGATGCTGCATACTATACATGAGCCCCCTGATGCTGCATACTGTACATGAGCCCCCTGATGCTGAATACTGTATATGGGGCTCCTGATGCTGCATACTGTACATGAGCCCCCTAATGCTGAATACTGTATATGGGCCTCCTGATGCTGCATACTGTACATGAGCCCCCTAATGCTGAATACTGTATATGGGTCCCCTGATGCTGTATACTGTATATGGGCCTCCTGATGCTGCATACTGTATATGGGCCTCCTGATGCTACATACTGTATATGGGCCTCCTGATGCTGCATACTGTACATGAGCCTCCTGATGCTGTATACTGTATATGGACCCCCTGATGCTGCATACTGTACATGAGCCTCCTGATGCTGCATAATGTACATGAGCCCCCTGATGCTGCATACTGTACATGAGCCCCCTGATGCTGCATACTTTACATGAGCCCCCTGATGCTGCATACTGTATATGGGGCTCCTGATGCTGCATACTGTACATGGGCCCCCTGATGCTGCATACTGTACATGAGCCCCCTGATGCTGCATACTGTACATGAGCCTCCTGATGCTGCATACTGTACATGAGCCTCCTGATGCTGCATACTGTACATGAGCCCCCTGATGCTGCATACTGTACATGAGCCCCCTGATGCTGCATACTGTATATGGGGCTCCTGATGCTGCATACTGTATATGGGCCCCCTGATGCTGCATACTGTACATGAGCCCCCTGATGCTGCATACTGTACATGAGCCTCCTGATGCTGCATACTGTACATGAGCCTCCTGATGCTGCATACTGTACATGAGCCTCCTGATGCTGCATACTGTACATGAGCCCCCTGATGCTGCATACTGTACATGAGCCCCCTGATGCTGCATACTGTATATGGGGCTCCTGATGCTGCATACTGTATATGGGCCCCCTGATGCTGCATACTGTACATGAGCCCCCTGATGCTGCATACTGTATATGAGCCTCCTGATGCTGCATACTGTACATGAGCCTCCTGATGCTGCATACTGTACATGAGCCTCCTGATGCTGCATACTGTACATGAGCCTCCTGATGCTGCATACTGTACATGAGCCCCCTGATGCTGCATACTGTATATGGGCCCCCTGATGCTGCATACTGTACATGAGCCCCCTAATGCTGAATACTGTATATGGGTCCCCTGATGCTGCATACTGTATATGAGCCTCCTGATGCTGCATACTGTATATGAGCCTCCTGATGCTGCATACTGTACATGTGCCCCCTGATGCTGCATACTGTATATGGGGCTCCTGATGCTGCATACTGTACATGGGCCCCCTGATGATGCATACTGTATATGGGTCCCCTGATGCTGCATACTGTACATGGGCCCCCTGATGATGCATACTGTATATGGGTCCCCTGATGCTGCATACTGTATATGATCCCCCTGATGCTGCATACTGTACATGAGCCTTCTGATGCTGCATACTGTATATGGGCCCCCTAATGCTGCATACTGTACATGAGCCTCCTGATGCTGCATACTGTATATGGGCCCCCTGATGCTGCATACTGTATATTGGGCTCCTGATGCTGCATACTGTATATGAGCTCCTGATGCTGCATACTGTACATGGGCCCCCTGATGCTGCATACTGTACATGAGCCTCCTGATGCTGCATACTGTATATGAGCCCCCTGATGCTGCATACTGTATATGAGCCCCCTGATGCTGCATACTGTATATGAGCTCCTGATGCTGCATACTGTACATGGGCCCCCTGATGCTGCATACTGTACATGAGCCTCCTGATGCTGCATACTGTATATGAGCCCCCTGATGCTGCATACTGTATATGAGCCCCCTGATGCTGCATACTGTACATGAGCCCCCTAATGCTGAATACTGTATATGGGCCCCCTGATGCTGCATACTGTATATGAACCCCCTGATGCTGCATACTGTACATGAGCCTTCTGATGCTGCATACTGTACATGAGCCTCCTGATGCTGCATACTGTATATGAGCTCCTGATGCTGCATACTGTATATGGGCCCCCTAATGCTGCATACTGTACATGAGCCTCCTGATGCTGCATACTGTATATGGGCCCCCTGATGCTGCATACTGTATATGGGGCTCCTGATGCTGCATACTGTATATGAGCCCCCTGATGCTGCATACTGTATATGGGGCTCCTGATGCTGCATACTGTACATGAGCCCCTGATGCTGAATACTGTATATGAGCCCCTGATGCTGCATACTGTATATGAGCCCCCTGATGCTGCATACTGTATATGGACCCCCTGATGCTGCATACTGTATATGAGCCCCCTGTTGCTGCATACTGTACATGAGCCCCCTGATGCTGAATACTGTATATGAGCCCCCTGATGCTGAATACTGTATATGAGCCCCCTGATGCTGAATACTGTACATGAGCCTCCTGATGCTGCATACTGTATATGAGCCTCCTGATGCTGCATACTGTACATGAGCCCCCTGATGCTGCATACTGTATATGAGCCCCCTGATGCTGCATACTGTATATGAGCCCCCTGATGCTGCATACTGTATATGAGCCCCCTGATGCTGAATATTGTATATGAGCCCCCTGATGCTGCATACTGTATATGAGCCCCCTGATGCTGCATACTGTATATGGGCCTCCTGATGCTGCATACTGTATATGAGCTTCCTGATGCTGCATACTGTATATGAGCCCCCTGATGCTGCATACTGTACATGAGCCTCCTGATGCTGCATACTGTATATGAGCCCCCTGATGCTGCATACTGTACATGAGCTCCTGATGCTGCATACTGTATATGAGCCCCTGATGCTGAATACTGTACATGAGCCCCCTGATGCTGCATACTGTACATGAGCCTCCTGATGCTGCATACTGTATATGAGCCCCCTGATGCTGAATACTGTACATGAGCCTCCTGATGCTGCATACTGTATATGAGCACCCTGATGCTGTATACTGTATATGGGGCTCCTGATGCTGCATACTGTACATGAGCCCCCTGATGCTGCATACTGTACATGAGCCTCCTGATGCTGCATACTGTATATGAGACCCTGATGCTGCATACTGTATATGATCCCCCTGATGCTCCATACTGTACATGGGCCCCTAATGCTGCATACTGTATATGATCCCACTGATGCTGTATACTGTATATGGGGCTCCTGATGCTGCATACTGTATATGAGCCCCCTGATGCTGCATACTGTATATGGGGCACCTGATGCTGTATACTGTATATGAGCCTCCTGATGCTGCATACTGTACATGAGCCCCTGATGCTGCATACTGTACATGAGCCTCCTGATGCTGCATACTGTATATGGGCCCCCTGATGCTGCATACTGTATATGAGCCCCTGATGCTGCATACTGTATATGAGACCCTGATGCTGCATACTGTATATGGGGCTCCTGATGCTGCATACTGTATATGAGCCCCCTGATGCTGCATACTGTATATGAGACCCTGATGCTGCATACTGTATATGAGCCTCCTGATGCTGCATACTGTACATGGGCCCCCTGATGCTGCATACTGTATATGAGCCCCCTGATGCTGCATACTGTACATGAGCCCCCTGATGCTGCATACTGTACATGAGCCTCCTGATGCTGCATACTGTACATGAGCCCCCTGATTCTGCATACTGTACATGAGCCTCCTGATGCTGCATACTGTACATGAGCCCCCTGATGCTGCATACTGTACATGAGCCCCCTGATGCTGAATACTGTACATGAGCCCCCTGATGCTGCATACTGTATATGAGCCCCCTGATGCTGCATACAGTATATGGGTCCCCTGATGCTGCATACTGTATATGAGCCCCCTGATGCTGCATACTGTATATGGGCCCCCTGATGCTGCATACTGTACATGAGCCCCCTGATGCTGAGTACTGTATATGAGCCCCCTGATGCTGCATACTGTATATGAGCCCCCTGATGCTGCATACTGTATATGGGCCTCCTGATGCTGCATACTGTATATGAGCCTCCTGATGCTGCATACTGTATATGAGCCCCCTGATGCTGCATACTGTACATGAGCCCCCTGATGCTGCATACTGTACATGAGCCCCCTGATGCTGCATACTGTATATGAGCCTCCTGATGCTGCATACTGTATATGAGCCTCCTGATGCTGCATACTGTACATGAGCCCCCTGATGCTGTATACTGTACATGAGCCCCCTGATGCTGCATACTGTACATGAGCCTCCTGATGCTGCATACTGTACATGAGCCCCCTGATGCTGCATACTGTATATGAGCCTCCTGATGCTGCATACTGTATATGAGCCTCCTGATGCTGTATATTGTATATAAGCCGCCTGATGCTGCATACTGTATATGAGCCCCTGATGCTGCATACTGTACATGAGCCTCCTGATGCTGCATACTGTACATGAGCCCCCTGATGCTGAATACTGTACATGAGCCCCTGATGCTGCATACTGTATATGGGGCTCCTGATGCTGCATACTGTACATGAGCCCCCTGATGCTGCATACTGTACATGAGCCTCCTGATGCTGCATACTGTATATGAGCACCCTGATGCTGTATACTGTATATGGGGCTCCTGATGCTGCATACTGTACATGAGCCCCTGATGCTGCATACTGTATATGATCCCCCTGATGCTGCATACTGTACATGGGCCCCTAATGCTGCATACTGTATATGATCCCACTGATGCTGTATACTGTATATGGGGCTCCTGATGCTGCATACTGTATATGAGCCCCCTGATGCTGCATACTGTATATGGGGCTCCTGATGCTGTATACTGTATATGAGCCTCCTGATGCTGCATACTGTACATGAGCCCCTGATGCTGCATACTGTATATGGGGCTCCTGATGCTGCATACTGTACATGAGCCCCCTGATGCTGCATACTGTACATGAGCCCCCTGATGCTGCATACTGTACATGATCCCCCTGATGCTGCATACTGTATATGAGCCTCCTGATGCTGCATACTGTACATGAGCCCCCTGATGCTGCATACTGTACATGATCCCCCTGATGCTGCATACTGTATATGAGCCTCCTGATGCTGCATACTGTACATGAGCCTCCTGATGCTGCATACTGTACATGAGCCCCCTGATGCTGCATACTGTACATGAGCCCCCTGATGCTGAATACTGTACATGAGCCCCCTGATGCTGCATACTGTATATGAGCCCCCTGATGCTGCATACTGTATATGGGTCCCCTGATGCTGCATACTGTATATGAGCCCCCTGATGCTGCATACTGTATATGGGCCCCCTGATGCTGCATACTGTACATGAGCCCCCTGATGCTGAATTCTGTAAATGAGCCCTCTGATGCTGAATACTGTATATGGGTCCCCTGATGCTGCATACTGTATATGAGCCTCCTGATGCTGTATACTTTATATGGGCCTCCTGATGCTGCATACTGTACATGAGCCCCTGATGCTGCATACTGTATATGGGGCTCCTGATGCTGCATACTGTACATGAGCCCCCTGATGCTGCATACTGTACATGAGCCCCCTGATGCTGCATACTGTACATGAGCCTCCTGATGCTGCATACTGTACATGAGCCTCCTGATGCTGCATACTGTACATGAGCCCCCTGATGCTGCATACTGTACATGAGCCCCCTGATGCTGAATACTGTACATGAGCCCCCTGATGCTGCATACTGTATATGAGCCCCCTGATGCTGCATACTGTATATGGGTCCCCTGATGCTGCATACTGTATATGAGCCCCCTGATGCTGCATACTGTATATGGGGCTCCTGATGCTGCATACTGTATATGGGCCTCCTGATGCTGCATACTGTACATGAGCCCCTGATGCTGCATACTGTATATGGGGCTCCTGATGCTGCATACTGTACATGAGCCCCTGATGCTGCATACTGTATATGAGCCTCCTGATGCTGCATACTGTACATGAGCCCCTGATGCTGCATACTGTACATGAGCCCCCTGATGCTGCATACTGTACATGAGCCCCCTGATGCTGCATACTGTACATGAGCCCCTGATGCTGCATACTGTATATGGGGCTCCTGATGCTGCATACTGTACATGAGCCTCCTGATGCTGCATACTGTATATGGGCCTCCTGATGCTGCATACTGTACATGAGTACCCTGATGCTGCATACTGTATATGAGCCTCCTGATGCTGCATACTGTATATGAGCCTCCTGATGCTGCATACTGTATATGGGGCTCCTGATGCTGCATACTGTACATGAGCCCCTGATGCTGCATACTGTATATGGGGCTCCTGATGCTGCATACTGTACATGAGCCTCCTGATGCTGCATACTGTACATGAGCCCCCTGATGCTGCATACTGTACATGAGCCCCCTGATGCTGAATACTGTACATGAGCCCCCTGATGCTGCATACTGTATATGAGCCCCCTGATGCTGCATACAGTATATGGGTCCCCTGATGCTGCATACTGTATATGAGCCCCCTGATGCTGCATACTGTATATGGGCCCCCTGATGCTGCATACTGTACATGAGCCCCCTGATGCTGAGTACTGTATATGAGCCCCCTGATGCTGCATACTGTATATGAGCCCCCTGATGCTGCATACTGTATATGGGCCTCCTGATGCTGCATACTGTATATGAGCCTCCTGATGCTGCATACTGTATATGAGCCTCCTGATGCTGCATACTGTACATGAGCCCCCTGATGCTGCATACTGTACATGAGCCCCCTGATGCTGCATACTGTATATGAGCCTCCTGATGCTGCATACTGTATATGAGCCTCCTGATGCTGCATACTGTACATGAGCCCCCTGATGCTGCATACTGTACATGAGCCCCCTGATGCTGCATACTGTACATGAGCCTCCTGATGCTGCATACTGTATATGAGCCCCCTGATGCTGCATACTGTATATGAGCCCCCTGATGCTGCATGCTGTATATGAGCCCCCTGATGCTGCATACTGTATATGAGCCCCCTGATGCTGCATACTGTATATGAGCCCCCTGATGCTGCATACTGTATATGAGCCCCCCGATGCTGCATACTGTATATTAGACTCCTGATGCTGCATACTGTATATGGGGCCCCCTGATGCTGCATACTGTACATGTGACCCCTGATGCTGCATACTGTATATGAGCCCCCTGATGCGACATACTGTATATGGACCCCCTGATGCTGCATATTGTATATGGGGCCCCTGATGCTGCATACTGTACATGGGCCCCCTGATGCTGCATACTGTATATGAGCCCCCTGATGCTGCATACTGTATATGAGCCCCCTGATGCTGCATACTGTACATGAGTCCCCTGATGCTGCATAATGTATATGAGCCCCCTGATGCTGTATACTGTATATGCGGCTCCTGATGCTGCATACTGTATATGCGGCTCCTGATGCTGCATACTGTATATGGGCCCCCTGATGCTGTATACTGTATATGGGCCCCCTGATGCTGCATACTGTACATGGACCCCCTGATGCTGCATACTGTACATGGACCCCCTGATGCTTCATACTGTACATGGGTCCCCTGATGCTGCATACTGTATATGGGGCTCCTGATGCTGTATGCAGTATATTAGCCCCCTGATGCTGCATACTGTACATGGGCCCCGTGATGCTGCATACTGTACATGGGCCCCCTGATGCTGCATACTGTATATGGGCCCCCTGATGCTGCATCTGTATATGGGCCCCCTGATGTTGCATACTGTACATGGGCCCCCTGATGCTGCATCTGTATATGGGCCCCCTGATGTTGCATACTGTACATGGCCCCCCTGATGCTGCATACTGTATATGGGCCAACAGATGCTGAATACTGTATATGAGCCCCCTGATGCTGCATACTGTTTATGGGGCTCCTGATGCAGTAACTGTATATGAGCCCCCTGATGCTGCATGCTGTATATGGGGCTCCTGATGCTGCATACTGTACATGAGCCCCCTGATGCTGCATACTGTATATGGACCCCCTAATGCTCCATACTGTACATGAGGCCCTGATGCTGCATACTGTATATGGGCCCCCTGATGCTGCATACTGTACATGGCCCCCCTGATGCTGCATACTGTATATGAGACCCCTGATGCTGCATTCTGTACATGGGTCCCCTGATGCTGCGTACTGTACATGAGGCTCCTGATGCTGTATACTGTATATGGGCCCCCTGATGCTGCATACTTTATATGAGCCCCTTGGTTCTGCATACTGTATAAGGCCCCCCTGATGCTGCATTCTCTACATGGGCCCTGTGATTCACACTGTATATGGGCCCCCTAATGCTGCATACTGTATATGGGCCCTCTGATGCTGCATACTGTACATGGGCCCCCTGTTGCTGCATACTGTACATGGGCCCCCTGATGCTGCATACTGTATATGGGCCCCCTGATGCTGCATACTCTACATGGGCTCCCTGATGCTGCATACTGTATATGGGCCCCCTGATGCTGCATACTATACATGGGCTCCCTGATGCTGCATAATGTATATGGGGCTCCTGATGCTGCATACTGTACATGAGGATCCTGATGCCTTATACTGTATATGGGCCCCCTGATGCTGAATACTGTATATGGGCCCCCTGATGCTGCATACTGTTTATGGGGCTCCTGATGCTGCATACTGTATATGAGCCCCCTGATGCTGCATACTGTATATGAGGCTCCTGATGCTGCATACTCTATATGGGCCCCCTGATGCTGAATACTCTATATGGGGCTCCTGATGCTGCATACTGTACATGGGCCAGCTGATGCTGCATGCTGTATATGAGCCCCCTGATGTTGCATGCTGTATATGACCCTCCAGATGCTGCATACTGTACATGGGGCTCCTGATGCTGCATACTGTATATGAGGCTCCTGATGCTGCATACTCTATATGGTCCCCCTGATGCTGCATACTATTTATGGGCCCACTGATGCTGAATACTGTATATGGGGCTCCTGATGCTGCATATGACGCGCCCCCTGGGCCGCGTGTGGGGGAATACCCGAAGCTGGGTCTCTCTGTAATGCTAGGGGTTTTAATCTCCGTGGCGGCGACCCAGTCCCGTGGCTCAGGGTGGCCAAACCAGTGGCGGATCTGTTTATTTGGTTTTTAATGTCTAAATGTCCGACTACGCCACCCGTGGATTGCGATCACTGAGAACCACCGCTGCGGGGCAGACCACTGAGGCTGATGTTGTGTTCGCAGCAGAGGGTAGTATAACTCCCCACGGGAAGAGTATAGCCTCAGGGCAGCATGTGTAGATGGTGAGGGTTGTGGTGCATGGGCGCAGCAAAAATGACTCAGAGTCCGTGCAGTGCAGTTCAGGGTCTTTACTGTTGGTAATGAAGAAGCCCCTGCCAGGAGTACTGGCTAACATTAAAGGCCTGGTCAGTCTGTGAGCGAACAAGAGTCCCCCTAGGCCAGGTGGAGGTGTAGGCCTTCCCGTCTGACTGCACTCTTCCTGGCTACCCTGCTGTAGTCGTGTAGTAGCCCACGTCCCTGAGTGTACCGTGTGGTGCTCACCCGTATGGCTGGTGACTTGGGGCCTTTGGTACCTTCCGCTCCTCGATGGCGGTGCTTTTCCCTTGCGTGTGACTGAGCCTCCGGGCTTTCTATGGCCAGAGGACCTGAAAACCCCTGCAAGGTGGTTTCTGCTGCTGGATGTGGATATCCTCACAGCCTCGGACTCCGGTGTCCAGTTCTCTGCGTCTTCGGCCAGGACGAGCTCTGCTAACTCCAGTCCCTGGCCTTCAGCTCCTGTCTCCTACAGAGCTCCTTGCTGCTCCTCTGTCCCTTCCTCTGGACTACTTGACTCTGCTCTGCTCTCCTCTGCTCTGCTCACTCCGCCCCAGATCCAGTTTATAAAGGGCAGGATCCTCCCCTTCCTGGCCTGGGGCAGGAGGTGTTGCATGCAATACTGCTCCTGACTAGGAAAACCCATGCTCGCTCTCAGACATGGTATTTCTACCACTGTGGCAACCAGACCCCCTGGGGTTCCACATTCCCCCCTGTTAAATTTTAGTACTCCTGGACTAAACACATTTTATGAAAACATACATAACAGGGTATAAGCAATAGTGTTGAGCCACCCCCGTAGTGTTCGAGTTCGGTTCGGTTCGTCGAACACCCGTGTGTTCGCCGAACTGTTCGTCGAACTGTTCGTCGAACACCTTCGAACACCGTTAAAACTAATGGCAGGCAAACAAAAACACATAGAAAACACCTTCAAAGGTGTCCAAAAGCTGACAAACTGCTCAGAAGACACAACTAACACATGTAAAAGTGACAAGTACATATAGTCATGCGAAAAGAAAAGAGGTGGAGGAGTAAAAGAAGGGGGAGACACAGATATAGGCATGTCATGCCCTTCTAAAATCCAAAAAGTGAGAAGCCGACACGGCCAGTCCGCTCCTGCCCGTGCCACCTCCGTGTCGCCGGGTTTGTGCCAGAGCCGCGGTGAACCCTGACGGCCAGCCCCCCTGTCCCAACACTGGTTCCTGTCCGCTGGTGGGTCGAGCGAGCCCCCCTGTGGTGGAGGCAGCTCTAAGCTTTTTAATTTAAATTGTCTCTCTAATTTGATTGAATACACTTTAAATCCATTTACAAGGATCTATTGGAGGGCAAGTCTCCTGCCAGCAGCTGCGTAATTCCAGCTCCAGTAGCGTCCACTAAAGCTGCTGCAGTTAAAAAGCTTTTATAAGGATCGAGCTCGGCTGTTCACCGCAAGGCATCCTACTGCCAGTCCCAGCCCCTATGCCTTGGGGTGCCTCCTGATGCTCTTCACTGAGTATCCCGTGGTCCCGAAGCATTTCCTTTGAAAAAATTAAGTGTCCAAACTACAGGTGGTGTAGCTTGCTTGACAGCCGGGATAATCCGCTGACTAGCAGACAGTGCTACTAGGCACAAAGTATTTCCTGGGCTAGATGCAGTTAAAAATTTGTAATTAGATACTCTCGTTGGATGCTGAGAAAGCATTCCATAGAGTCTCCTGGCACGCCATATATGATTCTCTTAAAAAGCTTGGGGTAGGGGTCTAGGGGACCCTTTTATAGCCAAAATCACGGCCCTGTATCGCAATACGTCACCTAGGCTGAAGATAAATGGAACTGTAGCACCCTGAGGGCTCGGTTGCTACAGAGGTATTGCACCTCACCCAGAGGTGTGATATCTCACTCTCAGGTAAGGATGAAGTGTGGATCAGGACCCGACACCTGCATGCATTACACCACACTGCCGTGGGGCAGGGCGACCAATATGCCCCTTAGATGGGCACGACAGTCCCTGTCCCTGGCTGGAGTGGGGGGAGGGAACACTGAGGAATGGGAACCCTGTAGTGCAGGAGCAGGGAGGAAGCAGTTCCTGGGTGCATTGAGAAGGGAGTATAAACGGTCGGCAACATCTTAGTTCAGTGCAGAGAAGTCTGAGCAGAAGTGACAGGGAGCAGGGGCTCTGCATGAACTCTGCTCCGGAGGCGGGCCTAGTAACAGAGGCCCAGGCCTGGAAGAGGGAGAAGGAAGGAAGAGGAGCGGAGAAGGCTCCAGGAACGAGGAACGAAGGGATCCCAGGGGTGCGGACGGGCGTGTCGCCACCGCACGCCCGAATCCACCTGCGTGGAGGGGTCAGGCCAAAGGGGGAGACCAGTCCCCGAAACTAGTGGAGGCAGGAAACGACCCTCAGCTAGAAACCGGAGGCTGTGACATTTTATGTGGCGCAGCCCCTCGCTACACCCGCTAGGAAGGCACCACATAGGGTCAGGGAAACTGGCGCCAAGTTTACCAAGAGGAGGCCCGAGGCAGCCGGACAGAAGGGTTGGTAAGAAAGGCCAGACAAAGGACACACAAAGGGGGTCCTGTGACGCGCTCCAAAGTTATCTGGGAGTTGTCTGAGCCCCTCACCTGGTGAGCACAGTATGACGTGGGCAGCCGTTACCTGCAGACGTGGTCTGGATAATAAGAACTGTGAGTAAAGGCCCTGGACTGCATCACTGACTCAGTGTCGTTACTGCTGCTGCCCTGCACCATCACCCCCATCCTCCGCATACACTGCCCTGAGGCTATACTCCTCCCGTGGGGAGTTATGCTACGCTCTGCTGCACCCACAACACCAGCCTCAGCGGTCTGCCCTGCAGCGGCGGTTCACTCTGACCGCAATCCACGGGTGGCGTAGTCGGACATTTAAACATCAAAACCACATAAATAGTTCCGCCACTGGTTTGACCGCCCTGAGCCACGGAACCGGGTCGCCGCCACGGAGACTACAACCACCAGCATCCACCAAAAAGGGTCCGGCTCCGGGTGTCCCAAGGCCCAGGGGGTGCATCAGAACATTTTCATCACCTTTCACAATCACCAATGGGACAAGGCAGAGATGTCCTCTGTCTCCTCTCTTATACATCCTAGTGACGGAGTACCTGCTCTCATCAATTCGCCATAACCCCAATATTAGGTGGATTGAGGTGGGAGGCACCGAGTACAAGTGCTCTCTATTTGCTGATGATGTCCTAGTATATATCACTCAATCACATATATCCATCCATGCTGTTATGGCTGAAATAGATCACTTTGTTACATGGTCAAATTTTAAAATCAATGCAGCGAAGTCTGAGGCCCTCGATGTCTCCCTCCCCAAATCCATACAGGATTCCATCCAGTCCAACTTTCCCTTTGCCTGGCCCTCACAGGGTATCAAATACTTAGGAATTCCTATTCATAGAGACCTCTCCCATCTATGTTATCTTAATTTTGGGCCATTTATTGAACAACTCCATACAGACCACGGTTGGCAAGTTAGAACTGTAAGATTCACTACGTGAACCACTGGTGTTTTGTGGAAAAGCACATGTACACTGTGTTCCAAATTATTATGCAAAAAGTGTTTAGGAGTGATAAGGGAAGAATTTGTTTGTTTGTCAGTTAAACTCATTGATGGTGATGTGTGTCAGGGCTCTTTATATCACTGTAAGCAATTGCAGACACCTGTGCTAATTAGTTTGGCAGGTGTGTCCAATGAAAGGCAAGACTACTTAAGAAGGCTGTCCCACATTATTAAGCAGCCTACATTTTCTGCCAAAATGGGAAAGAAAAAGGATGTGTCGGCTGCTGAGAAGCAACAAATTGTGGAGTGTTTAGATCAAGGCATGACTACAATCAACATTGTGCGATGATCAGGATGAAGTGTCTTGGCAATCAAGAAGTATGTAGCTGATTCACAGTACACACTTGTGCGTGCTGATAAAGGCAAATTGAGGACTCTTTCCTACAGGCAATTACATCAGGTTAAAAGAGCAGCGGCAAAAAAGCCTTGTCATAGCAGCAGACAAGTTTTTGAAGCTGCTGCTATGACAGAGGTTTGCAGCTGTGCATACGCCATCCTGTCGACCTCCTCTATCCACTTCACACAAGCAGAAACGGCTCCAGTGGGCCAAACATTACATGAAGACTGATTTCCAAACTGTTTTGTTCACGGATGAGTGCCGTGCAACGCTCGATGGTCCAGATGGATGGAGTGGAGGATGGCTGGTTGATGGACACCCCACGCAAACACAGCTACAGCGCCAACAAGGAGGAGGTGGAGTAATGTTTTGGGCTGGAATCATGGGGAGAGATATTGTCGGCCCCTTTAGGATCCCTGAAGGGGTAAAGATGAATTCCATAATGTATGTGGAGTTTCTCAAGAAGAAGAACCGTGTATTCCACAGCAAGATCATTTTTATGCATGATAATGCACCATCTCATGCTGCACATAAAACATCTGCATCTCTGGCTGATATGGGCATAAAAGGGGACAAACTTATGGTGTGACCCCCATGCTCCCCTGACCTCTACCCCATTCAGAACCTCTGGAGCATCATCAAAGGGAGTGTCTATGATGGCGGGAGGCAGTTCACATCTAAGCAACAGCTCTGGGAGGGTATTCTGTCCTCATGTAAAACAATTGAAGCAGAAACCATCCAAAACCTGACAAATTCAATGGACGAGAGAGTTCAGAAGCTCCTTTCGAACAAGGGGTCCTATGTGAAAATGTAACATCACCTAGAATAAAGTTTTGAGTTGAAAACTGTTTGATTTCAGTTTCTAATAACCTGCTAATGCTTATAATTTCAAAAATGACCATTTTTTTGGTCTTTATTAAAATGAAAAGGTTGATCGAAAAGTTTGGGGGATCTAAGAGTGTGGCAACCCAGTAGTCATGATTACTTCGAATTCTGACAATATGAGGGTCATGTTGCAGTTAATTTTGGAGCCCCAAAATTATTTTCTGGGCTAGATGCAGCTAAAAATTATTATTAATTTTAAATCTGGTGGAGCTTAGTATAGATGGCCTAATAGAATCAGTACTGCACACTGCTACAAAGCCCAAATTATTTTCCAGCCAAGATACAGATAAACATGATTAATAATTTTAAATCTGGTGGAGCTTATTATAGATGGCCTAATAGAATCAGTGCTGCACACTGCTACAAAGCCCAAATTATTTTCCAGCCAAGATACAGATAAACATGATTAGTAATTTGAAAGCTTAAAACGGTTGGTGAGGTGATTTTAACCAATCATCAAGCTTTTACTCTCCCCAGGATGACACAGGGGTAGAAAAGTCGTTTCAGATCCATGATTTGTTCATCTTTATGAACGTGAGTCTGTCTACATTATCAGTGGAGAGCCGCGTGCGCTTATCTGTCAGCACACCACCAGCAGCGCTGAACACACGTTCAGACAGAACGCTGGCTGCGGGGCATGACAAGATCTCCAAGGCGTAAGTGGCTTGCTCCGGCCATTTATCCAGATTGGAAGCCCAAAAAGAGCAAGGGTCCAGTGACACAGTTATGGCTTCAATGTTTACTTGGAGATACTCCTGTACCATCGTCTCTAGGCGTTGACTATGTGTCAGACTTCTTGTCTCCTGTGGCCTTGCAAAGGATGGGCTAAAAAAGTGGTGAAATGATTCCGCAAAATTGATGCTACCAGCAGATACTGTGGTTCTGTTACGGTTTGAGTGCTGAACACTCGACGGTCCCACGGTTGGCAAGTTGGAACTGTGAGATTCACTACGTGCACCACTGGTGTTTTGTGGAAAAGCACATGTAAGATTCTGCAACAGTCTCTGCTGATACTCCTGCATGCGTGCATCCCTTTCTATGGTAGGAATAATTTCTGCAAATTTACTTTTGTACCGGGGATCTAATAGTGTGGCAACCCAGTAGTCAGGATTATTTCTAATTCTCACAATTCGAGGGTCATGTTGCAGGTGGTGCAGCAAGAAGGCACTCATGTGTGTTGCGCATCCAGGAGCACCAAGTCCCTGTTGTGTTGGTGGCGAGGTAACAATCATGCTTCCTTCCTCTGTCCTCTCCCCCCAACCTCGCACAACAGAAATGTGATCAAGGTCTCCCTCATCTGATGAGTCTTCCATCAGTTCGTCCTCCACTGCTTCCTGGGCTCCTGCACCTTCCTCACTAGTTTGGCTGCTACCATGCGCCCTGGTAAAACCATCTCCCCCACCCTCACATGCCTGCCGCCTTGGTGCTGCCGACCGTCTGCACCTTGCAGATGTTAGCCCTTCCGCATACAACTCCTCCTCCTCTACTTCCTCCACCTCCTCTTGTGCCACCACCTGACTCCGAATTCTGTTTAACATGTGCTCCAGCATGTAAATCACCGGAATAGTCATGCTGATAATGGCATCGTCAGCACTAAACATCTTCGTCACCATTTCAAAACTTTGCAGAAGGGTGCATAGGTCCCTGATCTGAGACCACTCCTCCAGCGTGATTTGCCCCACCTCTGGATTTCGTTGGCCCAGGCTATACGTCAGAACGTATTGCACCAGGGCTTGTCGGTGCTGCCACAGTCGCTGCAACATGTGCTGAGTTGAATTCCCCCGGGTAGGGACATCGCATTTTAGCCGGTGAAGTGGCAGGCCCAACGACTTCTGTAGAGATGTAAGTCGCTGAGCTGCGGGATGCGAACGGCGGAAGTGAGCACACAGCGACCGTGCCCTCTGCAGAAGGCCATCTAGTCCGGGATAGTGGGCTAAAAATTGCTGGACAACCAGGTTCAACACGTGAGCCATACAAGGCACGTGTGTAACATTGCCCCGGCGAAGGGCCGCACCCAGGTTTGCAGCATTGTCGCACACGGCCTTCCCTGGTTTCAGGTCCAGTGGAGACAACCATTCATGAAATTGGTTCTCCAGAGCTGACCACAACTCCTCAGCTGTGTGACTCACATTTCCCAGACATTTCAAAGTAAAAACCGCCTGATGACGTTGAGCCCTACTGCCAGCATAGTAAGGAGGTGTGCAGGATCCCTTCTGCGCAGTTAGAAAGCTTGTGGCATGACCAGACAGGCTTTGGGTGCAGGTGGAGGACCGAGAGGAGGTTGAGGAGGCAGAAGCAGTGGAGGAACTTTGAGATAAAGAGGATTGACGCACAACTCGTGGGGACGGCAAGACTTGGACAGCAGCCCCTTGTCCTGCTGTCACCATAGTTACCCAGTGCCCAGTCAGCGACATGTAACGCCCCTGTCCATGCCTACTCGTCCAAGTGTCTGTGGTGAAATGCACCCTGTCACACACAGAGTTTCTCAAAGAAGCGGTGATGTTGTGTGCGACATGCTGGTGGAGCGCAGGCACACCTTTCTTTGAGAAGTAGTGCCGACTGGCCATCTGGTACTGGGGCACTGTGACGGACATAAGGTCTCGAAAATCCTCTGTGTACACCAGTCGGAAAGGCAGCATTTCTGTAGCCAAGAGCTTGCAGATGGTGAAATTCAACCTCTTAGCTTTCTCATGGCTAGGAGGAAATGGTCTTTTACTTGTCCACATCTGAGTGACCGAGGGCTGGCTATTGTGCTTAGACGGGGTTGATAAGGGTGTCCCCGGCAAACTGCCGGTCTGTGAGGAAGATGCAGGCGGACATGTTAGGTTGCCTTGATCCAAATGTGGTGCTATCGATGTCGGACAGCGCTCAACACTAGCTGGTGTTACCACCTCCAAAGAAAAGGATGACCTGCCCATCACGCTGGCTGTTGCGGGTAAAGAGGTGGCAGGTCTGCGCCCCAAAACAGGTGTGACTGCTGTCCCCCCAGTCACAGAGGATGAAGAGGCCGCGGATGCACAAGATATGGCAGACGGTGGTTGGCCCGGCCGGCTAGGCTGCATTGTAGCACAGTGAGCTTCCCACTGCAACTTATGCTTCATGTCCATGTGCCGGTTCATGCATGAAGTACTCAAACTATGTATTTTTTGGCCTCTACTTAGGTTTTGCTGACAAATGTTACAGATAACACGAGTTGGGTCATCTTTATCGATCTGAAAAAATGCCCAGGCTATGCAAGGCTTAGCACCCATGCGACCTGAAGAGCCACCACGACTTGTGGTGAGAGGCAGAGTTGTGTTTGAGGATGCAGTTGTTGACGTGCTTCCAGTACTACGTCTCTGTCCAGGAAGGCGCAACCTGACCTCGTCGTCACTAGCATCCTCCTCCACCTCCTCTGCTGACCTCATCTCTTGGCTGACTGTGGGTTGACAGTAAGTGGGATCTCCAACCTCATCATCATCACCCTGTGCCTTATCACACCCGTCGTCCTCAGAGCCAACCTGTTCCTGCCCTGACAAAAAACTAAAGTTGTCGCTCCAATCAGTTATTTGAGTCTCATCATCGTCTTCCTCATTGTCTCCACCAACAGGAGTTACAGTTTGGGAATGAGGGACTACATTATGGTTAGAACCTTCTGCGTCTGGTCCTGGATCCGACTCAGATTCTGGGCATCAGTGCAGATCATTTCCTCGTCTGGATTCACAGAAGCGCTGGAGTCGACCTCTGATTCCAAGGCTATAGTATGAGTAAACAGCTCTGCAGACTCAACCATCTGTTCTACCTCATACTCAGACGGGCAGCTGGAGATTTGGGAGCTGTGAGGAAGCAAGTGCGATTGGAGTGACACCTTTGAGGACTGGAGTATTTGTGATGTTGAAGTTGATGTGGAGGAGAGCCCACTTAAAGGAACACTTGATATCCGTTGAAGCACCTGCTGTTTTTGTGCCTCATCTGGAATTTGTAGCGATTGGCGTGGCCGTAAGAAAGGGATCTTATCACATTGTCCGCTAAAAGAAGTAGACATTTTAGTTTGGCTGGAAGATGGTCTTTCTTCTGCAGATGTTACTGTTGCTTTAACACCTACCCCACGGACACAACCTTATTTCCCCTTCCCAACACGCCTATTCCCCTTTCCACCAGCAGCAGGCCTTTTTCCACTCATTTTGGTGGTTAACTAATTCACAACTCTGGAGTTGTTTGCACAAAAAAACAATGGATGGGAACCGAGCAGAGCTGAGTGGCCAAACTGTGGTATTAGGCCAAAACTATTGGCTGGGTTAGATGCAGAAAAAAATTATATTCAATTTGCAACCTGATGGAGGTCAGTATAGATGGACTAATAGAACAAGTCCCACACACAGCTAGAAGCCCAAATATTTTTTCAGAGGTAGATGCAGAAAAAAATTGTATTCAGTTTGCAACCTGATGGAGGTCAGTATAGATGGACTAATAGAGAAAGTCCCACACACTGCTAGAAGGCCAAATATTTTTTCAGAGCTAGATGCAGACAAAAAAATATTTTGAATTTGCAACCTGATGGAGGTCAGTGTAGGTGGACTAATAGAACAAGTCCCACACACTGCTAGAAGGCCAAATATTTTTTCAGAGCTAGATGCAGAAAAAAATTATATTCAGTTTGCAACCTGATGGAGGTCAGTATAGATGGACTAATAGAACAAGTCCCACACACTGCTAGAAGGCTAAATATTTTTTCAGAGCTAGATGCAGAAAAAAATTATATTCAGTTTGCAACCTGATGGAGGTCAGTATAGATGGACTAATAGAACAAGTCCCACACACAGCTAGAAGCCCAAATATTTTTTCAGAGGTAGATGCAGATAAAAATTATTTTTAATTTGCAACCTGATGGAGGTCAGTATAGATGGACTAATAGAGAAAGTCCCACACACTGCTAGAAGCCCAAATATTTTTTCAGAGCTAGATGCAGAAAAAAATTATATTCAGTTTGCAACCTGATGGAGGTCAGTATAGATGGACTAATAGAATGATGCTATGCCCAAAAGATTTTACTTCACTAGGTGCAGTAAAAAAATTGGTATTCTATACACAGGTGGTATGTCTTGCAACACAGATAGGCTACTCCACTGACTAACACACTCTGCAATAGGCCAAAAAGGATTAGCTTTGCTAGATTCAGCCAAATGCTGTGAAAAAAATTTGCACAGCACTGGCACAGACCTGCCTGGCAAAAACTGATAGGAACTGATGTAACCTAGTCCTGAAAAGGACTGCAATTACAATTAGTCTTTACTCCCACAACCTATCTATTTAAGAGCACAGACCTGCCTGATAAAAGTCGTAGGAAATGCTGTAACCTAGTCCTTAAAAGGACTGCAATCACAACTATTCCCTACTCCCATGCTATCTGTAGATTTGTGCGAAAATTGGCTTGAAATTAACAAGGTATAGCGCACACAGCAACAGCGGTGCCGTCTAACACGCAGCTGCAGCAGTGAGAAAATGGTGGCGACGGGGAAAATGGCTTGGTCTTATAGGGCAAGGACATGTGACATACACTGCCAATGACACATGCCCTTGCTTGTGTGAAAAAAAGCACTTCGCTCCGTGTGTGCGCTGCTGATAGGCTGACAGATTGCACCTCCCTACTGTAAATGCGGGAGAGAGAAAAAAAAATGGAGATCTTCATTATTCCTGCAGAGATCCATCCCCTGCCCCTCCCCCCGCCCCGCTGTACACTCAAACTGCGTATTAACATTAATTTTCATCATTACTGAGAAAAAATTCAGTTATGATTTTGGTGCACGAACAGTTATCGAACATAACCTCGAACAGCCGAATTTTTCTCAAATTGTTCGTGTTCGCCGAACGGCTCGAACACCGCCCAAAACAGCTCGAATTTGAGATTGGCGAACAGTTCGAGTCGAACAACGCTCATCTCTAATAAGCAATAACACATCAACATACAATACAGATCAAAAGTTTGGACACACCTTCTCATTTAAAGATTTTTCTGTATTTTCATGACTTTGAAAATTGTACATTCACACTGAAGGCATCAAAACTATGAATTAACACATGTGGAATTATATACTTAACAAAAAAGTGTGAAACAACTGAAAATATGTCTTATATTGTAGATTCTTCAAAGTAGCCAACTTTTGCTTCGATGACTGCTTTGCACACTCTTGGCATTCTCTTGATGAGCTTCAAGAGGTAGTCACCGGAAATGGTTTTCACTTCACAGGTGTGCCCTGTCAGGTTTAATAAGTGGGATTTCTTGCCTTATAAATGTGGTTGGGACCATCAGTTGTGTTGTGCAGAAGTCTGGTGGATACACAGCTGATACTCCTACTGAATAGACTGTTAGAATTTGTATTATGGCAAGAAAAAAGCAGCTAAGTAAAGAAAAACGAGTGGCCATCATTACTTTAAGAAATGAAGGTCAGTCAGTCCGAAAAATTGGGCAAACTTTGAAAGTGTCCCCAAGTGCAGTTGCAAAAACCATCAAGCGCTACAAAGAAACTGGCTTATATGAGGACAGCCCCAGGAAAGGAAGACCAAGAGTCATCTCTCCTTCTGAGGATAAGTTTATCCGAGTCACCAGCCTCAGAAATCGCAGGTTAACAGCAGCTCAGATTAGAGACCAGGTCAATGCCACACAGAGTTCTAGCAGCAGACACATCTCTACAACAACTGTTAAGAGGAAACTTTGTGCAGCAGGCCTTCATGGTAAAATAGCTGCTATGAAACCACTGCTAAGGACAGGCAACAAGCAGAAGAGACTTGTTTGGGCTAAAGAACACAAGGAATGGACATTAGACCAGTGGAAATCTGTGCTTTGGTCTGATGAGTCCAAATTTGAGATCTTTGGTTCCAACCACCGTGTCTTTGTTCGACGCAGAAAAGGTGAACGGATGGACTCTACATGCCTGGTTCCTACCGTGAAGCATGGAGGAAGAGGTGTGATGGTGTGGGGGTGCTTTGCTGGTGACACTGTTGGGGATTTATTCAAAATTGAAGGCATACTGAACCAGCATGGCTACCACAGCATCTTGCAGCGGCATGCTATTCCATCCAGTTTGCGTTTAGTTGGGCCATAATTTATTTTTCAACAGGACAATGACCCCAAACACACCTCCAGGCTGTGTAAGGGCTATTTGACCAAGAAGGAGAGTGATGGGGTGCTACGCCAGATGACCTGGCCTCCGCAGTCACCAGACCTGAACCCAATCAAGATGGTTTGGGGTGAGCTGGACCGCAGAGTGAAGGCAAAAGGGCCAACAAGTGCTAAGCATCTCTAGGAAATCCTTCAAGATTGTTGGAAGACCATTTCTGGTGACCACCTCTTGAAGCTCATCAAGAGAATGCCAAGAGTGTGCAAAGCAGTCATCAAAGCAAAAGGTGGCTACTGTAAAGAACCTAGAATATAAGACATATTTTCAGTTGTTTCACACTTTCTTGTTAAGTATATAATTCCACATGTGTTAATTCATAGTTTTGATGCCTTCAGTGTGAATGTACAATTTTCTTAGTCATGAAAATACAGAAAAATCTTTAAATGAGAAGGTGTGTCCAAACTTTTGGTCTGTACTGTATGTACAAGGAGTTCAGTCTTTATAAGTCACGGCGCTTCTGTAACCAGGTGTCCATGTCACCCAAGATGTATTTTAAGGGACCCGTCCCAAACCCTCCACGTAGGCCCTGGGGTGGCTACAGGGCATCGATGATCCGGCGTTGGACCTCGTCTTCAGCCACCTCCACCGGCAACTATTTACAAGGTACAGTTCCAGTTATTCATTGTCCATAACCTGTCAGTCCATAGACCCTGTCGGGTAACCTGAGAAACATAATTATTATTCATGCAACAAACATAAAACATTTCAACATTTGCAATATACAGGTATATATCATTTTTTTCTAGATTCTCCAGCGAGCGGGCATCTGTCCTCTAGTGCTCCTGGTGGACCTAAGTAACACACTATCTGGTGGTGTTCTTTCTGGGTCCCCTGTTTCCACCCCTTTTGTAGTGGGCTCGCTAATGTCTACACTACAGGTGTTTGGAGATGTTACAGGTAGGTTGGGCAGCTTTCTGCGTACTCTTTGGCTTACCACGGGCACGGCAGGCTCACTACTAGTAGAGGGTTGATTCTCCTGGGCTGCTGGTATGGAATCTTCTCCCTCCGGGGCCGTTTGCTCTCCCAACACTACTTGCTCTTCTGTAGGCCCTTGAGGGGCTGGCTGGAGAAAGGTAAGGACGGGTACCACATTAGCGTTGGTAATTTGTGTCCAGGACCGGGGAAATTCTCAGAGTACTGTACTGACCATTTCTTCCCTTTCCTCTGCGGGTTGAGGGCTATCTTGATCTTCATCAGTGCTTTGCAGCTGCTCGGGACACTTCTTCAGGTGGTCTCTGGAGACAGTGGCTGTGGTCTCTCCTCCATCCTTACTGATAATGCATACTTTCGGATTTTCATGACTTGAGGGCAGTACTGTGTACGGGTCTTTCTCCCACTGGTCATCCAACTTATGGAGCCGCCTCTTCCTCTTCAAGAACTTCTCTCCAGGTGCCAGGGGAACAGCGGGAGCATGCTGGTTGTAAGTCCTCTCTTGCCTTTCTCTTGCTTGAGACAGACTTCTCTCAACACTCTCCTGCACTTTCCGGTCCTGCTGCTGCCTTCTGTATCCCAGTCTGCCTCTGGCGAGGTGTCCTCGGGTGTCAGGACTCCCATATCCAGGTCAATAGGCAGCTTACCAGGTCTTGCTCTCATTAAGTAAGCCGGGGTGCAGTTGGTGGAATTTACTGGGATGTGGTTATACAGGTCCACCAGATCAGGCAGTTTTTCAGGCCACAGACTGTGTTCTTTCAGGGGCAACATTTTCAGCAAGTCTATCACCACCTGGTTCATCATCACACACAATCCGTTGGTTTGGGGGTGATAGGGTATTGTCCTTATCTTCTTGCAGCCATACAGGTTGCAGAACTCCTGGAAGACCTCCGCCTCGAAGGCTGGACCTTAGTCAGTCAGCACTTGCTCCAGATACCCGTGTGGATGGCAGAAGTGCTGCTGGAAAGCTCTAGCTGCTGTCTGAGCTGTTAAGTCCTTGACAGGGACCACCACCAGGAACCGGGAGTAGTGGTCTACGATGGTGAGGGCGTAGACGTACCCAGACCTACTTGGAGCCAGCTTCACATGGTCCAGGGCTACCAGTTCTAGTGGTGCTTGGTGATGATGGGCTGCAGGGGAGTCTTCTGGCTGGCATGGTCTTTTCTTCTCAGGTTGCATGGGCCGCAGTCTCTGCACCATCTCTCAATGGCCCCTCTCATGCCTACCCAGAAGAACTGTTCATGCAACAGGAACTCCAACTTCTTCCATCCAAAGTGCCCTGCTCCATCGTGGTATGCCTCCAGGACCATAGCCGCGTCTCGTCTCGGGACCACTACCTGCCAGGTCAGCTCATGTGTCTGGGAGTTGACAATTCTCCGGCACAGCTTCCCCTTCTAGAGAAACAGTTTACTCTTCTCCTTCCACAGTTGTTTGGTTTCTTCCGGGGCGTCTGGGTCAAGGCGGGCATCAGCCTGTGTTAGCATCTCTTTTACCAGAAGGACGGCTGGGTCACTGTCTTGCGTCTCCACCCAGCTGTAGTGGGGTAAGGGATTGAACGTGGCAGAGTGCTTGTCCCTTTCACAGTGGGAACACTGGGTAATCCCATGATGGTGGAACGCAGGGAGTTCAATCTCTTCCAGTTCTTCTGGATCTTCCCCTCCGTCCGGCAAGTTCGGCATCCTGGGTATTTGATGGTAAACTCATAGTTGGACAGCCGGGCCATCTATCTTTGCTCCAAGGCACCAAGTCTTGCAGTGTTCAGGTGTGTCAACGGGTTGTTGTCCGTGTACACAGTGAACTTGGCAGAGGCAAGGTAATGTTTGAAACATTCCGTCACTGCCCACATCACTGCCAGGAACTCTAGCTTGAAGGAGCTATAATTCTCAGGGTTTCTCTCTGTGGGCCGTAGTTTTCGGCTGGCGTAAGCAATTACCCGCTCTCTGCCCTGCTCGATCTGGGATAGTATGGCTCCCAGCCCCACATTACTGGCGTCTGTGTGGAGGATGAAAGGCTGGCCGTAATCAGGGTAAGCCAGGATCTCATCCCCCGTGAGGGCCATCTTCAGCTGGCGGAAAGACTCCTCTTCCAGCTTGTCCCACCTGAAGGGCGGCTTCTGATTCTTGGTCTTTTTTCTGACCCAACAGGAGGTCTTGCATAGGGGCTGCCATTTTGGTGAACCCAGAGATAAATCATCGATAGTAACCTATCAACCCGAGGAACTGCCGCACTTCCTCTATGCTGGAGGGTCTTGGCCAGTCCTTAATCACTGTGATCTTATCAGGGTCTGGAGCTACTCCGTCAGCACTCACCACGTGTCCCAGGTACTGTACCTTTGGTTTCAGTAGATGACACTTGGAGGGTTTCACCTTTAGGCCGTAGCCTGCCAGGGCGTCAAACACCTCTGCCAGGTGTTTCAGATGGTCCTCATATGTTTTGGAATACACGATTATATTGTCCAGGTATAGCAGGACCGTCTTGAAATTCCTGTGTCCCAGGCAGCACTCCATCAACCGCTGGAAGGCTCCTGGTGCGTTGCAGAGCCCGAACGGTATACAGTTGAATTCGCTGAGACCCATCGGGGTGGTGAACGCGGTCTTCTCCTTGTCTGCTTCTGCTACAGGAACCTGCCAGTACCCGCTAGTAAGATCCAAAGTGGAGAAGAAGGTAGCAGACTATAATGCAGCTAAAGATTCCTCTATCCTAGGTAACGGGTACGCATCTTTGTGTGTGATATGGTTGACCTTTCTGTAATCTACACACATTCTCATGGTGCCATCTTTCTTTTTCACCAGAACTAGTGGAGATGCCTAGGGCCTACTGTCTGAGTAGACGGGTTCTACCATGGCTTGGTAGTCCCTTCCCCTTAACCCGATTGCAGTAAGGCACCAGATCATCATCTCACTTTTTGGAGGCATGGCGATAGGGAACGGGTCACTCATCCTAACACTACCAATGTCACCACCAGACAGTTCTACCTGTTGCCTTTTCATCAGGGCTCTGATCTCATTTTGTAGGACACTCTGCTGGCTGGAGCTGGCGTACATCGCAACCTGCTGTAATATGACAATTATCTCTGCAAGACTATTTTCAATAACATTAGTACCCAAGGTTAACTTAGGGTGGCTTTCACGACGGTCAATGTCCACAATAATCAGTCCTTGCGCTGGCAGTTCAACTTTACCAATCTTTATGGTCACCTCCTTGAATCCCACCTGCGGCACGGGCTGACCATTGCTTGCGATGATGCTCAAATCGTCATCTGGGTAGCGGGTAATATCTGAGTCATTCCAGTACCGCTTCAAAAGCACATAGGGGATGGTGGTTACCTGTGACCCGGTGTCCAGTAGTGCACTCATAGGAATGCCGTCCAGCACCACAGGCAAGACCGGTCGTCCCCCTACATACTTATCACACCAGCTCGATGGGCCTGATGGTCTTATGCCTGGGGATCGGCCCTCTGCCCCAGGTTGGGCCCGTTTAAAAGACAGTACCTTGCCATATGTCCTGGTTGGTTGCAGCGGCGGCAGATGGGTTGTCCGTCCTGGTCGTAGCGGTCACTGGGCCTTCCTCTGGACGATGGGACCCTCCTCTGTCGGTGCCAAGGGACGTCCTCCGGACTGGAAGCCAGCTGGATCTTTCCTGGAGGGGACACCTGCAAAGACTGCACAGTTCTGGTTAGGCGGCAACGCTTTTGGTCAGCTCTTGGACCTGATGGTGCAGGTCTGCAGTCTAGGCTTTGTCCAAAGCCTGTGCATCAGCTCCCACAGGCTCTGCAGACAAGGGCGCCGCCTCCTGGTGATAGGTGATAGCAGGGTGCCTGTGGGTTACAGCGCCACCTGGTGCCGGTTCTCGGAGCACCCGGATGGCCCTGTCTTTAAACTGCGCAAAGTCCAAATCAGGGTTCCGCAAGGCCATTACATGCAACTGGGTTCAGTGGGCGCTGGACTGTAGACCCTCAATGAACTGTTCAGTCAACAGCTTATCCTCATTCCGCACGCTGTCAGGGTCTTCCTGCTTAATGGCTCTCAGGGCCTCCTGAAAATTCAAAGCATAGTCCCGTATACTGTCTTGTGCCCGCTGTTTGCATTCATAAAATTTTAGTTTGATCTCTGCTGAGGTGCGGGTATCAAAAGTGTCCTTTAGACGGGCCAGTATTCCCTTTACAGTCCCCTTTTCCCTGGCTGACCAGGACTTCACTTCTCTTTGGGCTGCTCCGATTAACTGGCCTATCAGGATGCTCACTTTTTGTTCCTCGGACAGGGGGTGTACTTTGAATAGGCTATTCAGTCTTTCTTTAAAGCCGCTCAGGGCATGCGACTCCCCTGAGTACTGGGGTAACCATGCCGCTCCGGGGATATACGGCATTGTGAACGGCATCACTGCGGCAGCAGCCGCGCTGGCGGTGGGAGCTCCCTCCATTCCTGGTGTCTTCCTTCCCCCTAGTTAACCGTGACCTACCTTCCGTTGCTTCTTCTCCGTAGGCCGTGGCTCCGCAGGCGATCGGCGGGGTCGAGGACCTTGCATCGCGCACTGGTGACGTCGGCGTCCGCTGGGCTCCTTCCAGGACCTTGCGCAGCGTCAGTACGTAAGGCGGGGCTTCAGCTCTTGCACGCTTTTGGCATCCACGCCCCTCTTCTTCCCGCGCGGCGTCCCAAAAATGGCTGCGGATGGTGGGAAAATGGCTGCGGATGTCGGGAAACTTCACCATGGTAAGTATCACAGTCTTTTTTCAGGCACGCAGTACCCGGTGGTTGCGGGCACAAAATCTTGCTGACTACGCCAAAGTTGACGCGCCCCCTGGGCCGTGTGTGGGGGAATACCTGGAGCCGGGTCTCTGTGTAATGCTAGGAGTTGTAGTCTCTGTGGTGGCGACCCGGTCCCATGGCTCAGGGTGGTCAAACTAGTGGCGGAACTGTTTATTTGGTTTTGTAATGTTCAAATGTCCGCCTACGCCACCCGTGGATTGCGGTCACTGAGAACCGCCGCTGCGGGGCAAACCACTGAGGCTGATGTTGTGTGCGCAGCAGAGGGTAATATAACTCCCCAAGGGAGGAGTATAGCCTCAGGGCAGCATGTGTAGATGATGAGAGTTGCGGTGTATGGGCGCAGCAGAAATGACTCAGAGTCCGTGCAGTGCAGTTCAGGGTCTTTACTGTTGGTAATGAAGAAGGCCCTGCCGGGAGTACTGGCTATTATTAGAGGCCTGGTCAGTCTGTGAGCGAAGAAGAGTCCCCTTGGCCAGGTGGAGGTGTAGGCCTTCCCGTCTGACTGCTTTCTTCCTGGCTACCCTGCTGTAGTCATGTAGTAGCCCACGTCCCTGAGTGTACCGTGTGGTGCTCACCCTTATGGCTGGTGACTTGGGGCCTTTGGTACCTTCCGCTCCTCGATGGCGGTGCCAATCCCTTGCGTGTGACTGAGCCTCCGGGCTTTCTATGGCCAGAGGAGCTGAAATCCCCTGCCAGGTGGTTTCTGCTGCTGGATGTGGATATCCTCACAGCCTCGGACTCCGGTGTCTGGTTCTCTGCGTCTTCGGCCAGGATGAGCTCTGCTAACTCCAGTCCCTGGCCTTCAGCTCCTGTCTCCTACAGAGCTCCTTGATGCTCCTCTGTCCCTACCTCTGGACTACTCGACTCTGCTCTGCTCTCCTCTGCTCGGCTCACCCCGCCCCAGATCCGGTTTATAAAGGGCAGGATCCTCCCCTTCCTGGCCTGGGGCAGGAGGTGTTGCATGCAATACTGCTCCTGACCAGGAAAACCCATGCTCGCTATCAGACATGGTATTTCTACTGTAGCGCCCCGAGGGTACGGTCGCTACAGAGGTATTGCATCTCACCCAGAGATGTGATATCTCACTTCCAGGTAAGGATGGAGTGTGGCTCAGGACCCTAACACCCACATGCACTACACCACATTTCCGGGGGACAGGGCGATAATGCTCCCAAGAGTGAGCACAACTGCCCCTTTCCCTGGCTGGAGTGGGGGGAGGGAACACCTAGAAATGGGGAACCCAGTAGTGTGTGGATGGGGAGAGTAGATCCCGGGTGCACTGTAACCCCTAGCATTACACAGATGCCCGGCTCCAGGTATTTCCCCCACACATGGCCCAGGGGGCGCGTCACTACCACTGTGGCAACCAGACCCTTTGGGGTGCCACACATACTGTATATGGGCCCCCTGATGCTGAATAATGTATATGGGCCCCCTGATGCTGCATACTGTACATGAGCCCCCTGATGCTGCATACTGTACATGGGGCTCCTGATGCTGCATACTGTATATGAGGCTCCTGATGCTGTATACAGTATATTGGCCCCCTGGTGCTGCATACTGTATATGGGGCTTCTGATGCTACATACTGTATATGGGCCCCCTGATGATGAATACTGTATATGAGCCCCCTGATGCTGCATACTGTATATGGGCCCCCTGATGCTGAATACTGTATATGAGCCCCCTGATGCTGCATACTGTATATGGGGCTCCTGATGCTACATACTGTATATGGGGCCCCCTGATGCTGCATACTGTACATGGGCCCCCTGATGCTTCATACTGTATATGGGCCCCCTGATGATGCATACTGTATATATGCCCTCTGATGCTGCATACTGTATGAGCCCCCTGATGCTGCATACTGTAAATGAGACCCCGATGCTGCATACAGGACAGGCCGGAGTACAGCCGCCCCCTCCCCCGCAGGCTTGGACGCAGGCCTGCATCACGATGGGTTGGAGGGAGTGGCTAAGACTATTAACATTGGGAGGGGTTAATGGAGGGGTTTTAAGGGTCAGGGAGGGGAGGGGCGTCACATTTACCCGCTCACAAGGGTGGTGACTTGTCTCCCCCACATCGTGCTGCATACCTAATGGCGTCCACGGCGCAGCTGTTTGAATCCTTGAGGGCGGCTGCAGAGTCGCACCCTGCTGGCTGGCTGGAAGAGCAGGTAGCGGCGATCGTCGGAAGGGGAACGGGGACGGTGGCTGTGTCAGCACAGCCTGAGCGGCGTACCCGTCGGGCGCGGCCTCCTGCCAGGCTGTCGCCTGATTTAGCTCCCCAGACACAGCGCAAGCACAGGAGCCCCTCCGGGGACCCTCCAGGCCGGGTGCCGGTCAGGAAGCGCAGCAGGCCCCGGTATGGGAGGAATCCGCCCGCCAGCGCGTGTCACGCGGCGGTTAGTAGGCCACAGCCTGCGTTCGGGCAGGGGCCTACACGAGCCAGTCCTCTCAATACCAGTGACGTCACGGGGGGTCACCTCGGCGATGCTCCGGTCGGGCGGCCCGCCTCCTCAGACACAGTAGACGGCAGGATTATCCACGATGGGCAGCAATCGGGCGGTGATAACAGGCAAGTGTTGTTACCGGCCTTTACAGATGGTCTCTGGGCAGCGTTAAATTCAGGATCGGATGCCAATACACAGACCTTGCGGGCAGGGGGCAGGGCGGGCAGGGGGTCGGGTGATATTAATATGTCCCCACATACACAACCCCTTGGTCCTTCTTCAACTCCAGTGCATGTCAGTAACTTTCGGCCTTACAGGGCTGCGTCGGCGGGATCCAGTGCTTCGGCGGTGCTCGGGCCTCAAGAGATAGAGGGTCCAACGGGAGGAGTCGGAAGTCGGGATGGACGGCTGGAGTCGGGAATATCGGCTGGGGGGACTACAGCTCCTCCGCAGCCCGGTGAGTTGGGTTCTATGTCTTGTTCGTTATCCCAGAATTTTTTATCCCCAGGTTTAAGTGTTAATCGGGGGTCAGTGGCTGGGGGTATAAGTCAGGAACAGGTTGGGGAGACTGTGAGTGAGGTTTTAGCAAATGTGAGGGAGTTATTGTTGCATTTGGAAAGGGGTAGTAGTGCTGTTTCGGGCCATTTAGCCGCATGGGTGAGCCCGCAATGGGGCGGGCTAAACAGTTTAGGTAATATACTTGGGGGTGCGAGCCAATTACCCGAGCCTGTTTTGGTATCAGTGCAGACAGAAAAAGAAAAAGAGTGTAGAATTCATTTGGATGATAAGTCTCACGGCGAGGTTTACGTGTGCTTTGAGGGTCCGTTAGGTGCACACGTCAAGAAAGAGGTGAGGGAAAAAATTTGGAAAGATGAGTACGTCGAAATTTTTTCTCTTTTGCCTCTGGTGAAATTTAACCTGGAAAAAAGTAAGAAGGATGATAGTAAGAAGGAGGAGGAGGAAAAGAAAAGGTGGCATTTAATCCCGCAGACTTTTACTAATTGGCGGCAGGCATTCGCCATTTTGGCATGCGTAATAGGTGATAAAGCACCGGAGAATTGCTCTCCCTTGTTTTGCTATATGGATCCTATTGGGGAGGCCCACAGAACTTATGGGGGACAAGCATGGCTTCGTTATGATGAGCAGTTTCGTCAGAGGAAAGCTATTCGTCCGGCCATAAGATGGGATCAGAAGGACATTGGCCTTTAGTTACGGGTGATGACTCCATCTAGATTAGGGCATTCCTTTCATGGAGGGGCCGGTTTTGCCGGCCATTCTGGGGGTCAATCAAGTACGCAGGGGAGCGGAGGCACGTCAGGGCAAGTGGGAACACAGAAACCGGGATTATGCTGGCAGTTCAACGACGGCCAGTGTAGATTTGGGGCCAGCTGCAGGTTCAAGCATCTTTGCTCGCACTGCAGTGGATCATCACACGGTGCTGCCAGATGTTTCAAAAAGAAGGCTAAGTCAGGGGCCAACAATTCTCAAAGGGGAGACACCGATGAAACTAACCGCGATGCTCCCTTATCTAAATAGGTTTCCTGATAGGGAAAAAGCTGCAGTGTTAGTATCAGGTTTTGCTGCCGGTTTTAAAATTCCTCCACCTCCATTCGAGATTCCCTGGGTGTTGAAAAATCTTAGATCAGCAGATCAATATGCGGGGGTGGTTTCTGCTAAGTTACATAAGGAGGTAGCTTTGGGGTGTATGGCCGGTCCGTTTGCAGATCCTCCTTTTACGAATTTAGTAGTATCGCCATTGGTGGTGGTGCCCAAAAAGGAGCCTAATAAGTTTAGGCTCATTCACCATCTTTCCTATCCGTGGGGAAAGTCAGTGAATGATGGGATTGATCCGGAACTATGTTCCGTGGTTTATACATCATTTGATGAGATGGCTTGGTGGGTCAGACAGTGTGGTAAAGGGGCATTGCTGGCTAAGACGGATGTGGAGTCAGCGTTTCGGTTGTTGCCCGTTCATCCTGAAAGTGTTAGGTTGTTGGGTTGTTACTGGGAGGGCGAGTTTTTCGTAGATAGATGTTTGCCTATGGGATGTTCTTTATCTTGCTCCTTGTCCGAGGCTTTCAGCACATTTTTTGAATGGGTCGTACAGGATGTGACAGGGCTTGAATCCATTATACATTACCTGGATGATTTTCTGTGCATTGGTTCGGGCGACTCTTCATGTTGTGAAATTTTGCTGAGAGCGTCTCAGTGGGTAGCAGAGCGTTTCGGAGTGCCTTGAGCTCCAGAAAAGACCGAAGGTCCAACTACCACCATTTGTTTTTTAGGAATCGTAATCGATTCAGTGAATTGGGAATTTAGGTTGCCTGAGGAGAAAGTGAAAGCTTTGAAGGAAGAGGTCGCACAGGCTAGGAAGTTAAAGAAAATGACTTTGACTTTACAGTCTCTTCTTGGGAAACTTAATTTTGCATGTCGCATTATTCCTATGGGGAGAATTTTTTCTCGCCGGTTAGCCAGCGCTACGGCGGGTGTAAAAGTGCCCCATCATTACGTACGTTTGTCGGCTGAACACAGGGATGATTTGGTAGTGTGGGAGAAATTTTTGGAGCAATATAACGGATGTTCATTACTCATGGCGGAAGTACAGGACAATTGTGCTTTGGATTTGTACACGGATGCGGAGGGAAGTTCAGGTTTTGTGGCATACTTTAGAGGTCGATGGTGCGCATCCAGTTGGCCTAAGGAGTGGGTAACATCAGGTTTGGTAAAGAACATAGCCCTATTAGAGATTTTTCCCATTTTGGTGGCAATATATTTGTGGAAGGGGAAACTGCAAAATAAGAGGGTGAGGTTTAACTGCGACAATATGGGGGTCATGTGTGCAATTAATAACATTACAGCATCCTCACCTCCAGTGATTAGGGTTCTACGACAGTTAGTGCTGACTAGCCTTTCGATGAATGCTTATGTGACAGCGTCTCATGTGCCGGGAGTCCAGAATGCCATTGCTGACTCACTTTCTCGTTTTCAGTGGGAGCGCTTCCAGCAGTTGGCACCAGAGGCGGCAGACAAGGGGCTGGAGTGCCCTCCGGAGCTTTGGAAGGTGGCATGCGGGCCGCTGAGTCGCTGATTAGGTCATCGTTGGCGGTGGGAACTTGGGAAGCGTATCAATCCATTTGGCAGTTATGGGAAGATCGGTTGTTTAATTCAGCCGGGCTTACGGCTCAGGATGACGATCAGTTGGGTGTTTTATTGTCATGGATTAGTCAAGGGGCTGAGGAGGGTTGGTCTGTAGCAAAAATCTCTCGGACTATGGCGGCTTTGGCTTTTGGTTTTAAGTTTCATGGTCAGAGAGATTTGACAAAAAGTTTTTTGATCAAACAGGCATTGAAGGGGTTTTGAAAGGGGAAAGGTCGGGAGGACTCCAGGAGGCCGGTTTCATTTGGCATTTTGGAAAAGATTGGGGGGGGGGTGTTACCTTCTGTGTGTTGCTCCGAGTTTGAAATCTGTCTTTTTAGATTGGCCATCACCCTTGCCTTCTTTGGAGCGTTGAGGTTGGGTGAGATCGTGTCACCCAGCAGGTCAGTGGGCGGGGGGCTTTTGTCAGCAGGTGTGAATGGTACCTCAGGAGGTGTGGAATTTTGGATCAGGAAATCTAAAACGGACCAGTTGGTAAAAGGGAGGCGCGTAGCTTTGAGAGCAATTGGGAATTACATTATGTGTCCGTTAAGATGCTTGCAACTGTTCAGGGAGTCCGAACCAAAGCAGGGTGGTCCATTATTGTGTCATGAGGATGGGTCCTTCTTGTCCAGATATCAGTTCATAGCGGTATTTAGGAAGTGTTTAAATTCATTAGGGTTAGATGCATCTCGCTTTGGGTCGCACTCGTTTCGTATTGGAGCGGCAATGGAAGCGTTTGTGGGTGGTCTTAGTGGGGAGACTATACAGCGCATTGGGCGTTGGGAATCGAGGCGTTATCGGAGTTATATCAGACTTCAGGCTCAGGGTAAAATACAACTTTAATGCTTGATTTTTGGCAGGTGTTGTTATTGCGAGAGTTGTTCAAGTTTGTTTGTATTTTTCGCAGGTTCCAATTCCGCGTTGGTGTTGATTCTGGGACACTCCTACGTACTCTGGGGAGCACTGAGGGCGGATGTAAGTCCTGCAGGAAGGCAGCTCGGTTTTGACAGAGAAACAGCTGTGATTAGGTGGTTGGGCTTTACAGGCATGAGTTGGTGCAGAGTGCTGCAGGAGGTACATCACAGTGCTCGTTTGGATAGGTCACCTGACATTTTGGTGTTGCACGTGGGGGGAATGACCTAGGTTCACGCCCTTTAAGAGAGTTGATAAGGGATGTTAAACATGATTTTTTGCGTTTGTGGGTGTCATTTCCAGGCTTGTTTATTGCTTGGTCGGAGATTGTTCCTCGAAGATGTTGGCGGAGGGCTAGGTCAGTGGAGAAGATCAATAAAGCCAGGATTAAGTTTAATAGGGCAGTCTCTAGTTTTGTTACTAGGAATGGGGGGATTGCTGTACGGCACTTTGAGTTAGAGAGAGGGGAGGGTGAATTTTGGTTGGCGGATGGGGTGCATTTGAATGCAATAGGTATTGATATGTGGGCTTTGGGGTTACAAGAGGGCATTGAGGGGGACATAGCTTTTTGTTCGGGGGGGTCTCGGGCATTTGAGATATTCAAAGTGCCCTCGTTGTGGTGGTTGGGCGTCCTTGAAGTTGGTTTTAAATTGGTATAGGGGGTCCATTTGGGCATGGATTCCTTAATTGGAAAATGTTAATTGCTGATCTGGTTTTGGGGGTCTCACGGCAGGCAATATTGGAGCCAGGGATGTGGAAGTAATTATTGGAACCCATGTTGGGTTGTGGTGCTCTCGAGTAGAGATGAGCGGTGTTCGACTCGAACTGTTCACCAATCTCAAATTCGAGCTGTTTTCAGCAGTGTTCGAGCCGTTTGGCGAACATGAACGATTTGAAAAAAATCCGGCTGTTCGAGGTTATGTTCGATAACTGTTCGTGCACCAAAATCATAACTGGATTTTTTCACAGTAATGCTGATAATCAATGTTAATACGCAGTTTGAGTGTACAGCTGGGCGGGGGAGGGGCAGGGGATGGATCTCTGCATAAATAATGAAGATCTCTATTTTTTTTTCTCTTTCCCGCATTTACAGTGAGGAGGTGCAATCTGTCAGCATATCAGCAGCGCACACACGGAGCGAACTGCTTTTTTTCACACAAGCAAGGGCATGTGTCATTGGCTGTGTATGTCATATGTGTAGCATCGGCGTCTCTGCCCCGTACTAGGCAGAGATGCCGTCCCTCTCACCTTCCCGCTCCTGGCGCGGCGTCCTCCAGCGATTCTCTCCCCGCTGCTTCCGGCACGCGCTCACTCCCCGGCAGTGTGCTTAGGGCGCGCGCGTGCGCGCTCCCCCTCTCTTAAAGGGACCGCGCGCGCCGTCCTAAGGAGTCCCCGGCCAATTGCCGGAGGACCTCCCATATATTAGGCACCTCCTCCAAATTGGATGTGCCCGAGCAATGTTGTTGCAAAGCCTTTCAACTCTGCTTCAGCCCTCAGGTCCCATTTCCAGTTACCTGCCAGTTACCTGCCAGTCACCTGCCAGATTCCTGCCTGTTGCTTATCTATCAGTGGTCCGACAGTCTGCCTACCAGCCCTGCCAGTCTGTCTATGGATCAGTCTGCCCGCTCACCTGGGAGCGCTCACCTACTACCTGTCTGCTAGCCTACCTGGAGGCTCCGCCGTCACGTTCTGTGACCACCTGCCTGTCCAGAGACTCTTGCCCGTTCACCTGGGAGCGCTCACCTGCTTCCTGCCTGTTAGCCTACCTGGAGGCTCCGCCATCACGTGCTGTGACCACCTGCCTGTCCAGAGACTCTTGCCCGCTCACCTGGGAGCGCTCACCTGCTACCTGCCTGTTAGCCTACCTGGAGGCTCTGCCGTCACGTGCCGTGACCACCTGCCTGTCCAGAGACTCTTGCCCGCTCACCTGGGAGCGTCCACCTGCTACCTGCCTGCTACCCTACCTGGAGGCTCAGCCGTCACTTGCCGTGACCACCCGCCTGTCAAGAGACTGTCCCCGTCACTTGTCGTGACCTCCTGCCCCTCTACCCAGAGACTGTCCCCGTCACTAGCCGTGACTACCTGCCCGCCTTCCCTGGGAGCCACCCGCTTCCTTACAAGGACTGCCCCCTTGTATAGCTGCTCAGAGGTTCCACCTCCCAGACCCGCTACAATATGTCCTTGCCCTATAAGACCCAGCCATTTTCCCCATCGCCACCATTTTCTCACTGCTGCAGCTGCATGTTAGACGGCACCGCTGTTGCTGTGTGCGCTATACTTTCAGTGTTAATTTCAAGCCAATTTTCTCATAAATATACAGATAGCTTGGGAGTAGGGAATAGTTGTGATTGCAGTCTTTTGAGGATTAGGTTGCAGCATTTCCTACCACTTTTAGCAGGCAGGTCTGTGCTCTTAAATAGACAGCTTGGGAGTAGGGACTAGTTGCAATTGCAGTCCTTTTGAGGACTAGGTTACAGCATTTCCTAGGACTTTTTGCCTGGCAGGTCTGTGCCAGTGCTGTGCAAGTGTTTTTCACAGCATTTGGCTAAATCTAGCTAAGCAAATCCTTTTTGGCCTCTTGCAGTGTGTGTGTGTCAGTGGAGTAGCGTATCTGTGTTGCAAGCTACACCACCTGTGTATAGAATACAATTTTTTTTTAATGCACCTAGCCAATGGGCATAGCATCATTCAATTAGGCCATCTATACTAAGCTCCACCAGCTTGCAAATTACTAATAATTTTTATCTGCATCTAGCTCAGAAAATAATTTTGGGCTTGTAGCAGTGTGTGGGACTTATTCTATTAGTCCATCTATACTAAGCTCCACCAGCTTGCAAAATACAAATAATTTTTATCTGCATCTAGCTCGGAAAATAATTTTGGGCATAGTAGCAGTGTGTGGTACTCATTGTATTAGGCCATCTATACCAAGCTCCACCAGTTTTGAAATTAATAATAATTTTTAGCTGCATCTTGCCTGGAAAATAATTTTGGGCATAGTAGTAGTGTGTGGTACTCATTGTATTAGGCCATCTATACCAAGCTCCACCAGCTTTGAAATTAATAATAATTTTTAGCTGCATCTTGCCTGTAAAATAATTTTGGGCACATAAGCAGTGTGTGGTACTCATTCTATTAGGCCATCTATACTAAGCTCCACCAGCTTGCAAACTACAAATAATTTTTATCTGCATCTAGCTCGGAAAATAATTTTGGGCTTGTAGCAGTGTGTGGGACTTATTCTATTAGTCCATCTATACTAAGCTCCACCAGCTTGCAAATTACAAATAATTTTTATCTGCATCTAGCTCGGAAAATAATTTTGGGCTTGTAGCAGTGTGTGGGACTTATTCTATTAGTCCATCTATACTAAGCTCCACCAGCTTGCAAATTACAAATAATTTTTAGCTGCATCTAGCTCGAAAAATAATTTTGGGCATAGTAGCAGTGTGTGGTACTCATTCTATTAGGCCATCTATACTAAGCTCCACCAGCTTCGAAATTAATAATAATTTTTAGCTGCATCTTGCCTGTAAAATAATTTTGGGCATATTAGCAGTGTGTGGTACTCATTCTATTAGGCCATCTATACCAAGGTCCACCAGCTTTGAAATTAATAATAATTTTTAGCTGCATCTTGCCTGTAAAATAATTTTGGGCATATTAGCAGTGTGTGGTACTCACTCTATTAGGCCATCTTTACCAAGCTCCACCAGCTTTGAAATTAATAATAATTTTTAGCTGCATCTAGCCTGGAAAATAATTTTTCTTCCCAATAGTGGTGGCAATAGAAATAGGGGGCGCGCGCCTGGCTAACATAAATATATGCTTCATAACAAAAAACACCAGCCTAGCGCACTGCATTAATAAGATGGCATCATCGTCTCTCCCAGTGCTAGGCCAACTATGCCGGCTAGCATTCCTGTGCCTAAAACACAATGTATGGGTCCACACTAGCCACGATGCTGAAGGGTCTAAAGCTGCTGCTAACGCTTTATCACAATTCAATGGGCAGATTTTCACAGAGCTCCTCCCCAACTCCCACCCATCGTACAACAGTTTCCCACCCTCCCTATGGGATCTAGTGGCGAATAGTATATGCCATTATTCAGAGCGTCAGTTGCCCCGTCGACGTGGCAAGCATACGGTAAGGCATGGGAAGAGTGGACACGACTAGTAGTAGGCAGATGGGTTGACCAATGTGAACAAGCCAGATTACAAGTCACCATAGAATTTCTCCACCAGCTAATGATGAGGGGCATATCAGGGGCGTCAGCGCAGCGGTGTCTGACCGGAGTAGCATTTCACTTCCAACTACTGAATTGGGGAGATGTGACAAAGAGATTCATCATCAGACAATCCATAAAAGGGTGGAAAAGGGGTCAGCCAAATCAGGAGTGTAGACGTCCCGTCCCGTGTCACTAAAACTGATTTCTCACATCATATCCCTAACACCATTAACATGACACTCACAATTTGAAGCAACACTACTGTGCCTTCTTCGGGGCGCTATGCATAAGCGAATTAGTCCCTCAATCCAAAATTACCACCAGTGGAGGCTTATTACACCAGGACGTAGTCATAGCCAATAATGCAATACGTCTACGCATACGCAAATCGAAAACGGTTCCAGCGGAAAGAGGAACTTGGGTACTTCTACAACCCACAAATGGTACACTGAGTCGGGTAACAATAGTAAAAACATATATAACCATCAGATCACAAAGTAATTTCTTCCTATCACACATTGATGGAATGGCATTATCAAGATACCAGTTCCAAGCTATATTTAATAAATGCATAACATCGGCAGGGAACCACCCCAAAGATTATGGGACACACTCATTCCGCATAGGCGCGGCCACGGAAGCAGCAAGAGCAGGACTGTCATAAACGGAAGATCAGAGGATAGAGAGATGGCGATCCACGTGTTTGGCGAGATACATAAGACCGGACTTGTTATCCTAACGTGGTTTGTTTCTTTTACAGGTGACACTAATCCAACAGTGTGGGTGATAGGCCACTCGTATATATATTGGGCAGAAAAAAGGGCGAAAATCCACCCAGGTGGGAGGAAATTAGAGTTTCATAACACATATTTCAACTGGAGAGGTATTAGAGGACTGCTATGGAGGTAATCAAGGTAGGGAGAGAGGCAAGAGGTCCGGTCATCTTAGTTATACAGGCCGGGGGAAACGACCTAGGTCATGACAAGAGCGCATAACTAATGGCAATAATGAAACTAGACACTGAGCGCTTCAGAGAATTTTTCACAAAACTAACTATAGTATGCTCAGAGATTGTGCCGATAGTGGTATGGCAAGGTGCGCGAGACATCACGGCCATCGAACGGACAAGGTGGGTAATAAATATTCGGATGGCAAAATTTAGAAGAGACAGAGGCGGTGTAGTGATACAACACCGACAACTGGAAGGAGATAAAGCAGGCCTCATACGGCCCGACGGTGTTCACTTAATAGATATTGGTGTTATGCACACGCCCGGGCTAAGCGGCGTGTGCGTGTGATTGGTAGTGATTCCACTGGACCGTGCCGGAGAGTGAATGCCTGGAGGGGCGTAACTAGGTATTCACCCGATCCGACCAGGGTCGCACGACGGCATACGACGCCAGTGCACCAAGGAGGAACCGAGCAGAGGGACCAGGTGCTACTCCAGGACAGACCCCGGACACGGCTGTTGACCCACACAGGGGAATACAGGAACAGACTGGTAGGCTGGCACACAGACTGGTGGGTATAGGCAGGCACGACTGGTATGCAGGCAGGCGGGTAAGCAGGCAGGGGGGTAAAGGCAAGCACAGCTAGAGTGCAGACAGGGAGGCACTAGCAGGTAGGAACACAGGCGGGATAGGACCCAGTACACACCGGGACACAGGAACAATACAGGCAAAGGGGTACAGGCAAGCACGGCTAGAGTGCAGACAAGGCTGAGCAGGGAGGACAGGGCTCTGTTCACACGGAACAGACAGGAAGGGAAAGACAGAGCCAGACACCCACAGGGTACTTGCAGTGAAGTAGCGAGTGGACCACAAACTCACAAACGGGAGTACAGAGACAACTGGCAGGAGTTAGGTACGAGTTCAGACTTTGCAGAAAAAGGAAGGGAACGGACATAGAGGCAAAACAGGTAAAGGATAGGAGAGAGTTCAGACTGGAACTGAGTGTACGGAGGAGACCGACACTGCAGCGGGATACAGGAGCGGGTCTGGGAATACTGCCCCCAGAGAAGGCGGGAGGAACAGGCTAGGAGCGTGTTCAGACAGGACAGACAAGATACACAGAAAGGACTCAGTTCAGACACGGGAACTAATACCGCAAAGCAGGAGACATACAGGACTCAGTTCAGACACGGGAGCTGATACCGCAAAGCAGGAGACATACAGGACACAGTTCAGACACGGGAGCTGATACCGCAAAGCAGGAGACATACAGGACTAAGTTCAGACAGGCCTGGAAATACAGCCTCCAGGAAAGGCAGACAAGGAAACAAAGACGGGACCTGGCACCTTCAGAGTGCAAGCACACACTGAAGGAAACACTATGCTCAGGCAGGGATAGAAGGGAGCTGCTGAGCTATATACCAAGTGTCAGACAGCAATAGGCTGAGGACGCACAAGGGGTGTGACCCACAGCAGGTACAAAAAGCAGGAAGTGATCGGGCGCCGCCCTTAAGCAGCAGAGACAGACACAAACAGACAGCATGGAGGGAAGCCAGAGAGACATTCTGGACAGGAGATCAAGTGCGCGCTCCTGCACAGTGGGAGATGGACCACTATGCAAGGACGCCGCCAGGTATGTTACAGTACCTCCCCCCTTACGCCCCCTCTTCTTCAGGCCTGCCAGAATCTTCCGCAGGGAATTCGAGGACCAGTCGTTCACTGGGTTGGAGGGGGACAGAGACTTGAGGGTAATCTCTGCTTCGAGGTACATCTTGTCAAGCTCACAGGAAAAAATAGACGGGTTATCAGGTACATAATGAGGAAAAGTCACTGTCTCTTTGTTATCTGGTGGTACCCCGGAGGATTCAGGAAACAACTGGAGGTCCTCCGCCGGGTCAGAAGAGTGCAGAGGCTCAGAGAAAACAACTGCTTCAGAGTACACTAGGTCGGACTCACTGGAGGAAGCAGGCGAGGTATCGGGTACCGAGTATAGGAAAGTCTCTGTCCATTCACCACCAGGTGGCACCCCGAAGGGTTCTGAACACAACTGGAGGTCCTCCGCCTGGTCGGAGGGGTGTAGAGACTCGGGAGTAACCTCTGCTTCGGAGTACACTAGGTTGGACTCACTGGAGGAAGCAGGCGAGGTATCGGGTACCGAGTATAGGAAAGTCTCTGTCCATTCACCACCAGGTGGCACCCCGAAGGGTTCTGAACACAACTGGAGGTCCTCCGCCTGGTCGGAGGGGTGTAGAGACTCGGGAGTAACTACCACTTTGGGGTACCCATTGTCAGGCTCACAGGACGAAGCGGACAAAGTATTGAGTACCGGGTGTAGAGAAGTCTCTCTCCATTTGTCATCGAGTGGTATCCCGGAGGATTCAGGAGGCAACAGGGGATCCTCCGCCAGGTAGTAGAGGTGCACAGACTCAGAGGTAACCACAGCTTTGGAGCATCCTTGGACATGCACACCGGTTAAAGAGAGAGAAGCATCTGATGCCGGGTGCAGGAAGTTCTCCTGTGTGGAGTCTGGATGGGCAGAAGTCTCTTCGGGCAGGAGAACTGGTGCACTACCGACGCACATTACCCATTGGGGTTTCTCCGGGATACAGGGAGATGAAGCTTCAGTAGGGACTTCAAGGTTGGGGTCAGGAGGTCTCAGGGAGGACAGACCCTGGCGTGACGGCTTGCCTCTTAGTCTAGCACGTCTGGACTGCCTCTTGAGGTTGAGAGAAGTATTCCGGAAAGCGTAGTCACCCTGTGAGGATTCTGGGTGGGCAGTAGTCTCATTGGGCTGGAGGACTATTGCGCTACCCACACACATTACCCATCGGGGCTGCTCCGGGATATTGGGAGGTGAAGCTTCAGCAGGAGCCTCCGGGTTAGGATCATCGAAGACCATTAGAAAGGCCACCAGGAAGGCCATTAGGTCCCGGAGGATCGGATCCTGTGTTTCATATAGGGGGTTGATCCATTCCAAGGCATCACCCGCCAGGTAAGACATAATAAAGGCCACTTTAGCCCAATCGGAAGGAAAATAGAGAGGGTAGGCCTTAAAGTGTAGCATGCATTGCTCCACAAATGCACGACACTGTCTTGGATCCCCATAGTAACGTGGCGGATCCGCAGGAACGAGAGCTGATAGATCCATCTGGACGGTGCGTAATTTCGCCTGGAACTCAGCTAAGAGAAAAAAAATTTATTTATTTATTTTAATGCATATATTCGCTGGAAAACTTCTCAGAGGGCGAAGGCCGTGGGGCTCAACGGGAACCATGGCCTGAGCATGCTGTTATGCACACGCCCGGGCTAAGCGGCGTGTGCGTGTGATTGGTAGTGATTCCACTGGACCGTGCCGGAGAGTGAATGCCTGGAGGGGCGTAACTAGGTATTCACCCGATCCGACCAGGGTCGCACGACGGCATACGACGCCAGTGCACCAAGGAGGAACCGAGCAGAGGGACCAGGTGCTACTCCAGGACAGACCCCGGACACGGCTGTTGACCCACACAGGGGAATACAGGAACAGACTGGTAGGCTGGCACACAGACTGGTGGGTATAGGCAGGCACGACTGGTATGCAGGCAGGCGGGTAAGCAGGCAGGGGGGTAAAGGCAAGCACAGCTAGAGTGCAGACAGGGAGGCACTAGCAGGTAGGAACACAGGTGGGATAGGACCCAGTACACACCGGGACACAGGAACAATACAGGCAAAGGGGTACAGGCAAGCACGGCTAGAGTGCAGACAAGGCTGAGCAGGGAGGACAGGGCTCTGTTCACACGGAACAGACAGGAAGGGAAAGACAGAGCCAGACACCCACAGGGTACTTGCAGTGAAGTAGCGAGTGGACCACAAACTCACAAACGGGAGTACAGAGACAACTGGCAGGAGTTAGGTACGAGTTCAGACTTTGCAGAAAAAGGAAGGGAACGGACATAGAGGCAAAACAGGTAAAGGATAGGAGAGAGTTCAGACTGGAACTGAGTGTACGGAGGAGACCGACACTGCAGCGGGATACAGGAGCGGGTCTGGGAATACTGCCCCCAGAGAAGGCGGGAGGAACAGGCTAGGAGCGTGTTCAGACAGGACAGACAAGATACACAGAAAGGACTCAGTTCAGACACGGGAACTAATACCGCAAAGCAGGAGACATACAGGACTCAGTTCAGACACGGGAGCTGATACCGCAAAGCAGGAGACATACAGGACACAGTTCAGACACGGGAGCTGATACCGCAAAGCAGGAGACATACAGGACTAAGTTCAGACAGGCCTGGAAATACAGCCTCCAGGAAAGGCAGACAAGGAAACAAAGACGGGACCTGGCACCTTCAGAGTGCAAGCACACACTGAAGGAAACACTATGCTCAGGCAGGGATAGAAGGGAGCTGCTGAGCTATATACCAAGTGTCAGACAGCAATAGGCTGAGGACGCACAAGGGGTGTGACCCACAGCAGGTACAAAAAGCAGGAAGTGATCGGGCGCCGCCCTTAAGCAGCAGAGACAGACACAAACAGACAGCATGGAGGGAAGCCAGAGAGACATTCTGGACAGGAGATCAAGTGCGCGCTCCTGCACAGTGGGAGATGGACCACTATGCAAGGACGCCGCCAGGTATGTTACAATTGGACTGGACATATTCCTGTCAGGACTCCAGGACGGAGTGGAACAAGCGTTAAGAGTGATGGATGAGGTCAGGGAAAACACTTGGTCAGACCTTGCAGCCCTCTGGCGCCCCCTTATCCTGCTGGTCAAACACGATATTTACCGAGGATAAGCATGGGCGCAGCTGCTCTAATTTATGTCGACTATTGTGGCACGTGATGTGACAGGACGTATATATACCACCAGTTCCTTCCAGGAACGTATATATACCTCCGTTCAGCCACCCTCAAACCACAATATCACATAAATACTGGTATACTGCCACCACCGATCGCTTAACAGGTGGATCGGGTACCCGTTAGGTAACTTGAATTAGCGGGTGAGGAACGTGTTTGGTCGACATAGGACAACAAGAATGAAGCTGGTAAATAATAATGATTTACTCCCAAAAGTGGGCAGTGTTTACAAAAGATATACAAGATATTATGAAAGAGACAATTTACATATTTGCATAAAACAGTTATTAAAATAAAAGGGATAAGTAATAGCAAAACCTGCGCCATGAGGTGATGGTCTCAGATTCTGTGGGGGGGACGGCTCCCCGGAAATTAGATGTGATTCTTCCACGCAGCGAGGTATGCATGCGTCTGATGTCCCTGGCAAGAATGACTTAAAAATGGCCGTTCTGGTTTTTAGTAAGGGGCCAAAACATTGGGAGACGCCCCTGTTGTTTACCTCACACGGGGGCTCGGTTTTGTGAACCCACCCAGCTGCAGAAGACATAAAAATCCTTCAGATTTCATATCTTGGTATGGGGGAGTCCCACATCCAAGATGGAGACATCATGCTTGCCGTCATCACTATTCATGAAGATGGATATCAAATATGATATCTCTATATCGCTCAGAAGCTCAGAATCCATTTCCCGGGCTTCCGGTGGTCTCCCAGCCACGAAAACCACACCATCACAATTGGAAAAAGGTGAACATCCCAAAAATGTGGTCCCTGTGTTTGTGACCGTCATGTACATTATTAAAATCGACATTAAACGTTCATACAGATAGACAATAGGATTTTTGGAGGGAATTTCCAGTTTACCAGAAGGCTTGCTCTAGGCTGAGGCTTTATGGCGCTCATAAAAATTCCTGGTTTTGGGGGAAGTACGAATGAGTACTATGCAGCTTCTTCCAAATGAGCAGGGGGGGTGGAGATTTTAGACATCACTCATTTTTTAAACAAGAACAAAAATACATTTTGCCTGACACCTCCCCCTTTTTAGACTGCGCTATGGAGGTAGGACCTTTTGGTACTCCTCCAGGTGTATCTCTGGAGGTTCCCCTCGCCGGGACAGCCCATAGGCATTGCCATGCTCGCTGCCTTTGCGGTGTTGAACAGTAAAGTCGTACTGCTGGAGGGTGAGGCTCCAGTGTAACAACCTTCCATTGGCACCGGACATGGTGTGCAGCCAACTCAGGGGTTGTGGTCAGTCACGACAGTGAAGGGGCGCCCGTATAAGTAAGGCTGTAAACAGTTAAGGGCCCATACAATGGCCAGGCACTCCTTCTCTATGGTGGAATAGGCCACTTCCCTCGGCAGCAGTTTCCGGCTGAGGTACAGCACGGGGTGTTCCTGGTTCCCCGAGTCGACCTGGCTGAGTACAGCACCGAGGCCAAACTCACTGGCTTCGGTCTGTAGAAGAGTGGCCGTGTGCCGTCGACCGCCTTTAGCACAGGAAGCCCGAAAGGCCACCTCGCATTCATCTGTCCATTTGACTGAATGGGGTAGGCTCCTCCTGGTGAGGTCTGTGAAGGGCTTCGCAAGGCTGCTATAGTCTTGTAGAAAGTGTCTATAGTACCCTGCGGTGCCCAAGAAGGACTGCACCTGCTTCTTGGTCCTGGGGGTGGGCCAGGACACGATAGCGTCCACCTTTCCAGGCTTTGGCTTTAGAGTACCCCCACCTACCCGGTGCCCAGGTAGTGGATCTCGTTCATGCCGATCTGGCACTTTCCTGGCTTAATGGTCAAGCCCGCCTGATGAATGCGCCCGAGCACCTGCTGCAGATGCTCGAGGTGATCCTCCCAGGTGGGACTGAAGACGGCAATATCATCCAGGTATGCCACTGCGTACCTCTCCAGTCCCTGGAGCAGGTGATTGACTATTCGCTGGAACATGGCAGGGGCATTTTTCATGCCAAAAGGCATTACCGTGGATTCATACAATCCAAAGGGGATGATAAAGGTGGACTTCTCCTGGGCCCCGGGGCTCAAGGGAATCTGCCAATATCCCCGACTCAGATCCATAATGGAGAGATAGCTCGCGCTGGCTAACCGCTCCAGCAGCTCCTCAATGCGTGGCATGGGTTGTGCGTCAGAGGCTGTGATAGCGTTGAGCCCCCTGTAGTCCACACAGAACCAGGTAGTCCGGTCCTTCTTTGGCACCAGGACTAAAGGTGAGGCCCACGCGCTCTTGGACCTCTTAATCACCCCCAACTTCAGCATCTCCTTGACCTCCTGGCGCATGACATGCTGCACCTCATCGAAGATTCGATAAGCTGTCCGTCGGAGTGGGGCATGATTCCCGGTGTCCACTTCATGGACCGCCACTTCAGTCCTGCCAGGCAGGTTGGTGAACACTGCTTGGAAGGGTTTCAGCACTGCTCGTAGCTGAGACCTCTGGTCTGCGGATAGCAAGGCGCTTATCTCTACATCCTCTAGGGACCCGCTGGCCTTCGCTTGGGCCAGCATGTCCAAGAGGGGGTCGTCCTCCCCATCCTCGGGCATGCTGCAGACCAGTAGGACGCAGGCTCCACGTTTCTGATGAGCCTTCATCATATTAACGTGAAAAGCCTTCCGCCTACCCCGCGCGTGGTCAAGGGTGATCACGTAGGTGACCTGGTTGAGCTGTTGGTGAATGACGTACGGGCCTTCCCAGGCCGCCTGAAGCTTGTCCTTTGGTACGGGGACCAGCACCCACACCTTCTGACCCACCTGGTAGTTCCGCTCTCGGGCGTTCTGGTCGTACCAATGCTTCTGGTCAGCCTGGGCTTGCGCCATGTTATCATGCACCAACTGCGTCAAGGTGTGCATCTTGTCACGGAAGCGCATGACATACTCCACGATGGACACTCCTGGGGAGCTCGGCTCTTCTTCCCAGAACTCCCTTATCAACCCAAGGGGTCCTCGGACATGCCTGCCATACAGGAGCACAAAGGGGGAGAACCCCGTTGAGGCCTGTGGAACCTCTCTGTAAGCAAATAGCATGCGTGGGAGGTAACGCTCCCAATCGCGTCCCTTGGTCTCAACCAGCATTTTTAACATCTGTTTGAGGGTACTGTTGAATCGCTCACACAAACGATTGGTTTGGGAATGATACGCGATCGATACCAGATGCTGCACCTGCATTTTCTTACATAGGGCCTCCATTAAGCGTGACATGAACTGGGCCCCCTGGTCGGTAAGCATCTCCCTGGGAAAGCCTACTCGCGAAAAGATGGCCAAGATGGCGTCCGCCACCTTATCCGCCCTAATTGAGGACAGGGCTACTGCCTCCGGATACCGGGTAGCATAGTCTACCACGGTAAGGATGAAACATTTTCCAGAGCTGCTGGGTATGGCCAGTGGTCCCACAATGTCCACAGCAATCCTCTGGAAAGGCTCCTCTATCACTGGCAAAGAGATCAGGGGGGCTTTGGGAGCTGGCCCTGACTTTCCCACTCTTTGACATGTGGTACAGGAGCGACAGTAGTTCACCACATCCGTCCTCATTTTGGGCCAATATAAGTGGTGAGATAGCCGGGCCTTGGTTTTGCTGACCCAGAAGTGTCCAGTGAGTGGAATTTCATGGGCGATCCGCAACAACTCATCCCTGAATTGGTAGGGGACGACCAGCTGTCTTTCCCTCACCCACTCCTGTTGGGGTGTACAGGGAACTGTCTCCCGATACAACCTCCATTGGTCCCAGAATACCCTCTCCTTATTCGACTCGGAGGTGGGCTTCTCAGCGAGGCTCCTTAACGTCCCTAGGCTAGCATCTGAGTACAGAGCTGCCTGAAACTCCTGGCTGGAGGAGGCCAGAAGTGAGGTTAAGACCACGTCCTCACTGGGACCCTCTGGGACCGGCTCGGGGTCCATACCTGATTCTGTTATTCCTCTGTCTGAGGAGGGTCCAGAAGGCAGGGCGTTACTTGTGTTCTGGGCACTCTGACTGCGGGTAACAGCAGCTATATACAGTCATGGCCAAAAGTTTTGAGAATGACACCAAAATTATATTTTCACATGATCTGCTGGCCTCTGGTTTTTATTAGTGTTTGTCTGATGTTTATATCACATACAGAAATATAATTGCAATCATATTATGAGTGCCAATAGGTTATATTGACAGTTAGAATGAGTTAATGCAGCAAGTCAATATTTGCAGTGTTGCCCCTTCTTCTTCAAGACCTCTGTAATTCTCCCTGGCATGCTCTCAATGAACTTTTGGACCAAATCCTGACTGATAGCAATCCATTCTTGCATAATCAATGCTTGCATTTTGCCAGAATTTGTTGGTTTTTGTTTGTCCACCCGTCTCTTGATGATTGACCACAAGTTCTCAATGGGATTAAGATCTGGGGAGTTTCCAGGCCATGGACCCAAAATCTCTATGTTTTGTTCCATGAGCCATTTAGTTATCACCTTTGCTTTATGGCAAGGTGCTCCATCATGCTGGAAAAGGCATTTTTGGGCGCCAAACTGCTCTTGGACTGTTGGGAGAAGTTGCTCTTGGAGGACATTCTGGTACCATTCTTTATTCATGGCTGTGTTTTTAGGCAAGACTGTGAGTGAGCCGATTCCCTTGGCTGAGAAGGAACCCCACACATGAATGGTTTCAGGATGCTTTACAGTTGGCATGAGACAAGACTGGTGGTAGCGCTCACCTCTTCTTCTTCGAATAAGCTGTTTTCCAGATGTCCCAAACAATCGAAAAGGGGATTCATCAGAGAAAATGACTTTGCCCCAGTCCTCAGCAGTCCACTCCCTGTACCTTTTGCAGAATATCACTCGGTCCCTGATGTTTTTTCTGGAGAGAAGTGGCTTCTTTGCTGTCCTCCTTGAAACCAGCCCTTGCTCAAAGAGTCTCCGCCTCACAGTGCGTGCAGAAGCACTCTCACCAGCCTGCTGCCATTCCTGAGCAAGCTCGGCACTGCTGGTAGTCCGATCCCGCAGCTGAAACAGTTTTAAGATACGGTCCCGGCGCTTGCTGGTCTTTCTTGGGCGCCCTGGAGCCTTTTTGACAACAATGGAAGCTCTCTCATTGAAGTTCTTGATGATGCGATAGATTGTTGACTGAGGTGCAATCTTTGTAGCTGCGATACTCTTCCCTGTTAGGCCATTTTTGTGCAGTGCAATGATGGCTGCACGTGTTTCTTTAGAGATAACCATGGTTAACTGAAGAGAAACAATGATACCAAGAACCAGCCTCCTTTTAAAGTGTCCAGTGATGTCATTCTTACTTAATCATGACTGATTGATCGCCAGCCCTGTCCTCATCAACACCCACACCTGTGTTAATGGATCAATCACTAAAACGATGTTAGCTGCTCCTTTTAAGGCAGGACTGCAATGATGCTGAAATGTGTTTTGGGGTTAAAGTTCATTTTCTGGGCAAATATTGACTTTGCAAGTACAGTAATTGCTGTTAAGCTGATCACTCTTTGACATTCAGGAGTATATGCAAATTGCCATTGCAAAAAATGAAGCAGTAAACTTTGGAAAAATTACTATTTGTCTCATTCTCAATACTATTGGCCATGACTGTAGGCCGTCTCCCCGGGGAATAACACCGTCCCATCCGCCTGTGCTGCTATGAGTACTACTTCCCCATCCTCCCCCATTACCTCAGGCACAGTGCTACGTATGGGGCAGCTACCATCAGCCAGGTCATGGTCCCCATGCCTCTCCCCATTACCATTAGCACTGACACTTGTTCCTGCTAGGGGATCCTCAGCAATATCACCCCGCAGCGTGAAATGGCTGAGTTCTCCTGTACCTTTCAGTACAACATCATCATCATCATCATCATCATCATCATCATCATTATTATCAGCGGGTAAAGCATTGACATTCACATTATCAGCATTAACCTTACCAACCGTATCAGATCGAGGAGGGGTGTCACGGACACAATAAGCAAACATCCTCCCCAAGTCAGTCCCCAACAAAACATTTGCAGGTAGATTTTCCGATACTCCCACTTCCTTCACCCCACTCCCCGCACCCCAATCAATAAAAACCCGGGCCATGGGCAAGGGGCATCGGACGCCCCCAATCCCGGTGACAGTCAGGGTCTTTCCCGGAATAAGCGCTTCAGCGGACACCAGTTCGGGTCAGATGAGGGTTCGTTTGGCCCCAGTATCCTTGAGGCCTACAGTGACATTGTCCCCCACCCTGACAGACTGCAAGTTTTCACAGGCCCTCCCAACCGGCCCACCCACCAAAAGAACTGATGCATTAGGCCCTGGGGCCTTGGATAGGGGATTCTTCCTCTACTTCTCTGGGCAAGTGGCGCTGAGATGACCAGTCTGGTTGCAGAAATAACACCTACGTGCATCAGATGCAGGCCGGGCATTGGTAACAGGGAAAAGGCCTCTGGAAGGTCGGCTGGCAGGGGCAGGGATGGTGGTTGATGGCTTACCCCCTTTCCAGCTGGCGACGACCGGCTTCCGCACCTCCGGTCTCCGGTTGGCCTCTTAGGTGTCGGCGATCTGCGGTGCTTTATTGGCATCTGGTGGCTCCCGATCCATCACGAACTGCCGTACCTCAGTTGGACTCAGACGCAGGAACTGGTCTTTCACCATCAGATCCTTTAGCTGCTCAAAGGTGGTCGCTGACAGTCCTTGGATCCACTGCTCAAAATTGGTTCTGAGCCCATGCACCACATCGCTGTAACTGTCGTTCGATCCACGTTGGAGGTTCCGAAACTTTTTACGGTACACCTCAGGAGTCAGTTGGAACCTCTGGATTAGGGCCTGCTTAATGGCATCATAGTTCCCATCGAGGCTCGGAGGAAGAGCCACGAACACATCCAGAGCTTTGCCTCGCAGCCCTGCAGTTAAGTACCGCGCCCACTGTTCCTCAGGCAGCTGGTACTGTCTGCAAGTCTTTTCAAAACCTCTCAGAAAGGTGTCGAGGTTGCCGTACTTTTCCATCACAGGAAAATGCTCTGGACGGGGCTTAAACAGGGTCTCATTGTTGGTCTCACTGCTCCGTGAGGTGGAAGCTGGGATCCCGAGTTGGGCCATCTGCAGTTCATGGGCCCTCTGAGCTTGGGCCTCCGCTCGCCACTCGGCACCCTCTTGCTGGGCTCTCTCGGCCTCTCGCTCGGCTCGCTCGGCTCTCTCGGCCTCGGCTCGCTCGGCTCTCTCGGCCCTCTCTGCCTCCGCTCGCCGCTCGGCAGCCTCCTGGTGCTGCTGAAATACTTTCAGCCGTCCTTCATGATCCTCTGCAGGAAGTTGCTGTAGAGCAATCTGAAGATAGGGGTCCATGCTGCCCTGGTCGCTGACGCGGCGTACGTCTACAGGTGGGACCCTTGCAGAAGTACTGTCCATATCTCGGCTGACCCCTGGCCCTGCAGAGGTCTGGAGATGGGCTTGCTCGGACTCCAGTTGCGCCAGTGCAGCAGCCATTTGTTCTTTGTTTTTGCCGAGGGGGTCAATGCCTTGGGTTATACATATTCCAATAAGAGTGTCCTTTTTCTGCTGGCTGTACCAGTGCTCCCCAACTATGACCATGATCACCAAAATAAAGATAGAAAAGAAAAAATGAAGAAGGGTAGGGGTAACTGCTACACATACAGTATTGTCTCAGATTTAATAAACACTGAGTTCGATCTTCAAAACTTTTGTGCACGTTTTTAGTGAGAGGAATGATTGCGCAAACAAGATCCCTAATGTCCTATGATCCCACCGCTTCCACCAATTATCAGGGAAAACACTTGGTCAGACCTTGCAGCCCTCTGGCGCCCCCTTATCCTGCTGGTCAAACACGGTATTGACTGAGGATAAGCACGGGCGCAGCTGCTCTAATTTATGTCGACTATTGTGGCACGTGATGTGACAGGACGTATATATACCACCAGTTCCTTCCAGGAACGTATATATACCTCCGTCCAGCCACCCTCAAACCACAATATCACATAAATACTGGTATACTGCCACCACCGATTGCTTAACAGGTGGATCGGGTAGCCGTTAGGTAACGTGAATTAGCGGGTGAGGAACGTGTTTGCTCAACATAGGGCAAGAAGAATGAAGCTGGTAAATAATAATGATTTACTCCTGAAAGTGGGCAGTGTTTACAAAAGATATACAAGATATTATAAAAGAGACAATTTACATATATGCATTAAACAGTTATTAAAATAAAAGGGATAAGTAATAGCAAAACCTGCGCCACGAGGTGATGATCTCAGATTCTGTGGGAGGGACGGCTCCCCGGAAATTAGATGTGATTCTTCCATGCAGCGACGTGTGCATGCGTCTGACGTCCCTGGCAAGAATGACTTAAAAATGGCCGTTCTGGTTTTTAGTAAGGGGCCAAAAACATTGAGAGACACCCATGTTGTTTACCTCAAACGGGGACTCGGTTTTGTGAACCCACCCAGCTGCAGAAGACATAAAAATCCTTCAGATTTCATATCTTGGTATGGGGGAGTCCCACATGTTTGCCGTCATCACTACTCATGAAGATGGATATCAAATATGATATCTCTATGTCGCTCAGAAGCTCAGAACCTATTTCCCTGGCTTCCGGTGGTCTCCCAGCCACGAAAACCACACCATCACAATTGGAAAAAGGAGAACATCTCAAAAATGTGGTCCCTGTGTTTGTGACCATCATGTGCATTATTAAAATCGACATTAAACGTTTGTACAGATAGACAATAGGATTTTTGGAGGGAATTTCCAGTTTACCAGAAGGCTTGCTCTGGGCTGAGGCTTTATGGCGCTCATAAAAATTCCTGGTTTTGGGGGAAGTACGAGTGAGTACTATGTAGCTTCTTCCAAATGAGCGGGGGGGTGGAGATTTTAGACATCACTCATTTTTTAAACTAGGAAAAAAATACATTTTGCCTGACAGATGGGGGTCAGAGTCCTGCATTCGAGTACGCAGTATCCTCCGTGGCCTGGAAATAGAAAGGACATGTTGGAGAGTTACACTTGTTGGCCAACTTGCCTGTGTGGAGACCCAGGGCATGCTGCAACAAGCTGAATTATTTTAGAAATAAAATGCCTTTCTAATGGAATGAGTATAAAGAGTTAATAAAGCTGTGATCGATCCTCACCCATCCAGTTGTGTGAGTTACATTATTGTATTGTCAAGGAAAGGGGGGCGGTAGGGGGGATGAGCGTCTGGGTTTGGTTGGGGGTTCCCACATTCTGCCTAGGCTAGATGCATTTAAAAATCCTTATTAGATACACAGGCGGTGCAGCTTGCTTCGCAGCTGGGCTACTACGCCCAAAGTATTGCCTAGGCTAGATGCAGTAAAAATTCTACATTGACTAGCAGACACTGAAGCTTTGGAGCAGACCTCTGAGTAAACAGCTCTTCAGACTCAACCATCTGTGTTACCCCAAACAATAGTGTATGTAGTTTCTTACAGTTAAAGGGGGGGGGTGACACAACCCACCTGGAATTGACGATGCCAATGTCACGTAAAACTCAGCAAGGGGACTCCAAAAAGAGTCTCCATTTTTTCCAAAAATTGTGGCACAGACACCACTTAAGTGGCATCAATTGCACCAGAGTTGCTTAAAACGGTTGGTGAGGTGATTTTACCAAATCCTCAAGCTTTTAGTCTCCCCAGGATGACACAGGGGTAGAAAAGTCCTTGCGGATTTGTTCATCTTTATGAACGTGAGTCTGTCTACATTCTTAGTGGACAGCCGCGTGCGCTTATCTGTCAGCACACCACCAGCAGCGCTGAACCCACATTCAGAGAGAACGCTTGTTGCAGGGCATGACAAGATCTCCAAGGTGTGAGTGGCGAGCTCCGAACATTTTTCCAGATTGGAATCCCAAAATGAGCAAGGGTCCAGTGACACAGTCATGGCTTCGATGTTCACTTGGAGATACTCCTGTACCATCCTCTCTAGGCGTTGACTATGTGTCAGACTTCTTGTCTCCTGTGGCCTTGCAAAGGATGGTCTAAAAAAGTGGTGAAACGATTCCACAAAATTGCTGTTACCAGCAGATACTGTGTTACTGTTACGGTTTGAGTGACGAAGACTCGACAGTCCAATGGTTTGCAAGTTAGAACTGTAAGATTCACTACGTGCACCACTGGTGTTTTGTGGAAAAGCACATGTAAGATTCTGCAACAGCCTCTGCTGATACTCCTGCATGCATGAATCCCTTTCTATGGCAGGAATTATTTTGGCAAATTTACTTTTGTACCGGGGATCTAAGAGTGTGGCAATCCAGTAGTCGGGATTACTTCGAATTCTGACAATCCAAGGGTCATGTTGCAGGTAGTGCAGCAAGAAGGCATTCATGTGTCTTGCGCATACAGGAGGACCAAGTCCTTGTTGTGTTTGTTGCGAGGTAAGAATCATGCTTCCTTCCTCTGCCCTCTTCCCCGAACCTCACACAACAGAAATGTGATCAAGGTCTCCCTCATCTGATGAGTCTTACATGCCCATCGCCAGTTCGTCCTCCACTTCTTCCTCGGCTCCTGCACCTTCCTGAACAGTTTGGCTGCTACCATGCGCCCTGGTTAATCCCTCCCTCTCATGCCTGCCACCTTGGTGCTGCCGACCGTCTGGACCTTGGAGATGTTATCCCTTCCGCATACGACTCCTACTCTACTTCCTCCACCTTCTCTTGTCCCACCACCTGACTCTGAATTCTGTTTAAAGTGTGCTCCAGCATGTAAATCATCGGAATAGTCATGCTGATAATGGCATCGTCAGCACTAAACATCTTCGTCGCCATTTCAAAACTGTGCAGAAAGGTGTGTGGCGCCCCTGAGGGTTCAGTCACCACAGAGGTACTGCATCTCACCCAGAGGTGTGGTATCTCACCCTCAGGTAAGGAAGGAGTATGTCTCGGGACCCTAACACCTGCATCCAACACATACCCGCAGTGGGGGTAGGGAGAGATTGCTCCTAAGGGAGAGCACAGTCCCAGGTCCCTAGCTGGTGGGAGGGTCCTATGTAGTGGGTGTGGGTGGAGAAAGCAGCTTAGGGGAGCACATGACAGGGAGAGTATAAATATGAAGCCATCTTAGAAAGAGCAAGCCAGTCAGAGGAGGAGAAGTGACAGGAGAAGAGGCTCTGCATGAGCTCTGCTCCGGAGGTGGGCCTAGCCTGGGAGGCCCAGGACTGAAGGAGAGAAGAGAGGAGTGGGAGCAGGAAGGCTCCAGGAACCGAAGGGACCCTATGGGTACGGGCCGTGCAGAAGGCCACCCGTATGCCCGCTGCTACCAGGAGGTAGAGGGGTCAGGCCAGATAAGGGGAACCGGTCCCTCAACTAGCGGAGAAACAGCAAGGCTCAACTAGAAACCGGAGGCTGCAGCATTTCTTATACTGCAGGCCAAAGTCCACACCAGTCTCACTAAGAAGGTAGCCACATAGGACCCAGGGGACGGAACACACGTCGCCCGCCAAGGCTCGAGGATACCAGATCGAAGTGTCACTGGGTGTGAGGTGCAGGGAGAAGGCCAGAGAAAGGACACACAGAAGGGGGTCCTGCTAAGTACTCCGGAGCTATCTGGGCGTGGACTGAGCCCCTCACTGAGTATGCACAGCACGACGGGGGAGATTGCTCTGGTACCTGTAATCTGGACTGCAACAACTGTGAGTAAAGATCTTGGGACTGCATCACACGGACTCTGTGTTCATTACTGACTCCTTGCACTACAACCACCATCATCCACCCACACTGCCCTGAAGCTACACTCTTCCTGTGGGGAGTAATAATACCATTGCTGCAAAACCATCGGCTTCAGAGGACTGTTCCACAGTGGCGGCCCTTTGGCCGCACTCCACAGGTGGCATAGTCGAGTCGGACATTATAAAACCCATATATACAAATTACACTTGGATTGACCGCCCTGGGTCACGGACCGGGTCACCGCCACAGTGAGTACAACCCCCAGCATCTACCGGCTCGGCTCCGGGTACCCCACGGCCCAGGGGGCCCGTCAACTTCATAGGTCCCTGATCTGAGGCCACTCCTGCAGAGTGATTTGCCCCACCTCTGGATCTCATTGTCCCAGGCTATACGTCAGAATGTATAGCACCAGGGCTTGTCGGTGCTGCCACAGTCGCTGCAACATGTGCTGAGTTGAATTCCACCATGTCGGCACATCGCATTTCAGCCAGTGAACAGGCAGGCCCAACGACTTCTGTAGAGATGTAAGTCATTGAGCTGCGGGATGCGAACGGCGGAAGTGAGCACAAAGCGACCGTGCCCTCTGCAGAAGGCCATCTAGTCAGGGATAGTGGGATAAAAATTGCTGGACAACCAGGTTCAACACGTGAGCCAAACAAGGCACGTGTGTGACATTGCCCCGGCGAAGGGCCACACCCAGGTTTGCAGCATTGTCGCACACGGCCTTCCCTGGTTGCAGGCCCAGTGGAGACAACTATTCATGAAACTGGGTCTCCAGAGCTGACCACAACTCCTCAGCTGTGTGACTCACATTTCCCAGACATTTCAAAGTAAAACACCGCCTGATGCCGTTGAGCCCTGCTTCCAGCATAGTAAGGAGGTGAGCAGGATTCCTTCTGCGCAGTTAGAAAGCGGGTGGCATTACCAGACAGGCTTTGGGTGCAGGTGGAGGACCGACAGGAGGTTGAGGAGGCAGATGCAGTGGAGGAACTTCTAGATAAAGAGGATTGACATACAACTCGTGGGGATGGCAAGGCTTGGACAGCAGCCCCTTGTCCTGCTGTCACCATAGTTACCCAGTGCCCAGTCAGCGACATGTAACGCCCCTGTCCATGTGTACTCATCCAAGTGTCTGTGGTGAAATGCACCCTGTCACACACAGAATTTCTCAAAGAAGCGGTGATATTGTGTGCGACAAGCTGGTGTAGTGCAGGCACACCTTTCTTTGAGAAGTAGTGCCGACAGGGCATCTGGTACTGGGGTACTGCGACGGACATAAGGTCTTGAAAATCTTCTGTGTCCACCAGGCGGAAAGGCAGCATTTCTGTAGCCAACAGCTTGCAGATGGTGAAATTCAACCTCTTAGCTTTCTCATGGCTAGGAGGAAATGGTCTTTTACTTGTCCACATCTGAGGGACCGAGGGCTTGCTGTTGTGCTTAGACAGGGTTGAGTAAGGTGTCCCCGGCAAACTGCCGGTCTGTGAGGAAGATGCAGGCGGAAAAGTTAGGTTGCCTTGATCCAAAGGTGGTGCTCTCGATGTCGGAGAGCGCTCAACACCAGCTGGTGTTTCCACTTCCAAATGAAATGATGACCTGCCAATCACACTGGCTGTTGCGGGTAAAGAGGTGGCAGGTCTGCGTCCAAAAACATCTGTGACTGCTGTCCCCCCAGTCACAGAGGATGAAGAGGCCGCGGATGCTCAAGATGGGGCAGACGGTGGTTGGCCCGGCCCGCTAGGCCGCATTGTAGCACAGTGAGCTTCCCACTCCAACGTATGCTTCATATCCATGTGACGGTTCATGCATGAAGTACTCAAACTATGGATTTTTTGGCCTCTACTTAGCTTTTGGTGACAAATATTACAGATAACACGAGTTGGGTCATCCTTATCGATCTGAAAAAATGCCCAGGCTATGAAAGGCAAAGAGCCCATGCGACCTGAAGAGCCACTACGACTTGTGGTCAGAGGCAGAGTTGTGGCTGAGGATGCAGTTGTTGACGTGCATCCAGTACTCCGTCTCTGTCCAGGAAGGCGCAACCTAACCTCGTCGTCAATAGCATCTGTGACGCCCAGCTGCGCTTGGTATCACAGATCCTAGAAGAGTACATTGATGGAATCCTCCACAAGAGGCCCCCATAAACATTCACACATCTCCACCTTCCACCTTAGACCAGCAGAGGGAGCCCGTTAGGGATATAAATAGGGAAGGTGGAGCAGTTCAGTTCCTCTGAAGAGTTCCTGCAGTAGAGAAGCCTAAGAGAGGTCAGTCTGCAGTGGAGCTCAGTCTAGTCTAGAGAACTCAGTTAATAGTTCAGCAGTGCAGCACGAGGCTCCTGCTAGCTAGATTCAGGGAGCCCAGTTAGAGCTTAAGGTGTGCCGGCGCCATAAGATCGGTGAAGCGCGGCAAGCTGCCGTTAGTGTGTATAGCCTAGTGAGGACCCGAGTAGGCCGAAGACGAGTGGAGAGTTAGTACATAGGGGGCAGAGGAGCTTAACCATCTCACCCCGAAGCATTTACCAGACACCGGATCCGAGCTTACCGGGATCTCTATGACCCAGTAATGCATAACTGGAATCCCTGGAGAACTACAAGTCCCAGGTGCTGATACGTAACAGAGCCAGGAGACGCTTAGGCCCCGCATACTGGGAGCGTGAACTCCAAGACAAGGCCCTACCACAAGTTCAGCCAGCGCAGGACAGAGACAAAGTTAGGCCTAGCTCCAGGCAGGTCAGAAACTTACTACGCAGAGGCAAGAAACAGGAGGCCCTACACCCGCTCATTGGGGAGGATCCTGATATGCACCCTTCACCATACAGTGCTCCGGGATGTCCCTGAATTTCCACCAGTAAAAGGTACGGAAGTGACTACCGTGTCCGTTCCCGTTCTTGCTCTGACCCAGCTGGGTCTCGCCTGTCCTGCATTCCCCCTGCATACGCTTTTCTGAGGCCTAGCTCCACCTGTGGGGAGCTATACCATCGAGCTACCTTATCACCGGCCTCAGTGGACTGCTGCAGCGCTGGTGCTTCTCACCAGATACCACAGGTGGCGTCATGAACTCTTATAAAATTAACAATTATCCACCCTTTTAAAGAGTGACCCCAGGGTACGAGCCTGGGAGCTGACCACCGCGACATCCCCAAGGCCAGGCAAAGGCCTTGGTACCGAGTCATCCCCATCCCCTGGACTAGTCACAACCTCCTCCACCTCCTCTGCTGACCTCATCGACTGGCTGACTGTGGGTTGACAGTAAGTGGGATCTCCAACCTCGTCATCATCACCCTGTGTGTTCTCACACCCGTCATCCTCAGAGCCAACCTCTTCCTGCCCTGACCGAAAAGTCAAGTTGTCGCTCCAATCAGGTATTTGAGTCTCATCATCGTCTTCATCATTGTCTCCACCAACAGGAGTTACAGTTTGGGAACTAGGGTCTACATTATGCTCAGAACGTTCTTCATCTGGTCCTGGATCCGACTCATAAAGATTCTGGGCATCAGTGCAGATCATTTCCTCGTCTGGATTAACAGAAGCTCTGGAGCAGACCTCCGTTTCCCAGGCTATAGTATGAGTAAACAGCTGTGCAGACTCAACCATCTCTGTTACCCCATACTCAGATGGGCAGCTGGAGACTTGGGAGCTGTGAGGAAGCAAGTGCGATTGGGGTGACACCTCTGAGGACTGGAGTATTTGTTATGTTGAAGTTGAGGTGGAGGAGAGCCCACTTAAAGGAGCACTTGATATCCGTTGAAGCACCTGCTGTTTTTGTGCCTCATCTGGAATTTGTAGCGATGGGTGTGTCCGTAAGAAAGGAATCGTGTCACATTGTCCACGAAAAGAAGTAGACATCTTAGTTTGGCTGGAAGATGGTCTTTCTTCTGCAGATGTTACTCCTCCCCCACCGCGGGGGGGCTCGACCCACCAGCGGACAGGCACCAGTTTTTCTAGAGGGGGGCTGGCCGTCAGGGTCCACCGCGGCTCTTGCACAAACCCAGTGACACGGAGGTCGCACGGGCAGGAACAGACTGGCCGTGTCGGCTTCGCACTCCAGCGTAGTCCCTCTGCCCGCTCGCACCCATAACCTCAAAGGGATGCGCAAGCGGCTTTTCTTCCCAGGGCTGTTCCCCGCCCATCAGGATCGTGGGTGAGCTCAGGTCGGCCTTCCACTGTACTCCCTTACCTCCCTCGCCCTCTTTCCTTCTTCTGCTCTCCATCTAACCCCTCGGCTCTGTGGTGTCCGCTCTCCCTCCAGCTCTCTCCTACTCACAGGTGGACTACCGCATGTATTCACACTGTGGCAAATCTTTTGGGCCCAGGCATAAGAAGTTGTCGAGGTAATGGATAATATGTGCCCCCTTAGAAATGTCCACTACAACCCATTCGAGGAAGCAACTAAACGCCTCAAATAGTGACCAGGATCTGGACCACCCCATGGGCAAACAGCGATCTATATAGTATGCTCCTTCCCAGAAGCAGCCCAATAGGTGGACACTATTCGGAGGCACAGTTAGTAAGTAGTGTTGAGCATTCCGATTCTGAAATATCGGGTATTGGCCGATATTCGCAGTATCGGAATTCCGATACTTAATTCCGATACTTTTACAATATCATATACCGGAATCGGAAGTTCCCTTAATGCAATGAGCCAGTTTCATTTTATTCAGCCAATGAGTATCCTAAGAAGTGTGGGCACATCCTGTTAGGCATGTAGGCATCTTAACTAATGGCATGGCTGTGATTGGCTGCTGAAATGATGTCATGATGCACTATAAAAGCCGCCGCCGCCATTTTCAGCTCACTCTGCTGTGAATTCAGTTAGGGATAGGACGCTGTTGTTCTGAGGGACAGTTTTAGCTACCTATTTGGTTTATTCTGCTTTACCCAAGCTACTTTATAAATCGCTGTGCCTTGCAGCGCTAGTGCACAGTTCTCTGTGCTGTTCACCGCTGTCTGCAAGGTCTCTGTGTGTGAGTGCAGCTCACCCTGTAGTGTGTGCTTCAACCACGTCTGGTTGTAGTGCACTCAGTGTGTGTCCCTGCCTCATACATTGTCCTTTTTTGCCAATTCATAATTTTTCCTTCTTCCAAAATCCAAAGCGGGCGCTCCCAAGACTTGCAGTTCCTGGTCCTTTTTTGACACAGTTGCAGATGACATTTGCTTTGTCAAATGCAAGCTGTGTAATCAGAAGGAGAAAAGAGGGAAAAGTGTCAGCAACCTCAATACCACAAATATGTGGAAACATGTGCGGACCAAGCACGTGGTGGAGTTACAAAAACACACTGAAGACCTAGGCCAACCTACAGCACCACCTACCACCTCTTCAGCTCGTGTTGTAGCCTCTTCCTCCAGCTCACACACAGCTGGTTCGGCTTCCTCACAGGATCGCCATGGAAGAATCTCTGGCACTGTTGTACAGAGACACAGCACCACTTTCCCTGTCATCCTCACACTCCCAGGCCAGTCTACAGCCATCGTTAGCACAGGCATGGGAGAAAAGGCGCCCATACTCGGCAAACCACCCCCGAGCACAGGCTCTGAATGCTGGCATTGCTAAACTACTGGCCCTTGAAATGCTATCATTCAGGCTGGTGGAGACTGACACATTCCGTAACTTTATGGCATTGGCAGTCCCACAATACAACGTGCCCAGCCACTTTTATTTCAGCATGCAAGCCGTCCCTGCCCTGCAACAGTATGTGGAGGGAAAAATTAAACATGCGCTACAAAATGCCGACAGTAGCAAGGTCCACCTGACCACCGATGCGTGGACCAGTAAGCATGGACAGGGACGATATCTTTCCCTCACTGCCCATTGGGTAAATGTTGTGGAGCCGGGTACAGATCTTGAGAGTGGCGCTGTACGTGTTCTGCCAGCTCCAAGGATTGCAGGAATCCAGTCTGTACACATTGACTCCTTCTCATACTCCAGTTCCTCTGAATCAGCGCTGCAGGAGCCGTCACGGTCTACCTCCACATCGACCCGTGAACGGTTACCTGTTATGATGACCGATATGTGCACAGCCGTGGCCAAACGTCAACAGGCCGTATTAAAATTAATTTCTTTGGGGAATCGAAGCCACACAGCACAGGAGCTCTTGAATGCCATCAAGCAGCAGAGCGATGTGTGGTTTGTGCCAGCGAATCTCCAGCCAGGCATGGTAGTGTGTGGCAATGGCCGAAATCTGGTGGCAGCTCTGGGCCTAGGCAACCTCACTCACATCCCATGTCTGGCACATGTGCTCAACTTGGTCGTGCAGAGTTTTTTGAGGGACTATCCGGATCTTGATGCACTGCTTCACAAGGTCCGCATAGAGTGCGCTCACTTGCGGCGTTCCAGCAACGCAAGATCGCGCATTGCAGCTCTGCAGCGCCGATTGCGCCTTCCGGAACATCGCATCATATGTGACCTACCCACCAGGTGGAATTCAACGTTACATATGTTGGAGAGGTTGTGTGAGCAGCAGGCAGCAGTAATGGAGTACCAGCTGCAGAAGGCGCAAACAAGTCGCAGTGCGCGCCGTTCACACTTCACCACCACTGAGTGGGCCTCTATGAAGGACATTTGCCACGTTTTGCGTGCCTTCGATTATTCTACGCGGATGGCGAGTGCAGATGATGCACTAGTCAGCATGACTATCCCCCTTATCTGCCTGCTTGAAAAAACACTGCAAGCACTAAGGGAGGAGGTTGTGGAAGAGGTGGAGGATGAGGAGTCACAAATGCCATCTGCTTCTCTACAGTGTGCGCAACGTGATTCCTCACAAAGGCCTAGGCAGGGGAAACTTTGTGAGGAGGATGAGGAGGAGTCAATGGAGGAGGAAGACATCTGTCCAGAGGAGGGAGGTACACAATGCTCTAGTAGTCAGTATCTAGAGCGAGGGGGGGTGATGCAGAGCAGGCAGAGATCACGCCCCAAGCAGGGGACAGCGTTTCTTGGCCAGTTTGCAGTCTGCAGCACATGATTGATTTCATGCTGCAGTGCCTGAGAAACGACCGCCGCTTTGCCCACATTCTCAACACGGCTGATTATTGGGTGTCCACCCTCCTAGATCCTCGCTACCGGGACAACTTACAAAGCCTCATAACACCGTTGAACCGGGAGCGTAAAATGCGGGAGTACCCAGACGCACTGGTGCATTCCATCATGTTCTCCATTCCAACCGAGAGCAGTGCTGCTAGTGCTTTACAAAGCAGCTCAGTGTGTCGAGGTAGTGGAGGAAGCTCTGCACAAAGAGGGAGCAGAAGCAGTGCCTCAGCACAAGGCAAAACCAGTATGGCCCAAATGTTGCAAAGTTTTGTGTCCCCGCCACCACAAATGTCTACACCATCACAGACGGCTCCAGTCAGCAGGAGGCAATGCTTCCGTCAGATGGTGACAGACTACATGTCTTGCCCTCTCAGTGTACTCCCAGACGGCTCTTCTCCCTTCAAGTTTTGGGTCTGTAAGCTGGATACATGGCCAGAGCTTAGCCAGTATGCATTGGAGGTGCTAGCTTGCCCTGCTGCTAGTGTATTATCGGAACACGTCTTTAGTGCCGCAGGTGGTGTACTAACAGAACGTCGCATAAGACTATCCTCCGATAACGTTGACCGGCTTACTTTTCTCAAAATGAACAAGGCCTGGATCTTGCATGAATTTGCCAGTCCTCTTCCAGCATAAATAATTGGTTGGCAACAGTATCCAGGTCTCCTGTTGTGTTCATGTTTCTACCACCTGAACTGTAATCCCTGAGCTCCAACACCGCCAGTTGGCGCTCGGAAGTGCTGTCTGCACAGTCAACACTTGCTGCCGTGTTATTGGGGTTCAGTAACGTCAGCTGTTCCCCAGCTGTGTGTCCGGCAAATTCTCCTGCTTTGTCCACATCCACTGTACTACTGATTTAAAACTTGCTCCAATTACACCTCTGGCTCCTCTGTTTTTAGTATTTACCCTGGGCTCCAATACCGCTAGTTGCTGTTCAGAAGTGCCGTTTGCACAGTCAACGCTTGCTCCTGTGTTATTGGGGTTCAGTAACGTCAGCTGATCCCCAGCTGTGTGTCTTGCAAATTTTCCTGCTTTGTCCACATCCACTGTACTACTGATTTAAAACTTGCTCCAATTACACCTCTGGCTCCTCTGTTTATAGTATTTACCCTGAGCTCCAATGCCGCTAGTTGCTGCTCAGAAGTGCCGTCTGCACAGTCAACGCTTGCTCCAGTGTTATTGGGGTTCGGTAACGTCAGCTGATCCTCAGCTGTGTGTCCGGCAAATTCTCCTGCTTTGTCCACATCCACTGTACTACTGATTTAAAACTTGCTCCAATTACACCTCTGGCTCCTCTGTTTTTAGTATTTACCCTGGGCTCCAATACCGCTAGTTGCTGCTCAGAAGTGCCGACTGCACAGTCAACACTTGCTCCAGTGTTATTGGTGTTCAGTAACGTCAGCTGATCCCCAGCTGTGTGTACGGCAAATTCTCCTGCTTTATCCACATCCACTGTACTACTGATTTAAAACTTGCTCCAATTACACCTCTGGCTCCTCTATTTTTAGTATTTACCCTGGGCTCCAATACCCCTAGTTGCTGCTCAGAAGTGCCATCTGCACAGTCAACGCTTGCTCCAGTGTTATTGGGGTTCAGTAACGTCAGCTGGTCCCCAGCTGTGTGTCCGGCAAATTCTCCTGCTTTGTCCACATCCACTGTACTACTGATTTAAAACTTGCTCCAATTACACCTCTGGCTCCTCTGTTTTTAGTATTTACCCTGGGCTCCAATACCGCTAGTTGCTGCTCAGAAGTGTCGTCTGCACAGTCAATGCTTTCTCCAGTGTTATTGGGGTTCAGTAACGTCAGCTGATCCCCAGCTGTGTGTCCGGCAAATTCTCCTGCTTTGTCCACAACCACTATACTACTGATTTAAAACTTGCTCCAATTACACCTCTGGCTCCTCTGTTTTTAGTATTTACCCTGGGCTCCAATACCGCTAGTTGCTGCTCAGAAGTGTCGTCTGCACAGTCAATGCTTTCTCCAGTGTTATTGGGGTTCAGTAACGTCAGCTGATCCCCAGCTGTGTGTCCGGCAAATTCTCCTGCTTTGTCCACAACCACTATACTACTGATTTAAAACTTGCTCCAATTACACCTCTGGCTCCTCTGTTTTTAGTATTTACCCTGGGCTCCAATACCGCTAGTTGCTGCTCAGAAGTGCCGTCTGCACAGTCAACGCTTGCTCCAGTGTTATTGGGGTTCATTAACGTCAGCTGATCCCCAGCTGTGTGTCGGGCAAATTCTCCTGCTCTGTCCACATTCACACTACTACAGATTTTAAAGTTGCTCCAATTACTCCTCTGGCTCCACTCTGTTTTTAGTATTTACCCTGGGTTTCAGCACCGCCAGCTGTTTCCCAGCAGTGTCTTTGGCATGGGTACTCCCTCCTGCCCAGCCTGGTTCCAGCACGTCAGCTGTTTCCGGGTAGTATCAACGTCACTTTGCCTCCAATGCGTTGTCCTGTCATGTTGCGGTCGGGTTAGCCAACTCTATGGTGCCTGCAGTTTAGGTGACTCCTATGTGGGCTGCGGGATCTGGCAATGAAGGCTGGTTCCATAGTGCCAATAAGACAAGCACCCCCTGTAGGACTGTGGGTTTCGGTAACTGCGGCCGGCTTGCGGCCTTGCAACTTTTTTTTACATGGGTACCTTCTGCTACCCATCCGGGTTCCAGTACCGTCACCTGGTTCACGGCAGTGCCTTTGGCTTAGGTGCCTCTTTCTCGGTATCCAAGTTCCACCAATGTCTGCTGGTCCTTGGTAGTGCTTTCAGGCACAGGTACCTCCTGCTTAGTAACCAAGTTCCAGTCCCGTCAGCTGGTCCTCAGTAGTTCCATTGGCTCTTCTACCTTCTGCTACCCATCCGGGTTCCAGTACCGTCAGCTGGTTCTCGGCAGTGTCGTTAGCACGGGTATTCCCTCCTGCTCAGCCTGGTTCCAGCACGCCAGCTGTTTCCGGGTAATGTCAACGTCACTTTGTCTCCAATGCGTTGTCCTGTCGTGTTGCGATCGGTTTAGCCGACTCTATGGTGCATGCAGTTTAGGTGACTCCTATGTGGGCTGTGGGATCTGGCAATGAAGGCTGGTTTCATAGTGCCAGTAAGACAAGCAGCCCATGTAGGACTGTGGGTTTCGGTAACTGCAGCCAGCTCGCGGCCTTGCAACTTTTTTTTACATGGGTACCTTCTACTACCCATCCGGGTTCCAGTACCGTCAGCTGGTTCTCGGCAGTGCCTTTGGCTTAGGTGCCTCCTTCTCGGTATCCAAGTTCCACCAACGTCTGCTGGTCCTTGGTAGTGCTTTCTGGCACAGGTACCTCCTGCTTAGTAACCGAGTTCCAGTACCATCAGCTGGTCCTCGGTAGTTCCATTGGCTCTTGTACCTTCTGCTACCCATCCGGGTTCCAGTACCGTCAGCTGGTCCTTGGTAATTCCATTTGCTCTTGTACCTTCTGCTACCCATCCGGGTTCCAGTACCGTCAGCTGGTTCTTGGCAGTGCCTTTGTCTTAGGTGCCTCCTTCTCGGTATCCAAGTTCCACCAACGTCTGCTGGTCCTTGGTAGTGCTTTCTGGCACAGGTACCTCCTGCTTAGTAACAGAGTTCCAGTACCGTCAGCTGGTCCTCGGTGGTTCCATTGGCTCTTGCACCTTCTGCTACCCATCCGGGTTCCAGTACCGTCAGCTGGTCCTCGGTAATTCCATTTGTTCTTGTACCTTCTGCTACCCATCCGGGTTCCAGTACCGTCAGCTGGTTCTCGGCAGTGCCTTTGGCTTAGGTGTCTCCTTCTCGGTATCCAAGTTCCACCAACGTCTGCTGGTCCTTGGTAGTGCTTTCTGGCACAGGTACCTCCTGCTTAGTAACCAAATTCCAGTACCGTCAGCTGGTCCTCGGTAGTTCCCTTGGCTCTTGTACCTTCTGCTACCCATCCGGGTTCCAGTACCGTCAGCTGGTCCTCGATAATTCCATTTGCTCTTGTACTTTCTGCTACCCATCCGGGTTCCAGTACCGTCAGCTGGTTCTCGGCAGTGTCTTTGGCATGGGTACTCCCTCCTGCCCAGCCTGGTTCCAGCACGCCAGCTGTTTCCGGGTGGTGTCAACGTCACTTTGCCTCCAATGCGTTGTCCTGTCATGTTGCGGTCGGGTTAGCCGACTCTATGGTGCCTGCAGTTTAGGTGACTTCTATGTGGGCTGCGGGAACTGGCAATGAAGGCTGGTTCCATAGTGCCAAAAAGACAAGCACCCCCTGTAGGACTGTGGGTTTCGGTAACTGCGGCCGGCTCGCGGCCTTGCAACTTTTTTTTACATAGGTACCTTCTGCTACCCATCCGGGTTCCAGTACCGTCAGCTGGTCCTCGGTAATTCCATTTGCTCTTGTACCTTCTTTTACTCATCCGGGTTCCAGTACAGTCAGCTGGTTCTCGGCAGTGCCTTTGGCTTAGGTGCCTCCTTCTCGGTATCCAAGTTCCACCAACGTCTGCTGGTCCTTGGTAGTGATTTCTGGCACAGGTACCTCCTGCTTAGTAACCGAGTTCGAGTACCGTCAGCTGGTCCTTGGTTATTCCATTTGCTCTTTTACCTTCTGCTACCCATCTGGTTTCCAGTACCGTCAGCTGGTTCTCGGCAGTGCCTTTGGCTTAGGTGCCTCCTTCTCAGTATGCAAGTTCCACCAACGTCTGCTGGTCCTTGGTAGTGCTTTCTGGCACAGGTACCTCCTGCTTAGTAACCGAGTTCCAGTACCGTCAGCTGGTCCTCAGTAGTTTCATTGGCTCTTGTACCTTCTGCTACCCATCCGGGTTCCTGTACCGTCAGCTGGTTCTCGGCAGTGCATTTGGATTAGGTGCCTCCTTCTCGGTATCCAAGTTCCACCAACGTCTGCTGGTCCTTGGTAGTGCTTTTTGGCACAGGTACCTCCTGCTTAGTAGCCGAGTTCCAGTACCATCAGCTGGTCCTCGGTAGTTCCATTGGCTCTTGTACGTTCTGCTACTCATCCGGGTTCCAGTACCGTCAGCTGGTCCTCGGTAATTCCATTTGCTCTTGTACCTTCTGCTACCCATCGGGGTTCCAGTACCGTCAGCTGGTTCTCGGCAGTGCCTTTGGCTTAGGTGCCTCCTTCTCGGTATCCAAGTTCCACCAACGTCTGCTGGTCCTTGGTAGTGCTTTCTGGCACAGGTACCTCCTGCTTAATATCCAAGTTCCAGTACCGTCAGCTGGTCCTCGGCAGTTCCATTGGCTCTTGTACCTTCTGCTACCCATCCGGATTCCAGTACCGTCAGCTTGTTCTTGGCAGTGTCTTTGGCACGGGTACTCCCTCCTGCCCAGCCTGGTTCCAGCACGCCAGCTGTTTCTGGGTAGTGTCAACGTCACTTTGCCTCCAATGCATTGTCCTGTCGTGTTGCGGTCGGGTTAGCCGACTCTATGGTGCCTGCAGTTTAGGTGACTACTATGTGGTCTGCGGGATCTGGCAATGAAGGCTGGTTCCATAGTGCCAATAAGACAAGCACCCCCTGTAGGACTATGGTTTTCGGTAACTGCGACCGGCTCGCTTCCTTGCAACTTTTTTTTACATAGGTACTTTCTGCTACCCATCCGGGTTCCAGTACCGTCAGCTGGTCCTCGTTAATTCAATTTGCTCTTGTACCTTCTGCTACCCATCCGGGTTCCAGTACCGTCAGCTGGTTCTCGGCAGTTCCTCAGCCTTCTTGTACCTTCTGCTACATTTCCAAGTTCAAGCTTTTTGAAATGGTTCTTGGATCTCCCTGACGAGGACCCTGAAGACGAGGACCCTGAAGACCACCCCGAAGAAGACGATGACCCCGAAGATGAGGACCCTGAAGATGAGGACCCTGAAGACCAAACCGAAGAAGACGAGGACCCCGAAGACGACGACCCTGAAGATGAGGACCCTGAAGACCACCCCGAAGAAGACGAGGACCCTGAAGACGACGACCCTGAACACGAGGACCCTGAAGACCAGCCCGAAGAAGACGAGGACACCGAAGACGAGGACCCTGAAGACGAGGACCCCGAAGATGAGGACCCCGAGGACGATGACCCTGAAGACGACAACCCTGAAGACCACCCCGAAGAAGACCAAGAAGATGACCCTGAAGAAGTTGACCAAGAGGACAAAGAAGAAGAAGACAACCACCAAGATACAGAAGAACAAGAGACAGAAAACCAAGAAGCAGAAGTACAAGAAGCTGCAGAACAAAAAGAGGAAGAACATTAAGCATAAGACTAAAAATCAGAGCAAAAGATAATATCTAAATTATAAGCAGAAGATGACTAAGCAGTGTATGGGGGTGAGTCCGTTCCTCCTCATGGTGCCCCTGGAAAATATCTGCTGCTGCAGTCCAAACTGAACGCGGACAAATCCTGTTGTAAATCTTTTGTGACGGGCAGAACGAAAGGTGTAGTGTTCAAACTTTTATAGATAACAACTACAGGAATGCCTGTCACAAATAAGAATATGATGAAGAAGAAGAATATGAAGAAGATGAAGAAGTAGAATATGAAGACGAATAATAGTTGAATAAGAAGAATATGTAGAATGTAAAAAAAAAGAATAATACGAAGAAGGTGAAGAAGAAGAAGATGAAGAGGGGAAGAAGAAGTTGATGAAAAAGATGCTGATGCTGAGGATGATGAAGGAGAAAGTGTGGGAGAAGTAAAAAAGAAGGTGAAGAGCATGGAAGTAGTGAAACATAAATATCTGACAAAATATAAAAAAACTTTACATAGTCAATATTTCCGTAACTCAGAACATCTTAAAAAAAATATTAATTCCTGCTATTCCATTTGATTGGGCTAAACCTCTATGCCTTTATTATCTCCCCCACCTCCCCCAATACATTCTACATTATTCTTAGTTGTTTTCCTTCATGTAGAATTAACCTACAAGGAAAGAAAGGGTTTATTTTTATTCCGATATTTCTGTCCCATTGACTTGCATTGGTTTCCGGCATCGGAATCGGCGATATCCGATACTTTTTGGGTATCGGTCCGATCCAATCCGATCCGATATTTCCCAATATCGGAAGGTATCGCTCAACACTAGTAGTAAGTAACCGAAACGCCACATCAATGTTTGTTTTGGCCATTAGGGTGACCCTTCCCAACTTCTTGATCCGCCTGATTGCCTTGTCAAAGGATGTACAGTATATACTACTGTACTTGGTTCCGCGTCGATGTTGTCGTTTACGGACCTGCCCCTCGGATATGACAAATGGAGGATAAGTCCGAATGTATTGGGTTCCGTTTTTGGCACAACTCACAACGGGGATACCACTACGTCTTGTAAGGAAAGTGTTCTGAATGGAAGCGCCATTCTACCTAAAGATATTTCTTTTTTTAATTTTCTTGTCACGACGTCTGGGTGTTGGTAGGCTGATTTTAGATTTTTACACCAGCCTTTCTTGATTTTAGAAGGGAATGACATGCCTATATCTGTGTCTCCCCCTCCTTTTACTCCTCCACCTCTTTTCTTTTCGCATGACTATATGTACTTGTCACTTTTCCATGTGTTAGTTGTGTCTTCTGAGCAGTTTGTCAGCTTTTGGACACCTTTGAAGTGTTTTCTATGTGTTTTCTATGTGTTTCTATGTGTTTTTGTTTGCCTGCCATTGGTTTTAACGGTGTTCGAAGGTGTTCGACGAACAGTTCGACGAACAGTTCGGCGAACATATGGGTGTTCGACGAACCGAACCGAACTCGAACACTACGGGGGTGGCTCAACACTACTCTCGAGCCAGTGGGTATCGGCTGGGGGCAAGTTGGTGTTAATTGTTGGTTTATGTTAATCACCAGATCATTGTGTGTTAATTAATTACTTATCTATGTCATTTTGTTAAATAAAGGCTGCTGTGGCCTGTTTTTCCCAAAGTATATGGTGTTTTGGTCTTATTTTAGTTAAGTTAAGGAATTTCACGGGAAGAGGGTATTAATATCGGATGGTTTGGTTAAACGGACTATCGACAATACCAGTGTCAAGGACAGGCCGGAGTACAGCCGCCCCCTCCCCCGCAGGCTTGAACGCAGGCCAGCATGATGATGGGTTGGAGGGAGTGGCTAAGACTATTAACATTGGGATGGGTTAACAGAGGGGTTTTAAGGGCCAGGGAGGGGAGGGGCGTCACATTTCCCCGCTCACAAGGGTGGTGAGTTGCCCCGCCCGCCCGCCCTTGGTTCGTATTTGGTTAAGGGGTTTTAGTTTGGTTGGGTCACTGTGGCTCTTGGCAGTTGGGGGTCCTTGAAGTTGGTTTTAAATTGGTATAGAGGGTCCATTTGGGTATGGATTCCTTAATTGGAAAATGTTGATTGCTGATCTGGTTTTGGGGATCTCACGGCAGGCAATGTTGGAGCCCGGGATGTGGAAGTAATTATTGGAACCCATGTTGGGTTGTGGTGCTCTCGAGCCAGTGGGTATCGGCTGGGGGCAAGTTGGTGTTAAATAAAGGCTGCTGTGGCCAGTTTTTCCCAAAGTATATGGTGTTTTGGTCTTATTTTAGTTAAGTAAAGGAATTTCACGGGAAGATGGGTATTAATATCGGATGGTTTGGTTAAACGGACTATCGACAATACCAGTGTCATGTATATTATACTGTATATGGGCTCCCTGATGCTGCATACTGTACATGGGCCCCCTGATGCTGCATACTGTATAAGAGCCCCTTGATGATGCATACAGTACATGAGCCCCCTGATGCTGCATACTGTACATGGGCCCCCTGATGCTGCATACTGTACATGGGCCCCCTGATCCTGCATCCTATACATGAGCACCCTGCTGCTGCATACAGAATATGGGTTCTCTGACGCTGCATACTGTACATGGGCCCCCCAGATGCTGAATACTGTACTTGGGCCCCCTGATGCTGAATACTGTACATGGTCCCCCTTATGCTGCATACGGTACATGCGCCCCCAGATGCCGAATACTATACTTGGGCCCCCTGATGCTGAATACTGTACATGGGCCCCCTGATGCTGCATGCTGTATATCTGGTTCCTGATGCTGAATATTTTATATGAGCCCCCTGATGCTGCAAACTGTATTTGAAAACCCTGATGCTGCATTCTCTACATGGGCCCCCTGAATCATACTGTACATGGGCCCCCTGTGTTGCACACTCTATATGAGCCCCCTGATGCTGCATACTGTACATGAGCCCCCTGATGCTGCATACTGTATATGAGTCCCCTGATGCTGCATACAGTATATGGGCCCCCAGATGCTGCATACTGTACATGAGCCCCCTGATGCTGCATAATGTACATGAGCCCCTGATGCTGCTGTGACGCCTCAGTCCGTTGTGAGCCCGTGTTTTACCCTGGGTGCTCAGGGCCATCACAGTTTAAAAAGAGATAGTACTGTGGGCTCGGCCGGTTGAGTGGCTTTATTTAACGACTACGCCACCTGTGGTGCCTGGTGAGGGGTCACCAGCGCCACTGCAGTCCGCCGAGGCCTGGTGTCGTGGCGGCCAAAGTTCTCGCTGCTCCCCACAGGCGGAGCAAGGCCTCAGGGCAGGCAGACAGGATGGAGGGGGGGTAGTAGTGCGGGGAGTATGGACACGGTGTCGCATGGTATGGCGCATAATGAACAGTCCGGAGGCCATAGGGGTGAACTTCCAAGGCTTTACTCCCCGCGGAGTACTGCGGCTACCAGGGACGGGGGTCCAACTACCTCCGAGAAAGTCCAGCATTCAGTAGTGTCCCGACGCCAGAGAGTTCCTGCACTACAGACTTCACCCTTTCCCGTCTGTGCGTGTGTAAATAAGCCGGGTCTCCCTCTGAGCTCCTCTCAGGACTAGGGCACGGGTGGCAATTCCTCTCCATCCGATGCCTGGTGGGATCCTCAGGGCCTACCGGGCTTTTCCACCCAGGACATGGAGTGCAAGGTCGGGTGTCGGGGGCCGATACCCCTCTTGCAGACGGAATCCCTCTGAATAGATCAGGTAGGCGACAACAGGTGGCGTACTCCGCTCCTTCTGCATCCTCCCTGGGACCCATTTGCTGTGGAGCCACACTCTAGAGCTCCCTGGCCTTCTTGCTCATGGTCCTCGACCGGGCTGAGATATTCCTTATCTCCCGCCTGCCCATCATCCCAAGGCCTAGGGACTAGGGCCGTGTCTCTATCCCCTGCAGGCCCACACAGGATTCACTTTCAGGGTAGGAGACCACGATCTGGTAACAGCCAAAGAACCAAAAAGAACAAGGACCACGAGCCAAGATGGCTTTACATTAAATATGAAATTTAAGGTGTAACTAACTTGTAAGTCCTCCACCCACACCCACTAACTGGTTCCTACCACTTTGTGTTCCCCAGTCTCCCTGTAACCAGGGAAGCAGCACCTAGTGCATACTAGCTCTCTCTGGTGGAGAAATGTGGTGTTGTATTCAAGGGCTGGGTCACAACTATCAAACTGGCCTTACCTCAGAGGAGGAACACCACACTCCATTAGAGAAGTGCAGCATCCCTGTGGCGGTCGAACCCTCAGGGGCGCCACACTGCATACTGTACATGGGCCACCTGATGCTGCATACTGTACATGAGCCCCCTGATGCTGAATACTGTACATGTCCCCCCTGATGTTGAATACTGTACATGGGCCCCATGATGCTACATACTGTATATGGGGCTCCTGATGCTGCATATTGTATAAGGGCCCCCTGATGCTGAATACTGTATATGAGCCCCCTGATGCTGCATACTGTATATGGGCCCCCTGATGCTTAATACTGTATATGAGCCCCCTGATGCTGCATACTGTATATGGGCCCCTTGATTCTGCATACTGTATATGGGCCTCCTGATGCTGCATTCTCTACATGGGCCCCCTGATTCACACTGTATATGGGCCCCCTGATGCTGAATAGTGTATATGGGCCTCCTGATGCTGCATACTGTATATTAGCCCCCTGATGCTGCATACTGTATATGGGTCCCCTGAAGCTGCATACTGTACATGGGCCCCCTGATGCTGCATACTGTACATGGACCCCCTGATGCTGCATACTGTACATGGGCTTCCTGATACTGCATACTGTTCATGGGCCCCCTGATGCTGCATACTGTACATGGGCCCCCTGATGCTGCATACTGTACAGTTAGAGACAGCATTTTTCTAATTTTGGTTCTAGACATTACCACAATGAATTTTAAACAAAAGAATTCAGATGCAGTTGAAGTTCAGACTTTCAGCTTTCATTTGTGGGTATCCACATTAAAATTGGATGAAGGGTTTAGGAGTTTCAGCTCCTTAACATGTGCCACCCTGTTTTTAAAGGGACCAAAAGTAATTGGACAATTGACTCCAAGGCTATTTCATGGACAGGTGTGGGCAATCCCTTCGTTATGTCATTCTCAATTAAGCAAATAAAAGGCCTGGAGTTGATTTGAGGTGTGGTGCTTGCATTAGGAAGGTTGTGGTGAGAAGTAAACATGCGGTCAAAGGAGCTCTCCATGCAGGTGAAACAAGCCATCCTTAAGCTGCAAAAACAGAAAAAAAACATCTGAGAAATTGCTACAATATTAGGAGTGGCAAAATCTACAGTTTGGTACATCCTGAGAAAGAAATAAAACACTAGTGAACTCATCAATGCAAAAAGACCTGGGCACCCATGGAAGACAACAGTGGTGGATGATCACAGAATAATCTCCATGGTGAAGAGAAACCCCTTCACAACAGCCAACTAAGTGAACAACACTCTCCAGGAGGTAGGCGTATCAATATCCAATTCTACCATAAAGAGAAGACTGCATGAAAGTAAATGCAGAGGGTTCACTGCACGGTGCAAGCCACTCATAAGCATCAAGAATAAAAAGGCTAGACTGGACTTTGCTAAAAACATCTAAAAAAGCCAGCACAGTTCTGGAAGAACATTCTTTGGACAGATGAAACCAAGATCAACCTCTACCAGAATGATGGAAAGAGAAAAGTATGGCGAAGGCGTGGTACAGCTTATGATCCAAAGCATACCACATCATCTGTAAAACACGGCGGAGGCAGTGTGATGGCTTGGGCATGCATGGCTGTCAGTGGCACTGGATCATCAGTGTTTATTGATGATGTGACACAGGATAGAAGCAGCCGAATGAATTCTGATGTATTCAGAGCCATACTGTGTGCTCAGATCCAGCCAAATGCAGCCAAACTGATTGATCGTCGTTTCATACTACAGATGGACAATGACCCAAAACATAAATCCAAAGCAACCCAGGAGTTTATTAAAGCAAAGAAGTGGAAAATTCTTGAATGGCCAAGTCAGTCACCTGATCTCAACCCAATTGAGCATGCATTTCACTTGTTAAAGACTAAACTTCAGACAGAAAGGCCCACAAACAAACAGCAACTCAAAACCACCACAGTGAAGGCCTGGCAGAGCATCAAAAAGGAGGAAACACAGCGTCTGGTGAAGTCCATGAGTTCAAGACTTCAGGCAGTCATTGCCAACAAAGGGTTTTCAACCAAGTACTAGAAAAGAACATTTTATTTACAATTATTTAATCTGTCCAATTACTTTTGGTCCCTTTAAAAACAGGGTGGCACATGTTAAGGAGCTGAAACTCCTAAACCCTTCTTCCAATTTTAATGTGGATACCCTTAAATGAAAGCTGAAAGTCTGAACTTCAAGTGCATCTGAATTGTTTTGTTTAAAATTCATTGTGGTAATGTTTAGAACCAAAATTAGAAAAATGTTGTCTCTGTCCAAATATATATGGACCTAACTGTACATGGGCCTACTGATGCTGCATACTGTACATGGGCTCCCTGATGCTGCAAACTGTGGATGGGCCCCCTGATGATGCATACTGTATATTGGCCCCCTGAAGCTGAATATTGTATATGAGCCCCCTGATGCTGCATACTGTACATGGGCCCCCTGATGCTGCATACTGTACATGAACCCCCTGATGCTGAATACTGTACATGGGCCCCCTGATGCTGCACACTGTATATGGGGCTCCTGATGCTGAATATTGTATATGAGCGTCCTGATGCTGCATACTGTATATGAACCCCCTGATGCTGCATACTGTACATGAGCCCCCTGATGCTGCATACTGTATATGAGTCCCCTGATGCTGCATACTCTACATGGGCCCCCTGATGCTGCATACTGTACATGAGCCCCCTGATGCTGCATACTGTACATGGGCCCCCTGATGCTGCATACTGTACATGTGCCCCTGATGCTGCAAACTGTTTATGGGCCCCTGATGCTGCATACTGTAAATGAGCCTCCTGATGCTGCATACTGTACATGGGTCCCGTGATGCTGCATACTGTACATGTGCCCCCTGATGCTGCATACTGTACATGGGCCCCCTGATGCTGCATACTGTACATGTGCCCCCCGATGCTGCATGCTGTACAGGGGCCCCCTGATGCTGCATACTGTACATGGGCCCCCTGATGCTGCATACTGTACATGGGCCCCCTGATGATGCATACTGTACATGGGCCTCCTGATGCTGCATACTGTACATGGGCCCCGTGATGCTGCATACTGTACATGTGCCCCCTGATGCTGCATACTGTACAAGGGCCCCCTGATGCTGCATACTGTACATGGGCCCCCTGATGCTGCATACTGTACATGTGCCTCTGATGCTGCATACTGTTTATGGGCCCCCTGATGCTGCATACTGTACATGTGCCCGTTGATGCAGCATACTGTACATGGGCCCCATGATGCTGCATACTGTATATGGGCCCCCTGATGCTGCATACTGTATATGGGCCACCTGATGCTGCATACTGTACATGTGCCCTTGATGCTGCATACTGTTTATGGGCCCCCTGATGCTTCATACTGTACATGTGCCCCCTGATGCTGCATACTGTACATGGGGCCCCTGATGCTGCATAATGTTTATGGGCCCCCTGATGCTGCATACTCTATATGGGCCCCTGATGCTGCATACTGTACATGGGTCCCCTGATGCTGCATACTGTACATGGGCCCCCTGATGCTACATACTGTATATGAGCCCCCTGATGCTGCATAATGTACACGAGCCCCCTGATGCTGCATACTGTATATGGGCCCCCTGATGCTGCATACTGTACATGAGCCCAATGATACTGCATACTGTACATGGGCCCCCTGATGCTGCATACTGTACATGGGCCCCATGATGCTTCATACTGTATATGAGCCCCCTGATGCTGCATAATGTACACGAGCCCCCTGATGCTGCATACTGTATATGGGCCCCCTGATGCTGCATACTGTACATCAGCCCCCTGATGCTGCATACTGTATATGGGCTCTCTGATGCTGCATAATGTACATGGGCCCCCTGATGCTGCATACTGTATATGGGCCCCCTGATGCTGCATACTGTACATGTGCCCCTGATGCTGCATACTGTTTATGGGCCCCCTGATGCTGCATACTGTACATGTGCCCCCTGATGCTGCATACTGTACATGGGCCCCCTGATGCTGCATACTGTTTATGGGCCCCCTTATGCTGCATACTGTACATGGGCCCCTTGATGCTGCATACTGTACATGGGTCCCCTGATGCTGCATACTGTACATGGGCCCCCTGATGCTGCATACTGTATATGAGCCCCCTGATGCTGCATACTGTATATGGGCACCCTGATGCTGCATACTGTATATGAGCCCCCTGATGCTGCATAATGTACATGAGCCCCCTGATGCTGCATACTGTATATGGGCCCCCTGATGCTGCATACTGTACATGAGCCCCCTGATGCTGCATACTGTATATGGGCTCTCTGATGCTGCATAATGTACATGGGCCCCCTGATGCTGCCTTCTGTACATGGGACCCCTGATGCTGCATGTAATGACCGGAGGTCCGAGAGAGATCCAGTGAGTCACAAACTGAGATAGAGACAGAAATAAACAACACTTTCTTTACTGAAACAGGGATTAGACTAAAATTCTGTATTGGATGAATCAGTCTCAGGTTCTGCCTGCGACACTATCCCTACTAAATACACACAATCAGCAAAAGCTGAAATCAATGTGCCAATCTCAAGGTTTCCAGCTTGTGTGAATTATTCTAAAGATCTGGAACAATTTTACCTAGACACAGCAACAGTCTAGTGAGGGCAGTATATGGGGACCCCCTGAGATGGCACACTGCATACAATCCTACCACTATAAACAATAATAATGCATGAAACTATATCAATTGCTCTTATTATTAGGCTATCCGGATATCTTAAAGTTATGGTACCGTTAACCTCAGATGCAGTCTATCACAGGCCTGTGAATCGCGGTGGCTGCAGCTAGTCCCGGAAAACTTTGGCGCCAAAACAAAAACAAACTTCACAAAACAGCAAAAATTCCTTGTCTTGTCGGCCGATGCCGAGCCCACACGCCGGGGACTTTAGTCCTGTAGCCTCAGATTAAGGTCTGAGAAGATCTCTTCACAAAGTCTTGTCAATATCCTCTCAGTGGAAATAGCACCAGAAATCTTATTTCCTCCCGAAGTCTCTCACTGTTATCCAGTTCCCCAAACGCGTGCTCAGTCACAGAAATGGATTTCTCAGTCCCTTCATCACTCGACACGTGACTCCTACAGCACAAAGTTTATAATCCACTCAGCATGGACTTCCACAAAACTAGACAGAGCCACACAGCTTCCCCAGCTCAGCACTTGTCCTTAAACAGAGTTAGGGGTAAAACAAACTCCACACAGAAGAGTGTAAAGACAGCGTCTTCTTGCAGCTCCTTTTCACAGACTTCCTGTCTAGACTTTCACATCAGACGCTCTAAGAATACACACAGTTTCTAGCCCTGCCCCTCCTCTGAGCCCAGCCAGGCAAAAGTCACAGGGTCCTAGTGCTCTCCAGCTGTTATCACATTTCACACTCTCACATGCCACCCCACTAGAGGTTGGCATCCTCGACACACCTCCCCACTCAAAGTCGTCTTGTGCATAGCGTTGTGGAGGTATACCCGCCATAGCTCGAGTAGTTCTCCAGAGACCCACCCCATCAGGCTCGGCTCCCGAGGGAGCAGAAGTCTCTTCAACGGGAGCCAATGAGGCTGCTCCCTCCTGAGGTGTGGAGCCCTGGGCCACATCATACGGATCAGGTAACTGACCTGATTCCCCGTTCTCTGAAGGACATACCACATTCTCAATACTCTCTTCACACAGGGACAGATCTGTCGCAGGGGGCAAGTAAGCAGGGGCAGAGACAGATCCACCATCAAATTCGAGAGTATTAGGGATGCCCACCCCTCGGGACACGGCCTGTGGTTCCGGGGAAAGGGGGACGGCATCTTTAAACCAGCACCGTTGTAGCATGTTACGATGAAGATTATGGGATGGTCCCCCTGTCCCCACCGGTTCAACCTCATAGACTGGAATCTCTGGGCTCAGTAGTTTTTTTACCAGGTACGGAGTCGCCTCCCACTGTTCACTCAGCTTTCCGAACTGTCGTTTGATTCTCACCAACACTCTATCCCTCGGGGAGAAAGGCTCGGTTTGCACGGAGCGCGTGTCCCTATGGGTCACCTGACTGAGTCGATCACCCACCACCTGATACACCACCCTCAATCACCGCTGGTGTTCTCGAAACCATTCTCATGCGGTCCGAGGGGGATTGGAGGAGGGATCTGGCATGCTCAAATCCTCAATGTCCTGCCCTGACCTCCCAAACATCAACAGGTGTGGTGAGTAGCCAGTAGTGCTGTGCACTCTATTATTGTAGGCCCACATCAATTCGGGAAGATACTCAGGCCAGCGTACCTGTTGTTTACCCTCCAAGGTCCTCAACATCTGCAACAGAGTCCGATTAAAGCGCTCACAAGCTCCGTTACCTTGGGGATGGTAAGGTGTTGTTCTCGACTGTGCGACACCATACAGCTGGTACAGCTCCTTCATCAATGCCCCCTGAAAACATGCCCCTTGATCTGAGTGTATTCTTTGCGGACACCCAAACACCTGAATGAAATATCGACACACGGCTTCAGCCGCCGACTCCGCCGTCTGATCTCTTGTCGGCACTGCTACAGCATACTTGGTGAAGTGGTCTGTCATTACCAAGCAATAGGAATACCCAGACGTTGAGTATCCTATCAGGACATAGTCAATCATGAGCAGCTCTAAAGGAGCGGAAGTCTTAATAGATTGCATGGGCGCCCGCTGCTCAGGGCTCTTACTGAGACCACAGACCCGACACTGCCGACTCGCCTCTGTCACCATCTCCCCCAATTCAGGACAATAGAGGACTCACTGCAGCCACTGGAGTGTCTTTTCACTCCCAAAGTGGGCCCCCTTCTCATGCGCCTCGCGAGCGACTACCGGATCCATCCCCATAGGAATTACTAGCTGGTAACGGTGCTGCAGCTCAGATGGCAGGTACACCTTACGGTACAAGAGGCCCTGTTCCACGCACAACTTATCCCACTGTCGCAGTAGTTTCACTCCTTCCACGGACAGCTGGGCCTTTTCCTCTGAACGCGGCCAGACCCCTTTTTATATCCAACTGCGCACTAGTGCAATGTCAGAGCAATCGTTCTGGTCCTTTGCCCAATCCGAGGGTGTTTTCCCCAGAACACACGGCATCCCTGACGCCATCCCACTTGAATGTAACACACTTCGGAAGATAGGTAACTGCCCCAAGTCAGGGGTTTCAGTGTCCTCCAGCTGGTCATCAACATTTTCCCCTGAGGACCCAAGGGGCACCCTTGAGAGTGCATCCGCATTTCCATTTTCCCGCCCAGATCGAAACTTAATTCGATAGTTAAACTTAGCAAGGCGAGCGACCCACCGCTGCTCCAACGCTCCCAGCTTTACGTTTTCTAGGTGAGCCAGAGGGTTATTATTAGTGTTGAGCGAGCATGCTCGACACTGCTCGGTACTCGCCCGAGCATCACGCTACTCGGGATGTTCGGCGAGCACCGAGCATTTCCGGGTTACTCGGGCGGGAGCTCGGGTCTCCGCCCTGCATGTTTGGCGCTCTTTACAGAGCCAATGAACATGCAGGGATTGCCAGCCAGTCACTGTAATGCTGCAGCCATGTTGGTTGTGGGCATTACAGTGATTGGCTGGCCGCACAGCGTCACCTCGAGAATTTAAAACCGGGCGCCGCCATCTTGGACACAGTCGCTCCGGATTAGACAGTGTAGGGACAGCGCTGCTGATTTAGGGAGAGATATAAACTGCGAAATAGTTAGTGTAGGGTCTGTAAAGGCTGCCAGAACAAACAAAAAGTCCTTTTCAGGACTAATATCCATCAAAGATACCAGGCAGGCAGGCTGTATAGGAGACACACTGGTTATACCAGCAAACGCTGCATTACAGTCCTGTGTGCTCCTGTTGCTGAAATTGCTGGACTTAGCACCAGGTGTCAGGGGCCAGGAAAAATCCTTTTTTTTTCATCAAAATCCTCCTTTTTTTTCCTCCTTCACACTGTACAAATACCCGTCCTATTAAACTTTTGGTGTGTCCCCCCCCCCAAAAAAAAAAGCGTGTCTCTGGTTTTTCAGACACAAATATAACTGTTGAAAATAGTCTGGTGTAGGCTAGAGAAACAGAAGTATTGTTTTGCACTTCCACGGTTCAAAAGTCTGTATTATCCATTTTGGGCCATTTGTATCGAAAAAAACAAACAGTTGGAGTGTGTCACTCACTGCCGCAAATATCTCTATTTAAAAAAGTGTGGTATACCCCAGTAAACAATAACTTTGGTTTTGCCATCCCACGGTAAAAAATCTCTATTATTCAGCTTTTGGAAGTTTTTTCCGTAAAGAAAAACAGTAGTGTCTCCTGACTGTTGTGACACAAAAATATATCTGTTGAAAATAGTCTTGTGTAGGCCCGACATCCCAGTGTGGTTTCGCAGTTCCACAGGTCAAATCGCTGTACTATCCAGTTTTGGGCCTTTGGTATCTAAAAAAAAAGCAGTTTGAGTGTGTCGCTCACTGTTCAGCCGCAAATATCTCTATTTAAAAAAGTGTGGTATACCCCAGTAAACAATAACTGTGGTTTTGCCATCCCACGGTAAAAAATCTCTATTATTCAGCTTTTGGTAGTTTTTTCCGTAAAGAAAAACAGTAGTGTCTCCTGACGGTTGTGACACAAAAATATATCTGTTGAAAATAGTCTAGTGTAAGCCCGACATCCCAGTGTGGTTTCGCAGTTCCACCTGTCAAATCGCTGTACTATCCAGTTTTGAGCCATTGGTATCTAAAAAAAAAGCAGTTTGAGTGTGTCGCTCACTGTTCAGCCGCAAATATCTCTATTTAAAAAAGTGTGGTATACCCCAGTAAACAATAACTGTGGTTTTGCCATCCCACGGTAAAAAATCTCTATTATTCAGCTTTTGGTAGTTTTTTTCCGTAAAGAAAAACAGTAGTGTCTCCTGACTGTTGTGACAAAAAAATATATCTGTTGAAAATAGTCTTGTGTAGGCCCGACATCCCAGTGTGATTTCGCAGTTCCACAGGTCAAATCGCTGTACTATCCAGTTTTGGGCCTTTGGTATCTAAAAAAAAAGCAGTTTGAGTGTGTCGCTCACTGTTCAGCTGCAAATATCTCTATTTAAAAAAGTGTGGTATACCCCAGTAAACAATAACTTTGGTTTTGCCATCCCATGGTAAAAAATCTCTATTATTCACTTTTGGTAGTTTTTTCCATAAAGAAAAACAGTAGTGTCTCCTGACTGTTGTGACACAAAAATATATCTGTTGAAAATAGTCTTGTGTAGGCCCGACATCCCAGTGTGGTTTCACAGTTCCATGGGTCAAATTGCTGTACTATCCAGTTTTGGGCCTTTGGTATCTAAAAAAAAAGCAGTTTGAGTGTGTCGCTCACTGTTCAGCCGCAAATATCTCTATTTAAAAAAGTGTGGTATACCCCAGTAAACAATACCTGTGGTTTTGCCATCCCACGGTAAAAAATCTGTATTATTCAGCTTTTGGTAGTTTTTTCCGTAAAGAAAAACAGTAGTGTCTCTGACTGTTGTGACACAAAAATATATCTGTTGAAAATAGTCTTGTGTAGGCCCGACATCCCAGTGGGGTTTCGCAGTTCCACGGGTCAAATCGCTGTACTATCCAGTTTTGGGCCTTTGGTATCTAAAAAAAAGCAGTTTGAATGTGTCGCTCACTGTTCAGCCGCAAATATCTCTATTTAAAAAAGTGTGGTATACCCCAGTAAACAATAACTGTGGTTTTGCCATCCCACGGTAAAAAATCTCTATTATTCAGCTTTTGGTAGTTTTTTCCGTAAAGAAAAACAGTAGTGTCTCCTGACTGTTGTGACACAAAAATATAGCTGTTGAAAATAGTCTTGTGTAGGCCCGACATCCCAGTGTGGTTTCGCAGTTCCACGGGTCAAATCGCTGTACTATCCAGTTTTGGGCCCTTGGTATCTAAAAAAAAAGCAGTTTGAGTGTGTCGCTCACTGTTCAGCCGCAAATATCTCTATTTAAAAAGTGTGGTATACCCCAGTAAACAATAACTGTGGTTTTGCCATCCCACGGTAAAAAATCTCTATTATTCAGCTTTTGGTAGTTTTTTCCGTAAAGAAAAACAGTAGTGTCTCCTGACTGTTGTGACACAAAAATATATCTGTTGAAAATAGTCTTGTGTAGGCCCGACATCCCAGTGGGGTTTCGCAGTTCCACGGGTCAAATCGCTGTACTATCCAGTTTTGCGCCTTTGGTATCTAAAAAAAAAGCAGTTTGAGTGTGTCGCTCACTGTTCAGCCGCAAATATCTCTATTTAAAAAAGTATGGTATACCCCAGTAAACAATAACTGTGGTTTTGCCATCCCACGGTAAAAAATCTCTATTATTCAGCTTTTGGTAGTTTTTTCCGTAAAGAAAAACAGTAGTGTCTCCTGACTGTTGTGACACAAAAATATATCTGTTGAAAATAGTCTTGTGTAAGCCCGACATCCCAGTGTGGTTTCGCAGTTCCATGGGTCAAATCGCTGTACTATCCAGTTTTGAGATTTTGGTATCTAAAAATAAGCAGTTTGAGTGTGTCGCTCACTGTTCAGCCGCAAATATCTCTATTTAAAAAAGTGTGGTATACCCCAGTAAACAATAACTGTGGTTTTGCCATCCCACGGTAAATAATCTGTATTATTCAGCTTTTGGTAGTTTTTTCCGTAAAGAAAAACAGTAGTGTCTTCTGACTGTTGTGACACAAAAATATATCTGTTGAAAATAGTCTTGTGTAGGCCCGACATCCCAGTGTGGTTTCGCAGTTCCACGGGTCAAATCGCTGTACTATCCAGTTTTGGGCCTTTGGTATCTAAAAAAAAAGCAGTTTGAGTGTGTCGCTCACTGTTCAGCCGCAAATATCTCTATTTAAAAAAGTGTGGTATACCCCAGTAAACAATACCTGTGGTTTTGCCATCCCACGGTAAAAAATCTGTATTATTCAGCTTTTGGTAGTTTTTTCCGTAAAGAAAAACAGTAGTGTCTCTGACTGTTGTGACACAAAAATATATCTGTTGAAAATAGTCTTGTGTAGGCCCGACATCCCAGTGGGGTTTCGCAGTTCCACGGGTCAAATCGCTGTACTATCCAGTTTTGGGCCTTTGGTATCTAAAAAAAAGCAGTTTGAATGTGTCGCTCACTGTTCAGCCGCAAATATCTCTATTTAAAAAAGTGTGGTATACCCCAGTAAACAATAACTGTGGTTTTGCCATCCCACGGTAAAAAATCTCTATTATTCAGCTTTTGGTAGTTTTTTCCGTAAAGAAAAACAGTAGTGTCTCCTGACTGTTGTGACACAAAAATATAGCTGTTGAAAATAGTCTTGTGTAGGCCTGACATCCCAGTGTGGTTTCGCAGTTCCACGGGTCAAATCGCTGTACTATCCAGTTTTGGGCCCTTGGTATCTATTAAAAAAGCAGTTTGAGTGTGTCGCTCACTGTTCAGCCGCAAATATCTCTATTTAAAAAAGTGTGGTATACCCCAGTAAACAATACCTGTGGTTTTGCTATCCCACGGTAAAAAATCTGTATTATTCAGCTTTTGGTAGTTTTTTCCGTAAAGAAAAACAGTAGTGTCTCTGACTGTTGTGACACAAAAATATATCTGTTGAAAATAGTCTTGTGTAGGCCCGACATCCCAGTGGGGTTTCGCAGTTCCACGGGTCAAATCGCTGTACTATCCAGTTTTGGGCCTTTGGTATCTAAAAAAAAGCAGTTTGAATGTGTCGCTCACTGTTCAGCCGCAAATATCTCTATTTAAAAAAGTGTGGTATACCCCAGTAAACAATAACTGTGGTTTTGCCATCCCACGGTAAAAAATCTCTATTATTCAGCTTTTGGTAGTTTTTTCCGTAAAGAAAAACAGTAGTGTCTCCTGACTGTTGTGACACAAAAATATAGCTGTTGAAAATAGTCTTGTGTAGGCCTGACATCCCAGTGTGGTTTCGCAGTTCCACGGGTCAAATCGCTGTACTATCCAGTTTTGGGCCCTTGGTATCTAAAAAAAAAGCAGTTTGAGTGTGTCGCTCACTGTTCAGCCGCAAATATCTCTATTTAAAAAAGTGTGGTATACCCCAGTAAACAATAACTGTGGTTTTGCCATCCCACGGTAAAAAATCTCTATTATTCAGGTTTTGGTAGTTTTTTCCGTAAAGAAAAACAGTAGTGTCTCCTGACTGTTGTGACACAAAAATATATCTGTTGAAAATAGTCTTGTGTAGACCCGACATCCCAGTGGGGTTTCGCAGTTCCACGGGTCAAATCGCTGTACTATCCAGTTTTGGGCCTTTGGTATCTAAAAAAAAAGCAGTTTGAGTGTGTCGCTCACTGTTCAGCCGCAAATATCTCTATTTAAAAAAGTGTGGTATACCCCAGTAAACAATAACTGTGGTTTTGCCATCCCGTGGTAAAAAATCTCTATTATTCAGCTTTTGGTAGTGTTTTTCGCAAAGAAAACAGTAGTGTCTCCTGACTGTTGTGACACAAAAATATATCTGTTGAAAATAGTCTTGTGTAAGCCCGACATCCCAGTGTGGTTTCGCAGTTCCATGGGTCAAATCGCTGTACTATCCAGTTTTGAGCTTTTGGTATCTAAAAAAAAAGCAGTTTGAGTGTGTCGCTCACTGTTCAGCCGCAAATATCTCTATTTAAAAAAGTGTGGTATACCCCAGTAAACAATAACTGTGGTTTTGCCATCCCACGGTAAAAAATCTCTATTATTCAGCTTTTGGTAGTTTTTTCCGTAAAGAAAAACAGTAGTGTCTCCTGACTGTTGTGACACAAAAATATATCTGTTGAAAATAGTCTTGTGTAAGCCCGACATCCCAGTGTGGTTTCGCAGTTCCATGGTTCAAATCGCTGTACTATCCAGTTTTGAGATTTTGGTATCTAAAAATAAGCAGTTTGAGTGTGTCGCTCACTGTTCAGCCGCAAATATCTCTATTTAAAAAAGTGTGGTATACCCCAGTAAACAATAACTGTGGTTTTGCCATCCCACGGTAAATAATCTGTATTATTCAGCTTTTGGTAGTTTTTTCCGTAAAGAAAAACAGTAGTGTCTTCTGACTGTTGTGACACAAAAATATATCTGTTGAAAATAGTCTTGTGTAGGCTCGACATCCCAGTGTGGTTTCGCAGTTCCACGGGTCATATCGCTGTACTATCCAGTTTTGGGCCTTTGGTATCTAAAAAAAAAGCAGTTTGAGTGTGTCGCTCACTGTTCAGCCGCAAATATCTCTATTTAAAAAAGTGTGGTATACCCCAGTAAACAATAACTGTGGTTTTGCCATCCCATGGTAAAAAATCTGTATTATTCAGCTTTTGGTAGTTTTTTCCGTAAAGAAAAACAGTAGTGTCTCTGACTGTTGTGACACAAAAAATATATCTGTTGAAAATAGTCTTGTGTAGGCCCGACATCCCAGTGGGGTTTCGCAGTTCCACGGGTCAAATCGCTGTACTATCCAGTTTTGGGCCTTTGGTATCTAAAAAAAAGCAGTTTGAATGTGTCGCTCACTGTTCAGCCGCAAATATCTCTATTTAAAAAAGTGTGGTATACCCCAGTAAACAATAACTGTGGTTTTGCCATCCCACGGTAAAAAATCTCTATTATTCAGATTTTGGTAGTTTTTTCCGTAAAGAAAAACAGTAGTGTCTCCTGACTGTTGTGACACAAAAATATATCTGTTGAAAATAGTCTTGTGTAAGCCCGACATCCCAGTGTGGTTTCGCAGTTCCATGGGTCAAATCGCTGTACTATCCAGTTTTGAGATTTTGGTATCTAAAAATAAGCAGTTTGAGTGTGTCGCTCACTGTTCAGCCGCAAATATCTCTATTTAAAAAAGTGTGGTATACCCCAGTAAACAATAACTGTGGTTTTGCCATCCCACGGTAAATAATCTGTATTATTCAGCTTTTGGTAGTTTTTTCCGTAAAGAAAAACAGTAGTGTCTTCTGACTGTTGTGACACAAAAATATATCTGTTGAAAATAGTCTTGTGTAGGCCCGACATCCCAGTGTGGTTTCGCAGTTCCACGGGTCAAATCGCTGTACTATCCAGTTTTGGGCCTTTGGTATCTAAAAAAAAGCAGTTTGAATGTGTCGCTCACTGTTCAGCCGCAAATATCTCTATTTAAAAAAGTGTGGTATACCCCAGTAAACAATAACTGTGGTTTTGCCATCCCACGGTAAAAAATCTCTATTATTCAGCTTTTGGTAGTTTTTTCCGTAAAGAAAAACAGTAGTGTCTCCTGACTGTTGTGACACAAAAATATAGCTGTTGAAAATAGTCTTGTGTAGGCCTGACATCCCAGTGTGGTTTCGCAGTTCCACGGGTCAAATCGCTGTACTATCCAGTTTTGGGCCCTTGGTATCTATTAAAAAAGCAGTTTGAGTGTGTCGCTCACTGTTCAGCCGCAAATATCTCTATTTAAAAAAGTGTGGTATACCCCAGTAAACAATACCTGTGGTTTTGCTATCCCACGGTAAAAAATCTGTATTATTCAGCTTTTGGTAGTTTTTTCCGTAAAGAAAAACAGTAGTGTCTCTGACTGTTGTGACACAAAAATATATCTGTTGAAAATAGTCTTGTGTAGGCCCGACATCCCAGTGGGATTTCACAGTTCCACGGGTCAAATCGCTGTACTATCCAGTTTTGGGCCTTTGGTATCTAAAAAAAAGCAGTTTGAATGTGTCGCTCACTGTTCAGCCGCAAATATCTCTATTCAAAAAAGTGTGGTATACCCCAGTAAACAATAACTGTGGTTTTGCCATCCCACGGTAAAAAATCTCTATTATTCAGCTTTTGGTAGTTTTTTCCGTAAAGAAAAACAGTAGTGTCTCCTGACTGTTGTGACACAAAAATATAGCTGTTGAAAATAGTCTTGTGTAGGCCTGACATCCCAGTGTGGTTTCGCAGTTCCACGGGTCAAATCGCTGTACTATCCAGTTTTGGGCCCTTGGTATCTAAAAAAAAAGCAGTTTGAGTGTGTCGCTCACTGTTCAGCCGCAAATATCTCTATTTAAAAAAGTGTGGTATACCCCAGTAAACAATAACTGTGGTTTTGCCATCCCACGGTAAAAAATCTCTATTATTCAGGTTTTGGTAGTTTTTTCCGTAAAGAAAAACAGTAGTGTCTCCTGACTGTTGTGACACAAAAATATATCTGTTGAAAATAGTCTTGTGTAGGCCCGACATCCCAGTGGGGTTTCGCAGTTCCACGGGTCAAATCGCTGTACTATCCAGTTTTGGGCCTTTGGTATCTAAAAAAAAAGCAGTTTGAGTGTGTCGCTCACTGTTCAGCCGCAAATATCTCTATTTAAAAAAGTGTGGTATACCCCAGTAAACAATAACTGTGGTTTTGCCATCCCGTGGTAAAAAATCTCTATTATTCAGCTTTTGGTAGTGTTTTTCGCAAAGAAAACAGTAGTGTCTCCTGACTGTTGTGACACAAAAATATATCTGTTGAAAATAGTCTTGTGTAAGCCCGACATCCCAGTGTGGTTTCGCAGTTCCATGGGTCAAATCGCTGTACTATCCAGTTTTGAGCTTTTGGTATCTAAAAAAAAAGCAGTTTGAGTGTGTCGCTCACTGTTCAGCCGCAAATATCTCTATTTAAAAAAGTGTGGTATACCCCAGTAAACAATAACTGTGGTTTTGCCATCCCACGGTAAAAAATCTCTATTATTCAGCTTTTGGTAGTTTTTTCCGTAAAGAAAAACAGTAGTGTCTCCTGACTGTTGTGACACAAAAATATATCTGTTGAAAATAGTCTTGTGTAAGCCCGACATCCCAGTGTGGTTTCGCAGTTCCATGGGTCAAATCGCTGTACTATCCAGTTTTGAGATTTTGGTATCTAAAAATAAGCAGTTTGAGTGTGTCGCTCACTGTTCAGCCGCAAATATCTCTATTTAAAAAAGTGTGGTATACCCCAGTAAACAATAACTGTGGTTTTGCCATCCCACGGTAAATAATCTCTATTATTCAGCTTTGATTAGTTTTTTCCGTAAAGAAAAACAGTAGTGTCTTCTGACTGTTGTGACACAAAAATATATCTGTTGAAAATAGTCTTGTGTAGGCCCGACATCCCAGTGTGGTTTCGCAGTTCCACGGGTCATATCGCTGTACTATCCAGTTTTGGGCCTTTGGTATCTAAAAAAAAAGCAGTTTGAGTGTGTCGCTCACTGTTCAGCCGCAAATATCTCTATTTAAAAAAGTGTGGTATACCCCAGTAAACAATAACTGTGGTTTTGCCATCCCATGGTAAAAAATCTGTATTATTCAGCTTTTGGTAGTTTTTTCCGTAAAGAAAAACAGTAGTGTCTCTGACTGTTGTGACACAAAAATATATCTGTTGAAAATAGTCTTGTGTAGGCCCGACATCCCAGTGGGGTTTCGCAGTTCCACGGGTCAAATCGCTGTACTATCCAGTTTTGGGCCTTTGGTATCTAAAAAAAAGCAGTTTGAATGTGTCGCTCACTGTTCAGCCGCAAATATCTCTATTTAAAAAAGTGTGGTATACCCCAGTAAACAATAACTGTGGTTTTGCCATCCCACGGTAAAAAATCTCTATTATTCAGCTTTTGGTAGTTTTTTCCGTAAAGAAAAACAGTAGTGTCTCCTGACTGTTGTGACACAAAAATATAGCTGTTGAAAATAGTCTTGTGTAGGCCTGACATCCCAGTGTGGTTTCGCAGTTCCACGGGTCAAATCGCTGTACTATCCAGTTTTGGGCCCTTGGTATCTAAAAAAAAAGCAGTTTGAGTGTGTCGCTCACTGTTCAGCCGCAAATATCTCTATTTAAAAAAGTGTGGTATACCCCAGTAAACAATAACTGTGGTTTTGCCATCCCACGGTAAAAAATCTCTATTATTCAGGTTTTGGTAGTTTTTTCCGTAAAGAAAAACAGTAGTGTCTTCTGACTGTTGTGACACAAAAATATATCTGTTGAAAATAGTCTTGTGTAGGCCCGACATCCCAGTGGGGTTTCGCAGTTCCACGGGTCAAATCGCTGTACTATCCAGTTTTGGGCCTTTGGTATCTAAAAAAAAAGCAGTTTGAGTGTGTCGCTCACTGTTCAGCCGCAAATATCTCTATTTAAAAAAGTGTGGTATACCCCAGTAAACAATAACTATGGTTTTGCCATCCCGTGGTAAAAAATCTCTATTATTCAGCTTTTGGTAGTGTTTTTCGCAAAGAAAACAGTAGTGTCTCCTGACTGTTGTGACACAAAAATATATCTGTTGAAAATAGTCTTGTGTAAGCCCGACATCCCAGTGTGGTTTCGCAGTTCCATGGGTCAAATCGCTGTACTATCCAGTTTTGAGATTTTGGTATCTAAAAATAAGCAGTTTGAGTGTGTCGCTCACTGTTCAGCCGCAAATATCTCTATTTAAAAAAGTGTGGTATACCCCAGTAAACAATAACTGTGGTTTTGCCATCCCACGGTAAATAATCTGTATTATTCAGCTTTTGGTAGTTTTTTCCGTAAAGAAAAACAGTAGTGTCTTCTGACTGTTTTGACACAAAAATATATCTGTTGAAAATAGTCTTGTGTAGGCCCGACATCCCAGTGTGGTTTCGCAGTTCCACGGGTCAAATCGCTGTACTATCCAGTTTTGGGCCTTTGGTATCTAAAAAAAAAGCAGTTTGAGTGTGTCGCTCACTGTTCAGCCGCAAATATCTCTATTTAAAAAAGTGTGGTATACCCCAGTAAACAATACCTGTGGTTTTGCCATCCCACGGTAAAAAATCTGTATTATTCAGCTTTTGGTAGTTTTTTCCGTAAAGAAAAACAGTAGTGTCTCTGACTGTTGTGACACAAAAATATATCTGTTGAAAATAGTCTTGTGTAGGCCCGACATCCCAGTGGGGTTTGCAGTTCCACGGGTCAAATCGCTGTACTATCCAGTTTTGGGCCTTTGGTATCTAAAAAAAAGCAGTTTGAGTGTGTCGCTCACTGTTCAGCCGCAAATATCTCTATTTAAAAAAGTGTGGTATACCCCAGTAAACAATAACTGTGGTTTTGCCATCCCACGGTAAAAAATCTCTATTATTCAGCTTTTGGTAGTTTTTTCCGTAAAGAAAAACAGTAGTGTCTCCTTACTGTTGTGACACAAAAATATAGCTGTTGAAAATAGTCTTGTGTAGGCCTGACATCCCAGTGTGGTTTCGCAGTTCCACGGGTCAAATCGCTGTACTATCCAGTTTTGGGCCCTTGGTATCTAAAAAAAAAGCAGTTTGAGTGTGTCGCTCACTGTTCAGCCGCAAATATCTCTATTTAAAAAAGTGTGGTATACCCCAGTAAACAATAACTGTGGTTTTGCCATCCCACGGTAAAAAATCTCTATTATTCAGGTTTTGGTAGTTTTTTCCGTAAAGAAAAACAGTAGTGTCTCCTGACTGTTGTGACACAAAAATATATCTGTTGAAAATAGTCTTGTGTAGGCCCGACATCCCAGTGGGGTTTCGCAGTTCCACGGGTCAAATCGCTGTACTATCCAGTTTTGGGCCTTTGGTATCTAAAAAAAAAGCAGTTTGAGTGTGTCGCTCACTGTTCAGCCGCAAATATCTCTATTTAAAAAAGTGTGGTATACCCCAGTAAACAATAACTGTGGTTTTGCCATCCCGTGGTAAAAAATCTCTATTATTCAGCTTTTGGTACTGTTTTTCGCAAAGAAAACAGTAGTGTCTCCTGACTGTTGTGACACAAAAATATATCTGTTGAAAATAGTCTTGTGTAAGCCCGACATCCCAGTGTGGTTTCGCAGTTCCATGGGTCAAATCGCTGTACTATCCAGTTTTGAGCTTTTGGTATCTAAAAAAAAAGCAGTTTGAGTGTGTCGCTCACTGTTCAGCCGCAAATATCTCTATTTAAAAAAGTGTGGTATACCCCAGTAAACAATAACTGTGGTTTTGCCATCCCACGGTAAAAAATCTCTATTATTCAGCTTTTGGTAGTTTTTTTCCGTAAAGAAAAACAGTAGTGTCTCCTGACTGTTGTGACACATAAATATAGCTGTTGAAAATAGTCTTGTGTAGGCCCGACATCCCAGTGGGGTTTCGCAGTTCCACGGGTCAAATTGCTGTACTATCCAGTTTTGGGCCTTTGGTATCTAAAAAAAAAGCAGTTTGAGTGTGTCGCTCACTGTTCAGCCGCAAATATCTCTACTTAAAAAAGTGTGGTATACCCCAGTAAACAATAACTGTGGTTTTGCCATCCCATGGTAAAAAATCTCTATTATTCAGCTTTTGGTAGTTTTTTCCGTAAAGAAAAACAGTAGTGTCTCCTGACTGTTGTGACACAAAAATATATCTGTTGAAAATAGTCTTGTGTAAGCCCGACATCCCAGTGTGGTTTCGCAGTTCCATGGGTCAAATCGCTGTACTATCCAGTTTTGAGCTTTTGGTATCTAAAAAAAAAGCAGTTTGAGTGTGTCGCTCACTGTTCAGCCGCAAATATCTCTATTTAAAAAAGTGTGGTATACCCCAGTAAACAATAACTGTGGTTTTGCCATCCCACGGTAAAAAATCTCTATTATTCAGCTTTTGGTAGTTTTTTTCGTAAAGAAAAACAGTAGTGTCTTCTGACTGTTGTGACACAAAAATATATCTGTTGAAATTAGTCTTGTGTAGGCCCGACATCCCAATGTGGTTTCGCAGTTCCACGGGTCAAATCGCTGTACTATCCAGTTTTGGGCCTTTGGTATCTAAAAAAAAAGCAGTTTGAGTGTGTCGCTCACTGTTCAGCCGCAAATATCTCTATTTAAAAAAGTGTGGTAAACCCCAGTAAACAATAACTGTCCTTTTGCCATCCCACGGTAAAAAATCTCTATTATTCAGCTTTTGGTAGTTTTTTCCGTAAAGAAAAACAGTAGTGTCTTCTGACTGTTGTGACACAAAAATATATCTGTTGAAAATAGTCTTGTGTAGGCCCGACATCCCAGTGTGGTTTCGCAGTTCCACGGGTCAAATCGCTGTACTATCCAGTTTTGGGCCTTTGGTATCTAAAAAAAAAGCAGTTTGAGTGTGTCGCTCACTGTTCAGCCGCAAATATCTCTATTTAAAAAAGTGTGGTATACCCCAGTAAACAATACCTGTGGTTTTGCCATCCCACGGTAAAAAATCTGTATTATTCAGCTTTTGGTAGTTTTTTCCGTAAAGAAAAACAGTAGTGTCTCTGACTGTTGTGACACAAAAATATATCTGTTGAAAATAGTCTTGTGTAGGCCCGACATCCCAGTGGGGTTTCGCAGTTCCACGGGTCAAATCGCTGTACTATCCAGTTTTGGGCCTTTGGTATCTAAAAAAAAGCAGTTTGAATGTGTCGCTCACTGTTCAGCCGCAAATATCTCTATTTAAAAAAGTGTGGTATACCCCAGTAAACAATAACTGTGGTTTTGCCATCCCACGGTAAAAAATCTCTATTATTCAGCTTTTGGTAGTTTTTTCCGTAAAGAAAAACAGTAGTGTCTCCTGACTGTTGTGACACAAAAATATAGCTGTTGAAAATAATCTTGTGTAGGCCTGACATCCCAGTGTGGTTTCGCAGTTCCACGGGTCAAATCGCTGTACTATCCAGTTTTGGGCCCTTGGTATCTAAAAAAAAAGCAGTTTGAGTGTGTCGCTCACTGTTCAGCCGCAAATATCTCTATTTAAAAAAGTGTGGTATACCCCAGTAAACAATAACTGTGGTTTTGCCATCCCACGGTAAAAAATCTCTATTATTCAGGTTTTGGTAGTTTTTTCCGTAAAGAAAAACAGTAGTGTCTTCTGACTGTTGTGACACAAAAATATATCTGTTGAAAATAGTCTTGTGTAGGCCCGACATCCCAGTGGGGTTTCGCAGTTCCACGGGTCAAATCGCTGTACTATCCAGTTTTGGGCCTTTGGTATCTAAAAAAAAAGCAGTTTGAGTGTGTCGCTCACTGTTCAGCCGCAAATATCTCTATTTAAAAAAGTGTGGTATACCCCAGTAAACAATAACTGTGGTTTTGCCATCCCGTGGTAAAAAATCTCTATTATTCAGCTTTTGGTAGTGTTTTTCGCAAAGAAAACAGTAGTGTCTCCTGACTGTTGTGACACAAAAATATATCTGTTGAAAATAGTCTTGTGTAAGCCCGACATCCCAGTGTGGTTTCGCAGTTCCATTGGTCAAATCGCTGTACTATCCAGTTTTGAGCTTTTGGTATCTAAAAAAAAAGCAGTTTGAGTGTGTCGCTCACTGTTCAGCCGCAAATATCTCTATTTAAAAAAGTGTGGTATACCCCAGTAAACAATAACTGTGGTTTTGCCATCCCACGGTAAAAAATCTCTATTATTCAGCTTTTGGTAGTTTTTTTCCGTAAAGAAAAACAGTAGTGTCTCCTGACTGTTGTGACACATAAATATATCTGTTGAAAATAGTCTTGTGTAGTCCCGACATCCCAGTGGGGTTTCGCAGTTCCACGGGTCAAATCGCTGTACTATCCAGTTTTGGGCCTTTGGTATCTAAAAAAAAAGCAGTTTGAGTGTGTCGCTCACTGTTCAGCCGCAAATATCTCTACTTAAAAAAAGTGTGGTATACCCCAGTAAACAATAACTGTGGTTTTGCCATCCCATGGTAAAAAATCTCTATTATTCAGCTTTTGGTAGTTTTTTCCGTAAAGAAAAACAGTAGTGTCTCCTGACTGTTGTGACACAAAAATATATCTGTTGAAAATAGTCTTGTGTAAGCCCGACATCCCAGTGTGGTTTCGCAGTTCCATGGGTCAAATCGCTGTACTATCCAGTTTTGAGCTTTTGGTATCTAAAAAAAAAGCAGTTTGAGTGTGTCGCTCACTGTTCAGCCGCAAATATCTCTATTTAAAAAAGTGTGGTATACCCCAGTAAACAATAACTGTGGTTTTGCCATCCCACGGTAAAAAATCTCTATTATTCAGCTTTTGGTAGTTTTTTTCGTAAAGAAAAACAGTAGTGTCTTCTGACTGTTGTGACACAAAAATATATCTGTTGAAATTAGTCTTGTGTAGGCCCGACATCCCAATGTGGTTTCGCAGTTCCACGGGTCAAATCGCTGTACTATCCAGTTTTGGGCCTTTGGTATCTAAAAAAAAATCAGTTTGAGTGTGTCGCTCACTGTTCAGTCGCAAATATCTCTATTTAAAAAAGTGTGGTATACCCCAGTAAACAATAAGTGTGGTTTTGCCATCCCACGGTAAAAAATCTGCATTATTCAGCTTTTGGTAGTTTATTTCGTAAAGAAAAACAGTAGTGTCTCCTTACTGTTGTGACACAAAAATATATCTGTTGAAAATAGTCTTGTGTAGGCCCGACATGCCAGTGTGGTTTCGCAGTTCCGCGGGTCAAATCCCTGTCCTATCCAGTTTTGGGCCCTTGGTATCTAAAAAAAAAGCAGTTTGAGTGTGCCGCTCACTGTTCAGCCGCAAATATCTCTATTTAAAAAAGTGTGGTATACCCCAGTAAACAATAACTGTGGTTTTGCCATCCCACGGTAAAAAATCTCTATTATTCAGCTTTTGGTAGTTTTTTCTGAAAAGAAAAACAGTAGTGTCTCCTGACTGTTGTGACACAAAAATATATCTGTTGAAAATAGTCTTGTGTAAGCCCGACATCCCAGTGTGGTTTCGCAGTTCCATGGGTCAAATCGCTGTACTATCCAGTTTTGAGATTTTGGTATCTAAAAATAAGCAGTTTGAGTGTGTCGCTCACTGTTCAGCCGCAAATATCTCTATTTAAAAAAGTGTGGTATACCCCAGTAAACAATAACTGTGGTTTTGCCATCCCACGGTAAATAATCTGTATTATTCAGCTTTTGGTAGTTTTTTCCGTAAAGAAAAACAGTAGTGTCTTCTGACTGTTGTGACACAAAAATATATCTGTTGAAAATAGTCTTGTGTAGGCCCGACATCCCAGTGTGGTTTCGCAGTTCCACGGGTCAAATCGCTGTACTATCCAATTTTGGGCCTTTGGTATCTAAAAAAAAAGCAGTTTGAGTTTGTCGCTCACTGTTCAGCCGCAAATATCTCTATTTAAAAAAGTGTGGTATACCCCAGTAAACAATAACTGTGGTTTTGCCATACCACGGTAAAAAATCTGTATTATTCAGCTTTTGGTAGTTTTTTCCGTAAAGAAAAACAGTAGTGTCTCTGACTGTTGTGACACAAAAATATATCTGTTGAAAATAGTCTTGTGTAGGCCCGACATCCCAGTGGGGTTTCGCAGTTCCACGGGTCAAATCACTGTACTATCCAGTTTTGGGCCTTTGGTATCTAAAAAAAAGCAGTTTGAATGTGTCGCTCACTGTTCAGCCGCAAATATCTCTATTTAAAAAAGTGTGGTATACCCCAGTAAACAATAACTGTGGTTTTGCCATCCCACGGTAAAAAATCTCTATTATTCAGCTTTTGGTAGTTTTTTCCGTAAAGAAAAACAGTAGTGTCTCCTGACTGTTGTGACACAAAAATATAGCTGTTGAAAATAGTCTTGTGTAGGCCTGACATCCCAGTGTGGTTTCGCAGTTCCACGGGTCAAATCGCTGTACTATCCAGTTTTGGGCCCTTGGTATCTAAAAAAAAAGCAGTTTGAGTGTGTCGCTCACTGTTCAGCTGCAAATATCTCTATTTAAAAAAGTGTGGTATACCCCAGTAAACAATAACTGTGGTTTAGCCATCCCACGGTAAAAAATCTCTATTATTCAGGTTTTGGTAGTTTTTTCCGTAAAGAAAAACAGTAGTGTCTTCTGACTGTTGTGACACAAAAATATATCTGTTGAAAATAGTCTTGTGTAGGCCCGACATCCCAGTGGGGTTTCGCAGTTCCACGGGTCAAATCGCTGTACTATCCAGTTTTGGGCCTTTGGTATCTAAAAAAAAAGCAGTTTGAGTGTGTCGCTCACTGTTCAGCCGCAAATATCTCTATTTAAAAAAGTGTGGTATACCCCAGTAAACAATAACTGTGGTTTTGCCATCCCGTGGTAAAAAATCTCTATTATTCAGCTTTTGGTAGTGTTTTTCGCAAAGAAAACAGTAGTGTCTCCTGACTGTTGTGACACAAAAATATATCTGTTGAAAATAGTCTTGTGTAAGCCCGACATCCCAGTGTGGTTTCGCAGTTCCATGGGTCAAATCGCTGTACTATCCAGTTTTGAGATTTTGGTATCTAAAAATAAGCAGTTTGAGTGTGTCGCTCACTGTTCAGCCGCAAATATCTCTATTTAAAAAAGTGTGGTATACCCCAGTAAACAATAACTGTGGTTTTGCCATCCCACGGTAAATAATCTGTATTATTCAGCTTTTGGTAGTTTTTTCCGTAAAGAAAAACAGTAGTGTCTTCTGACTGTTGTGACACAAAAATATATCTGTTGAAAATAGTCTTGTGTAGGCCCGACATCCCAGTGTGGTTTCGCAGTTCCACGGGTCAAATCGCTGTACTATCCAATTTTGGGCCTTTGGTATCTAAAAAAAAAGCAGTTTGAGTGTGTCGCTCACTGTTCAGCCGCAAATATCTCTATTTAAAAAAGTGTGGTATACCCCAGTAAACAATACCTGTGGTTTTGCCATACCACGGTAAAAAATCTGTATTATTCAGCTTTTGGTAGTTTTTTCCGTAAAGAAAAACAGTAGTGTCTCTGACTGTTGTGACACAAAAATATATCTGTTGAAAATAGTCTTGTGTAGGCCCGACATCCCAGTGGGGTTTCGCAGTTCCACGGGTCAAATCACTGTACTATCCAGTTTTGGGCCTTTGGTATCTAAAAAAAAGCAGTTTGAATGTGTCGCTCACTGTTCAGCCGCAAATATCTCTATTTAAAAAAGTGTGGTATACCCCAGTAAACAATAACTGTGGTTTTGCCATCCCACGGTAAAAAATCTCTATTATTCAGCTTTTGGTAGTTTTTTCCGTAAAGAAAAACAGTAGTGTCTCCTGACTGTTGTGACACAAAAATATAGCTGTTGAAAATAGTCTTGTGTAGGCCTGACATCCCAGTGTGGTTTCGCAGTTCCACGGGTCAAATCGCTGTACTATCCAGTTTTGGGCCCTTGGTATCTAAAAAAAAAGCAGTTTGAGTGTGTCGCTCACTGTTCAGCCGCAAATATCTCTATTTAAAAAAGTGTGGTATACCCCAGTAAACAATAACTGTGGTTTTGCCATCCCACGGTAAAAAATCTCTATTATTCAGGTTTTGGTAGTTTTTTCCGTAAAGAAAAACAGTAGTGTCTTCTGACTGTTGTGACACAAAAATATATCTGTTGAAAATAGTCTTGTGTAGGCCCGACATCCCAGTGGGGTTTCGCAGTTCCACGGGTCAAATCGCTGTACTATCCAGTTTTGGGCCTTTGGTATCTAAAAAAAAAGCAGTTTGAGTGTGTCGCTCACTGTTCAGCCGCAAATATCTCTATTTAAAAAAGTGTGGTATACCCCAGTAAACAATAACTATGGTTTTGCCATCCCGTGGTAAAAAATCTCTATTATTCAGCTTTTGGTAGTGTTTTTCGCAAAGAAAACAGTAGTGTCTCCTGACTGTTGTGACACAAAAATATATCTGTTGAAAATAGTCTTGTGTAAGCCCGACATCCCAGTGTGGTTTCGCAGTTCCATGGGTCAAATCGCTGTACTATCCAGTTTTGAGATTTTGGTATCTAAAAATAAGCAGTTTGAGTGTGTCGCTCACTGTTCAGACGCAAATATCTCTATTTAAAAAAGTGTGGTATACCCCAGTAAACAATAACTGTGGTTTTGCCATCCCACGGTAAATAATCTGTATTATTCAGCTTTTGGTAGTTTTTTCCGTAAAGAAAAACAGTAGTGTCTTCTGACTGTTTTGACACAAAAATATATCTGTTGAAAATAGTCTTGTGTAGGCCCGACATCCCAGTGTGGTTTCGCAGTTCCACGGGTCAAATCGCTGTACTATCCAGTTTTGGGCCTTTGGTATCTAAAAAAAAAGCAGTTTGAGTGTGTCGCTCACTGTTCAGCCGCAAATATCTCTATTTAAAAAAGTGTGGTATACCCCAGTAAACAATACCTGTGGTTTTGCCATCCCACGGTAAAAAATCTGTATTATTCAGCTTTTGGTAGTTTTTTCCGTAAAGAAAAACAGTAGTGTCTCTGACTGTTGTGACACAAAAATATATCTGTTGAAAATAGTCTTGTGTAGGCCCGACATCCCAGTGGGGTTTGCAGTTCCACGGGTCAAATCGCTGTACTATCCAGTTTTGGGCCTTTGGTATCTAAAAAAAAGCAGTTTGAGTGTGTCGCTCACTGTTCAGCCGCAAATATCTCTATTTAAAAAAGTGTGGTATACCCCAGTAAACAATAACTGTGGTTTTGCCATCCCACGGTAAAAAATCTCTATTATTCAGCTTTTGGTAGTTTTTTCCGTAAAGAAAAACAGTAGTGTCTCCTTACTGTTGTGACACAAAAATATAGCTGTTGAAAATAGTCTTGTGTAGGCCTGACATCCCAGTGTGGTTTCGCAGTTCCACGGGTCAAATCGCTGTACTATCCAGTTTTGGGCCCTTGGTATCTAAAAAAAAAGCAGTTTGAGTGTGTCGCTCACTGTTCAGCCGCAAATATCTCTATTTAAAAAAGTGTGGTATACCCCAGTAAACAATAACTGTGGTTTTGCCATCCCACGGTAAAAAATCTCTATTATTCAGGTTTTGGTAGTTTTTTCCGTAAAGAAAAACAGTAGTGTCTCCTGACTGTTGTGACACAAAAATATATCTGTTGAAAATAGTCTTGTGTAGGCCCGACATCCCAGTGGGGTTTCGCAGTTCCACGGGTCAAATCGCTGTACTATCCAGTTTTGGGCCTTTGGTATCTAAAAAAAAAGCAGTTTGAGTGTGTCGCTCACTGTTCAGCCGCAAATATCTCTATTTAAAAAAGTGTGGTATACCCCAGTAAACAATAACTGTGGTTTTGCCATCCCGTGGTAAAAAATCTCTATTATTCAGCTTTTGGTACTGTTTTTCGCAAAGAAAACAGTAGTGTCTCCTGACTGTTGTGACACAAAAATATATCTGTTGAAAATAGTCTTGTGTAAGCCCGACATCCCAGTGTGGTTTCGCAGTTCCATGGGTCAAATCGCTGTACTATCCAGTTTTGAGCTTTTGGTATCTAAAAAAAAAGCAGTTTGAGTGTGTCGCTCACTGTTCAGCCGCAAATATCTCTATTTAAAAAAGTGTGGTATACCCCAGTAAACAATAACTGTGGTTTTGCCATCCCACGGTAAAAAATCTCTATTATTCAGCTTTTGGTAGTTTTTTTCCGTAAAGAAAAACAGTAGTGTCTCCTGACTGTTGTGACACATAAATATAGCTGTTGAAAATAGTCTTGTGTAGGCCCGACATCCCAGTGGGGTTTCGCAGTTCCACGGGTCAAATCGCTGTACTATCCAGTTTTGGGCCTTTGGTATCTAAAAAAAAAGCAGTTTGAGTGTGTCGCTCACTGTTCAGCCGCAAATATCTCTACTTAAAAAAGTGTGGTATACCCCAGTAAACAATAACTGTGGTTTTGCCATCCCATGGTAAAAAATCTCTATTATTCAGCTTTTGGTAGTTTTTTCCGTAAAGAAAAACAGTAGTGTCTCCTGACTGTTGTGACACAAAAATATATCTGTTGAAAATAGTCTTGTGTAAGCCCGACATCCCAGTGTGGTTTCGCAGTTCCATGGGTCAAATCGCTGTACTATCCAGTTTTGAGCTTTTGGTATCTAAAAAAAAAGCAGTTTGAGTGTGTCGCTCACTGTTCAGCCGCAAATATCTCTATTTAAAAAAGTGTGGTATACCCCAGTAAACAATAACTGTGGTTTTGCCATCCCACGGTAAAAAATCTCTATTATTCAGCTTTTGGTAGTTTTTTTCGTAAAGAAAAACAGTAGTGTCTTCTGACTGTTGTGACACAAAAATATATCTGTTGAAATTAGTCTTGTGTAGGCCCGACATCCCAATGTGGTTTCGCAGTTCCACGGGTCAAATCGCTGTACTATCCAGTTTTGGGCCTTTGGTATCTAAAAAAAAAGCAGTTTGAGTGTGTCGCTCACTGTTCAGCCGCAAATATCTCTATTTAAAAAAGTGTGGTAAACCCCAGTAAACAATAACTGTGGTTTTGCCATCCCACGGTAAAAAATCTCTATTATTCAGCTTTTGGTAGTTTTTTCCGTAAAGAAAAACAGTAGTGTCTTCTGACTGTTGTGACACAAAAATATATCTGTTGAAAATAGTCTTGTGTAGGCCCGACATCCCAGTGTGGTTTCGCAGTTCCACGGGTCAAATCGCTGTACTATCCAGTTTTGGGCCTTTGGTATCTAAAAAAAAAGCAGTTTGAGTGTGTCGCTCACTGTTCAGCCGCAAATATCTCTATTTAAAAAAGTGTGGTATACCCCAGTAAACAATACCTGTGGTTTTGCCATCCCACGGTAAAAAATCTGTATTATTCAGCTTTTGGTAGTTTTTTCCGTAAAGAAAAACAGTAGTGTCTCTGACTGTTGTGACACAAAAATATATCTGTTGAAAATAGTCTTGTGTAGGCCCGACATCCCAGTGGGGTTTCGCAGTTCCACGGGTCAAATCGCTGTACTATCCAGTTTTGGGCCTTTGGTATCTAAAAAAAAGCAGTTTGAATGTGTCGCTCACTGTTCAGCCGCAAATATCTCTATTTAAAAAAGTGTGGTATACCCCAGTAAACAATAACTGTGGTTTTGCCATCCCACGGTAAAAAATCTCTATTATTCAGCTTTTGGTAGTTTTTTCCGTAAAGAAAAACAGTAGTGTCTCCTGACTGTTGTGACACAAAAATATAGCTGTTGAAAATAATCTTGTGTAGGCCTGACATCCCAGTGTGGTTTCGCAGTTCCACGGGTCAAATCGCTGTACTATCCAGTTTTGGGCCCTTGGTATCTAAAAAAAAAGCAGTTTGAGTGTGTCGCTCACTGTTCAGCCGCAAATATCTCTATTTAAAAAAGTGTGGTATACCCCAGTAAACAATAACTGTGGTTTTGCCATCCCACGGTAAAAAATCTCTATTATTCAGGTTTTGGTAGTTTTTTCCGTAAAGAAAAACAGTAGTGTCTTCTGACTGTTGTGACACAAAAATATATCTGTTGAAAATAGTCTTGTGTAGGCCCGACATCCCAGTGGGGTTTCGCAGTTCCACGGGTCAAATCGCTGTACTATCCAGTTTTGGGCCTTTGGTATCTAAAAAAAAAGCAGTTTGAGTGTGTCGCTCACTGTTCAGCCGCAAATATCTCTATTTAAAAAAGTGTGGTATACCCCAGTAAACAATAACTGTGGTTTTGCCATCCCGTGGTAAAAAATCTCTATTATTCAGCTTTTGGTAGTGTTTTTCGCAAAGAAAACAGTAGTGTCTCCTGACTGTTGTGACACAAAAATATATCTGTTGAAAATAGTCTTGTGTAAGCCCGACATCCCAGTGTGGTTTCGCAGTTCCATTGGTCAAATCGCTGTACTATCCAGTTTTGAGCTTTTGGTATCTAAAAAAAAAGCAGTTTGAGTGTGTCGCTCACTGTTCAGCCGCAAATATCTCTATTTAAAAAAGTGTGGTATACCCCAGTAAACAATAACTGTGGTTTTGCCATCCCACGGTAAAAAATCTCTATTATTCAGCTTTTGGTAGTTTTTTTCGTAAAGAAAAACAGTAGTGTCTTCTGACTGTTGTGACACAAAAATATATCTGTTGAAATTAGTCTTGTGTAGGCCCGACATCCCAATGTGGTTTCGCAGTTCCACGGGTCAAATCGCTGTACTATCCAGTTTTGGGCCTTTGGTATCTAAAAAAAAAGCAGTTTGAGTGTGTCGCTCACTGTTCAGCCGCAAATATCTCTATTTAAAAAAGTGTGGTAAACCCCAGTAAACAATAACTGTGGTTTTGCCATCCCACGGTAAAAAATCTCTATTATTCAGCTTTTGGTAGTTTTTTCCGTAAAGAAAAACAGTAGTGTCTTCTGACTGTTGTGACACAAAAATATATCTGTTGAAAATAGTCTTGTGTAGGCCCGACATCCCAGTGTGGTTTCGCAGTTCCACGGGTCAAATCGCTGTACTATCCAGTTTTGGGCCTTTGGTATCTAAAAAAAAAGCAGTTTGAGTGTGTCGCTCACTGTTCAGCCGCAAATATCTCTATTTAAAAAAGTGTGGTATACCCCAGTAAACAATACCTGTGGTTTTGCCATCCCACGGTAAAAAATCTGTATTATTCAGCTTTTGGTAGTTTTTTCCGTAAAGAAAAACAGTAGTGTCTCTGACTGTTGTGACACAAAAATATATCTGTTGAAAATAGTCTTGTGTAGGCCCGACATCCCAGTGGGGTTTCGCAGTTCCACGGGTCAAATCGCTGTACTATCCAGTTTTGGGCCTTTGGTATCTAAAAAAAAGCAGTTTGAATGTGTCGCTCACTGTTCAGCCGCAAATATCTCTATTTAAAAAAGTGTGGTATACCCCAGTAAACAATAACTGTGGTTTTGCCATCCCACGGTAAAAAATCTCTATTATTCAGCTTTTGGTAGTTTTTTCCGTAAAGAAAAACAGTAGTGTCTCCTGACTGTTGTGACACAAAAATATAGCTGTTGAAAATAATCTTGTGTAGGCCTGACATCCCAGTGTGGTTTCGCAGTTCCACGGGTCAAATCGCTGTACTATCCAGTTTTGGGCCCTTGGTATCTAAAAAAAAAGCAGTTTGAGTGTGTCGCTCACTGTTCAGCCGCAAATATCTCTATTTAAAAAAGTGTGGTATACCCCAGTAAACAATAACTGTGGTTTTGCCATCCCACGGTAAAAAATCTCTATTATTCAGCTTTTGGTAGTTTTTTCCGTAAAGAAAAACAGTAGTGTCTTCTGACTGTTGTGACACAAAAATATATCTGTTGAAAATAGTCTTGTGTAGGCCCGACATCCCAGTGGGGTTTCGCAGTTCCACGGGTCAAATCGCTGTACTATCCAGTTTTGGGCCTTTGGTATCTAAAAAAAAAGCAGTTTGAGTGTGTCGCTCACTGTTCAGCCGCAAATATCTCTATTTAAAAAAGTGTGGTATACCCCAGTAAACAATAACTGTGGTTTTGCCATCCCGTGGTAAAAAATCTCTATTATTCAGCTTTTGGTAGTGTTTTTCGCAAAGAAAACAGTAGTGTCTCCTGACTGTTGTGACACAAAAATATATCTGTTGAAAATAGTCTTGTGTAAGCCCGACATCCCAGTGTGGTTTCGCAGTTCCATTGGTCAAATCGCTGTACTATCCAGTTTTGAGCTTTTGGTATCTAAAAAAAAAGCAGTTTGAGTGTGTCGCTCACTGTTCAGCCGCAAATATCTCTATTTAAAAAAGTGTGGTATACCCCAGTAAACAATAACTGTGGTTTTGCCATCCCACGGTAAAAAATCTCTATTATTCAGCTTTTGGTAGTTTTTTTCCGTAAAGAAAAACAGTAGTGTCTCCTGACTGTTGTGACACATAAATATATCTGTTGAAAATAGTCTTGTGTAGTCCCGACATCCCAGTGGGGTTTCGCAGTTCCACGGGTCAAATCGCTGTACTATCCAGTTTTGGGCCTTTGGTATCTAAAAAAAAAGCAGTTTGAGTGTGTCGCTCACTGTTCAGCCGCAAATATCTCTACTTAAAAAAAGTGTGGTATACCCCAGTAAACAATAACTGTGGTTTTGCCATCCCATGGTAAAAAATCTCTATTATTCAGCTTTTGGTAGTTTTTTCCGTAAAGAAAAACAGTAGTGTCTCCTGACTGTTGTGACACAAAAATATATCTGTTGAAAATAGTCTTGTGTAAGCCCGACATCCCAGTGTGGTTTCGCAGTTCCATGGGTCAAATCGCTGTACTATCCAGTTTTGAGCTTTTGGTATCTAAAAAAAAAGCAGTTTGAGTGTGTCGCTCACTGTTCAGCCGCAAATATCTCTATTTAAAAAAGTGTGGTATACCCCAGTAAACAATAACTGTGGTTTTGCCATCCCACGGTAAAAAATCTCTATTATTCAGCTTTTGGTAGTTTTTTTCGTAAAGAAAAACAGTAGTGTCTTCTGACTGTTGTGACACAAAAATATATCTGTTGAAATTAGTCTTGTGTAGGCCCGACATCCCAATGTGGTTTCGCAGTTCCACGGGTCAAATCGCTGTACTATCCAGTTTTGGGCCTTTGGTATCTAAAAAAAAATCAGTTTGAGTGTGTCGCTCACTGTTCAGTCGCAAATATCTCTATTTAAAAAAGTGTGGTATACCCCAGTAAACAATAAGTGTGGTTTTGCCATCCCACGGTAAAAAATCTGCATTATTCAGCTTTTGGTAGTTTTTTTCGTAAAGAAAAACAGTAGTGTCTCCTTACTGTTGTGACACAAAAATATATCTGTTGAAAATAGTCTTGTGTAGGCCCGACATGCCAGTGTGGTTTCGCAGTTCCGCGGGTCAAATCCCTGTCCTATCCAGTTTTGGGCCCTTGGTATCTAAAAAAAAAGCAGTTTGAGTGTGCCGCTCACTGTTCAGCCGCAAATATCTCTATTTAAAAAAGTGTGGTATACCCCAGTAAACAATAACTGTGGTTTTGCCATCCCACGGTAAAAAATCTCTATTATTCAGCTTTTGGTAGTTTTTTCTGAAAAGAAAAACAGTAGTGTCTCCTGACTGTTGTGACACAAAAATATATCTGTTGAAAATAGTCTTGTGTAAGCCCGACATCCCAGTGTGGTTTCGCAGTTCCATGGGTCAAATCGCTGTACTATCCAGTTTTGAGATTTTGGTATCTAAAAATAAGCAGTTTGAGTGTGTCGCTCACTGTTCAGCCGCAAATATCTCTATTTAAAAAAGTGTGGTATACCCCAGTAAACAATAACTGTGGTTTTGCCATCCCACGGTAAATAATCTGTATTATTCAGCTTTTGGTAGTTTTTTCCGTAAAGAAAAACAGTAGTGTCTTCTGACTGTTGTGACACAAAAATATATCTGTTGAAAATAGTCTTGTGTAGGCCCGACATCCCAGTGTGGTTTCGCAGTTCCACGGGTCAAATCGCTGTACTATCCAATTTTGGGCCTTTGGTATCTAAAAAAAAAGCAGTTTGAGTTTGTCGCTCACTGTTCAGCCGCAAATATCTCTATTTAAAAAAGTGTGGTATACCCCAGTAAACAATACCTGTGGTTTTGCCATACCACGGTAAAAAATCTGTATTATTCAGCTTTTGGTAGTTTTTTCCGTAAAGAAAAACAGTAGTGTCTCTGACTGTTGTGACACAAAAATATATCTGTTGAAAATAGTCTTGTGTAGGCCCGACATCCCAGTGGGGTTTCGCAGTTCCACGGGTCAAATCGCTGTACTATCCAGTTTTGGGCCTTTGGTATCTAAAAAAAAAGCAGTTTGAGTGTGTCGCTCACTGTTCAGCCGCAAATATCTCTATTTAAAAAAGTGTGGTATACCCCAGTAAACAATAACTGTGGTTTTGCCATCCCGTGGTAAAAAATCTCTATTATTCAGCTTTTGGTAGTGTTTTTCGCAAAGAAAACAGTAGTGTCTCCTGACTGTTGTGACACAAAAATATATCTGTTGAAAATAGTCTTGTGTAAGCCCGACATCCCAGTGTGGTTTCGCAGTTCCATTGGTCAAATCGCTGTACTATCCAGTTTTGAGCTTTTGGTATCTAAAAAAAAAGCAGTTTGAGTGTGTCGCTCACTGTTCAGCCGCAAATATCTCTATTTAAAAAAGTGTGGTATACCCCAGTAAACAATAACTGTGGTTTTGCCATCCCACGGTAAAAAATCTCTATTATTCAGCTTTTGGTAGTTTTTTTCGTAAAGAAAAACAGTAGTGTCTTCTGACTGTTGTGACACAAAAATATATCTGTTGAAATTAGTCTTGTGTAGGCCCGACATCCCAATGTGGTTTCGCAGTTCCACGGGTCAAATCGCTGTACTATCCAGTTTTGGGCCTTTGGTATCTAAAAAAAAAGCAGTTTGAGTGTGTCGCTCACTGTTCAGCCGCAAATATCTCTATTTAAAAAAGTGTGGTAAACCCCAGTAAACAATAACTGTGGTTTTGCCATCCCACGGTAAAAAATCTCTATTATTCAGCTTTTGGTAGTTTTTTCCGTAAAGAAAAACAGTAGTGTCTTCTGACTGTTGTGACACAAAAATATATCTGTTGAAAATAGTCTTGTGTAGGCCCGACATCCCAGTGTGGTTTCGCAGTTCCACGGGTCAAATCGCTGTACTATCCAGTTTTGGGCCTTTGGTATCTAAAAAAAAAGCAGTTTGAGTGTGTCGCTCACTGTTCAGCCGCAAATATCTCTATTTAAAAAAGTGTGGTATACCCCAGTAAACAATACCTGTGGTTTTGCCATCCCACGGTAAAAAATCTGTATTATTCAGCTTTTGGTAGTTTTTTCCGTAAAGAAAAACAGTAGTGTCTCTGACTGTTGTGACACAAAAATATATCTGTTGAAAATAGTCTTGTGTAGGCCCGACATCCCAGTGGGGTTTCGCAGTTCCACGGGTCAAATCGCTGTACTATCCAGTTTTGGGCCTTTGGTATCTAAAAAAAAGCAGTTTGAATGTGTCGCTCACTGTTCAGCCGCAAATATCTCTATTTAAAAAAGTGTGGTATACCCCAGTAAACAATAACTGTGGTTTTGCCATCCCACGGTAAAAAATCTCTATTATTCAGCTTTTGGTAGTGTTTTTCGCAAAGAAAACAGTAGTGTCTCCTGACTGTTGTGACACAAAAATATATCTGTTGAAAATAGTCTTGTGTAAGCCCGACATCCCAGTGTGGTTTCGCAGTTCCATTGGTCAAATCGCTGTACTATCCAGTTTTGAGCTTTTGGTATCTAAAAAAAAAGCAGTTTGAGTGTGTCGCTCACTGTTCAGCCGCAAATATCTCTATTTAAAAAAGTGTGGTATACCCCAGTAAACAATAACTGTGGTTTTGCCATCCCGTGGTAAAAAATCTCTATTATTCAGCTTTTGGTAGTGTTTTTCGCAAAGAAAACAGTAGTGTCTCCTGACTGTTGTGACACAAAAATATATCTGTTGAAAATAGTCTTGTGTAAGCCCGACATCCCAGTGTGGTTTCGCAGTTCCATTGGTCAAATCGCTGTACTATCCAGTTTTGAGCTTTTGGTATCTAAAAAAAAAGCAGTTTGAGTGTGTCGCTCACTGTTCAGCCGCAAATATCTCTATTTAAAAAAGTGTGGTATACCCCAGTAAACAATAACTGTGGTTTTGCCATCCCACGGTAAAAAATCTCTATTATTCAGCTTTTGGTAGTTTTTTTCCGTAAAGAAAAACAGTAGTGTCTCCTGACTGTTGTGACACATAAATATATCTGTTGAAAATAGTCTTGTGTAGTCCCGACATCCCAGTGGGGTTTCGCAGTTCCACGGGTCAAATCGCTGTACTATCCAGTTTTGGGCCTTTGGTATCTAAAAAAAAAGCAGTTTGAGTGTGTCGCTCACTGTTCAGCCGCAAATATCTCTACTTAAAAAAAGTGTGGTATACCCCAGTAAACAATAACTGTGGTTTTGCCATCCCATGGTAAAAAATCTCTATTATTCAGCTTTTGGTAGTTTTTTCCGTAAAGAAAAACAGTAGTGTCTCCTGACTGTTGTGACACAAAAATATATCTGTTGAAAATAGTCTTGTGTAAGCCCGACATCCCAGTGTGGTTTCGCAGTTCCATGGGTCAAATCGCTGTACTATCCAGTTTTGAGCTTTTGGTATCTAAAAAAAAAGCAGTTTGAGTGTGTCGCTCACTGTTCAGCCGCAAATATCTCTATTTAAAAAAGTGTGGTATACCCCAGTAAACAATAACTGTGGTTTTGCCATCCCACGGTAAAAAATCTCTATTATTCAGCTTTTGGTAGTTTTTTTCGTAAAGAAAAACAGTAGTGTCTTCTGACTGTTGTGACACAAAAATATATCTGTTGAAATTAGTCTTGTGTAGGCCCGACATCCCAATGTGGTTTCGCAGTTCCACGGGTCAAATCGCTGTACTATCCAGTTTTGGGCCTTTGGTATCTAAAAAAAAATCAGTTTGAGTGTGTCGCTCACTGTTCAGTCGCAAATATCTCTATTTAAAAAAGTGTGGTATACCCCAGTAAACAATAAGTGTGGTTTTGCCATCCCACGGTAAAAAATCTGCATTATTCAGCTTTTGGTAGTTTTTTTCGTAAAGAAAAACAGTAGTGTCTCCTTACTGTTGTGACACAAAAATATATCTGTTGAAAATAGTCTTGTGTAGGCCCGACATGCCAGTGTGGTTTCGCAGTTCCGCGGGTCAAATCCCTGTCCTATCCAGTTTTGGGCCCTTGGTATCTAAAAAAAAAGCAGTTTGAGTGTGCCGCTCACTGTTCAGCCGCAAATATCTCTATTTAAAAAAGTGTGGTATACCCCAGTAAACAATAACTGTGGTTTTGCCATCCCACGGTAAAAAATCTCTATTATTCAGCTTTTGGTAGTTTTTTCTGAAAAGAAAAACAGTAGTGTCTCCTGACTGTTGTGACACAAAAATATATCTGTTGAAAATAGTCTTGTGTAAGCCCGACATCCCAGTGTGGTTTCGCAGTTCCATGGGTCAAATCGCTGTACTATCCAGTTTTGAGATTTTGGTATCTAAAAATAAGCAGTTTGAGTGTGTCGCTCACTGTTCAGCCGCAAATATCTCTATTTAAAAAAGTGTGGTATACCCCAGTAAACAATAACTGTGGTTTTGCCATCCCACGGTAAATAATCTGTATTATTCAGCTTTTGGTAGTTTTTTCCGTAAAGAAAAACAGTAGTGTCTTCTGACTGTTGTGACACAAAAATATATCTGTTGAAAATAGTCTTGTGTAGGCCCGACATCCCAGTGTGGTTTCGCAGTTCCACGGGTCAAATCGCTGTACTATCCAATTTTGGGCCTTTGGTATCTAAAAAAAAAGCAGTTTGAGTTTGTCGCTCACTGTTCAGCCGCAAATATCTCTATTTAAAAAAGTGTGGTATACCCCAGTAAACAATACCTGTGGTTTTGCCATACCACGGTAAAAAATCTGTATTATTCAGCTTTTGGTAGTTTTTTCCGTAAAGAAAAACAGTAGTGTCTCTGACTGTTGTGACACAAAAATATATCTGTTGAAAATAGTCTTGTGTAGGCCCGACATCCCAGTGGGGTTTCGCAGTTCCACGGGTCAAATCACTGTACTATCCAGTTTTGGGCCTTTGGTATCTAAAAAAAAGCAGTTTGAATGTGTCGCTCACTGTTCAGCCGCAAATATCTCTATTTAAAAAAGTGTGGTATACCCCAGTAAACAATAACTGTGGTTTTGCCATCCCACGGTAAAAAATCTCTATTATTCAGCTTTTGGTAGTTTTTTCCGTAAAGAAAAACAGTAGTGTCTCCTGACTGTTGTGACACAAAAATATAGCTGTTGAAAATAGTCTTGTGTAGGCCTGACATCCCAGTGTGGTTTCGCAGTTCCACGGGTCAAATCGCTGTACTATCCAGTTTTGGGCCCTTGGTATCTAAAAAAAAAGCAGTTTGAGTGTGTCGCTCACTGTTCAGCTGCAAATATCTCTATTTAAAAAAGTGTGGTATACCCCAGTAAACAATAACTGTGGTTTTGCCATCCCACGGTAAAAAATCTCTATTATTCAGGTTTTGGTAGTTTTTTCCGTAAAGAAAAACAGTAGTGTCTTCTGACTGTTGTGACACAAAAATATATCTGTTGAAAATAGTCTTGTGTAGGCCCGACATCCCAGTGGGGTTTCGCAGTTCCACGGGTCAAATCGCTGTACTATCCAGTTTTGGGCCTTTGGTATCTAAAAAAAAAGCAGTTTGAGTGTGTCGCTCACTGTTCAGCCGCAAATATCTCTATTTAAAAAAGTGTGGTATACCCCAGTAAACAATAACTGTGGTTTTGCCATCCCGTGGTAAAAAATCTCTATTATTCAGCTTTTGGTAGTGTTTTTCGCAAAGAAAACAGTAGTGTCTCCTGACTGTTGTGACACAAAAATATATCTGTTGAAAATAGTCTTGTGTAAGCCCGACATCCCAGTGTGGTTTCGCAGTTCCATGGGTCAAATCGCTGTACTATCCAGTTTTGAGATTTTGGTATCTAAAAATAAGCAGTTTGAGTGTGTCGCTCACTGTTCAGCCGCAAATATCTCTATTTAAAAAAGTGTGGTATACCCCAGTAAACAATAACTGTGGTTTTGCCATCCCACGGTAAATAATCTGTATTATTCAGCTTTTGGTAGTTTTTTCCGTAAAGAAAAACAGTAGTGTCTTCTGACTGTTGTGACACAAAAATATATCTGTTGAAAATAGTCTTGTGTAGGCCCGACATCCCAGTGTGGTTTCGCAGTTCCACGGGTCAAATCGCTGTACTATCCAATTTTGGGCCTTTGGTATCTAAAAAAAAAGCAGTTTGAGTGTGTCGCTCACTGTTCAGCCGCAAATATCTCTATTTAAAAAAGTGTGGTATACCCCAGTAAACAATACCTGTGGTTTTGCCATACCACGGTAAAAAATCTGTATTATTCAGCTTTTGGTAGTTTTTTCCGTAAAGAAAAACAGTAGTGTCTCTGACTGTTGTGACACAAAAATATATCTGTTGAAAATAGTCTTGTGTAGGCCCGACATCCCAGTGGGGTTTCGCAGTTCCACGGGTCAAATCACTGTACTATCCAGTTTTGGGCCTTTGGTATCTAAAAAAAAGCAGTTTGAATGTGTCGCTCACTGTTCAGCCGCAAATATCTCTATTTAAAAAAGTGTGGTATACCCCAGTAAACAATAACTGTGGTTTTGCCATCCCACGGTGAAAAATCTCTATTATTCAGCTTTTGGTAGTTTTTTCCGTAAAGAAAAACAGTAGTGTCTCCTGACTGTTGTGACACAAAAATATAGCTGTTGAAAATAGTCTTGTGTAGGCCTGACATCCCAGTGTGGTTTCGCAGTTCCACGGGTCAAATCGCTGTACTATCCAGTTTTGGGCCCTTGGTATCTAAAAAAAAAGCAGTTTGAGTGTGTCGCTCACTGTTCAGCTGCAAATATCTCTATTTAAAAAAGTGTGGTATACCAAAGTAAACAATAACTGTGGTTTTGCCATCCCACGGTAAAAAATCTCTATTATTCAGGTTTTGGTAGTTTTTTCCGTAAAGAAAAACAGTAGTGTCTTCTGACTGTTGTGACACAAAAATATATCTGTTGAAAATAGTCTTGTGTAGGCCCGACATCCCAGTGGGGTTTCGCAGTTCCACGGGTCAAATCGCTGTACTATCCAGTTTTGGGCCTTTGGTATCTAAAAAAAAAGCAGTTTGAGTGTGTCGCTCACTGTTCAGCCGCAAATATCTCTATTTAAAAAAGTGTGGTATACCCCAGTAAACAATAACTGTGGTTTTGCCATCCCGTGGTAAAAAATCTCTATTATTCAGCTTTTGGTAGTGTTTTTCGCAAAGAAAACAGTAGTGTCTCCTGACTGTTGTGACACAAAAATATATCTGTTGAAAATAGTCTTGTGTAAGCCCGACATCCCAGTGTGGTTTCGCAGTTCCATGGGTCAAATCGCTGTACTATCCAGTTTTGAGATTTTGGTATCTAAAAATAAGCAGTTTGAGTGTGTCGCTCACTGTTCAGCCGCAAATATCTCTATTTAAAAAAGTGTGGTATACCCCAGTAAACAATACCTGTGGTTTTGCCATCCCACGGTGAAAAATCTGTATTATTCAGCTTTTGGTAGTTTTTTCCATAAAGAAAAACAGTAGTGTCTCTGACTGTTGTGACACAAAAATATATCTGTTGAAAATAGTCTTGTGTAGGCCCGACATCCCAGTGGGGTTTCGCAGTTCCACGGGTCAAATCGCTGTACTATCCAGTTTTGGGCCTTTGGTATCTAAAAAAAAGCAGTTTGAATGTGTCGCTCACTGTTCAGCCGCAAATATCTCTATTTAAAAAAGTGTGGTATACCCCAGTAAACAATAACTGTGGTTTTGCCATCCCACGGTAAAAAATCTCTATTATTCAGCTTTTGGTAGTTTTTTCCGTAAAGAAAAACAGTAGTGTCTCCTGACTGTTGTGACACAAAAATATAGCTGTTGAAAATAGTCTTGTGTAGGCCTGACATCCCAGTGTGGTTTCGCAGTTCCACGGGTCAAATCGCTGTACTATCCAGTTTTGGGCCCTTGGTATCTAAAAAAAAAGCAGTTTGAGTGTGTCGCTCACTGTTCAGCCGCAAATATCTCTATTTAAAAAAGTGTGGTATACCCCAGTAAACAATAACTGTGGTTTTGCCATCCCACGGTAAAAAATCTCTATTATTCAGGTTTTGGTAGTTTTTTCCGTAAAGAAAAACAGTAGTGTCTCCTGACTGTTGTGACACAAAAATATATCTGTTGAAAATAGTCTTGTGTAGGCCCGACATCCCAGTGGGGTTTCGCAGATCCACGGGTCAAATCGCTGTACTATCCAGTTTTGGGCCTTTGGTATCTAAAAAAAAAGCAGTTTGAGTGTGTCGCTCACTGTTCAGCCGCAAATATCTCTATTTAAAAAAGTGTGGTATACCCCAGTAAACAATAACTGTGGTTTTGCCATCCCGTGGTAAAAAATCTCTATTATTCAGCTTTTGGTAGTGTTTTTCGCAAAGAAAACAGTAGTGTCTCCTGACTGTTGTGACACAAAAATATATCTGTTGAAAATAGTCTTGTGTAAGCCCGACATCCCAGTGTGGTTTCGCAGTTCCATGGGTCAAATCGCTGTACTATCCAGTTTTGAGCTTTTGGTATCTAAAAAAAAAGCAGTTTGAGTGTGTCGCTCACTGTTCAGCCGCAAATATCTCTATTTAAAAAAGTGTGGTATACCCCAGTAAACAATAACTGTGGTTTTGCCATCCCACGGTAAATAATCTGTATTATTCAGCTTTTGGTAGTTTTTTCCGTAAAGAAAAACAGTAGTGTCTTCTGACTGTTGTGACACAAAAATATATCTGTTGAAAATAGTCTTGTGTAGGCCCGACATCCCAGTGTGGTTTCGCAGTTCCACGGGTCAAATCGCTGTACTATCCAGTTTTGGGCCTTTGGTATCTAAAAAAAAAGCAGTTTGAGTGTGTCGCTCACTGTTCAGCCGCAAATATCTCTATTTAAAAAAGTGTGGTATACCCCAGTAAACAATACCTGTGGTTTTGCCATCCCACGGTGAAAAATCTGTATTATTCAGCTTTTGGTAGTTTTTTCCATAAAGAAAAACAGTAGTGTCTCTGACTGCTGTGACACAAAAATATATCTGTTGAAAATAGTCTTGTGTAGGCCCGACATCCCAGTGGGGTTTCGCAGTTCCACGGGTCAAATCGCTGTACTATCCAGTTTTGGGCCTTTGGTATCTAAAAAAAAGCAGTTTGAATGTGTCGCTCACTGTTCAGCCGCAAATATCTCTATTTAAAAAAGTGTGGTATACCCCAGTAAACAATAACTGTGGTTTTGCCATCCCACGGTAAAAAATCTCTATTATTCAGCTTTTGGTAGTTTTTTCCGTAAAGAAAAACAGTAGTGTCTCCTGACTGTTGTGACACAAAAATATAGCTGTTGAAAATAGTCTTGTGTAGGCCTGACATCCCAGTGTGGTTTCGCAGTTCCACGGGTCATATCGCTGTACTATCCAGTTTTGGGCCCTTGGTATCTAAAAAAAAAGCAGTTTGAGTGTGTCGCTCACTGTTCAGCCGCAAATATCTCTATTTAAAAAAGTGTGGTATACCCCAGTAAACAATAACTGTGGTTTTGCCATCCCACGGTAAAAAATCTCTATTATTCAGGTTTTGGTAGTTTTTTCCGTAAAGAAAAACAGTAGTGTCTCCTGACTGTTGTGACACAAAAATATATCTGTTGAAAATAGTCTTGTGTAGGCCCGACATCCCAGTGGGGTTTCGCAGTTCCACGGGTCAAATCGCTGTACTATCCAGTTTTGGGCCTTTGGTATCTAAAAAAAAAGCAGTTTGAGTGTGTCGCTCACTGTTCAGCCGCAAATATCTCTATTTAAAAAAGTGTGGTATACCCCAGTAAACAATAACTGTGGTTTTGCCATCCCGTGGTAAAAAATCTCTATTATTCAGCTTTTGGTAGTGTTTTTCGCAAAGAAAACAGTAGTGTCTCCTGACTGTTGTGACACAAAAATATATCTGTTGAAAATAGTCTTGTGTAAGCCCGACATCCCAGTGTGGTTTCGCAGTTCCATGGGTCAAATCGCTGTACTATCCAGTTTTGAGCTTTTGGTATCTAAAAAAAAAGCAGTTTGAGTGTGTCGCTCACTGTTCAGCCGCAAATATCTCTATTTAAAAAAGTGTGGTATACCCCAGTAAACAATAACTGTGGTTTTGCCATCCCACGGTAAATAATCTGTATTATTCAGCTTTTGGTAGTTTTTTCCGTAAAGAAAAACAGTAGTGTCTTCTGACTGTTGTGACACAAAAATATATCTGTTGAAAATAGTCTTGTGTAGGCCCGACATCCCAGTGTGGTTTCGCAGTTCCACGGGTCAAATCGCTGTACTATCCAGTTTTGGGCCTTTGGTATCTAAAAAAAAAGCAGTTTGAGTGTGTCGCTCACTGTTCAGCCGCAAATATCTCTATTTAAAAAAGTGTGGTATACCCCAGTAAACAATACCTGTGGTTTTGCCATCCCACGGTGAAAAATCTGTATTATTCAGCTTTTGGTAGTTTTTTCCATAAAGAAAAACAGTAGTGTCTCTGACTGCTGTGACACAAAAATATATCTGTTGAAAATAGTCTTGTGTAGGCCCGACATCCCAGTGGGGTTTCGCAGTTCCACGGGTCAAATCGCTGTACTATCCAGTTTTGGGCCTTTGGTATCTAAAAAAAAGCAGTTTGAATGTGTCGCTCACTGTTCAGCCGCAAATATCTCTATTTAAAAAAGTGTGGTATACCCCAGTAAACAATAACTGTGGTTTTGCCATCCCACGGTAAAAAATCTCTATTATTCAGCTTTTGGTAGTTTTTTCCGTAAAGAAAAACAGTAGTGTCTCCTGACTGTTGTGACACAAAAATATAGCTGTTGAAAATAGTCTTGTGTAGGCCTGACATCCCAGTGTGGTTTCGCAGTTCCACGGGTCATATCGCTGTACTATCCAGTTTTGGGCCCTTGGTATCTAAAAAAAAAGCAGTTTGAGTGTGTCGCTCACTGTTCAGCCGCAAATATCTCTATTTAAAAAAGTGTGGTATACCCCAGTAAACAATAACTGTGGTTTTGCCATCCCACGGTAAAAAATCTCTATTATTCAGGTTTTGGTAGTTTTTTCCGTAAAGAAAAACAGTAGTGTCTCCTGACTGTTGTGACACAAAAATATATCTGTTGAAAATAGTCTTGTGTAGGCCCGACATCCCAGTGGGGTTTCGCAGTTCCACGGGTCAAATCGCTGTACTATCCAGTTTTGGGCCTTTGGTATCTAAAAAAAAAGCAGTTTGAGTGTGTCGCTCACTGTTCAGCCGCAAATATCTCTATTTAAAAAAGTGTGGTATACCCCAGTAAACAATAACTGTGGTTTTGCCATCCCGTGGTAAAAAATCTCTATTATTCAGCTTTTGGTAGTGTTTTTCGCAAAGAAAACAGTAGTGTCTCCTGACTGTTGTGACACAAAAATATATCTGTTGAAAATAGTCTTGTGTAAGCCCGACATCCCAGTGTGGTTTCGCAGTTCCATGGGTCAAATCGCTGTACTATCCAGTTTTGAGCTTTTGGTATCTAAAAAAAAAGCAGTTTGAGTGTGTCGCTCACTGTTCAGCCGCAAATATCTCTATTTAAAAAAGTGTGGTATACCCCAGTAAACAATAACTGTGGTTTTGCCATCCCACGGTAAATAATCTGTATTATTCAGCTTTTGGTAGTTTTTTCCGTAAAGAAAAACAGTAGTGTCTTCTGACTGTTGTGACACAAAAATATATCTGTTGAAAATAGTCTTGTGTAGGCCCGACATCCCAGTGTGGTTTCGCAGTTCCACGGGTCAAATCGCTGTACTATCCAGTTTTGGGCCTTTGGTATCTAAAAAAAAAGCAGTTTGAGTGTGTCGCTCACTGTTCAGCCGCAAATATCTCTATTTAAAAAAGTGTGGTATACCCCAGTAAACAATACCTGTGGTTTTGCCATCCCACGGTGAAAAATCTGTATTATTCAGCTTTTGGTAGTTTTTTCCATAAAGAAAAACAGTAGTGTCTCTGACTGCTGTGACACAAAAATATATCTGTTGAAAATAGTCTTGTGTAGGCCCGACATCCCAGTGGGGTTTCGCAGTTCCACGGGTCAAATCGCTGTACTATCCAGTTTTGGGCCTTTGGTATCTAAAAAAAAGCAGTTTGAATGTGTCGCTCACTGTTCAGCCGCAAATATCTCTATTTAAAAAAGTGTGGTATACCCCAGTAAACAATAACTGTGGTTTTGCCATCCCACGGTAAAAAATCTCTATTATTCAGCTTTTGGTAGTTTTTTCCGTAAAGAAAAACAGTAGTGTCTCCTGACTGTTGTGACACAAAAATATAGCTGTTGAAAATAGTCTTGTGTAGGCCTGACATCCCAGTGTGGTTTCGCAGTTCCACGGGTCATATCGCTGTACTATCCAGTTTTGGGCCCTTGGTATCTAAAAAAAAAGCAGTTTGAGTGTGTCGCTCACTGTTCAGCCGCAAATATCTCTATTTAAAAAAGTGTGGTATACCCCAGTAAACAATAACTGTGGTTTTGCCATCCCACGGTAAAAAATCTCTATTATTCAGGTTTTGGTAGTTTTTTCCGTAAAGAAAAACAGTAGTGTCTCCTGACTGTTGTGACACAAAAATATATCTGTTGAAAATAGTCTTGTGTAGGCCCGACATCCCAGTGGGGTTTCGCAGTTCCACGGGTCAAATCGCTGTACTATCCAGTTTTGGGCCTTTGGTATCTAAAAAAAAAGCAGTTTGAGTGTGTCGCTCACTGTTCAGCCGCAAATATCTCTATTTAAAAAAGTGTGGTATACCCCAGTAAACAATAACTGTGGTTTTGCCATCCCGTGGTAAAAAATCTCTATTATTCAGCTTTTGGTAGTGTTTTTCGCAAAGAAAACAGTAGTGTCTCCTGACTGTTGTGACACAAAAATATATCTGTTGAAAATAGTCTTGTGTAAGCCCGACATCCCAGTGTGGTTTCGCAGTTCCATGGGTCAAATCGCTGTACTATCCAGTTTTGAGCTTTTGGTATCTAAAAAAAAAGCAGTTTGAGTGTGTCGCTCACTGTTCAGCCGCAAATATCTCTATTTAAAAAAGTGTGGTATACCCCAGTAAACAATAACTGTGGTTTTGCCATCCCACGGTAAAAAATCTCTATTATTCAGCTTTTGGTAGTTTTTTTCCGTAAAGAAAAACAGTAGTGTCTCCTGACTGTTGTGACACATAAATATATCTGTTGAAAATAGTCTTGTGTAGGACCGACATCCCAGTGGGGTTTCGCAGTTCCACGGGTCAAATCGCTGTACTATCCAGTTTTGGGCCTTTGGTATCTACAAAAAAAGCAGTTTGAGTGTGTCGCTCACTGTTCAGCCGCAAATATCTCTACTTAAAAAAGTGTGGTATACCCCAGTAAACAATAACTGTGGTTTTGCCATCCCATGGTAAAAAATCTCTATTATTCAGCTTTTGGTAGTTTTTTCCGTAAAGAAAAACAGTAGTGTCTCCTGACTGTTGTGACACAAAAATATATCTGTTGAAAATAGTCTTGTGTAAGCCCGACATCCCAGTGTGGTTTCGCAGTTCCATGGGTCAAATCGCTGTACTATCCAGTTTTGAGCTTTTGGTATCTAAAAAAAAAGCAGTTTGAGTGTGTCGCTCACTGTTCAGCCGCAAATATCTCTATTTAAAAAAGTGTGGTATACCCCAGTAAACAATAACTGTGGTTTTGCCATCCCACGGTAAAAAATCTCTATTATTCAGCTTTTGGTAGTTTTTTTCGTAAAGAAAAACAGTAGTGTCTTCTGACTGTTGTGACACAAAAATATATCTGTTGAAATTAGTCTTGTGTAGGCCCGACATCCCAATGTGGTTTCGCAGTTCCACGGGTCAAATCGCTGTACTATCCAGTTTTTGGCCTTTGGTATCTAAAAAAAAAGCAGTTTGAGTGTGTCGCTCACTGTTCAGCCGCAAATATCTCTATTTAAAAAAGTGTGGTATACCCCAGTAAACAATACCTGTGGTTTTGCCATCCCACGGTAAAAAATCTGTATTATTCAGCTTTTGGTAGTTTTTTCCGTAAAGAAAAACAGTAGTGTCTCCTGACTGTTGTGACACAAAAATATATCTGTTGAAAATAGTCTTGTTTAGGCCCGACATCCCAGTGGGGTTTCGCAGTTCCACGGGTCAAATCGCTGTACTATCCAGGTTTGGGCCTTTGGTATCTAAAAAAAAGCAGTTTGAATGTGTCGCTCACTGTTCAGCCGCAAATATCTCTATTTAAAAAAGTGTGGTATACCCCAGTAAACAATAACTGTGGTTTTGCCATCCCACGGTAAAAAATCTCTATTATTCAGCTTTTGGTAGTTTTTTCCGTAAAGAAAAACAGTAGTGTCTTCTGACTGTTGTGACACAAAAATATATCTGTTGAAAATAGTCTTGTGTAGGCCCGACATCCCAGTGGGGTTTCGCAGTTCCACGGGTCAAATCGCTGTACTATCCAGTTTTGGGCCTTTGGTATCTAAAAAAAAAGCAGTTTGAGTGTGTCGCTCACTGTTCAGCCGCAAATATCTCTATTTAAAAAAGTGTGGTATACCCCAGTAAACAATAACTGTGGTTTTGCCATCCCGTGGTAAAAAATCTCTATTATTCAGCTTTTGGTAGTGTTTTTCGCAAAGAAAACAGTAGTGTCTCCTGACTGTTGTGACACAAAAATATATCTGTTGAAAATAGTCTTGTGTAAGCCCGACATCCCAGTGTGGTTTCGCAGTTCCATGGGTCAAATCGCTGTACTATCCAGTTTTGAGCTTTTGGTATCTAAAAAAAAAGCAGTTTGAGTGTGTCGCTCACTGTTCAGCCGCAAATATCTCTATTTAAAAAAGTGTGGTATACCCCAGTAAACAATAACTGTGGTTTTGCCATCCCACGGTAAAAAATCTCTATTATTCAGCTTTTGGTAGTTTTTTTCCGTAAAGAAAAACAGTAGTGTCTCCTGACTGTTGTGACACATAAATATATCTGTTGAAAATAGTCTTGTGTAGTCCCGACATCCCAGTGGGGTTTCGCAGTTCCACGGGTCAAATCGCTGTACTATCCAGTTTTGGGCCTTTGGTATCTAAAAAAAAAGCAGTTTGAGTGTGTCGCTCACTGTTCAGCCGCAAATATCTCTACTTAAAAAAAGTGTGGTATACCCCAGTAAACAATAACTGTGGTTTTGCCATCCCATAGTAAAAAATCTCTATTATTCAGCTTTTGGTAGTTTTTTCCGTAAAGAAAAACAGTAGTGTCTTCTGACTGTTGTGACACAAAAATATATCTGTTGAAAATAGTCTTGAGTAGGCCCGACATCCCAGTGTGGTTTCGCAGTTCCACGGGTCAAATCGCTGTACTATCCAGTTTTGGGCCTTTGGTATCTAAAAAAAAAGCAGTTTGAGTGTGTCGCTCACTGTTCAGCCGCAAATATCTCTATTTAAAAAAGTGTGGTATACCCCAGTAAACAATACCTGTGGTTTTGCCATCCCACGGTGAAAAATCTGTATTATTCAGCTTTTGGTAGTTTTTTCCATAAAGAAAAACAGTAGTGTCTCTGACTGTTGTGACACAAAAATATATCTGTTGAAAATAGTCTTGTGTAGGCCCGACATCCCAGTGGGGTTTCGCAGTTCCACGGGTCAAATCGCTGTACTATCCAGTTTTGGGCCTTTGGTATCTAAAAAAAAGCAGTTTGAATGTGTCGCTCACTGTTCAGCCGCAAATATCTCTATTTAAAAAAGTGTGGTATACCCCAGTAAACAATAACTGTGGTTTTGCCATCCCACGGTAAAAAATCTCTATTATTCAGCTTTTGGTAGTTTTTTCCGTAAAGAAAAACAGTAGTGTCTCCTGACTGTTGTGACACAAAAATATAGCTGTTGAAAATAGTCTTGTGTAGGCCTGACATCCCAGTGTGGTTTCGCAGTTCCACGGGTCAAATCGCTGTACTATCCAGTTTTGGGCCCTTGGTATCTAAAAAAAAAGCAGTTTGAGTGTGTCGCTCACTGTTCAGCCGCAAATATCTCTATTTAAAAAAGTGTGGTATACCCCAGTAAACAATAACTGTGGTTTTGCCATCCCACGGTAAAAAATCTCTATTATTCAGGTTTTGGTAGTTTTTTCCGTAAAGAAAAACAGTAGTGTCTCCTGACTGTTGTGACACAAAAATATATCTGTTGAAAATAGTCTTGTGTAGGCCCGACATCCCAGTGGGGTTTCGCAGTTCCACGGGTCAAATCGCTGTACTATCCAGTTTTGGGCCTTTGGTATCTAAAAAAAAAGCAGTTTGAGTGTGTCGCTCACTGTTCAGCCGCAAATATCTCTATTTAAAAAAGTGTGGTATACCCCAGTAAACAATAACTGTGGTTTTGCCATCCCGTGGTAAAAAATCTCTATTATTCAGCTTTTGGTAGTGTTTTTCGCAAAGAAAACAGTAGTGTCTCCTGACTGTTGTGACACAAAAATATATCTGTTGAAAATAGTCTTGTGTAAGCCCGACATCCCAGTGTGGTTTCGCAGTTCCATGGGTCAAATCGCTGTACTATCCAGTTTTGAGCTTTTGGTATCTAAAAAAAAAAGCAGTTTGAGTGTGTCGCTCACTGTTCAGCCGCAAATATCTCTATTTAAAAAAGTGTGGTATACCCCAGTAAACAATAACTGTGGTTTTGCCATCCCACGGTAAATAATCTGTATTATTCAGCTTTTGGTAGTTTTTTCCGTAAAGAAAAACAGTAGTGTCTTCTGACTGTTGTGACACAAAAATATATCTGTTGAAAATAGTCTTGTGTAGGCCCGACATCCCAGTGTGGTTTCGCAGTTCCACGGGTCAAATCGCTGTACTATCCAGTTTTGGGCCTTTGGTATCTAAAAAAAAAGCAGTTTGAGTGTGTCGCTCACTGTTCAGCCGCAAATATCTCTATTTAAAAAAGTGTGGTATACCCCAGTAAACAATACCTGTGGTTTTGCCATCCCACGGTGAAAAATCTGTATTATTCAGCTTTTGGTAGTTTTTTCCATAAAGAAAAACAGTAGTGTCTCTGACTGCTGTGACACAAAAATATATCTGTTGAAAATAGTCTTGTGTAGGCCCGACATCCCAGTGGGGTTTCGCAGTTCCACGGGTCAAATCGCTGTACTATCCAGTTTTGGGCCTTTGGTATCTAAAAAAAAGCAGTTTGAATGTGTCGCTCACTGTTCAGCCGCAAATATCTCTATTTAAAAAAGTGTGGTATACCCCAGTAAACAATAACTGTGGTTTTGCCATCCCACGGTAAAAAATCTCTATTATTCAGCTTTTGGTAGTTTTTTCCGTAAAGAAAAACAGTAGTGTCTCCTGACTGTTGTGACACAAAAATATAGCTGTTGAAAATAGTCTTGTGTAGGCCTGACATCCCAGTGTGGTTTCGCAGTTCCACGGGTCATATCGCTGTACTATCCAGTTTTGGGCCCTTGGTATCTAAAAAAAAAGCAGTTTGAGTGTGTCGCTCACTGTTCAGCCGCAAATATCTCTATTTAAAAAAGTGTGGTATACCCCAGTAAACAATAACTGTGGTTTTGCCATCCCACGGTAAAAAATCTCTATTATTCAGGTTTTGGTAGTTTTTTCCGTAAAGAAAAACAGTAGTGTCTCCTGACTGTTGTGACACAAAAATATATCTGTTGAAAATAGTCTTGTGTAGGCCCGACATCCCAGTGGGGTTTCGCAGTTCCACGGGTCAAATCGCTGTACTATCCAGTTTTGGGCCTTTGGTATCTAAAAAAAAAGCAGTTTGAGTGTGTCGCTCACTGTTCAGCCGCAAATATCTCTATTTAAAAAAGTGTGGTATACCCCAGTAAACAATAACTGTGGTTTTGCCATCCCGTGGTAAAAAATCTCTATTATTCAGCTTTTGGTAGTGTTTTTCGCAAAGAAAACAGTAGTGTCTCCTGACTGTTGTGACACAAAAATATATCTGTTGAAAATAGTCTTGTGTAAGCCCGACATCCCAGTGTGGTTTCGCAGTTCCATGGGTCAAATCGCTGTACTATCCAGTTTTGAGCTTTTGGTATCTAAAAAAAAAGCAGTTTGAGTGTGTCGCTCACTGTTCAGCCGCAAATATCTCTATTTAAAAAAGTGTGGTATACCCCAGTAAACAATAACTGTGGTTTTGCCATCCCACGGTAAAAAATCTCTATTATTCAGCTTTTGGTAGTTTTTTTCCGTAAAGAAAAACAGTAGTGTCTCCTGACTGTTGTGACACATAAATATATCTGTTGAAAATAGTCTTGTGTAGGACCGACATCCCAGTGGGGTTTCGCAGTTCCACGGGTCAAATCGCTGTACTATCCAGTTTTGGGCCTTTGGTATCTACAAAAAAAGCAGTTTGAGTGTGTCGCTCACTGTTCAGCCGCAAATATCTCTACTTAAAAAAGTGTGGTATACCCCAGTAAACAATAACTGTGGTTTTGCCATCCCATGGTAAAAAATCTCTATTATTCAGCTTTTGGTAGTTTTTTCCGTAAAGAAAAACAGTAGTGTCTCCTGACTGTTGTGACACAAAAATATATCTGTTGAAAATAGTCTTGTGTAAGCCCGACATCCCAGTGTGGTTTCGCAGTTCCATGGGTCAAATCGCTGTACTATCCAGTTTTGAGCTTTTGGTATCTAAAAAAAAAGCAGTTTGAGTGTGTCGCTCACTGTTCAGCCGCAAATATCTCTATTTAAAAAAGTGTGGTATACCCCAGTAAACAATAACTGTGGTTTTGCCATCCCACGGTAAAAAATCTCTATTATTCAGCTTTTGGTAGTTTTTTTCGTAAAGAAAAACAGTAGTGTCTTCTGACTGTTGTGACACAAAAATATATCTGTTGAAATTAGTCTTGTGTAGGCCCGACATCCCAATGTGGTTTCGCAGTTCCACGGGTCAAATCGCTGTACTATCCAGTTTTTGGCCTTTGGTATCTAAAAAAAAAGCAGTTTGAGTGTGTCGCTCACTGTTCAGCCGCAAATATCTCTATTTAAAAAAGTGTGGTATACCCCAGTAAACAATACCTGTGGTTTTGCCATCCCACGGTAAAAAATCTGTATTATTCAGCTTTTGGTAGTTTTTTCCGTAAAGAAAAACAGTAGTGTCTCCTGACTGTTGTGACACAAAAATATATCTGTTGAAAATAGTCTTGTTTAGGCCCGACATCCCAGTGGGGTTTCGCAGTTCCACGGGTCAAATCGCTGTACTATCCAGGTTTGGGCCTTTGGTATCTAAAAAAAAGCAGTTTGAATGTGTCGCTCACTGTTCAGCCGCAAATATCTCTATTTAAAAAAGTGTGGTATACCCCAGTAAACAATAACTGTGGTTTTGCCATCCCACGGTAAAAAATCTCTATTATTCAGCTTTTGGTAGTTTTTTCCGTAAAGAAAAACAGTAGTGTCTTCTGACTGTTGTGACACAAAAATATATCTGTTGAAAATAGTCTTGTGTAGGCCCGACATCCCAGTGGGGTTTCGCAGTTCCACGGGTCAAATCGCTGTACTATCCAGTTTTGGGCCTTTGGTATCTAAAAAAAAAGCAGTTTGAGTGTGTCGCTCACTGTTCAGCCGCAAATATCTCTATTTAAAAAAGTGTGGTATACCCCAGTAAACAATAACTGTGGTTTTGCCATCCCGTGGTAAAAAATCTCTATTATTCAGCTTTTGGTAGTGTTTTTCGCAAAGAAAACAGTAGTGTCTCCTGACTGTTGTGACACAAAAATATATCTGTTGAAAATAGTCTTGTGTAAGCCCGACATCCCAGTGTGGTTTCGCAGTTCCATGGGTCAAATCGCTGTACTATCCAGTTTTGAGCTTTTGGTATCTAAAAAAAAAGCAGTTTGAGTGTGTCGCTCACTGTTCAGCCGCAAATATCTCTATTTAAAAAAGTGTGGTATACCCCAGTAAACAATAACTGTGGTTTTGCCATCCCACGGTAAAAAATCTCTATTATTCAGCTTTTGGTAGTTTTTTTCCGTAAAGAAAAACAGTAGTGTCTCCTGACTGTTGTGACACATAAATATATCTGTTGAAAATAGTCTTGTGTAGTCCCGACATCCCAGTGGGGTTTCGCAGTTCCACGGGTCAAATCGCTGTACTATCCAGTTTTGGGCCTTTGGTATCTAAAAAAAAAGCAGTTTGAGTGTGTCGCTCACTGTTCAGCCGCAAATATCTCTACTTAAAAAAAGTGTGGTATACCCCAGTAAACAATAACTGTGGTTTTGCCATCCCATAGTAAAAAATCTCTATTATTCAGCTTTTGGTAGTTTTTTCCGTAAAGAAAAACAGTAGTGTCTTCTGACTGTTGTGACACAAAAATATATCTGTTGAAAATAGTCTTGTGTAGGCCCGACATCCCAGTGTGGTTTCGCAGTTCCACGGGTCAAATCGCTGTACTATCCAGTTTTGGGCCTTTGGTATCTAAAAAAAAAGCAGTTTGAGTGTGTCGCTCACTGTTCAGCCGCAAATATCTCTATTTAAAAAAGTGTGGTATACCCCAGTAAACAATACCTGTGGTTTTGCCATCCCACGGTGAAAAATCTGTATTATTCAGCTTTTGGTAGTTTTTTCCATAAAGAAAAACAGTAGTGTCTCTGACTGTTGTGACACAAAAATATATCTGTTGAAAATAGTCTTGTGTAGGCCCGACATCCCAGTGGGGTTTCGCAGTTCCACGGGTCAAATCGCTGTACTATCCAGTTTTGGGCCTTTGGTATCTAAAAAAAAGCAGTTTGAATGTGTCGCTCACTGTTCAGCCGCAAATATCTCTATTTAAAAAAGTGTGGTATACCCCAGTAAACAATAACTGTGGTTTTGCCATCCCACGGTAAAAAATCTCTATTATTCAGCTTTTGGTAGTTTTTTCCGTAAAGAAAAACAGTAGTGTCTCCTGACTGTTGTGACACAAAAATATAGCTGTTGAAAATAGTCTTGTGTAGGCCTGACATCCCAGTGTGGTTTCGCAGTTCCACGGGTCAAATCGCTGTACTATCCAGTTTTGGGCCCTTGGTATCTAAAAAAAAAGCAGTTTGAGTGTGTCGCTCACTGTTCAGCCGCAAATATCTCTATTTAAAAAAGTGTGGTATACCCCAGTAAACAATAACTGTGGTTTTGCCATCCCACGGTAAAAAATCTCTATTATTCAGGTTTTGGTAGTTTTTTCCGTAAAGAAAAACAGTAGTGTCTCCTGACTGTTGTGACACAAAAATATATCTGTTGAAAATAGTCTTGTGTAGGCCCGACATCCCAGTGGGGTTTCGCAGTTCCACGGGTCAAATCGCTGTACTATCCAGTTTTGGGCCTTTGGTATCTAAAAAAAAAGCAGTTTGAGTGTGTCGCTCACTGTTCAGCCGCAAATATCTCTATTTAAAAAAGTGTGGTATACCCCAGTAAACAATAACTGTGGTTTTGCCATCCCGTGGTAAAAAATCTCTATTATTCAGCTTTTGGTAGTGTTTTTCGCAAAGAAAACAGTAGTGTCTCCTGACTGTTGTGACACAAAAATATATCTGTTGAAAATAGTCTTGTGTAAGCCCGACATCCCAGTGTGGTTTCGCAGTTCCATGGGTCAAATCGCTGTACTATCCAGTTTTGAGCTTTTGGTATCTAAAAAAAAAGCAGTTTGAGTGTGTCGCTCACTGTTCAGCCGCAAATATCTCTATTTAAAAAAGTGTGGTATACCCCAGTAAACAATAACTGTGGTTTTGCCATCCCACGGTAAATAATCTGTATTATTCAGCTTTTGGTAGTTTTTTCCGTAAAGAAAAACAGTAGTGTCTTCTGACTGTTGTGACACAAAAATATATCTGTTGAAAATAGTCTTGTGTAGGCCCGACATCCCAGTGTGGTTTCGCAGTTCCACGGGTCAAATCGCTGTACTATCCAGTTTTGGGCCTTTGGTATCTAAAAAAAAAGCAGTTTGAGTGTGTCGCTCACTGTTCAGCCGCAAATATCTCTATTTAAAAAAGTGTGGTATACCCCAGTAAACAATACCTGTGGTTTTGCCATCCCACGGTGAAAAATCTGTATTATTCAGCTTTTGGTAGTTTTTTCCATAAAGAAAAACAGTAGTGTCTCTGACTGCTGTGACACAAAAATATATCTGTTGAAAATAGTCTTGTGTAGGCCCGACATCCCAGTGGGGTTTCGCAGTTCCACGGGTCAAATCGCTGTACTATCCAGTTTTGGGCCTTTGGTATCTAAAAAAAAGCAGTTTGAATGTGTCGCTCACTGTTCAGCCGCAAATATCTCTATTTAAAAAAGTGTGGTATACCCCAGTAAACAATAACTGTGGTTTTGCCATCCCACGGTAAAAAATCTCTATTATTCAGCTTTTGGTAGTTTTTTCCGTAAAGAAAAACAGTAGTGTCTCCTGACTGTTGTGACACAAAAATATAGCTGTTGAAAATAGTCTTGTGTAGGCCTGACATCCCAGTGTGGTTTCGCAGTTCCACGGGTCATATCGCTGTACTATCCAGTTTTGGGCCCTTGGTATCTAAAAAAAAAGCAGTTTGAGTGTGTCGCTCACTGTTCAGCCGCAAATATCTCTATTTAAAAAAGTGTGGTATACCCCAGTAAACAATAACTGTGGTTTTGCCATCCCACGGTAAAAAATCTCTATTATTCAGGTTTTGGTAGTTTTTTCCGTAAAGAAAAACAGTAGTGTCTCCTGACTGTTGTGACACAAAAATATATCTGTTGAAAATAGTCTTGTGTAGGCCCGACATCCCAGTGGGGTTTCGCAGTTCCACGGGTCAAATCGCTGTACTATCCAGTTTTGGGCCTTTGGTATCTAAAAAAAAAGCAGTTTGAGTGTGTCGCTCACTGTTCAGCCGCAAATATCTCTATTTAAAAAAGTGTGGTATACCCCAGTAAACAATAACTGTGGTTTTGCCATCCCGTGGTAAAAAATCTCTATTATTCAGCTTTTGGTAGTGTTTTTCGCAAAGAAAACAGTAGTGTCTCCTGACTGTTGTGACACAAAAATATATCTGTTGAAAATAGTCTTGTGTAGGCCCGACATCCCAGTGTGGTTTCGCAGTTCCACGGGTCAAATCGCTGTACTATCCAGTTTTGGGCCTTTGGTATCTAAAAAAAAAGCAGTTTGAGTGTGTCGCTCACTGTTCAGCCGCAAATATCTCTATTTAAAAAAGTGTGGTATACCCCAGTAAACAATACCTGTGGTTTTGCCATCCCACGGTGAAAAATCTGTATTATTCAGCTTTTGGTAGTTTTTTCCATAAAGAAAAACAGTAGTGTCTCTGACTGCTGTGACACAAAAATATATCTGTTGAAAATAGTCTTGTGTAGGCCCGACATCCCAGTGGGGTTTCGCAGTTCCACGGGTCAAATCGCTGTACTATCCAGTTTTGGGCCTTTGGTATCTAAAAAAAAGCAGTTTGAATGTGTCGCTCACTGTGCAGCCGCAAATATCTCTATTTAAAAAAGTGTGGTATACCCCAGTAAACAATAACTGTGGTTTTGCCATCCCACGGTAAAAAATCTCTATTATTCAGCTTTTGGTAGTTTTTTCCGTAAAGAAAAACAGTAGTGTCTCCTGACTGTTGTGACACAAAAATATAGCTGTTGAAAATAGTCTTGTGTAGGCCTGACATCCCAGTGTGGTTTCGCAGTTCCACGGGTCATATCGCTGTACTATCCAGTTTTGGGCCCTTGGTATCTAAAAAAAAAGCAGTTTGAGTGTGTCGCTCACTGTTCAGCCGCAAATATCTCTATTTAAAAAAGTGTGGTATACCCCAGTAAACAATAACTGTGGTTTTGCCATCCCACGGTAAAAAATCTCTATTATTCAGGTTTTGGTAGTTTTTTCCGTAAAGAAAAACAGTAGTGTCTCCTGACTGTTGTGACACAAAAATATATCTGTTGAAAATAGTCTTGTGTAGGCCCGACATCCCAGTGGGGTTTCGCAGTTCCACGGGTCAAATCGCTGTACTATCCAGTTTTGGGCCTTTGGTATCTAAAAAAAAAGCAGTTTGAGTGTGTCGCTCACTGTTCAGCCGCAAATATCTCTATTTAAAAAAGTGTGGTATACCCCAGTAAACAATAACTGTGGTTTTGCCATCCCGTGGTAAAAAATCTCTATTATTCAGCTTTTGGTAGTGTTTTTCGCAAAGAAAACAGTAGTGTCTCCTGACTGTTGTGACACAAAAATATATCTGTTGAAAATAGTCTTGTGTAAGCCCGACATCCCAGTGTGGTTTCGCAGTTCCATGGGTCAAATCGCTGTACTATCCAGTTTTGAGCTTTTGGTATCTAAAAAAAAAGCAGTTTGAGTGTGTCGCTCACTGTTCAGCCGCAAATATCTCTATTTAAAAAAGTGTGGTATACCCCAGTAAAGAATAACTGTGGTTTTGCCATCCCACGGTAAATAATCTGTATTATTCAGCTTTTGGTAGTTTTTTCCATAAAGAAAAACAGTAGTGTCTCTGACTGTTGTGACACAAAAATATATCTGTTGAAAATAGTCTTGTGTAGGCCCGACATCCCAGTGGGGTTTCGCAGTTCCACGGGTCAAATCGCTGTACTATCCAGTTTTGGGCCTTTGGTATCTAAAAAAAAGCAGTTTGAATGTGTCGCTCACTGTTCAGCCGCAAATATCTCTATTTAAAAAAGTGTGGTATACCCCAGTAAACAATAACTGTGGTTTTGCCATCCCACGGTAAAAAATCTCTATTATTCAGCTTTTGGTAGTTTTTTCCGTAAAGAAAAACAGTAGTGTCTCCTGACTGTTGTGACACAAAAATATAGCTGTTGAAAATAGTCTTGTGTAGGCCTGACATCCCAGTGTGGTTTCGCAGTTCCACGGGTCAAATCGCTGTACTATCCAGTTTTGGGCCCTTGGTATCTAAAAAAAAAGCAGTTTGAGTGTGTCGCTCACTGTTCAGCCGCAAATATCTCTATTTAAAAAAGTGTGGTATACCCCAGTAAACAATAACTGTGGTTTTGCCATCCCGTGGTAAAAAATCTCTATTATTCAGCTTTTGGTAGTGTTTTTCGCAAAGAAAACAGTAGTGTCTCCTGACTGTTGTGACACAAAAATATATCTGTTGAAAATAGTCTTGTGTAAGCCCGACATCCCAGTGTGGTTTCGCAGTTCCATGGGTCAAATCGCTGTACTATCCAGTTTTGAGCTTTTGGTATCTAAAAAAAAAGCAGTTTGAGTGTGTCGCTCACTGTTCAGCCGCAAATATCTCTATTTAAAAAAGTGTGGTATACCCCAGTAAACAATAACTGTGGTTTTGCCATCCCACGGTAAATAATCTGTATTATTCAGCTTTTGGTAGTTTTTTCCGTAAAGAAAAACAGTAGTGTCTTCTGACTGTTGTGACACAAAAATATATCTGTTGAAAATAGTCTTGTGTAGGCCCGACATCCCAGTGTGGTTTCGCAGTTCCACGGGTCAAATCGCTGTACTATCCAGTTTTGGGCCTTTGGTATCTAAAAAAAAAGCAGTTTGAGTGTGTCGCTCACTGTTCAGCCGCAAATATCTCTATTTAAAAAAGTGTGGTATACCCCAGTAAACAATACCTGTGGTTTTGCCATCCCACGGTGAAAAATCTGTATTATTCAGCTTTTGGTAGTTTTTTCCATAAAGAAAAACAGTAGTGTCTCTGACTGCTGTGACACAAAAATATATCTGTTGAAAATAGTCTTGTGTAGGCCCGACATCCCAGTGGGGTTTCGCAGTTCCACGGGTCAAATCGCTGTACTATCCAGTTTTGGGCCTTTGGTATCTAAAAAAAAGCAGTTTGAATGTGTCGCTCACTGTTCAGCCGCAAATATCTCTATTTAAAAAAGTGTGGTATACCCCAGTAAACAATAACTGTGGTTTTGCCATCCCACGGTAAAAAATCTCTATTATTCAGCTTTTGGTAGTTTTTTCCGTAAAGAAAAACAGTAGTGTCTCCTGACTGTTGTGACACAAAAATATAGCTGTTGAAAATAGTCTTGTGTAGGCCTGACATCCCAGTGTGGTTTCGCAGTTCCACGGGTCATATCGCTGTACTATCCAGTTTTGGGCCCTTGGTATCTAAAAAAAAAGCAGTTTGAGTGTGTCGCTCACTGTTCAGCCGCAAATATCTCTATTTAAAAAAGTGTGGTATACCCCAGTAAACAATAACTGTGGTTTTGCCATCCCACGGTAAAAAATCTCTATTATTCAGGTTTTGGTAGTTTTTTCCGTAAAGAAAAACAGTAGTGTCTCCTGACTGTTGTGACACAAAAATATATCTGTTGAAAATAGTCTTGTGTAGGCCCGACATCCCAGTGGGGTTTCGCAGTTCCACGGGTCAAATCGCTGTACTATCCAGTTTTGGGCCTTTGGTATCTAAAAAAAAAGCAGTTTGAGTGTGTCGCTCACTGTTCAGCCGCAAATATCTCTATTTAAAAAAGTGTGGTATACCCCAGTAAACAATAACTGTGGTTTTGCCATCCCGTGGTAAAAAATCTCTATTATTCAGCTTTTGGTAGTGTTTTTCGCAAAGAAAACAGTAGTGTCTCCTGACTGTTGTGACACAAAAATATATCTGTTGAAAATAGTCTTGTGTAAGCCCGACATCCCAGTGTGGTTTCGCAGTTCCATGGGTCAAATCGCTGTACTATCCAGTTTTGAGCTTTTGGTATCTAAAAAAAAAGCAGTTTGAGTGTGTCGCTCACTGTTCAGCCGCAAATATCTCTATTTAAAAAAGTGTGGTATACCCCAGTAAACAATAACTGTGGTTTTGCCATCCCACGGTAAATAATCTGTATTATTCAGCTTTTGGTAGTTTTTTCCGTAAAGAAAAACAGTAGTGTCTTCTGACTGTTGTGACACAAAAATATATCTGTTGAAAATAGTCTTGTGTAGGCCCGACATCCCAGTGTGGTTTCGCAGTTCCACGGGTCAAATCGCTGTACTATCCAGTTTTGGGCCTTTGGTATCTAAAAAAAAAGCAGTTTGAGTGTGTCGCTCACTGTTCAGCCGCAAATATCTCTATTTAAAAAAGTGTGGTATACCCCAGTAAACAATACCTGTGGTTTTGCCATCCCACGGTGAAAAATCTGTATTATTCAGCTTTTGGTAGTTTTTTCCATAAAGAAAAACAGTAGTGTCTCTGACTGCTGTGACACAAAAATATATCTGTTGAAAATAGTCTTGTGTAGGCCCGACATCCCAGTGGGGTTTCGCAGTTCCACGGGTCAAATCGCTGTACTATCCAGTTTTGGGCCTTTGGTATCTAAAAAAAAGCAGTTTGAATGTGTCGCTCACTGTGCAGCCGCAAATATCTCTATTTAAAAAAGTGTGGTATACCCCAGTAAACAATAACTGTGGTTTTGCCATCCCACGGTAAAAAATCTCTATTATTCAGCTTTTGGTAGTTTTTTCCGTAAAGAAAAACAGTAGTGTCTCCTGACTGTTGTGACACAAAAATATAGCTGTTGAAAATAGTCTTGTGTAGGCCTGACATCCCAGTGTGGTTTCGCAGTTCCACGGGTCATATCGCTGTACTATCCAGTTTTGGGCCCTTGGTATCTAAAAAAAAAGCAGTTTGAGTGTGTCGCTCACTGTTCAGCCGCAAATATCTCTATTTAAAAAAGTGTGGTATACCCCAGTAAACAATAACTGTGGTTTTGCCATCCCACGGTAAAAAATCTCTATTATTCAGGTTTTGGTAGTTTTTTCCGTAAAGAAAAACAGTAGTGTCTCCTGACTGTTGTGACACAAAAATATATCTGTTGAAAATAGTCTTGTGTAGGCCCGACATCCCAGTGGGGTTTCGCAGTTCCACGGGTCAAATCGCTGTACTATCCAGTTTTGGGCCTTTGGTATCTAAAAAAAAAGCAGTTTGAGTGTGTCGCTCACTGTTCAGCCGCAAATATCTCTATTTAAAAAAGTGTGGTATACCCCAGTAAACAATAACTGTGGTTTTGCCATCCCGTGGTAAAAAATCTCTATTATTCAGCTTTTGGTAGTGTTTTTCGCAAAGAAAACAGTAGTGTCTCCTGACTGTTGTGACACAAAAATATATCTGTTGAAAATAGTCTTGTGTAAGCCCGACATCCCAGTGTGGTTTCGCAGTTCCATGGGTCAAATCGCTGTACTATCCAGTTTTGAGCTTTTGGTATCTAAAAAAAAAGCAGTTTGAGTGTGTCGCTCACTGTTCAGCCGCAAATATCTCTATTTAAAAAAGTGTGGTATACCCCAGTAAAGAATAACTGTGGTTTTGCCATCCCACGGTAAATAATCTGTATTATTCAGCTTTTGGTAGTTTTTTCCGTAAAGAAAAACAGTAGTGTCTTCTGACTGTTGTGACACAAAAATATATCTGTTGAAAATAGTCTTGTGTAGGCCCGACATCCCAGTGTGGTTTCGCAGTTCCACGGGTCAAATCGCTGTACTATCCAGTTTTGGGCCTTTGGTATCTAAAAAAAAAGCAGTTTGAGTGTGTCGCTCACTGTTCAGCCGCAAATATCTCTATTTAAAAAAGTGTGGTATACCCCAGTAAACAATACCTGTGGTTTTGCCATCCCACGGTGAAAAATCTGTATTATTCAGCTTTTGGTAGTTTTTTCCATAAAGAAAAACAGTAGTGTCTCTGACTGCTGTGACACAAAAATATATCTGTTGAAAATAGTCTTGTGTAGGCCCGACATCCCAGTGGGGTTTCGCAGTTCCACGGGTCAAATCGCTGTACTATCCAGTTTTGGGCCTTTGGTATCTAAAAAAAAGCAGTTTGAATGTGTCGCTCACTGTTCAGCCGCAAATATCTCTATTTAAAAAAGTGTGGTATACCCCAGTAAACAATAACTGTGGTTTTGCCATCCCACGGTAAAAAATCTCTATTATTCAGCTTTTGGTAGTTTTTTCCGTAAAGAAAAACAGTAGTGTCTCCTGACTGTTGTGACACAAAAATATAGCTGTTGAAAATAGTCTTGTGTAGGCCTGACATCCCAGTGTGGTTTCGCAGTTCCACGGGTCATATCGCTGTACTATCCAGTTTTGGGCCCTTGGTATCTAAAAAAAAAGCAGTTTGAGTGTGTCGCTCACTGTTCAGCCGCAAATATCTCTATTTAAAAAAGTGTGGTATACCCCAGTAAACAATAACTGTGGTTTTGCCATCCCACGGTAAAAAATCTCTATTATTCAGGTTTTGGTAGTTTTTTCCGTAAAGAAAAACAGTAGTGTCTCCTGACTGTTGTGACACAAAAATATATCTGTTGAAAATAGTCTTGTGTAGGCCCGACATCCCAGTGGGGTTTCGCAGTTCCACGGGTCAAATCGCTGTACTATCCAGTTTTGGGCCTTTGGTATCTAAAAAAAAAGCAGTTTGAGTGTGTCGCTCACTGTTCAGCCGCAAATATCTCTATTTAAAAAAGTGTGGTATACCCCAGTAAACAATAACTGTGGTTTTGCCATCCCGTGGTAAAAAATCTCTATTATTCAGCTTTTGGTAGTGTTTTTCGCAAAGAAAACAGTAGTGTCTCCTGACTGTTGTGACACAAAAATATATCTGTTGAAAATAGTCTTGTGTAAGCCCGACATCCCAGTGTGGTTTCGCAGTTCCATGGGTCAAATCGCTGTACTATCCAGTTTTGAGCTTTTGGTATCTAAAAAAAAAGCAGTTTGAGTGTGTCGCTCACTGTTCAGCCGCAAATATCTCTATTTAAAAAAGTGTGGTATACCCCAGTAAACAATAACTGTGGTTTTGCCATCCCACGGTAAAAAATCTCTATTATTCAGCTTTTGGTAGTTTTTTTCCGTAAAGAAAAACAGTAGTGTCTCCTGACTGTTGTGACACATAAATATATCTGTTGAAAATAGTCTTGTGTAGGACCGACATCCCAGTGGGGTTTCGCAGTTCCACGGGTCAAATCGCTGTACTATCCAGTTTTGGGCCTTTGGTATCTACAAAAAAAGCAGTTTGAGTGTGTCGCTCACTGTTCAGCCGCAAATATCTCTACTTAAAAAAGTGTGGTATACCCCAGTAAACAATAACTGTGGTTTTGCCATCCCATGGTAAAAAATCTCTATTATTCAGCTTTTGGTAGTTTTTTCCGTAAAGAAAAACAGTAGTGTCTCCTGACTGTTGTGACACAAAAATATATCTGTTGAAAATAGTCTTGTGTAAGCCCGACATCCCAGTGTGGTTTCGCAGTTCCATGGGTCAAATCGCTGTACTATCCAGTTTTGAGCTTTTGGTATCTAAAAAAAAAGCAGTTTGAGTGTGTCGCTCACTGTTCAGCCGCAAATATCTCTATTTAAAAAAGTGTGGTATACCCCAGTAAACAATAACTGTGGTTTTGCCATCCCACGGTAAAAAATCTCTATTATTCAGCTTTTGGTAGTTTTTTTCGTAAAGAAAAACAGTAGTGTCTTCTGACTGTTGTGACACAAAAATATATCTGTTGAAATTAGTCTTGTGTAGGCCCGACATCCCAATGTGGTTTCGCAGTTCCACGGGTCAAATCGCTGTACTATCCAGTTTTTGGCCTTTGGTATCTAAAAAAAAAGCAGTTTGAGTGTGTCGCTCACTGTTCAGCCGCAAATATCTCTATTTAAAAAAGTGTGGTATACCCCAGTAAACAATACCTGTGGTTTTGCCATCCCACGGTAAAAAATCTGTATTATTCAGCTTTTGGTAGTTTTTTCCGTAAAGAAAAACAGTAGTGTCTCCTGACTGTTGTGACACAAAAATATATCTGTTGAAAATAGTCTTGTTTAGGCCCGACATCCCAGTGGGGTTTCGCAGTTCCACGGGTCAAATCGCTGTACTATCCAGGTTTGGGCCTTTGGTATCTAAAAAAAAGCAGTTTGAATGTGTCGCTCACTGTTCAGCCGCAAATATCTCTATTTAAAAAAGTGTGGTATACCCCAGTAAACAATAACTGTGGTTTTGCCATCCCACGGTAAAAAATCTCTATTATTCAGCTTTTGGTAGTTTTTTCCGTAAAGAAAAACAGTAGTGTCTTCTGACTGTTGTGACACAAAAATATATCTGTTGAAAATAGTCTTGTGTAGGCCCGACATCCCAGTGGGGTTTCGCAGTTCCACGGGTCAAATCGCTGTACTATCCAGTTTTGGGCCTTTGGTATCTAAAAAAAAAGCAGTTTGAGTGTGTCGCTCACTGTTCAGCCGCAAATATCTCTATTTAAAAAAGTGTGGTATACCCCAGTAAACAATAACTGTGGTTTTGCCATCCCGTGGTAAAAAATCTCTATTATTCAGCTTTTGGTAGTGTTTTTCGCAAAGAAAACAGTAGTGTCTCCTGACTGTTGTGACACAAAAATATATCTGTTGAAAATAGTCTTGTGTAAGCCCGACATCCCAGTGTGGTTTCGCAGTTCCATGGGTCAAATCGCTGTACTATCCAGTTTTGAGCTTTTGGTATCTAAAAAAAAAGCAGTTTGAGTGTGTCGCTCACTGTTCAGCCGCAAATATCTCTATTTAAAAAAGTGTGGTATACCCCAGTAAACAATAACTGTGGTTTTGCCATCCCACGGTAAAAAATCTCTATTATTCAGCTTTTGGTAGTTTTTTTCCGTAAAGAAAAACAGTAGTGTCTCCTGACTGTTGTGACACATAAATATATCTGTTGAAAATAGTCTTGTGTAGTCCCGACATCCCAGTGGGGTTTCGCAGTTCCACGGGTCAAATCGCTGTACTATCCAGTTTTGGGCCTTTGGTATCTAAAAAAAAAGCAGTTTGAGTGTCGCTCACTGTTCAGCCGCAAATATCTCTACTTAAAAAAAGTGTGGTATACCCCAGTAAACAATAACTGTGGTTTTGCCATCCCATAGTAAAAAATCTCTATTATTCAGCTTTTGGTAGTTTTTTCCGTAAAGAAAAACAGTAGTGTCTCCTGACTGTTGTGACACAAAAATATATCTGTTGAAAATAGTCTTGTGTAAGCCCGACATCCCAGTGTGGTTTCGCAGTTCCATGGGTCAAATCGCTGTACTATCCAGTTTTGGGCCTTTGGTATCTAAAAAAAAAGCAGTTTGAGTGTGTCGCTCACTGTTCAGCCGCAAATATCTCTATTTAAAAAAGTGTGGTATACCCCAGTAAACAATACCTGTGGTTTTGCCATCCCACGGTGAAAAATCTGTATTATTCAGCTTTTGGTAGTTTTTTCCATAAAGAAAAACAGTAGTGTCTCTGACTGCTGTGACACAAAAATATATCTGTTGAAAATAGTCTTGTGTAGGCCCGACATCCCAGTGGGGTTTCGCAGTTCCACGGGTCAAATCGCTGTACTATCCAGTTTTGGGCCTTTGGTATCTAAAAAAAAGCAGTTTGAATGTGTCGCTCACTGTTCAGCCGCAAATATCTCTATTTAAAAAAGTGTGGTATACCCCAGTAAACAATAACTGTGGTTTTGCCATCCCACGGTAAAAAATCTCTATTATTCAGCTTTTGGTAGTTTTTTCCGTAAAGAAAAACAGTAGTGTCTCCTGACTGTTGTGACACAAAAATATAGCTGTTGAAAATAGTCTTGTGTAGGCCTGACATCCCAGTGTGGTTTCGCAGTTCCACGGGTCATATCGCTGTACTATCCAGTTTTGGGCCCTTGGTATCTAAAAAAAAAGCAGTTTGAGTGTGTCGCTCACTGTTCAGCCGCAAATATCTCTATTTAAAAAAGTGTGGTATACCCCAGTAAACAATAACTGTGGTTTTGCCATCCCACGGTAAAAAATCTCTATTATTCAGGTTTTGGTAGTTTTTTCCGTAAAGAAAAACAGTAGTGTCTCCTGACTGTTGTGACACAAAAATATATCTGTTGAAAATAGTCTTGTGTAGGCCCGACATCCCAGTGGGGTTTCGCAGTTCCACGGGTCAAATCGCTGTACTATCCAGTTTTGGGCCTTTGGTATCTAAAAAAAAAGCAGTTTGAGTGTGTCGCTCACTGTTCAGCCGCAAATATCTCTATTTAAAAAAGTGTGGTATACCCCAGTAAACAATAACTGTGGTTTTGCCATCCCGTGGTAAAAAATCTCTATTATTCAGCTTTTGGTAGTGTTTTTCGCAAAGAAAACAGTAGTGTCTCCTGACTGTTGTGACACAAAAATATATCTGTTGAAAATAGTCTTGTGTAAGCCCGACATCCCAGTGTGGTTTCGCAGTTCCATGGGTCAAATCGCTGTACTATCCAGTTTTGAGCTTTTGGTATCTAAAAAAAAAGCAGTTTGAGTGTGTCGCTCACTGTTCAGCCGCAAATATCTCTATTTAAAAAAGTGTGGTATACCCCAGTAAACAATAACTGTGGTTTTGCCATCCCACGGTAAAAAATCTCTATTATTCAGCTTTTGGTAGTTTTTTTCCGTAAAGAAAAACAGTAGTGTCTCCTGACTGTTGTGACACATAAATATATCTGTTGAAAATAGTCTTGTGTAGGACCGACATCCCAGTGGGGTTTCGCAGTTCCACGGGTCAAATCGCTGTACTATCCAGTTTTGGGCCTTTGGTATCTACAAAAAAAGCAGTTTGAGTGTGTCGCTCACTGTTCAGCCGCAAATATCTCTACTTAAAAAAGTGTGGTATACCCCAGTAAACAATAACTGTGGTTTTGCCATCCCATGGTAAAAAATCTCTATTATTCAGCTTTTGGTAGTTTTTTCCGTAAAGAAAAACAGTAGTGTCTCCTGACTGTTGTGACACAAAAATATATCTGTTGAAAATAGTCTTGTGTAAGCCCGACATCCCAGTGTGGTTTCGCAGTTCCATGGGTCAAATCGCTGTACTATCCAGTTTTGAGCTTTTGGTATCTAAAAAAAAAGCAGTTTGAGTGTGTCGCTCACTGTTCAGCCGCAAATATCTCTATTTAAAAAAGTGTGGTATACCCCAGTAAACAATAACTGTGGTTTTGCCATCCCACGGTAAAAAATCTCTATTATTCAGCTTTTGGTAGTTTTTTTCGTAAAGAAAAACAGTAGTGTCTTCTGACTGTTGTGACACAAAAATATATCTGTTGAAATTAGTCTTGTGTAGGCCCGACATCCCAATGTGGTTTCGCAGTTCCACGGGTCAAATCGCTGTACTATCCAGTTTTTGGCCTTTGGTATCTAAAAAAAAAGCAGTTTGAGTGTGTCGCTCACTGTTCAGCCGCAAATATCTCTATTTAAAAAAGTGTGGTATACCCCAGTAAACAATACCTGTGGTTTTGCCATCCCACGGTAAAAAATCTGTATTATTCAGCTTTTGGTAGTTTTTTCCGTAAAGAAAAACAGTAGTGTCTCCTGACTGTTGTGACACAAAAATATATCTGTTGAAAATAGTCTTGTTTAGGCCCGACATCCCAGTGGGGTTTCGCAGTTCCACGGGTCAAATCGCTGTACTATCCAGGTTTGGGCCTTTGGTATCTAAAAAAAAGCAGTTTGAATGTGTCGCTCACTGTTCAGCCGCAAATATCTCTATTTAAAAAAGTGTGGTATACCCCAGTAAACAATAACTGTGGTTTTGCCATCCCACGGTAAAAAATCTCTATTATTCAGCTTTTGGTAGTTTTTTCCGTAAAGAAAAACAGTAGTGTCTTCTGACTGTTGTGACACAAAAATATATCTGTTGAAAATAGTCTTGTGTAGGCCCGACATCCCAGTGGGGTTTCGCAGTTCCACGGGTCAAATCGCTGTACTATCCAGTTTTGGGCCTTTGGTATCTAAAAAAAAAGCAGTTTGAGTGTGTCGCTCACTGTTCAGCCGCAAATATCTCTATTTAAAAAAGTGTGGTATACCCCAGTAAACAATAACTGTGGTTTTGCCATCCCGTGGTAAAAAATCTCTATTATTCAGCTTTTGGTAGTGTTTTTCGCAAAGAAAACAGTAGTGTCTCCTGACTGTTGTGACACAAAAATATATCTGTTGAAAATAGTCTTGTGTAAGCCCGACATCCCAGTGTGGTTTCGCAGTTCCATGGGTCAAATCGCTGTACTATCCAGTTTTGAGCTTTTGGTATCTAAAAAAAAAGCAGTTTGAGTGTGTCGCTCACTGTTCAGCCGCAAATATCTCTATTTAAAAAAGTGTGGTATACCCCAGTAAACAATAACTGTGGTTTTGCCATCCCACGGTAAAAAATCTCTATTATTCAGCTTTTGGTAGTTTTTTTCCGTAAAGAAAAACAGTAGTGTCTCCTGACTGTTGTGACACATAAATATATCTGTTGAAAATAGTCTTGTGTAGTCCCGACATCCCAGTGGGGTTTCGCAGTTCCACGGGTCAAATCGCTGTACTATCCAGTTTTGGGCCTTTGGTATCTAAAAAAAAAGCAGTTTGAGTGTGTCGCTCACTGTTCAGCCGCAAATATCTCTACTTAAAAAAAGTGTGGTATACCCCAGTAAACAATAACTGTGGTTTTGCCATCCCATAGTAAAAAATCTCTATTATTCAGCTTTTGGTAGTTTTTTCCGTAAAGAAAAACAGTAGTGTCTCCTGACTGTTGTGACACAAAAATATATCTGTTGAAAATAGTCTTGTGTAAGCCCGACATCCCAGTGTGGTTTCGCAGTTCCATGGGTCAAATCGCTGTACTATCCAGTTTTGAGCTTTTTGTATCTAAAAAAAAAGCAGTTTGAGTGTGTCGCTCACTGTTCAGCCGCAAATATCTCTATTTAAAAAAGTGTGGTATACCCCAGTAAACAATAACTGTGGTTTTGCCATCCCACGGTAAAAAATCTCTATTATTCAGCTTTTGGTAGTTTTTTTCGTAAAGAAAAACAGTATTGTCTCCTTACTGTTGTGACACAAAAATATATCTGTTGAAAATAGTCTTGTGTAGGCCCGACATGCCAGTGTGGTTTCGCAGTTCCGCGGGTCAAATCCCTGTCCTATCCAGTTTTGGGCCCTTGGTATCTAAAAAAAAAGCAGTTTGAGTGTGCCGCTCACTGTTCAGCCGCAAATATCTCTATTTAAAAAAGTGTGGTATACACCAGTAAACAATAACTGTGGTTTTGCCATCCCACGGTAAAAAATCTCTATTATTCAGCTTTTGGTAGTTTTTTCCGTAAAGAAAAACAGTAGTGTCTCCTGACTGTTGTGACACAAAAATATATCTGTTGAAAATAGTCTTGTGTAGGCCCGACATCCCAGTGGGGTTTCGCAGTTCCACGGGTCAAATCTCTGTACTATCCAGTTTTGAGCTTTTGGTATCTAAAAAAAAAAGCAGTTTGAGTGTGTCGCTCACTGTTCAGCCGCAAATATCTCTATTTAAAAAAGTGTGGTATACCCCAGTAAACAATAACTGTGGTTTTGCCATCCCACGGTAAAAAATCTCTATTATTCAGCTTTTGGTAGTTTTTTCCGTAAAGAAAAACAGTAGTGTCTCCTGACTGTTGTGACACATAAATATATCTGTTGAAAATAGTCTTGTGTAGGTCCGACATCCCAGTGGGGTTTCGCAATTCCACGGGTCAAATCGCTGTACTATCCAGTTTTGGGCCTTTGGTATCTAAAAAAAAAGCAGTTTGAGTGTGTCGCTCACTGTTCAGCCGCAAATATCTCTACTTAAAAAAGTGTGGTATACCCCAGTAAACAATAACTGTGGTTTTGCCATCCCACGGTAAAAAATCTCTATTATTCAGCTTTTGGTAGTTTTTTTCCGTAAAGAAAAACAGTAGTGTCTCCTGACTGTTGTGACACATAAATATATCTGTTGAAATTAGTCTTGTGTAGGCCCGACATCCCAGTTTGGTTTCGCAGTTCCACGGGTCAAATCGCTGTACTATCCAGTTTTGGGCCTTTGGTATCTAAAAAAAAAGCAGTTTGAGTGTGTCGCTCACTGTTCAGCCGCAAATATCTCTACTTAAAAAAGTGTGGTATACCCCAGTAAACAATAACTGTGGTTTTGCCATCCCATGGTAAAAAATCTCTATTATTCAGCTTTTGGTAGTTTTTTCCGTAAAGAAAAACAGTAGTGTCTCCTGACTGTTGTGACACAAAAATATATCTGTTGAAAATAGTCTTGTGTAAGCCCGACATCCCAGTGTGGTTTCGCAGTTGCATGGGTCAAATCGCTGTACTATCCAGTTTTGAGCCTTTGGTATCTAAAAAAAAAGCAGTTTGAGTGTGTCGCTCACTGTTCAGCCGCAAATATCTCTATTTAAAAAAGTGTGGTATACCCCAGTAAACAATAACTGTGGTTTTGCCATCCCACGGTAAAAAATCTCTATTATTCAGCTTTTGGTAGTTTTTTTCATAAAGAAAAACAGTAGTGTCTTCTGACTGTTGTGACACATAAATATATCTGTTGAAATTAGTCTTGTGTAGGCCCGACATCCCAATGTGGTTTCGCAGTTCCACGGGTCAAATCGCTGTACTATCCAGTTTTGGGCCTTTGGTATCTAAAAAAAAAAGCAGTTTGAGTGTGTCGCTCACTGTTCAGCCGCAAATATCTCTATTTAAAAAAGTGTGGTATACCCCAGTAAACAATAATTGGTTTTGCCATCCCACGGTAAAAAATCTCTATTATTCAGCTTTTGGTAGTTTTTTCCATAAAGAAAAACAGTAGTATCTCCTGACTGTTGTGACACAAAAATATATCTGTTGAAAATAGTCTTGCGTAAGACCGACATCCCAGTTTGGTTTCGCAGTTCCATGGGTCAAATCGATGTACTATCCAGGTTTGAGCCTTTGGTATCCAAAAAAAAGCAGTTTGAGTGTGTTGCTCACTGTTCAGCCGCAAATATCTCTATTTAAAAAAGTGTGGTATACCCCAGTAAACAATAACTGTGGTTTTGCCATCCCACGGTAAAAAATCTCTATTATTCAGCTTTTGGTAGTTTTTTCCGTAAAGAAAAACAGTAGTGTCTCCTGACTGTTGTGACACAAAAATATATCTGTTGAAAATAGTCTTGTGTAAGCCCGACATCCCAGTGTGGTTTCGCAGTTCCATGGGTCAAATCGCTGTACTATCCAGTTTTGAGCCTTTGGTATCTAAAAAAAAAGCAGTTTGAGTGTGTCGCTCACTGTTCAGCCGCAAATATCTCTATTTAAAAAAGTGTGGTATACCCCAGTAAACAATAACTGTGGTTTTGCCATCCCACGGTAAAAAATCTCTATTATTCAGCCTTTGGTAGTTTTTTTCGTAAAGAAAAACAGTAGTGTCTTCTGACTGTTGTGACACAAAAATATATCTGTTGAAATTAGTCTTGTGTAGGCCCGACATCCCAATGTGGTTTCGCAGTTCCACGGGTCAAATCGCTGTGCTATCCAGTTTTGGGCCTTTGGTATCTAAAAAAAAAAGCAGTTTGAGTGTGTCGCTCACTGTTCAGCCGCAAAAATCTCTATTTAAAAAAGTGTGGTATACCCCAATAAACAATAATTGGTTTTGCCATCCCACGGTAAAAAATCTCTATTATTCAACTTTTGGTAGTTTTTTCCGTAAAGAAAAACAGTAGTGTCTCCTGACTGTTGTGACACAAAAATATATCTGTTGAAAATAGTCTTGCGTAAGACCGACATCCCAGTTTGGTTTCGCAGTTCCATGGGTCAAATCGATGTACTATCCAGGTTTGAGCCTTTGGTATCCAAAAAAAAGCAGTTTGAGTGTGTTGCTCACTGTTCAGCCGCAAATATCTCTATTTAAAAAAGTGTGGTATACCCCAGTAAACAATAACTGTGGTTTTGCCATCCCACGGTAAAAAATCTCTATTATTCAGCTTTTGGTAGTTTTTTCCGTAAAGAAAAACAGTAGTGTCTCCTGACTGTTGTGACACAAAAATATATCTGTTGAAAATAGTCTTGTGTAGGCCCGACATCCCAGTGTGGTTTTGCAGTTCCACGGGTCAAATCGCTGTACTATCCAGTTTTGGGCCTTTGGTATCTAAAAAAAAAGCAGTTTGAGTGTGTCGCTCACTGTTTAGCCGCAAATATCTCTATTTAAAAAAGTGTGGTATACCCCAGTAAACAATAACTGTGGTTTTGCCATCCCGTGGTAAAAAATCTCTATTATTCAGCTTTTGGTAGTGTTTTTCGCAAAGAAAACAGTAGTGTCTCCTGACTGTTGTGACACAAAAATATATCTGTTGAAAATAGTCTTGTGTAAGCCCGACATCCCAGTGTGGTTTCGCAGTTCCATGGGTCAAATCGCTGTACTATCCAGTTTTGAGCTTTTGGTATCTAAAAAAAAAGCAGTTTGAGTGTGTCGCTCACTGTTCAGCCGCAAATATCTCTATTTAAAAAAGTGTGGTATACCCCAGTAAACAATAACTGTGGTTTTGCCATCCCACGGTAAAAAATCTCTATTATTCAGCTTTTGGTAGTTTTTTTCCGTAAAGAAAAACAGTAGTGTCTCCTGACTGTTGTGACACATAAATATATCTGTTGAAAATAGTCTTGTGTAGTCCCGACATCCCAGTGGGGTTTCGCAGTTCCACGGGTCAAATCGCTGTACTATCCAGTTTTGGGCCTTTGGTATCTAAAAAAAAAGCAGTTTGAGTGTGTCGCTCACTGTTCAGCCGCAAATATCTCTACTTAAAAAAAGTGTGGTATACCCCAGTAAACAATAACTGTGGTTTTGCCATCCCATAGTAAAAAATCTCTATTATTCAGCTTTTGGTAGTTTTTTCCGTAAAGAAAAACAGTAGTGTCTCCTGACTGTTGTGACACAAAAATATATCTGTTGAAAATAGTCTTGTGTAAGCCCGACATCCCAGTGTGGTTTCGCAGTTCCATGGGTCAAATCGCTGTACTATCCAGTTTTGAGCTTTTTGTATCTAAAAAAAAAGCAGTTTGAGTGTGTCGCTCACTGTTCAGCCGCAAATATCTCTATTTAAAAAAGTGTGGTATACCCCAGTAAACAATAACTGTGGTTTTGCCATCCCACGGTAAAAAATCTCTATTATTCAGCTTTTGGTAGTTTTTTTCGTAAAGAAAAACAGTATTGTCTCCTTACTGTTGTGACACAAAAATATATCTGTTGAAAATAGTCTTGTGTAGGCCCGACATGCCAGTGTGGTTTCGCAGTTCCGCGGGTCAAATCCCTGTCCTATCCAGTTTTGGGCCCTTGGTATCTAAAAAAAAAGCAGTTTGAGTGTGCCGCTCACTGTTCAGCCGCAAATATCTCTATTTAAAAAAGTGTGGTATACCCCAGTAAACAATAACTGTGGTTTTGCCATCCCACGGTAAAAAATCTCTATTATTCAGCTTTTGGTAGTTTTTTCCGTAAAGAAAAACAGTAGTGTCTCCTGACTGTTGTGACACAAAAATATATCTGTTGAAAATAGTCTTGTGTAGGCCCGACATCCCAGTGGGGTTTCGCAGTTCCACGGGTCAAATCTCTGTACTATCCAGTTTTGAGCTTTTGGTATCTAAAAAAAAAAGCAGTTTGAGTGTGTCGCTCACTGTTCAGCCGCAAATATCTCTATTTAAAAAAGTGTGGTATACCCCAGTAAACAATAACTGTGGTTTTGCCATCCCACGGTAAAAAATCTCTATTATTCAGCTTTTGGTAGTTTTTTCCGTAAAGAAAAACAGTAGTGTCTCCTGACTGTTGTGACACATAAATATATCTGTTGAAAATAGTCTTGTGTAGGTCCGACATCCCAGTGGGGTTTCGCAATTCCACGGGTCAAATCGCTGTACTATCCAGTTTTGGGCCTTTGGTATCTAAAAAAAAAGCAGTTTGAGTGTGTCGCTCACTGTTCAGCCGCAAATATCTCTACTTAAAAAAGTGTGGTATACCCCAGTAAACAATAACTGTGGTTTTGCCATCCCACGGTAAAAAATCTCTATTATTCAGCTTTTGGTAGTTTTTTTCCGTAAAGAAAAACAGTAGTGTCTCCTGACTGTTGTGACACATAAATATATCTGTTGAAATTAGTCTTGTGTAGGCCCGACATCCCAGTTTGGTTTCGCAGTTCCACGGGTCAAATCGCTGTACTATCCAGTTTTGGGCCTTTGGTATCTAAAAAAAAAGCAGTTTGAGTGTGTCGCTCACTGTTCAGCCGCAAATATCTCTACTTAAAAAAGTGTGGTATACCCCAGTAAACAATAACTGTGGTTTTGCCATCCCATGGTAAAAAATCTCTATTATTCAGCTTTTGGTAGTTTTTTCCGTAAAGAAAAACAGTAGTGTCTCCTGACTGTTGTGACACAAAAATATATCTGTTGAAAATAGTCTTGTGTAAGCCCGACATCCCAGTGTGGTTTCGCAGTTGCATGGGTCAAATCGCTGTACTATCCAGTTTTGAGCCTTTGGTATCTAAAAAAAAAGCAGTTTGAGTGTGTCGCTCACTGTTCAGCCGCAAATATCTCTATTTAAAAAAGTGTGGTATACCCCAGTAAACAATAACTGTGGTTTTGCCATCCCACGGTAAAAAATCTCTATTATTCAGCTTTTGGTAGTTTTTTTCATAAAGAAAAACAGTAGTGTCTTCTGACTGTTGTGACACATAAATATATCTGTTGAAATTAGTCTTGTGTAGGCCCGACATCCCAATGTGGTTTCGCAGTTCCACGGGTCAAATCGCTGTACTATCCAGTTTTGGGCCTTTGGTATCTAAAAAAAAAAGCAGTTTGAGTGTGTCGCTCACTGTTCAGCCGCAAATATCTCTGTTTAAAAAAGTGTAGTATACCCCAGTAAACAATAACTGCGGTTTTGCCATCCCACAGTAAAAAATCTGCATTATTCAGCTTTTGGTAGTTTTTTCCGTAAAGAAAAACAGTAGTGTCTCCTGACTGTTGTGACACAAAAATATATCTGTTGAAAATAGTCTTGTGTAGGGCCGACATCCCAGTGTGGTTTCACAGTTCCACGGGTCAAATCACTGTACTATCCAGTTTTGGGCCTTTGGTATCTAAAAAAAAATCAGTTTGAGTGTGTCGCTCACTGTTCAGTCGCAAATATCTCTATTTAAAAAAGTGTGGTATACCCCAGTAAACAATAAGTGTGGTTTTGCCATCCCACGGTAAAAAATCTGCATTATTCAGCTTTTGGTAGTTTTTTTCGTAAAGAAAAACAGTAGTGTCTCCTTACTGTTGTGACACAAAAATATATCTGTTGAAAATAGTCTTGAGTAGGCCCGACATGCCAGTGTGGTTTCGCAGTTCCGCGGGTCAAATCCCTGTCCTATCCAGTTTTGGGCCCTTGGTATCTAAAAAAAAAGCAGTTTGAGTGTGCCGCTCACTGTTCAGCCGCAAATATCTCTATTTAAAAAAGTGTGGTATACCCCAGTAAACAATAACTGTGGTTTTGCCATCCCACGGTAAAAAATCTCTATTATTCAGCTTTTGGTAGTTTTTTCCGTAAAGAAAAACAGTAGTGTCTCCTGACTGTTGTGACACAAAAATATATCTGTTGAAAATAGTCTTGTGTAGGCCCGACATCCCAGTGGGGTTTCGCAGTTCCACGGGTCAAATCGCTGTACTATCCAGTTTTGAGCTTTTGGTATCTAAAAAAAAAGCAGTTTGGGTGTGTCGCTCACTGTTCAGCCGCAAATATCTCTATTTAAAAAAGTGTGGTATACCCCAGTAAACAATAACTGTGGTTTTGCCATCCCACGGTAAAAAATCTCTATTATTCAGCTTTTGGTAGTTTTTTCCGTAAAGAAAAACAGTAGTGTCTCCTGACTGTTGTGACACATAAATATATCTGTTGAAAATAGTCTTGTGTAGGTCCGACATCCCAGTGGGGTTCCGCAATTCCACGGGTCAAATCGCTGTACTATCCAGTTTTGGGCCTTTGGTATCTAAAAAAAAAGCAGTTTGAGTGTGTCGCTCACTGTTCAGCTGCAAATATCTCTACTTAAAAAAGTGTGGTATACCCCAATAAACAATAACTGTGGTTTTGCCATCCCATGGTAAAAAATCTCTATTATTCAACTTTTGGTAGTTTTTTCCGTAAAGAAAAACAGTAGTGTCTTCTGACTGTTGTGACACAAAAATATATCTGTTGAAAATAGTCTTGTGTAAGTCCGACATCCCAGTGTGGTTTCGCAGTTCCATGGGTAAAATCGCTGTACTATCCAGTTTTGAGCTTTTGGTATCTAAAAAAAAAGCAGTTTGAGTGTGTCGCTCACTGTTCAGCCGCAAATATCTCTATTTAAAAAAGTGTGGTATACCCCAGTAAACAATAACTGTGGTTTTGCCATCCCACGGTAAAAAATCTCTATTATTCAGCTTTTGGTAGTTTTTTCCGTAAAGAAAAACAGTAGTGTCTTCTGACTGTTGTGACACAAAAATATATCTGTTGAAATTAGTCTTGTGTAGGCCCGACATCCCAATGTGGTTTCGCAGTTCCACGGGTCAAATCGCTGTACTATCCAGTTTTGGGCCTTTGGTATCTAAAAAAAAAGCAGTTTGAGTGTGTCGCTCACTGTTCAGCCGCAAATATCTCTATTTAAAAAAGTGTGGTATACCCCAGTAAACAATAACTGTGGTTTTGCCATCCCACGGTAAAAAATCTCTATTATTCAGCTTTTGGTAGTTTTTTCCGTAAAGAAAAACAGTAGTGTCTCCTGACTGTTGTGACACAAAAATATATCTGTTGAAAATAGTCTTGCGTAAGACCGACATCCCAGTTTGGTTTTGCAGTTCCATGGGTCAAATCGATGTACTATCCAGGTTTGAGCCTTTGGTATCCAAAAAAAAGCAGTTTGAGTGTGTTGCTCACTGTTCAGCCGCAAATATCTCTATTTAAAAAAGTGTGGTATACCCCAGTAAACAATAACTGTGGTTTTGCCATCCCACGGTAAAAAATCTCTATTATTCAGCTTTTGGTAGTTTTTTCCGTAAAGAAAAACAGTAGTGTCTCCTGCCTGTTGTGACACAAAAATATATCTGTTGAAAATAGTCTTGTGTAGGCCCGACATCCCAGTGTGGTTTCGCAGTTCCACGGGTCAAATCGCTGTACTATCCAGTTTTGGGCCTTTGGTATCTAAAAAAAAAGCAGTTTGAGTGTGTCGCTCACTGTTCAGCCGCAAATATCTCTGTTTAAAAAAGTGTAGCATACCCCAGTAAACAATAACTGTGGTTTTGCCATCCCACGGTAAAAAATCTCTATTATTCAGCTTTTGGTAGTTTTTTCCGTAAAGAAAAACAGTAGTGTCTCCTGACTGTTGTGACACAAAAATATATCTGTTGAAAATAGTCTTGTGTAGGGCCGACATCCCAGTGTGGTTTCACAGTTCCACGGGTCAAATCGCTGTACTATCCAGTTTTGGGCCTTTGGTATCTAAAAAAAAAATCAGTTTGAGTGTGTCGCTCACTGTTCAGTCGCAAATATCTCTATTTAAAAAAGTGTGGTATACCCCAGTAAACAATAAGTGTGGTTTTGCCATCCCACGGTAAAAAATCTGCATTATTCAGCTTTTGGTAGTTTTTTTCGTAAAGAAAAACAGTAGTATCTCCTGACTGTTGTGACACAAAAATATATCTGTTGAAAATAGTCTTGTGTAGGCCCGACATGCCAGTGTGGTTTCGCAGTTCCGCGGGTCAAATCGCTGTCCTATGCAATTTTTGGCCTTTGGTATCTAAAAAAAAAGCAGTTTGAGTGTGTCGCTCACTGTTCAGCCGCAAATATCTCTATTTAAAAAAGTGTGGTATACCCCAGTAAAAAATAACTGTGGTTTTGCCATCCCACGGTAAAAAATCTCTATTATTCAACTTTTGGTAGTTTTTTTCCGTAAAGAAAAACAGTTGTGTCTCCTGACTGTTGTGACACAAAAATATATCTGTTGAAAATACTCTTGTGTAGGCCCGACATCCCAGTGTGGTTTCGCAGTTCCACGGGTCAAATTGCTGTACTATCCAGTTTTGGGCCTTTGGTATCTAAAAAAAAAGCAGTTTGAGTGTGTCGCTCACTGTTCAGCCGCAATATCTCTATTTAAAAAAGTGTGGTATACCCCAGTAAACAATAACTGTGGTTTTGCCATCCCACGGTAAAAAATCTCTATTATTCAGCTTTTGGTATTTTTTTCCGTAAAGAAAAACAGTATTGTCTCCTAACTGTTGTGACACAAAAATATATCTGTTGAAAATAGTCTTGTGTAGGCCCGACATCCCAGTGTGGTTTCGCAGTTCCACGGGTCAAATCACTGTACTATCCAGTTTTGGGCCTTTGGTATCTAAAAAAAAAGCAGTTTGAGTGTGTCGCTCACTGTTCAGCCGCAAATATCTCTATTTAAAAAAGTGTGGTATATCCCAGTAAACAATAACTGTGGTTCTGCCATCCCACGTTAAAAAATCTCTATTATTCAGCCTTTGGTAGTTTTTTCCGTAAAGAAAAACAGTAGTGTCTCCTGACTGTTGTGACACAAAAATATATCTGTTGAAAATAGTCTTGCGTAAGACCGACATCCCAGTTTGGTTTCGCAGTTCCTTGGGTCAAATCGATGTACTATCCAGGTTTGAGCCTTTGGTATCCAAAAAAAAGCAGTTTGAGTGTGTTGCTCACTGTTCAGCCGCAAATATCTCTATTTAAAAAAGTGTGGTATACCCCAGTAAACAATAACTGTGGTTTTGCCATCCCACGGTAAAAAATCTCTATTATTCAGCTTTTGGTAGTTTTTTCCGTAAAGAAAAACAGTAGTGTCTCCTGACTGTTGTGACACAAAAATATATCTGTTGAAAATAGTCTTGTGTAAGCCCGACATCCCAGTGTGGTTTCGCAGTTCCATGGGTCAAATCACTGTACTATCCAGTTTTGAGCCTTTGGTATCTAAAAAAAAAGCAGTTTGAGTGTGTCGCTCACTGTTCAGCCGCAAATATCTCTATTTAAAAAAGTGTGGTATACCCCAGTAAACAATAACTGTGGTTTTGCCATCCCGTGGTAAAAAATCTCTATTATTCAGCTTTTGGTAGTTTTTTCCGTAAAGAAAAACAGTAGTGTCTCCTGACTGTTGTGACACAAAAATATATCTGTTGAAAATAGTCTTGTGTAGGCCCGACATGCCAGTGTGGTTTCGCAGTTCCGCGGGTCAAATCGCTGTCCTATCCAATTTTTGGCCTTTGGTATCTAAAAAAAAAGCAGTTTGAGTGTGTCGCTCACTGTTCAGCCGCAAATATCTCTATTTAAAAAAGTGTGGTATACCCCAGTAAAAAATAACTGTGGTTTTGCCATCCCACGGTAAAAAATCTCTATTATTCAACTTCTGGTAGTTTTTTTCCGTAAAGAAAAACAGTTGTGTCTCCTGACTGTTGTGACACAAAAATATATCTGTTGAAAATACTCTTGTGTAGGCCGGACATCCCAGTGTGGTTTCGCAGTTCCACGGGTCAAATTGCTGTACTATCCAGTTTTGGGCCTTTGGTATCTAAAAAAAAAGCAGTTTGAGTGTGTCGCTCACTGTTCAGCCGCAATATCTCTATTTAAAAAAGTGTGGTATACCCCAGTAAACAATAACTGTGGTTTTGCCATCCCACGGTAAAAAATCTCTATTATTCAGCTTTTGGTATTTTTTTCCGTAAAGAAAAACAGTATTGTCTCCTAACTGTTGTGACACAAAAATATATCTGTTGAAAATAGTCTTGTGTAGGCCCGACATCCCAGTGTGGTTTCGCAGTTCCACGGGTCAAATCGCTGTACTATCCAGTTTTGGGCCTTTGGTATCTAAAAAAAAAGCAGTTTGAGTGTGTCGCTCACTGTTCAGCCGCAAATATCTCTATTTAAAAAAGTGTGGTATATCCCAGTAAACAATAACTGTGGTTCTGCCATCCCACGTTAAAAAATCTCTATTATTCAGCCTTTGGTAGTTTTTTCCGTAAAGAAAAACAGTAGTGTCTCCTGACTGTTGTGACACAAAAATATATCTGTTGAAAATAGTCTTGTGTAAGCCCGACATCCCAGTTTGGTTTCGCAGTTCCATGGGTCAAATCTATGTACTATCCAGGTTTGAGCCTTTGGTATCCAAAAAAAAGCAGTTTGAGTGTGTTGCTCACTGTTCAGCCGCAAATATCTCTATTTAAAAAAGTGTGGTATACCCCAGTAAACAATAACTGTGGTTTTGCCATCCCACGGTAAAAAATCTCTATTATTCAGCTTTTGGTAGTTTTTTCCGTAAAGAAAAACAGTAGTGTCTCCTGACTGTTGTGATACAAAAATATATCTGTTGAAAATAGTCTTGTGTAAGCCCGACATCCCAGTGTGGTTTCGCAGTTCCATGGGTCAAATCGCTGTACTATCCAGTTTTGAGCCTTTGGTATCTAAAAAAAAAGCAGTTTGAGTGTGTCGCTCACTGTTCAGCCGCAAATATCTCTATTTAAAAAAGTGTGGTATACCCCAGTAAACAATAACTGTGGTTTTGCCATCCCACGGTAAAAAATATCTATTATTCAGTCTTTGGTAGTTTTTTTCGTAAAGAAAAACAGTAGTGTCTTCTGACTGTTGTGACACAAAAATATATCTGTTGAAATTAGTCTTGTGTAGGCCCGACATCCCAATGTGGTTTCGCAGTTCCACGGGTCAAATCGCTGTGCTATCCAGTTTTGGGCCTTTGGTATCTAAAAAAAAAAGCAGTTTGAGTGTGTCGCTCACTGTTCAGCCGCAAATATCTCTATTTAAAAAAGTGTGGTATACCCCAGTAAACAATAATTGGTTTTGCCATCCCACGGTAAAAAATCTCTATTATTCAGCTTTTGGTAGTTTTTTCCGTAAAGAAAAACAGTAGTGTCTCCTGACTGTTGTGACACAAAAATATTTCTGTTGAAAATAGTCTTGTGTAGGTCCGACATCCCAGTGGGGTTTCGCAATTCCACGGGTCAAATCGCTGTACTATCCAGTTTTGGGCCTTTGGTATCTAAAAAAAAAAGCAGTTTGAGTGTGTTGCTCACTGTTCAGCCGCAAATATCTCTACTTAAAAAAGTGTGGTATACCCCAGTAAACAATAACTGTGGTTTTGCCATCCCATGGTAAAAAATCTCTATTATTCAACTTTTGGTAGTTTTTTCCGTAAAGAAAAACAGTAGTGTCTTCTGACTGTTGTGACACAAAAATATATCTGTTGAAAATAGTCTTGTGTAAGCCCGATATCCCAGTTTGGTTTCGCAGTTCCATGGGTAAAATCGCTGTACTATCCAGTTTTGAGCTTTTGGTATCTAAAAAAAAAGCAGTTTGAGTGTGTCGCTCACTGTTCAGCCGCAAATATCTCTATTTAAAAAAGTGTGGTATACCCCAGTAAACAATAACTGTGGTTTTGCCATCCCACGGTAAAAAATCTCTATTATTCAGCTTTTGGTAGTTTTTTCCGTAAAGAAAAACAGTAGTGTCTTCTGACTGTTGTGACACAAAAATATATCTGTTGAAATTAGTCTTGTGTAGGCCCGACATCCCAATGTGGTTTCGCAGTTCCACGGGTCAAATCGCTGTACTATCCAGTTTTGGGCCTTTGGTATCTAAAAAAAAAGCAGTTTGAGTGTGTCGCTCACTGTTCAGCCGCAAATATCTCTATTTAAAAAAGTGTGGTATACCCCAGTAAACAATAACTGTGGTTTTGCCATCCCACGGTAAAAAATCTCTATTATTCAGCTTTTGGTAGTTTTTTCCGTAAAGAAAAACAGTAGTGTCTCCTGACTGTTGTGACACAAAAATATATCTGTTGAAAATAGTCTTGCGTAAGACCGACATCCCAGTTTGGTTTTGCAGTTCCATGGGTCAAATCGATGTACTATCCAGGTTTGAGCCTTTGGTATCCAAAAAAAAGCAGTTTGAGTGTGTTGCTCACTGTTCAGCCGCAAATATCTCTATTTAAAAAAGTGTGGTATACCCCAGTAAACAATAACTGTGGTTTTGCCATCCCACGGTAAAAAATCTCTATTATTCAGCTTTTGGTAGTTTTTTCCGTAAAGAAAAACAGTAGTGTCTCCTGCCTGTTGTGACACAAAAATATATCTGTTGAAAATAGTCTTGTGTAGGCCCGACATCCCAGTGTGGTTTCGCAGTTCCACGGGTCAAATCGCTGTACTATCCAGTTTTGGGCCTTTGGTATCTATAAAAAGAGCAGTTTGAGTGTGTCGCTCACTGTTCAGCCGCAAATATCTCTATTTAAAAAAGTGTGGTATACCCCAGTAAACAATAAGTGTGGTTTTGCCATCCCACGGTAAAAAATCTGCATTATTCAGCTTTTGGTAGTTTTTTTCGTAAAGAAAAACAGTAGTGTCTCCTGACTGTTGTGACACAAAAATATATCTGTTGAAAATAGTCTTGTGTAGGCCCGACATGCCAGTGTGGTTTCGCAGTTCCGCGGGTCAAATCGCTGTCCTATCCAATTTTTGGCCTTTGGTATCTAAAAAAAAAGCAGTTTGAGTGTGTTGCTCACTGTTCAGCCGCAAATATCTCTATTTAAAAAAGTGTGGTATACCCCAGTAAAAAATAAGTGTGGTTTTGCCATCCCACGGTAAAAAATCTCTATTATTCAACTTTTGGTAGTTTTTTTCCGTAAAGAAAAACAGTTGTGTCTCCTGACTGTTGTGACACAAAAATATATCTGTTGAAAATACTCTTGTGTAGGCCCGACATCCCAGTGTGGTTTCGCAGTTCCACGGGTCAAATTGCTGTACTATCCAGTTTTGGGCCTTTGGTATCTAAAAAAAAAGCAGTTTGAGTGTGTCGCTCACTGTTCAGCCGCAATATCTCTATTTAAAAAAGTGTGGTATACCCCAGTAAACAATAACTGTGGTTTTGCCATCCCACGGTAAAAAATCTCTATTATTCAGCTTTTGGTATTTTTTTCCGTAAAGAAAAACAGTATTGTCTCCTAACTGTTGTGACAAAAAAATATATCTGTTGAAAATAGTCTTGTGTAGGCCCGACATCCCAGTTTGGTTTCGCAGTTCCACGGGTCAAATCACTGTACTATCCAGTTTTGGGCCTTTGGTATCTAAAAAAAAAGCAGTTTGAGTGTGTCGCTCACTGTTCAGCCGCAAATATCTCTATTTAAAAAAGTGTGGTATACCCCAGTAAACAATAACTGTGGTTTTGCCAACCCACGGTAAAAAATCTCTATTATTCAGCCTTTGGTAGTTTTTTCCGTAAAGAAAAACAGTAGTGTCTCCTGACTGTTGTGACACAAAAATATATCTGTTGAAAATAGTCTTGTGTAGGCCCGACATCCCAGTGTGGTTTCACAGTTCCACGGGTCAAATCGCTGTACTATCCAGTTTTGGGCCTTTGGTATCTAAAAAAAAAGCAGTTTGAGTGTGTCGCTCACTGTTCAGCCGCAAATATCTCTATTTAAAAAAGTGTGGTATACCCCAGTTAACAATAACTGTGGTTTTGCCATCCCATGGTAAAAAATCTCTATTATTCAGCTTTTGGTAGTTTTTTCCATAAAGAAAAACAGTAGTGTCTCCTGACTGTTGTGACACAAAAATATATCTTTTGAAAATAGTCTTGTGTAAGCCAGACATCCCAGTGTGGTTTCGCCGTTCCATGGGTCAAATCGCTGTACTATCCAGTTTTGAGCTTTTGGTATCTAAAAAAAAAGCAGTTTGAGTGTGTCGCTCACTGTTCAGCCGCAAATATCTCTATTTAAAAAAGTGTGGTATACCCCAGTAAACAATAACTGTGGTTTTGCCATCCCACGGTAAAAAATCTCTATTATTCAGCTTTTGGTAGTTTTTTCCGTAAAGAAAAATAGTAGTGTCTCCTGACTGTTGTGACACAAAAATATATCTGTTGAAAATAGTCTTGCGTAAGACTGACATCTCAGTTTGGTTTCGCAGTTCCATGGGTCAAATCGATGTACTATACAGGTTTGAGCCTTTGGTATCCAAAAAAAAGCAGTTTGAGTGTGTCGCTCACTGTTCAGCCGCAAATATCTCTATTTAAAAAAGTGTGGTATACCCCAGTAAACAATAACTGTGGTTTTGCCATCCCACGGTAAAAAATCTCTATTATTCAGCTTTTGGTAGTTTTTTCCGTAAAGAAAAACAGTAGTGTCTCCTGACTGTTGTGACACAAAAATATATCTGTTGAAAATAGTCTTGTGTATGCCCGACATCCCAGTGTGGTTTCACAGTTCCACGGGTCAAATCGTTGTACTATCCAGTTTTGGGCCTTTGGTATCTAAAAAAAAAGCAGTTTGAGTGTGTCGCTCACTGTTCAGCCGCAAATATCTCTATTTAAAAAAGTGTGGTATACCCCAGTAAACAATAACTGTGGTTTTGCCATCCCACGGTAAAAAATCTCTATTATTCAGCTTTTGGTAGTTTTTTCCGTAAAGAAAAACAGTAGTGTCTCCTGACTGTTGTGACACAAAAATATATCTGTTGAAAATAGTCTTGTGTAAGCCCGACATCCCAGTGTGGTTTCGCAGTTCCATGGGTCAAATCGCTGTACTATCCAGTTTTGGGCCTTTGGTATCTAAAAAAAAAGCAGTTTGAGTGTGTCGCTCACTGTTCAGCTGCAAATATCTCTATTTAAAAAAGTGTGGTATACCCCAGTAAACAATAACTGTGGTTTTGCCATCCCACTGTAAAAAATCTCTATTATTCAGCCTTTGGTAGTTTTTTCCGTAAAGAAAAACAGTAGTGTCTCCTGACTGTTGTGACACAAAAATATATCTGTTGAAAATAGTCTTGTGTAGGCCCGACATCCCAGTGTGGTTTCACAGTTCCACGGGTCAAATCGCTGTACTATCCAGTTTTGGGCCTTTGGTATCTAAAAAAAAAGCAGTTTGAGTGTGTCGCTCACTGTTCAGCCGCAAATATATCTATTTAAAAAAGTGTGGTATACCCCAGTAAACAATAACTGTGGTTTTGCCATCCCATGGTAAAAAATCTCTATTATTCAGCTTTTGGTAGTTTTTTCCATAAAGAAAAACAGTAGTGTCTCCTGACTGTTGTGACACAAAAATATGTCTTTTGAAAATAGTCTTGTGTAAGCCAGACATCCCAGTGTGGTTTCGCCGTTCCATGGGTCAAATCGCTGTACTATCCAGTTTTGAGCTTTTGGTATCTAAAAAAAAAGCAGTTTGAGTGTGTCGTTCACTGTTCAGCCGCAAATATCTCTATTTAAAAAAGTGTGGTATACCCCAGTAAACAATAACTGTGGTTTTGCCATCCCACGGTAAAAAATCTCTATTATTCAGCTTTTGGTAGTTTTTTCCGTAAAGAAAAACAGTAGTGTCTCCTGACTGTTGTGACACAAAAATATATCTGTTGAAAATAGTCTTGTGTAGGCCCGACATCCCAGTGTGGTTTCACAGTTCCACGGGTCAAATCGTTGTACTATCCAGTTTTGGGCCTTTGGTATCTAAAAAAAAAGCAGTTTGAGTGTGTCGCTCACTGTTCAGCCGCAAATATCTCTATTTAAAAAAGTGTGGTATACCCCAGTAAACAATAACTGCGGTTTTGCCATCCCACGGTAAAAAATCTCTATTATTCAGCTTTTGGTAGTTTTTTCCGTAAAGAAAAACAGTAGTGTCTCCTGACTGTTGTGACACAAAAATATATCTGTTGAAAACAGTCTTGTGTAAGCCCGACATCCCAGTGTGGTTTCGCAGTTCCATGGGTCAAATCGCTGTACTATCCAGTTTTGGGACTTTGGTATCTAAAAAAAAAGCAGTTTGAGTGTGTCGCTCACTGTTCAGCTGCAAATATCTCTATTTAAAAAAGTGTGGTATACCCCAGTAAACAATAACTGTGGTTTTGCCATCCCACGGTAAAAAATCTCTATTATTCAGCCTTTGGTAGTTTTTTCCGTAAAGAAAAACAGTAGTGTCTCCCGACTGTTGTGACACAAAAATATATCTGTTGAAAATAGTCTTGTGTAGGCCCGACATCCCAGTGTGGTTTCACAGTTCCACGGGTCAAATCGCTGTACTATCCAGTTTTGGGCCTTTGGTATCTAAAAAAAAAGCAGTTTGAGTGTGTCGCTCACTGTTCAGCCGCAAATATCTCTATTTAAAAAAGTGTGGTATACCCCAGTAAACAATAACTGTGGTTTTGCCATCCCATGGTAAAAAATCTCTATTATTCAGCTTTTGGTAGTTTTTTCCGTAAAGAAAAACAGTAGTGTCTCCTGACTGTTGTGACACAAAAATATATCTGTTGAAAATAGTCTTGTGTAAGCCAGACATCCCAGTGTGGTTTCGCAGTTCCATGGGTCAAATCGCTGTACTATCAAGTTTTGAGCTTTTGGTATCTAAAAAAAAAGCAGTTTGAGCGTGTCGCTCACTGTTCAGCCGCAAATATCTCTATTTAAAAAAGTGTGGTATACCTCAGTAAACAATAACTGTGGTTTTGCCATCCCACGGTAAAAAATCTCTATTATTCAGCTTTTGGTAGTTTTTTCCGTAAAGAAAAACAGTAGTGTCTCCTGACTGTTGTGACACAAAAATATATCTGTTGAAAATAGTCTTGCGTAAGACTGACATCCCAGTTTGGTTTCGCAGTTCCATGGGTCAAATCGATGTACTATCCAGGTTTGAGCCTTTGGTATCCAAAAAAAAGCAGTTTGAGTGTGTCGCTCACTGTTCAGCTGCAAATATCTCTATTTAAAAAAGTGTGGTGTACCCCAGTAAACAATAACTGTGGTTTTGCCATCCCACGGTAAAAAATCTCTATTATTCAGCTTTTGGTAGTTTTTTCCGTAAAGAAAAACAGTAGTGTCTCCTGACTGTTGTGACACAAAAATATATCTGTTGAAAATAGTCTTGTGTAGTCCCGACATCCCAGTGTGGTTTCATAGTTCCACGGGTCAAATCGTTGTACTATCCAGTTTTGGGCCTTTGGTATCTAAAAAAAAAGCAGTTTGAGTGTGTCGCTCACTGTTCAGCCGCAAATATCTCTATTTAAAAAAGTGTGGTATACCCCAGTAAACAATAACTGTGGTTTTGCCATCCCACGGTAAAAAATCTCTATTATTCATCTTTTGGTAGTTTTTTTCGTAAAGAAAAACAGTAGTGTCTCCTGACTGTTGTGACACAAAAATATAGCTGATGAAAATAGTCTTGTGTAGGCCCGACATCCCAGTGTGGTTTCACAGTTCCACGGGTCAAATCGTTGTACTATCCAGTTTTGGGCCTTTGGTATCTAAAAAAAAAGCAGTTTGAGTGTGTCGCTCACTGTTCAGCCGCAAATATCTCTATTTAAAAAAGTGTGGTATACCCCAGTAAACAATAACTGTGGTTTTGCCATCCCACGGTAAAAAATCTCTATTATTCAGCTTTTGGTAGTTTTTTCCGTAAAGAAAAACAGTAGTGTCTCCTGACTGTTGTGACACAAAAATATATCTGTTGAAAATAGTCTTGTGTAAGCCCGACATCCCAGTGTGGTTTCGCAGTTCCATGGGTCAAATCGCTGTACTATCCAGTTTTGGGCCTTTGGTATCTAAAAAAAAAGCAGTTTGAGTGTGTCGCTCACTGTTCAGCCGCAAATATCTCTATTTAAAAAAGTGTGGTATACCCCAGTAAACAATAACTGTGGTTTTGCCATCCCATGGTAAAAAATCTCTATTATTCAGCTTTTGGTAGTTTTTTTCCGTAAAGAAAAACAGTAGTGTCTCCTGACTGTTGTGACACAAAAATATATCTGTTGAAAATAGTCTTGTGTAAGCCAGACATCCCAGTGTGGTTTCGCAGTTCCATGGGTCAAATCGCTGTACTATCAAGTTTTGAGCTTTTGGTATCTAAAAAAAAAGCAGTTTGAGTGTGTCGCTCACTGTTCAGCCGCACATATCTCTATTTAAAAAAGTGTGGTATACCTGAGTAAACAATAACTGTGGTTTTGCCATCCCACGGTAAAAAATCTCTATTATTCAGCTTTTGGTAGTTTTTTCCGTAAAGAAAAACAGTAGTGTCTCCTGACTGTTGTGACACAAAAATATATCTGTTGAAAATAGTCTTGCGTAAGACTGACATCCCAGTTTGGTTTCACAGTTCCATGGGTCAAATCGATGTACTATCCAGGTTTGAACCTTTGGTATCCAAAAAAAAGCAGTTTGAGTGTGTCGCTCACTGTTCAGCCGCAAATATCTCTATTTAAAAAAGTGTGGTATACCTGAGTAAACAATAACTGTGGTTTTGCCATCCCACGGTAAAAAATCTCTATTATTCAGCTTTTGGTAGTTTTTTCCGTAAAGAAAAACAGTAGTGTCTCCTGACTGTTGTGACACAAAAATATAGCTGTTGAAAATAGTCTTGTGTAGGCCCGACATCCCAGTGTGGTTTCGCAGTTCCACGTGTCAAATCGCTGTACTATCCAGTTTTGGGCCTTTGGTATCTAAAAAAAAAGCAGTTTGAGTGTGTCGCTCACTGTTCAGCCGCAAATATCTCTATTTAAAAAAGTGTGGTATACCCCAGTAAACAATAACCGTGGTTTTGCCATCCCACGGTAAAAAATCTCTATTATTCAGCTTTTGGTAGTTTTTTCCGTAAAGAAAAACAGTAGTGTCTCCTGACTGTTGTGACACAAAAATATATCTGTTGAAAATAGTCTTGTGTAAGCCCGACATCCCAGTGTGGTTTCGCAGTTCCATGGGTCAAATCGCTGTACTATCCAGTTTTGGGCCTTTGGTATCTAAAAAAAAAGCAGTTTGAGTGTGTCGCTCACTGTTCAGCCGCAAATATCTCTATTTAAAAAAGTGTGGTATACCCCAGTAAACAATAACTGTGGTTTTGCCATCCCATGGTAAAAAATCTCTATTATTCAGCTTTTGGTAGTTTATTCCGTAAAGAAAAACAGTAGTGTCTCCTGACTGTTGTGACACAAAAATATATCTGTTGAAAATAGTCTTGTGTAAGCCAGACATCCCAGTGTGGTTTCGCCGTTCCATGGGTCAAATCGCTGTACTATCCTGTTTTGAGCTTTTGGTATCTAAAAAAAAAGCAGTTTGAGTGTGTTGCTCACTGTTCAGCCGCAAATATCTCTATTTAAAAAAGTGTGGTATACCCCAGTAAACAATAACTGTGGTTTTGCCATCCCACGGTAAAAAATCTCTATTATTCAGCTTTTGGTAGTTTTTTCCGTAAAGAAAAACAGTAGTGTCTCCTGACTGTTGTGACACAAAAATATATCTGTTGAAAATAGTCTTGTGTAAGCCCGACATCCCAGTGTGGTTTCGCAGTTCCATGGGTCAAATCGCTGTACTATCCAGTTTTGGGCCTTTGGTATCTAAAAAAAAAGCAGTTTGAGTGTGTCGCTCACTGTTTAGCTACAAATATCTCTATTTAAAAAAGAGTGGTATACCCCAGTAAACAATAACTGTGGTTTTGCCATTCCACGGTAAAAAATCTCTATTATTCAGCCTTTGGTAGTTTTTTCCGTAAAGAAAAACAGTAGTGTCTCCTGACTGTTGTGACACAAAAATATATCTGTTGAAAATAGTCTTGTGTAGGCCCGACATCCCAGTGTGGTTTCGCAGTTCCACGTGTCAAATCGCTGTACTATCCAGTTTTGGGCCTTTGGTATCTAAAAAAAAAGCAGTTTGAGTGTGTCGCTCACTGTTCAGCCGCAAATATCTCTATTTAAAAAAGTGTGGTATACCCCAGTAAACAATAACCGTGGTTTTGCCATCCCACGGTAAAAAATCTCTATTATTCAGCTTTTGGTAGTTTTTTCCGTAAAGAAAAACAGTAGTGTCTCCTGACTGTTGTGACACAAAAATATATCTGTTGAAAATAGTCTTGTGTAAGCCCGACATCCCAGTGTGGTTTCGCAGTTCCATGGGTCAAATCGCTGTACTATCCAGTTTTGGGCCTTTGGTATCTAAAAAAAAAGCAGTTTGAGTGTGTCGCTCACTGTTCAGCTGCAAATATCTCTATTTAAAAAAGTGTGGTATACCCCAGTAAACAATAACTGTGGTTTTGCCATCCCACGGTAAAAAATCTCTATTATTCAGCCTTTGGTAGTTTTTTCCGTAAAGAAAAACAGTAGTGTCTCCTGACTGTTGTGACACAAAATATATCTGTTGAAAATAGTCTTGTGTAGGCCCGTCATCCCAGTGTGGTTTCACAGTTCCACGGGTCAAATCGCTGTACTATCCAGTTTTGGGCCTTTGGTATCTAAAAAAAAAGCAGTTTGAGTGTGTCGCTCACTGTTCAGCCGCAAATATCTCTATTTAAAAAAGTGTGGTATACCCCAGTAAACAATAACTGTGGTTTTGCCATCCCATGGTAAAAAATCTCTATTATTCAGCTTTTGGTAGTTTTTTCCGTAAAGAAAAACAGTAGTGTCTCCTGACTGTTGTGACACAAAAATATATCTGTTGAAAATAGTCTTGTGTAAGCCAGACATCCCATTGTGGTTTCGCCGTTCCATGGATCAAATCGCTGTACTATCCTGTTTTGAGCTTTTGGTATCTAAAAAAAAAGCAGTTTGAGTGTGTTGCTCACTGTTCAGCCGCAAACATCTCTATTTAAAAAAGTGTGGTATACCCCAGTAAACAATAGCTGTGGTTTTGCCATCCCACGGTAAAAAATCTCTATTATTCAGCTTTCGGTAGTTTTTTCCGTAAAGAAAAACATTAGTGTCTCCTGACTGTTGTGACACAAAAATATATCTGTTGAAAATAGTCTTGCGTAAGACTGACATCCCAGTTTGGTTTCGCAGTTCCATGGGTCAAATCGATGTACTATCCAGGTTTGAGCCTTTGGTATCCAAAAAAAAGCAGTTTGAGTGTGTCGCTCACTGTTCAGCCGCAAATATCTCTATTTAAAAAAGTGTGGTATACCCCAGTAAACAATAACTGTGGTTTTGCCATCCCACGATAAAAAATCTCTATTATTTAGCTTTTGGTAGTTTTTTCCGTAAAGAAAAACAGTAGTGTCTCCTGACTGTTGTGACACAAAAATATATCTGTTGAAAATAGTCTTGTGTAGGCCCGACATCCCAGTGTGGTTTCACAGTTCCACGGGTCAAATCGTTGTACTATCCAGTTTTGGGCCTTTGGTATCTAAAAAAAAAGCAGTTTGAGTGTGTCGCTCACTGTTCAGCCGCAAATATCTCTATTTAAAAAAGTGTGGTATACCCCAGTAAACAATAACTGTGGTTTTGCCATCCCACGGTAAAAAATCTCTATTATTCAGCTTTTGGTCGTTTTTTTCGTAAAGAAAAACAGTAGTGTCTCCTGACTGTTGTGACACAAAAATATATCTGTTGAAAATAGTCTTGTGTAAGCCCGACATCCCAGTGTGGTTTCGCAGTTCCATGGGTCAAATCGCTGTACTATCCAGTTTTGGGCCTTTGGTATCTAAAAAAAAAGCAGTTTGAGTGTGTCGCTCACTGTTCAGCTGCAAATATCTCTATTTAAAAAAGTGTGGTATACCCCAGTAAACAATAACTGTGGTTTTGCCATTCCACGGTAAAAAATCTCTATTATTCAGCCTTTGGTAGTTTTTTCCGTAAAGAAAAACAGTAGTGTCTCCTGACTGTTGTGACACAAAAATATATCTGTTGAAAATAGTCTTGTGTAGGCCCGACATCCCAGTGTGGTTTCACAGTTCCACGGGTCAAATCGCTGTACTATCCAGTTTTGGGCCTTTGGTATCTAAAAAAAAAGCAGTTTGAGTGTGTCGCTCACTGTTCAGCCGCAAATATCTCTATTTAAAAAAGTGTGGTATACCCCAGTAAACAATAACTGTGGTTTTGCCATCCCATGGTAAAAAATCTCTATTATTCAGCTTTTGGTAGTTTTTTCCGTAAAGAAAAACAGTAGTGTCTCCTGACTGTTGTGACACAAAAATATATCTGTTGAAAATAGTCTTATGTAAGCCAGACATCCCAGTGTGGTTTCGCAGTTCCATGGGTCAAATCGCTGTACTATCAAGTTTTGAGCTTTTGGTATCTAAAAAAAAAGCAGTTTGAGTGTGTCGCTCACTGTTCAGCCGCAAATATCTCTATTTAAAAAAGTGTGGTATACCCCAGTAAACAATAACTGTGGTTTTGCCATCCCATGGTAAAAAATCTCTATTATTCAGCTTTTGGTAGTTTTTTCCGTAAAGAAAAACAGTAGTGTCTCCTGACTGTTGTGACACAAAAATATATCTGTTGAAAATAGTCTTGTGTAAGACTGACATCCCAGTTTGGTTTCGCAGTTCCATGGGTCAAATCGATGTACTATCCAGGTTTGAGCCTTTGGTATCCAAAAAAAAGCAGTTTGAGTGTGTCGCTCACTGTTCAGCCGCAAATATCTCTATTTAAAAAAGTGTGGTATACCCCAGTAAACAATAACTGTGGTTTTGCCATCCCACGGTAAAAAATCTCTATTATTCAGCTTTTGGTAGTTTTTTCCGTAAAGAAAAACAGTAGTGTCTCCTGACTGTTGTGACACAAAAATATATCTGTTGAAAATAGTCTTGTGTAGGCCCGACATCCCAGTGTGGTTTCACAGTTCCACGGGTCAAATCGTTGTACTATCCAGTTTTGGGCCTTTGGTATCTAAAAAAAAAGCAGTTTGAATGTGTCGCTCACTGTTCAGCCGCAAATATCTCTATTTAAAAAAGTGTGGTATACCCCAGTAAACAATAACTGTGGTTTTGCCATCCCACGGTAAAAAATCTCTATTATTCAGCTTTTGGTAGTTTTTTTCGTAAAGAAAAACAGTAGTGTCTCCTGACTGTTGTGACACAAAAATATATCTGTTGAAAATAGTCTTGCGTAAGACTAACATCCCAGTTTGGTTTCGCAGTTCCATGGGTCAAATCGATGTACTATCCAGGTTTGAGCCTTTGGTATCCAAAAAAAAGCAGTTTGAGTGTGTCGCTCACTGTTCAGCCGCAAATATCTCTATTTAAAAAAGTGTGGTATACCCCAGTAAACAATAACTGTGGTTTTGCCATCCCACGGTAAAAAATCTCTATTATTCAGCCTTTGGTAGTTTTTTCCGTAAAGAAAAACAGTAGTGTCTCCTGACTGTTGTGACACAAAAATATATCTGTTGAAAATAGTCTTGTGTAAGCCAGACATCCCAGTGTGGTTTCGCAGTTCCATGGGTCAAATCGCTGTACTATCAAGATTTGAGCTTTTGGTATCTAAAAAAAAAGCAGTTTGAGTGTGTCGCTCACTGTTCAGCCGCAAATATCTCTATTTAAAAAAGTGTGGTATACCTGAGTAAACAATAACTGTGGTTTTGCCATCCCACGGTAAAAAATCTCTATTATTCAGCTTTTGGTAGTTTTTTCCGTAAAGAAAAACAGTAGTGTCTCCTGACTGTTGTGACACAAAAATATATCTGTTGAAAATAGTCTTGCGTAAGACTGACATCCCAGTTTGGTTTCACAGTTCCATGGGTCAAATCGATGTACTATCCAGGTTTGAACCTTTGGTATCCAAAAAAAAGCAGTTTGAGTGTGTCGCTCACTGTTCAGCCGCAAATATCTCTATTTAAAAAAGTGTGGTATACCTGAGTAAACAATAACTGTGGTTTTGCCATCCCACGGTAAAAAATCTCTATTATTCAGCTTTTGGTAGTTTTTTCCGTAAAGAAAAACAGTAGTGTCTCCTGACTGTTGTGACACAAAAATATATCTGTTGAAAATAGTCTTGCGTAAGACTGACATCCCAGTTTGGTTTCGCAGTTCCATTGGTCAAATCGATGTACTATCCAGGTTTGAACCTTTGGTATCCAAAAACAAGCAGTTTGAGTGTGTCGCTCACTGTTCAGCCGCAAATATCTCTATTTAAAAAAGTGTGGTATACCCCAGTAAACAATAACTGTGGTTTTGCCATCCCACGGTAAAAAATCTCTATTATTCAGCTTTTGGTAGTTTTTTTCGTAAAGAAAAACAGTAGTGTCTCCTGACTGTTGTGACACAAAAATATAGCTGTTGAAAATAGTCTTGTGTAGGCCCGACATCCCAGTGTGGTTTCGCAGTTCCACGTGTCAAATCACTGTACTATCCAGTTTTGGGCCTTTGGTATCTAAAAAAAAAGCAGTTTGAGTGTGTCGCTCACTGTTCAGCCGCAAATATCTCTATTTAAAAAAGTGTGGTATACCCCAGTAAACAATAACCGTGGTTTTGCCATCCCACGGTAAAAAATCTCTATTATTCAGCTTTTGGTAGTTTTTTCCGTAAAGAAAAACAGTAGTGTCTCCTGACTGTTGTGACACAAAAATATATCTGTTGAAAATAGTCTTGTGTAAGCCCGACATCCCAGTGTGGTTTCGCAGTTCCATGGGTCAAATCGCTGTACTATCCAGTTTTGGGCCTTTGGTATCTAAAAAAAAAGCAGTTTGAGTGTGTCGCTCACTGTTCAGTCGCAAATATCTCTATTTAAAAAAGTGTGGTATACCCCAGTAAACAATAACTGTGGTTTTGCCATCCCATGGTAAAAAATCTCTATTATTCAGCTTTTGGTAGTTTTTTCCGTAAAGAAAAACAGTAGTGTCTCCTGACTGTTGTGACACAAAAATATATCTGTTGAAAATAGTCTTGTGTATGCCAGACATCCCAGTGTGGTTTCGCCGTTCCATGGGTCAAATCGCTGTACTATCCTGTTTTGAGCTTTTGGTATCTAAAAAAAAAGCAGTTTGAGTGTGTTGCTCACTGTTCAGCCGCAAATATCTCTATTTAAAAAAGTGTGGTATACCCCAGTAAACAATAACTGTGGTTTTGCCATCCCACGGTAAAAAATCTCTATTATTCAGCTTTTGGTAGTTTTTTCCGTAAAGAAAAACAGTAGTGTCTCCTGACTGTTGTGACACAAAAATATATCTGTTGAAAATAGTCTTGCGTAAGACTGACATCCCAGTTTGGTTTCGCAGTTCCATGGGTCAAATCGATGTACTATCCAGGTTTGAGCCTTTGGTATCCAAAAAAAAGCAGTTTGAGTGTGTCGCTCACTGTTCAGCCGCAAATATCTCTATTTAAAAAAGTGTGGTATACCCCAGTAAACAAGAACTGTGGTTTTGCCATCCCACGGTAAAAAATCTCTATTATTCAGCTTTTGGTAGTTTTTTCCGTAAAGAAAAACAGTAGTGTCTCCTGACTGTTGTGACACAAAAATATATCTGTTGAAAATAGTCTTGTGTAGGCCCGACATCCCAGTGTGGTTTCACAGTTCCACGGGTCAAATCGTTGTACTATCCAGTTTTGGGCCTTTGGTATCTAAAAAAAAAGCAGTTTGAGTGTGTCGCTCACTGTTCAGCCGCAAATATCTCTATTTAAAAAAGTGTGGTATACCCCAGTAAACAATAACTGTGGTTTTGCCATCCCACGGTAAAAAATCTCTATTATTCAGCTTTTGGTAGTTTTTTTCGTAAAGAAAAACAGTAGTGTCTCCTGACTGTTGTGACACAAAAATATATCTGTTGAAAATAGTCTTGTGTAAGCCCGACATCCCAGTGTGGTTTCGCAGTTCCATGGGTCAAATCGCTGTACTATCCAGTTTTGGGCCTTTGGTATCTAAAAAAAAAGCAGTTTGAGTGTGTCGCTCACTGTTCAGCTGCAAATATCTCTATTTAAAAAAGTGTGGTATACCCCAGTAAACAATAACTGTGGTTTTGCCATTCCACGGTAAAAAATCTCTATTATTCAGCCTTTGGTAGTTTTTTCCGTAAAGAAAAACAGTAGTGTCTCCTGACTGTTGTGACACAAAAATATATCTGTTGAAAATAGTCTTGTGTAGGCCCGACATCCCAGTGTGGTTTCGCAGTTCCACGTGTCAAATCGCTGTACTATCCAGTTTTGGGCCTTTGGTATCTAAAAAAAAAGCAGTTTGAGTGTGTCGCTCACTGTTCAGCCGCAAATATCTCTATTTAAAAAAGTGTGGTATACCCCAGTAAACAATAACCGTGGTTTTGCCATCCCACGGTAAAAAATCTCTATTATTCAGCTTTTGGTAGTTTTTTCCGTAAAGAAAAACAGTAGTGTCTCCTGACTGTTGTGACACAAAAATATATCTGTTGAAAATAGTCTTGTGTAAGCCCGACATCCCAGTGTGGTTTCGCAGTTCCATGGGTCAAATCGCTGTACTATCCAGTTTTGGGCCTTTGGTATCTAAAAAAAAAGCAGTTTGAGTGTGTCGCTCACTGTTCAGCTGCAAATATCTCTATTTAAAAAAGTGTGGTATACCCCAGTAAACAATAACTGTGGTTTTGCCATCCCACGGTAAAAAATCTCTATTATTCAGCCTTTGGTAGTTTTTTCCGTAAAGAAAAACAGTAGTGTCTCCTGACTGTTGTGACACAAAAATAAATCTGTTGAAAATAGTCTTGTGTAGGCCCATCATCCCAGTGTGGTTTCACAGTTCCACGGGTCAAATCGCTGTACTATCCAGTTTTGGGCCTTTGGTATCTAAAAAAAAAGCAGTTTGAGTGTGTCGCTCACTGTTCAGCCGCAAATATCTCTATTTAAAAAAGTGTGGTATACCCCAGTAAACAATAACTGTGGTTTTGCCATCCCATGGTAAAAAATCTCTATTATTCAGCTTTTGGTAGTTTTTTCCGTAAAGAAAAACAGTAGTGTCTCCTGACTGTTGTGACACAAAAATATATCTGTTGAAAATAGTCTTGTGTAAGCCAGACATCCCAGTGTGGTTTCGCCGTTCCATGGGTCAAATCGCTGTACTATCCTGTTTTGAGCTTTTGGTATCTAAAAAAAAAGCAGTTTGAGTGTGTTGCTCACTGTTCAGCCGCAAACATCTCTGTTTAAAAAAGTGTGGTATACCCCAGTAAACAATAACTGTGGTTTTGCCATCCCACGGTAAAAAATCTCTATTATTCAGCTTTCGGTAGTTTTTTCCGTAAAGAAAAACAGTAGTGTCTCCTGACTGTTGTGACACAAAAATATATCTGTTGAAAATAGTCTTGCGTAAGACTGACATCCCAGTTTGGTTTCGCAGTTCCATGGGTCAAATCGATGTACTATCCAGGTTTGAGCCTTTGGTATCCAAAAAAAAGCAGTTTGAGTGTGTCGCTCACTGTTCAGCCGCAAATATCTCTATTTAAAAAAGTGTGGTATACCCCAGTAAACAATAACTGTGGTTTTGCCATCCCACGGTAAAAAATCTCTATTATTTAGCTTTTGGTAGTTTTTTCCGTAAAGAAAAACAGTAGTGTCTCCTGACTGTTGTGACACAAAAATATATCTGTTGAAAATAGTCTTGTGTAGGCCCGACATCCCAGTGTGGTTTCACAGTTCCACGGGTCAAATCGTTGTACTATCCAGTTTTGGGCCTTTGGTATCTAAAAAAAAAGCAGTTTGAGTGTGTCGCTCACTGTTCAGCTGCAAATATCTCTATTTAAAAAAGTGTGGTATACCCCAGTAAACAATAACTGTGGTTTTGCCATTCCACGGTAAAAAATCTCTATTATTCAGCCTTTGGTAGTTTTTTCCGTAAAGAAAAACAGTAGTGTCTCCTGACTGTTGTGACACAAAAATATATCTGTTGAAAATAGTCTTGTGTAGGCCCGACATCCCAGTGTGGTTTCACAGTTCCACGGGTCAAATCGCTGTACTATCCAGTTTTGGGCCTTTGGTATCTAAAAAAAACGCAGTTTGAGTGTGTCGCTCACTGTTCAGCCGCAAATATCTCTATTTAAAAAAGTGTGGTATTCCCCAGTAAACAATAACTGTGGTTTTGCCATCCCATGGTAAAAAATCTCTATTATTCAGCTTTTGGTAGTTTTTTCCGTAAAGAAAAACAGTAGTGTCTCCTGACTGTTGTGACACAAAAATATATCTGTTGAAAATAGTCTTGTGTAAGCCAGACATCCCAGTGTGGTTTCGCAGTTCCATGGGTCAAATCGCTGTACTATCAAGTTTTGAGCTTTTGGTATCTAAAAAAAAAGCAGTTTGAGTGTGTCGCTCACTGTTCAGCCGCAAATATCTCTATTTAAAAAAGTGTGGTATACCCCAGTAAACAATAACTGTGGTTTTGCCATCCCATGGTAAAAAATCTCTAGTATTCAGCTTTTGGTAGTTTTTTCCATAAAGAAAAACAGTAGTGTCTCCTGACTGTTGTGACACAAAAATATATCTGTTGAAAATAGTCTTGTGTAAGACTGACATCCCAGTTTGGTTTCGCAGTTCCATGGGTCAAATCGATGTACTATCCAGGTTTGAGCCTTTGGTATCCAAAAAAAAGCAGTTTGAGTGTGTCGCTCACTGTTCAGCCACAAATATCTCTATTTAAAAAAGTGTGGTATACCCCAGTAAACAATAACTGTGGTTGTGCCATCCCACGGTAAAAAATCTCTATTATTCAGCTTTTGGTAGTTTTTTCCGTAAAGAAAAACAGTAGTGTCTCCTGACTGTTGTGACACAAAAATATATCTGTTGAAAATAGTCTTGTGTAGGCCCGACATCCCAGTGTGGTTTCACAGTTCCACGGGTCAAATCGTTGTACTATCCAGTTTTGGGCCTTTGGTATCTAAAAAAAAAGCAGTTTGAATGTGTCGCTCACTGTTCAGCCGCAAATATCTCTATTTAAAAAAGTGTGGTATACCCCAGTAAACAATAACTGTGGTTTTGCCATCCCACGGTAAAAAATCTCTATTATTCAGCTTTTGGTAGTTTTTTTCGTAAAGAAAAACAGTAGTGTCTCCTGACTGTTGTGACACAAAAATATATCTGTTGAAAATAGTCTTGCGTAAGACTAACATCCCAGTTTGGTTTCGCAGTTCCATGGGTCAAATCGATGTACTATCCAGGTTTGAGCCTTTGGTATCCAAAAAAAAGCAGTTTGAGTGTGTCGCTCACTGTTCAGCCGCAAATATCTCTATTTAAAAAAGTGTGGTATACCCCAGTAAACAATAACTGTGGTTTTGCCATCCCACGGTAAAAAATCTCTATTATTCAGCCTTTGGTAGTTTTTTCCGTAAAGAAAAACAGTAGTGTCTCCTGACTGTTGTGACACAAAAATATATCTGTTGAAAATAGTCTTGCGTAAGACTAACATCCCAGTTTGGTTTCGCAGTTCCATGGGTCAAATCGCTGTACTATCCAGTTTTGGGCCTTTGGTATCTAAAAAAAAGCAGTTTGAGTGTGTCGCTCACTGTTCAGCTGCAAATATCTCTATTTAAAAAAGTGTGGTATACCCCAGTAAACAATAACTGTGGTTTTGCCATCCCACGGTAAAAAATCTCTATTATTCAGCCTTTGGTAGTTTTTCCGTAAAGAAAAACAGTAGTGTCTCCTGACTGTTGTGACACAAAAATATATCTGTTGAAAATAGTCTTGTGTAGGCCCGACATCCCAGTGTGGTTTCACAGTTCCACGGGTCAAATCGCTGTACTATCCAGTTTTGGGCCTTTGGTATCTAAAAAAAAAGCAGTTTGAGTGTGTCGCTCACTGTTCAGCTGCAAATATCTCTATTTAAAAAAGTGTGGTATACCCCAGTAAACAATAACTGTGGTTTTGCCATCCCATGGTAAAAAATCTCTATTATTCAGCTTTTGGTAGTTTTTTCCGTAAAGAAAAACAGTAGTGTCTCCTGACTGTTGTGACACAAAAATATATCTGTTGAAAATAGTCTTGCGTAAGACTGACATCCCAGTTTGGTTTCGCAGTTCCATGGGTCAAATCGATGTACTATCCAGGTTTGAGCCTTTGGTATCCAAAAAAAAGCAGTTTGAGTGTGTCGCTCACTGTTCAGCCGCAAATATCTCTATTTAAAAAATTGTGGTATACCCCAGTAAACAATAACTGTGGTTTTGCCATCCCACGGTAAAAAATCTCTATTATTTAGCTTTTGGTAGTTTTTTCCGTAAAGAAAAACAGTAGTGTCTCCTGACTGTTGTGACACAAAAATATATCTGTTGAAAATAGTCTTGTGTAGGCCCGACATCCCAGTGTGGTTTCACAGTTCCACGGGTCAAATCGTTGTACTATCCAGTTTTGGGCCTTTGGTATCTAAAAAAAAAGCAGTTTGAATGTGTCGCTCACTGTTCAGCCGCAAATATCTCTATTTAAAAAAGTGTGGTATACCCCAGTAAACAATAACTGTGGTTTTGCCATCCCACGGTAAAAAATCTCTATTATTCAGCTTTTGGTAGTTTTTTTCGTAAAGAAAAACAGTAGTGTCTCCTGACTGTTGTGACACAAAAATATATCTGTTGAAAATAGTCTTGCGTAAGACTAACATCCCAGTTTGGTTTCGCAGTTCCATGGGTCAAATCGATGTACTATCCAGGTTTGAGCCTTTGGTATCCAAAAAAAAGCAGTTTGAGTGTGTCGCTCACTGTTCAGCCGCAAATATCTCTATTTAAAAAAGTGTGGTATACCCCAGTAAACAATAACTGTGGTTTTGCCATCCCACGGTAAAAAATCTCTATTATTCAGCCTTTGGTAGTTTTTTCCGTAAAGAAAAACAGTAGTGTCTCCTGACTGTTGTGACACAAAAATATATCTGTTGAAAATAGTCTTGCGTAAGACTAACATCCCAGTTTGGTTTCGCAGTTCCATGGGTCAAATCGCTGTACTATCCAGTTTTGGGCCTTTGGTATCTAAAAAAAAAGCAGTTTGAGTGTGTCGCTCACTGTTCAGCTGCAAATATCTCTATTTAAAAAAGTGTGGTATACCCCAGTAAACAATAACTGTGGTTTTGCCATCCCACGGTAAAAAATCTCTATTATTCAGCCTTTGGTAGTTTTTTCCGTAAAGAAAAACAGTAGTGTCTCCTGACTGTTGTGACACAAAAATATATCTGTTGAAAATAGTCTTGTGTAGGCCCGACATCCCAGTGTGGTTTCACAGTTCCACGGGTCAAATCGCTGTACTATCCAGTTTTGGGCCTTTGGTATCTAAAAAAAAAGCAGTTTGAGTGTGTCGCTCACTGTTCAGCTGCAAATATCTCTATTTAAAAAAGTGTGGTATACCCCAGTAAACAATAACTGTGGTTTTGCCATCCCATGGTAAAAAATCTCTATTATTCAGCTTTTGGTAGTTTTTTCCGTAAAGAAAAACAGTAGTGTCTCCTGACTGTTGTGACACAAAAATATATCTGTTGAAAATAGTCTTGCGTAAGACTGACATCCCAGTTTGGTTTCGCAGTTCCATGGGTCAAATCGATGTACTATCCAGGTTTGAGCCTTTGGTATCCAAAAAAAAGCAGTTTGAGTGTGTCGCTCACTGTTCAGCCGCAAATATCTCTATTTAAAAAATTGTGGTATACCCCAGTAAACAATAACTGTGGTTTTGCCATCCCACGGTAAAAAATCTCTATTATTTAGCTTTTGGTAGTTTTTTCCGTAAAGAAAAACAGTAGTGTCTCCTGACTGTTGTGACACAAAAATATATCTGTTGAAAATAGTCTTGTGTAGGCCCGACATCCCAGTGTGGTTTCACAGTTCCACGGGTCAAATCGTTGTACTATCCAGTTTTGGGCCTTTGGTATCTAAAAAAAAAAGCAGTTTGAGTGTGTCGCTCACTGTTCAGCCGCAAATATCTCTATTTAAAAAAGTGTGGTATACCCCAGTAAACAATAACTGTGGTTTTGCCATCCCACGGTAAAAAATCTCTATTATTCAGCTTTTGGTAGTTTTTTTCGTAAAGAAAAACAGTAGTGTCTCCTGACTGTTGTGACACAAAAATATATCTGTTGAAAATAGTCTTGTGTAAGCCCGACATCCCAGTGTGGTTTCGCAGTTCCATGGGTCAAATCGCTGTACTATCCAGTTTTGGGCCTTTGGTATCTAAAAAAAAAGCAGTTTGAGTGTGTCGCTCACTGTTCAGCTGCAAATATCTCTATTTAAAAAAGTGTGGTATACCCCAGTAAACAATAACTGTGGTTTTGCCATTCCACGGTAAAAAATCTCTATTATTCAGCCTTTGGTAGTTTTTTCCGTAAAGAAAAACAGTAGTGTCTCCTGACTGTTGTGACACAAAAATATATCTGTTGAAAATAGTCTTGTGTAGGCCCGACATCCCAGTGTGGTTTCACAGTTCCACGGGTCAAATCGCTGTACTATCCAGTTTTGGGCCTTTGGTATCTAAAAAAAAAGCAGTTTGAGTGTGTCGCTCACTGTTCAGCCGCAAATATCTCTATTTAAAAAAGTGTGGTATACCCCAGTAAACAATAACTGTGGTTTTGCCATCCCATGGTAAAAAATCTCTATTATTCAGCTTTTGGTAGTTTTTTCCGTAAAGAAAAACAGTAGTGTCTCCTGACTGTTGTGACACAAAAATATATCTGTTGAAAATAGTCTTGTGTAAGCCCGACATCCCAGTGTGGTTTCGCAGTTCCATGGTTCAAATCGCTGTACTATCAAGTTTTGAGCTTTTGGTATCTAAAAAAAAAGCAGTTTGAGTGTGTCGCTCACTGTTCAGCCGCAAATATCTCTATTTAAAAAAGTGTGGTATACCCCAGTAAACAATAACTGTGGTTTTGCCATCCCATGGTAAAAAATCTCTATTATTCAGCTTTTGGTAGTTTTTTCCGTAAAGAAAAACAGTAGTGTCTCCTGACTGTTGTGACACAAAAATATATCTGTTGAAAATAGTCTTGTGTAAGACTGACATCCCAGTTTGGTTTCGCAGTTCCATGGGTCAAATCGATGTACTATCCAGGTTTGAGCCTTTGGTATCCAAAAAAAAGCAGTTTGAGTGTGTCGCTCACTGTTCAGCCGCAAATATCTCTATTTAAAAAAGTGTGGTATACCCCAGTAAACAATAACTGTGGTTTTGCCATCCCACGGTAAAAAATCTCTATTATTCAGCTTTTGGTAGTTTTTTCCGTAAAGAAAAACAGTAGTGTCTCCTGACTGTTGTGACACAAAAATATATCTGTTGAAAATAGTCTTGTGTATGCCCGACATCCCAGTGTGGTTTCACAGTTCCACGGGTCAAATCGTTGTACTATCCAGTTTTGGGCCTTTGGTATCTAAAGAAAAAGCAGTTTGAATGTGTCGCTCACTGTTCAGCCGCAAATATCTCTATTTAAAAAAGTGTGGTATACCCCAGTAAACAATAACAGTGGTTTTGCCATCCCACGGTAAAAAATCTCTATTATTCAGCTTTTGGTAGTTTTTTTCATAAAGAAAAACAGTAGTGTCTCCTGACTGTTGTGACACAAAAATATATCTGTTGAAAATAGTCTTGCGTAAGACTAACATCCCAGTTTGGTTTCGCAGTTCCATGGGTCAAATCGATGTACTATCCAGGTTTGAGCCTTTGGTATCCAAAAAAAAGCAGTTTGAGTGTGTCGCTCACTGTTCAGCCGCAAATATCTCTATTTAAAAAAGTGTGGTATACCCCAGTAAACAATAACTGTGGTTTTGCCATCCCACGGTAAAAAATCTCTATTATTCAGCCTTTGGTAGTTTTTTCCGTAAAGAAAAACAGTAGTGTCTCCTGACTGTTGTGACACAAAAATATATCTGTTGAAAATAGTCTTGCGTAAGACTAACATCCCAGTTTGGTTTCGCAGTTCCATGGGTCAAATCGCTGTATTATCCAGTTTTGGGCCTTTGGTATCTAAAAAAAAAGCAGTTTGAGTGTGTCGCTCACTGTTCAGCTGCAAATATCTCTATTTAAAAAAGTGTGGTATACCCCAGTAAACAAGAACTGTGGTTTTGCCATCCCACGGTAAAAAATCTCTATTATTCAGCCTTTGGTAGTTTTTTCCGTAAAGAAAAACAGTAGTGTCTCCTGACTGTTGTGACACAAAAATATATCTGTTGAAAATAGTCTTGTGTAGGCCCGACATCCCAGTGTGGTTTCACAGTTCCACGGGTCAAATCGCTGTACTATCCAGTTTTGGGCCTTTGGTATCTAAAAAAAAAAGCAGTTTGAGTGTGTCGCTCACTGTTCAGCTGCAAATATCTCTATTTAAAAAAGTGTGGTATACCCCAGTAAACAATAACTGTGGTTTTGCCATCCCATGGTAAAAAATCTCTATTATTCAGCTTTTGGTAGTTTTTTCCGTAAAGAAAAACAGTAGTGTCTCCTGACTGTTGTGACACAAAAATATATCTGTTGAAAATAGTCTTGTGTAAGCCAGACATCCCAGTGTGGTTTCGCAGTTCCATGGGTCAAATCGCTGTACTATCAAGTTTTGAGCTTTTGGTATCTAAAAAAAAAGCAGTTTGAGTGTGTCGCTCACTGTTCAGCCACAAATATCTCTATTTAAAAAAGTGTGGTATACCCCAGTAAACAATAACTGTGGTTTTGCCATCCCACGGTAAAAAATCTCTATTATTCAGCTTTTGGTAGTTTTTTTCGTAAAGAAAAACAGCAGTGTCTCCTGACTGTTGTGACACAAAAATATATCTGTTGAAAATAGTCTTGTGTAGGCCCGACATCCCAGTGTGGTTTCACAGTTCCACGGGTCAAATCGTTGTACTATCCAGTTTTGGGCTTTTGGTATCTAAAAAAAAAGCAGTTTGAGTGTGTCGCTCACTGTTCAGCCGCAAATATCTCTATTTAAAAAAGTGTGGTATACCCCAGTAAACAATAACTGTGGTTTTGCCATCCCACGGTAAAAAATCTCTATTATTCAGCTTTTGGTAGTTTTTTTCGTAAAGAAAAACAGTAGTGTCTCCTGACTGTTGTGACACAAAAATATATCTGTTGAAAATAGTCTTGTGTAAGCCCGACATCCCAGTGTGGTTTCGCAGTTCCATGGGTCAAATCGCTGTACTATCCAGTTTTGGGCCTTTGCTATCTAAAAAAAAAGCAGTTTGAGTGTGTCGCTCACTGTTCAGCTGCAAATATCTCTATTTAAAAAAGTGTGGTATACCCCAGTAAACAATAACTGTGGTTTTGCCATTCCACGGTAAAAAATCTCTATTATTCAGCCTTTGGTAGATTTTTCCGTAAAGAAAAACAGTAGTGTCTCCTGACTGTTGTGACACAAAAATATATCTGTTGAAAATAGTCTTGTGTAGGCTCGACATCCCAGTGTGGTTTCTCAGTTCCACGGGTCAAATCGCTGTACTATCCAGTTTTGGGCCTTTGGTATCTAAAAAAAAAGCAGTTTGAGTGTGTCGCTCACTGTTCAGCCGCAAATATCTCTATTTAAAAAAGTGTGGTATACCCCAGTAAACAATAACTGTGGTTTTGCCATCCCATGGTAAAAAATCTCTATTGTTCAGCTTTTGGTAGTTTTTTCCGTAAAGAAAAACAGTAGTGTCTCCTGACTGTTGTGACACAAAAATATATCTGTTGAAAATAGTCTTGTGTAAGCCCGACATCCCAGTGTGGTTTCGCAGTTCCATGGGTCAAATCGCTGTACTATCCAGTTTTGGGCCTTTGGTATCTAAAAAAAAAGCAGGTTGAGTGTGTCGCTCACTGTTCAGCTGCAAATATCTCTATTTAAAAAAGTGTGGTATACCCCAGTAAACAATAACTGTGGTTTTGCCATCCCACAGTAAAAAATCTCTATTATTCAGCCTTTGGTAGTTTTTTCCGTAAAGAAAAACAGTAGTGTCTCCTGACTGTTGTGACACAAAAATATATCTGTTGAAAATAGTCTTGCGTAAGACTGACATCCCAGTTTGGTTTCGCCGTTCCATGGGTCAAATCGATGTACTATCCAGGTTTGAGCCTTTGGTATCCAAAAAAAAGCAGTTTGAGTGTGTCGCTCACTGTTCAGCCGCAAATATCTCTATTTAAAAAAGTGTGGTATACCCCAGTAAACAATAACTGTGGTTTTGCCATCCCACGGTAAAAAATCTCTATTATTCAGCCTTTGGTAGTTTTTTCCGTAAAGAAAAACAGTAGTGTCTCCTGACTGTTGTGACACAAAAATATATCTGTTGAAAATAGTCTTGCGTAAGACTAACATCCCAGTTTGGTTTCGCAGTTCCATGGGTCAAATCGCTGTACTATCCAGTTTTGGGCCTTTGGTATCTAAAAAAAAAGCAGTTTGAGTGTGTCGCTCACTGTTCAGCTGCAAATATCTCTATTTAAAAAAGTGTGGTATACCCCAGTAAACAATAACTGTGGTTTTGCCATCCCACGGTAAAAAATCTCTATTATTCAGCCTTTGGTAGTTTTTTCCGTAAAGAAAAACAGTAGTGTCTCCTGACTGTTGTGACACAAAAATATATCTGTTGAAAATAGTCTTGTGTAGGCCCGACATCCCAGTGTGGTTTCACAGTTCCACGGGTCAAATCGCTGTACTATCCAGTTTTGGGCCTTTGGTATCTAAAAAAAAAAGCAGTTTGAGTGTGTCGCTCACTGTTCAGCTGCAAATATCTCTATTTAAAAAAGTGTGGTATACCCCAGTAAACAATAACTGTGGTTTTGCCATCCCATGGTAAAAAATCTCTATTATTCAGCTTTTGGTAGTTTTTTCCGTAAAGAAAAACAGTAGTGTCTCCTGACTGTTGTGACACAAAAATATATCTGTTGAAAATAGTCTTGTGTAAGCCAGACATCCCAGTGTGGTTTCGCAGTTCCATGGGTCAAATCGCTGTACTATCAAGTTTTGAGCTTTTGGTATCTAAAAAAAAAGCAGTTTGAGTGTGTCGCTCACTGTTCAGCCGCAAATATCTCTATTTAAAAAAGTGTGGTATACCTGAGTAAACAATAACTGTGGTTTTGCCATCCCACGGTAAAAAATCTCTATTATTCAGCTTTTGGTAGTTTTTTCCGTAAAGAAAAACAGTAGTGTCTCCTGACTGTTGTGACACAAAAATATATCTGTTGAAAATAGTCTTGCGTAAGACTGACATCCCAGTTTGGTTTCGCAGTTCCATGGGTCAAATCGATGTACTATCCAGGTTTGAGCCTTTGGTATCCAAAAAAAAGCAGTTTGAGTGTGTCGCTCACTGTTCAGCCGCAAATATCTCTATTTAAAAAAGTGTGGTATACCCCAGTAAACAATAACTGTGGTTTTGCCATCCCACGGTAAAAAATCTCTATTATTAAGCTTTTGGTAGTTTTTTCCGTAAAGAAAAACAGTAGTGTCTCCTGACTGTTGTGACACAAAAATATATCTGTTGAAAATAGTCTTGTGTAAGCCCGACATCCCAGTGTGGTTTCGCAGTTCCATGGGTCAAATCGCTGTACTATCCAGTTTTGGGCCTTTGGTATCTAAAAAAAAAGCAGTTTGAGTGTGTCGCTCACTGTTCAGCTGCAAATATCTCTATTTAAAAAAGTGTGGTATACCCCAGTAAACAATAACTGTGGTTTTGCCATCCCACGGTAAAAAATCTCTATTATTCAGCCTTTGGTAGTTTTTTCCGTAAAGAAAAACAGTAGTGTCTCCTGACTGTTGTGACACAAAAATATATCTGTTGAAAATAGTCTTGTGTAGGCCCGACATCCCAGTGTGGTTTCACAGTTCCACGGGTCAAATCGCTGTACTATCCAGTTTTGGGCCTTTGGTATCTAAAAAAAAAGCAGTTTGAGTGTATCGCTCACTGTTCAGCCGCAAATATCTCTATTTAAAAAAGTGTGGTATACCCCAGTAAACAATAACTGTGGTTTTGCCATCCCATGGTAAAAAATCTCTATTATTCAGCTTTTGGTAGTTTTTTCCGTAAAGAAAAACAATAGTGTCTCCTGACTGTTGTGACACAAAAATATATCTGTTGAAAATAGTCTTGTGTAAGCCAGACATCCCAGTGTGGTTTCGCCGTTCCATGGGTCAAATCGCTGTACTATCCTGTTTTGAGCTTTTGGTATCTAAAAAAAAAGCAGTTTGAGTGTGTTGCTCACTGTTCAGCCGCAAATATCTCTATTTAAAAAAGTGTGGTATACCCCAGTAAACAATAATTGTGGTTTTGCCATCCCACGGTAAAAAATCTCTATTATTCAGCTTTTGGTAGTTTTTTCCGTAAAGAAAAACAGTAGTGTCTCCTGACTGTTGTGACACAAAAATATATCTGTTGAAAATAGTCTTGCGTAAGACTGACATCCCAGTTTGGTTTCGCAGTTCCATGGGTCAAATCGATGTACTATCCAGGTTTGAGCCTTTGGTATCCAAAAAAAAGCAGTTTGAGTGTGTCGCTCACTGTTCAGCCGCAAATATCTCTATTTAAAAAAGTGTGGTATACCCCAGTAAACAATAACTGTGGTTTTGCCATCCCACGGTAAAAAATCTCTATTATTCAGCTTTTGGTAGTGTTTTTCGTAAAGAAAAACAGTAGTGTCTCCTGACTGTTGTGACACAAAAATATATCTGTTGAAAATAGTCTTGTGTAAGCCCGACATCCCAGTGTGGTTTCGCAGTTCCATGGGTCAAATCGCTGTACTATCCAGTTTTGGGCCTTTGCTATCTAAAAAAAAAGCAGTTTGAGTGTGTCGCTCACTGTTCAGCTGCAAATATCTCTATTTAAAAAAGTGTGGTATACCCCAGTAAACAATAACTGTGGTTTTGCCATTCCACGGTAAAAAATCTCTATTATTCAGCCTTTGGTAGATTTTTCCGTAAAGAAAAACAGTAGTGTCTCCTGACTGTTGTGACACAAAAATATATCTGTTGAAAATAGTCTTGTGTAGGCCCGACATCCCAGTCTGGTTTCTCAGTTCCACGGGTCAAATCGCTGTACTATCCAGTTTTGGGCCTTTGGTATCTAAAAAAAAAGCAGTTTGAGTGTGTCGCTCACTGTTCAGCCGCAAATATCTCTATTTAAAAAAGTGTGGTATACCCCAGTAAACAATAACTGTGGTTTTGCCATCCCATGGTAAAAAATCTCTATTATTCAGCTTTTGGTAGTTTTTTCCGTAAAGAAAAACAGTAGTGTCTCCTGACTGTTGTGACACAAAAATATATCTGTTGAAAATAGTCTTGTGTAAGCCAGACATCCCAGTGTGGTTTCGCCGTTCCATGGGACAAATCGCTGTACTATCCAGTTTTGAGCTTTTGGTATCTAAAAAAAAAGCAGTTTGAGTGTGTCGCTCACTGTTCAGCCGCAAATATCTCTATTTAAAAAAGTGTGGTATACCCCAGTAAACAATAACTGTGGTTTTGCCATCCCACGGTAAAAAATCTCTATTATTCAGCTTTTGGTAGTTTTTTTCGTAAAGAAAAACAGTAGTGTCTCCTGACTGTTGTGACACAAAAATATAGCTGTTGAAAATAGTCTTGTGTAGGCCCGACATCCCAGTGTGGTTTCACAGTTCCACGGGTCAAATCGTTGTACTATCCAGTTTTGGGCCCTTGGTATCTAAAAAAAAAGCAGTTTGAGTGTGTCGCTCACTGTTCAGCCGCAAATATCTCTATTTAAAAAAGTGTGGTATACCCCAGTAAACAATAACTGTGGTTTTGCCATCCCACGGTAAAAAATCTCTATTATTCAGCTTTTGGTAGTTTTTTTCGTAAAGAAAAACAGTAGTGTCTCCTGACTGTTGTGACACAAAAATATAGCTGTTGAAAATAGTCTTGTGTAGGCCCGACATCCCAGTGTGGTTTCGCAGTTCCACGTGTCAAATCGCTGTAGTATCCAGTTTTGGGCCTTTGGTATCTAAAAAAAAAGCAGTTTGAGTGTGTCGCTCACTGTTCAGCCGCAAATATCTCTATTTAAAAAAGTGTGGTATACCCCAGTAAACAATAACTGTGGTTTTGCCATCCCACGGTAAAAAATCTCTATTATTCAGCTTTTGGTAGTTTTTTCCGTAAAGAAAAACAGTAGTGTCTCCTGACTGTTGTGACACAAAAATATATCTGTTAAAAATAGTCTTGTGTAAGCCCGACATCCCAGTGTGGTTTCGCAGTTCCATGGGTCAAATCGCTGTACTATCCAGTTTTGGGCCTTTGGTATCTAAAAAAAAGCAGTTTGAGTGTGTCGCTCACTGTTCAGCTGCAAATATCTCTATTTAAAAAAGTGTGGTATACCCCAGTAAACAATAACTGTGGTTTTGCCATCCCACGGTAAAAAATCTCTATTATTCAGCCTTTGGTAGTTTTTTCCGTAAAGAAAAACAGTAGTGTCTCCTGACTGTTGTGACACAAAAATATATCTGTTGAAAATAGTCTTGTGTAGGCCCGACATCCCAGTGTGGTTTCACAGTTCCACGGGTCAAATCGCTGTACTATCCAGTTTTGGGCCTTTGGTATCTAAAAAAAAAGCAGTTTGAGTGTGTCGCTCACTGTTCAGCCGCAAATATCTCTATTTAAAAAAGTGTGGTATACCCCAGTAAACAATAACTGTGGTTTTGCCATCCCACGGTAAAAAATCTCTATTATTCAGCTTTTGGTAGTTTTTTCCGTAAAGAAAAACAGTAGTGTCTCCTGACTGTTGTGACACAAAAATATATCTGTTGAAAATAGTCTTGTGTAAGCCAGACATCCCAGTGTGGTTTCGCCGTTCCATGGGTCAAATCGCTGTACTATCCAGTTTTGAGCTTTTGGTATCTAAAAAAAAAGCAGTTTGAGTGTGTCGCTCACTGTTCAGTCGCAAATATCTCTATTTAAAAAAGTGTGGTATACCCCAGTAAACAATAACTGTGGTTTTGCCATCCCACGGTAAAAAATCTCTATTATTCAGCTTTTGGTAGTTTTTTCCGTAAAAAAAAACAGTAGTGTCTCCTGACTGTTGTGACACATAAATATATCTGTTGAAAATAGTCTTGTGTAGGCCCGATATCCCAGTGGGGTTTCGCAGTTCCACGGGTCAAATCGCTGTACTATCCAGTTTTGGGCCTTTGGTATCTAAAAAAAAAGCAGTTTGAGGGTGTCGCTCACTGTTCAGCCGCAAATATCTCTATTTAAAAAAGTGTGGTATACCCCAGTAAACAATAACTGTGGTTTTGCCATCCCACGGTAAAAAATCTCTATTATTCAGCTTTTGGTATTTTTTTCCGTAAAGAAAAACAGTAGTGTCTCCTAACTGTTGTGACACAAAAATATATCTGTTGAAAATAGTCTTGTGTAGGCACGACATCCCAGTGTGGTTTCGCAGTTCCACGGGTCAAATCGCTGTACTATCCAGTTTTGGGCCTTTGGTATCTAAAAAAAAAGCAGTTTGAGTGTGTCGCTCACTGTTCAGCCGCAAATATCTCTATTTAAAAAAGTGTGGTATATCCCAGTAAAGAATATCTGTGGTTTTGCCATCCCACGGTAAAAAATCTCTATTATTCAGCCTTTGGTAGTTTTTTCCGTAAAGAAAAACAGTAGTGTCTCCTGACTGTTGTGACACAAAAATATATCTGTTGAAAATAGTCTTGTGTAGGCCCGACATCCCAGTGTGGTTTCACAGTTCCACGGGTCAAATCGCTGTACTATCCAGTTTTGGGCCTTTGGTATCTATAAAAAAAGCAGTTTGAGTGTGTCACTCACTGTTCAGCCGTAAATATCTCTATTTAAAAAAGTGTGGTATACCCCAGTAAACAATAACTGTGGTTTTGCCATCCCACGGTAAAAAATCTCTATTATTCAGCTTTTGGTAGTTTTTTCCGTAAAGAAAAACAGTAGTGTCTCCTGACTGTTGTGACACAAAAATATAGCTGTTAAAAATAGTCTTGTGTAAGCCCGACATCCCAGTGTGGTTTCGCAGTTCCATGGGTCAAATCGCTGTACTATCCAGTTTTGGGCCTTTGGTATCTAAAAAAAAAGCAGTTTGAGTGTGTCGCTCACTGTTCAGCTGCAAATATCTCTATTTAAAAAAGTGTGGTATACCCCAGTAAACAATAACTGTGGTTTTGCCATCCCACGGTAAAAAATCTCTATTATTCAGCCTTTGGTAGTTTTTTCCGTAAAGAAAAACAGTAGTGTCTCCTGACTGTTGTGACACAAAAATATATCTGTTGAAAATAGTCTTGTGTAGGCCCGACATCCCAGTGTGGTTTCACAGTTCCACGGGTCAAATCGCTGTACTATCCAGTTTTGGGCCTTTGGTATCTAAAAAAAAAGCAGTTTGAGTGTGTCGCTCACTGTTCAGCCGCAAATATCTCTATTTAAAAAAGTGTGGTATACCCCAGTAAACAATAACTGTGGTTTTGCCATCCCACCGTAAAAAATCTCTATTATTCAGCTTTTGGTAGTTTTTTCCGTAAAGAAAAACAGTAGTGTCTCCTGACTGTTGTGACACAAAAATATATCTGTTGAAAATAGTCTTGTGTAAGCCAGACATCCCAGTGTGGTTTCGCCGTTCCATGGGTCAAATCGCTGTACTATCCAGTTTTGAGCTTTTGGTATCTAAAAAAAAAGCAGTTTGAGTGTGTCGCTCACTGTTCAGTCGCAAATATCTCTATTTAAAAAAGTGTGGTATACCCCAGTAAACAATAACTGTGGTTTTGCCATCCCACGGTAAAAAATCTCTATTATTCAGCTTTTGGTAGTTTTTTCCGTAAAAAAAAACAGTAGTGTCTCCTGACTGTTGTGACACATAAATATATCTGTTGAAAATAGTCTTGTGTAGGCCCGATATCCCAGTGGGGTTTCGCAGTTCCACGGGTCAAATCGCTGTACTATCCAGTTTTGGGCCTTTGGTATCTAAAAAAAAAGCAGTTTGAGGGTGTCGCTCACTGTTCAGCCGCAAATATCTCTATTTAAAAAAGTGTGGTATACCCCAGTAAACAATAACTGTGGTTTTGCCATCCCACGGTAAAAAATCTCTATTATTCAGCTTTTGGTATTTTTTTCCGTAAAGAAAAACAGTAGTGTCTCCTAACTGTTGTGACACAAAAATATATCTGTTGAAAATAGTCTTGTGTAGGCACGACATCCCAGTGTGGTTTCGCAGTTCCACGGGTCAAATCGCTGTACTATCCAGTTTTGGGCCTTTGGTATCTAAAAAAAAAGCAGTTTGAGTGTGTCGCTCACTGTTCAGCCGCAAATATCTCTATTTAAAAAAGTGTGGTATATCCCAGTAAAGAATATCTGTGGTTTTGCCATCCCACGGTAAAAAATCTCTATTATTCAGCCTTTGGTAGTTTTTTCCGTAAAGAAAAACAGTAGTGTCTCCTGACTGTTGTGACACAAAAATATATCTGTTGAAAATAGTCTTGTGTAGGCCCGACATCCCAGTGTGGTTTCACAGTTCCACGGGTCAAATCGCTGTACTATCCAGTTTTGGGCCTTTGGTATCTATAAAAAAAGCAGTTTGAGTGTGTCACTCACTGTTCAGCCGTAAATATCTCTATTTAAAAAAGTGTGGTATACCCCAGTAAACAATAACTGTGGTTTTGCCATCCCACGGTAAAAAATCTCTATTATTCAGCTTTTGGTAGTTTTTTCCGTAAAGAAAAACAGTAGTGTCTCCTGACTGTTGTGACACAAAAATATAGCTGTTGAAAATAGTCTTGTGTAGGCCCGACATCCCAGTGTGGTTTCACAGTTCCACGGGTCAAATCGCTGTACTATCCAGTTTTGGGCCTTTGGTATCTAAAAAAAAAGCAGTTTGAGTGTGTCGCTCACTGTTCAGCCGAAAATATCTCTATTTAAAAAAGTGTGGTATACCCCAGTAAACAATAACTGTGGTTTTGCCATCCCATGGTAAAAAATCTCTATTATTCAGCTTTTGGTATTTTTTTCCGTAAAGAAAAACAGTAGTGTCTCCTGACTGTTGTGACACAAAAATATATCTGTTGAAAATAGTCTTGTGTAAGCCAGACATCCCAGTGTGGTTTCGCAGTTCCATGGGTCAAATCGCTGTACTATCCAGTTTTGAGCTTTTGGTATCTAAAAAAAAAGCAGTTTGAGTGTGTCGATCACTGTTCAGCCGCAAATATCTCTATTTAAAAAAGTGTGGTATACCCCAGTAAACAATAACTGTGGTTTTGCCATCCCACGGTAAAAAATCTCTATTATTCAGCTTTTGGTAGTTTTTTCCGTAAAGAAAAACAGTAGTGTCTCCTGACTGTTGTGACACAAAAATATATCTGTTGAAAATAGTCTTGCGTAAGACCGACATCCCAGTTTGGTTTCGTAGTTCCATGGGTCAAATCGATGTACTATCCAGTTTTGGGCCTTTGGTATCTAAAAAAAAAGCAGTTTGAGTGTGTCGCTCACAGTTCAGCCGCAAATATCTCTATTTAAAAAAGTGTGGTATACCCCAGTAAACAATAACTGTGGTTTTGCCATCCCATGGTAAAAAATCTCTATTATTCAGCTTTTGGTAGTTTTTTCCGTAAAGAAAAACAGTAGTGTCTCCTGACTGTTGTGACACAAAAATATATCTGTTGAAAATAGTCTTGTGTAAGCCAGACATCCCAGTGTGGTTTCGCCGTTCCATGGGTCAAATCGCTGTACTATCCAGTTTTGAGCTTTTGGTATCTAAAAAAAAAGCAGTTTGAGTGTGTCGCTCACTGTTCAGCTGCAAATATCTCTATTTAAAAAAGTGTGGTATACCCCAGTAAACAATAACTGTGGTTTTGCCATCCCATGGTAAAAAATCTCTATTATTCAGCTTTTGGTAGTTTTTTCCGTAAAAAAAAACAGTAGTGTCTCCTGACTGTTGTGACACATAAATATATCTGTTGAAAATAGTCTTGTGTAGGCCCGATATCCCAGTGGGGTTTCGCAGTTCCACGGGTCAAATCGCTGTACTATCCAGTTTTGGGCCTTTGGTATCTAAAAAAAAGCAGTTTGAGTGTGTCGCTCACTGTTCAGCCGCAAATATCTCTATTTAAAAAAGTGTGGTATACCCCAGTAAACAATAACTGTGGTTTTGCCATCCCACGGTAAAAAATCTCTATTATTCAGCTTTTGGTATTTTTTTCCGTAAAGAAAAACAGTAGTGTCTCCTAACTGTTGTGACACAAAAATATATCTGTTGAAAATAGTCTTGTGTAGGCACGACATCCCAGTGTGGTTTCGCAGTTCCACGGGTCAAATCGCTGTACTATCCAGTTTTGGGCCTTTGGTATCTAAAAAAAAAGCAGTTTGAGTGTGTCGCTCACTGTTCAGCCGCAAATATCTCTATTTAAAAAAGTGTGGTATATCCCAGTAAACAATAACTGTGGTTTTGCCATCCCACGGTAAAAAATCTCTATTATTCAGCCTTTGGTAGTTTTTTCCGTAAAGAAAAACAGTAGTGTCTCCTGACTGTTGTGACACAAAAATATATCTGTTGAAAATAGTCTTGTGTAGGCCCGACATCCCAGTGTGGTTTCACAGTTTCACGGGTCAAATCGCTGTACTATCCAGTTTTGGGCCTTTGGTATCTATAAAAAAAGCAGTTTGAGTGTGTCGCTCACTGTTCAGCTGCAAATATCTCTATTTAAAAAAGTGTGGTATACCCCAGTAAACAATAACTGTGGTTTTGCCATCCCACGGTAAAAAATCTCTATTATTCAGCTTTTGGTAGTTTTTTCCGTAAAGAAAAACAATAGTGTCTCCTGACTGTTGTGACACAAAAATATAGCTGTTGAAAATAGTCTTGTGTAGGCCCGACATCCCAGTGTGGTTTCGCAGTTCCACGTGTCAAATCGCTGTACTATCCAGTTTTGGGCCTTTGGTATCTAAAAAAAAAGCAGTTTGAGTGTGTCGCTCACTGTTCAGCCGCAAATATCTCTATTTAAAAAAGTGTGGTATACCCCAGTAAACAATAACTGTGGTTTTGCCATCCCACGGTAAAAAATCTCTATTATTCAGCTTTTGGTAGTTTTTTCCGTAAAGAAAAACAGTAGTGTCTCCTGACTGTTGTGACACAAAAATATATCTGTTGAAAATAGTCTTGTGTAAGCCCGACATCCCAGTGTGGTTTCGCAGTTCCATGGGTCAAATCGCTGTACTATCCAGTTTTGGGCCTTTGGTATCTAAAAAAAAAGCAGTTTGAGTGTGTCGCTCACTGTTCAGCTGCAAATATCTCTATTTAAAAAAGTGTGGTATACCCCAGTAAACAATAACTGTGGTTTTGCCATCCCACGGTAAAAAATCTCTATTATTCAGCCTTTGGTAGTTTTTTCCGTAAAGAAAAACAGTAGTGTCTCCTGACTGTTGTGACACAAAAATATATCTGTTGAAAATAGTCTAGTGTAAGCCAGACATCCCAGTGTGGTTTCGCAGTTCCATGGGTCAAATCGCTGTACTATCCAGTTTTGAGCTTTTGGTATCTAAAAAAAAAGCAGTTTGAGTGTGTCGCTCACTGTTCAGCCGCAAATATCTCTATTTAAAAAAGTGTGGTATACCCCAGTAAACAATAACTGTGGTTTTGCCATCCCACGGTAAAAAATCTCTATTATTCAGCTTTTGGTAGTTTTTTCCGTAAAGAAAAACAGTAGTGTCTCCTGACTGTTGTGACACAAAAATATATCTGTTGAAAATAGTCTTGTGTAAGCCCGACATCCCAGTGTGGTTTCGCAGTTCCATGGGTCAAATCGCTGTACTATCCAGTTTTGGGCCTTTGGTATCTAAAAAAAAAGCAGTTTGAGTGTGTCGCTCACTGTTCAGCTGCAAATATCTCTATTTAAAAAAGTGTGGTATACCCCAGTAAACAATAACTGTGGTTTTGCCATCCCACGGTAAAAAATCTCTATTATTCAGCCTTTGGTAGTTTTTTCCGTAAAGAAAAACAGTAGTGTCTCCTGACTGTTGTGACACAAAAATATATCTGTTGAAAATAGTCTTGTGTAGGCCCGATATCCCAGTGGGGTTTCGCAGTTCCACGGGTCAAATCGCTGTACTATCCAGTTTTGGGCCTTTGGTATCTAAAAAAAAAGCAGTTTGAGTGTGTCGCTCACTGTTCAGCCGCAAATATCTCTATTTAAAAAAGTGTGGTATACCCCAGTAAACAATAACTGTGGTTTTGCCATCCCACGGTAAAAAATCTCTATTATTCAGCTTTTGGTATTTTTTTCCGTAAAGAAAAACAGTAGTGTCTCCTAACTGTTGTGACACAAAAATATATCTGTTGAAAATAGTCTTGTGTAGGCACGACATCCCAGTGTGGTTTCGCAGTTCCACGGGTCAAATCGCTGTACTATCCAGCTTTGGGCCTTTGGTATCTAAAAAAAAAGCAGTTTGAGTGTGTCGCTCACTGTTCAGCCGCAAATATCTCTATTTAAAAAAGTGTGGTATATCCCAGTAAACAATAACTGTGCTTTTGCCATCCCACGGTAAAAAATCTCTATTATTCAGCCTTTGGTAGTTTTTTCCGTAAAGAAAAACAGTAGTGTCTCCTGACTGTTGTGACACAAAAATATATCTGTTGAAAATAGTCTTGTGTAGGCCCGACATCCCAGTGTGGTTTCACAGTTCCACGGGTCAAATCGCTGTACTATCCAGTTTTGGGCCTTTGGTATCTATAAAAAAAGCAGTTTGAGTGTGTCGCTCACTGTTCAGCCGCAAATATCTCTATTTAAAAAAGTGTGGTATACCCCAGTAAACAATAACTGTGGTTTTGCCATCCCACGGTAAAAAATCTCTATTATTCAGCTTTTGGTAGTTTTTTCCGTAAAGAAAAACAGTAGTGTCTCCTGACTGTTGTAACACAAAAATATATCTGTTGAAAATAGTCTTGTGTAGGCCCGACATCCCAGTGTGGTTTCACAGTTCCACGGGTCAAATCGTTGTACTATCCAGTTTTGGGCCTTTGGTATCTAAAAAAAAAGCAGTTTGAGTGTGTCGCTCACTGTTCAGGCGCAAATATCTCTATTTAAAAAAGTGTGGTATACCCCAGTAAACAATAACTGTGGTTTTGCCATCCCACGGTAAAAAATCTCTATTATTCAGCTTTTGGTAGTTTTTTTCGTAAAGAAAAACAGTAGTGTCTCCTGACTGTTGTGACACAAAAATATAGCAGTTGAAAATAGTCTTGTGTAGGACAGACATCCCAGTGTGGTTTCGCAGTTCCACGTGTCAAATCGCTGTACTATCCAGTTTTCGGCCTTTGGTATCTAAAAAAAAATACAGTTTGAGTGTGTCGCTCACTGTTCAGCCGCAAATATCTCTATTTAAAAAAGTGTGGTATACCCCAGTAAACAATAACTGTGGTTTTGCCATCCCACGGTAAAAAATCTCTATTATTCAGCTTTTAGTAGTTTTTGCCGTAAAGAAAAACAGTAGTGTCTCCTAACTGTTGTGACACAAAAATATATCTGTTGAAAATAGTCTTGTGTAAGCCCGACATCCCAGTGTGGTTTCTCAGTTCCATGGGTCAAATCACTGTACTATCCAGTTTTGTGCTTTTGGTATAAAAAAAAAAAGCAGTTTGAGTGTGTCGCTCACTGTTCAGCCGCAAATATCTCTATTTAAAAAAGTGTGGTATACCCCAGTAAACAATAACTGTGGTTTTGCCATCCCACGGTAAAAAATCTCTATTATTCAGCTTTTGGTAGTTTTTTCCGTAAAGAAAAACAGTAGTGTCTCCTGACTGTTGTGACACAAAAATATATCTGTTGAAAATAGTCTTGTGTAAGCCCGGCATCCCAGTGTGGTTTCGCAGTTCCATGGGTCAAATCGCTGTACTATCCAGTTTTTTGCTTTTGGTAGAAAAAAAAAAGCAGTTTGAGTGTGTCGCTCACTGTTCAGCCGCAAATATCTCTATTTAAAAAAGTGTGGTATACCCCAGTAAACAATAACTGTGGTTTTGCCATCCCACGGTAAAAATCTCTATTATTCAGCTTTTGGTAGTTTTTTCCGTAAAGAAAAACAGTAGTGTCTCCTGACTGTTGCGACACAAAAATATATCTGTTGAAAATAGTCTTGTGTAGGCCCGACATCCCAGTGTGGTTTCGCAGTTCCACGTGTCAAATCGCTGTACTATCCAGTTTTGGGCCTTTGGTATCTAAAAAAAAGCAGTTTGAGTGTGTCGCTCACTGTTCAGCCGCAAATATCTCTATTTAAAAAAGTGTGGTATACCCCAGTAAACAATAACTGTGGTTTTGCCATCCCACGGTAAAAAATCTCTATTATTCAGCTTTTGGTAGTTTTTTCCGTAAAGAAAAACAGTAGTGTCTCCTGACTGTTGTGACACAAAAATATATCTGTTGAAAATAGTCTTGTGTAGGCCCGACATCCCAGTGTGGTTTCACAGTTCCACGGGTCAAATCGCTGTACTATCCAGTTTTGGGCCTTTGGTATCTAAAAAAAAAGCAGTTTGAGTGTGTCGCTCACTGTTCAGCCGCAAATATCTCTATTTAAAACAGTGTGGTATACCCCAGTAAACAATAACTGTGGTTTTGCCATCCCACGGTAAAAAATCTCTATTATTCAGCCTTTGGTAGTTTTTTCCGTAAAGAAAAACAGTAGTGTCTCCTGACTGTTGTGACACAAAAATATATCTGTTGAAAATAGTCTTGTGTTGGCCCGACATCCCAGTGTGGTTTCACTGTTCCACGGGTCAACTCGCTGTACTATCCAGTTTTGGGCCTTTGGTATCTAAAAAAAAAGCAGTTTGAGTGTGCCGCTCACTGTTCAGCCACAAATATCTCTATTTAAAAAAGTGTGGTATACCCCAGTAAACAATAACTGTGGTTTTGCCATCCCATGGTAAAAAATCTCTATTATTCAGCTTGGGTAGTTTTTTCCATAAAGAAAAACAGTAGTGTCTCCTGACTGTTGTGACACAAAAATATATCTGTTGAAAATAGTCTTGTGTTGGCCCGACATCCCAGTGTGGTTTCACTGTTCCACGGGTCAACTCGCTGTACTATCCAGTTTTGGGCCTTTGGTATCTAAAAAAAAAGCAGTTTGAGTGTGTCGCTCACTGTTCAGCCACAAATATCTCTATTTAAAAAAGTGTGGTATACCCCAGTAAACAATAACTGTGGTTTTGCCATCCCATGGTAAAAAATCTCTATTATTCAGCTTTTGGTAGTTTTTTCCATAAAGAAAAACAGTAGTGTCTCCTGACTGTTGTGACACAAAAATATATCTGTTGAAAATAGTCTTGTGTAGGCCCGACATCCCAGTGTGGTTTCGCAGTTCCACGTGTCAAATCGCTATACTATCCAGTTTTGGGCCTTTGGTATCTAAAAAAAAAGCAGTTTGAGTGTGTCGCTCACTGTTCAGCCGCAAATATCTCTATTTAAAAAAGTGGGGTATACTCCAGTAAACAATACCTGTGGTTTTGCCATCCCACGGTAAAAAATCTGTATTATTCAGCTTTTGGTAGTTTTTTCCGTAAAAAAAAACAGTAGGGTCTCCTGACTGTTGTGACACAAAAATATATCTGTTGAAAATAGTCTTGTGTAGGCCCGACATCCCAGTGTGGTTTCGCAGTTCCACGGGTCAAATCGCTGTACTATCCAGTTTTGGGCCTTTGGTATCTAAAAAAAAGCAGTTTGAGTGTGTCGCTCACTGTTCAGCCGCAAATATCTCTATTTAAAAAAGTGTGGTATACCCCAGTAAACAATAACTGTGGTTTTGCCATCCCACGGTAAAAAATCTCTATTATTCAGCCTTTGGTAGTTTTTTCCGTAAAGAAAAACAGTAGTGTCTCCTGACTGTTGTGACACAAAAATATATCTGTTGAAAATAGTCTTGTGTAGGCCCGACATCCCAGTGTGGTTTCACAGTTCCACAGGTCAAATCACTGTACTATCCAGTTTTGGGCCTTTGTTATCTAAAACAAAAGCAGTTTGAGTGTGTCGCTCACTGTTCAGCCGCAAATATCTCTATTTAAAAAAGTGTGGTATACCCCAGTAAACAATAACTGTGGTTTTGCCATCCCATGGTAAAAAATCTCTATTATTCAGCTTTTGGTAGTTTTTTCCGTAAAGAAAAACAGTAGTGTCTCCTGACTGTTGTGACACAAAAATATATCTGTTGAAAATAGTCTTGTGTAGGCCCGACATCCCATTGTGGTTTCACAGTTCCACGTGTAAAATCGCTGTACTATCCAGTTTTGGGCCTTTGGTATCTAAAAAAAAAGCAGTTTGAGTGTGTCGCTCACTGTTCAGCCGCAAATATCTCTATTTAAAAAAGTGTGGTATACCCCAGTAAACAATACCTGTGGTTTTGCCATCCCACGGTAAAAAATCTGTATTATTCAGCTTTTGGTAGTTTTTTCCGTAAAGAAAAACAGTAGTGTCTACTGACTGTTGTGACACAAAAATATATCTGTTGAAAATAGTCTTGTGTAGGCCCGACATCCCAGTGTGGTTTCGCAGTTCCACGGGTCAAATCGCTGTACTATCCAGTTTTGGGCCTTTGGTATCTAAAAAAAAAACAGTTTGAGTGTGTCGCTCACTGTTCAGCCGCAAATATCTCTATTTAAAAAAGTGTGGTATACCCCAGTAAACAATAACTGTGGTTTTGCCATCCCACGGTAAAAAATCTCTATTATTCAGGTTTTGGTAGTTTTTTCCGTAAAGAAAAACAGTAGGGTCTCCTGAGTGTTGTGACACAAAAATATATCTGTTGAAAATAGTCTTGCATAAGACCAACATTCCAGTTTGGTTTCGCAGTTCCATGTATCAAATCGATGTACTATCCAGGTTTGAGCCTTTGGTATCCAAAAAAAAGCAGTTTGAGTGTGTCTCTCACTGTTCAGCCGCAAATATCTCTATTTAAAAAAGTGTGGTATACCCCAGTAAACAATAACTGTGGTTTTGCCATCCCACGGTAAAAAATCTCTATTATTCAGCTTTTGGTAGTTCTTTCCGTAAAGAAAAACAGTAGTGTCTCCTGACTGTTGTGACACAAAAATATATCTGTTGAAAATAGTCTTGTGTAGGCCCGACATCCCAGTGTGGTTTCGCAGTTCCACGGGTCAAATCGCTGTACTATCCAGTTTTGGGCCTTTGGTATCTAAAAAAAAAGCAGTTTGAGTGTGTCGCTCACTGTTCAGCCGCAAATATCTCTATTTAAAAAAGTGTGGTATACCCCAGTAAACAATAACTGTGGTTTTGCCATCCCACGGTAAAAAATCTCTATTATTCAGGTTTTGGTAGTTTTTTCCGTAAAGAAAAACAGTAGTGTCTCCTGAGTGTTGTGACACAAAAATATATCAGTTGAAAATAGTCTTGCATAAGACCGACATCCCAGTTTGGTTTCGCAGTTCCATGGGTCAAATCGATGTACTATCCAGGTTTGAGCCTTTGGTATCCAAAAAAAAGCAGTTTGAGTGTGTCGCTCACTGTTCAGCCGCAAATATCTCTATTTAAAAAAGTGTGGTATACCCCAGTAAACAATAACTGTGGTTTTGCCATCCCACGGTAAAAAATCTCTATTATTCAGCTTTTGTTAGTTTTTTCCGTAAAGAAAAACAGTAGTGTCTCCTGACTGTTGTGACACAAAAATATATCTGTTGAAAATAGTCTTGTGTAGGCCCGACATCCCAGTGTGGTTTCGCAGTTCCACGGGTCAAATCGCTGTACTATCCAGTTTTGGGCCTTTGGTATCTAAAAAAAAAGCAGTTTGAGTGTGTCGCTCACTGTTCAGCCGCAAATATCTCTATTTAAAAAAGTGTGGTATACCCCAGTAAACAATAACTGTGGTTTTGCCATCCCACGGTAAAAAATCTCTATTATTCAGGTTTTGGTAGTTTTTTCCGTAAAGAAAAACAGTAGTGTCTCCTGAGTGTTGTGACACAAAAATATATCTGTTGAAAATAGTCTTGCATAAGACCAACATTCCAGTTTGGTTTCGCAGTTCCATGTATCAAATCGATGTACTATCCAGGTTTGAGCCTTTGGTATCCAAAAAAAAGCAGTTTGAGTGTGTCTCTCACTGTTCAGCCGCAAATATCTCTATTTAAAAAAGTGTGGTATACCCCAGTAAACAATAACTGTGGTTTTGCCATCCCACGGTAAAAAATCTCTATTATTCAGCTTTTGGTAGTTTTTTCCGTAAAGAAAAACAGTAGTGTCTCCTGACTGTTGTGACACAAAAATATATCTGTTGAAAATAGTCTTGTGTAGGCCCGACATCCCAGTGTGGTTTCGCAGTTCCACGGGTCAAATCGCTGTACTATCCAGTTTTGGGCCTTTGGTATCTAAAAAAAAAGCAGTTTGAGTGTGTCGCTCACTGTTCAGCCGCAAATATCTCTATTTAAAAAAGTGTGGTATACCCCAGTAAACAATAACTGTGGTTTTGCCATCCCACGGTAAAAAATCTCTATTATTCAGGTTTTGGTAGTTTTTTCCGTAAAGAAAAACAGTAGTGTCTCCTGAGTGTTGTGACACAAAAATATATCAGTTGAAAATAGTCTTGCATAAGACAGACATCCCAGTTTGGTTTCGCAGTTCCATGGGTCAAATCGATGTACTATCCAGGTTTGAGCCTTTGGTATCCAAAAAAAAGCAGTTTGAGTGTGTCGCTCACTGTTCAGCCGCAAATATCTCTATTTAAAAAAGTGTGGTATACCCCAGTAAACAATAACTGTGGTTTTGCCATCCCACGGTAAAAAATCTCTATTATTCAGCTTTTGTTAGTTTTTTCCGTAAAGAAAAACAGTAGTGTCTCCTGACTGTTGTGACACAAAAATATATCTGTTGAAAATAGTCTTGTGTTGGCCCGACATCCCAGTGTGGTTTCGGAGTTCCACGGGTCAAATCGCTGTACTATCCAGTTTTGGGCCTTTGGTATCTAAAAAAAAAGCAGTTTGAGTGTGTCGCTCACTGTTCAGCCGCAAACATCTCTATTTAAAAAAGTGTGGTATACCCCAGTAAACAATAACTGTGGTTTTGCCATCCCACGGTAAAAAATCTCTATTATTCAGGTTTTGGTAGTTTTTTCCGTAAAGAAAAACAGTAGTGTCTCCTGACTGTTGTGACACAAAAATATATCTGTTGAAAATAGTCTTGTGTAGGCCCGACATCCCAGTGTGGTTTCACAGTTCCACGTGTCAAATCGCTGTACTATCCAGTTTTGGGCCTTTGGTATCTAAAAAAAAAGCAGTTTGAGTGTGTCGCTCACTGTTCAGCCGCAAATATCTCTATTTAAAAAAGTGTGGTATACCCCAGTAAACAATACCTGTGGTTTTGCCATCCCACGGTAAAAAATCTGTATTATTCAGCTTTTGGTAGTTTTTTCCGTAAAGAAAAACAGTAGTGTCTCCTGACTGTTGTGACACAAAAATATATCTGTTGAAAATAGTCTTGTGTAGGCCCGACATCCCAGTGTGGTTTCGCAGTTCCACGGGTCAAATCGCTGTACTATCCAGTTTTGGGCCTTTGGTATCTAAAAAAAAAGCAGTTTGAGTGTGTCGCTCACTGTTCAGCCGCAAATATCTCTATTTAAAAAAGTGTGGTATACCCCAGTAAACAATAACTGTGGTTTTGCCATCCCACGGTAAAAAATCTCTATTATTCAGGTTTTGGTAGTTTTTTCCGTAAAGAAAAACAGTAGTGTCTCCTGAGTGTTGTGACACAAAAATATATCAGTTGAAAATAGTCTTGCATAAGACCGACATCCCAGTTTGGTTTCCAGTTCCATGGGTCAAATCGATGTACTATCCAGGTTTGAGCCTTTGGTATCCAAAAAAAAGCAGTTTGAGTGTGTCGCTCACTGTTCAGCCGCAAATATCTCTATTTAAAAAAGTGTGGTATACCCCAGTAAACAATAACTGTGGTTTTGCCATCCCACGGTAAAAAATCTCTATTATTCAGCTTTTGTTAGTTTTTTCCGTAAAGAAAAACAGTAGTGTCTCCTGACTGTTGTGACACAAAAATATATCTGTTGAAAATAGTCTTGTGTTGGCCCGACATCCCAGTGTGGTTTCGGAGTTCCACGGGTCAAATCGCTGTACTATCCAGTTTTGGGCCTTTGGTATCTAAAAAAAAATCAGTTTGAGTGTGTCGCTCACTGTTCAGCCGCAAATATCTCTATTTAAAAAAGTGTGGTATACCCCAGTAAACAATAACTGTGGTTTTGCCATCCCACGGTAAAAAATCTCTATTATTCAGGTTTTGGTAGTTTTTTCCGTAAAGAAAAACAGTAGTGTCTCCTGACTGTTGTGACACAAAAATATATCTGTTGAAAATAGTCTTGTGTAGGCCCGACATCCCAGTGTGGTTTCACAGTTCCACGTGTCAAATCGCTGTACTATCCAGTTTTGGGCCTTTGGTATCTAAAAAAAAAGCAGTTTGAGTGTGTCGCTCACTGTTCAGCCGCAAATATCTCTATTTAAAAAAGTGTGGTATACCCCAGTAAACAATACCTGTGGTTTTGCCATCCCACGGTAAAAAATCTGTATTATTCAGCTTTTGGTAGTTTTTTCCGTAAAGAAAAACAGTAGTGTCTCCTGACTGTTGTGACACAAAAATATATCTGTTGAAAATAGTCTTGTGTAGGCCCGACATCCCAGTGTGGTTTCGCAGTTCCACGGGTCAAATCGCTGTACTATCCAGTTTTGGGCCTTTGGTATCTAAAAAAAAAGCAGTTTGAGTGTGTCGCTCACTGTTCAGCCGCAAATATCTCTATTTAAAAAAGTTTGGTATACCCCAGTAAACAATAACTGTGGTTTTGCCATCCCACGGTAAAAAATCTCTATTATTCAGCTTTTGGTAGTTTTTTCCGTAAAGAAAAACAGTAGTGTCTCCTGACTGTTGTGACACAAAAATATATCTGTTGAAAATAGTCTTGTGTAGGCCCGACATCCCAGTGTGGTTTCGCAGTTCCACGGGTCAAATCACTGTACTATCCAGTTTTGGGCCTTTGGTATCTAAAAAAAAAGCAGTTTGAGTGTGTCGCTCACTGTTCAGCCGCAAATATCTCTATTTAAAAAAGTGTGGTATACCCCAGTAAACAATAACTGTGGTTTTGCCATCTCACGGTAAAAAATCTCTATTATTCAGGTTTTGGTAGTTTTTTCCGTAAAGAAAAACAGTAGTGTCTCCTGAGTGTTGTGACACAAAAATATATCTGTTGAAAATAGTCTTGCATAAGACCGACATCCCAGTTTGGTTTCGCAGTTCCATGGGTCAAATCGATGTACTATCCAGGTTTGAGCCTTTGGTATCCAAAAAAAAGCAGTTTGAGTGTGTCGCTCACTGTTCAGCCGCAAATATCTCTATTTAAAAAAGTGTGGTATACCCCAGTAAACAATAACTGTGGTTTTGCCATCCCACGGTAAAAAATCTCTATTATTCTGCTTTTGTTAGTTTTTTCCGTAAAGAAAAACAGTAGTGTCTCCTGACTGTTGTGACACAAAAATATATCTGTTGAAAATAGTCTTGTGTAGGCCCGACATCCCAGTGTGGTTTCGCAGTTCCACGGGTCAAATCGCTGTACTATCCAGTTTTGGGCCTTTGGTATCTAAAAAAAAAGCAGTTTGAGTGTGTCGCTCACTGTTCAGCCGCAAATATCTCTATTTAAAAAAGTTTGGTATACCCCAGTAAACAATAACTGTGGTTTTGCCATCCCACGGTAAAAAATCTCTATTATTCAGCTTTTGGTAGTTTTTTCCGTAAAGAAAAACAGTAGTGTCTCCTGACTGTTGTGACACAAAAATATATCTGTTGAAAATAGTCTTGTGTAGGCCCGACATCCCAGTGTGGTTTCGCAGTTCCACGGGTCAAATCACTGTACTATCCAGTTTTGGGCCTTTGGTATCTAAAAAAAAAGCAGTTTGAGTGTGTCGCTCACTGTTCAGCCGCAAATATCTCTATTTAAAAAAGTGTGGTATACCCCAGTAAACAATAACTGTGGTTTTGCCATCTCACGGTAAAAAATCTCTATTATTCAGGTTTTGGTAGTTTTTTCCGTAAAGAAAAACAGTAGTGTCTCCTGAGTGTTGTGACACAAAAATATATCTGTTGAAAATAGTCTTGCATAAGACCGACATCCCAGTTTGGTTTCGCAGTTCCATGGGTCAAATCGATGTACTATCCAGGTTTGAGCCTTTGGTATCCAAAAAAAAGCAGTTTGAGTGTGTCGCTCACTGTTCAGCCGCAAATATCTCTATTTAAAAAAGTGTGGTATACCCCAGTAAACAATAACTGTGGTTTTGCCATCCCACGGTAAAAAATCTCTATTATTCAGCTTTTGTTAGTTTTTTCCGTAAAGAAAAACAGTAGTGTCTCCTGACTGTTGTGACACAAAAATATATATGTTGAAAATAGTCTTGTGTTGGCCCGACATCCCAGTGTGGTTTCGGAGTTCCACGGATCAAATCGCTGTACTATCCAGTTTTGGGCCTTTGGTATCTAAAAAAAAAGCAGTTTGAGTGTGTCGCTCACTGTTCAGCCGCAAATATCTCTATTTAAAAAAGTGTGGTATACCCCAGTAAACAATAACTGTGGTTTTGCCATCCCACGGTAAAAAATCTCTATTATTCAGCCTTTGGTAGTTTTTTTCCGTAAAGAAAAACAGTAGTGTCTCCTGACTGTTGTGACACAAAAATATATCTGTTGAAAATAGTCTTGTGTAGGCCCGACATCCCAGTGTGGTTTCAGAGTTCCACGTGTCAAATCGCTGTACTATCCAGTTTTGGGCCTTTGGTATCTAAAAAAAAAGCAGTTTGAGTGTGTCGCTCACTGTTCAGCCGCAAATATCTCTATTTAAAAAAGTGTGGTATACCCCAGTAAACAATACCTGTGGTTTTGCCATCCCACGGTAAAAAATCTGTATTATTCAGCTTTTGTTAGTTTTTTCCGTAAAGAAAAACAGTAGTGTCTCCTGACTGTTGTGACACAAAAATATATCTGTTGAAAATAGTCTTGTGTAGGCCCGACATCCCAGTGTGGTTTCGCAGTTCCACGGGTCAAATCGCTGTACTATCCAGTTTTGGGCCTTTGGTATCTAAAAAAAAAGCAGTTTGAGTGTGTCGCTCATTGTTCAGCCGCAAATATCTCTATTTAAAAAAGTTTTGTATACCCCAGTAAACAATAACTGTGGTTTTGCCATCCCACGGTAAAAAATCTCTATTATTCAGGTTTTGGTAGTTTTTTCCGTAAAGAAAAACAGTAGTGTCTCCTGAGTGTTGTGACACAAAAATATATCTGTTGAAAATAGTGTTGCATAAGACCGACATCCCAGTTTGGTTTCGCAGTTCCATGGGTCAAATCGATGTACTATCCAGTTTTGAGTCTTTGGTATCCAAAAAAAAGCAGTTTGAGTGTGTCACTCACTGTTCAGCCGCAAATATCTCTATTTAAAAAAGTGTGGTATACCCCAGTAAACAATAACTGTGGTTTTGCCATCCCATGGTAAAAAATCTCTATTATTCAGCTTTTGGTAGTTTTTTCCGTAAAGAAAAACAGTAGTGTCTCCTGACTGTTGTGACACAAAAATATATCTGTTGAAAATAGTCTTGTGTAGGCCCGACATCCCAGTGTGGTTTCACAGTTCCACGTGTCAAATCGCTGTACTATCCAGTTTTGGGCCTTTGGTATAAAAAAAAAAGCAGTTTGAGTGTGTCGCTCACTGTTCAGCCGCAAATATCTCTATTTAAAAAAGTGTGGTATACCCCAGTAAACAATACCTGTGGTTTTGCCATCCCACGGTAAAAAATCTGTATTATTCAGCTTTTGGTAGTTTTTTCCGTAAAGAAAAACAGTAGTGTCTCCTGACTGTTGTGACACAAAAATATATCTGTTGAAAATAGTCTTGTGTAGGCCCGACATCCCAGTGTGGTTTCGCAGTTCCACGGGTCAAATCGCTGTACTATCCAGTTTTGGGCATTTGGTATCTAAAAAAAAAAGCAGTTTGAGTGTGTCGCTCACTGTTCAGCCGCAAATATCTCTATTTAAAAAAGTGTGGTATACCCCAGTAAACAATAACTGTGGTTTTGCCATCCCACGGTAAAAAATCTCTATTATTCAGGTTTTGGTAGTTTTTTCCGTAAAGAAAAACAGTAGTGTCTCCTGACTGTTGTGACACAAAAATATATCTGTTGAAAATAGTCTTGTGTAGGCCCGACATCCCAGTGTGGTTTCACAGTTCCACGTGTCAAATCGCTGTACTATCCAGTTTTGGGCCTTTGGTATCTAAAAAAAAAGCAGTTTGAGTGTGTCGCTCACTGTTCAGCCGCAAATATCTCTATTTAAAAAAGTGTGGTATACCCCAGTAAACAATACCTGTGGTTTTGCCATCCCACGGTAAAAAATCTGTATTATTCAGCTTTTGGTAGTATTTTCCGTAAAGAAAAACAGTAGTGTCTCCTGACTGTTGTGACACAAAAATATATCTGTTGAAAATAGTCTTGTGTAGGCCCGACATCCCAGTGTGGTTTCGCAGTTCCACGGGTCAAATCGCTGTACTATCCAGTTTTGGGCCTTTGGTATCTAAAAAAAAAGCAGTTTGAGTGTGTCGCTCATTGTTCAGCCGCAAATATCTCTATTTAAAAAAGTTTGGTATACCCCAGTAAACAATAACTGTGGTTTTGCCATCCCACGGTAAAAAATCTCTATTATTCAGGTTTTGGTAGTTTTTTCCGTAAAGAAAAACAGTAGTGTCTCCTGAGTGTTGTGACACAAAAATATATCTGTTGAAAATAGTCTTGCATAAGACCGACATCCCAGTTTGGTTTCGCAGTTCCATGGGTCAAATCGATGTACTATCCAGGTTTGAGTCTTTGGTATCCAAAAAAAAGCAGTTTGAGTGTGTCACTCACTGTTCAGCCGCAAATATCTCTATTTAAAAAAGTGTGGTATACCCCAGTAAACAATAACTGTGGTTTTGCCATCCCACGGTAAAAAATCTCTATTATTCAGCTTTTGGTAGTTTTTTCCGTAAAGAAAAACAGTAGTGTCTCCTGACTGTTGTGACACAAAAATATATCTGTTGAAAATAGTCTTGTGTAGGCCCGACATCCCAGTGTGGTTTCACAGTTCCACGTGTCAAATCGCTGTACTATCCAGTTTTGGGCCTTTGGTATAAAAAAAAAAGCAGTTTGAGTGTGTCGCTCACTGTTCAGCCGCAAATATCTCTATTTAAAAAAGTGTGGTATACCCCAGTAAACAATACCTGTGGTTTTGCCATCCCACGGTAAAAAATCTGTATTATTCAGCTTTTGGTAGTTTTTTCCGTAAAGAAAAACAGTAGTGTCTCCTGACTGTTGTGACACAAAAATATATCTGTTGAAAATAGTCTTGTGTAGGCCCGACATCCCAGTGTGGTTTCGCAGTTCCACGGGTCAAATCGCTGTACTATCCAGTTTTGGGCCTTTGGTATCTAAAAAAAAAGCAGTTTGAGTGTGTCGCTCACTGTTCAGCCGCAAATATCTCTATTTAAAAAAGTGTGGTATACCCCAGTAAACAATAACTGTGGTTTTGCCATCCCACGGTAAAAAATCTCTGTTATTCAGGTTTTGGTAGTTTTTTCCGTAAAGAAAAACAGTAGTGTCTCCTGAGTGTTGTGACACAAAAATATATCTGTTGAAAATAGTCTTCCATAAGACCGATATTCCAGTTTGGTTTCGCAGTTCCATGGGTCAAATCGATGTACTATCCAGGTTTGAGCCTTTGGTATCCAAAAAAAAGCAGTTTGAGTGTGTCTCTCACTGTTCAGCCGCAAATATCTCTATTTAAAAAAGTGTGGTATACCCCAGTAAACAATAACTGTGGTTTTGCCATCCCACGGTAAAAAATCTCTATTATTCAGCTTTTGGTAGTTTTTTCCGTAAGGAAAAACAGTAGTGTCTCCTGACTGTTGTGACACAAAAATATATCTGTTGAAAATAGTCTTGTGTAGGCCCGACATCCCAGTGTGGTTTCACAGTTCCACGTGTCAAATCGCTGTACTATCCAGTTTTGGGCCTTTGGTATCTAAAAAAAAAGCAGTTTGAGTGTGTCGCTCACTGTTCAGCCGCAAATATCTCTATTTAAAAAAGTGTGGTATACCCCAGTAAACAATACCTGTGGTTTTGCCATCCCACGGTAAAAAATCTCTATTATTCAGCTTTTGGTAGTTTTTTCCGTAAAGAAAAACAGTAGTGTCTCCTGACTGTTGTGACACAAAAATATATCTGTTGAAAATAGTCTTGTGTAGGCCCGACATCCCAGTGTGGTTTCGCAGTTCCATGGGTCAAATCGATGTACTATCCAGGTTTGAGTCTTTGGTATCCAAAAAAAAGCAGTTTGAGTGTGTCACTCACTGTTCAGCCGCAAATATCTCTATTTAAAAAAGTGTGGTATACCCCAGTAAACAATAACTGTGGTTTTGCCATCCCATGGTAAAAAATCTCTATTATTCAGCTTTTGGTAGTTTTTTCCGTAAAGAAAAACAGTAGTGTCTCCTGACTGTTGTGACTCAAAAATATAGCAGTTGAAAATAGTCTTGTGTAGGCCCGACATCCCAGTGTGGTTTCACAGTTCCACGTGTCAAATCGCTGTACTATCCAGTTTTGGGCCTTTGGTATAAAAAAAAATCAGTTTGAGTGTGTCGCTCACTGTTCAGCCGCAAATATCTCTATTTAAAAAAGTGTGGTATACCCCAGTAAACAATACCTGTGGTTTTGCCATCCCACGGTAAAAAATCTCTATTATTCAGGTTTTGGTAGTTTTTTCCGTAAAGAAAAACAGTAGTGTCTCCTGACTGTTGTGACACAAAAATATATCTGTTGAAAATAGTGTTGCATAAGACCGACATCCCAGTTTGGTTTCGCAGTTCCATGGGTCAAATCGATGTACTATCCAGTTTTGAGTCTTTGGTATCCAAAAAAAAGCAGTTTGAGTGTGTCACTCACTGTTCAGCCGCAAATATCTCTATTTAAAAAAGTGTGGTATACCCCAGTAAACAATAACTGTGGTTTTGCCATCCCATGGTAAAAAATCTCTATTATTCAGCTTTTGGTAGTTTTTTCCGTAAAGAAAAACAGTAGTGTCTCCTGACTGTTGTGACACAAAAATATATCTGTTGAAAATAGTCTTGTGTAGGCCCGACATCCCAGTGTGGTTTCACAGTTCCACGTGTCAAATCGCTGTACTATCCAGTTTTGGGCCTTTGGTATAAAAAAAAAAGCAGTTTGAGTGTGTCGCTCACTGTTCAGCCGCAAATATCTCTATTTAAAAAAGTGTGGTATACCCCAGTAAACAATACCTGTGGTTTTGCCATCCCACGGTAAAAAATCTCTATTATTCAGCTTTTGGTAGTTTTTTCCGTAAAGAAAAACAGTAGTGTCTCCTGACTGTTGTGACACAAAAATATATCTGTTGAAAATAGTCTTGTGTAGGCCCGACATCCCAGTGTGGTTTCGCAGTTCCACGGGTCAAATCGCTGTACTATCCAGTTTTGGGCATTTGGTATCTAAAAAAAAAAGCAGTTTGAGTGTGTCGCTCACTGTTCAGCCGCAAATATCTCTATTTAAAAAAGTGTGGTATACCCCAGTAAACAATAACTGTGGTTTTGCCATCCCACGGTAAAAAATCTCTATTATTCAGCTTTTGGTAGTTTTTTCCGTAAAGAAAAACAGTAGTGTCTCCTGACTGTTGTGACACAAAAATATATCTGTTGAAAATAGTCTTGTGTAGGCCCGACATCCCAGTGTGGTTTCACAGTTCCACGTGTCAAATCGCTGTACTATCCAGTTTTGGGCCTTTGGTATCTAAAAAAAAAGCAGTTTGAGTGTGTCGCTCACTGTTCAGCCGCAAATATCTCTATTTAAAAAAGTGTGGTATACCCCAGTAAACAATACCTGTGGTTTTGCCATCCCACGGTAAAAAATCTGTATTATTCAGCTTTTGGTAGTATTTTCCGTAAAGAAAAACAGTAGTGTCTCCTGACTGTTGTGACACAAAAATATATCTGTTGAAAATAGTCTTGTGTAGGCCCGACATCCCAGTGTGGTTTCGCAGTTCCACGGGTCAAATCGCTGTACTATCCAGTTTTGGGCCTTTGGTATCTAAAAAAAAAGCAGTTTGAGTGTGTCGCTCATTGTTCAGCCGCAAATATCTCTATTTAAAATAGTTTGGTATACCCCAGTAAACAATAACTGTGGTTTTGCCATCCCACGGTAAAAAATCTCTATTATTCAGGTTTTGGTAGTTTTTTCCGTAAAGAAAAACAGTAGTGTCTCCTCAGTGTTGTGACACAAAAATATATCTGTTGAAAATAGTCTTGCATAAGACCGACATCCCAGTTTGGTTTCGCAGTTCCATGGGTCAAATCGATGTACTATCCAGGTTTGAGTCTTTGGTATCCAAAAAAAAGCAGTTTGAGTGTGTCACTCACTGTTCAGCCGCAAATATCTCTATTTAAAAAAGTGTGGTATACCCCAGTAAACAATAACTGTGGTTTTGCCATCCCACGGTAAAAAATCTCTATTATTCAGCTTTTGGTAGTTTTTTCCGTAAAGAAAAACAGTAGTGTCTCCTGACTGTTGTGACACAAAAATATATCTGTTGAAAATAGTCTTGTGTAGGCCCGACATCCCAGTGTGGTTTCACAGTTCCACGTGTCAAATCGCTGTACTATCCAGTTTTGGGCCTTTGGTATAAAAAAAAAAGCAGTTTGAGTGTGTCGCTCACTGTTCAGCCGCAAATATCTCTATTTAAAAAAGTGTGGTATACCCCAGTAAACAATACCTGTGGTTTTGCCATCCCACGGTAAAAAATCTGTATTATTCAGCTTTTGGTAGTTTTTTCCGTAAAGAAAAACAGTAGTGTCTCCTGACTGTTGTGACACAAAAATATATCTGTTGAAATTAGTCTTGTGTAGGCCCGACATCCCAGTGTGGTTTCGCAGTTCCACGGGTCAAATCGCTGTACTATCCAGTTTTGGGCCTTTGGTATCTAAAAAAAAAGCAGTTTGAGTGTGTCGCTCACTGTTCAGCCGCAAATATCTCTATTTAAAAAAGTGTGGTATACCCCAGTAAACAATAACTGTGGTTTTGCCATCCCACGGTAAAAAATCTCTATTATTCAGGTTTTGGTAGTTTTTTCCGTAAAGAAAAACAGTAGTGTCTCCTGAGTGTTGTGACACAAAAATATATCTGTTGAAAATAGTCTTCCATGAGACCGATATTCCAGTTTGGTTTCGCAGTTCCATGGGTCAAATCGATGTACTATCCAGGTTTGAGCCTTTGGTATCCAAAAAAAAGCAGTTTGAGTGTGTCTCTCACTGTTCAGCCGCAAATATCTCTATTTAAAAAAGTGTGGTATACCCCAGTAAACAATAACTGTGGTTTTGCCATCCCACGGTAAAAAATCTCTATTATTCAGCTTTTGGTAGTTTTTTCCGTAAGTAAAAACAGTAGTGTCTCCTGACTGTTGTGACACAAAAATATATCTGTTGAAAATAGTCTTGTGTAGGCCCGACATCCCAGTGTGGTTTCACAGTTCCACGTGTCAAATCGCTGTACTATCCAGTTTTGGGCCTTTGGTATCTAAAAAAAAAGCAGTTTGAGTGTGTCGCTCACTGTTCAGCCGCAAATATCTCTATTTAAAAAAGTGTGGTATACCCCAGTAAACAATACCTGTGGTTTTGCCATCCCACGGTAAAAAATCTCTATTATTCAGCTTTTGGTAGTTTTTTCCGTAAAGAAAAACAGTAGTGTCTCCTGACTGTTGTGACACAAAAATATATCTGTTGAAAATAGTCTTGTGTAGGCCCGACATCCCAGTGTGGTTTCGCAGTTCCATGGGTCAAATCGATGTACTATCCAGGTTTGAGTCTTTGGTATCCAAAAAAAAGCAGTTTGAGTGTGTCACTCACTGTTCAGCCGCAAATATCTCTATTTAAAAAAGTGTGGTATACCCCAGTAAACAATAACTGTGGTTTTGCCATCCCACGGTAAAAAATCTCTATTATTCAGCTTTTGGTAGTTTTTTCCGTAAAGAAAAACAGTAGTGTCTCCTGACTGTTGTGACTCAAAAATATAGCAGTTGAAAATAGTCTTGTGTAGGCCCGACATCCCAGTGTGGTTTCACAGTTCCACGTGTCAAATCGCTGTACTATCCAGTTTTGGGCCTTTGGTATAAAAAAAAATCAGTTTGAGTGTGTCTCTCACTGTTCAGCCGCAAATATCTCTATTTAAAAAAGTGTGGTATACCCCAGTAAACAATAACTGTGGTTTTGCCATCCCACGGTAAAAAATCTCTATTATTCAGCTTTTGGTAGTTTTTTCCGTAAGGAAAAACAGTAGTGTCTCCTGACTGTTGTGACACAAAAATATATCTGTTGAAAATAGTCTTGTGTAGGCCCGACATCCCAGTGTGGTTTCACAGTTCCACGTGTCAAATCGCTGTACTATCCAGTTTTGGGCCTTTGGTATCTAAAAAAAAAGCAGTTTGAGTGTGTCGCTCACTGTTCAGCCGCAAATATCTCTATTTAAAAAAGTGTGGTATACCCCAGTAAACAATACCTGTGGTTTTGCCATCCCACGGTAAAAAATCTCTATTATTCAGCTTTTGGTAGTTTTTTCCGTAAAGAAAAACAGTAGTGTCTCCTGACTGTTGTGACACAAAAATATATCTGTTGAAAATAGTCTTGTGTAGGCCCGACATCCCAGTGTGGTTTCGCAGTTCCATGGGTCAAATCGATGTACTATCCAGGTTTGAGTCTTTGGTATCCAAAAAAAAGCAGTTTGAGTGTGTCACTCACTGTTCAGCCGCAAATATCTCTATTTAAAAAAGTGTGGTATACCCCAGTAAACAATAACTGTGGTTTTGCCATCCCATGGTAAAAAATCTCTATTATTCAGCTTTTGGTAGTTTTTTCCGTAAAGAAAAACAGTAGTGTCTCCTGACTGTTGTGACTCAAAAATATAGCAGTTGAAAATAGTCTTGTGTAGGCCCGACATCCCAGTGTGGTTTCACAGTTCCACGTGTCAAATCGCTGTACTATCCAGTTTTGGGCCTTTGGTATAAAAAAAAATCAGTTTGAGTGTGTCGCTCACTGTTCAGCCGCAAATATCTCTATTTAAAAAAGTGTGGTATACCCCAGTAAACAATACCTGTGGTTTTGCCATCCCACGGTAAAAAATCTGTATTATTCAGCTTTTGGTAGTTTTTTCCGTAAAGAAAAACAGTAGTGTCTCCTGACTGTTGTGACACAAAAATATGTCTGTTGAAAATAGTCTTGTGTAGGCCCGACATCCCAGTGTGGTTTCGCAGTTCCATGGGTCAAATCGCTGTACTATCCAGTTTTGGGCCTTTGGTATCTAAAAAAAAAGCAGTTTGAGTGTGTCGCTCACTGTTCAGCCGCAAGTATCTCTATTTAAAAAAGTGTGGTATACCCCAGTAAACAATAACTGTGGTTTTGCCATCCCACGGTAAAAAATCTCTATTATTCAGCCTTTGGTAGTTTTTTTCCGTAAAGAAAAACAGTAGTGTCTCATGACTGTTGTGACACAAAAATATATCTGTTGAAAATAGTCTTGTGTAGGCCCAACATCCCAGTGTGGTTTCGCAGTTCCACGGGTCAAATCGCTGTACTATCCAGTTTTGGGCCTTTGGTATCTAAAAAAAAAGCAGTTTGAGTGTGTTGCTCACTGTTCAGCCTCAAATATCTCTATTTAAAAAAGTGTGGTATTCCCCAGTAAACAATAACTGTGGTTTTGCCATCCCATGGTAAAAAATCTCTATTATTCAGCTTTTGGTAGTTTTTTCCGTAAAGAAAAACAGTAGTGTCTCCTGAGTGTTGTGACACAAAAATATATCTGTTGAAAATAGTGTTGCATAAGACCGACATCCCAGTTTGGTTTCGCAGTTCCATGGGTCAAATCGATGTACTATCCAGTTTTGAGTCTTTGGTATCCAAAAAAAAGCAGTTTGAGTGTGTCACTCACTGTTCAGCCGCAAATATCTCTATTTAAAAAAGTGTGGTATACCCCAGTAAACAATAACTGTGGTTTTGCCATCCCATGGTAAAAAATCTCTATTATTCAGCTTTTGGTAGTTTTTTCCGTAAAGAAAAACAGTAGTGTCTCCTGACTGTTGTGACACAAAAATATATCTGTTGAAAATAGTCTTGTGTAGGCCCGACATCCCAGTGTGATTTCACAGTTCCACGTGTCAAATCGCTGTACTATCCAGTTTTGGGCCTTTGGTATAAAAAAAAAAGCAGTTTGAGTGTGTCGCTCACTGTTCAGCCGCAAATATCTCTATTTAAAAAAGTGTGGTATACCCCAGTAAACAATACCTGTGGTTTTGCCATCCCACGGTAAAAAATCTCTATTATTCAGCTTTTGGTAGTTTTTTCCGTAAAGAAAAACAGTAGTGTCTCCTGACTGTTGTGACACAAAAATATATCTGTTGAAAATAGTCTTGTGTAGGCCCGACATCCCAGTGTGGTTTCGCAGTTCCACGGGTCAAATCGCTGTACTATCCAGTTTTGGGCATTTGGTATCTAAAAAAAAAAGCAGTTTGAGTGTGTCGCTCACTGTTCAGCCGCAAATATCTCTATTTAAAAAAGTGTGGTATACCCCAGTAAACAATAACTGTGGTTTTGCCATCCCACGGTAAAAAATCTCTATTATTCAGCTTTTGGTAGTTTTTTCCGTAAAGAAAAACAGTAGTGTCTCCTGACTGTTGTGACACAAAAATATATCTGTTGAAAATAGTCTTGTGTAGGCCCGACATCCCAGTGTGGTTTCACAGTTCCACGTGTCAAATCGCTGTACTATCCAGTTTTGGGCCTTTGGTATCTAAAAAAAAAGCAGTTTGAGTGTGTCGCTCACTGTTCAGCCGCAAATATCTCTATTTAAAAAAGTGTGGTATACCCCAGTAAACAATACCTGTGGTTTTGCCATCCCACGGTAAAAAATCTGTATTATTCAGCTTTTGGTAGTATTTTCCGTAAAGAAAAACAGTAGTGTCTCCTGACTGTTGTGACACAAAAATATATCTGTTGAAAATAGTCTTGTGTAGGCCCGAAATCCCAGTGTGGTTTCGCAGTTCCACGGGTCAAATCGCTGTACTATCCAGTTTTGGGCCTTTGGTATCTAAAAAAAAAGCAGTTTGAGTGTGTCGCTCATTGTTCAGCCGCAAATATCTCTATTTAAAATAGTTTGGTATACCCCAGTAAACAATAACTGTGGTTTTGCCATCCCACGGTAAAAAATCTCTATTATTCAGGTTTTGGTAGTTTTTTCCGTAAAGAAAAACAGTAGTGTCTCCTGAGTGTTGTGACACAAAAATATATCTGTTGAAAATAGTCTTGCATAAGACCGACATCCCAGTTTGGTTTCGCAGTTCCATGGGTCAAATCGATGTACTATCCAGGTTTGAGTCTTTGGTATCCAAAAAAAAGCAGTTTGAGTGTGTCGCTCACTGTTCAGCCGCAAATATCTCTATTTAAAAAAGTGTGGTATACCCCAGTAAACAATACCTGTGGTTTTGCCATCCCACGGTAAAAAATCTCTATTATTCAGCTTTTGGTAGTTTTTTCCGTAAAGAAAAACAGTAGTGTCTCCTGACTGTTGTGACACAAAAATATATCTGTTGAAAATAGTCTTGTGTAGGCCCGACATCCCAGTGTGGTTTCGCAGTTCCATGGGTCAAATCGATGTACTATCCAGGTTTGAGTCTTTGGTATCCAAAAAAAAGCAGTTTGAGTGTGTCACTCACTGTTCAGCCGCAAATATCTCTATTTAAAAAAGTGTGGTATACCCCAGTAAACAATAACTGTGGTTTTGCCATCCCATGGTAAAAAATCTCTATTATTCAGCTTTTGGTAGTTTTTTCCGTAAAGAAAAACAGTAGTGTCTCCTGACTGTTGTGACTCAAAAATATAGCAGTTGAAAATAGTCTTGTGTAGGCCCGACATCCCAGTGTGGTTTCACAGTTCCACGTGTCAAATCGCTGTACTATCCAGTTTTGGGCCTTTGGTATAAAAAAAAATCAGTTTGAGTGTGTCTCTCACTGTTCAGCCGCAAATATCTCTATTTAAAAAAGTGTGGTATACCCCAGTAAACAATAACTGTGGTTTTGCCATCCCACGGTAAAAAATCTCTATTATTCAGCTTTTGGTAGTTTTTTCCGTAAGGAAAAACAGTAGTGTCTCCTGACTGTTGTGACACAAAAATATATCTGTTGAAAATAGTCTTGTGTAGGCCCGACATCCCAGTGTGGTTTCACAGTTCCACGTGTCAAATCGCTGTACTATCCAGTTTTGGGCCTTTGGTATCTAAAAAAAAAGCAGTTTGAGTGTGTCGCTCACTGTTCAGCCGCAAATATCTCTATTTAAAAAAGTGTGGTATACCCCAGTAAACAATACCTGTGGTTTTGCCATCCCACGGTAAAAAATCTCTATTATTCAGCTTTTGGTAGTTTTTTCCGTAAAGAAAAACAGTAGTGTCTCCTGACTGTTGTGACACAAAAATATATCTGTTGAAAATAGTCTTGTGTAGGCCCGACATCCCAGTGTGGTTTCGCAGTTCCATGGGTCAAATCGATGTACTATCCAGGTTTGAGTCTTTGGTATCCAAAAAAAAGCAGTTTGAGTGTGTCACTCACTGTTCAGCCGCAAATATCTCTATTTAAAAAAGTGTGGTATACCCCAGTAAACAATAACTGTGGTTTTGCCATCCCATGGTAAAAAATCTCTATTATTCAGCTTTTGGTAGTTTTTTCCGTAAAGAAAAACAGTAGTGTCTCCTGACTGTTGTGACTCAAAAATATAGCAGTTGAAAATAGTCTTGTGTAGGCCCGACATCCCAGTGTGGTTTCACAGTTCCACGTGTCAAATCGCTGTACTATCCAGTTTTGGGCCTTTGGTATAAAAAAAAATCAGTTTGAGTGTGTCGCTCACTGTTCAGCCGCAAATATCTCTATTTAAAAAAGTGTGGTATACCCCAGTAAACAATACCTGTGGTTTTGCCATCCCACGGTAAAAAATCTGTATTATTCAGCTTTTGGTAGTTTTTTCCGTAAAGAAAAACAGTAGTGTCTCCTGACTGTTGTGACACAAAAATATGTCTGTTGAAAATAGTCTTGTGTAGGCCCGACATCCCAGTGTGGTTTCGCAGTTCCATGGGTCAAATCGCTGTACTATCCAGTTTTGGGCCTTTGGTATCTAAAAAAAAAGCAGTTTGAGTGTGTCGCTCACTGTTCAGCCGCAAGTATCTCTATTTAAAAAAGTGTGGTATACCCCAGTAAACAATAACTGTGGTTTTGCCATCCCACGGTAAAAAATCTCTATTATTCAGCCTTTGGTAGTTTTTTTCCGTAAAGAAAAACAGTAGTGTCTCATGACTGTTGTGACACAAAAATATATCTGTTGAAAATAGTCTTGTGTAGGCCCAACATCCCAGTGTGGTTTCGCAGTTCCACGGGTCAAATCGCTGTACTATCCAGTTTTGGGCCTTTGGTATCTAAAAAAAAAGCAGTTTGAGTGTGTCGCTCACTGTTCAGCCTCAAATATCTCTATTTAAAAAAGTGTGGTATTCCCCAGTAAACAATAACTGTGGTTTTGCCATCCCATGGTAAAAAATCTCTATTATTCAGCTTTTGGTAGTTTTTTCCGTAAAGAAAAACAGTAGTGTCTCCTGAGTGTTGTGACACAAAAATATATCTGTTGAAAATTGTCTTGCATAAGACCGACATCCCAGTTTGGTTTCGCTGTTCCATGGGTCAAATCGATGTACTATCCAGGTTTGAGCCTTTGGTATCCAAAAAAAAGCAGTTTGAGTGTGTCGCTCACTGTTAAGCCGCAAATATCTCTATTTAAAAAAGTGTGGTATACCCCAGTAAACAATAACTGTGGTTTTGCCATCCCACGGTAAAAAATCTCTATTATTCAGCCTTTGGTAGTTTTTTCCGTAAAGAAAAACAATAGTTTCTCCTGACTGTTGTGACACAAAAATATATCTGTTGAAAATAGTCTTGTGTAGGCCCGACATCCCAGTGTGGTTTCGCAGTTCCACGGGTCAAATCGCTGTACTATCAAGTTTTGGGCCTTTGGTATCTAAAATAAAAGCAGTTTGAGTGTGTCGCTCATTGTTCAGCCGCAAATATCTCTATTTAAAAAAGTTTGGTATACCCCAGTAAACAATAACTGTGGTTTTGCCATCCCACGGTAAAAAATCTCTATTATTCAGGTTTTGGTAGTTTTTTCCGTAAAGAAAAACAGTAGTGTCTCCTGAGTGTTGTGACACAAAAATATATCTGTTGAAAATAGTCTTGCATAAGACCGACATCCCAGTTTGGTTTCGCAGTTCCATGGGTCAAATCGATGTACTATCCAGGTTTGAGCCTTTGGTATCCAAAAAAAAGCAGTTTGAGTGTGTCACTCACTGTTCAGCCGCAAATATCTCTATTTAAAAAAGTGTGGTATACCCCAGTAAACAATAACTGTGGTTTTGCCATCCCACGGTAAAAAATCTCTATTATTCAGCTTTTGGTAGTTTTTTCCGTAAAGAAAAACAGTAGTGTCTCCTGACTGTTGTGACACAAAAATATATCTGTTGAATAGTCTTGTGTAGGCCCGACATCCCAGTGTGGTTTCCAGTTCCATGGGTCAAATCGCTGTACTATCCAGTTTTGGGCCTTTGGTATCTAAAAAAAAAGCAGTTTGAGTGTGTCGCTCACTGTTCAGCCGCAAATATCTCTATTTAAAAAAGTGTGGTATACCCCAGTAAACAATAACTGTGGTTTTGCCATCCCACGGTAAAAAATCTCTATTATTCAGCCTTTGGTAGTTTTTTCCGTAAAGAAAAACAATAGTTTCTCCTGACTATTGTGACACAAAAATATATCTGTTGAAAATAGTCTTGTGTAGGCCCGACATCCCAGTGTGGTTTCGCAGTTCCACGGGTCAAATCGATGTACTATCAAGGTTTTGGCCTTTGGTATCTAAAATAAAAGCAGTTTTAGTGTGTCGCTCATTGTTCAGCCGCAAATATCTCTATTTAAAAAAGTTTGGTATACCCCAGTAAACAATAACTGTGGTTTTGCCATCCCACGGTAAAAAATCTCTATTATTCAGGTTTTGGTAGTTTTTTCCGTAAAGAAAAACAGTAGTGTCTCCTGAGTGTTGTGACACAAAAATATATCTGTTGAAAATAGTCTTGCATAAGACCGACATCCCAGTTTGGTTTCGCAGTTCCATGGGTCAAATCGATGTACTATCCAGGTTTGAGCCTTTGGTATCCAAAAAAAAGCAGTTTGAGTGTGTCACTCACTGTTCAGCCGCAAATATCTCTATTTAAAAAAGTGTGGTATACCCCAGTAAACAATAACTGTGGTTTTGCCATCCCACGGTAAAAAATCTCTATTATTCAGCTTTTGGTAGTTTTTTCCGTAAAGAAAAACAGTAGTGTCTCCTGACTGTTGTGACACAAAAATATATCTGTTGAAAATAGTCTTGTGTAGGCCCGACATCCCAGTGTGGTTTCCAGTTCCATGGGTCAAATCGCTGTACTATCCAGTTTTGGGCCTTTGGTATCTAAAAAAAAAGCAGTTTGAGTGTGTCGCTCACTGTTCAGCCGCAAATATCTCTATTTAAAAAAGTGTGGTATACCCCAGTAAACAATAACTGTGGTTTTGCCATCCCACGGTAAAAAATCTCTATTATTCAGCCTTTGGTAGTTTTTTCCGTAAAGAAAAACAATAGTTTCTCCTGACTGTTGTGACATAAAAATATATCTGTTGAAAATAGTCTTGTGTAGGCCCGACATCCCAGTGTGGTTTCGCAGTTCCACGGGTCAAATCGATGTACTATCAAGGTTTGGGCCTTTGGTATCTAAAATAAAAGCAGTTTTAGTGTGTCGCTCATTGTTCAGCCGCAAATATCTCTATTTAAAATTTTTGGTATACCCCAGTAAACAATAACTGTGGTTTTGCCATCCCACGGTAAAAAATCTCTATTATTCAGGTTTTGGTAGTTTTTTCCGTAAAGAAAAACAGTAGTGTCTCCTGAGTGTTGTGACACAAAAATATATCTGTTGAAAATAGTCTTGCATAAGACCGACATCCCAGTTTGGTTTCGCAGTTCCATGGGTCAAATCGATGTACTATCCAGGTTTGAGCCTTTGGTATCCAAAAAAAAGCAGTTTGAGTGTGTCACTCACTGTTCAGCCGCAAATATCTCTATTTAAAAAAGTGTGGTATACCCCAGTAAACAATAACTGTGGTTTTGCCATCCCACGGTAAAAAATCTCTATTATTCAGCTTTTGGTAGTTTTTTCTGTAAAGAAAAACAGTAGTGTCTCCTGACTGTTGTGACACAAAAATATATCTGTTGAAAATAGTCTTGTGTAGGCCCGACATCCCAGTGTGGTTTCGCAGTTCCACGGGTCAAATCGCTGTACTATCCAGTTTTGGGCCTTTGGTATCTAAAAAAAAAGCAGTTTGAGTGTGTCGCTCACTGTTCAGCCGCAAATATCTCTATTTAAAAAAGTGTGGTATACCCCAGTAAACAATACCTGTGGTTTTGCCATCCCACGGTAAAAAATCTGTATTATTCAGCTTTTGGTAGTTTTTTCCGTAAAGAAAAACAGTAGTGTCTCCTGACTGTTGTGACACAAAAATATATCTGTTGAAAATAGTCTTGTGTAGGCCCGACATCCCAGTGTGGTTTCCAGTTCCATGGGTCAAATCGCTGTACTATCCAGTTTTGGGCCTTTGGTATCTAAAAAAAAAGCAGTTTGAGTGTGTCGCTCACTGTTCAGCCGCAAATATCTCTATTTAAAAAAGTGTGGTATACCCCAGTAAACAATAACTGTGGTTTTGCCATCCCACGGTAAAAAATCTCTATTATTCAGCCTTTGGTAGTTTTTTCCGTAAAGAAAAACAATAGTTTCTCCTGACTGTTGTGACACAAAAATATATCTGTTGAAAATAGTCTTGTTTAGGCCCGACATCCCAGTGTGGTTTCGCAGTTCCACGGGTCAAATCGATGTACTATCAAGGTTTGGGCCTTTGGTATCTAAAATAAAAGCAGTTTTAGTGTGTCGCTCATTGTTCAGCCGCAAATATCTCTATTTAAAAAAGTTTGGTATACCCCAGTAAACAATAACTGTGGTTTTGCCATCCCACGGTAAAAAATCTCTATTATTCAGGTTTTGGTAGTTTTTTCCGTAAAGAAAAACAGTAGTGTCTCCTGAGTGTTGTGACACAAAAATATATCTGTTGAAAATAGTCTTGCATAAGACCGACATCCCAGTTTGGTTTCGCAGTTCCATGGGTCAAATCGATGTACTATCCAGGTTTGAGCCTTTGGTATCCAAAAAAAAGCAGTTTGAGTGTGTCACTCACTGTTCAGCCGCAAATATCTCTATTTAAAAAAGTGTGGTATACCCCAGTAAACAATAACTGTGGTTTTGCCATCCCACGGTAAAAAATCTCTATTATTCAGCTTTTGGTAGTTTTTTCTGTAAAGAAAAACAGTAGTGTCTCCTGACTGTTGTGACACAAAAATATATCTGTTGAAAATAGTCTTGTGTAGGCCCGACATCCCAGTGTGGTTTCGCAGTTCCACGGGTCAAATCGCTGTGCTATCCAGTTTTGGGCCTTTGGTATCTAAAAAAAAAGCAGTTTGAGTGTGTCGCTCACTGTTCAGCCGCAAATATCTCTATTTAAAAAAGTGTGGTATACCCCAGTAAACAATACCTGTGGTTTTGCCATCCCACGGTAAAAAATCTGTATTATTCAGCTTTTGGTAGTTTTTTCCGTAAAGAAAAACAGTAGTGTCTCCTGACTGTTGTGACACAAAAATATATCTGTTGAAAATAGTCTTGTGTAGGCCCGACATCCCAGTGTGGTTTCGCAGTTCCATGGGTCAAATCGCTGTACTATCTAGTTTTGGGCCTTTGGTATCTAAAAAAAAAGCAGTTTGAGTGTGTCGCTCACTGTTCAGCCGCAAATATCTCTATTTAAAAAAGTGTGGTATACCCCAGTAAACAATAACTGTGGTTTTGCCATCCCACGGTAAAAAATCTCTATTATTCAGCCTTTGGTAGTTTTTTCCGTAAAGAAAAACAATAGTTTCTCCTGACTGTTGTGACACAAAAATATATCTGTTGAAAATAGTCTTGTGTAGGCCCGACATCCCAGTGTGGTTTCGCAGTTCCACGGGTCAAATCGATGTACTATCAAGTTTTGGGCCTTTGGTATCTAAAATAAAAGCAGTTTGAGTGTGTCGCTCATTGTTCAGCCGCAAATATCTCTATTTAAAAAAGTTTGGTATACCCCAGTAAACAATAACTGTGGTTTTGCCATCCCACGGTAAAAAATCTCTATTATTCAGGTTTTGGTAGTTTTTTCCGTAAAGAAAAACAGTAGTGTCTCCTGAGTGTTGTGACACAAAAATATATCTGTTGAAAATAGTGTTGCATAAGACCGACATCCCAGTTTGGTTTCACAGTTCCATGGGTCAAATCGATGTACTATCCAGATTTGAGCCTTTGGTATCCAAAAAAAAGCAGTTTGAGTGTGTCGCTCACTGTTCAGCCGCAAATATCTCTATTTAAAAAAGTGTGGTATACCCCAGTAAACAATACCTGTGGTTTTGCCATCCCACGGTAAAAAATCTCTATTATTCAGGTTTTGGTAGTTTTTTCCGTAAAGAAAAACAATAGTTTCTCCTGACTGTTGTGACACAAAAATATATCTGTTGAAAATAGTCTTGTGTAGGCCCGACATCCCAGTGTGGTTTCGCAGTTCCACGGGTCAAATCGCTGTACTATCAAGTTTTGGGCCTTTGGTATCTAAAATAAAAGCAGTTTGAGTGTGTCGCTCATTGTTCAGCCGCAAATATCTCTATTTAAAAAAGTGTGGTATACCCCAGTAAACAATAACTGTGGTTTTGCCATCCCACGGTAAAAAATCTCTATTATTCAGGTTTTGGTAGTTTTTTCCGTAAAGAAAAACAGTAGTGTCTCCTGAGTGTTGTGACACAAAAATATATCTGTTGAAAATAGTCTTGTGTAGGCCCGACATCCCAGTGTGGTTTCACAGTTCCACATGTCAAATCGCTGTACTATCCAGTTTTGGGCCTTTGGTATCTAAAAAAAAAGCAGTTTGAGTGTGTCGCTCACTGTTCAGCCGCAAATATCTCTATTTAAAAAAGTGTGGTATACCCCAGTAAACAATACCTGTGGTTTTGCCATCCCACGGTAAAAAATCTGTATTATTCAGCTTTTGGTAGTTTTTTCCGTAAAGAAAAACAGTAGTGTCTCCTGACTGTTGTGACACAAAAACATATCTGTTGAAAATAGTCTTGTGTAGGCCCGACATCCCAGTGTGGTTTCGCAGTTCCACGGGTCAAATCGCTGTACTATACAGTTTTGGGCCTTTGGTATCTAAAAAAAAAGCAGTTTGAGTGTATCGCTCACTGTTCAGCCGCAAATATCTCTACTTAAAAAAGTGTGGTATACCCCAGTAAACAATAACTGTGGTTTTGCCATCCCACGGTAAAAAATCTCTATTATTCAGCCTTTGGTAGTTTTTTCCGTAAAGAAAAACAATAGTTTCTCCTGACTGTTGTGACACAAAAATATATCTGTTGAAAATAGTCTTGTGTAGGCCCGACATCCCAGTGTGGTTTCTCAGTTCCACGGGTCAAATCGCTGTACTATCCAGTTTTGGGCCTTTGGTATCTAAAAAAAAAGCAGTTTGAGTGTGTCGCTCACTGTTCAGCCGCAAATATCTCTATTTAAAAAATTGTGGTATACCCCAGTAAACAATACCTGTGGTTTTGCCATCCCACGGTAAAAAATCTGTAATATTCAGCTTTTGGTAGTTTTTTCCGTAAAGAAAAACAGTAGTGTCTCCTGACTGTTGTGACACAAAAATATATCTGTTGAAAATAGGCTTGTGTAGGCCCGACATCCCAGTGTGGTTTCACAGTTCCATGTGTCAAATCGCTGTACTATCCAGTTTTGGGCCTTTGGTATCTAAAAAAAAAAGCAGTTTGAGTGTGTCGCTCACTGTTCAGCCGCAAATATCTCTATTTAAAAAAGTGTGGTATACCCCAGTAAACAATACCTGTGGTTTTGCCATCCCACGGTAAAAAATCTGTATTATTCAGCTTTTGGTAGTTTTTTCCGTAAAGAAAAACAGTAGTGTCTCCTGACTGTTGTGACACAAAAATATATCTGTTGAAAATAGTCTTGTGTAGGCCCGACATCCCAGTGTGGTTTCGCAGTTCCATGGGTCAAATCGCTGTACTATCCAGTTTTGGGCCTTTGGTATCTAAAAAAAAAGCAGTTTGAGTGTGTCGCTCACTGTTCAGCCGCAAATATCTCTATTTAAAAAAGTGTGGTATACCCCAGTAAACAATAACTGTGGTTTTGCCATCCCACGGTAAAAAATCTCTATTATTCAGGTTTTGGTAGTTTTTTCCGTAAAGAAAAACAGTAGTGTCTCCTGAGTGTTGTGACACAAAAATATATCTGTTGAAAATAGTCTTGCATAAGACCGACATCCCAGTTTGGTTTCACAGTTCTATGGGTCAAATCGATGTACTATCCAGATTTGAGCCTTTGGTATCCAAAAAAAAGCAGTTTGAGTGTGTCGCTCACTGTTCAGCTGCAAATATCTCTATTTAAAAAAGTGTGGTATACCCCAGTAAACAATAACTGTGGTTTTGCCATCCCACGGTAAAAAATCTCTATTATTCAGCCTTTGGTAGTTTTTTCCGTAAAGAAAAACAATAGTTTCTCCTGACTGTTGTGACACAAAAATATATCTGTTGAAAATAGTCTTGTGTAGGCCCGACATCCCAGTGTGGTTTCGCAGTTCCACGGGTCAAATCGCTGTACTATCAAGTTTTGGGCCTTTGGTATCTAAAATAAAAGCAGTTTGAGTGTGTCGCTCATTGTTCAGCCGCAAATATCTCTATTTAAAAAAGTGTGGTATACCCCAGTAAACAATAACTGTGGTTTTGCCATCCCACGGTAAAAAATCTCTATTATTCAGGTTTTGGTAGTTTTTTCCGTAAAGAAAAACAGTAGTGTCTCCTGAGTGTTGTGACACAAAAATATATCTGTTGAAAATAGTCTTGTGTAGGCCCGACATCCCAGTGTGGTTTCACAGTTCTACATGTCAAATCGCTGTACTATCCAGTTCTGGGCCTTTGGTATCTAAAAAAAAAGCAGTTTGAGTGTGTCGCTCACTGTTCAGCCGCAAATATCTCTATTTAAAAAAGTGTGGTATACCCCAGTAAACAATACCTGTGGTTTTGCCATCCCACGGTAAAAAATCTGTATTATTCAGCTTTTGGTAGTTTTTTCCGTAAAGAAAAACAGTAGTGTCTCCTGACTGTTGTGACACAAAAACATATCTGTTGAAAATAGTCTTGTGTAGGCCCGACATCCCAGTGTGGTTTCGCAGTTCCACGGGTCAAATCGCTGTACTATACAGTTTTGGGCCTTTGGTATCTAAAAAAAAAGCAGTTTGAGTGTATCGCTCACTGTTCAGCCGCAAATATCTCTATTTAAAAAAGTGTGGTATACCCCAGTAAACAATAACTGTGGTTTTGCCATCCCACGGTAAAAAATCTCTATTATTCAGCCTTTGGTAGTTTTTTCCGTAAAGAAAAACAATAGTTTCTCCTGACTGTTGTGACACAAAAATATATCTGTTGAAAATAGTCTTGTGTAGGCCCGACATCCCAGTGTGGTTTCTCAGTTCCACGGGTCAAATCGCTGTACTATCCAGTTTTGGGCCTTTGGTATCTAAAAAAAAAGCAGTTTGAGTGTGTCGCTCACTGTTCAGCCGCAGATATCTCTATTTAAAAAAGTGTGGTATACCCCAGTAAACAATAACTGTGGTTTTGCCATCCCACGGTAAAAAATCTCTATTATTCAGCCTTTGGTAGTTTTTTCCGTAAAGAAAAACAATAGTTTCTCCTGACTGTTGTGACACAAAAATATATCTGTTGAAAATAGTCTTGTGTAGGCCCGACATCCCAGTGTGGTTTCGCAGTTCCACGGGTCAAATCGATGTACTATCAAGTTTTGGGCCTTTGGTATCTAAAATAAAAGCAGTTTGAGTGTGTCGCTCATTGTTCAGCCGCAAATATCTCTATTTAAAAGAGTTTGGTATACCCCAGTAAACAATAACTGTGGTTTTGCCATCCCACGGTAAAAAATCTCTATTATTCAGCTTTTGGTAGTTTTTTCCGTAAAGAAAAACAGTAGTGTCTCCTGAGTGTTGTGACACAAAAATATATCTGTTGAAAATAGTCTTGCATAAGACCGACATCCCAGTTTGGTTTCGCAGTTCCATGGGTCAAATCGATGTACTATCCAGGTTTGAGCCTTTGGTATCCAAAAAAAAGCAGTTTGAGTGTGTCACTCACTGTTCAGCCGCAAATATCTCTATTTAAAAAAGTGTGGTATACCCCAGTAAACAATAACTGTGGTTTTGCCATCCCACGGTAAAAAATCTCTATTATTCAGCTTTTGGTAGTTTTTTCTGTAAAGAAAAACAGTAGTGTCTCCTGACTGTTGTGACACAAAAATATATCTGTTGAAAATAGTCTTGTGTAGGCCCGACATCCCAGTGTGGTTTCGCATTTCCACGGGTCAAATCGCTGTACTATCCAGTTTTGGGCCTTTGGTATCTAAAAAAAAAGCAGTTTGAGTGTGTCGCTCACTGTTCAGCCGCAAATATCTCTATTTAAAAAAGTGTGGTATACCCCAGTAAACAATAACTGTGGTTTTGCCATCCCACGGTAAAAAATCTCTATTATTCAGCCTTTGGTAGTTTTTTCTGTAAAGAAAAACAGTAGTGTCTCCTGACTGTTGTGAAACAAAAATATATCTGTTGAAAATAGTCTTGTGTAGGCCCGACATCCCAGTGTGGTTTCACAGTTCCACGGGTCAAATCGCTGTACTATCCAGTTTTGGGCCTTTGGTATCTAAATAAAAAGCAGTTTGAGTGTGTCGCTCACTGTTCACCCACAAATATCTCTATTTAAAAAAGTGTGGTATACCCCAGTAAACAATAACTGTGGTTTTGCCATCCCATGGTAAAAAATCTCTATTATTCAGCTTTTGGTAGTTTTTTCCGAAAAGAAAAACAGTAGTGTCTCCTGACTGTTGTGACACAAAAATATATCTGTTGAAAATAGTCTTGTGTAGGCCCGACATCCCAGTGTGGTTTCGCAGTTCCACGGGTCAAATCGCTGTACTATCCAGTTTTGGGCCTTTGGTATCTAAAAAAAAGCAGTTTGAGTGTGTCGCTCACTGTTCAGCCGCAAATATCTCTATTTAAAAAAGTGTGGTATACCCCAGTAAACAATAACTGTGGTTTTGCCATCCCACGGTAAAAAATCTCTATTATTCAGCCTTTGGTAGTTTTTTCCGTAAAGAAAAACAGTAGTGTCTCCTGACTGTTGTGACACAAAAATATATCTGTTGAAAATAGTCTTGTGTAGGCCCGACATCCCAGTGTGGTTTCACAGTTCCACGTGTCAAATCGCTGTACTATCCAGTTTTGGGCCTTTGGTATCTAAAAAAAAAGCAGTTTGAGTGTGTCGCTCACTGTTCAGCCGCAAATATCTCTATTTAAAAAAGTGTGGTATACCCCAGTAAACAATAACTGTGGTTTTGCCATCCCACGGTAAAAAATCTCTATTATTCAGCCTTTGGTAGTTTTTTCCGTAAAGAAAAACAATAGTTTCTCCTGACTGTTGTGACACAAAAATATATCTGTTGAAAATAGTCTTGTGTAGGCCCGACATCCCAGTGTGGTTTCGCAGTTCCACGGGTCAAATCGCTGTACTATCAAGTTTTGGGCCTTTGGTATCTAAAATAAAAGCAGTTTGAGTGTGTCGCTCATTGTTCAGCCGCAAATATCTCTATTTAAAAAAGTGTGGTATACCCCAGTAAACAATAACTGTGGTTTTGCCATCCCACGGTAAAAAATCTCTATTATTCAGGTTTTGGTAGTTTTTTCCGTAAAGAAAAACAGTAGTGTCTCCTGAGTGTTGTGACACAAAAATATATCTGTTGAAAATAGTCTTGTGTAGGCCCGACATCCCAGTGTGGTTTCACAGTTCTACATGTCAAATCGCTGTACTATCCAGTTCTGGGCCTTTGGTATCTAAAAAAAAAGCAGTTTGAGTGTGTCGCTCACTGTTCAGCCGCAAATATCTCTATTTAAAAAAGTGTGGTATACCCCAGTAAACAATACCTGTGGTTTTGCCATCCCACGGTAAAAAATCTGTATTATTCAGCTTTTGGTAGTTTTTTCCGTAAAGAAAAACAGTAGTGTCTCCTGACTGTTGTGACACAAAAACATATCTGTTGAAAATAGTCTTGTGTAGGCCCGACATCCCAGTGTGGTTTCGCAGTTCCACGGGTCAAATCGCTGTACTATACAGTTTTGGGCCTTTGGTATCTAAAAAAAAAGCAGTTTGAGTGTATCGCTCACTGTTCAGCCGCAAATATCTCTATTTAAAAAAGTGTGGTATACCCCAGTAAACAATAACTGTGGTTTTGCCATCCCACGGTAAAAAATCTCTATTATTCAGCCTTTGGTAGTTTTTTCCGTAAAGAAAAACAATAGTTTCTCCTGACTGTTGTGACACAAAAATATATCTGTTGAAAATAGTCTTGTGTAGGCCCGACATCCCAGTGTGGTTTCTCAGTTCCACGGGTCAAATCGCTGTACTATCCAGTTTTGGGCCTTTGGTATCTAAAAAAAAAGCAGTTTGAGTGTGTCGCTCACTGTTCAGCCGCAGATATCTCTATTTAAAAAAGTGTGGTATACCCCAGTAAACAATAACTGTGGTTTTGCCATCCCACGGTAAAAAATCTCTATTATTCAGCCTTTGGTAGTTTTTTCCGTAAAGAAAAACAATAGTTTCTCCTGACTGTTGTGACACAAAAATATATCTGTTGAAAATAGTCTTGTGTAGGCCCGACATCCCAGTGTGGTTTCGCAGTTCCACGGGTCAAATCGATGTACTATCAAGTTTTGGGCCTTTGGTATCTAAAATAAAAGCAGTTTGAGTGTGTCGCTCATTGTTCAGCCGCAAATATCTCTATTTAAAAAAGTTTGGTATACCCCAGTAAACAATAACTGTGGTTTTGCCATCCCACGGTAAAAAATCTCTATTATTCAGCTTTTGGTAGTTTTTTCCGTAAAGAAAAACAGTAGTGTCTCCTGAGTGTTGTGACACAAAAATATATCTGTTGAAAATAGTCTTGCATAAGACCGACATCCCAGTTTGGTTTCGCAGTTCCATGGGTCAAATCGATGTACTATCCAGGTTTGAGCCTTTGGTATCCAAAAAAAAGCAGTTTGAGTGTGTCACTCACTGTTCAGCCGCAAATATCTCTATTTAAAAAAGTGTGGTATACCCCAGTAAACAATAACTGTGGTTTTGCCATCCCACGGTAAAAAATCTCTATTATTCAGCTTTTGGTAGTTTTTTCTGTAAAGAAAAACAGTAGTGTCTCCTGACTGTTGTGACACAAAAATATATCTGTTGAAAATAGTCTTGTGTAGGCCCGACATCCCAGTGTGGTTTCGCATTTCCACGGGTCAAATCGCTGTACTATCCAGTTTTGGGCCTTTGGTATCTAAAAAAAAAGCAGTTTGAGTGTGTCGCTCACTGTTCAGCCGCAAATATCTCTATTTAAAAAAGTGTGGTATACCCCAGTAAACAATAACTGTGGTTTTGCCATCCCACGGTAAAAAATCTCTATTATTCAGCCTTTGGTAGTTTTTTCTGTAAAGAAAAACAGTAGTGTCTCCTGACTGTTGTGAAACAAAAATATATCTGTTGAAAATAGTCTTGTGTAGGCCCGACATCCCAGTGTGGTTTCACAGTTCCACGGGTCAAATCGCTGTACTATCCAGTTTTGGGCCTTTGGTATCTAAATAAAAAGCAGTTTGAGTGTGTCGCTCACTGTTCACCCACAAATATCTCTATTTAAAAAAGTGTGGTATACCCCAGTAAACAATAACTGTGGTTTTGCCATCCCATGGTAAAAAATCTCTATTATTCAGCTTTTGGTAGTTTTTTCCGAAAAGAAAAACAGTAGTGTCTCCTGACTGTTGTGACACAAAAATATATCTGTTGAAAATAGTCTTGTGTAGGCCCGACATCCCAGTGTGGTTTCGCAGTTCCACGGGTCAAATCGCTGTACTATCCAGTTTTGGGCCTTTGGTATCTAAAAAAAAGCAGTTTGAGTGTGTCGCTCACTGTTCAGCCGCAAATATCTCTATTTAAAAAAGTGTGGTATACCCCAGTAAACAATAACTGTGGTTTTGCCATCCCACGGTAAAAAATCTCTATTATTCAGCCTTTGGTAGTTTTTTCCGTAAAGAAAAACAGTAGTGTCTCCTGACTGTTGTGACACAAAAATATATCTGTTGAAAATAGTCTTGTGTAGGCCCGACATCCCAGTGTGGTTTCACAGTTCCACGTGTCAAATCGCTGTACTATCCAGTTTTGGGCCTTTGGTATCTAAAAAAAAAGCAGTTTGAGTGTGTCGCTCACTGTTCAGCCGCAAATATCTCTATTTAAAAGAGTGTGGTATACCCCAGTAAACAATAACTGTGGTTTTGCCATCCCACGGTAAAAAATCTCTATTATTCAGCCTTTGGTAGTTTTTTCCGTAAAGAAAAACAATAGTTTCTCCTGACTGTTGTGACACAAAAATATATCTGTTGAAAATAGTCTTGTGTAGGCCCGACATCCCAGTGTGGTTTCGCAGTTCCACGGGTCAAATCGCTGTACTATCAAGTTTTGGGCCTTTGGTATCTAAAATAAAAGCAGTTTGAGTGTGTCGCTCATTGTTCAGCCGCAAATATCTCTATTTAAAAAAGTGTGGTATACCCCAGTAAACAATAACTGTGGTTTTGCCATCCCACGGTAAAAAATCTCTATTATTCAGGTTTTGGTAGTTTTTTCCGTAAAGAAAAACAGTAGTGTCTCCTGAGTGTTGTGACACAAAAATATATCTGTTGAAAATAGTCTTGTGTAGGCCCGACATCCCAGTGTGGTTTCACAGTTCCACATGTCAAATCGCTGTACTATCCAGTTTTGGGCCTTTGGTATCTAAAAAAAAAGCAGTTTGAGTGTGTCGCTCACTGTTCAGCCGCAAATATCTCTATTTAAAAAATTGTGGTATACCCCAGTAAACAATACCTGTGGTTTTGCCATCCCACGGTAAAAAATCTGTAATATTCAGCTTTTGGTAGTTTTTTCCGTAAAGAAAAACAGTAGTGTCTCCTGACTGTTGTGACACAAAAATATATCTGTTGAAAATAGGCTTGTGTAGGCCCGACATCCCAGTGTGGTTTCACAGTTCCATGTGTCAAATCGCTGTACTATCCAGTTTTGGGCCTTTGGTATCTAAAAAAAAAAGCAGTTTGAGTGTGTCGCTCACTGTTCAGCCGCAAATATCTCTATTTAAAAAAGTGTGGTATACCCCAGTAAACAATACCTGTGGTTTTGCCATCCCACGGTAAAAAATCTGTATTATTCAGCTTTTGGTAGTTTTTTCCGTAAAGAAAAACAGTAGTGTCTCCTGACTGTTGTGACACAAAAATATATCTGTTGAAAATAGTCTTGTGTAGGCCCGACATCCCAGTGTGGTTTCGCAGTTCCATGGGTCAAATCGCTGTACTATCCAGTTTTGGGCCTTTGGTATCTAAAAAAAAAGCAGTTTGAGTGTGTCGCTCACTGTTCAGCCGCAAATATCTCTATTTAAAAAAGTGTGGTATACCCCAGTAAACAATAACTGTGGTTTTGCCATCCCACGGTAAAAAATCTCTATTATTCAGGTTTTGGTAGTTTTTTCCGTAAAGAAAAACAGTAGTGTCTCCTGAGTGTTGTGACACAAAAATATATCTGTTGAAAATAGTCTTGCATAAGACCGACATCCCAGTTTGGTTTCACAGTTCTATGGGTCAAATCGATGTACTATCCAGATTTGAGCCTTTGGTATCCAAAAAAAAGCAGTTTGAGTGTGTCGCTCACTGTTCAGCTGCAAATATCTCTATTTAAAAAAGTGTGGTATACCCCAGTAAACAATAACTGTGGTTTTGCCATCCCACGGTAAAAAATCTCTATTATTCAGCCTTTGGTAGTTTTTTCCGTAAAGAAAAACAATAGTTTCTCCTGACTGTTGTGACACAAAAATATATCTGTTGAAAATAGTCTTGTGTAGGCCCGACATCCCAGTGTGGTTTCGCAGTTCCACGGGTCAAATCGCTGTACTATCAAGTTTTGGGCCTTTGGTATCTAAAATAAAAGCAGTTTGAGTGTGTCGCTCATTGTTCAGCCGCAAATATCTCTATTTAAAAAAGTGTGGTATACCCCAGTAAACAATAACTGTGGTTTTGCCATCCCACGGTAAAAAATCTCTATTATTCAGGTTTTGGTAGTTTTTTCCGTAAAGAAAAACAGTAGTGTCTCCTGAGTGTTGTGACACAAAAATATATCTGTTGAAAATAGTCTTGTGTAGGCCCGACATCCCAGTGTGGTTTCACAGTTCTACATGTCAAATCGCTGTACTATCCAGTTTTGGGCCTTTGGTATCTAAAAAAAAAGCAGTTTGAGTGTGTCGCTCACTGTTCAGCCGCAAATATCTCTATTTAAAAAAGTGTGGTATACCCCAGTAAACAATACCTGTGGTTTTGCCATCCCACGGTAAAAAATCTGTATTATTCAGCTTTTGGTAGTTTTTTCCGTAAAGAAAAACAGTAGTGTCTCCTGACTGTTGTGACACAAAAACATATCTGTTGAAAATAGTCTTGTGTAGGCCCGACATCCCAGTGTGGTTTCGCAGTTCCACGGGTCAAATCGCTGTACTATACAGTTTTGGGCCTTTGGTATCTAAAAAAAAAGCAGTTTGAGTGTATCGCTCACTGTTCAGCCGCAAATATCTCTATTTAAAAAAGTGTGGTATACCCCAGTAAACAATAACTGTGGTTTTGCCATCCCACGGTAAAAAATCTCTATTATTCAGCCTTTGGTAGTTTTTTCCGTAAAGAAAAACAATAGTTTCTCCTGACTGTTGTGACACAAAAATATATCTGTTGAAAATAGTCTTGTGTAGGCCCGACATCCCAGTGTGGTTTCTCAGTTCCACGGGTCAAATCGCTGTACTATCCAGTTTTGGGCCTTTGGTATCTAAAAAAAAAGCAGTTTGAGTGTGTCGCTCACTGTTCAGCCGCAGATATCTCTATTTAAAAAAGTGTGGTATACCCCAGTAAACAATAACTGTGGTTTTGCCATCCCACGGTAAAAAATCTCTATTATTCAGCCTTTGGTAGTTTTTTCCGTAAAGAAAAACAATAGTTTCTCCTGACTGTTGTGACACAAAAATATATCTGTTGAAAATAGTCTTGTGTAGGCCCGACATCCCAGTGTGGTTTCGCAGTTCCACGGGTCAAATCGATGTACTATCAAGTTTTGGGCCTTTGGTATCTAAAATAAAAGCAGTTTGAGTGTGTCGCTCATTGTTCAGCCGCAAATATCTCTATTTAAAAAAGTTTGGTATACCCCAGTAAACAATAACTGTGGTTTTGCCATCCCACGGTAAAAAATCTCTATTATTCAGCTTTTGGTAGTTTTTTCCGTAAAGAAAAACAGTAGTGTCTCCTGAGTGTTGTGACACAAAAATATATCTGTTGAAAATAGTCTTGCATAAGACCGACATCCCAGTTTGGTTTCGCAGTTCCATGGGTCAAATCGATGTACTATCCAGGTTTAAGCCTTTGGTATCCAAAAAAAAGCAGTTTGAGTGTGTCACTCACTGTTCAGCCGCAAATATCTCTATTTAAAAAAGTGTGGTATACCCCAGTAAACAATAACTGTGGTTTTGCCATCCCACGGTAAAAAATCTCTATTATTCAGCTTTTGGTAGTTTTTTCTGTAAAGAAAAACAGTAGTGTCTCCTGACTGTTGTGACACAAAAATATATCTGTTGAAAATAGTCTTGTGTAGGCCCGACATCCCAGTGTGGTTTCGCAGTTCCACGGGTCAAATCGCTGTACTATCCAGTTTTGGGCCTTTGGTATCTAAAAAAAAAGCAGTTTGAGTGTGTCGCTCACTGTTCAGCCGCAAATATCTCTATTTAAAAAAGTGTGGTATACCCCAGTAAACAATAACTGTGGTTTTGCCATCCCACGGTAAAAAATCTCTATTATTCAGCCTTTGGTAGTTTTTTCTGTAAAGAAAAACAGTAGTGTCTCCTGACTGTTGTGAAACAAAAATATATCTGTTGAAAATAGTCTTGTGTAGGCCCGACATCCCAGTGTGGTTTCACAGTTCCACGGGTCAAATCGCTGTACTATCCAGTTTTGGGCCTTTGGTATCTAAAATAAAAGCAGTTTGAGTGTGTCGCTCATTGTTCAGCCGCAAATATCTCTATTTAAAAAAGTGTGGTATACCCCAGTAAACAATAACTGTGGTTTTGCCATCCCACGGTAAAAAATCTCTATTATTCAGGTTTTGGTAGTTTTTTCCGTAAAGAAAAACAGTAGTGTCTCCTGAGTGTTGTGACACAAAAATATATCTGTTGAAAATAGTCTTGTGTAGGCCCGACATCCCAGTGTGGTTTCACAGTTCTACATGTCAAATCGCTGTACTATCCAGTTCTGGGCCTTTGGTATCTAAAAAAAAAGCAGTTTGAGTGTGTCGCTCACTGTTCAGCCGCAAATATCTCTATTTAAAAAAGTGTGGTATACCCCAGTAAACAATACCTGTGGTTTTGCCATCCCACGGTAAAAAATCTGTATTATTCAGCTTTTGGTAGTTTTTTCCGTAAAGAAAAACAGTAGTGTCTCCTGACTGTTGTGACACAAAAACATATCTGTTGAAAATAGTCTTGTGTAGGCCCGACATCCCAGTGTGGTTTCGCAGTTCCACGGGTCAAATCGCTGTACTATACAGTTTTGGGCCTTTGGTATCTAAAAAAAAAGCAGTTTGAGTGTATCGCTCACTGTTCAGCCGCAAATATCTCTATTTAAAAAAGTGTGGTATACCCCAGTAAACAATAACTGTGGTTTTGCCATCCCACGGTAAAAAATCTCTATTATTCAGCCTTTGGTAGTTTTTTCCGTAAAGAAAAACAATAGTTTCTCCTGACTGTTGTGACACAAAAATATATCTGTTGAAAATAGTCTTGTGTAGGCCCGACATCCCAGTGTGGTTTCTCAGTTCCACGGGTCAAATCGCTGTACTATCCAGTTTTGGGCCTTTGGTATCTAAAAAAAAAGCAGTTTGAGTGTGTCGCTCACTGTTCAGCCGCAGATATCTCTATTTAAAAAAGTGTGGTATACCCCAGTAAACAATAACTGTGGTTTTGCCATCCCACGGTAAAAAATCTCTATTATTCAGCCTTTGGTAGTTTTTTCCGTAAAGAAAAACAATAGTTTCTCCTGACTGTTGTGACACAAAAATATATCTGTTGAAAATAGTCTTGTGTAGGCCCGACATCCCAGTGTGGTTTCGCAGTTCCACGGGTCAAATCGATGTACTATCAAGTTTTGGGCCTTTGGTATCTAAAATAAAAGCAGTTTGAGTGTGTCGCTCATTGTTCAGCCGCAAATATCTCTATTTAAAAAAGTTTGGTATACCCCAGTAAACAATAACTGTGGTTTTGCCATCCCACGGTAAAAAATCTCTATTATTCAGCTTTTGGTAGTTTTTTCCGTAAAGAAAAACAGTAGTGTCTCCTGAGTGTTGTGACACAAAAATATATCTGTTGAAAATAGTCTTGCATAAGACCGACATCCCAGTTTGGTTTCGCAGTTCCATGGGTCAAATCGATGTACTATCCAGGTTTGAGCCTTTGGTATCCAAAAAAAAGCAGTTTGAGTGTGTCACTCACTGTTCAGCCGCAAATATCTCTATTTAAAAAAGTGTGGTATACCCCAGTAAACAATAACTGTGGTTTTGCCATCCCACGGTAAAAAATCTCTATTATTCAGCTTTTGGTAGTTTTTTCTGTAAAGAAAAACAGTAGTGTCTCCTGACTGTTGTGACACAAAAATATATCTGTTGAAAATAGTCTTGTGTAGGCCCGACATCCCAGTGTGGTTTCGCATTTCCACGGGTCAAATCGCTGTACTATCCAGTTTTGGGCCTTTGGTATCTAAAAAAAAAGCAGTTTGAGTGTGTCGCTCACTGTTCAGCCGCAAATATCTCTATTTAAAAAAGTGTGGTATACCCCAGTAAACAATAACTGTGGTTTTGCCATCCCACGGTAAAAAATCTCTATTATTCAGCCTTTGGTAGTTTTTTCTGTAAAGAAAAACAGTAGTGTCTCCTGACTGTTGTGAAACAAAAATATATCTGTTGAAAATAGTCTTGTGTAGGCCCGACATCCCAGTGTGGTTTCACAGTTCCACGGGTCAAATCGCTGTACTATCCAGTTTTGGGCCTTTGGTATCTAAATAAAAAGCAGTTTGAGTGTGTCGCTCACTGTTCACCCACAAATATCTCTATTTAAAAAAGTGTGGTATACCCCAGTAAACAATAACTGTGGTTTTGCCATCCCATGGTAAAAAATCTCTATTATTCAGCTTTTGGTAGTTTTTTCCGAAAAGAAAAACAGTAGTGTCTCCTGACTGTTGTGACACAAAAATATATCTGTTGAAAATAGTCTTGTGTAGGCCCGACATCCCAGTGTGGTTTCGCAGTTCCACGGGTCAAATCGCTGTACTATCCAGTTTTGGGCCTTTGGTATCTAAAAAAAAGCAGTTTGAGTGTGTCGCTCACTGTTCAGTCGCAAATATCTCTATTTAAAAAAGTGTGGTATACCCCAGTAAACAATAACTGTGGTTTTGCCATCCCACGGTAAAAAATCTCTATTATTCAGCCTTTGGTAGTTTTTTCCGTAAAGAAAAACAGTAGTGTCTCCTGACTGTTGTGACACAAAAATATATCTGTTGAAAATAGTCTTGTGTAGGCCCGACATCCCAGTGTGGTTTCACAGTTCCACGTGTCAAATCGCTGTACTATCCAGTTTTGGGCCTTTGGTATCTAAAAAAAAAGCAGTTTGAGTGTGTCGCTCACTGTTCAGCCGCAAATATCTCTATTTAAAAGAGTGTGGTATACCCCAGTAAACAATAACTGTGGTTTTGCCATCCCACGGTAAAAAATCTCTATTATTCAGCCTTTGGTAGTTTTTTCCGTAAAGAAAAACAATAGTTTCTCCTGACTGTTGTGACACAAAAATATATCTGTTGAAAATAGTCTTGTGTAGGCCCGACATCCCAGTGTGGTTTCGCAGTTCCACGGGTCAAATCGCTGTACTATCAAGTTTTGGGCCTTTGGTATCTAAAATAAAAGCAGTTTGAGTGTGTCGCTCATTGTTCAGCCGCAAATATCTCTATTTAAAAAAGTGTGGTATACCCCAGTAAACAATAACTGTGGTTTTGCCATCCCACGGTAAAAAATCTCTATTATTCAGGTTTTGGTAGTTTTTTCCGTAAAGAAAAACAGTAGTGTCTCCTGAGTGTTGTGACACAAAAATATATCTGTTGAAAATAGTCTTGTGTAGGCCCGACATCCCAGTGTGGTTTCACAGTTCCACATGTCAAATCGCTGTACTATCCAGTTTTGGGCCTTTGGTATCTAAAAAAAAAGCAGTTTGAGTGTGTCGCTCACTGTTCAGCCGCAAATATCTCTATTTAAAAAATTGTGGTATACCCCAGTAAACAATACCTGTGGTTTTGCCATCCCACGGTAAAAAATCTGTAATATTCAGCTTTTGGTAGTTTTTTCCGTAAAGAAAAACAGTAGTGTCTCCTGACTGTTGTGACACAAAAATATATCTGTTGAAAATAGGCTTGTGTAGGCCCGACATCCCAGTGTGGTTTCACAGTTCCATGTGTCAAATCGCTGTACTATCCAGTTTTGGGCCTTTGGTATCTAAAAAAAAAAGCAGTTTGAGTGTGTCGCTCACTGTTCAGCCGCAAATATCTCTATTTAAAAAAGTGTGGTATACCCCAGTAAACAATACCTGTGGTTTTGCCATCCCACGGTAAAAAATCTGTATTATTCAGCTTTTGGTAGTTTTTTCCGTAAAGAAAAACAGTAGTGTCTCCTGACTGTTGTGACACAAAAATATATCTGTTGAAAATAGTCTTGTGTAGGCCCAACATCCCAGTTTGGTTTCGCAGTTCCATGGGTCAAATCGCTGTACTATCCAGTTTTGGGCCTTTGGTATCTAAAAAAAAAGCAGTTTGAGTGTGTCGCTCACTGTTCAGCCGCAAATATCTCTATTTAAAAAAGTGTGGTATACCCCAGTAAACAATAACTGTGGTTTTGCCATCCCACGGTAAAAAATCTCTATTATTCAGGTTTTGGTAGTTTTTTCCGTAAAGAAAAACAGTAGTGTCTCCTGAGTGTTGTGACACAAAAATATATCTGTTGAAAATAGTCTTGCATAAGACCGACATCCCAGTTTGGTTTCACAGTTCTATGGGTCAAATCGATGTACTATCCAGATTTGAGCCTTTGGTATCCAAAAAAAAGCAGTTTGAGTGTGTCGCTCACTGTTCAGCTGCAAATATCTCTATTTAAAAAAGTGTGGTATACCCCAGTAAACAATAACTGTGGTTTTGCCATCCCACGGTAAAAAATCTCTATTATTCAGCCTTTGGTAGTTTTTTCCGTAAAGAAAAACAATAGTTTCTCCTGACTGTTGTGACACAAAAATATATCTGTTGAAAATAGTCTTGTGTAGGCCCGACATCCCAGTGTGGTTTCGCAGTTCCACGGGTCAAATCGCTGTACTATCAAGTTTTGGGCCTTTGGTATCTAAAATAAAAGCAGTTTGAGTGTGTCGCTCATTGTTCAGCCGCAAATATCTCTATTTAAAAAAGTGTGGTATACCCCAGTAAACAATAACTGTGGTTTTGCCATCCCACGGTAAAAAATCTCTATTATTCAGGTTTTGGTAGTTTTTTCCGTAAAGAAAAACAGTAGTGTCTCCTGAGTGTTGTGACACAAAAATATATCTGTTGAAAATAGTCTTGTGTAGGCCCGACATCCCAGTGTGGTTTCACAGTTCTACATGTCAAATCGCTGTACTATCCAGTTTTGGGCCTTTGGTATCTAAAAAAAAAGCAGTTTGAGTGTGTCGCTCACTGTTCAGCCGCAAATATCTCTATTTAAAAAAGTGTGGTATACCCCAGTAAACAATACCTGTGGTTTTGCCATCCCACGGTAAAAAATCTGTATTATTCAGCTTTTGGTAGTTTTTTCCGTAAAGAAAAACAGTAGTGTCTCCTGACTGTTGTGACACAAAAACATATCTGTTGAAAATAGTCTTGTGTAGGCCCGACATCCCAGTGTGGTTTCGCAGTTCCACGGGTCAAATCGCTGTACTATACAGTTTTGGGCCTTTGGTATCTAAAAAAAAAGCAGTTTGAGTGTATCGCTCACTGTTCAGCCGCAAATATCTCTATTTAAAAAAGTGTGGTATACCCCAGTAAACAATAACTGTGGTTTTGCCATCCCACGGTAAAAAATCTCTATTATTCAGCCTTTGGTAGTTTTTTCCGTAAAGAAAAACAATAGTTTCTCCTGACTGTTGTGACACAAAAATATATCTGTTGAAAATAGTCTTGTGTAGGCCCGACATCCCAGTGTGGTTTCTCAGTTCCACGGGTCAAATCGCTGTACTATCCAGTTTTGGGCCTTTGGTATCTAAAAAAAAAGCAGTTTGAGTGTGTCGCTCACTGTTCAGCCGCAGATATCTCTATTTAAAAAAGTGTGGTATACCCCAGTAAACAATAACTGTGGTTTTGCCATCCCACGGTAAAAAATCTCTATTATTCAGCCTTTGGTAGTTTTTTCCGTAAAGAAAAACAATAGTTTCTCCTGACTGTTGTGACACAAAAATATATCTGTTGAAAATAGTCTTGTGTAGGCCCGACATCCCAGTGTGGTTTCGCAGTTCCACGGGTCAAATCGATGTACTATCAAGTTTTGGGCCTTTGGTATCTAAAATAAAAGCAGTTTGAGTGTGTCGCTCATTGTTCAGCCGCAAATATCTCTATTTAAAAAAGTTTGGTATACCCCAGTAAACAATAACTGTGGTTTTGCCATCCCACGGTAAAAAATCTCTATTATTCAGCTTTTGGTAGTTTTTTCCGTAAAGAAAAACAGTAGTGTCTCCTGAGTGTTGTGACACAAAAATATATCTGTTGAAAATAGTCTTGCATAAGACCGACATCCCAGTTTGGTTTCGCAGTTCCATGGGTCAAATCGATGTACTATCCAGGTTTAAGCCTTTGGTATCCAAAAAAAAGCAGTTTGAGTGTGTCACTCACTGTTCAGCCGCAAATATCTCTATTTAAAAAAGTGTGGTATACCCCAGTAAACAATAACTGTGGTTTTGCCATCCCACGGTAAAAAATCTCTATTATTCAGCTTTTGGTAGTTTTTTCTGTAAAGAAAAACAGTAGTGTCTCCTGACTGTTGTGACACAAAAATATATCTGTTGAAAATAGTCTTGTGTAGGCCCGACATCCCAGTGTGGTTTCGCAGTTCCACGGGTCAAATCGCTGTACTATCCAGTTTTGGGCCTTTGGTATCTAAAAAAAAAGCAGTTTGAGTGTGTCGCTCACTGTTCAGCCGCAAATATCTCTATTTAAAAAAGTGTGGTATACCCCAGTAAACAATAACTGTGGTTTTGCCATCCCACGGTAAAAAATCTCTATTATTCAGCCTTTGGTAGTTTTTTCTGTAAAGAAAAACAGTAGTGTCTCCTGACTGTTGTGAAACAAAAATATATCTGTTGAAAATAGTCTTGTGTAGGCCCGACATCCCAGTGTGGTTTCACAGTTCCACGGGTCAAATCGCTGTACTATCCAGTTTTGGGCCTTTGGTATCTAAAAAAAAAGCAGTTTGAGTGTGTCGCTCACTGTTCACCCACAAATATCTCTATTTAAAAAAGTGTGGTATACCCCAGTAAACAATAACTGTGGTTTTGCCATCCCATGGTAAAAAATCTCTATTATTCAGCTTTTGGTAGTTTTTTCCGAAAAGAAAAACAGTAGTGTCTCCTGACTGTTGTGACACAAAAATATATCTGTTGAAAATAGTCTTGTGTAGGCCCGACATCCCAGTGTGGTTTCGCAGTTCCACGGGTCAAATCGCTGTACTATCCAGTTTTGGGCCTTTGGTATCTAAAAAAAAGCAGTTTGAGTGTGTCGCTCACTGTTCAGCCGCAAATATCTCTATTTAAAAAAGTGTGGTATACCCCAGTAAACAATAACTGTGGTTTTGCCATCCCACGGTAAAAAATCTCTATTATTCAGCCTTTGGTAGTTTTTTCCGTAAAGAAAAACAGTAGTGTCTCCTGACTGTTGTGACACAAAATTATATCTGTTGAAAATAGTCTTGTGTAGGCCCGACATCCCAGTGTGGTTTCACAGTTCCACGTGTCAAATCGCTGTACTATCCAGTTTTGGGCCTTTGGTATCTAAAAAAAAAGCAGTTTGAGTGTGTCGCTCACTGTTCAGCCGCAAATATCTCTATTTAAAAGAGTGTGGTATACCCCAGTAAACAATAACTGTGGTTTTGCCATCCCACGGTAAAAAATCTCTATTATTCAGCCTTTGGTAGTTTTTTCCGTAAAGAAAAACAATAGTTTCTCCTGACTGTTGTGACACAAAAATATATCTGTTGAAAATAGTCTTGTGTAGGCCCGACATCCCAGTGTGGTTTCGCAGTTCCACGGGTCAAATCGCTGTACTATCAAGTTTTGGGCCTTTGGTATCTAAAATAAAAGCAGTTTTAGTGTGTCGCTCATTGTTCAGCCGCAAATATCTCTATTTAAAAAAGTGTGGTATACCCCAGTAAACAATAACTGTGGTTTTGCCATCCCACGGTAAAAAATCTCTATTATTCAGGTTTTGGTAGTTTTTTCCGTAAAGAAAAACAGTAGTGTCTCCTGAGTGTTGTGACACAAAAATATATCTGTTGAAAATAGTCTTGTGTAGGCCCGACATCCCAGTGTGGTTTCACAGTTCTACATGTCAAATCGCTGTACTATCCAGTTTTGGGCCTTTGGTATCTAAAAAAAAAGCAGTTTGAGTGTGTCGCTCACTGTTCAGCCGCAAATATCTCTATTTAAAAAAGTGTGGTATACCCCAGTAAACAATACCTGTGGTTTTGCCATCCCACGGTAAAAAATCTGTATTATTCAGCTTTTGGTAGTTTTTTCCGTAAAGAAAAACAGTAGTGTCTCCTGACTGTTGTGACACAAAAACATATCTGTTGAAAATAGTCTTGTGTAGGCCCGACATCCCAGTGTGGTTTCGCAGTTCCACGGGTCAAATCGCTGTACTATACAGTTTTGGGCCTTTGGTATCTAAAAAAAAAGCAGTTTGAGTGTATCGCTCACTGTTCAGCCGCAAATATCTCTATTTAAAAAAGTGTGGTATACCCCAGTAAACAATAACTGTGGTTTTGCCATCCCACGGTAAAAAATCTCTATTATTCAGCCTTTGGTAGTTTTTTCCGTAAAGAAAAACAATAGTTTCTCCTGACTGTTGTGACACAAAAATATATCTGTTGAAAATAGTCTTGTGTAGGCCCGACATCCCAGTGTGGTTTCTCAGTTCCACGGGTCAAATCGCTGTACTATCCAGTTTTGGGCCTTTGGTATCTAAAAAAAAAGCAGTTTGAGTGTGTCGCTCACTGTTCAGCCGCAGATATCTCTATTTAAAAAAGTGTGGTATACCCCAGTAAACAATAACTGTGGTTTTGCCATCCCACGGTAAAAAATCTCTATTATTCAGCCTTTGGTAGTTTTTTCCGTAAAGAAAAACAATAGTTTCTCCTGACTGTTGTGACACAAAAATATATCTGTTGAAAATAGTCTTGTGTAGGCCCGACATCCCAGTGTGGTTTCGCAGTTCCACGGGTCAAATCGATGTACTATCAAGTTTTGGGCCTTTGGTATCTAAAATAAAAGCAGTTTGAGTGTGTCGCTCATTGTTCAGCCGCAAATATCTCTATTTAAAAAAGTTTGGTATACCCCAGTAAACAATAACTGTGGTTTTGCCATCCCACGGTAAAAAATCTCTATTATTCAGCTTTTGGTAGTTTTTTCCGTAAAGAAAAACAGTAGTGTCTCCTGAGTGTTGTGACACAAAAATATATCTGTTGAAAATAGTCTTGCATAAGACCGACATCCCAGTTTGGTTTCGCAGTTCCATGGGTCAAATCGATGTACTATCCAGGTTTAAGCCTTTGGTATCCAAAAAAAAGCAGTTTGAGTGTGTCACTCACTGTTCAGCCGCAAATATCTCTATTTAAAAAAGTGTGGTATACCCCAGTAAACAATAACTGTGGTTTTGCCATCCCACGGTAAAAAATCTCTATTATTCAGCTTTTGGTAGTTTTTTCTGTAAAGAAAAACAGTAGTGTCTCCTGACTGTTGTGACACAAAAATATATCTGTTGAAAATAGTCTTGTGTAGGCCCGACATCCCAGTGTGGTTTCGCAGTTCCACGGGTCAAATCGCTGTACTATCCAGTTTTGGGCCTTTGGTATCTAAAAAAAAAGCAGTTTGAGTGTGTCGCTCACTGTTCAGCCGCAAATATCTCTATTTAAAAAAGTGTGGTATACCCCAGTAAACAATAACTGTGGTTTTGCCATCCCACGGTAAAAAATCTCTATTATTCAGCCTTTGGTAGTTTTTTCTGTAAAGAAAAACAGTAGTGTCTCCTGACTGTTGTGAAACAAAAATATATCTGTTGAAAATAGTCTTGTGTAGGCCCGACATCCCAGTGTGGTTTCACAGTTCCACGGGTCAAATCGCTGTACTATCCAGTTTTGGGCCTTTGGTATCTAAAAAAAAAGCAGTTTGAGTGTGTCGCTCACTGTTCACCCACAAATATCTCTATTTAAAAAAGTGTGGTATACCCCAGTAAACAATAACTGTGGTTTTGCCATCCCATGGTAAAAAATCTCTATTATTCAGCTTTTGGTAGTTTTTTCCGAAAAGAAAAACAGTAGTGTCTCCTGACTGTTGTGACACAAAAATATATCTGTTGAAAATAGTCTTGTGTAGGCCCGACATCCCAGTGTGGTTTCGCAGTTCCACGGGTCAAATCGCTGTACTATCCAGTTTTGGGCCTTTGGTATCTAAAAAAAAGCAGTTTGAGTGTGTCGCTCACTGTTCAGCCGCAAATATCTCTATTTAAAAAAGTGTGGTATACCCCAGTAAACAATAACTGTGGTTTTGCCATCCCACGGTAAAAAATCTCTATTATTCAGCCTTTGGTAGTTTTTTCCGTAAAGAAAAACAGTAGTGTCTCCTGACTGTTGTGACACAAAATTATATCTGTTGAAAATAGTCTTGTGTAGGCCCGACATCCCAGTGTGGTTTCACAGTTCCACGTGTCAAATCGCTGTACTATCCAGTTTTGGGTCTTTGGTATCTAAAAAAAAAGCAGTTTGAGTGTGTCGCTCACTGTTCAGCCGCAAATATCTCTATTTAAAAGAGTGTGGTATACCCCAGTAAACAATAACTGTGGTTTTGCCATCCCACGGTAAAAAATCTCTATTATTCAGCCTTTGGTAGTTTTTTCCGTAAAGAAAAACAATAGTTTCTCCTGACTGTTGTGACACAAAAATATATCTGTTGAAAATAGTCTTGTGTAGGCCCGACATCCCAGTGTGGTTTCGCAGTTCCACGGGTCAAATCGCTGTACTATCAAGTTTTGGGCCTTTGGTATCTAAAATAAAAGCAGTTTTAGTGTGTCGCTCATTGTTCAGCCGCAAATATCTCTATTTAAAAAAGTGTGGTATACCCCAGTAAACAATAACTGTGGTTTTGCCATCCCACGGTAAAAAATCTCTATTATTCAGGTTTTGGTAGTTTTTTCCGTAAAGAAAAACAGTAGTGTCTCCTGAGTGTTGTGACACAAAAATATATCTGTTGAAAATAGTCTTGTGTAGGCCCGACATCCCAGTGTGGTTTCACAGTTCCACATGTCAAATCGCTGTACTATCCAGTTTTGGGCCTTTGGTATCTAAAAAAAAAGCAGTTTGAGTGTGTCGCTCACTGTTCAGCCGCAAATATCTCTATTTAAAAAAGTGTGGTATACCCCAGTAAACAATACCTGTGGTTTTGCCATCCCACGGTAAAAAATCTCTATTATTCAGCTTTTGGTAGTTTTTTCCGTAAAGAAAAACAGTAGTGTCTCCTGACTGTTGTGACACAAAAACATATCTGTTGAAAATAGTCTTGTGTAGGCCCGACATCCCAGTGTGGTTTCGCAGTTCCACGGGTCAAATCGCTGTACTATACAGTTTTGGGCCTTTGGTATCTAAAAAAAAAGCAGTTTGAGTGTATCGCTCACTGTTCAGCCGCAAATATCTCTATTTAAAAAAGTGTGGTATACCCCAGTAAACAATAACTGTGGTTTTGCCATCCCACGGTAAAAAATCTCTATTATTCAGCCTTTGGTAGTTTTTTCCGTAAAGAAAAACAATAGTTTCTCCTGACTGTTGTGACACAAAAATATATCTGTTGAAAATAGTCTTGTGTAGGCCCGACATCCCAGTGTGGTTTCTCAGTTCCACGGGTCAAATCGCTGTACTATCCAGCTTTGGGCCTTTGGTATCTAAAAAAAAAGCAGTTTGAGTGTGTCGCTCACTGTTCAGCCGCAAATATCTCTATTTAAAAAAGTGTGGTATACCCCAGTAAACAATAACTGTGGTTTTGCCATCCCACGGTAAAAAATCTCTATTATTCAGCTTTTGGTAGTTTTTTCCGTAAAGAAAAACAGTAGTGTCTCCTGACTGTTGTGACACAAAAATATATCTGTTGAAAATAGTCATGTGTAAGCCCGACATCCCAGTGTGGTTTCGCAGTTCCACGGGTCAAATCGATGTACTATCCAGTTTTGAGCCTTTGGTATCTAAAAAAAAAGCAGTTTGATTGTGTCGCTCACTATTCAGCCGCAAATATCTCTATTTAAAAAAGTGTGGTATGCCCCAGTAAAAAATAACTGTGGTTTTGCCATCCCACGGTAAAAAATCTCTATTATTCAGCTTTTGGTAGTTTTTTTCCGTAAAGAAAAACAGTTGTGTCTCCTGACTGTTGTGACACAAAAATATATCTGTTGAAAATAGTCTTGTGTAGGCCCGACATCCCAGTGTGGTTTCGCAGTTCCACGGGTCAAATCGCTGTACTATCCAGTATTGGGCCTTTGGTTTCTAAAAAAAAAGCAGTGTGAGTGTGTCGCTCACTGTTCTGCCGCAAATATCTCTATTTAAAAAAGTATGGTATACCCCATTAAACAATAACTGTGGTTTTGCCAACCCACAGTAAAAAATCTCTATTATTCAGGTTTTGGTAGTTTTTTCCGTAAAGAAAAACAGTAGTGTCTCCTGAGTGTTGTGACACAAAAATATATCTGTTGAAAATAGTCTTGCATAAGACCGACATTCCAGTTTGGTTTCGCAGTTCCATGGGTCAAATCGATGTACTATCCAGGTTTGAGCCTTTGGTATCCAAAAAAAAGCAGTTTGAGTGTGCCTCTCACTGTTCAGCCACAAATATCTCTATTTAAAAAAGTGTGGTATACCCCAGTAAACAATAACTGTGGTTTTGCCATCCCACGGTAAAAAATCTCTATTATTCAGCTTTTGGTAGTTTTTTCCGTAAAGAAAAACAGTAGTGTCTCCTGACTGTTGTGACACAAAAACATATCTGTTGAAAATAGTCTTGTGTAGGCCCGACATCCCAGTGTGGTTTCGCAGTTCCACGGGTCAAATCGCTGTACTATCCAGTTTTGGGCCTTTGGTATCTAAAAAAAAAGCAGTTTGAGTGTGTCGCTCACTGTTCAGCCGCAAATATCTCTATTTAAAAAAGTGTGGTATACCCCAGTAAACAATAACTGTGGTTTTGCCATCCCACGGTAAAAAATCTCTATTATTCAGGTTTTGGTAGTTTTTTCCGTAAAGAAAAACAGTAGTGTCTCCTGAGTGTTGTGACACAAAAATATATCTGTTGAAAATAGTCTTGCATAAGACCGACATCCCAGTTTGGTTTCGCAGTTCCATGGGTCAAATCGATGTACTATCCAGGTTTGAGCCTTTGGTATCCAAAAAAAAGCAGTTTGAGTGTGTCGCTCACTGTTCAGCCGCAAATATCTCTATTTAAAAAAGTGTGGTATACCCCAGTAAACAATAACTGTGGTTTTGCCATCCCACGGTAAAAAATCTCTATTATTCAGCTTTTGGTAGTTTTTTCCGTAAAGAAAAACAGTAGTGTCTCCTGACTGTTGTGACACAAAAATATATCTGTTGAAAATAGTCTTGTGTAGGCCCGACATCCCAGTGTGGTTTCGCAGTTCCACGGGTCAAATCGCTGTACTATCCAGTTTTGGGCCTTTGGTATCTAAAAAAAAAAGCAGTTTGAGTGTGTCGCTCACTGTTCAGCCGCAAATATCTCTATTTAAAAAAGTGTGGTATACCCCAGTAAACAATAACTGTGGTTTTGCCATCCCACAGTAAAAAATCTCTATTATTCAGCTTTTGGTAGTTTTTTCCGTAAAGAAAAACAGTAGTGTCTCCTGACTGTTGTGACACAAAAATATATCTGTTGAAAATAGTCATGTGTAAGCCCGACATCCCAGTGTGGTTTCGCAGTTCCACGGGTCAAATCGATGTACTATCCAGTTTTGAGCCTTTGGTATCTAAAAAAAAAGCAGTTTGATTGTGTCGCTCACTGTTCAGCCGCAAATATCTCTATTTAAAAAACTGTGGTATGCCCCAGTAAAAAATAACTGTGGTTTTGCCATCCCACGGTAAAAAATCTCTATTATTCAGCTTTTGGTAGTTTTTTTCCGTAAAGAAAAACAGTTGTGTCTCCTGACTGTTGTGACACAAAAATATATCTGTTGAAAATAGTCTTGTGTAGGCCCGACATCCCAGTGTGGTTTCGCAGTTCCACGGGTCAAATCGCTGTACTATCCAGTATTGGGCCTTTGGTATCTAAAAAAAAAGCAGTGTGAGTGTGTCGCTCACTGTTCTGCCGCAAATATCTCTATTTAAAAAAGTATGGTATATCCCAGTAAACAATACCTGTGGTTTTGCCATCCCACGGTAAAAAATCTGTATTATTCAGCTTTTGGTAGTTTTTTCCGTAAAGAAAAACAGTAGTGTCTCCTGACTGTTGTGACACAAAAATATGTCTGTTGAAAATAGTCTTGTGTAGGCCCGACATCCCAGTGTGGTTTCGCAGTTCCACGGGTCAAATCGCTGTACTATCCAGTTTTGGGCCTTTGGTATCTAAAAAAAAAGCAGTTTGAGTGTGTCGCTCACTGTTCAGCCGCAAATATCTCTATTTAAAAAAGTGTGGTATACCCCAGTAAACAATAACTGTGGTTTTGCCATCCCACGGTAAAAAATCTCTATTATTCAGCCTTTGGTAGTTTTTTTCCGTAAAGAAAAACAGTAGTGTCTCATGACTGTTGTGACACAAAAATATATCTGTTGAAAATAGTCTTGTGTAGGCCCAACATCCCAGTGTGGTTTCGCAGTTCCACGGGTCAAATCGCTGTACTATCCAGTTTTGGGCCTTTGGTATCTAAAAAAAAAGCAGTTTGAGTGTGTCGCTCACTGTTCAGCCTCAAATATCTCTATTTAAAAAAGTGTGGTATTCCCCAGTAAACAATAACTGTGGTTTTGCCATCCCACGGTAAAAAATCTCTATTATTCAGGTTTTGGTAGTTTTTTCCGTAAAGAAAAACAGTAGTGTCTCCTGAGTGTTGTGACACAAAAATATATCTGTTGAAAATTGTCTTGCATAAGACCGACATCCCAGTTTGGTTTCGCTGTTCCATGGGTCAAATCGATGTACTATCCAGGTTTGAGCCTTTGGTATCCAAAAAAAAGCAGTTTGAGTGTGTCGCTCACTGTTAAGCCGCAAATATCTCTATTTAAAAAAGTGTGGTATACCCCAGTAAACAATAACTGTGGTTTTGCCATCCCACGGTAAAAAATCTCTATTATTCAGCCTTTGGTAGTTTTTTCCGTAAAGAAAAACAATAGTTTCTCCTGACTGTTGTGACACAAAAATATATCTGTTGAAAATAGTCTTGTGTAGGCCCGACATCCCAGTGTGGTTTCGCAGTTCCACGGGTCAAATCGCTGTACTATCAAGTTTTGGGCCTTTGGTATCTAAAATAAAAGCAGTTTGAGTGTGTCGCTCATTGTTCAGCCGCAAATATCTCTATTTAAAAAAGTTTGGTATACCCCAGTAAACAATAACTGTGGTTTTGCCATCCCACGGTAAAAAATCTCTATTATTCAGGTTTTGGTAGTTTTTTCCGTAAAGAAAAACAGTAGTGTCTCCTGAGTGTTGTGACACAAAAATATATCTGTTGAAAATAGTCTTGCATAAGACCGACATCCCAGTTTGGTTTCGCAGTTCCATGGGTCAAATCGATGTACTATCCAGGTTTGAGCCTTTGGTATCCAAAAAAAAGCAGTTTGAGTGTGTCACTCACTGTTCAGCCGCAAATATCTCTATTTAAAAAAGTGTGGTATACCCCAGTAAACAATAACTGTGGTTTTGCCATCCCACGGTAAAAAATCTCTATTATTCATCTTTTGGTAGTTTTTTCCGTAAAGAAAAACAGTAGTGTCTCCTGACTGTTGTGACACAAAAATATATCTGTTGAAAATAGTCTTGTGTAGGTCCGACATCCCAGTGTGGTTTCACAGTTCCACGTGTCAAATCGCTGTACTATCCAGTTTTGGGCCTTTGGTATCTAAAAAAAAAGCAGTTTGAGTGTGTCGCTCACTGTTCAGCCGCAAATTTCTCTATTTAAAAAAGTGTGGTATACCCCAGTAAACAATACCTGTGGTTTTGCCATCCCACGGTAAAAAATCTGTATTATTCAGCTTTTGGTAGTTTTTTCCGTAAAGAAAAACAGTAGTGTCTCCTGACTGTTGTGACACAAAAATATATCTGTTGAAAATAGTCTTGTGTAGGCCCGACATCCCAGTGTGGTTTCGCAGTTCCATGGGTCAAATCGCTGTACTATCCAGTTTTGGGCCTTTGGTATCTAAAAAAAAAGCAGTTTGAGTGTGTCGCTCACTGTTCAGCCGCAAATATCTATATTTAAAAAAGTGTGGTATACCCCAGTAAACAATAACTGTGGTTTTGCCATCCCACGGTAAAAAATCTCTATTATTCAGCCTTTGGTAGTTTTTTCCGTAAAGAAAAACAATAGTTTCTCCTGACTGTTGTGACACAAAAATATATCTGTTGAAAATAGTCTTGTGTAGGCCCGACATCCCAGTGTGGTTTCGCAGTTCCACGGGTCAAATCGATGTACTATCAAGTTTTGGGCCTTTGGTATCTAAAATAAAAGCAGTTTTAGTGTGTCGCTCATTGTTCAGCCGCAAATATCTCTATTTAAAAAAGTTTGGTATACCCCAGTAAACAATACCTGTGGTTTTGCCATCCCACGGTAAAAAATCTCTATTATTCAGGTTTTGGTAGTTTTTTCCGTAAAGAAAAACAGTAGTGTCTCCTGAGTGTTGTGACACAAAAATATATCTGTTGAAAATAGTCTTGCATAAGACCGACATCCCAGTTTGGTTTCGCAGTTCCATGGGTCAAATCGATGTACTATCCAGGTTTGAGCCTTTGGTATCCAAAAAAAAGCAGTTTGAGTGTGTCACTCACTGTTCAGCCGCAAATATCTCTATTTAAAAAAGTGTGGTATACCCCAGTAAACAATAACTGTGGTTTTGCCATCCCACGGTAAAAAATCTCTATTATTCAGCTTTTGGTAGTTTTTTCTGTAAAGAAAAACAGTAGTGTCTCCTGACTGTTGTGACACAAAAATATATCTGTTGAAAATAGTCTTGTGTAGGCCCGACATCCCAGTGTGGTTTCGCAGTTCCACGGGTCAAATCGCTGTACTATCCAGTTTTGGGCCTTTGGTATCTAAAAAAAAAGCAGTTTGAGTGTGTCGCTCACTGTTCAGCCGCAAATATCTCTATTTAAAAAAGTGTGGTATACCCCAGTAAACAATATCTGTGGTTTTGCCATCCCACGGTAAAAAATCTCTATTATTCAGCCTTTGGTAGTTTTTTCTGTAAAGAAAAACAGTAGTGTCTCCTGACTGCTGTGAAACAAAAATATATCTGTTGAAAATAGTCTTGTGTAGGCCCGACATCCCAGTGTGGTTTCACAGTTCCACGGGTCAAATCGCTGTACTATCCAGTTTTGGGCCTTTGGTATCTAAAAAAAAAGCAGTTTGAGTGTGTCGCTCACTGTTCACCCACAAATATCTCTATTTAAAAAAGTGTGGTATACCCCAGTAAACAATAACTGTGGTTTTGCCATCCCATGGTAAAAAATCTCTATTATTCAGCTTTTGGTAGTTTTTTCCGTAAAGAAAAATAGTAGTGTCTCCTGACTGTTGTGACACAAAAATATATCTGTTGAAAATAGTCTTGTGTAGGCCCGACATCCCAGTGTGGTTTCGCAGTTCCACGGGTCAAATCGCTGTACTATCCAGTTTTGGGCCTTTGGTATCTAAAAAAAAGCAGTTTGAGTGTGTCGCTCACTGTTCAGCCGCAAATATCTCTATTTAAAAAAGTGTGGTATACCCCAGTAAACAATAACTGTGGTTTTGCCATCCCACTATAAAAAATCTCTATTATTCAGCCTTTGGTAGTTTTTTCCGTAAAGAAAAACAGTAGTGTCTCCTGACTGTTGTGACACAAAAATATATCTGTTGAAAATAGTCTTGTGTAGGCCCGACATCCCAGTGTGGTTTCACAGTTCCACGTGTCAAATCGCTGTACTATCCAGTTTTGGGCCTTTGTTATCTAAATAAAAAGCAGTTTGAGTGTGTCGCTCACTGTTCAGCCGCAAATATCTCTATTTAAAAGAGTGTGGTATACCCCAGTAAACAATAACTGTGGTTTTGCCATCCCACGGTAAAAAATCTCTATTATTCAGCCTTTGGTAGTTTTTTCTGTAAAGAAAAACAGTAGTGTCTCCTGACTGTTGTGAAACAAAAATATATCTGTTGAAAATAGTCTTGTGTAGGCCCGACATCCCAGTGTGGTTTCACAGTTCCACGGGTCAAATCGCTGTACTATCCAGTTTTGGGCCTTTGGTATCTAAAAAAAAAGCAGTTTGAGTGTGTCGCTCACTGTTCAGCCGCAAATATCTCTATTTAAAAAAGTGTGGTATACCCCAGTAAACAATAACTGTGGTTTTGCCATCCCACGGTAAAAAATCTCTATTATTCAGCTTTTGGTAGTTTTTTCCGTAAAGAAAAACAGTAGTGTCTCCTGAGTGTTGTGACACAAAAATATATCTGTTGAAAATAGTCTTGCATAAGACCGACATCCCAGTTTGGTTTCGCAGTTCCATGGGTCAAATCGATGTACTATCCAGATTTGAGCCTTTGGTATCCAAAAAAAAGCAGTTTGAGTGTGTCGCTCACTGTTCAGCCGCAAATATCTCTATTTAAAAAAGTGTGGTATACCCCAGTAAACAATAACTGTGGTTTTGCCATCCCACGGTAAAAAATCTCTATTATTCAGCCTTTGGTAGTTTTTTCCGTAAAGAAAAACAATAGTTTCTCCTGACTGTTGTGACACAAAAATATATCTGTTGAAAATAGTCTTGTGTAGGCCCGACATCCCAGTGTGGTTTCGCAGTTCCACGGGTCAAATCGCTGTACTATCAAGTTTTGGGCCTTTGGTATCTAAAATAAAAGCAGTTTGAGTGTGTCGCTCATTGTTCAGCCGCAAATATCTCTATTTAAAAAAGTGTGGTATACCCCAGTAAACAATAACTGTGGTTTTGCCATTCCACGGTAAAAAATCTCTATTATTCAGGTTTTGGTAGTTTTTTCCGTAAAGAAAAACAGTAGTGTCTCCTGAGTGTTGTGACACAAAAATATATCTGTTGAAAATAGTCTTGTGTAGGCCCGACATCCCAGTGTGGTTTCACAGTTCCACATGTCAAATCACTGTACTATCCAGTTTTGGGCCTTTGGTATCTAAAAAAAAAGCAGTTTGAGTGTGTCGCTCACTGTTCAGCCGCAAATATCTCTATTTAAAAAAGTGTGGTATACCCCAGTAAACAATACCTGTGGTTTTGCCATCCCACGGTAAAAAATCTGTATTATTCAGCTTTTGGTAGTTTTTTCCGTAAAGAAAAACAGTAGTGTCTCCTGACTGTTGTGACACAAAAACATATCTGTTGAAAATAGTCTTGTGTAGGCCCGACATCCCAGTGTGGTTTCGCAGTTCCACGTGTCAAATCGCTGTACTATACAGTTTTGGGCCTTTGGTATCTAAAAAATAAGCAGTTTTAGTGTATCGCTCACTGTTCAGCCGCAAATATCTCTATTTAAAAAAGTGTGGTATACCCCAGTAAACAATAACTGTGGTTTTGCCATCCCACGGTAAAAAATCTCTATTATTCAGCCTTTGGTAGTTTTTTCCGTAAAGAAAAACAATAGTTTCTCCTGACTGTTGTGACACAAAAATATATCTGTTGAAAATAGTCTTGTGTAGGCCCGACATCCCAGTGTGGTTTCTCAGTTCCACGGGTCAAATCGCTGTACTATCCAGTTTTGGGCCTTTGGTATCTAAAAAAAAAGCAGTTTGAGTGTGTCGCTCACTGTTCAGCCGCAAATATCTCTATTTAAAAAATTGTGGTATACCCCAGTAAACAATACCTGTGGTTTTGCCATCCCACGGTAAAAAATCTGTAATATTCAGCTTTTGGTAGTTTTTTCCGTAAAGAAAAACAGTAGTGTCTCCTGACTGTTGTGACACAAAAATATATCTGTTGAAAATAGTCATGTGTAAGCCCGACATCCCAGTGTGGTTTCGCAGTTCCACGGGTCAAATCGATGTACTATCCAGTTTTGAGCCTTTGGTATCTAAAAAAAAAGCAGTTTGATTGTGTCGCTCACTGTTCAGCCGCAAATATCTCTATTTAAAAAAGTGTGGTATGCCCCAGTAAAAAATAACTGTGGTTTTGCCATCCCACGGTAAAAAATCTCTATTATTCAGCTTTTGGTAGTTTTTTTCCGTAAAGAAAAACAGTTGTGTCTCCTGACTGTTGTGACACAAAAATATATCTGTTGAAAATAGTCTTGTGTAGGCCCGACATCCCAGTGTGGTTTCGCAGTTCCACGGGTCAAATCGCTGTACTATCCAGTATTGGGCCTTTGGTATCTAAAAAAAAAGCAGTGTGAGTGTGTCGCTCACTGTTCTGCCGCAAATATCTCTATTTAAAAAAGTATGGTATACCCCAGTAAACAATAACTGTGGTTTTGCCATCCCACGGTAAAAAATCTCTATTATTCAGGTTTTGGTAGTTTTTTCCGTAAAGAAAAACAGTAGTGTCTCCTGAGTGTTGTGACACAAAAATATATCTGTTGAAAATAGTCTTGCATAAGACCGACATTCCAGTTTGGTTTCGCAGTTCCATGGGTCAAATCGATGTACTATCCAGATTTGAGCCTTTGGTATCCAAAAAAAAGCAGTTTGAGTGTGCCTCTCACTGTTCAGCCACAAATATCTCTATTTAAAAAAGTGTGGTATACCCCAGTAAACAATAACTGTGGTTTTGCCATCCCACGGTAAAAAATCTCTATTATTCAGCTTTTGGTAGTTTTTTCCGTAAAGAAAAACAGTAGTGTCTCCTGACTGTTGTGACACAAAAACATATCTGTTGAAAATAGTCTTGTGTAGGCCCGACATCCCAGTGTGGTTTCGCAGTTCCACGGGTCAAATCGCTGTACTATCCAGTTTTGGGCCTTTGGTATCTAAAAAAAAAGCAGTTTGAGTGTGTCGCTCACTGTTCAGCCGCAAATATCTCTATTTAAAAAAGTGTGGTATACCCCAGTAAACAATAACTGTGGTTTTGCCATCCCACGGTAAAAAATCTCTATTATTCAGGTTTTGGTAGTTTTTTCCGTAAAGAAAAACAGTAGTGTCTCCTGAGTGTTGTGACACAAAAATATATCTGTTGAAAATAGTCTTGCATAAGACCGACATCCCAGTTTGGTTTCGCAGTTCCATGTGTCAAATCGATGTACTATCCAGGTTTGAGCCTTTGGTATCCAAAAAAAAGCAGTTTGAGTGTGTCGCTCACTGTTCAGCCGCAAATATCTCTATTTAAAAAAGTGTGGTATACCCCAGTAAACAATAACTGTGGTTTTGCCATCCCACGGTAAAAAATCTCTATTATTCAGCTTTTGGTAGTTTTTTCCGTAAAGAAAAACAGTAGTGTCTCCTGACTGTTGTGACACAAAAATATATCTGTTGAAAATAGTCTTGTGTAGGCCCGACATCCCAGTGTGGTTTCGCAGTTCCACGGGTCAAATCGCTGTACTATCCAGTTTTGGGCCTTTGGTATCTAAAAAAAAAAGCAGTTTGAGTGTGTCGCTCACTGTTCAGCCGCAAATATCTCTATTTAAAAAAGTGTGGTATACCCCAGTAAACAATAACTGTGGTTTTGCCATCCCACGGTAAAAAATCTCTATTATTCAGCTTTTGGTAGTTTTTTCCGTAAAGAAAAACAGTAGTGTCTCCTGACTGTTGTGACACAAAAATATATCTGTTGAAAATAGTCATGTGTAAGCCCGACATCCCAGTGTGGTTTCGCAGTTCCTCGGGTCAAATCGATGTACTATCCAGTTTTAAGCCTTTGGTATCTAAAAAAAAAGCAGTTTGATTGTGTCGCTCACTGTTCAGCCGCAAATATCTCTATTTAAAAAACTGTGGTATGCCCCAGTAAAAAATAACTGTGGTTTTGCCATCCCACGGTAAAAAATCTCTATTATTCAGCTTTTGGTAGTTTTTTCCGTAAAGAAAAACAGTAGTGTCTCCTGACTGTTGTGACACAAAAATATATCTGTTGAAAATAGTCTTGTGTAGGCCCGACATCCCAGTGTGGTTTCGCAGTTCCACGGGTCAAATCGCTGTACTATCCAGTTTTGGGCCTTTGGTATCTAAAAAAAAAGCAGTTTGAGTGTGTCGCTCACTGTTCAGCCGCAAATATCTCTATTTAAAAAAGTGTGGTATACCCCAGTAAACAATAACTGTGGTTTTGCCATCCCACGGTAAAAATCTCTATTATTCAGGTTTTGGTAGTTTTTTCCGTAAAGAAAAACAGTAGTGTCTCCTGAGTGTTGTGACACAAAAATATATCTGTTGAAAATAGTCTTGCATAAGACCGACATCCCAGTTTGGTTTCGCAGTTCCATGGGTCAAATCGATGTACTATCCAGGTTTGAGCCTTTGGTATCCAAAAAAAAGCAGTTTGAGTGTGTCTCTCACTGTTCAGCCGCAAATATCTCTATTTAAAAAAGTGTGGTATACCCCAGTAAACAATAACTGTGGATTTGCCATCCCACGGTAAAAAATCTCTATTATTCAGCTTTTGGTAGTTTTTTCCGTAAAGAAAAACAGTAGTGTCTCCTGACTGTTGTGACACAAAAATATATCTGTTGAAAATAGTCTTGTGTAGGCCCGACATCCCAGTGTGGTTTCGCAGTTCCACGGGTCAAATCGCTGTACTATCCAGTTTTGGGCCTTTGGTATCTAAAAAAAAACAGTTTGAGTGTGTCGCTCACTGTTCAGCCGCAAATATCTCTATTTAAAAAAGTGTGGTATACCCCAGTAAACAATAACTGTGGTTTTGCCATCCCACGGTAAAAAATCTCTATTATTCAGGTTTTGGTAGTTTTTTCCGTAAAGAAAAACAGTAGTGTCTCCTGACTGTTGTGACACAAAAATATATCTGTTGAAAATAGTCTTTTGTAGGCCCGACATCCCAGTGTGGTTTCACAGTTCCACGGGTCAAATCGCTGTACTATCCAGTTTTGGGCCTTTGGTATCTAAAAAAAAAGCAGTTTGAGTGTGTCGCTCACTGTTCAGCCGCAAATATCTCTATTTAAAAAAGTGTGGTATACCCCAGTAAACAATACCTGTGGTTTTGCCATCCCACGGTAAAAAATCTGTATTATTCAGCTTTTGGTAGTTTTTTCAGTAAAGAAAAACAGTAGTGTCTCCTGACTGTTGTGACACAAAAATATATCTGTTGAAAATAGTCTTGTGTAGGCCCGACATCCCAGTGTGGTTTCGCAGTTCCACGGGTCAAATCGCTGTACTATCCAGTTTTGGGCCTTTGGTATCTAAAAAAAAATCAGTTCGAGTGTGTCGCTCACTGTTCAGCCGCAAATATCTCTATTTAAAAAAGTGTGGTATACCCCAGTAAACAATAACTGTGGTTTTGCCATCCCACGGTAAAAAATCTCTATTATTCAGGTTTTGGTAGTTTTTTCCGTAAAGAAAAACAGTAGTGTCTCCTGAGTGTTGTGACACAAAAATATATCTGTTGAAAATAGTCTTGCATAAGACCGACATTCCAGTTTGGTTTCGCAGTTCCATGGGTCAAATCGATGTACTATCCAGGTTTGAGCCTTTGGTATCCAAAAAAAAGCAGTTTGAGTGTGTCTCTCACTGTTCAGCCGCAAATATCTCTATTTAAAAAAGTGTGGTATACCCCAGTAAACAATAACTGTGGTTTTGCCATCCCACGGTAAAAAATCTCTATTATTCAGCTTTTGGTAGTTTTTTCCGTAAAGAAAAACAGTAGTGTCTCCTGACTGTTGTGACACAAAAATATATCTGTTGAAAATAGTCTTGTGTAGGCCCGACATCCCAGTGTGGTTTCGCAGTTCCACGGGTCAAATCGCTGTACTATCCAGTTTTGGGCCTTTGGTATCTAAAAAAAAAAGCAGTTTGAGTGTGTCGCTCACTGTTCAGCCGCAAATATCTCTATTTAAAAAAGTGTGGTATACCCCAGTAAACAATAACTGTGGTTTTGCCATCCCACGGTAAAAAATCTCTATTATTCAGCTTTTGGTAGTTTTTTCCGTAAAGAAAAACAGTAGTGTCTCCTGACTGTTGTGACACAAAAATATATCTGTTGAAAATAGTCATGTGTAAGCCCGACATCCCAGTGTGGTTTCGCAGTTCCACGGGTCAAATCGATGTACTATCCAGTTTTGAGCCTTTGGTATCTAAAAAAAAAGCAGTTTGATTGTGTCGCTCACTGTTCAGCTGCAAATATCTCTATTTAAAAAAGTGTGGTATGCCCCAGTAAAAAATAACTGTGGTTTTGCCATCCCACGGTAAAAAATCTCTATTATTCAGCTTTTGGTAGTTTTTTTCCGTAAAGAAAAACAGTTGTGTCTCCTGACTGTTGTGACACAAAAATATATCTGTTGAAAATAGTCTTGTGTAGGCCCGACATCCCAGTGTGGTTTCGCAGTTCCACGGGTCAAATCGCTGCACTATCCAGTATTGGGCCTTTGGTATCTAAAAAAAAAGCAGTGTGAGTGTGTCGCTCACTGTTCTGCCGCAAATATCTCTATTTAAAAAAGTATGGTATACCCCAGTAAACAATAACTGTGGTTTTGCCATCCCACGGTAAAAAATCTCTATTATTCAGGTTTTGGTAGTTTTTTCCGTAAAGAAAAACAGTAGTGTCTCCTGAGTGTTGTGACACAAAAATATATCTGTTGAAAATAGTCTTGCATAAGACCGACATTCCAGTTTGGTTTCGCAGTTCCATGGGTCAAATCGATGTACTATCCAGGTTTGAGCCTTTGGTATCCAAAAAAAAGCAGTTTGAGTGTGCCTCTCACTGTTCAGCCACAAATATCTCTATTTAAAAAAGTGTGGTATACCCCAGTAAACAATAACTGTGGTTTTGCCATCCCACAGTAAAAAATCTCTATTATTCAGCTTTTGGTAGTTTTTTCCGTAAAGAAAACAGTAGTGTCTCCTGACTGTTGTGACACAAAAACATATCTGTTGAAAATAGTCTTGTGTAGGCCTGACATCCCAGTGTGGTTTCGCAGTTCCACGGGTCAAATCGCTGTACTATCCAGTTTTGGGCCTTTGGTATCTAAAAAAAAAGCAGTTTGAGTGTGTCGCTCACTGTTCAGCCGCAAATATCTCTATTTAAAAAAGTGTGGTATACCCCAGTAAACAATAACTGTGGTTTTGCCATCCCACAGTAAAAAATCTCTATTATTCAGGTTTTGGTAGTTTTTTCCGTAAAGAAAAACAGTAGTGTCTCCTGAGTGTTGTGACACAAAAATATATCTGTTGAAAATAGTCTTGCATAAGACCGACATCCCAGTTTGGTTTCGCAGTTCCATGGGTCAAATCGATGTACTATCCAGGTTTGAGCCTTTGGTATCCAAAAAAAAGAAGTTTGAGTGTGTCGCTCACTGTTCAGCCGCAAATATCTCTATTTAAAAAAGTGTGGTATACCCCAGTAAACAATAACTGTGGTTTTGCCATCCCACGGTAAAAAATCTCTATTATTCAGCTGTTGGTAGTTTTTTCCGTAAAGAAAAACAGTAGTGTCTCCTGACTGTTGTGACACAAAAATATATCTGTTGAAAATAGTCATGTGTAAGCCCGACATCCCAGTGTGGTTTCGCAGTTCCACGGGTCAAATCGATGTACTATCCAGTTTTGAGCCTTTGGTATCTAAAAAAAAAGCAGTTTGATTGTGTCGCTCACTGTTCAGCCGCAAATATCTCTATTTAAAAAACTGTGGTATGCCCCAGTAAAAAATAACTGTGGTTTTGCCATCCCACGGTAAAAAATCTCTATTATTCAGCTTTTGGTAGTTTTTTCCGTAAAGAAAAACAGTAGTGTCTCCTGACTGTTGTGACACAAAAATATATCTGTTGAAAATAGTCTTGTGTAGGCCCGACATCCCAGTGTGGTTTCGCAGTTCCACGGGTCAAATCGCTGTACTATCCAGTTTTGGGCCTTTGGTATCTAAAAAAAAAGCAGTTTGAGTGTGTCGCTCACTGTTCAGCCGCAAATATCTCTATTTAAAAAAGTGTGGTATACCCCAGTAAACAATAACTGTGGTTTTGCCATCCCACGGTAAAAATCTCTATTATTCAGGTTTTGGTAGTTTTTTCCGTAAAGAAAAACAGTAGTGTCTCCTGAGTGTTGTGACACAAAAATATATCTGTTGAAAATAGTCTTGCATAAGACCGACATCCCAGTTTGGTTTCGCAGTTCCATGGGTCAAATCGATGTACTATCCAGGTTTGAGCCTTTGGTATCCAAAAAAAAGCAGTTTGAGTGTGTCTCTCACTGTTCAGCCGCAAATATCTCTATTTAAAAAAGTGTGGTATACCCCAGTAAACAATAACTGTGGTTTTGCCATCCCACGGTAAAAAATCTCTATTATTCAGCTTTTGGTAGTTTTTTCCGTAAAGAAAAACAGTAGTGTCTCCTGACTGTTGTGACACAAAAATATATCTGTTGAAAATAGTCTTGTGTAGGCCCGACATCCCAGTGTGGTTTCGCAGTTCCACGGGTCAAATCGCTGTACTATCCAGTTTTGGGCCTTTGGTATCTAAAAAAAAAGCAGTTTGAGTGTGTCGCTCACTGTTCAGCCGCAAATATCTCTATTTAAAAAAGTGTGGTATACCCCAGTAAACAATAACTGTGGTTTTGCCATCCCACGGTAAAAAATCTCTATTATTCAGGTTTTGGTAGTTTTTTCCGTAAAGAAAAACAGTAGTGTCTCCTGACTGTTGTGACACAAAAATATATCTGTTGAAAATATTCTTGTGTAGGCCCGACATCCCAGTGTGGTTTCACAGTTCCACGTGTCAAATCGCTGTACTATCCAGTTTTGGGCCTTTGGTATCTAAAAAAAAAGCAGTTTGAGTGTGTCGCTCACTGTTCAGCCGCAAATATCTCTATTTAAAAAAGTGTGGTATACCCCAGTAAACAATACCTGTGGTTTTGCCATCCCATGGTAAAAAATCTGTATTATTCAGCTTTTGGTAGTTTTTTCCGTAAAGAAAAACAGTAGTGTCTCCTGACTGTTGTGACACAAAAATATATCTGTTGAAAATAGTCTTGTGTAGGCCCGACATCCCAGTGTGGTTTCGCAGTTCCACGGGTCAAATCGCTGTACTATCCAGTTTTGGGCCTTTGGTATCTAAAAAAAAGCAGTTTGAGTGTGTCGCTCATTGTTCAGCCGCAAAGATCTCTACTTAAAAAAGTTTGGTATACCCCAGTAAACAATAACTGTGGTTTTGCCATCCCACGGTAAAAAATCTCTATTATTCAGCTTTTGGTAGGTTTTTCCGTAAAGAAAAACAGTAGTGTCTCCTGAGTGTTGTGACACAAAAATATATCTGTTGAAAATAGTCTTGCATAAGACCGACATCCCAGTTTGGTTTCGCAGTTCCATGGGTCCAATCGATGTACTATCCAGGTTTGAGCCTTTGGTATCCAAAAAAAAGCAGTTTGAGTGTGTCACTCACTGTTCAGCTGCAAATATCTCTATTTAAAAAAGTGTGGTATACCCCAGTAAACAATAACTGTGGTTTTGCCATCCCACGGTAAAAAATCTCTATTATTCAGCCTTTATTAGTTTTTTCTGTAAAGAAAAACAGTAGTGTCTCCTGACTGTTGTGACACAAAAATATATCTGTTGAAAATAGTCTTTTGTAGGCCCGACATCCCAGTGTGGTTTCACAGTTCCACGGGTCAAATCGCTGTACTATCCAGTTTTGGGCCTTTGGTATCTAAAAAAAAAGCAGTTTGAGTGTGTCGCTCACTGTTCAGCCGCAAATATCTCTATTTAAAAAAGTGTGGTATACCCCAGTAAACAATACCTGTGGTTTTGCCATCCCACGGTAAAAAATCTGTATTATTCAGCTTTTGGTAGTTTTTTCAGTAAAGAAAAACAGTAGTGTCTCCTGACTGTTGTGACACAAAAATATATCTGTTGAAAATAGTCTTGTGTAGGCCCGACATCCCAGTGTGGTTTCGCAGTTCCACGGGTCAAATCGCTGTACTATCCAGTTTTGGGCCTTTGGTATCTAAAAAAAAATCAGTTTGAGTGTGTCGCTCACTGTTCAGCCGCAAATATCTCTATTTAAAAAAGTGTGGTATACCCCAGTAAACAATAACTGTGGTTTTGCCATCCCACGGTAAAAAATCTCTATTATTCAGGTTTTGGTAGTTTTTTCCGTAAAGAAAAACAGTAGTGTCTCCTGAGTGTTGTGACACAAAAATATATCTGTTGAAAATAGTCTTGCATAAGACCGACATTCCAGTTTGGTTTCGCAGTTCCATGGGTCAAATCGATGTACTATCCAGGTTTGAGCCTTTGGTATCCAAAAAAAAGCAGTTTGAGTGTGTCTCTCACTGTTCAGCCGCAAATATCTCTATTTAAAAAAGTGTGGTATACCCCAGTAAACAATAACTGTGGTTTTGCCATCCCACGGTAAAAAATCTCTATTATTCAGCTTTTGGTAGTTTTTTCCGTAAAGAAAAACAGTAGTGTCTCCTGACTGTTGTGACACAAAAATATATCTGTTGAAAATAGTCTTGTGTAGGCCCGACATCCCAGTGTGGTTTCGCAGTTCCACGGGTCAAATCGCTGTACTATCCAGTTTTGGGCCTTTGGTATCTAAAAAAAAAGCAGTTTGAGTGTGTCGCTCACTGTTCAGCCGCAAATATCTCTATTTAAAAAAGTGTGGTATACCCCAGTAAACAATAACTGTGGTTTTGCCATCCCACGGTAAAAAATCTCTATTATTCAGCTTTTGGTAGTTTTTTCCGTAAAGAAAAACAGTAGTGTCTCCTGACTGTTGTGACACAAAAATATATCTGTTGAAAATAGTCATGTGTAAGCCCGACATCCCAGTGTGGTTTCGCAGTTCCACGGGTCAAATCGATGTACTATCCAGTTTTGAGCCTTTGGTATCTAAAAAAAAAGCAGTTTGATTGTGTCGCTCACTGTTCAGCCGCAAATATCTCTATTTAAAAAAGTGTGGTATGCCCCAGTAAAAAATAACTGTGGTTTTGCCATCCCACGGTAAAAAATCTCTATTATTCAGCTTTTGGTAGTTTTTTTCCGTAAAGAAAAACAGTTGTGTCTCCTGACTGTTGTGACACAAAAATATATCTGTTGAAAATAGTCTTGTGTAGGCCCGACATCCCAGTGTGGTTTCGCAGTTCCACGGGTCAAATCGCTGCACTATCCAGTATTGGGCCTTTGGTATCGAAAAAAAAAGCAGTGTGAGTGTGTCGCTCACTGTTCTGCCGCAAATATCTCTATTTAAAAAAGTATGGTATACCCCAGTAAACAATAACTGTGGTTTTGCCATCCCACGGTAAAAAATCTCTATTATTCAGGTTTTGGTAGTTTTTTCCGTAAAGAAAAACAGTAGTGTCTCCTGAGTGTTGTGACACAAAAATATATCTGTTGAAAATAGTCTTGCATAAGACCGACATTCCAGTTTGGTTTCGCAGTTCCATGGGTCAAATCGATGTACTATCCAGGTTTGAGCCTTTGGTATCCAAAAAAAAGCAGTTTGAGTGTGCCTCTCACTGTTCAGCCACAAATATCTCTATTTAAAAAAGTGTGGTATACCCCAGTAAACAATAACTGTGGTTTTGCCATCCCACAGTAAAAAATCTCTATTATTCAGCTTTTGGTAGTTTTTTCCGTAAAGAAAACAGTAGTGTCTCCTGACTGTTGTGACACAAAAACATATCTGTTGAAAATAGTCTTGTGTAGGCCTGACATCCCAGTGTGGTTTCGCAGTTCCACGGGTCAAATCGCTGTACTATCCAGTTTTGGGCCTTTGGTATCTAAAAAAAAAGCAGTTTGAGTGTGTCGCTCACTGTTCAGCCGCAAATATCTCTATTTAAAAAAGTGTGGTATACCCCAGTAAACAATAACTGTGGTTTTGCCATCCCACGGTAAAAATCTCTATTATTCAGGTTTTGGTAGTTTTTTCCGTAAAGAAAAACAGTAGTGTCTCCTGAGTGTTGTGACACAAAAATATATCTGTTGAAAATAGTCTTGCATAAGACCGACATCCCAGTTTGGTTTCGCAGTTCCATGGGTCAAATCGATGTACTATCCAGGTTTGAGCCTTTGGTATCCAAAAAAAAGCAGTTTGAGTGTGTCTCTCACTGTTCAGCCGCAAATATCTCTATTTAAAAAAGTGTGGTATACCCCAGTAAACAATAACTGTGGTTTTGCCATCCCACGGTAAAAAATCTCTATTATTCAGCTTTTGGTAGTTTTTTCCGTAAAGAAAAACAGTAGTGTCTCCTGACTGTTGTGACACAAAAATATATCTGTTGAAAATAGTCTTGTGTAGGCCCGACATCCCAGTGTGGTTTCGCAGTTCCACGGGTCAAATCGCTGTACTATCCAGTTTTGGGCCTTTGGTATCTAAAAAAAAAGCAGTTTGAGTGTGTCGCTCACTGTTCAGCCGCAAATATCTCTATTTAAAAAAGTGTGGTATACCCCAGTAAACAATAACTGTGGTTTTGCCATCCCACGGTAAAAAATCTCTATTATTCAGGTTTTGGTAGTTTTTTCCGTAAAGAAAAACAGTAGTGTCTCCTGACTGTTGTGACACAAAAATATATCTGTTGAAAATAGTCTTGTGTAGGCCCGACATCCCAGTGTGGTTTCACAGTTCCACGTGTCAAATCGCTGTACTATCCAGTTTTGGGCCTTTGGTATCTAAAAAAAAAGCAGTTTGAGTGTGTCGCTCACTGTTCAGCCGCAAATATCTCTATTTAAAAAAGTGTGGTATACCCCAGTAAACAATACCTGTGGTTTTGCCATCCCATGGTAAAAAATCTGTATTATTCAGCTTTTGGTAGTTTTTTCCGTAAAGAAAAACAGTAGTGTCTCCTGACTGTTGTGACACAAAAATATATCTGTTGAAAATAGTCTTGTGTAGGCCCGACATCCCAGTGTGGTTTCGCAGTTCCACGGGTCAAATCGCTGTACTATCCAGTTTTGGGCCTTTGGTATCTAAAAAAAAGCAGTTTGAGTGTGTCGCTCATTGTTCAGCCGCAAAGATCTCTACTTAAAAAAGTTTGGTATACCCCAGTAAACAATAACTGTGGTTTTGCCATCCCACGGTAAAAAATCTCTATTATTCAGCTTTTGGTAGGTTTTTCCGTAAAGAAAAACAGTAGTGTCTCCTGAGTGTTGTGACACAAAAATATATCTGTTGAAAATAGTCTTGCATAAGACCGACATCCCAGTTTGGTTTCGCAGTTCCATGGGTCCAATCGATGTACTATCCAGGTTTGAGCCTTTGGTATCCAAAAAAAAGCAGTTTGAGTGTGTCACTCACTGTTCAGCTGCAAATATCTCTATTTAAAAAAGTGTGGTATACCCCAGTAAACAATAACTGTGGTTTTGCCATCCCACGGTAAAAAATCTCTATTATTCAGCCTTTATTAGTTTTTTCTGTAAAGAAAAACAGTAGTGTCTCCTGACTGTTGTGACACAAAAATATATCTGTTGAAAATAGTCTTTTGTAGGCCCGACATCCCAGTGTGGTTTCACAGTTCCACGGGTCAAATCGCTGTACTATCCAGTTTTGGGCCTTTGGTATCTAAAAAAAAAGCAGTTTGAGTGTGTCGCTCACTGTTCAGCCGCAAATATCTCTATTTAAAAAAGTGTGGTATACCCCAGTAAACAATACCTGTGGTTTTGCCATCCCACGGTAAAAAATCTGTATTATTCAGCTTTTGGTAGTTTTTTCAGTAAAGAAAAACAGTAGTGTCTCCTGACTGTTGTGACACAAAAATATATCTGTTGAAAATAGTCTTGTGTAGGCCCGACATCCCAGTGTGGTTTCGCAGTTCCACGGGTCAAATCGCTGTACTATCCAGTTTTGGGCCTTTGGTATCTAAAAAAAAATCAGTTTGAGTGTGTCGCTCACTGTTCAGCCGCAAATATCTCTATTTAAAAAAGTGTGGTATACCCCAGTAAACAATAACTGTGGTTTTGCCATCCCACGGTAAAAAATCTCTATTATTCAGGTTTTGGTAGTTTTTTCCGTAAAGAAAAACAGTAGTGTCTCCTGAGTGTTGTGACACAAAAATATATCTGTTGAAAATAGTCTTGCATAAGACCGACATTCCAGTTTGGTTTCGCAGTTCCATGGGTCAAATCGATGTACTATCCAGGTTTGAGCCTTTGGTATCCAAAAAAAAGCAGTTTGAGTGTGTCTCTCACTGTTCAGCCGCAAATATCTCTATTTAAAAAAGTGTGGTATACCCCAGTAAACAATAACTGTGGTTTTGCCATCCCACGGTAAAAAATCTCTATTATTCAGCTTTTGGTAGTTTTTTCCGTAAAGAAAAACAGTAGTGTCTCCTGACTGTTGTGACACAAAAATATATCTGTTGAAAATAGTCTTGTGTAGGCCCGACATCCCAGTGTGGTTTCGCAGTTTCACGGGTCAAATCGCTGTACTATCCAGTTTTGGGCCTTTGGTATCTAAAAAAAAAGCAGTTTGAGTGTGTCGCTCACTGTTCAGCCGCAAATATCTCTATTTAAAAAAGTGTGGTATACCCCAGTAAACAATAACTGTGGTTTTGCCATCCCACGGTAAAAAATCTCTATTATTCAGCTTTTGGTAGTTTTTTCCGTAAAGAAAAACAGTAGTGTCTCCTGACTGTTGTGACACAAAAATATATCTGTTGAAAATAGTCATGTGTAAGCCCGACATCCCAGTGTGGTTTCGCAGTTCCACGGGTCAAATCGATGTACTATCCAGTTTTGAGCCTTTGGTATCTAAAAAAAAAGCAGTTTGATTGTGTCGCTCACTGTTCAGCCGCAAATATCTCTATTTAAAAAAGTGTGGTATGCCCCAGTAAAAAATAACTGTGGTTTTGCCATCCCACGGTAAAAAATCTCTATTATTCAGCTTTTGGTAGTTTTTTTCCGTAAAGAAAAACAGTTGTGTCTCCTGACTGTTGTGACACAAAAATATATCTGTTGAAAATAGTCTTGTGTAGGCCCGACATCCCAGTGTGGTTTCGCAGTTCCACGGGTCAAATCGCTGCACTATCCAGTATTGGGCCTTTGGTATCTAAAAAAAAAGCAGTGTGAGTGTGTCGCTCACTGTTCTGCCGCAAATATCTCTATTTAAAAAAGTATGGTATACCCCAGTAAACAATAACTGTGGTTTTGCCATCCCACGGTAAAAAATCTCTATTATTCAGGTTTTGGTAGTTTTTTCCGTAAAGAAAAACAGTAGTGTCTCCTGAGTGTTGTGACACAAAAATATATCTGTTGAAAATAGTCTTGCATAAGACCGACATTCCAGTTTGGTTTCGCAGTTCCATGGGTCAAATCGATGTACTATCCAGGTTTGAGCCTTTGGTATCCAAAAAAAAGCAGTTTGAGTGTGCCTCTCACTGTTCAGCCACAAATATCTCTATTTAAAAAAGTGTGGTATACCCCAGTAAACAATAACTGTGGTTTTGCCATCCCACAGTAAAAAATCTCTATTATTCAGCTTTTGGTAGTTTTTTCCGTAAAGAAAACAGTAGTGTCTCCTGACTGTTGTGACACAAAAACATATCTGTTGAAAATAGTCTTGTGTAGGCCTGACATCCCAGTGTGGTTTCGCAGTTCCACGGGTCAAATCGCTGTACTATCCAGTTTTGGGCCTTTGGTATCTAAAAAAAAAGCAGTTTGAGTGTGTCGCTCACTGTTCAGCCGCAAATATCTCTATTTAAAAAAGTGTGGTATACCCCAGTAAACAATAACTGTGGTTTTGCCATCCCACGGTAAAAAATCTCTATTATTCAGGTTTTGGTAGTTTTTTCCGTAAAGAAAAACAGTAGTGTCTCCTGAGTGTTGTGACACAAAAATATATCTGTTGAAAATAGTCTTGCATAAGACCGACATCCCAGTTTGGTTTCGCAGTTCCATGGGTCAAATCGATGTACTATCCAGGTTTGAGCCTTTGGTATCCAAAAAAAAGAAGTTTGAGTGTGTCGCTCACTGTTCAGCCGCAAATATCTCTATTTAAAAAAGTGTGGTATACCCCAGTAAACAATAACTGTGGTTTTGCCATGCCACGGTAAAAAATCTCTATTATTCAGCTTTTGGTAGTTTTTTCCGTAAAGAAAAACAGTAGTGTCTCCTGACTGTTGTGACACAAAAATATATCTGTTGAAAATAGTCTTGTGTAGGCCCGACATCCCAGTGTGGTTTCGCAGTTCCACGGGTCAAATCGCTGTACTATCCAGTTTTGGGCCTTTGGTATCTAAAAAAAAAAGCAGTTTGAGTGTGTCGCTCAGTGTTCAGCCGCAAATATCTCTATTTAAAAAAGTGTGGTATACCCCAGTAAACAATAACTGTGGTTTTGCCATCCCACGGTAAAAAATCTCTATTATTCAGCTTTTGGTAGTTTTTTCCGTAAAGAAAAACAGTAGTGTCTCCTGACTGTTGTGACACAAAAATATATCTGTTGAAAATAGTCATGTGTAAGCCCGACATCCCAGTGTGGTTTCGCAGTTCCACGGGTCAAATCGATGTACTATCCAGTTTTGAGCCTTTGGTATCTAAAAAAAAAGCAGTTTGATTGTGTCGCTCACTGTTCAGCCGCAAATATCTCTATTTAAAAAACTGTGGTATGCCCCAGTAAAAAATAACTGTGGTTTTGCCATCCCACGGTAAAAAATCTCTATTATTCAGCTTTTGGTAGTTTTTTTCCGTAAAGAAAAACAGTTGTGTCTCCTGACTGTTGTGACACAAAAATATATCTGTTGAAAATAGTCTTGTGTAGGCCCGACATCCCAGTGTGGTTTCGCAGTTCCACGGGTCAAATCGCTGTACTATCCAGTATTGGGCCTTTGGTATCTAAAAAAAAAGCAGTGTGAGTGTGTCGCTCACTGTTCTGCCGCAAATATCTCTATTTAAAAAAGTATGGTATAACCCAGTAAACAATAACTGTGGTTTTGCCATCCCACGGTAAAAAATCTCTATTATTCAGGTTTTGGTAGTTTTTTCCGTAAAGAAAAACAGTAGTGTCTCCTGAGTGTTGTGACACAAAAATATATCTGTTGAAAATAGTCTTGCATAAGACCGACATTCCAGTTTGGTTTCGCAGTTCCATGGGTCAAATCGATGTTCTATCCAGGTTTGAGCCTTTGGTATCCAAAAAAAAGCAGTTTGAGTGTGTCTCTCACTGTTCAGCCGCAAATATCTCTATTTAAAAAAGTGTGGTATACCCCAGTAAACAATAACTGTGGTTTTGCCATCCCACGGTAAAAAATCTCTATTATTCAGCTTTTGGTAGTTTTTTCCGTAAAGAAAAACAGTAGTGTCTCCTGACTGTTGTGACACAAAAATATATCTGTTGAAAATAGTCTTGTGTAGGCCCGACATCCCAGTGTGGTTTCGCAGTTCCACGAGTCAAATCGCTGTACTATCCAGTTTTGGGCCTTTGGTATCTAAAAAAAAAGCAGTTTGAGTGTGTCGCTCACTGTTCAGCCGCAAATATCTCTATTTAAAAAAGTGTGGTATACCCCAGTAAACAATAACTGTGGTTTTGCCATCCCACGGTAAAAAATCTCTATTATTCAGGTTTTGGTAGTTTTTTCCGTAAAGAAAAACAGTAGTGTCTCCTGAGTGTTGTGACACAAAAATATATCTGTTGAAAATAGTCTTGCATAAGACCGACATCCCAGTTTGGTTTCGCAGTTCCATGGGTCAAATCGATGTACTATCCAGGTTTGAGCCTTTGGTATCCAAAAAAAAGCAGTTTGAGTGTGTCTCTCACTGTTCAGCCGCAAATATCTCTATTTAAAAAAGTGTGGTATACCCCAGTAAACAATAACTGTGGTTTTGCCATCCCACGGTAAAAAATCTCTATTATTCAGCTTTTGGTAGTTTTTTCCGTAAAGAAAAACAGTAGTGTCTCCTGACTGTTGTGACACAAAAATATATCTGTTGAAAATAGTCTTGTGTAGGCCCGACATCCCAGTGTGGTTTCGCAGTTCCACGGGTCAAATCGCTGTACTATCCAGTTTTGGGCCTTTGGTATCTAAAAAAAAAGCAGTTTGAGTGTGTCGCTCACTGTTCAGCCGCAAATATCTCTATTTAAAAAAGTGTGGTATACCCCAGTAAACAATAACTGTGGTTTTGCCATCCCACGGTAAAAAATCTCTATTATTCAGGTTTTGGTAGTTTTTTCCGTAAAGAAAAACAGTAGTGTCTCCTGACTGTTGTGACACAAAAATATATCTGTTGAAAATAGTCTTGTGTAGGCCCGACATCCCAGTGTGGTTTCACAGTTCCACGTGTCAAATCACTGTACTATCCAGTTTTGGGCCTTTGGTATCTAAAAAAAAAGCAGTTTGAGTGTGTCGCTCACTGTTCAGCCGCAAATATCTCTATTTAAAAAAGTGTGGTATACCCCAGTAAACAATACCTGTGGTTTTGCCATCCCATGGTAAAAAATCTGTATTATTCAGCTTTTGGTAGTTTTTTCCGTAAAGAAAAACAGTAGTGTCTCCTGACTGTTGTGACACAAAAATATATCTGTTGAAAATAGTCTTGCATAAGACCGACATCCCAGTTTGGTTTCGCAGTTCCATGGGTCAAATCGATGTACTATCCAGGTTTGAGCCTTTGGTATCCAAAAAAAAGCAGTTTGAGTGTGTCACTCACTGTTCAGCCGCAAATATCTCTATTTAAAAAAGTGTGGTATACCCCAGTAAACAATAACTGTGGTTTTGCCATCCCACGGTAAAAAATCTCTATTATTCAGCCTTTGGTAGTTTTTTCTGTAAAGAAAAACAGTAGTGTCTCCTGACTGTTGTGACACAAAAATATATCTGTTGAAAATAGTCTTGTGTAGGCCCGACATCCCAGTGTGGTTTCACAGTTCCACGGGTCAAATCGCTGTACTATCCAGTTTTGGGCCTTTGGTATCTAAAAAAAAAGCAGTTTGAGTGTGTCGCTCACTGTTCAGCCGCAAATATCTCTATTTAAAAAAGTGTGGTATACCCCAGTAAACAATACCTGTGGTTTTGCCATCCCACGGTAAAAAATCTGTATTATTCAGCTTTTGGTAGTTTTTTCAGTAAAGAAAAACAGTAGTGTCTCCTGACTGTTGTGACACAAAAATATATCTGTTGAAAATAGTCTTGTGTAGGCCCGACATCCCAGTGTGGTTTCGCAGTTCCACGGGTCAAATCGCTGTACTATCCAGTTTTGGGCCTTTGGTATCTAAAAAAAAATCAGTTTGAGTGTGTCGCTCACTGTTCAGCCGCAAATATCTCTATTTAAAAAAGTGTGGTATACCCCAGTAAACAATAACTGTGGTTTTGCCATCCCACGGTAAAAAATCTCTATTATTCAGGTTTTGGTAGTTTTTTCCGTAAAGAAAAACAGTAGTGTCTCCTGAGTGTTGTGACACAAAAATATATCTGTTGAAAATAGTCTTGCATAAGACCGACATTCCAGTTTGGTTTCGCAGTTCCATGCGTCAAATCGATGTACTATCCAGGTTTGAGCCTTTGGTATCCAAAAAAAAGCAGTTTGAGTGTGTCTCTCACTGTTCAGCCGCAAATATCTCTATTTAAAAAAGTGTGGTATACCCCAGTAAACAATAACTGTGGTTTTGCCATCCCACGGTAAAAAATCTCTATTATTCAGCTTTTGGTAGTTTTTTCCGTAAAGAAAAACAGTAGTGTCTCCTGACTGTTGTGACACAAAAATATATCTGTTGAAAATAGTCTTGTGTAGGCCCGACATCCCAGTGTGGTTTCGCAGTTCCACGGGTCAAATCGCTGTACTATCCAGTTTTGGGCCTTTGGTACCTAAAAAAAAAGCAGTTTGAGTTTGTCGCTCACTGTTCAGCCGCAAATATCTCTATTTAAAAAAGTGTGGTATACCCCAGTAAACAATAACTGTGGTTTTGCCATCCCACGGTAAAAAATCTCTATTATTCAGCCTTTGGTAGTTTTTTTCCGTAAAGAAAAACAGTAGTGTCTCCTGACTGTTGTGACTAGTGTTGAGCATTCCGATACTGAAATATCGGGTATCGGCCGATATTCACTGTATTGGAATTCCGATACTTAATTCCGATACTTTTATAATATCGAATACCGGAATCGGAAGTTCCCATAATGCCTGCGCTCTGCAGTGTCTCTGAAGGATGACAAGCTGGGTGGCAGCGCTCAGCTGAGATCCAGCCTGTCATCAGAATGCCATCCCAGCGTGGGAGAATTCTCCTGATTGTTTAAAAGCCGGCGGGCGGTAAAAAACCGCCGGCTTTTAAACAATCACTCAGCCCCATACTCGCTTCCCCGCAGCCTCCCACCCCGATCCTCCGCTCCCCTCACCACCTCCAATCCCAATCGTAAATTAGGACCGGGCGGGGAGCGCAGCACCAAGGAGTGAAGGACCCCGGCGGGGAAGCCGGCAGTGAAAAGACTTCACCGCCGGCTTTCCCGTTCTGTGCTGCGCTTTCCCGCCGGTTATTTCAAATGAACAGCTGAGGTATCAGGTGATGCAGATCAGCTGTTCATTTGAAGTCGCCGCGGTGCCCTCAGAGGGTTCATGTGAGTTCATGCTTGACTGCATTGCATGAACTCACATGAACTTTCCCACGGCCGCACAGGTCAGCCTCACCTCCCGGACCCGTCATGATTAGTGTGTGTGCGGGGTGTGTGTGCGGGGTGTGTGTGTGCGGGGTGTGTGTGTGCGGGGTGTGTGTGTGCGGGGTGTGTGTGTGCGGGGTGTCTGTGCGATGTGTCTGTGCGTGCAGGCAGACATAGGCCGATGTGACACTACTACTCCCATCGGCCTATGTCTGTCCCCCGTCCACTCGTGCCAGCAGGATCAGCTTGATGGGAGCAGTAGTTCCCATCAGCCTGATCCTGCTATTTAAATTGCCCTACTGTGTCCCCAATAAATGTTAGATACATGTCATTGGTGGCCAGTGGTTACCTAAAAGAAATTAGTTCATACATTACCTGTCCCCGCCGATCGCCACCTAAAATAAAGTAAAAAATAAAAAACTACACCTATACTCACCTAGACACCTAATTCCCCGAAGCCATCGATCTCCTGTAATAAAATATAAAATAATAAACCACAACCTTATCCTTACCCCTCCGTAGTAGTCCACGAGTGTCCCACGAAGATCTCCAGTTTAGAGCAGCCACATAGAATGTGACCGCTCTGAACCGCTGCCGCCGCTAGAATGACGGGGCCGTAAGGGTTCACCGGAGTTCAGGCAGCGCTGCTCCGGTTAGCTCCTTTACGGCACTGCTGTATCGTGAGAAATTCCCACGGTACAGCAGTGCCGTAAAGGAGGTCTCCGGAGCTGCGCTGCCTGAATGCACTCCGGTGACCTCAGTCAGTGGCTCCTGCTGCCGGGAGCGGACGTGTTCCCGGCAGCGTGAGCTTACAGCAGCCATGCACAGCTGTCACCATCTCCAGATGTGACAGCTGTGCATGGGAGATCAGCGCAGGAACGTGGACAGGTAACTATTTTTTTTTAGTAAACTAAGAATTAAATAAAATGGTGTGTTTTATTTCAAATAAATTATTTTTTTCTGGGTGTAGTGTGTTTTTTATTTTTAACACTTTGTAGGTTAGTAATGGGGGTGTCATATAGACGGCCATCATTACTAACCTGCGCTTCATGGCAGCTGGCGCTGACATGAACCCCACCACTATTACCCCCTGCCACCGCACCAGGGCAGCGTGGAAGAGCGAGGCTAAGTGCCAGAATTGGCGCATCCTATGGATGCGCCATTTCTGGGGCGGCTGACGGCTGGTGTTTCTAGCCTGGGAGGGGGCCAATATTCATGGCACCCTTCCTGAGCTATTAATATCAGCCCCCAGCTGTCTGCCTAGCCTTTGCTAGCTATTAAAATAGGGGGGACCCCACGTCATTTTTTTGGGGGGGGTCCCCCATTTTAATAGCTAGTAAAGGCTAGGTATTCAGCTGGGGGCTGATATTAGTAGCCTGGGAAGCTCCGTGGGTTTTACCCCCTTCCCAGGCTTCAAACATCTGCCCCAGCCGTCTGCTTAACCTCCGCTAGAGACTAAAATTATGGGGGATCCCACGCCATTTTTTTTTAAAATAAATCCTTTATTTTAACACTAAATGACATTTGAGGAGTTAATAAAGATGCAGTCCCTAAATTATTATTTATTTTTTAATTAATTTTTCCCAAAACTTTTGACGTGGGCTTCGCCATATTTTTGTATGCCAGCCAGGTACAGCATCCAGCTTCTATGAACGCGCCATTTTCCGGGGCGGCCGCGGACTGCAATTTTCAGCGGGGGGGGGGCAGAAAGCTTGGGCCTCCCTGCGCTGCAGATTCCAGCCCCCAGCTGCCTAGTTGTACCTGGCTGGACACAAAAATAGGGAGAAGCTCCACGTCAATTTTTTTTTAATTATTTCATGAAATTATTTAAAAAAAAAGGGCTTCCCTATATTGTTGTGTCTGGCCAGGTACAAATAGGCAGCTGGTGGTTGGGGGCAGCCCGTTCCTGCCTGCTGTACCTGGCTGTACACAAATATAGTGTGAAGCCCCACGTCAATTTTTTTTTAATTATTTCAGGAAATTCATGAAATAATTAAAAAAAAATTATGTGGGGCTTCGCCCTATATTTGTGTCCAGTCAGGTACAGCAGGCAGGAATGGGCTGCCCCCAACCACCAGCTGCCTATTTGTACCTAGCCGGACACAACAATATAGGGAAGCCCTTTTTTTCTTAATTATTCCATGAATTTCATGAAATAATTAAAAAAAAAATGTGTGGCGCTTCGCCCTATTTTTGTGTCCAGCCAGGTACAACTAGGCAGCTGGGGGCTGGAATCTGCAGCGCAGGGAGGCCCAAGCTTTCTGGGCCCCACCCGCTGCAAATTGCAGTCCGCAGCCGCCCCGGAAAATGGCGCGTTCATAGAAGCGCCATCTTCTGGCGCTGTACCCAACTCATCCAGGGCCCTGGTGCGGTGGCTCACTGGGTAATAAAGGGGTTAAGGCCAGCTTGGCATTATCAGCTGGCCCTAAGCCCGAAATTCATGGGGTCACGCCAATATTAGACATGACCGCCATGAATTTCTAGTAAAGTATTTAAAAAAAACACAAACACCCAGAAAAAAGTCCTTTAATTGAAATAAACACACAATTCTTTATTGTTCTAAATTAAACCATACTTACAGTCACGCCCATTCCAGCTGAAGCCCACGATCTGCAATAAAAGTAAAATAATAAACCAACCTCATCCTTACCTTTCCATGGTTCCCACGACAGCTTCAGCTCTGCTACATCGAGATGACAGGCTGGACCGTAGCAGAACGCTGCCATCCAGCCTGTCATCCCGCAGACACTGAGAAGCGCAGGCATGTTTGCGCTCCTCAGTGTCTGACTGTGACGGCATCCAGATGAGCCGAGGTCATGTCCAATGAACTCAGCTCACCTCATGCACGTCACTGACAGCGTGGGAAAATTCTCCTGCACTCAGCGCTTCAGCGTGAAACTTCTCCCACGCTGTCAGTGACATACATGAGGTGAGGTCATGTCCAATGAACTCAGCTCACCTCATGCACGTCACTGACAGCGTGGGAAAATTCTCCTGCACTCAGCGCTTCAGCGTGAGAATTTTCCCACGCTGTCAGTGACGTGCATGAGGTGAGCCGAGTTCATTGGACATGACCTCGGCTCATCTGGATGCCGTCACAGCCAGACACTGAGGAGCGCAAGCATGCCTGCGCTTATCAGTGTCTGCGGGATGATAGGCTGGATGGCAGCGTTCTGCTGCGGTCCAGCCAGTCATCTCGATGTAGCAGAGCTGGAGCCGTCGTGGGAGCCATGGAAAGGTAAGGATGAGGTTGCTTTATTATTTTACTTTTATTGCAGGAGATCGTTGGCTTCAGCTGGAATGGGCGTGACTGTAAGTATGGTTTAATTTAGAACAATAAAGAATTGTGTGTTTATTTCAATTAAAGGACTTTTTTCTGGGTGTTTGTGTTTTTTTTAAATACTTTACTAGAAATTCATGGTGGTCATATCTAATATTGGCGTGACCCCATGAATTTCGGGCTTAGGGCCAGCTGATAATGCCAAGCTGGCCTTAACCCCTTTATTACCCAGTGAGCCACCGCACCAGGGCCCTGGATGAGTTGGGTACAGCGCCAGAAGATGGCGCTTCTATGAACGCGCCATTTTCTGGGGCGGCTGCGGACTGCAATTTGCAGCGGGTGGGGCCCAGAAAGCTTGGGCCTCCCTGCGCTGCAGATTCCAGCCCCCAGCTGCCTAGTTGTACCTGGCTGGACACAAAAACAGAGCGAAGCCCCACGTCAATTTTTTTTTAATTATTTCATGAAATAATTTTTTTAAAAAAGGGCTTCCCTATATTGTTGTGTCCGGCCAGGTACAAATAGGCAGCTGGTGGTTGGGGGCAGCCTGTTCCTGCCTGCTGTACCTGGCTGGACACAAAAATAGGGCGAAGCTCCACGTATTTTTTTTTTAAATTCATGAAATTCATGGAATAATTAAGAAAAAAAGGGCTTCCCTATATTGTTGTGTCCGGCTAGGTACATATAGGCAGCTGGTGGTTGGGGGCAGCCCGTTCCTGCCTGCTGTACCTGACTGGACACAAATATAGGGCGAAGCCCCACATCAATTTTTTTTAATTATTTCATGAATTTCCTGAAATGATTTAAAAAAAATTGACGTGGGGCTTCGCCCTATATTTGTGTCCAGCCAGGTACAGCAGGGAGGAACGGGCTGCCCCCAACCACCAGCTGCCTATTTGTACCTGGTTGGACACAACAATATAGGGAAGCCCTTTTTTCTTAATTATTTCATGAATTTCATGAAATAATTAAAAAAAAAAAATACGTGAAGCTTCTCTCTATTTTTGTGTCCAGCCAGGTACAACTAGGCAGCTGGGGGATGGAATCTGCAGCGCAGGGAGGCCCAAGCTTTCTGCCCCCCCCCCCCGCTGAAAATTGCAGTCCACAGCCACCCCGGAAAATGACGCGTTCATAGAAGCTGGATGCTGTACCTGGCTGGCATACAAAAATATGGCGAAGCCCACGTCAAAAGTTTTGGGAAAAATTAATTAAAAAATAAATAATAATTTAGGGACTGCATCTTTATTAACTCCTCAAATGTCATTTAGTGTTAAAATAAAGGATTTATTTTAATAAAAATTGATGTGGGGCTTCGCCCTATATTTGTGTCCAGCCAGGTACAGCAGGCAGGAATGGGCTGCCCCCAACCACCAGCTGCCTCTTTGTACCTGGTTGGACACAACAATATAGGGAAGCCCTTTTTTACTTAATTATTCCATGAATTTCATGAAATAATTAAAAAAAAAAATGCGGGGGGCTTCGCCCTATTTTTGTGTCCAGCCAGGTACAACTAGGCAGCTGGGGGCTGGAATCCGCAGCGCAGGGAGACCCAAGCTTTCTGGGCCACCCCCGCTGCAAATTGCAGTCCGCAGCCGCCCCAGAAAATGGCGCGTTCATAGAAGCGCCATCTTCTGGCGCTGTACCCAACTCATCCAGGGCCCTGGTGCGGTGGCTCACTGGGTAATAAAGGGGTTAAGGCCAGCTTGGCATTATCAGCTGGCCCTAAGCCCGAAATTCATGGGGTCACGCCAATATTAGACATGACCACCATGAATTTCTATTAAAGTATTTAAAAAAACACAAACACCCAGAATAAAGTCCTTTAATTGAAATAAACACACAATTCTTTATTGTTCTAAATTAAACCATACTTACCATCACGCCCATTCCAGCTGAAGCCAACGATCTCCTGCAATAAAAGTAAAATAATAAAGCAACCTCATCCTTACCTTTCCATGGCTACCACGACAGCTTCAGCTCTGCTACATCGAGATGACAGGCTGGACCGCAGCAGAACGCTGCCATCCAGCCTGTCATCCCGCAGACACTGAGAAGCGCAGGCATGCTTGTGCTCCTCAGTGTCTCGCTGTGACGGCATCCAGATGAGCCGAGGTCATGTCCAATGAACTCAGCTCACCTCATGCACGTCACTGACAGCGTGGGAAAATTCTCCTGCACTCAGCACTTCAGCGTGAGAATTTTCCCACGCTGTCAGTGACGTGCATGAGGTGAGCTGAGTTCATTGGACATGAACTCGGCTCATCTGGATGACGTCACAGAGAGACACTGAGGAGCGCAAGCATGCCTGCGCTTCTCAGTGTCTGCAGGATGACAGGCTGGATGGCAGCGTTCTGCTGCGGTCCAGCCTGTCATCTCGATGTAGCAGAGCTGAAGCTGTCGTGGGAACCATGGAAAGGTAAGGATGAGGTTGCTTTATTATTTTTCTTTTATTGCAGGAGATCGTTGGCTTCAGCTGGAATGGGCGTGATGGTAAGTATTGTTTAATTTAGAACAATAAAGAATTGTGTCTTTATTTCAATTAAAGGACTTTATTCTGGGTGTTTGTGTTTTTTTTTTAACTTTGACTATGGGGTTAGTAATGGGGGTGTCTTATAGACGCCTCTCCATTACTAACCTGGGCTTGATGTCAGCTGGCATTATAAGCTGACATCAACCCCAACCCTATTACCCCACTGCCACCGCTACAGGGCAGTGGGAAGAGCGAGGCTAAGTGCCAGAATTGGCGCATCCTATGGATGCGCCATTTCTGGGGCGGCTGACGGCTGGTGTTTCTAGCCTGGGAGGGGGCCAATATTCATGGCACCCTTCCTGGGCTATTAAAATCAGCCCCCAGCTGTCTGCCTAGCCTTTGCTAGCTATTAAATTAGGGGCGACCCCACGTTATTTTTTTGGGGGGGTTCCCCCATTTTAATAGCTAGTAAAGGCTAGGTATTCAGCTGGGGGCTGATATTAGTAGCCTGGGAAGCTCCGTGGGTATTACCCCCTTCCCAGGCTTCAAAGATTTGCCCCAGCTGTCTGCTTAACCTCCGCTAGAGCCTAAAATTAAGGGGAACCCCACGCCAATTTTTTTTTAAATAAATCCTTTATTTTAACACTAAATGACAAGTACAGTAATCAACACTGTCACTGTACTTCATATATATGTGACTGACATGTTTCTATCTATCTAATCTATGTGTGAAGCTCTATTCTGTCTGTTATAAATTGTCGGGTACCGCTGCTGAATTGCCGGCCGGCTTTTTTAAAGAGACGGTGCATGAAAACACTAATATTTTTTAAAATAAATCCTTTACACTAAATGACAATTACAGTAAGAAACACTGTCATTGTACTTCATAGATATGTGACTGACATGTTTCTATCTATCTAATCTATGTGTGAAGCTCTATTCTGTCTGTTATAAATTGTGGGGTACAGATGCTGAATTGCCGGCCGGCTTTTTTAAAGAGACGGTGCATGAAAACACTAATTTTTTTTAAATAAATCCTTTACACTAAATGACAAGTACAGTAAGCAACACTGTCACTGTACTTCATATATATGTGACTGACATGTTTCTATCTATCTAATCTATGTGTGAAGCTCTATTCTTTCTGTTGTAAATTGTCAGGTACCGGTGTATGCGCTGATGAATTGCCGGCTTTTCATGTCATTCTACATTATTCTTAGTTGTTTTACTTCATGTAGAATTAACCTACAAGGAAAGAAAGGGTTTATTTTCATTCCGATATTTGTGTCCCATTGACTTGCATTGGTTTCCGGTATCGGAATCGGCGATATCCGATACTTTTTGGGTATCGGCCCGATCCAATCCGATACGATATTTCCTGATATCGGAAGGTATCGCTCAACACTAGTTGTGACACAAAAATATATCTGTTGAAAATAGTCTTGCGTAGGCCCGACATCCCAGTGTGGTTTCGCAGTTCCAGGGGTCAAATCGCTGTACTATCCAGTTTTGGGCCTTTGGTATCTAAAAAAAAAGCAGTTTGAGTGTGTCGCTCACTGTTCAGCCGCAAATATCTCTATTTAAAAAAGTGTGGTATACCCCAGTAAACAATAACTGTGGTTTTGCCATCCCACGGTAAATAATCTCTATTATTCAGGTTTTGGTAGTTCTTTCCGTAAAGAAAAACAGTAGTGTCTCCTGAGTGTTGTGACACAAAAATATATCTGTTGAAAATAGTCTTGCATAAGACCGGCATCCCAGTTTGGTTTCGCAGTTCCATGGGTCAAATCGATGTACTATCCAGGTTTGAGCCTTTGGTATCCAAAAAAAAGCAGTTTGAGTGTGTCGCTCACTGTTAAGCCGCAAATATCTCTATTTAAAAAAGTGTGGTATACCCCAGTAAACAATAACTGTGGTTTTGCCATCCCACGGTAAAAAATCTCTTTTATTCAGCTTTTGGTAGTTTTTTCCGTAAAGAAAAACAGTAGTGTCTCCTGACTGTTGTGACACAAAAATATATCTGTTGAAAATAGTCTTGTGTAGGCCCGACATCCCAGTGTGGTTTCGCAGTTTCACGGGTCAAATCGCTGTACTATCCAGTTTTGGGCCTTTGGTATCTAAAAAAAAGCAGTTTGAGTGTGTCGCTCACTGTTCAGCCGCAAATATCTCTATTTAAAAAAGTGTGGTATACCCCAGTAAACAATAACTGTGGTTTTGCCATCCCACGGTAAAAAATCTCTATTATTCAGCCTTTGGTAGTTTTTTCCGTAAATAAAAACAGTAGTGTCTCCTGACTGTTGTGACACAAAAATATATCTGTTGACAATAGTCTTGTGTAGGCCCGACATCCCAGTGTGGTTTCACAGTTACACGTGTCAAATCGCTGTACTATCCAGTTTTGGGCCTTTGGTATCTAAAAAAAAAGCAGTTTGAGTGTGTCGCTCACTGTTCAGCCGCAAATATCTCTATTTAAAAAAATGTGGTATACCCCAGTAAACAATAACTGTGGTTTTGCCATCCCACGGTAAAAAATCTCTATTATTCAGCCTTTGGTAGTTTTTTCTGTAAAGAAAAACAGTAGTGTCTCCTGACTGTTGTGAAACAAAAATATATCTGTTGAAAATAGTCTTGTGTAGGCCCGACATCCCAGTGTGGTTTCACAGTTCCACGGGTCAAATCGCTGTACTATACAGTTTTGGGCCTTTGGTATCTAAAAAAAAAAGCAGTTTGAGTGTGTCGCTCACTGTTCAGCCGCAAATATCTCTATTTAAAAAAGTGTGGTATACCCCAGTAAACAATAACTGTGGTTTTGCCATCCCATGGTAAAAAATCTCTATTATTCAGCTTTTGGTATTTTTTTCCGTAAAGAAAAACAGTAGTGTCTCCTGACTGTTGTGACACAAAAATATATCTGTTGAAAATAGTCTTGTGTAGGCCCGACATCCCAGTGTGGTTTCACAGTTCCACGTGTCAAATCGCTGTACTATCCAGTTTTGGGCCTTTGGTATCTAAAAAAAAAGCAGTTTGAGTGTGTCGCTCACTGTTCAGCCGCAAATATCTCTATTTAAAAAAGTGTGGTATACCCCAGTAAACAATACCTGTGGTTTTGCCATCCCACGGTAAAAAAATCTGTATTATTCAGCTTTTGGTAGTTTTTTCCGTAAAGAAAAACAGTAGTGTCTCCTGACTGTTGTGACACAAAAATATATCTGTTGAAAATAGTCTTGTGTAGGCCCGACATCCCAGTGTGGTTTCGCAGTTCCATGGGTCAAATCGCTGTACTATCCAATTTGGGCCTTTGGTATCTAAAAAAAAAGCAGTTTGAGTGTGTCGCTCACTGTTCAGCCGCAAATATCTCTATTTAAAAAAGTGTGGTATACCCCAGTAAACAATAACTGTGGTTTTGCCATCCCACGGTAAAAAATCTGTACTATTCAGGTTTTGGTAGTTTTTTCCGTAAAGAAAAACAGTAGTGTCTCCTGAGTGTTGTGACACAAAAATATATCTGTTGAAAATAATCTTGCATAAGACCGACATCCCAGTTTGGTTTCGCAGTTCCATTGGTCAAATCGATGTACTATCCAGGTTTGAGCCTTTGGTATCCAAAAAAAAGCAGTTTGAGTGTGTCGCTCACTGTTCAGCCGCAAATATCTCTATTTAAAAAAGTGTCGTATACCCCAGTAAACAATAACTGTGGTTTTGCCATCCCACGGTAAAAAATCTCTATTATTCAGCCTTTGGTAGTTTTTTCCGTAAAGAAAAACAATAGTTTCTCCTGACTGTTGTGACACAAAAATATATCTGTTGAAAATAGTCTTGTGTAGGCCCGACATCCCAGTGTGGTTTCGCAGTTCCACGGGTCAAATCGCTGTACTATCAAGTTTTGGGCCTTTGGTATCTAAAATAAAAGCAGTTTGAGTGTGTCGCTCATTGTTCAGCCGCAAATATCTCTATTGAAAAAAGTTTGGTATACCCCAGTAAACAATAACTGTGGTTTTGCCATCCCACGGTAAAAAATCTCTATTATTCAGGTTTTGGTAGTTTTTTCCGTAAAGAAAAACAGTAGTGTCTACTGAGTGTTGTGACACAAAAATATATCTGTTGAAAATAGTCTTGCATAAGACCGACATCCCAGTTTGGTTTCGCAGTTCCATGGGTCAAATCGATGTACTATCCTGGTTTGAGCCTTTGGTATCCAAAAAAAAGCAGTTTGAATGTGTCACTCACTGTTCAGCCGCAAATATCTCTATTTAAAAAAGTGTGGTATACCCCAGTAAACAATAACTGTGGTTTTGCCATCCCACGGTAAAAAATCTCTATTATTCAGCTTTTGGTAGTTTTTTCCGTAAAGAAAAACAGTAGTGTCTCCTGACTGTTGTGACACAAAAATATATCTGTTGAAAATAGTCTTGTGTAGGCCCGACATCCCAGTGTGGTTTCACAGTTCCACGTGTCAAATCGCTGTACTATCCAGTTTTGGGCCTTTGGTATCTAAAAAAAAAGCAGTTTGAGTGTGTCGCTCACTGTTCAGCCGCAAATATCTCTATTTAAAAAAGTGTGGTATACCCCAGTAAACAATACCTGTGGTTTTGCCATCCCACGGTAAAAAATCTGTATTATTCAGCTTTTGGTAGTTTTTTCCGTAAAGAAAAACAGTAGTGTCTCCTGACTGTTGTGACACAAAAATATATCTGTTGAAAATAGTCTTGTGTAGGTCCGACATCCCAGTGTGGTTTCGCAGTTCCACGGGTCAATTCGCTGTACTATCCAGTTTTGGGCCTTTGGTATCTAAAAAAAAAGCAGTTTGAGTGTGTCGCTCACTGTTCAGTCGCAAATATCTCTATTTAAAAAAGTGTGGTATACCCCAGTAAACAATAACTGTGGTTTTGCCATCCCACGGTAAAAAATCTCTATTATTCAGGTTTTGGTAGTTTTTTCCGTAAAGAAAAACAGTAGTGTCTCCTGAGTGTTGTGACACAAAAATATATCTGTTGAAAATAGTCTTGCATAAGACCGACATCCCAGTTTGGTTTCGCAGTTCCATGGGTCAAATCGATGTACTATCCAGGTTTGAGCCTTTGGTATCCAAAAAAAATCAGTTTGAGTGTGTCGCTCACTGTTCAGCCGCAAATATCTCTATTTAAAAAAGTGTGGTATACCCCAGTAAACAATAACTGTGGTTTTGCCATCCCACGGTAAAAAATCTCTATTATTCAGCCTTTGGTAGTTTTTTCCGTAAAGAAAAACAATAGTTTCTCCTGACTGTTGTGACACAAAAATATATCTGTTGAAAATAGTCTTGTGTAGGCCCGACATCCCAGTGTGGTTTCTCAGTTCCACGGGTTAAATCGCTGTACTATCAAGTTTTGGGCCTTTGGTATCTAAAATAAAAGCAGTTTGAGTGTGTCGCTCATTGTTCAGCCGCAAATATCTCTATTTAAAAAAGTTTGGTATACCCCAGTAAACAATAACTGTGGTTTTGCCATCCCACGGTAAAAAATCTCTATTATTCAGGTTTTGGTAGTTTTTTCCGTAAAGAAAAACAGTAGTGTCTCCTGAGTGTTGTGACACAAAAATATATCTGTTGAAAATAGTCTTGCATAAGACCGACATCCCAGTTTGGTTTCGCAGTTCCATGGGTCAAATCGATGTACTATCCAGGTTTGAGTCTTTGGTATCCAAAAAAAAGCAGTTTGAGTGTGTCACTCACTGTTCAGCCGCAAATATCTCTATTTAAAAAAGTGTGGTATACCCCAGTAAACAATAACTGTGGTTTTGCCATCCCACGGTAAAAAATCTCTATTATTCAGCTTTTGGTAGTTTTTTCCGTAAAGAAAAACAGTAGTGTCTCCTGACTGTTGTGACACAAAAATATATCTGTTGAAAATAGTCTTGTGTAGGCCCGACATCCCAGTGTGGTTTCGCAGTTCCACGGGTCAAATCGCTGTACTATCCAGTTTTGGGCCTTTGGTATCTAAAAAAAAAAGCAGTTTGAGTGTGTCGCTCACTGTTCAGCCGCAAATATCTCTATTTAAAAAAGTGTGGTATACCCCAGTAAACAATAACTGTGGTTTTGCCATCCCATGGTAAAAAATCTCTATTATTCAGCTTTTGGTAGTTTTTTCCGTAAAGAAAAACAGTAGTGTCTCCTGACTGTTGTGACACAAAAATATATCTGTTGAAAATAGTCTTGTGTAGGCCCGACATCCCAGTGTGGTTTCACAGTTCCACGTGTCAAATCGCTGTACTATCCAGTTTTGGGCCTTTGGTATCTAAAAAAAAAGCAGTTTGAGTGTGTCGCTCACTGTTCAGCCGCAAATATCTCTATTTAAAAAAGTGTGGTTTACCCCAGTAAACAATACCTGTGGTTTTGCCATCCCACGGTAAAAAATCTATTATTCAGCTTTTGGTAGTTTTTTCCGTAAAGAAAAACAGTAGTGTCTCCTGACTGTTGTGACACAAAAATATATCTGTTGAAAATAGTCTTGTGTAGGCCCGACATCCCAGTGTGGTTTCGCAGTTCCACGGGTCAAATCGCTGTACTATCCAGTTTTGGGCCTTTGGTATCTAAAAAAAAAGCAGTTTGAGTGTGTCGCTCACTGTTCAGCCGCAAATATCTCTATTTAAAAAAGTGTGGTATACCCCAGTAAACAACAACTGTGGTTTTGCCATCCCACAGTAAAAAATCTCTATTATTCAGGTTTTGGTAGTTTTTTCCGTAAAGAAAAACAGTAGTGTCTCCTGACTGTTGTGACACAAAAATATATCTGTTGAAAATAGTCTTGCATAAGACCGACATCCCAGTTTGGTTTCGCAGTTCCATGGATCAAATCGATGTACTATCCAGGTTTGAGCCTTTGGTATCCAAAAAAAAGCAGTTTGAGTGTGTCGCTCACTGTTCAGCCGCAAATATCTCTATTTAAAAAAGTGTGGTATACCCCAGTAAACAATAACTGTGGTTTTGCCATCCCACGGTAAAAAATCTCTATTATTCAGCCTTTGGTAGTTTTTTCCGTAAAGAAAAACCATAGTTTCTCCTGACTGTTGTGACACAAAAATATATCTGTTGAAAATAGTCTTGTGTAGGCCCGACATCCCAGTGTGGTTTCTCAGTTCCACGGGTGAAATCGCTGTACTATCCAGTTTTGGGCCTTTGGTATCTAAAAAAAAAGCAGTTTGAGTGTGTCGCTCACTGTTCAGCCACAAATATCTCTATTTAAAAAATTGTGGTATACCCCAGTAAACAATACCTGTGGTTTTGCCATCCCACGATAAAAAATCTGTATTATTCAGCTTTTGGTAGTTTTTTCCGTAAAGAAAAACAGTAGTGTCTCCTGACTGTTGTGACACAAAAATATATCTGTTGAAAATAGTCTTGTGTAGGCCCGACATCCCAGTGTGGTTTCGCAGTTCTACGGGTCAAATCGCTGTACTATCCAGTTTTGGGCCTTTGGTATCTAAAAAAAAAGCAGTTTGAGTGTGTCGCTCACTGTTCAGCCGCAAATATCTCTATTTAAAAAAGTGTGGTATACCCCAGTAAACAATAACTGTGGTTTTGCCATCCCACGGTAAAAAATCTCTATTATTCAGCTTTTGGTAGTTTTTTCCGTAAAGAAAAACAGTAGTGTCTCCTGACTGTTGTGACACAAAAATATATCTGTTGAAAATAGTCATGTGTAAGCCCGACATCCCAGTGTGGTTTCGCAGTTCCACGGGTCAAATCGATGTACTATCCAGTTTTGAGCCTTTGGTATCTAAAAAAAAAGCAGTTTGAGTGTGTCGCTCACTGTTCAGCCGCAAATATTTCTATTTAAAAAATTGTGGTATGCCCCAGTAAACAATAACTGTGGTTTTGCTATCCCATGGTAAAAAATCTCTATTATTCAGCTTTTGGTAGCTTTTTCCGTAAAGAAAAACAGTAGTGTCTCCTGAGTGTTGTGACACAAAAATATATCTGTTGAAAATAGTCTTGCATAAGACCGACATCCCAGTTTGGTTTCGCAGTTCCATGGGTCAAATCGATGTACTATCCAGGTTTGAGCCTTTGGTATCCAAAAAAAAGCAGTTTGAGTGTGTCGCTCACTGTTCAGCCGCAAATATCTCTATTTAAAAATGTGTGGTATACCCCAGTAAACAATAACTGTGGTTTTGCCATCCCACGGTAAAAAATCTCTATTATTCAGCCTTTGGTAGTTTTTTCCGTAAAGAAAAACAATAGTTTCTCCTGACTGTTGTGACACAAAAATATATCTGTTGAAAATAGTCTTGTGTAGGCCCGACATCCCAGTGTGGTTTCACAGTTCCACGGGTCAAATCGCTGTACTATCCAGTTTTGGGCCTTTGGTATCTAAAAAAAAAGCAGTTTGAGTGTGTCGCTCACTGTTCAGCCGCAAATATCTCTATTTAAAAAATTGTGGTATACCCCAGTAAACAATACCTGTGGTTTTGCCATCCCACGGTAAAAAATCTGTATTATTCAGCTTTTGGTAGTTTTTTCCGTAAAGAAAAACAGTAGTGTCTCCTGACTGTTGTGACACAAAAATATATCTGTTGAAAATAGTCTTGTGTAGGCCCGACATCCCAGTGTGGTTTCGCAGTTCCACGGGTCAAATCGCTGTACTATCCAGTTTTGGGCCTTTGGTATCTAAAAAAAAAGCAGTTTGAGTGTGTCGCTCACTGTTCAGCCGCAAATATCTCTATTTAAAAAAGTGTGGTATACCCCAGTAAACAATAACTGTGGTTTTGCCATCCCACAGTAAAAAATCTCTATTATTCAGCTTTTGGTAGTTTTTTCCGTAAAGAAAAACAGTAGTGTCTCCTGAGTGTTGTGACACAAAAATATATCTGTTGAAAATAGTCATGTGTAAGCCCGACATCCCAGTGTGGTTTCGCAGTTCCACGGGTCAAATCGATGTACTATCCAGTTTTGAGCCTTTGGTATCTAAAAAAAAAGCAGTTTGAGTGTGTCGCTCACTGTTCAGCCGCAAATATCTCTATTTAAAATTGTGGTATGCCCCAGTAAAAAATAACTGTGGTTTTGCCATCCCACAGTAAACAATCTCTATTATTCAGCTTTTGGTAGTTTTTTTCCGTAAAGAAAAACAGTTGTGTCTCCTGACCGTTGTGACACAAAAATATATCTGTTGAAAATAGTCTTGTGTAGGCCCGACATCCCAGTGTGGTTTCTCAGTTCCACGGGTCAAATCGCTGTACTATCCAGTTTTGGGCCTTTGGTATCTAAAAAAAAGCAGTTTGAGTGTGTCGCTCACTGTTCAGCCGCAAATATCTCTATTTAAAAATTGTGGTATACCCCAGTAAACAATACCTGTGGTTTTGCCATCCCACGGTAAAAAATCTGTATTATTCAGCTTTTGGTAGTTTTTTCCGTAAAGAAAAACAGTAGTGTCTCCTGACTGTTGTGACACAAAAATATATCTGTTGAAAATAGTCTTGTGTAGGCCCGACATCCCAGTGTGGTTTCGCAGTTCCACGTGTCAAATCGCTGTACTATCCAGTTTTGGGCCTTTGGTATCTAAAAAAAAAGCAGTTTGAGTGTGTCTCTCACTGTTCAGAAGCAAATATCTCTATTTAAAAACGTGTGGTATACCCCAGTAAACAATAACTGTGGTTTTGCCATCCCAGGGTAAAAAATCTGTATTATTCAGCTTTTGGTAGTTTTTTCCGTAAAGAAAAACAGTAGTGTCTCCTGACTGTTGTGACACAAAAATATATCTGTTGAAAATAGTCATGTGTAAGCCCGACATCCCAGTGTGGTTTCGCAGTTCCACGGGTCAAATCGATGTACTATCCAGTTTTGAGCCTTTGGTATCTAAAAAAAAAGCAGTTTGAGTGTGTCGCTCACTGTTCAGCCGCAAATATCTCTATTTAAAAAATTGTGGTATGCCCCAGTAAACAATAACTGTGGTTTTGCTATCCCATGGTAAAAAATCTCTATTATTCAGCTTTTGGTAGCTTTTTCCGTAAAGAAAAACAGTAGTGTCTCCTGAGTGTTGTGACACAAAAATATATCTGTTGAAAATAGTCTTGCATAAGACCGACATCCCAGTTTGGTTTCGCAGTTCCATGGGTCAAATCGATGTACTATCCAGGTTTGAGCCTTTGGTATCCAAAAAAAAGCAGTTTGAGTGTGTTGCTCACTGTTCAGCCGCAAATATCTCTATTTAAAAATGTGTGGTATACCCCAGTAAACAATAACTGTGGTTTTGCCATCCCACGGTAAAAAATCTCTATTATTCAGCTTTTGGTAGTTTTTTCCGTAAAGAAAAACAATAGTTTCTCCTGACTGTTGTGACACAAAAATATATCTGTTGAAAATAGTCTTGTGTAGTCCCGACATCCCAGTGTGGTTTCACAGTTCCACGGGTCAAATCGCTGTACTATCCAATTTTGGGCCTTTGGTATCTAAAAAAAAAGCAGTTTGAGTGTGTCGCTCACTGTTCAGCCGCAAATATCTCTATTTAAAAAATTGTGGTATACCCCAGTAAACAATACCTGTGGTTTTGCCATCCCACGGTAAAAAATCTGTATTATTCAGCTTTTGGTAGTTTTTTCCGTAAAGAAAAACAGTAGTGTCTCCGGACTGTTGTGACACAAAAATATATCTGTTGAAAATAGTCTTGTGTAGGCCCGACATCCCAGTGTGGTTTCGCAGTTCCACGGGTCAAATCGCTGTACTATCCAGTTTTGGGCCTTTGGTATCTAAAAAAAAAGCAGTTTGAGTGTGTCGCTCACTGTTCAGCCGCAAATATCTCTATTTAAAAAAGTGTGGTATACCCCAGTAAACAATAACTGTGGTTTTGCCATCCCACAGTAAAAAATCTCTATTATTCAGCTTTTGGTAGTTTTTTCCGTAAAGAAAAACAGTAGTGTCTCCTGAGTGTTGTGACACAAAAATATATCTGTTGAAAATAGTCATGTGTAAGCCCGACATCCCAGTGTGGTTTCGCAGTTCCACGGGTCAAATCGATGTACTATCCAGTTTTGAGCCTTTGGTATCTAAAAAAAAAGCAGTTTGAGTGTGTCGCTCACTGTTCAGCCGCAAATATCTCTATTTAAAATTGTGGTACGCCCCAGTAAAAAATAACTGTGGTTTTGCCATCCCACGGTAAACAATCTCTATTATTCAGCTTTTGGTAGTTTTTTTCCGTAAAGAAAAACAGTTGTGTCTCCTGACCGTTGTGACACAAAAATATATCTGTTGAAAATAGTCTTGTGTAGGCCCGACATCCCAGTGTGGTTTCTCAGTTCCACGGGTCAAATCGCTGTACTATCCAGTTTTGGGCCTTTGGTATCTAAAAAAAAGCAGTTTGAGTGTGTCGCTCACTGTTCAGCCGCAAATATCTCTATTTAAAAAATTGTGGTATACCCCAGTAAACAATACCTGTGGTTTTGCCATCCCACGGTAAAAAATCTGTATTATTCAGCTTTTGGTAGTTTTTTCCGTAAAGAAAAACAGTAGTGTCTCCTGACTGTTGTGACACAAAAATATATCTGTTGAAAATAGTCTTGTGTAGGCCCGACATCCCAGTGTGGTTTCGCAGTTCCACGGGTCAAATCGCTGTACTATCCAGTTTTGGGCCTTTGGTATCTAAAAAAAAAGCAGTTTGAGTGTGTCGCTCACTGTTCAGCCGCAAATATCTCTATTTAAAAAAGTGTGGTATACCCCAGTAAACAATAACTGTGGTTTTGCCATCCCATGGTAAAAAATCTCTATTATTCAGCTTTTGGTAGTTTTTTCCATAAAGAAAAACAGTAGTGTCTCCTGACTGTTGTGACACAAAAATATATCTGTTGAAAATAGTCTTGTGTAGGCCCGACATCCCAGTGTGGTTTCGCAGTTCCACGTGTCAAATCGCTGTACTATCCAGTTTTGGGCCTTTGGTATCTAAAAAAAAAGCAGTTTGAGTGTGTCTCTCACTGTTCAGAAGCAAATATCTCTATTTAAAAAAGTGTGGTATACCCCAGTAAACAATAACTGTGGTTTTGCCATCCCAGGGTAAAAAATCTGTATTATTCAGCTTTTGGTAGTTTTTTCCGTAAAGAAAAACAGTAGTGTCTCCTGACTGTTGTGACACAAAAATATATCTGTTTAAAATAGTCTTGTGTAAGCCCGACAACCCAGTGTGGTTTCTCAGTTCCATGGGTCAAATCGCTGTACTATCCAGTTTTGTGCTTTTGGTATAAAAAAAAAAAGCAGATTGAGTGTGTCGCTCACTGTTCAGCCGCAAATATCTCTATTTAAAAAAGTGTGGTATACCCCAGTAAACAATAACTGTGGTTTTGCCATCCCACGGTAAAAATCTCTATTATTCAGCTTTTGGTATTTTTTTCCGTAAAGAAAAACAGTAGGGTCTCCTGACTGTTGTGACACAAAAATATATCTGTTGAAAACAGTCTTGTGTAGGCCCGACATCCCAGCGTGGTTTCGCAGTTCCACGGGTCAAATCGCTGTACTATCCAGTTTTGGGCCTTTGGTATCTAAAAAAAAAGCAGTTTGAGTGTGTCGCTCACTGTTCAGCCGCAAATATCTCTATTTAAAAAAGTGTGGTATACCCCAGTAAACAATAACTGTGGTTTTGCCATCCCACGGTAAAAAATCTCTATTATTCAGCTTTTGGTAGTTTTTTCCGTAAAGAAAAACAGCAGTGTCTCCTGACTGTTGTGACACAAAAATATATCTGTTGAAAATAGTCTTGTGTAGGCCCGACATCCCAGTGTGGTTTCATAGTTCCTCGGGTCAAATCGCTGTACTATCCAGTTTTGGGCCTTTGGTATCTAAAAAAAAAGCAGTTTGAGTGTGTCGCTCACTGTTCAGCCGCAAATATCTCTATTTAAAAAAGTGTGGTATACCCCAGTAAACAATAACTGTGGTTTTGCCATCCCACGGTAAAAAATCTGTATTATTCAGCTTTTGGTAGTTTTTCCGTAAAGAAAAACAGTAGTGTCTCCTGACTGTTGTGACACAAAAATATATCTGTTGAAAATAGTCTTGTGTAGGCCCGACATCCCAGTGTGGTTTCGCAGTTCCACGGGTCAAATCGCTGTACTATCCAGTTTTGGGCCTTTGGTATCTAAAAAAAAAGCAGTTTGAGTGTGTCGCTCACTGTTCAGCCGCAAATATCTCTATTTAAAAAAGTGTGGTATACCCCAGTAAACAATAACTGTGGTTTTGCCATCCCACGGTAAAAAATCTCTATTATTCAGGTTTTGGTAGTTTTTTCCGTAAAGAAAAACAGTAGTGTCTCCTGAGTGTTGTGACACAAAAATATATCTGTTGAAAATAGTCTTGCATAAGACCGACATCCCAGTTTGGTTTCGCAGTTCCATGGGTCAAATCGATGTACTATCCAGGTTTGAGCCTTTGGTATCCAAAAAAAAGCAGTTTGAGTGTGTCGCTCACTGTTCAGCCGCAAATATCTCTATTTAAAAAAGTGTGGTATACCCCAGTAAACAATAACTGTGGTTTTGCCATCTCACGGTAAAAAATCTCTATTATTCAGGTTTTGGTAGTTTTTTCCGTAAAGAAAAACAGTAGTGTCTCCTGACTGTTGTGACACAAAAATATATCTGTTGAAAATAGTCTTGCATAAGACCGACATCCCAGTTTGGTTTCGCAGTTCCATGGGTCAAATCGATGTACTATCCAGGTTTGAGCCTTTGGTATCCAAAAAAAAGCAGTTTGAGTGTGTCGCTCACTGTTCAGCCGCAAATATCTCTATTTAAAAAGTGTGGTATACCCCAGTAAACAATAACTGTGGTTTTGCCATCCCACGGTAAAAATCTCTATTATTCAGCTTTTGGTATTTTTTTCCGTAAAGAAAAACAGTAGTGTCTCCTGACTGTTGTGACACAAAAATATATGTGTTGAAAACAGTCTTGTGTAGGCCCGACATCCCAGTGTGGTTTCGCAGTTCCACGGGTCAAATCGCTGTACTATCCAGTTTTGGGCGTTTGGTATCTAAAAAAAAAGCAATTTCAGTGTGTCGCTCACTGTTCAGCCGCAAATATCTCTATTTAAAAAAGTGTGGTATACCCCAGTAAACAATAACTGTGGTTTTGCCATCTCACGGTAAAAAATCTCTATTATTCAGCTTTTGGTATTTTTTTCCGTAAAGAAAAACAGTAGTGTCTCCTAACTGTTGTGACACAAAAATATATCTGTTGAAAATAGTCTTGTGTAGGCCCGACATCCCAGTGTGGTTTCATAGTTCCTCGGGTCAAATCGCTGTACTATCCAGTTTTGGGCCTTTGGTATCTAAAAAAAAAGCAGTTTGAGTGTGTCGCTCACTGTTCAGCCGCAAATATCTCTATTTAAAAAAGTGTGGTATACGCCAGTAAACAATAACTGTGGTTTTGCCATCCCACGGTAAAAAATCTGTATTATTCAGCTTTTGGTAGTTTTTCCGTAAAGAAAAACAGTAGTGTCTCCTGACTGTTGTGACACAAAAATATATCTGTTGAAAATAGTCTTGTGTAGGCCCGACATCCCAGTGTGGTTTCGCAGTTCCACGGGTCAAATCGCTGTACTATCCAGTTTTGGGCCTTTGGTATCTAAAAAAAAAGCAGTTTGAGTGTGTCGCTCACTGTTCAGCCGCAAATATCTCTATTTAAAAAAGTGTGGTATACCCCAGTAAACAATAACTGTGGTTTTGCCATCCCACGGTAAAAAATCTATATTATTCAGGTTTTGGTAGTTTTTTCCGTAAAGAAAAACAGTAGTGTCTCCTGAGTGTTGTGACACAAAAATATATCTGTTGAAAATAGTCTTGCATAATACCGACATCCCAGTTTGGATTCGCAGTTCCATGGGTCAAATCGATGTACTATCCAGGTTTGAGCCTTTGGTATCCAAAAAAAAGCAGTTTGAGTGTGTCGCTCACTGTTCAGCCGCAAATATCTCTATTTAAAAAAGTGTGGTATACCCCAGTAAACAATAACTGTGGTTTTGCCATCCCATGGTAAAAAATCTCTATTATTCAGGTTTTGGTAGTTTTTTCCGTAAAGAAAAACAGTAGTGTCTCCTGACTGTTGTGACACAAAAATATATCTGTTGAAAATAGTCTTGCATAAGACCGACATCCCAGTTTGGTTTCGCAGTTCCATGGGTCAAATCGATGTACTATCCAGGTTTGAGCCTTTGGTATCCAAAAAAAAGCAGTTTGAGTGTGTCGCTCACTGTTCAGCCGCAAATATCTCTATTTAAAAAAGTGTGGTATACCCCAGTAAACAATAACTGTGGTTTTGCCATCCCACGGTAAAAAATCTCTATTATTCAGCCTTTGGTAGTTTTTTCCGTAAAGAAAAACAATAGTTTCTCCTGACTGTTGTGACGCAAAAATATATCTGTTGAAAATAGTCTTGTGTAGGCCCGACATCCCAGTGTGGTTTCGCAGTTCCACGGGTCAAATCACTGTACTATCCAGTTATGGGCCTTTGGTATCTAAAAAAAAAGCAGTTTGAGTGTGTCGCTCACTGTTCAGCCGCAAATATCTCTATTTAAAAAAGTGTGGTATACCCCAGTAAACAATAACTGTGGTTTTGCCATCCCACGGTAAAAAATCTCTATTATTCAGCTTTTGGTAGTTTTTTCCGTAAAGAAAAACAGTAGTGTCTCCTGACTGTTGTGACACAAAAATATATCTGTTGAAAATAGTCTTGTGTAGGCCCGACATCCCAGTGTAGTTTCGCAGTTCCACGGGTCAAATCGCTGTACTATCCAGTTTTGGGCCTTTGGTATCTAAAAAAAAAGCAGTTTGAGTGTGTCGCTCACTGTTCAGCCGCAAATATCTCTATTTAAAAAGTGTGGTATACCCCAGTAAACAATAACTGTGGTTTTGCCATCCCACGGTAAAAAATCTCTATTATTCAGCTTTTGGTAGTTTTTTCCGTAAAGAAAAACAGTAGTGTCTCCTGACTGTTGTGACACAAAAATATATCTGTTGAAAATAGTCATGTGTAAGCCCGACATCCCACTGTGGTTTCGCAGTTCCACGGGTCAAATCGATGTACTATCCAGTTTTGAGCCTTTGGTATCTAAAAAAAAAGCAGTTTGAGTGTGTCGCTCACTGTTCAGCCGCAAATATCTCTATTTAAAAAAGTGTGGTATACCCCAGTAAAAAATAACTGTGGTTTTGCCATCCCACGGTAAAAAATCTCTATTATTCAGCTTTTGGTAGTTTTTTTCCGTAAAGAAAAACAGTTGTGTCTCCTGACTGTTGTGACACAAAAATATATCTGTTGAAAACAGTCTTGTGTAGGCCCGACATCCCAGTGTGGTTTCGCAGTTCCACGGGTCAAATTGCTGTACTATCCAGTATTGGGCCTTTGGTATCTAAAAAAAAAGCAGTGTGAGTGTGTCGCTCACTGTTCTGCCGCAAATATCTCTATTTAAAAAAGTATGGTATACCCCAGTAAATAATAACTGTGGTTTTGCCATCCCATGGTAAAAAATCTCTATTATTCAGCTTTTGGTAGCTTTTTCCGTAAAGAAAAACAGTAGTGTCTCCTGACTGTTGTGACACAAAAATATATCTGTTGAAAATACTCTTGTGTAGGCCCGACATCCCAGTGTGGTTTCGCAGTTCCACGGGTCAAATTGCTGTACTATCCAGTTTTGGGCCTTTGGTATCTAAAAAAAAAGCAGTTTGAGTGTGTCGCTCACTGTTCAGCCGCAAATATCTCTATTTAAAAAAGTGTGGTATACCCCAGTAAACAATAACTGTGGTTTTGCCATCCCATGGTAAAAAATCTCTATTATTCAGCTTTTGGTAGTTTTTTCCGTAAAGAAAAACAGTAGTGTCTCCTGAAAGTTGTGACACAAAAATATATCTGTTGAAAATAGTCTTGTGTAGGCCCGACATCCCAGTGTGGTGTCGCAGTTCCACGTGTCAAATCGCTGTACTATCCAGTTTTGGGCCTTTGGTATCTAAAAAAAAAGCAGTTTGAGTGTGTCTCTCACTGTTAAGAAGCAAATATCTCTATTTAAAAACGTGTGGTATACCCCAGTAAACAATAACTGTGGTTTTGCCATCCCAGGGTAAAAAATCTGTATTATTCAGCTTTTGGTAGTTTTTTCCGTAAAGAAAAACAGTAGTGTCTCCTGACTGTTGTGACACAAAAATATATCTGTTTAAAATAGTCTTGTGTAAGCCCGGCAACGCAGTGTGGTTTCTCAGTTCCATGGGTCAAATCGCTGTACTATCCAGTTTTGTGCTTTTGGTATATAAAAAAAAAGCAGTTTGAGTGTGTCGCTCACTGTTCAGCCGCAAATATCTCTATTTAAAAAGTGTGGTATACCCCAGTAAACAATAACTGTGGTTTTGCCATCCCACGGTAAAAATCTCTATTATTCAGCTTTTGGTATTTTTTTCCGTAAAGAAAAACAGTAGTGTCTCCTGACTGTTGTGACACAAAAATATATGTGTTGAAAACAGTCTTGTGTAGGCCCGACATCCCAGTGTGGTTTCGCAGTTCCACGGGTCAAATCGCTGTACTATCCAGTTTTGGGCGTTTGGTATCTAAAAAAAAAGCAATTTCAGTGTGTCGCTCACTGTTCAGCCGCAAATATCTCTATTTAAAAAAGTGTGGTATACCCCAGTAAACAATAACTGTGGTTTTGCCATCCCACGGTAAAAAATCTCTATTATTCAGCTTTTGGTATTTTTTTCCGTAAAGAAAAACAGTAGTGTCTCCTAACTGTTGTGACACAAAAATATATCTGTTGAAAATAGTCTTGTGTAGGCACGACATCCCAGTGTGGTTTCGCAGTTCCACGGGTCAAATCGCTGTACTATCCAGTTTTGGGCCTTTGGTATCTAAAAAAAAAGCAGTTTGAGTGTGTCGCTCACTGTTCAGCCGCCAATATCTCTATTTAAAAAAGTGTGGTATACCCCAGTAAACAATAACTGTGGTTTTGCATCCCACTGTAAAAAATCTCTATTATTCAGCCTTTGGTAGTTTTTTCCGTAAAGAAAAACAGTAGTGTCTCCTGACTGTTGTGACACAAAAATATATCTGTTGAAAATAGTCTTGTGTAGGCCCGACATCCCAGTGTGGTTTCACAGTTCCACAGGTCAAATCGCTGTACTATCCAGTTTTGAGCTTTTGGTATCTAAAAAAAAAGCAGTTTGAGTGTGTCGCTCACTGTTCAGCCGCAATTATCTCTATTTAAAAAAGTGTGGTATACCCCAGTAAACAATAACTGTGGTTTTGCCATCCCACGGTAAAAAATCTCTATTATTCAGCTTTTGGTAGTTTTTTCCGTAAAGAAAAACAGTAGTGTCTCCTGACTGTTGTGACACAAAAATATATCTGTTGAAAATAGTCTTGTGTAGGCCCGACATCCCAGTGTGGTTTCACAGTTCCACGGGTCAAATCGCTGTACTATCCAGTTTTGGGCCTTTGGTATCTAAAAAAAAAGCAGTTTGAGTGTGTCGCTCACTGTTCAGCCGCAAATATCTCTATTTAAAAAAGTGTGGTATACCCCAGTAAACAATAACTGTGGTTTTGCCATCCCACGGTAAAAAATCTGTATTATTCAGCTTTTGGTAGTTTTTCCGTAAAGAAAAACAGTAGTGTCTCCTGACTGTTGTGACACAAAAATATATCTGTTCAAAATAGTCTTGTGTAAGCCCGACATCCCAGTGTGGTTTTGCAGTTCCACGGGTCAAATCGCTGTACTATCCAGTTTTGGGCCTTTGGTATCTAAAAAAAAAGCAGTGTGAGTGTGTCGCTCACTGTTCAGCCGCAAATATCTCTATTTAAAAAAGTGTGGTATACCCCAGTAAACAATAACTGTGGTTTTGCCATCCCACGGTAAAAAATCTCTATTATTCAGCTTTTGGTAGTTTTTTCCGTAAAGAAAAACAGTAGTGTCTCCTGACTGTTGTGACACAAAAATATATCTGTTGAAAATAGTCTTGTGTAGGCCCGACATCCCAGTTTGGTTTCGCAGTTCCACGGGTCAAATCGCTGTACTATCCAGTTTTGGGACTTTGGTATCTAAAAAAAAAGCAATTTGAGTATGTCGCTCACTGTTCAGCTGCAAATATCTCTATTTAAAAAAGTGTGGTATACCCCAGTAAACAATAACTGTGGTTTTGCCATCCCACTGTAAAAAATCTCTATTATTCAGCTTTTGGTAGTTTTTTCCGTAAAGAAAAACAGCAGTGTCTCCTGACTGTTGTGAAACAAAAATATATCTGTTGAAAATAGTCTTGTGTAGGCCCGACATCCCAGTGTGGTTTCGCAGTTCCACGGGTCAAATCGCTGTACTATCGAGTTTTGGGCCTTTGGTATCTAAAAAAAAAGCAGTTTGAGTGTGTCGCTCACTGTTCAGCCGCAAATATCTCTATTTAAAAAAGTGTGGTATACCCCAGTAAACAATTACTGTGGTTTTGCCATCCCACGGTAAAAAAATCTCTATTATTCAGCTTTTGGTAGTTTTTTCCGTAAAGAAAAACAGTAGTGTCTCCTGACTGTTGTGACAAAAAAATATATCTGTTGAAAATAGTCTTGTATAGGCACGACATCCCAGTGTGGTTTCGCAGTTCCACGGGTCAAATCGCTGTACTATCCAGTTTTGGGCCTTTGGTATCTAAAAAAAAAGACGTGTGAGTGTGTCACTCACTGTTCAGCCGCAAATATCTCTATTTAAAAAAGTGTGGTATACCCCAGTAAACAATAACTGTGGTTTTTCCATCCCACGGTAAAAAATCTCTATTATTCAGCTTTTGGTAGTTTTTTCCGTAAAGAAAAACAGTAGTGTCTCCTGACTGTTGTGACACAAAAATATATCTGTTAAAAATAGTCTTGTGTAGGCCCGACATCCCAGTGTGGTTTCGCAGTTCCACGGGTCAAATCGCTGTACTATCCAGTTTTGGGCCTTTGGTATCTAAAAAAAAAGCAGTTTGAGTGTGTCGCTCACTGTTCAGCCGCAAATATCTCTATTTAAAAAAGTGTGGTATACCCCAGTAAACAATAACTGTGGTTTTGCCATCCCACGGTAAAAAATCTGTATTATTCAGCTTTTGGTAGTTTTTTCCGTAAAGAAAAACAGTAGTGTCTCCTGACTGTTGTGACACAAAAATATATCTGTTGAAAATAGTCTTGTGTAAGCCCGACATTCCAGTGTGGTTTCGCAGTTCCATGGGTCAAATCGCTGTACTATCCAGTTTTGTGCTTTTGGTATAAAAAAAAAAGCAGTTTGAGTGTGTCGCTCACTGTTCAGCCGCAAATATCTCTATTTAAAAAAGTGTGGTATACCCCAGTAAACAATAACTGTGGTTTTGCCATCCCACGGTAAAAATCTCTATTATTCAGCTTTTGGTAGTTTTTTCCGTAAAGAAAAACAGTAGTGTCTCCTAACTGTTGTGACACAAAAATATATCTGTTGAAAATAGTCTTGTGTAGGCACGACATCCCAGTGTGGTTTCGCAGTTCCACGGGTCAAATCGCTGTACTATCCAGTTTTGGGCCTTTGGTATCTAAAAAAAAAGCAGTTTGAGTGTGTCGCTCACTGTTCAGCCGCAAATATCTCTATTTAAAAAAGTGTGGTATACCCCAGTAAACAATAACTGTGGTTTTGCATCCCACTGTAAAAAATCTCTATTATTCAGCCTTTGGTAGTTTTTTCCGTAAAGAAAAACAGTAGTGTCTCCTGACTGTTGTGACACAAAAATATATCTGTTGAAAATAGTCTTGTGTAGGCCCGACATCCCAGTGTGGTTTCACCGTTCCACAGGTCAAATCGCTGTACTATCCAGTTTTGAGCTTTTGGTATCTAAAAAAAAAGCAGTTTGAGTGTGTCGCTCACTGTTCAGCCGCAATTATCTCTATTTAAAAAAGTGTGGTATACCCCAGTAAACAATAACTGTGGTTTTGCCATCCCACGGTAAAAAATCTCTATTATTCAGCTTTTGGTAGTTTTTTCCGTAAAGAAAAACAGTAGTGTCTCCTGACTGTTGTGACACAAAAATATATCTGTTGAAAATAGTCTTGTGTAGGCCCGACATCCCAGTGTGGTTTCACAGTTCCACGGGTCAAATCGCTGTACTATCCAGTTTAAGGCCTTTGGTATCTAAAAAAAAAGCAGTTTGAGTGTGTCGCTCACTGTTCTGCCGCAAATATCTCTATTTAAAAAAGTGTGGTATACCCCAGTAAACAATAACTGTGGTTTTGCCATCCCACGGTAAAAAATCTGTATTATTCAGCTTTTGGTAGTTTTTCCGTAAAGAAAAACAGTAGTGTCTCCTGACTGTTGTGACACAAAAATATATCTGTTCAAAATAGTCTTGTGTAAGCCCGACATCCCAGTGTGGTTTTGCAGTTCCACGGGTCAAATCGCTGTACTATCCAGTTTTGGGCCTTTGGTATCTAAAAAAAAAGCAGTGTGAGTGTGTCGCTCACTGTTCAGCCGCAAATATCTCTATTTAAAAAAGTGTGGTATACCCCAGTAAACAATAACTGTGGTTTTGCCATCCCACGGTAAAAAATCTCTATTATTCAGCTTTTGGTAGTTTTTTCCGTAAAGAAAAACAGTAGTGTCTCCTGACTGTTGTGACACAAAAATATATCTGTTGAAAATAGTCTTGTGTAGGCCCGACATCCCAGTTTGGTTTCGCAGTTCCATGGGTCAAATCGCTGTACTATCCAGTTTTGGGACTTTGGTATCTAAAAAAAAAGCAATTTGAGTATGTCGCTCACTGTTCAGCTGCAAATATCTCTATTTAAAAAAGTGTGGTATACCCCAGTAAACAATAACTGTGGTTTTGCCATCCCACGGTAAAAAATCTCTATTATTCAGCTTTTGGTATTTTTTTCCGTAAAGAAAAACAGTAGTGTATCCTAACTGTTGTGACACAAAAATATATCTGTTGAAAATAGTCTTGTGTAGGCCCGACATCCCAGTGTGGTTTCGCAGTTCCACGGGTCAAATCGCTGTACTATCCAGTTTTGGGCCTTTGCTATCTAAAACAAAAGCAGTTTGAGTGTGTCGCTCACTGTTCAGCCACAAATATCTCTATTTAAAAAAGTGTGGTATACCCCAGTAAACAATAACTGTGGTTTTGCCATCCCACGGTAAAAAATCTCTATTATTCAGCTTTTGGTAGTTTTTTCCGTAAGGAAAAACAGCAGTGTCTCCTGACTGTTGTGACACAAAAATATATCTGTTGAAAATAGTCTTGTGTAGGCCCGACATCCCAGTGTGGTTTCGCAGTTCCACGGGTCAAATCGCTGTACTATCCAGTTTTGGGCCTTTGGTATCTAAAAAAAAAGCAGTTTGAGTGTGTCGCTCACTGTTCAGCCGCAAATATCTCTATTTAAAAAAGTGTGGTATACCCCAGTAAACAATTACTGTGGTTTTGCCATCCCACGGTAAAAAAATCTCTATTATTCAGCTTTTGGTAGTTTTTTCCGTAAAGAAAAACAGTAGTGTCTCCTGACTGTTGTGACAAAAAAATATATCTGTTGAAAATAGTCTTGTATAGGCATGACATCCCAGTGTGGTTTCGCAGTTCCACGGGTCAAATCGCTGTACTATCCAGTTTTGGGCCTTTGGTATCTAAAAAAAAAGACGTGTGAGTGTGTCACTCACTGTTCAGCCGCAAATATCTCTATTTAAAAAAGTGTGGTATACCCCAGTAAACAATAACTGTGGTTTTTCCATCCCACGGTAAAAAATCTCTATTATTCAGCTTTTGGTAGTTTTTTCCGTAAAGAAAAACAGTAGTGTCTCCTGACTGTTGTGACACAAAAATATATCTGTTGAAAATAGTCTTGTGTAGGCCCGACATCCCAGTGTGGTTTCGCAGTTCCACGGGTCAAATCGCTGTACTATCCAGTTTTGGGCCTTTGGTATCTAAAAAAAAAGCAGTTTGAGTGTGTCGCTCACTGTTCAGCCGCAAATATCTCTATTTAAAAAAGTGTGGTATACCCCAGTAAACAATAACTGTGGTTTTGCCATCCCACGGTAAAAAATCTGTATTATTCAGCTTTTGGTAGTTTTTTCCGTAAAGAAAAACAGTAGTGTCTCCTGACTGTTGTGACACAAAAATATATCTGTTGAAAATAGTCTTGTGTAAGCCCGACATTCCAGTGTGGTTTCGCAGTTCCATGGGTCAAATCGCTGTACTATCCAGTTTTGTGCTTTTGGTATAAAAAAAAAAGCAGTTTGAGTGTGTCGCTCACTGTTCAGCCGCAAATATCTCTATTTAAAAAAGTGTGGTATACCCCAGTAAACAATAACTGTGGTTTTGCCATCCCACGGTAAAAATCTCTATTATTCAGCTTTTGGTAGTTTTTTCCGTAAAGAAAAACAGTAGTGTCTCCTGACTGTTGTGACACAAAAATATATCTGTTGAAAATAGTCTTGTGTAGGCCCGACATCCCAGTGTGGTTTCGCAGTTCCACGGGTCAAATCGCTGTACTATCCAGTTTTGGGCCTTTGGTATCTAAAAAAAAAGCAGTTTGAGTGTGTCGCTCACTGTTCAGCCACAAATATCTCTATTTAAAAAAGTGTGGTATACCCCAGTAAACAATAACTGTGGTTTTGCCATCCCACGGTAAAAAATCTGTATTATTCAGCTTTTGGTAGTTTTTTCCGTAAAGAAAAACAGTAGTGTCTCCTGACTGTTGTGACACAAAAATATATCTGTTCAAAATAGTCTTGTGTAAGCCCGACATCCCAGTGTGGTTTCGCAGTTCCACGGGTCAAATCGCTGTACTATCCAGTTTTGGGCCTTTGGTATCTAAAAAAAAGCAGTGTGAGTGTGTCACTCACTGTTCAGCCGCAAATATCTCTATTTAAAAAAGTGTGGTATACCCCAGTAAACAATAACTGTGGTTTTGCCATCCCACGGTAAAAAATCTCTATTATTCAGCTTTTGGTAGTTTTTTCCGTAAAGAAAAACAGTAGTGTCTCCTGACTGTTGTGACACAAAAATATATCTGTTGAAAATAGTCTTGTGTAGGCCCGACATCCCAGTGTGGTTTCGCAGTTCCACGGGTCAAATCGCTGTACTATCCAGTTTTGGGCCTTTGGTATCTAAAAAAAAAGCAGTTTGAGTGTGTCGCTCACTGTTCAGCCGCAAATATCTCTATTTAAAAAAGTGTGGTATACCCCAGTAAACAATTACTGTGGTTTTGCCATCCCACGGTAAAAAAATCTCTATTATTCAGCTTTTGGTAGTTTTTTCCGTAAAGAAAAACAGTAGTGTCTCCTGACTGTTGTGACACAAAAATATATCTGTTGAAAATAGTCTTGTGTAGGCCCGACATCCCAGTGTGGTTTCGCAGTTCCACGGGTCAAATCGCTGTACTATCCAGTTTTGGGCCTTTGGTATCTAAAAAAAAAGCAGTTTGAGTGTGTCGCTCACTGTTCAGCCGCAAATATCTCTATTTAAAAAAGTGTGGTATACCCCAGTAAACAATAACTGTGGTTTTGCCATTCCACCTTAAAAAATCTGTATTATTCAGCTTTTGGTATTTTTTTCCGTAAAGAAAAACAGTAGTGTCTCCTGACTGTTGTGACACAAAAATATATCTGTTCAAAATAGTCTTGTGTAAGCCCGACATCCCAGTGTGGTTTCGCAGTTCCACGGGTCAAATCGCTGTACTATCCAGTTTTGGGCCTTTGGTATCTAAAAAAAAAGCAGTGTGAGTGTGTCGCTCACTGTTCAGCCGCAAATATCTCTATTTAAAAAAGTGTGGTATACCCCAGTAAACAATAACTGTGGTTTTGCCATCCCACGGTAAAAAATCTCTATTATTCAGCTTTTGGTAGTTTTTTCCGTAAAGAAAAACAGTAGTGTCTCCTGACTGTTGTGACAAAAAAATATATCTGTTGAAAATAGTCTTGTATAGGCACGACATCCCAGTGTGGTTTCGCAGTTCCACGGGTCAAATCGCTGTACTATCCAGTTTTGGGCCTTTGGTATCTAAAAAAAAAGACGTGTGAGTGTGTCACTCACTGTTCAGCCGCAAATATCTCTATTTAAAAAAGTGTGGTATACCCCAGTAAACAATAACTGTGGTTTTTCCATCCCACGGTAAAAAATCTCTATTATTCAGCTTTTGGTAGTTTTTTCCGTAAAGAAAAACAGTAGTGTCTCCTGACTGTTGTGACACAAAAATATATCTGTTGAAAATAGTCTTGTGTAGGCCCGACATCCCAGTGTGGTTTCGCAGTTCCATGGGTCAAATCGCTGTACTATCCAGTTTTGGGCCTTTGGTATCTAAAAAAAAAGCAGTTTGAGTGTGTCGCTCACTGTTCAGCCGCAAATATCTCTATTTAAAAAAGTGTGGTATACCCCAGTAAACAATAACTGTGGTTTTGCCATCCCACGGTAAAAATCTCTATTATTCAGCTTTTGGTAGTTTTTTCCGTAAAGAAAAACAGTAGTGTCTCCTGACTGTTGTGACACAAAAATATATCTGTTCAAAATAGTCTTGTGTAAGCCCGACATCCCAGTGTGGTTTCGCAGTTCCACGGGTCAAATCGCTGTACTATCCAGTTTTGGGCCTTTGGTATCTAAAAAAAAAGCAGTGTGAGTGTGTCGCTCACTGTTCAGCCGCAAATATCTCTATTTAAAAAAGTGTGGTATACCCCAGTAAACAATAACTGTGGTTTTGCCATCCCACGGTAAAAAATCTCTATTATTCAGCTTTTGGTAGTTTTTTCCGTAAAGAAAAACAGTAGTGTCTCCTGACTGTTGTGACACAAAAATATATCTGTTGAAAATAGTCTTGTGTAGGCCCGACATCCCAGTGTGGTTTCGCAGTTCCACGGGTCAAATCACTGTACTATCCAGTTTTGGGCCTTTGGTATCTAAAAAAAAAGCAGTTTGAGTGTGTCGCTCACTGTTCAGCCGCAAATATCTCTATTTAAAAAAGTGTGGTATACCCCAGTAAACAATTACTGTGGTTTTGCCATCCCACGGTAAAAAAATCTCTATTATTCAGCTTTTGGTAGTTTTTTCCGTAAAGAAAAACAGTAGTGTCTCCTGACTGTTGTGACAAAAAAATATATCTGTTGAAAATAGTCTTGTATAGGCACGACATCCCAGTGTGGTTTCGCAGTTCCACGGGTCAAATCGCTGTACTATCCAGTTTTGGGCCTTTGGTATCTAAAAAAAAAGACGTGTGAGTGTGTCACTCACTGTTCAGCCGCAAATATCTCTATTTAAAAAAGTGTGGTATACCCCAGTAAACAATAACTGTGGTTTTTCCATCCCACGGTAAAAAATCTCTATTATTCAGCTTTTGGTAGTTTTTTCCGTAAAGAAAAACAGTAGTGTCTCCTGACTGTTGTGACACAAAAATATATCTGTTGAAAATAGTCTTGTGTAAGCCCGACATTCCAGTGTGGTTTCGCAGTTCCATGGGTCAAATCGCTGTACTATCCAGTTTTGTGCTTTTGGTATAAAAAAAAAAGCAGTTTGAGTGTGTCGCTCACTGTTCAGCCGCAAATATCTCTATTTAAAAAAGTGTGGTATACCCCAGTAAACAATAACTGTGGTTTGGCCATCTCACGGTAAAAATCTTTATTATTCAGCTTTTGGTAGTTTTTTCCGTAAAGAAAAACAGTAGTGTCTCTTGACTGTTGTGACAAAAAATATATCTGTTGAAAATAGTCTTGTGTAGGCCCGACATCCCAGTGTGGTTTCGCAGTTCCACGGGTCAAATCGCTGTACTATCCAGTTTTGGGCCTTTGGTATCTAAAAAAAAAGCAGTTTGAGTGTGTCGCTCACTGTTCAGCCGCAAATATCTCTATTTAAAAAAGTGTGGTATACCCCAGTAAACAATAACTGTGGTTTTGCCATTCCACGGTAAAAAATCTGTATTATTCAGCTTTTGGTATTTTTTTCCGTAAAGAAAAACAGTAGTGTCTCCTGACTGTTGTGACACAAAAATATATCTGTTCAAAATAGTCTTGTGTAAGCCCGACATCCCAGTGTAGTTTTGCAGTTCCACGGGTCAAATCGCTGTACTATCCAGTTTTGGGCCTTTGGTATCTAAAAAAAAAGCAGTTTGAGTGTGTCGCTCACTGTTCAGCCGCAAATATCTCTATTTAAAAAAGTGTGGTATACCCCAGTAAACAATAACTGTGGTTTTGCCATCCCACGGTAAAAAATCTGTATTATTCAGCTTTTGGTAGTTTTTTCCGTAAAGAAAAACAGTAGTGTCTCCTGACTGTTGTGACACAAAAATATATCTGTTCAAAATAGTCTTGTGTAAGCCCGACATCCCAGTGTGGTTTCGCAGTTCCACGGGTCAAATCGCTGTACTATCCAGTTTTGGGCCTTTGGTATCTAAAAAAAAAGCAGTGTGAGTGTGTCGCTCACTGTTCAGCCGCAAATATCTCTATTTAAAAAAGTGTGGTATACCCTAGTAAACAATAACTGTGGTTTTGCCATCCCACGGTAAAAAATCTCTATTATTCAGCTTTTGGTAGTTTTTTCCGTAAAGAAAAACAGTAGTGTCTCCTGACTGTTGTGACACAAAAATATATCTGTTGAAAATAGTCTTGTGTAGGACCGACATCCCAGTGTGGTTTCGCAGTTCCACGGGTCAAATCGCTGTACTATCCAGTTTTGGGCCTTTGGTATCTAAAAAAAAAGCAGTTTGAGTGTGTCGCTCACTGTTCAGCCGCAAATATCTCTATTTAAAAAAGTGTGGTATACCCCAGTAAACAATTACTGTGGTTTTGCCATCCCACGGTAAAAAAATCTCTATTATTCAGCTTTTGGTAGTTTTTTCCGTAAAGAAAAACAGTAGTGTCTCCTGACTGTTGTGACAAAAAAATATATCTGTTGAAAATAGTCTTGTATAGGCACGACATCCCAGTGTGGTTTCGCAGTTCCACGGGTCAAATCGCTGTACTATCCAGTTTTGGGCCTTTGGTATCTAAAAAAAAAGACGTGTGAGTGTGTCACTCACTGTTCAGCCGCAAATATCTCTATTTAAAAAAGTGTGGTATACCCCAGTAAACAATAACTGTGGTTTTTCCATCCCACGGTAAAAAATCTCTATTATTCAGCTTTTGGTAGTTTTTTCCGTAAAGAAAAACAGTAGTGTCTCCTGACTGTTGTGACACAAAAATATATCTGTTGAAAATAGTCTTGTGTAGGCCCGACATCCCAGTGTGGTTTCGCAGTTCCACGGGTCAAATCGCTGTACTATCCAATTTTGGGCCTTTGGTATCTAAAAAAAAAAGCAGTTTGAGTGTGTCGCTCACTGTTCAGCCGCAAATATCTCTATTTAAAAAAGTGTGGTATACCCCAGTAAACAATAACTTTTGCCATCCCACGGTAAAAAATCTGTACTATTCAGCTTTTGGTAGTTTTTTCCGTAAGGAAAAACAGTAGTGTCTCCTGACTGTTGTGACACAAAAATATATCTGTTGAAAATAGTCTTGTGTAAGCCCGACATTCCAGTGTGGTTTCGCAGTTTCATGGGTCAAATCGCTGTACTATCCAGTTTTGTGCTTTTGGTATAAAAAAAAAAGCAGTTTGAGTGTGTCGCTCACTGTTCAGCCGCAAATATCTCTATTTAAAAAAGTGTGGTATACCCCAGTAAACAATAACTGTGGTTTGGCCATCTCACGGTAAAAATCTCTATTATTCAGCTTTTGGTAGTTTTTTCCGTAAAGAATAACAGTAGTGTCTCCTGACTGTTGTGACACAAAAATATATCTGTTGAAAATAGTCTTGTGTAGGCCCGACATCCCAGTGTGGTTTCGCAGTTCCACGGGTCAAATCGCTGTACTATCCAGTTTTGGGCCTTTGGTATCTAAAAAAAAAGCAGTTTGAGTGTGTCGCTCACTGTTCAGCCGCAAATATCTCTATTTAAAAAAGTGTGGTATACCCCAGTAAACAATAACTGTGGTTTTGCCATTCCACGGTAAAAAATCTGTATTATTCAGCTTTTGGTAGTTTTTTCCGTAAAGAAAAACAGTAGTGTCTCCTGACTGTTGTGACACAAAAATATATCTGTTCAAAATAGTCTTGTGTAAGCCCGACATCCCAGTGTAGTTTTGCAGTTCCACGGGTCAAATCGCTGTACTATCCAGTTTTGGGCCTTTGGTATCTAAAAAAAAAGCAGTGTGAGTGTGTCGCTCACTGTTCAGCCGCAAATATCTCTATTTAAAAAAGTGTGGTATACCCCAGTAAACAATAACTGTGGTTTTGCCATCCCACGGTAAAAAATCTCTATTATTCAGCTTTTGGTAGTTTTTTCTGTAAAGAAAAACAGTAGTGTCTCCTGACTGTTGTGACACAAAAATATAGCTGTTGAAAATAGTCTTGTGTAGGCCCGACATCCCAGTTTGGTTTCGCAGTTCCACGGGTCAAATCGCTGTACTATCCAGTTTTGGGCCTTTGGTATCTAAAAAAAAAGCAGTTTGAGTGTGTCGCTCACTGTTCAGCTGCAAATGTGTCTATTTAAAAATCTGTGGTATACCCCAGTAAACAATAACTGTGGTTTTGCCATCCCACGGTAAAAAATCTCTATTATTCAGCTTTTGGTAGTTTTTTCCGTAAAGAAAAACAGTAGTGTCTCCTGACTGTTGTGACACAAAAATATATCTGTTGAAAATAGTCTTGTGTAGGCCCAACATCCCAGTGGGGTTTCGCAGTTCCACTGGTCAAATCGCAGTACTATCCAGTTTTGGGCGTTTGGTATCTAAAAAAAAAGCAGTTTGAGTGTGTCGCTCACTGTTCAGCCGCAAATATCTCTATTTAAAAAAGTGTGGTATACCCCAGTAAACAATAAGTGTGGTTTTGCCATCCCACGGTAAAAAATCTCTATTATTCAGCTTTTGGTAGATTTTTCCATAAAGAAAAACAGTAGTGTCTACTGACTGTTGTGACACAAAAATATATCTGTTGAAAATAGTCTTGTGTAAGCCCGACATCCCAGTGTGGTTTCGCAGTTCCCTAGGTCAAATCGCTGTACTATCCAGTTTTGAGCTTTTGGTATCTAAAAAAAAAGCAGTTTGAGTGTGTCGCTCACTGTTCAACCGCAAATATCTCTATTTAAAAAAGTGTGGTATACCCCAGTAAACAATAACTGTGGTTTTGCCATCCCATGGTAAAAAATCTCTATTATTCAGCTTTTGGTAGTTTTTTCCGTAAAGAAAAACAGTAGTGTCTCCTGACTGTTGTGACACAAAAATATATCTGTTGAAAACAGTCTTGTGTAGGCCCGACATCCCAGTGTGGTTTCGCAGTTCCACGGGTCAAATCGCTGTACTATCCAGTTTTGGGCCTTTGGTATCTAAAAAAACAGCAGTTTGAGTGTGTCGCTCACTGTTCAGCCACAAATATCTCTATTTAAAATAGTGTGGTATACCCCAGTAAACAATAAATGTGGTTTTTCCATCCCACGGTAAAAAATCTCTATTATTCAGCTTTTGGTAGTTTTTTCCGTAAAGAAAAACAGTAGAGTCTCCTGACTGTTGTGACACAAAAATATATCTGTTGAAATAGTCTTGGGTAGGCCCGACATCCCAGTGTGGTTTCGCAGTTCCACGGGTCAAATCGCTGTACTATCCAGTTTGGGGCCTTTGGTATCTAAAAAAAAAGCAGTTTGAGTGTGTCGCTCACTGTTCAGCCCCAAATATCTCTATTTAAAAAAGTGTGGTATACCCTAGTAAACAATAACTGTGGTTTTGCCATCCCACGGTAAAAAGTCTCTATTATTCAGCTTTTGGTATTTTTTTCCGTAAAGAAAAACAGTAGTGTCTCCTAACTGTTGTGACACAAAAATATATCTGTTGAAAATAGTCTTGTGTAGGCCCGACATCCCAGTTTGGTTTCGCAGTTCCACGGGTCAAATCGCTGTACTATCCAGTTTTGGGCCTTTATTATCTAAAAAAAAAGCAGTTTGAGTGTGTCGCTCACTGTTCAGCTGCAAATATCTCTATTTAAAAAACTGTGGTATACCCCAGTAAACAATACTGGGGTTTTGCCATCCCACGGTAAAAAATCTCTATTATTCAGCTTTTGGTAGTTTTTTCCGTAAAGAAAAACAGTAGTGTCTCCTGACTGTTGTGACACAAAAATATATCTGTTGAAAATAGTCTTGTGTAGGCCCAACATCCCAGTGGGGTTTCGCAGTTCCACTGGTCAAATCGCAGTACTATCCAGTTTTGGGCGTTTGGTATCTAAAAAAAAAGCAGTTTGAGTGTGTCGCTCACTGTTCAGCCGCAAATATCTCTATTTAAAAAAGTGTGGTATACCCCAGTAAACAATAACTGTGGTTTTGCCATCCCATGGTAAAAAATCTCTATTATTCAGCTTTTGGTAGTTTTTTCCATAAATAAAAACAGTAGTGTCTCCTGACTGTTGTGACACAAAAATATATCTGTTGAAAATAGTCTTGTGTAGGCCTGACATCCCAGTGTGGTTTCGCAGTTCCACGGGTCAAATCGCTGTACTATCCAGTTTTGGGCCTTTGGTATCTAAAAAAAAAGCAGTTTGAGTGTGTCGCTCACTGTTCAGCCGCAAATATCTCTATTTAAAAAAGTGTGGTATACCCCAGTAAACAATAACTGTGGTTTTGCCATCCCACAGTAAAAAATCTCTATTATTCAGCTTTTGGTAGTTTTTTCCGTAAAGAAAAACAGTAGTGTCTCCTGACTGTTGTGACACAAAAATATATCTGTTGAAAACAGTCTTGTGTAGGCCCGACATCCCAGTGTGGTTTCGCACTTCCACGGGTCAAATCGCTGTACTATCCAGTTTTGGGCCTTTGGTATCTAAAAAAAAAGCAGTTTGAGTGTGTCGCTCACTGTTCAGCCGCAAATATCTCTATTTAAAAAAGTGTGGTATACCCCAGTAAACAATAACTGTGGTTTTGCCATCCCACAGTAAAAAATCTCTATTATTCAGCTTTTGGTAGTTTTTTCCGTAAAGAAAAACAGTAGTGTCTCCTGACTGTTGTGACACAAAAATATATCTGTTGAAAACAGTCTTGTGTAGGCCCGACATCCCAGTGTGGTTTCGCACTTCCACGGGTCAAATCGCTGTACTATCCAGTTTTGGGCCTTTGGTATCTAAAAAAAAAGCAGTTTGAGTGTGTCGCTCACTGTTCAGCCGCAAATATCTCTATTTAAAAAAGTGTGGTATACCCCAGTAAACAATTACTGTGGTTTTGCCATCCCACGGTAAAAAATCTCTATTATTCAGCTTTTGGTTGTTTTTTCCGTAAAGAAAAACAGTAGTGTCTCCTGACTGTTGTGACACAAAAATATATCTGTTCAAAATAGTCTTGTGTAAGCCCGACATCCCAGTGTAGTTTTGCAGTTCCACGGGTCAAATCGCTGTACTATCCAGTTTTGGGCCTTTGGTATCTAAAAAAAAAGCAGTGTGAGTGTGTCGCTCACTGTTCAGCCGCAAATATCTCTATTTAAAAAAGTGTGGTATACCCCAGTAAACAATAACTGTGGTTTTGCCATCCCACGGTAAAAAATCTCTATTATTCAGCTTTTGGTAGTTTTTTCCGTAAAGAAAAACAGTAGTGTCTCCTGACTGTTGTGACACAAAAATATAGCTGTTGAAAATAGTCTTGTGTAGGCCCGACATCCCAGTTTGGTTTCGCAGTTCCACGGGTCAAATCGCTGTACTATCCAGTTTTGGGCCTTTGGTATCTAAAAAAAAAGCAGTTTGAGTGTGTCGCTCACTGTTCAGCTGCAAATGTGTCTATTTAAAAATCTGTGGTATACCCCAGTAAACAATAACTGTGGTTTTGCCATCCCACGGTAAAAAATCTCTATTATTCAGCTTTTGGTAGTTTTTTCCGTAAAGAAAAACAGTAGTGTCTCCTGACTGTTGTGACACAAAAATATATCTGTTGAAAATAGTCTTGTGTAGGCCCAACATCCCAGTGGGGTTTCGCAGTTCCACTGGTCAAATCGCAGTACTATCCAGTTTTGGGCGTTTGGTATCTAAAAAAAAAGCAGTTTGAGTGTGTCGCTCACTGTTCAGCCGCAAATATCTCTATTTAAAAAAGTGTGGTATACCCCAGTAAACAATAAGTGTGGTTTTGCCATCCCACGGTAAAAAATCTCTATTATTCAGCTTTTGGTAGATTTTTCCATAAAGAAAAACAGTAGTGTCTACTGACTGTTGTGACACAAAAATATATCTGTTGAAAATAGTCTTGTGTAAGCCCGACATCCCAGTGTGGTTTCGCAGTTCCCTAGGTCAAATCGCTGTACTATCCAGTTTTGAGCTTTTGGTATCTAAAAAAAAAGCAGTTTGAGTGTGTCGCTCACTGTTCAACCGCAAATATCTCTATTTAAAAAAGTGTGGTATACCCCAGTAAACAATTACTGTGGTTTTGCCATCCCACGGTAAAAAATCTCTATTATTCAGCTTTTGGTTGTTTTTTCCGTAAAGAAAAACAGTAGTGTCTCCTGACTGTTGTGACACAAAAATATATCTGTTGAAAATAGTCTTGTGTAAGCCCGACATCCCAGTTTGGTTTCGCAGTCCCACAGGTCAAATCGATGTACTATCCAGTTTTGAGCCTTTGGTATCTAAAAAAAAGCAGTTTGAGTGTGTCGCTCACTGTTCAGCCGCAAATATCTCTATTTAAAAAAGTGTGGTATAAACCAGTAAACAATAACTGTGGTTTTGCCATCCCACGGTAAAAAAACTCTATTCTTCAGCTTTTGGTAGTTTTTTCCGTAAAGAAAAACAGTAGTGTCTCCTGACTGTTGTGACACAAAAATATATCTGTTGAAAATAGTCTTGTGTAGGCCCGACATCCCAGTGTGGTTTCGCAGTTCCATCGGTCAAATTGCTGTACTATCCAGTTTTGGGCCTTTGGTATCTAAAAAAAAAGCAGTTTGAGTGTGTCGCTCACTGTTCAGCCGCAAATATCTCTATTTAAAAAAGTGTGGTATACCCCAGTAAACAATAACTGTGGTTTTGCCATCCCACGGTAAAAAATCTCTATTATTCAGCTTTTGGTAGTTTTTTCCGTAAAGAAAAACAGTAGAGTCTCCTGACTGTTGTGACACAAAAATATATCTGTTGAAATAGTCTTGAGTAGGCCCGATATCCCAGTGTGGTTTCGCAGTTCCACGGGTCAAATCGCTGTACTATCCAGTTTTAGGCCTTTGGTATCTAAAAAAAAAGCAGTTTGAGTGTGTCGCTCACTGTTCAGCCGCAAATATCTCTATTTAAAAAAGTGTGGTATATCCTAGTAAACAATAACTGTGGTTTTGCCATCCCACGGTAAAAAATCTCTATTATTCAGCTTTTGGTATTTTTTTCCGTAAAGAAAAACAGTAGTGTCTCCTAACTGTTGTGACTCAAAAATATATCTGTTGAAAATAGTCTTGTGTAGGCCCGACATCCCAGTGTGGTTTTGCAGTTCCACGGGTCAAATCGCTGTACTATCCAGTTTTGTGCTTTTGGTATAAAAAAAAAAGCAGTTTGAGTGTGTCGCTCACTGTTCAGCCGCAAATATCTCTATTTAAAAAAGTGTGGTATACCCCAGTAAACAATAACTGTGGTTTTGCCATCCCACGGTAAAAATCTCTATTATTCAGCTTTTGGTAGTTTTTTCCGTAAAGAAAAACAGTAGTGTCTCCTGACTGTTGTGACACAAAAATATATCTGTTGAAAATAGTCTTGTGTAGGCCCGACATCCCAGTGTGGTTTCGCAGTTCCACGGGTCAAATCGCTGTACTATCCAGTTTTGGGCCTTTGGTATCTAAAAAAAAAGCAGTTTGAGTGTGTCGCTCACTGTTCAGCCGCAAATATCTCTATTTAAAAAAGTGTGGTATACCCCAGTAAACAATTACTGTGGTTTTGCCATCCCACGGTAAAAAAATCTCTATTATTCAGCTTTTGGTAGTTTTTTCCGTAAAGAAAAACAGTAGTGTCTCCTGACTGTTGTGACAAAAAAATATATCTGTTGAAAATAGTCTTGTATAGGCACGACATCCCAGTGTGGTTTCGCAGTTCCACGGGTCAAATCGCTGTACTATCCAGTTTTGGGCCTTTGGTATCTAAAAAAAAAGACGTGTGAGTGTGTCACTCACTGTTCAGCCGCAAATATCTCTATTTAAAAAAGTGTGGTATACCCCAGTAAACAATAACTGTGGTTTTTCCATCCCACGGTAAAAAATCTCTATTATTCAGCTTTTGGTAGTTTTTTCCGTAAAGAAAAACAGTAGTGTCTCCTGACTGTTGTGACACAAAAATATATCTGTTGAAAATAGTCTTGTGTAGGCCCGACATCCCAGTGTGGTTTCGCAGTTCCACGGGTCAAATTGCTGTACTATCCAGTTTTGGGCCTTTGGTATCTAAAAAAAAAGCAGTTTCAGTGTGTCGCTCACTGTTCAGCCGCAAATATCTCTATTTAAAAAAGTGTGGTATACCCCAGTAAACAATAACTGTGGTTTTGCCATCCCACGGTAAAAAATCTGTATTATTCAGCTTTTGGTAGTTTTTTCCGTAAGGAAAAACAGTAGTGTCTCCTGACTGTTGTGACACAAAAATATATCTGTTGAAAATAGTCTTGTGTAAGCCCGACATTCCAGTGTGGTTTCGCAGTTCCATGGGTCAAATCGCTGTACTATCCAGTTTTGTGCTTTTGGTATAAAAAAAAAAGCAGTTTGAGTGTGTCGCTCACTGTTCAGCCGCAAATATCTCTATTTAAAAAAGTGTGGTATACCCCAGTAAACAATAACTGTGGTTTGGCCATCTCACGGTAAAAATCTCTATTATTCAGCTTTTGGTAGTTTTTTCCGTAAAGAAAAACAGTAGTGTCTCCTGACTGTTGTGACACAAAAATATATCTGTTGAAAATAGTCTTGTGTAGGCCCGACATCCCAGTGTGGTTTCGCAGTTCCACGGGTCAAATCGCTGTACTATCCAGTTTTGGGCCTTTGGTATCTAAAAAAAAAGCAGTTTGAGTGTGTCGCTCACTGTTCAGCCGCAAATATCTCTATTTAAAAAAGTGTGGTATACCCCAGTAAACAATAACTGTGGTTTTGCCATTCCACGGTAAAAAATCTGTATTATTCAGCTTTTGGTATTTTTTTCCGTAAAGAAAAACAGTAGTGTCTCCTGACTGTTGTGACACAAAAATATAGCTGTTGAAAAAAGTCTTGTGTAGGCCCGACATCCCAGTTTGGTTTCGCAGTTCCACGGGTCAAATCGCTGTACTATCCAGTTTTGGGCCTTTGGTATCTAAAAAAAAAGCAGTTTGAGTGTGTAGCTCACTGTTCAGCCGCAAATATCTCTATTTAAAAAAGTGTGGTATACCCCAGTAAACAATAACTGTGGTTTTGCCATCCCACAGTAAAAAATCTCTATTATTCAGCTTTTGGTAGTTTTTTCCGTAAAGAAAAACAGTAGTGTCTCCTGACTGTTGTGACACAAAAATATATCTGTTGAAAACAGTCTTGTGTAGGCCCGACATCCCAGTGTGGTTTCGCAGTTCCACGGGTCAAATCGCTGTACTATCCAGTTTTGGGCCTTTGGTATCTAAAAAAAAACAGTTTGAGTGTGTCGCTCACTGTTCAGCCGCAAATATCTCTATTTAAAAAAGTGTGGTATACCCCAGTAAACAATTACTGTGGTTTTGCCATCCCACGGTAAAAAATCTCTATTATTCAGCTTTTGGTTGTTTTTTCCGTAAAGAAAAACAGTAGTGTCTCCTGACTGTTGTGACACAAAAATATATCTGTTGAAAATAGTCTTGTGTAAGCCCGACATCCCAGTTTGGTTTCGCAGTCCCACAGGTCAAATCGATGTACTATCCAGTTTTGAGCCTTTGGTATCTAAAAAAAAGCAGTTTGAGTGTGTCGCTCACTGTTCAGCCGCAAATATCTCTATTTAAAAAAGTGTGGTATAAACCAGTAAACAATAACTGTGGTTTTGCCATCCCACGGTAAAAAAACTCTATTCTTCAGCTTTTGGTAGTTTTTTCCGTAAAGAAAAACAGTAGTGTCTCCTGACTGTTGTGACACAAAAATATATCTGTTGAAAATAGTCTTGTGTAGGCCCGACATCCCAGTGTGGTTTCGCAGTTCCATCGGTCAAATCGCTGTACTATCCAGTTTTGGGCCTTTGGTATCTAAAAAAAAAGCAGTTTGAGTGTGTCGCTCACTGTTCAGCCGCAAATATCTCTATTTAAAAAAGTGTGGTATACCCCAGTAAACAATAACTGTGGTTTTGCCATCCCACGGTAAAAAATCTCTATTATTCAGCTTTTGGTAGTTTTTTCCGTAAAGAAAAACAGTAGAGTCTCCTGACTGTTGTGACACAAAAATATATCTGTTGAAATAGTCTTGAGTAGGCCCGATATCCCAGTGTGGTTTCGCAGTTCCACGGGTCAAATCGCTGTACTATACAGTTTTAGGCCTTTGGTATCTAAAAAAAAAGCAGTTTGAGTGTGTCGCTCACTGTTCAGCCGCAAATATCTCTATTTAAAAAAGTGTGGTATATCCTAGTAAACAATAACTGTGGTTTTGCCATCCCACGGTAAAAAATCTCTATTATTCAGCTTTTGGTATTTTTTTCTGTAAAGAAAAACAGTAGTGTCTCCTAACTGTTGTGACTCAAAAATATATCTGTTGAAAATAGTCTTGTGTAGGCCCGACATCCCAGTGTGGTTTTGCAGTTCCACGGGTCAAATCGCTGTACTATCCAGTTTTGGGCCTTTGGTATCTAAAAAAAAAGCAGTTTGAGTGTGTCGCTCACTGTTCAGCCGCAAATATCTCTATTTAAAAAAGTGTGGTATACCCCAGTAAACAATAACTGTGGTTTTGCCATCCCACGGTAAAAAATCTCTATTATTCAGCTTTTGGTAGTTTTTTCCGTAAAGAAAAATAGTAGTGTCTCCTGACTGTTGTGACAAAAAAATATATCTGTTGAAAATAGTCTTGTGTAGGCACGACATCCCAGTGTGGTTTCGCGGTTCCACGGGTCAAATCGCTGTACTATCCAGTTTTGGGCCTTTGGTATTTAAAAAAAAAGACGTGTGAGTGTGTCACTCACTGTTCAGCCGCAAATATCTCTATTTAAAAAAGTGTGGTATACCCCAGTAAACAATAACTGTGGTTTTGCCATCCCACGGTAAAAAATCTCTATTATTCAGCTTTGCGTAGTTTTTTCCGTAAAGAAAAACAGTAGTGTCTCCTGACTGTTGTGACACAAAAATATATCTGTTGAAAATAGTCTTGTGTAGGCCTGACATCCCAGTGTGGTTTCGCAGTTCCACGGGTCAAATCGCTGTACTATCCAGTTTTGGGCCTTTGGTATCTAAAAAAAAAGCAGTTTGAGTGTGTCGCTCACTGTTCAGCCGCAAATATCTCTATTTAAAAAAGTGTGGTATACCCCAGTAAACAATAACTGTGGTTTTGCCATCCCACAGTAAAAAATCTCTATTATTCAGCTTTTGGTAGTTTTTTCCGTAAAGAAAAACAGTAGTGTCTCCTGACTGTTGTGACACAAAAATATATCTGTTGAAAACAGTCTTGTGTAGGCCCAACATCCCAGTGTGGTTTCGCAGTTCCACGGGTCAAATCGCTGTACTATCCAGTTTTGGGCCTTTGGTATCTAAAAAAAAAGCAGTTTGAGTGTGTCGCTCACTGTTCAGCCGCAAATATCTCTATTTAAAAAAGTGTGGTATACCCCAGTAAACAATTACTGTGGTTTTGCCATCCCACGGTAAAAAATCTCTATTATTCAGCTTTTGGTTGTTTTTTCCGTAAAGAAAAACAGTAGTGTCTCCTGACTGTTGTGACACAAAAATATATCTGTTGAAAATAGTCTTTTGTAAGCCCGACATCCCAGTTTGGTTTCGCAGTCCCACAGGTCAAATCGATGTACTATCCAGTTTTGAGCCTTTGGTATCTAAAAAAAAGCAGTTTGAGTGTGTCGCTCACTGTTCAGCCGCAAATATCTCTATTTAAAAAAGTGTGGTATAAACCAGTAAACAATAACTGTGGTTTTGCCATCCCACGGTAAAAAAACTCTATTCTTCAGCTTTTGGTAGTTTTTTCCGTAAAGAAAAACAGTAGTGTCTCCTGACTGTTGTGACACAAAAATATATCTGTTGAAAATAGTCTTGTGTAGGCCCGACATCCCAGTGTGGTTTCGCAGTTCCATCGGTCAAATCGCTGTACTATCCAGTTTTGTGCTTTTGGTATAAAAAAAAAAGCAGTTTGAGTGTGTCGCTCACTGTTCAGCCGCAAATATCTCTATTTAAAAAAGTGTGGTATACCCCAGTAAACAATAACTGTGGTTTTGCCATCTCACGGTAAAAATCTCTATTATTCAGCTTTTGGTAGTTTTTTCCGTAAAGAAAAACAGTAGTGTCTCCTGACTGTTGTGACACAAAAATATATCTGTTGAAAATAGTCTTGTGTAGGCCCGACATCCCAGTGTGGTTTCGCAGTTCCACGGGTCAAATCGCTGTACTATCCAGTTTTGGGCCTTTGGTATCTAAAAAAAAAGCAGTTTGAGTGTGTCGCTCACTGTTCAGCCGCAAATATCTCTATTTAAAAAAGTGTGGTATACCCCAGTAAACAATAACTGTGGTTTTGCCATTCCACGGTAAAAAATCTGTATTATTCAGCTTTTGGTATTTTTTTCCGTAAAGAAAAACAGTAGTGTCTCCTGACTGTTGTGACACAAAAATATAGCTGTTGAAAAAAGTCTTGTGTAGGCCCGACATCCCAGTTTGGTTTCGCAGTTCCACGGGTCAAATCGCTGTACTATCCAGTTTTGGGCCTTTGGTATCTAAAAAAAAAGCAGTTTGAGTGTGTCGCTCACTGTTCAGCCGCAAATATCTCTATTTAAAAAAGTGTGGTATACCCCAGTAAACAATAAGTGTGGTTTTGCCATCCCACGGTAAAAAATCTCTATTATTCAGCTTTTGGTAGATTTTTCCATAAAGAAAAACAGTAGTGTCTACTGACTGTTGTGACACAAAAATATATCTGTTGAAAATAGTCTTGTGTAAGCCCGACATCCCAGTGTGGTTTCGCAGTTCCCTAGGTCAAATCGCTGTACTATCCAGTTTTGAGCTTTTGGTATCTAAAAAAAAAGCAGTTTGAGTGTGTCGCTCACTGTTCAAACGCAAATATCTCTATTTAAAAAAGTGTGGTTTACCCCAGTAAACAATAACTGTGGTTTTGCCATCCCATGGTAAAAAATCTCTATTATTCAGCTTTTGGTAGTTTTTTCCGTAAAGAAAAACAGTAGTGTCTCCTGACTGTTGTGACACAAAAATATATCTGTTGAAAATAGTCTTGTGTAGGCCTGACATCCCAGTGTGGTTTCGCAGTTCCACGGGTCAAATCGCTGTACTATCCAGTTTTGGGCCTTTGGTATCTAAAAAAAAAGCAGTTTGAGTGTGTAGCTCACTGTTCAGCCGCAAATATCTCTATTTAAAAAAGTGTGGTATACCCCAGTAAACAATAACTGTGGTTTTGCCATCCCACAGTAAAAAAATCTCTATTATTCAGCTTTTGGTAGTTTTTTCCGTAAAGAAAAACAGTAGTGTCTCCTGACTGTTGTGACACAAAAATATATCTGTTGAAAACAGTCTTGTGTAGGCCCGACATCCCAGTGTGGTTTCGCAGTTCCACGGGTCAAATCGCTGTACTATCCAGTTTTGGGCCTTTGGTATCTAAAAAAAAACAGTTTGAGTGTGTCGCTCACTGTTCAGCCGCAAATATCTCTATTTAAAAAAGTGTGGTATACCCCAGTAAACAATTACTGTGGTTTTGCCATCCCACGGTAAAAAATCTCTATTATTCAGCTTTTGGTTGTTTTTTCCGTAAAGAAAAACAGTAGTGTCTCCTGACTGTTGTGACACAAAAATATATCTGTTGAAAATAGTCTTGTGTAAGCCCGACATCCCAGTTTGGTTTCGCAGTCCCACAGGTCAAATCGATGTACTATCCAGTTTTGAGCCTTTGGTATCTAAAAAAAAGCAGTTTGAGTGTGTCGCTCACTGTTCAGCCGCAAATATCTCTATTTAAAAAAGTGTGGTATAAACCAGTAAACAATAACTGTGGTTTTGCCATCCCACGGTAAAAAAACTCTATTCTTCAGCTTTTGGTAGTTTTTTCCGTAAAGAAAAACAGTAGTGTCTCCTGACTGTTGTGACACAAAAATATATCTGTTGAAAATAGTCTTGTGTAGGCCCGACATCCCAGTGTGGTTTCGCAGTTCCATCGGTCAAATCGCTGTACTATCCAGTTTTGGGCCTTTGGTATCTAAAAAAAAAGCAGTTTGAGTGTGTCGCTCACTGTTCAGCCGCAAATATCTCTATTTAAAAAAGTGTGGTATACCCCAGTAAACAATAACTGTGGTTTTGCCATCCCACGGTAAAAAATCTCTATTATTCAGCTTTTGGTAGTTTTTTCCGTAAAGAAAAACAGTGGAGTCTCCTGACTGTTGTGACACAAAAATATATCTGTTGAAATAGTCTTGAGTAGGCCCGATATCCCAGTGTGGTTTCGCAGTTCCACGGGTCAAATCGCTGTACTATCCAGTTTTAGGCCTTTGGTATCTAAAAAAAAAGCAGTTTGAGTGTGTCGCTCACTGTTCAGCCGCAAATATCTCTATTTAAAAAAGTGTGGTATATCCTAGTAAACAATAACTGTGGTTTTGCCATCCCACGGTAAAAAATCTCTATTATTCAGCTTTTGGTATTTTTTTCTGTAAAGAAAAACAGTAGTGTCTCCTAACTGTTGTGACTCAAAAATATATCTGTTGAAAATAGTCTTGTGTAGGCCCGACATCCCAGTGTGGTTTTGCAGTTCCACGGGTCAAATCGCTGTACTATCCAGTTTTGGGCCTTTGGTATCTAAAAAAAAAGCAGTTTGAGTGTGTCGCTCACTGTTCAGCCGCAAATATCTCTATTTAAAAAAGTGTGGTATACCCCAGTAAACAATAACTGTGGTTTTGCCATCCCATGGTAAAAAATCTCTATTATTCAGCTTTTGGTAGTTTTTTCCGTAAAGAAAAATAGTAGTGTCTCCTGACTGTTGTGACAAAAAAATATATCTGTTGAAAATAGTCTTGTGTAGGCACGACATCCCAGTGTGGTTTCGCGGTTCCACGGGTCAAATCGCTGTACTATCCAGTTTTGGGCCTTTGGTATTTAAAAAAAAAGACGTGTGAGTGTGTCACTCACTGTTCAGCCGCAAATATCTCTATTTAAAAAAGTGTGGTATACCCCAGTAAACAATAACTGTGGTTTTGCCATCCCACGGTAAAAAATCTCTATTATTCAGCTTTGCGTAGTTTTTTCCGTAAAGAAAAACAGTAGTGTCTCCTGACTGTTGTGACACAAAAATATATCTGTTGAAAATAGTCTTGTGTAGGCCTGACATCCCAGTGTGGTTTCGCAGTTCCATCGGTCAAATCGCTGTACTATCCAGTTTTGGGCCTTTGGTATCTAAAAAAAAAGCAGTTTGAGTGTGTCGCTCACTGTTCAGCCGCAAATATCTCTATTTAAAAAAGTGTGGTATACCCCAGTAAACAATAACTGTGGTTTTGCCATCCCACAGTAAAAAATCTCTATTATTCAGCTTTTGGTAGTTTTTTCCGTAAAGAAAAACAGTAGTGTCTCCTGACTGTTGTGACACAAAAATATATCTGTTGAAAACAGTCTTGTGTAGGCCCAACATCCCAGTGTGGTTTCGCAGTTCCACGGGTCAAATCGCTGTACTATCCAGTTTTGGGCCTTTGGTATCTAAAAAAAAAGCAGTTTGAGTGTGTCGCTCACTGTTCAGCCGCAAATATCTCTATTTAAAAAAGTGTGGTATACCCCAGTAAACAATTACTGTGGTTTTGCCATCCCACGGTAAAAAATCTCTATTATTCAGCTTTTGGTTGTTTTTTCCGTAAAGAAAAACAGTAGTGTCTCCTGACTGTTGTGACACAAAAATATATCTGTTGAAAACAGTCTTGTGTAGGCCCAACATCCCAGTGTGGTTTCGCAGTTCCACGGGTCAAATCGCTGTACTATCCAGTTTTGGGCCTTTGGTATCTAAAAAAAAAGCAGTTTGAGTGTGTCGCTCACTGTTCAGCCGCAAATATCTCTATTTAAAAAAGTGTGGTATACCCCAGTAAACAATTACTGTGGTTTTGCCATCCCACGGTAAAAAATCTCTATTATTCAGCTTTTGGTTGTTTTTTCCGTAAAGAAAAACAGTAGTGTCTCCTGACTGTTGTGACACAAAAATATATCTGTTGAAAATAGTCTTTTGTAAGCCCGACATCCCAGTTTGGTTTCGCAGTCCCACAGGTCAAATCGATGTACTATCCAGTTTTGAGCCTTTGGTATCTAAAAAAAAGCAGTTTGAGTGTGTCGCTCACTGTTCAGCCGCAAATATCTCTATTTAAAAAAGTGTGGTATAAACCAGTAAACAATAACTGTGGTTTTGCCATCCCACGGTAAAAAAACTCTATTCTTCAGCTTTTGGTAGTTTTTTCCGTAAAGAAAAACAGTAGTGTCTCCTGACTGTTGTGACACAAAAATATATCTGTTGAAAATAGTCTTGTGTAGGCCCGACATCCCAGTGTGGTTTCGCAGTTCCATCGGTCAAATCGCTGTACTATCCAGTTTTGTGCTTTTGGTATAAAAAAAAAAGCAGTTTGAGTGTGTCGCTCACTGTTCAGCCGCAAATATCTCTATTTAAAAAAGTGTGGTATACCCCAGTAAACAATAACTGTGGTTTTGCCATCTCACGGTAAAAATCTCTATTATTCAGCTTTTGGTAGTTTTTTCCGTAAAGAAAAACAGTAGTGTCTCCTGACTGTTGTGACACAAAAATATATCTGTTGAAAATAGTCTTGTGTAGGCCCGACATCCCAGTGTGGTTTCGCAGTTCCACGGGTCAAATCGCTGTACTATCCAGTTTTGGGCCTTTGGTATCTAAAAAAAAAGCAGTTTGAGTGTGTCGCTCACTGTTCAGCCGCAAATATCTCTATTTAAAAAAGTGTGGTATACCCCAGTAAACAATAACTGTGGTTTTGCCATTCCACGGTAAAAAATCTGTATTATTCAGCTTTTGGTATTTTTTTCCGTAAAGAAAAACAGTAGTGTCTCCTGACTGTTGTGACACAAAAATATAGCTGTTGAAAAAAGTCTTGTGTAGGCCCGACATCCCAGTTTGGTTTCGCAGTTCCACGGGTCAAATCGCTGTACTATCCAGTTTTGGGCCTTTGGTATCTAAAAAAAAAGCAGTTTGAGTGTGTCGCTCACTGTTCAGCCGCAAATATCTCTATTTAAAAAAGTGTGGTATACCCCAGTAAACAATAAGTGTGGTTTTGCCATCCCACGGTAAAAAATCTCTATTATTCAGCTTTTGGTAGATTTTTCCATAAAGAAAAACAGTAGTGTCTACTGACTGTTGTGACACAAAAATATATCTGTTGAAAATAGTCTTGTGTAAGCCCGACATCCCAGTGTGGTTTCGCAGTTCCCTAGGTCAAATCGCTGTACTATCCAGTTTTGAGCTTTTGGTATCTAAAAAAAAAGCAGTTTGAGTGTGTCGCTCACTGTTCAAACGCAAATATCTCTATTTAAAAAAGTGTGGTTTACCCCAGTAAACAATAACTGTGGTTTTGCCATCCCATGGTAAAAAATCTCTATTATTCAGCTTTTGGTAGTTTTTTCCGTAAAGAAAAACAGTAGTGTCTCCTGACTGTTGTGACACAAAAATATATCTGTTGAAAATAGTCTTGTGTAGGCCTGACATCCCAGTGTGGTTTCGCAGTTCCACGGGTCAAATCGCTGTACTATCCAGTTTTGGGCCTTTGGTATCTAAAAAAAAAGCAGTTTGAGTGTGTAGCTCACTGTTCAGCCGCAAATATCTCTATTTAAAAAAGTGTGGTATACCCCAGTAAACAATAACTGTGGTTTTGCCATCCCACAGTAAAAAAATCTCTATTATTCAGCTTTTGGTAGTTTTTTCCGTAAAGAAAAACAGTAGTGTCTCCTGACTGTTGTGACACAAAAATATATCTGTTGAAAACAGTCTTGTGTAGGCCCGACATCCCAGTGTGGTTTCGCAGTTCCACGGGTCAAATCGCTGTACTATCCAGTTTTGGGCCTTTGGTATCTAAAAAAAAACAGTTTGAGTGTGTCGCTCACTGTTCAGCCGCAAATATCTCTATTTAAAAAAGTGTGGTATACCCCAGTAAACAATTACTGTGGTTTTGCCATCCCACGGTAAAAAATCTCTATTATTCAGCTTTTGGTTGTTTTTTCCGTAAAGAAAAACAGTAGTGTCTCCTGACTGTTGTGACACAAAAATATATCTGTTGAAAATAGTCTTGTGTAAGCCCGACATCCCAGTTTGGTTTCGCAGTCCCACAGGTCAAATCGATGTACTATCCAGTTTTGAGCCTTTGGTATCTAAAAAAAAGCAGTTTGAGTGTGTCGCTCACTGTTCAGCCGCAAATATCTCTATTTAAAAAAGTGTGGTATAAACCAGTAAACAATAACTGTGGTTTTGCCATCCCACGGTAAAAAAACTCTATTCTTCAGCTTTTGGTAGTTTTTTCCGTAAAGAAAAACAGTAGTGTCTCCTGACTGTTGTGACACAAAAATATATCTGTTGAAAATAGTCTTGTGTAGGCCCGACATCCCAGTGTGGTTTCGCAGTTCCATCGGTCAAATCGCTGTACTATCCAGTTTTGGGCCTTTGGTATCTAAAAAAAAAGCAGTTTGAGTGTGTCGCTCACTGTTCAGCCGCAAATATCTCTATTTAAAAAAGTGTGGTATACCCCAGTAAACAATAACTGTGGTTTTGCCATCCCACGGTAAAAAATCTCTATTATTCAGCTTTTGGTAGTTTTTTCCGTAAAGAAAAACAGTGGAGTCTCCTGACTGTTGTGACACAAAAATATATCTGTTGAAATAGTCTTGAGTAGGCCCGATATCCCAGTGTGGTTTCGCAGTTCCACGGGTCAAATCGCTGTACTATCCAGTTTTAGGCCTTTGGTATCTAAAAAAAAAGCAGTTTGAGTGTGTCGCTCACTGTTCAGCCGCAAATATCTCTATTTAAAAAAGTGTGGTATATCCTAGTAAACAATAACTGTGGTTTTGCCATCCCACGGTAAAAAATCTCTATTATTCAGCTTTTGGTATTTTTTTCTGTAAAGAAAAACAGTAGTGTCTCCTAACTGTTGTGACTCAAAAATATATCTGTTGAAAATAGTCTTGTGTAGGCCCGACATCCCAGTGTGGTTTTGCAGTTCCACGGGTCAAATCGCTGTACTATCCAGTTTTGGGCCTTTGGTATCTAAAAAAAAAGCAGTTTGAGTGTGTCGCTCACTGTTCAGCCGCAAATATCTCTATTTAAAAAAGTGTGGTATACCCCAGTAAACAATAACTGTGGTTTTGCCATCCCATGGTAAAAAATCTCTATTATTCAGCTTTTGGTAGTTTTTTCCGTAAAGAAAAATAGTAGTGTCTCCTGACTGTTGTGACAAAAAAATATATCTGTTGAAAATAGTCTTGTGTAGGCACGACATCCCAGTGTGGTTTCGCGGTTCCACGGGTCAAATCGCTGTACTATCCAGTTTTGGGCCTTTGGTATTTAAAAAAAAAGACGTGTGAGTGTGTCACTCACTGTTCAGCCGCAAATATCTCTATTTAAAAAAGTGTGGTATACCCCAGTAAACAATAACTGTGGTTTTGCCATCCCACGGTAAAAAATCTCTATTATTCAGCTTTGCGTAGTTTTTTCCGTAAAGAAAAACAGTAGTGTCTCCTGACTGTTGTGACACAAAAATATATCTGTTGAAAATAGTCTTGTGTAGGCCTGACATCCCAGTGTGGTTTCGCAGTTCCATCGGTCAAATCGCTGTACTATCCAGTTTTGGGCCTTTGGTATCTAAAAAAAAAGCAGTTTGAGTGTGTCGCTCACTGTTCAGCCGCAAATATCTCTATTTAAAAAAGTGTGGTATACCCCAGTAAACAATAACTGTGGTTTTGCCATCCCACAGTAAAAAATCTCTATTATTCAGCTTTTGGTAGTTTTTTCCGTAAAGAAAAACAGTAGTGTCTCCTGACTGTTGTGACACAAAAATATATCTGTTGAAAACAGTCTTGTGTAGGCCCAACATCCCAGTGTGGTTTCGCAGTTCCACGGGTCAAATCGCTGTACTATCCAGTTTTGGGCCTTTGGTATCTAAAAAAAAAGCAGTTTGAGTGTGTCGCTCACTGTTCAGCCGCAAATATCTCTATTTAAAAAAGTGTGGTATACCCCAGTAAACAATTACTGTGGTTTTGCCATCCCACGGTAAAAAATCTCTATTATTCAGCTTTTGGTTGTTTTTTCCGTAAAGAAAAACAGTAGTGTCTCCTGACTGTTGTGACACAAAAATATATCTGTTGAAAATAGTCTTGTGTAAGCCCGACATCCCAGTTTGGTTTCGCAGTCCCACAGGTCAAATCGATGTACTATCCAGTTTTGAGCCTTTGGTATCTAAAAAAAAGCAGTTTGAGTGTGTCGCTCACTGTTCAGCCGCAAATATCTCTATTTAAAAAAGTGTGGTATAAACCAGTAAACAATAACTGTGGTTTTGCCATCCCATGGTAAAAAAACTCTATTCTTCAGCTTTTGAAAGTTTTTTCCGTAAAGAAAAACAGTAGTGTCTCCTGACTGTTGTGACACAAAAATATATCTGTTGAAAATAGTCTTGTGTAGGCCCGACATCCCAGTGTGGTTTCGCAGTTCCATCGGTCAAATCGCTGTACTATCCAGTTTTGGGCCTTTGGTATCTAAAAAAAAAGCAGTTTGAGTGTGTCGCTCACTGTTCAGCCGCAAATATCTCTATTTAAAAAAGTGTGGTATACCCCAGTAAACAATAACTGTGGTTTTGCCATCCCACGGTAAAAAATCTCTATTATTCAGCTTTTGGTAGTTTTTTCCGTAAAGAAAAACAGTAGAGTCTCCTGACTGTTGTGACACAAAAATATATCTGTTGAAATAGTCTTGAGTAGGCCCGATATCCCAGTGTGGTTTCGCAGCTCCACGGGTCAAATCGCTGTACTATCCAGTTTTAGGCCTTTGGTATCTAAAAAAAAAGCAGTTTGAGTGTGTCGCTCACTGTTCAGCCGCAAATATCTCTATTTAAAAAAGTGTGGTATATCCTAGTAAACAATAACTGTGGTTTTGCCATCCCACGGTAAAAAATCTCTATTATTCAGCTTTTGGTATTTTTTCCGTAAAGAAAAACAGTAGTGTCTCCTAACTGTTGTGACTCAAAAATATATCTGTTGAAAATAGTCTTGTGTAGGCCCGACATCCCAGTGTGGTTTTGCAGTTCCACGGGTCAAATCGCTGTACTATCCAGTTTTGGGCCTTTGGTATCTAAAAAAAAAGCAGTTTGAGTGTGTCGCTCACTGTTCAGCCGCAAATATCTCTATTTAAAAAAGTGTGGTATACCCCAGTAAACAATAACTATGGTTTTGCCATCCCACGGTAAAAAATCTCTATTATTCAGCTTTTGGTAGTTTTTTCCGTAAAGAAAAATAGTAGTGTCTCCTGACTGTTGTGACAAAAAAATATATCTGTTGAAAATAGTCTTGTGTAGGCACGACATCCCAGTGTGGTTTCGCAGTTCCACGGGTCAAATCGCTGTACTATCCAGTTTTGGGCCTTTGGTATCTAAAAAAACAGCAGTTTGAGTGTGTCGCTCACTGTTCAGCCACAAATATCTCTATTTAAAATAGTGTGGTATACCCCAGTAAACAATAAATGTGGTTTTGCCATTCCACGGTAAAAAATCTCTATTATTCAGCTTTTGGTTGTTTTTTCCGTAAAGAAAAACAGTAGTGTCTCCTGACTGTTGTGACACAAAAATATATCTGTTGAAAATAGTCTTGTGTAAGCCCGACATCCCAGTTTGGTTTCGCAGTCCCACAGGTCAAATCGATGTACTATCCAGTTTTGAGCCTTTGGTATCTAAAAAAAAGCAGTTTGAGTGTGTCGCTCACTGTTCAGCCGCAAATATCTCTATTTAAAAAAGTGTGGTATAAACCAGTAAACAATAACTGTGGTTTTGCCATCCCATGGTAAAAAAACTCTATTCTTCAGCTTTTGAAAGTTTTTTCCGTAAAGAAAAACAGTAGTGTCTCCTGACTGTTGTGACACAAAAATATATCTGTTGAAAATAGTCTTGTGTAGGCCCGACATCCCAGTGTGGTTTCGCAGTTCCATCGGTCAAATCGCTGTACTATCCAGTTTTGGGCCTTTGGTATCTAAAAAAAAAGCAGTTTGAGTGTGTCGCTCACTGTTCAGCCGCAAATATCTCTATTTAAAAAAGTGTGGTATACCCCAGTAAACAATAACTGTGGTTTTGCCATCCCACGGTAAAAAATCTCTATTATTCAGCTTTTGGTAGTTTTTTCCGTAAAGAAAAACAGTAGAGTCTCCTGACTGTTGTGACACAAAAATATATCTGTTGAAATAGTCTTGAGTAGGCCCGATATCCCAGTGTGGTTTCGCAGCTCCACGGGTCAAATCGCTGTACTATCCAGTTTTAGGCCTTTGGTATCTAAAAAAAAAGCAGTTTGAGTGTGTCGCTCACTGTTCAGCCGCAAATATCTCTATTTAAAAAAGTGTGGTATATCCTAGTAAACAATAACTGTGGTTTTGCCATCCCACGGTAAAAAATCTCTATTATTCAGCTTTTGGTATTTTTTCCGTAAAGAAAAACAGTAGTGTCTCCTAACTGTTGTGACTCAAAAATATATCTGTTGAAAATAGTCTTGTGTAGGCCCGACATCCCAGTGTGGTTTTGCAGTTCCACGGGTCAAATCGCTGTACTATCCAGTTTTGGGCCTTTGGTATCTAAAAAAAAAGCAGTTTGAGTGTGTCGCTCACTGTTCAGCCGCAAATATCTCTATTTAAAAAAGTGTGGTATACCCCAGTAAACAATAACTATGGTTTTGCCATCCCACGGTAAAAAATCTCTATTATTCAGCTTTTGGTAGTTTTTTCCGTAAAGAAAAATAGTAGTGTCTCCTGACTGTTGTGACAAAAAAATATATCTGTTGAAAATAGTCTTGTGTAGGCACGACATCCCAGTGTGGTTTCGCAGTTCCACGGGTCAAATCGCTGTACTATCCAGTTTTGGGCCTTTGGTATCTAAAAAAACAGCAGTTTGAGTGTGTCGCTCACTGTTCAGCCACAAATATCTCTATTTAAAATAGTGTGGTATACCCCAGTAAACAATAAATGTGGTTTTGCCATTCCACGGTAAAAAATCTCTATTATTCAGCTTTTGGTTGTTTTTTCCGTAAAGAAAAACAGTAGTGTCTCCTGACTGTTGTGACACAAAAATATATCTGTTGAAAATAGTCTTGTGTAAGCCCGACATCCCAGTTTGGTTTCGCCGTCCCACAGGTCAAATCGATGTACTATCCAGTTTTGAGCCTTTGGTATCTAAAAAAAAGCAGTTTGAGTGTGTCGCTCACTGTTCAGCCGCAAATATCTCTATTTAAAAAAGTGTGGTATAAACCAGTAAACAATAACTGTGGTTTTGCCATCCCACGGTAAAAAAACTCTATTCTTCAGCTTTTGAAAGTTTTTTCCGTAAAGAAAAACAGTAGTGTCTCCTGACTGTTGTGACACAAAAATATATCTGTTGAAAATAGTCTTGTGTAGGCCCGACATCCTAGTGTGGTTTCGCAGTTCCATCGGTCAAATCGCTGTACTATCCAGTTTTGGGCCTTTGGTATCTAAAAAAAAAGCAGTTTGAGTGTGTCGCTCACTGTTCAGCCGCAAATATCTCTATTTAAAAAAGTGTGGTATACCCCAGTAAACAATAACTGTGGTTTTGCCATCCCACGGTAAAAAATCTCTATTATTCAGCTTTTGGTAGTTTTTTCCGTAAAGAAAAACAGTAGAGTCTCCTGACTGTTGTGACACAAAAATATATCTGTTGAAATAGTCTTGAGTAGGCCCGATATCCCAGTGTGGTTTCGCAGTTCCATGGGTCAAATCGCTGTACTATCCAGTTTTAGGCCTTTGGTATCTAAAAAAAAAGCAGTTTGAGTGTGTCGCTCACTGTTCAGCCGCAAATATCTCTATTTAAAAAAGTGTGGTATATCCTAGTAAACAATAACTGTGGTTTTGCCATCCCACGGTAAAAAATCTCTATTATTCAGCTTTTGGTATTTTTTCCGTAAAGAAAAACAGTAGTGTCTCCTAACTGTTGTGACTCAAAAATATATCTGTTGAAAATAGTCTTGTGTAGGCCTGACATCCCAGTGTGGTTTTGCAGTTCCACGGGTCAAATCGCTGTACTATCCAGTTTTGGGCCTTTGGTATCTAAAAAAAAAGCAGTTTGAGTGTGTCGCTCACTGTTCAGCCGCAAATATCTCTATTTAAAAAAGTGTGGTATACCCCAGTAAACAATAACTATGGTTTTGCCATCCCACGGTAAAAAATCTCTATTATTCAGCTTTTGGTAGTTTTTTCCGTAAAGAAAAATAGTAGTGTCTCCTGACTGTTGTGACAAAAAAATATATCTGTTGAAAATAGTCTTGTGTAGGCACGACATCCCAGTGTGGTTTCGCAGTTCCACGGGTCAAATCGCTGTACTATCCAGTTTTGGGCCTTTGGTATCTAAAAAAACAGCAGTTTGAGTGTGTCGCTCACTGTTCAGCCACAAATATCTCTATTTAAAATAGTGTGGTATACCCCAGTAAACAATAAATGTGGTTTTGCCATTCCACGGTAAAAAATCTCTATTATTCAGCTTTTGGTATTTTTTTCCGTAAAGAAAAACAGTAGTGTCTCCTGACTGTTGTGACACAAAAATATATCTGTTGAAAATAGTCTTGAGTAGGCCCGACATCCCAGTGTGGTTTCACAGTTCCACGGATCAAATTGCTGTACTATCCAGTTTTGGGCCTTTGGTATCTAAAAAAAAAGCAGTTTGAGTGTGTCGCTCACTGTTCAGCCGCAAATATCTCTATTTAAAAAAGTGTGGTATACCCCAGTAAACAATAACTGTTTTTTTGCCATCCCACGGTAAAAAATCTCTATTATTCAGCTTTTGGTAGTTTTTTCCATAAAGAAAAACAGTAGAGTCTCCTGACAGTTGTGACACAAAAATATATCTGTTGAAATAGTCTTGGGTAGGCCCGACATCCCAGTGTGGTTTCGCAGTTCCACGGGTCAAATCGCTGTACTATCCAGTTTGGGGCCTTTGGTATCTAAAAAAAAAGCAGTTTGAGTGTGTCGCTCACTGTTCAGCCCCAAATATCTCTATTTAAAAAAGTGTGGTATACCCTAGTAAACAATAACTGTGGTTTTGCCATCCCACGGTAAAAAATCTCTATTATTCAGCTTTTGGTATTTTTTTCCGTAAAGGAAAACAGTAGTGTCTCCTAACTGTTGTGACTCAAAAATATAGCTGTTGAAAATAGTCTTGTGTAGGCCCGACATCCCAGTGTGGTTTCGCAGTTCCACGGGTCAAATCGCTGTACTATCCAGTTTTGGGCCTTTGGTATCTAAAAAAAGAGCAGTTTGAGTGTGTCACTCACTGTTCAGCCGCAAATATCTCTATTTAAAAAAGTGTGGTATACCCCAGTAAACAATAACTGTGGTTTTGCCATCCCACTGTAAAAAATCTCTATTACTCAGCTTTTGGTATTTTTTTCCGTAAAGAAAAACAGTAGTGTCTCCTGACTGTTGTGACACAAAAATATATCTGTTGAAAATAGTCTTGTGTAGGCCCGACATCCCAGTGTGGTTTCGCAGTTCCACGGATCAAATTGCTGTACTATCCAGTTTTGGGCCTTTGGTATCTAAAAAAAAAGCAGTTTGAGTGTGTCGCTCACTGTTCAGCCGCAAATATCTCTATTTAAAAAAGTGTGGTATACCCCAGTAAACAATAACTGTGGTTTTGCCATCCCACGGTAAAAAATCTCTATTATTCAGCTTTTGGTAGTTTTTCCGTAAAGAAAAACAGTAGTGTCTCCTAACTGTGGTGACACAAAATTATATCTGTTGAAAATAGTCTTGTGTAGGCCCGACATCCCAGTGTGGTTTCGCAGTTCCACGGGTCAAATCGCTGTACTATCCAGTTTTGGGCCTTTGGTATCTAAAAAAACAGCAGTTTGAGTGTGTCGCTCACTGTTCAGCCACAAATATCTCTATTTAAAATAGTGTGGTATACCCCAGTAAACAATAAATGTGGTTTTGCCATTCCACGGTAAAAAATCTCTATTATTCAGCTTTTGGTTGTTTTTTCCGTAAAGAAAAACAGTAGTGTCTCCTGACTGTTGTGACACAAAAATATATCTGTTGAAAATAGTCTTGTGTAAGCCCGACATCCCAGTTTGGTTTCGCAGTCCCACAGGTCAAATCGATGTACTATCCAGTTTTGAGCCTTTGGTATCTAAAAAAAAGCAGTTTGAGTGTGTCGCTCACTGTTCAGCCGCAAATATCTCTATTTAAAAAAGTGTGGTATAAACCAGTAAACAATAACTGTGGTTTTGCCATCCCACGGTAAAAAAACTCTATTCTTCAGCTTTTGGTAGTTTTTTCCGTAAAGAAAAACAGTAGTGTCTCCTGACTGTTGTGACACAAAAATATATCTGTTGAAAATAGTCTTGTGTAGGCCCGACATCCCAGTGTGGTTTCGCAGTTCCATCGGTCAAATCGCTGTACTATCCAGTTTTGGGCCTTTGGTATCTAAAAAAAAAGCAGTTTGAGTGTGTCGCTCACTGTTCAGCCGCAAATATCTCTATTTAAAAAAGTGTGGTATACCCCAGTAAACAATAACTGTGGTTTTGCCATCCCACAGTAAAAAATCTCTATTATTCAGCTTTTGGTAGTTTTTTCCGTAAAGAAAAACAGTAGAGTCTCCTGACTGTTGTGACACAAAAATATATCTGTTGAAATAGTCTTGAGTAGGCCCGATATCCCAGTGTGGTTTCGCAGTTCCATGGGTCAAATCGCTGTGCTATCCAGTTTTAGGCCTTTGGTATCTAAAAAAAAAGCAGTTTGAGTGTGTCGCTCACTGTTCAGCCGCAAATATCTCTATTTAAAAAAGTGTGGTATATCCTAGTAAACAATAACTGTGGTTTTGCCATCCCACGGTAAAAAATCTCTATTATTCAGCTTTTGGTATTTTTTCCGTAAAGAAAAACAGTAGTGTCTCCTAACTGTTGTGACTCAAAAACATATCTGTTGAAAATAGTCTTGTGTAGGCCCGACATCCCAGTGTGGTTTTGCAGTTCCACGGGTCAAATCGCTGTACTATCCAGTTTTGGGCCTTTGGTATCTAAAAAAAAAGCAGTTTGAGTGTGTCGCTCACTGTTCAGCCGCAAATATCTCTATTTAAAAAAGTGTGGTATACCCCAGTAAACAATAACTATGGTTTTGCCATCCCACGGTAAAAAATCTCTATTATTCAGCTTTTGGTAGTTTTTTCCGTAAAGAAAAATAGTAGTGTCTCCTGACTGTTGTGACAAAAAAATATATCTGTTGAAAATAGTCTTGTGTAGGCACGACATCCCAGTGTGGTTTCGCAGTTCCACGGGTCAAATCGCTGTACTATCCAGTTTTGGGCCTTTGGTATCTAAAAAAACAGCAGTTTGAGTGTGTCGCTCACTGTTCAGCCACAAATATCTCTATTTAAAATAGTGTGGTATACCCCAGTAAACAATAAATGTGGTTTTGCCATTCCACGGTAAAAAATCTCTATTATTCAGCTTTTGGTATTTTTTTCCGTAAAGAAAAACAGTAGTGTCTCCTGACTGTTGTGACACAAAAATATATCTGTTGAAAATAGTCTTGAGTAGGCCCGACATCCCAGTGTGGTTTCACAGTTCCACGGATCAAATTGCTGTACTATCCAGTTTTGGGCCTTTGGTATCTAAAAAAAAAGCAGTTTGAGTGTGTCGCTCACTGTTCAGCCGCAAATATCTCTATTTAAAAAAGTGTGGTATACCCCAGTAAACAATAACTGTTTTTTTGCCATCCCACGGTAAAAAATCTCTATTATTCAGCTTTTGGTAGTTTTTTCCGTAAAGAAAAACAGTAGAGTCTCCTGACTGTTGTGACACAAAAATATATCTGTTGAAATAGTCTTGGGTAGGCCCGACATCCCAGTGTGGTTTCGCAGTTCCACGGGTCAAATCGCTGTACTATCCAGTTTGGGGCCTTTGGTATCTAAAAAAAAAGCAGTTTGAGTGTGTCGCTCACTGTTCAGCCCCAAATATCTCTATTTAAAAAAGTGTGGTATACCCTAGTAAACAATAACTGTGGTTTTGCCATCCCACGGTAAAAAATCTCTATTATTCAGCTTTTGGTATTTTTTTCCGTAAAGGAAAACAGTAGTGTCTCCTAACTGTTGTGACTCAAAAATATATCTGTTGAAAATAGTCTTGTGTAGGCCCGACATCCCAGTGTGGTTTCGCAGTTCCACGTGTCAAATCGCTGTACTATCCAGTTTTGGGCCTTTGGTATCTAAAAAAAGAGCAGTTTGAGTGTGTCACTCACTGTTCAGCCGCAAATATCTCTATTTAAAAAAGTGTGGTATACCCCAGTAAACAATAACTGTGGTTTTGCCATCCCACTGTAAAAAATCTCTATTACTCAGCTTTTGGTATTTTTTTCCGTAAAGAAAAACAGTAGTGTCTCCTGACTGTTGTGACACAAAAATATATCTGTTGAAAATAGTCTTGTGTAGGCCCGACATCCCAGTGTGGTTTCGCAGTTCCACGGATCAAATTGCTGTACTATCCAGTTTTGGGCCTTTGGTATCTAAAAAAAAAGCAGTTTGAGTGTGTCGCTCACTGTTCAGCCGCTAATATCTCTATTTAAAAAAGTGTGGTATACCCCAGTAAACAATAACTGTTTTTTTGCCATCCCACGGTAAAAAATCTCTATTATTCAGCTTTTGGTAGTTTTTTCCGTAAAGAAAAACAGTAGAGTCTCCTGACTGTTGTGACACAAAAATATATCTGTTGAAATAGTCTTGGGTAGGCCCGACATCGCAGTGTGGTTTCGCAGTTCCACGGGTCAAATCGCTGTACTATCCAGTTTGGGGCCTTTGGTATCTAAAAAAAAAGCAGTTTGAGTGTGTCGCTCACTGTTCAGCCCCAAATATCTCTATTTAAAAAAGTGTGGAATACCCTAGTAAACAATAACTGTGGTTTTGCCATCCCACGGTAAAAAATCTCTATTATTCAGCTTTTGGTATTTTTTTCCGTAAAGAAAAACAGTAGTATCTCCTAACTGTTGTGACACAAAAATATATCTGTTGAAAATAGTCTTGTGTAGGCCCGACATCCCAGTGTGGTTTCGCAGTTCCACGGGTCAAATCGCTGTACTATCCAGTTTTGGGCCTTTGGTATCTAAAAAAAGAGCAGTTTGAGTGTGTCGCTCACTGTTCAGCCGCAAATATCTCTATTTAAAAAAGTGTGGTATACCCCAGTAAACAATAACTGTGGTTTTGCCATCACACTGTAAAAAATCTCTATTATTCAGCTTTTGGTATTTTTTCCCGTAAAGAAAAACAGTAGTGTCTCCTGACTGTTGTGAGACAAAAATATATCTGTTGAAAATAGTCTTGTGTAGGCCCGACATCCCAGTGTGGTTTCACAGTTCCACGGGTCAAATCGCTGTACTATCCAGTTTTGGGCCTTTGGTATCTAAAACAAAAGCAGTCTGAGTGTGTCGCTCACTGTTCAGCCGCAAATATCTCTATTTAAAAAAGTGTGGTATACCCCAGTAAACAATAACTGTGGTTTTGCCATCCCACGGTAAAAAATCTCTATTATTCAGCTTTTGGTAGTTTTTCCGTAAAGAAAAACAGTAGTGTCTCCTAACTGTGGTGACACAAAATTATATCTGTTGAAAATAGTCTTGTGTAGGCCCGACATCCCAGTGTGGTTTCGCAGTTCCACGGGTCAAATCGCTGTACTATCCAGTTTTGGGCCTTTGGTATCTAAAAAAAAAGACGTGTGAGTGTGTCACTCACTGTTCAGCCGCAAATATCTCTATTTAAAAAAGTGTGGTATACCCCAGTAAACAATAACTGTGGTTTTGCCATCCCACGGTAAAAAATCTCTATTATTCAGCTTTTGGTAGTTTTTTCCGTAAAGAAAAACAGTAGTGTCTCCTAACTGTTGTGACACAAAAATATATCTGTTGAAAATAGTCTTGTGTGGGCCCGACATCCCAGTGTGGTTTCGCAGTTCCACGGGTCAAATCGCTGTACTATCCAGTTTTGGGCCTTTGGTATCTAAAAAAACAGCAGTTTGAGTGTGTCGCTCACTGTTCAGCCACAAATATCTCTATTTAAAATAGTGTGGTATACCCCAGTAAACAATAAATGTGGTTTTGCCATTCCACGGTAAAAAATCTCTATTATTCAGCTTTTGGTATTTTTTTCCGTAAAGAAAAACAGTAGTGTCTCCTGACTGTTGTGACACAAAAATATATCTGTTGAAAATAGTCTTGAGTAGGCCCGACATCCCAGTGTGGTTTCACAGTTCCACGGATCAAATTGCTGTACTATCCAGTTTTGGGCCTTTGGTATCTAAAAAAAAAGCAGTTTGAGTGTGTCGCTCACTGTTCAGCCGCAAATATCTCTATTTAAAAAAGTGTGGTATACCCCAGTAAACAATAACTGTTTTTTTGCCATCCCACGGTAAAAAATCTCTATTATTCAGCTTTTGGTAGTTTTTTCCGTAAAGAAAAACAGTAGAGTCTCCTGACTGTTGTGACACAAAAATATATCTGTTGAAATAGTCTTGGGTAGGCCCGACATCCCAGTGTGGTTTCGCAGTTCCACGGGTCAAATCGCTGTACTATCCAGTTTGGGGCCTTTGGTATCTAAAAAAAAAGCAGTTTGAGTGTGTCGCTCACTGTTCAGCCCCAAATATCTCTATTTAAAAAAGTGTGGTATACCCTAGTAAACAATAACTGTGGTTTTGCCATCCCACGGTAAAAAATCTCTATTATTCAGCTTTTGGTATTTTTTTCCGTAAAGGAAAACAGTAGTGTCTCCTAACTGTTGTGACTCAAAAATATATCTGTTGAAAATAGTCTTGTGTAGGCCCGACATCCCAGTGTGGTTTCGCAGTTCCACGTGTCAAATCGCTGTACTATCCAGTTTTGGGCCTTTGGTATCTAAAAAAAGAGCAGTTTGAGTGTGTCACTCACTGTTCAGCCGCAAATATCTCTATTTAAAAAAGTGTGGTATACCCCAGTAAACAATAACTGTGGTTTTGCCATCCCACTGTAAAAAATCTCTATTACTCAGCTTTTGGTAATTTTTTCCGTAAAGAAAAACAGTAGTGTCTCCTGACTGTTGTGACACAAAAATATATCTGTTGAAAATAGTCTTGTGTAGGCCCGACATCCCAGTGTGGTTTCGCAGTTCCACGGATCAAATTGCTGTACTATCCAGTTTTGGGCCTTTGGTATCTAAAAAAAAAGCAGTTTGAGTGTGTCGCTCACTGTTCAGCCGCTAATATCTCTATTTAAAAAAGTGTGGTATACCCCAGTAAACAATAACTGTTTTTTTGCCATCCCACGGTAAAAAATCTCTATTATTCAGCTTTTGGTAGTTTTTTCCGTAAAGAAAAACAGTAGAGTCTCCTGACTGTTGTGACACAAAAATATATCTGTTGAAATAGTCTTGGGTAGGCCCGACATCGCAGTGTGGTTTCGCAGTTCCACGGGTCAAATCGCTGTACTATCCAGTTTGGGGCCTTTGGTATCTAAAAAAAAAGCAGTTTGAGTGTGTCGCTCACTGTTCAGCCCCAAATATCTCTATTTAAAAAAGTGTGGAATACCCTAGTAAACAATAACTGTGGTTTTGCCATCCCACGGTAAAAAATCTCTATTATTCAGCTTTTGGTATTTTTTTCCGTAAAGAAAAACAGTAGTATCTCCTAACTGTTGTGACACAAAAATATATCTGTTGAAAATAGTCTTGTGTAGGCCCGACATCCCAGTGTGGTTTCGCAGTTCCACGGGTCAAATCGCTGTACTATCCAGTTTTGGGCCTTTGGTATCTAAAAAAAGAGCAGTTTGAGTGTGTCGCTCACTGTTCAGCCGCAAATATCTCTATTTAAAAAAGTGTGGTATACCCCAGTAAACAATAACTGTGGTTTTGCCATCACACTGTAAAAAATCTCTATTATTCAGCTTTTGGTATTTTTTCCCGTAAAGAAAAACAGTAGTGTCTCCTGACTGTTGTGAGACAAAAATATATCTGTTGAAAATAGTCTTGTGTAGGCCCGACATCCCAGTGTGGTTTCACAGTTCCACGGGTCAAATCGCTGTACTATCCAGTTTTGGGCCTTTGGTATCTAAAACAAAAGCAGTCTGAGTGTGTCGCTCACTGTTCAGCCGCAAATATCTCTATTTAAAAAAGTGTGGTATACCCCAGTAAACAATAACTGTGGTTTTGTCATCCCACGGTAAAAAATCTCTATTATTCAGCTTTTGGTAGTTTTTCCGTAAAGAAAAACAGTAGTGTCTCCTAACTGTGGTGACACAAAATTATATCTGTTGAAAATAGTCTTGTGTAGGCCCGACATCCCAGTGTGGTTTCGCAGTTCCACGGGTCAAATCGCTGTACTATCCAGTTTTGGGCCTTTGGTATCTAAAAAAAAAGACGTGTGAGTGTGTCACTCACTGTTCAGCCGCAAATATCTCTATTTAAAAAAGTGTGGTATACCCCAGTAAACAATAACTGTGGTTTTGCCATCCCACGGTAAAAAATCTCTATTATTCAGCTTTTGGTAGTTTTTTCCGTAAAGAAAAACAGTAGTGTCTCCTAACTGTTGTGACACAAAAATATATCTGTTGAAAATAGTCTTGTGTGGGCCCGACATCCCACTGTGGTTTCGCAGTTCCACGGGTCAAATCGCTGTACTATCCAGTTTTGGGCCTTTGGTATCTGAAAAAACAGCAGTTTGAGTGTGTCGCTCACTGTTCAGCCACAAATATCTCTATTTAAAAAAGTGTGGTATACCCCAGTAAACAATAACTGTGGTTTTGCCATCTCACGGTAAAAAATCTCTATTATTCAGCTTTTGGTATTTTTTTCCGTAAAGAAAAACAGTAGTGTCTCCTGACTGTTGTGACACAAAAATATATCTGTTGAAAATAGTCTTGTGTAGGCCCGACATCCCAGTGTGGTTTCACAGTTCCATGGGTCAAATCACTGTACTATCCAGTTTTGGGCCTTTAGTATCTAAAAAAAAAGCAGTTTGAGTGTGTCGCTCACTGTCCAGCCGCAAATATCTCTATTTAAAAAAGTGTGGTATACCCCAGTAAACAATAACTGTGGTTTTCCCATCCCATGGTAAAAAATCTCTATTATTCAGCTTTTGGTAGTTTTTTCCGTAAAGAAAAACAGTAGTGTCTCCTGACTGTTGTGACACAAAAATATATCTGTTGAAAATAGTCTTGTGTAGGCCCGACATCCCAGTGTGGTTTCGCAGTTCCACGGGTCAAATCGCTGTACTATCCAGTTTTGGGCCTTTGGTATCTAAAAAAAAAGCAGTTTGAGTGTGTCGTTCACTGTTCAGCCGCAAATATCTCTATTTAAAAAAGTGTGGTATTACCCAGTAAACAATAACTGTGGTTTTGCCATCCCACGGTAAAAAATCTCTATTATTCAGCTTTTGGTAGTTTTTTCCGTAAAGAAAAACAGTAGAGTCTCCTGACTGTTGTGACACAAAAATATATCTGTTGAAATAGTCTTGTGCAGGCCCGACATCCCAGTGTGGTTTCGCAGTTCCACGGGTCAAATTGCTGTACTATCCAGTTTTGGGCCTTTGGTATGTAAAAAAAAAACGTGTGAGAGTGTCACTCACTGTTCAGCCACAAATATCTCTATTTAAAAACGTGTGGTATACCCCAGTAAACAATAACTGTGGTTTTACCATCCCACGGTAAAAAATCTCTATTATTCAGCTTTTGGTAGTTTTTTCCGTAAAGAAAAACAGTAGTGTCTCCTAACTGTTGTGACACAAAAATATATCTGTTGAAAATAGTCTTGTGTAGGCCCGACATCCCAGTGTGGTTTCGCAGTTCCACGGGTCAAATCGCTGTACTATCCAGTTTTGGGCCTTTGGTATCTAAAAAAACAGCAGTTTGAGTGTGTCGCTCACTGTTCAGCCACAAATATCTCTATTTAAAAAAGTGTGGTATACCCCAGTAAACAATAACTGTGGTTTTGCCATCTCACGGTAAAAAATCTCTATTATTCAGCTTTTGGTATTTTTTTCCGTAAAGAAAAACAGTAGTGTCTCCTGACTGTTGTGACCCAAAAATATATCTGTTGAAAATAGTCTTGTGTAGGCCCGACATCCCAGTGTGGTTTCACAGTTCCACGGGTCAAATCACTGTACCATCCAGTTTTGGGCCTTTAGTATCTAAAAAAAAAGCAGTTTGAGTGTGTCGCTCACTGTCCAGCCGCAAATATCTCTATTTAAAAAAGTGTGGTATACCCCAGTAAACAATAACTGTGGTTTTTCCATCCCACGGTAAAAAATCTCTATTATTCAGCTTTTGGTAGATTTTTCCATAAAGAAAAACAGTAGTGTCTCCTGACTGTTGTGACACAAAAATATATCTGTTGAAAATAGTCTTGTGTAAGCCCGACATCCCAGTGTGGTTTCGCAGTTCCCTAGGTCAAATCGCTGTACTATCCAGTTTTGAGCTTTTGGTATCTAAAAAAAAAGCAGTTTGAGTGTGTCGCTCACTGTTCAACCGCAAATATCTCTATTTAAAAAAGTGTGGTATACCCCAGTAAACAATAACTGTGGTTTTGCCATCCCATGGTAAAAAATCTCTATTATTCAGCTTTTGGTAGTTTTTTCCGTAAAGAAAAACAGTAGTGTCTCCTGACTGTTGTGACACAAAAATATATCTGTTGAAAATAGTCTTGTGTAGGCCTGACATCCCAGTGTGGTTTCGCAGTTCCACGGGTCAAATCGCTGTACTATCCAGTTTTGGGCCTTTGGTATCTAAAAAAAAAGCAGTTTGAGTGTGTCGCTCACTGTTCAGCCGCAAATATCTCTATTTAAAAAAGTGTGGTATACCCCAGTAAACAATAACTGTGGTTTTGCCATCCCACAGTAAAAAATCTCTATTATTCAGCTTTTGGTAGTTTTTTCCGTAAAGAAAAACAGTAGTGTCTCCTGACTGTTGTGACACAAAAATATATCTGTTGAAAACAGTCTTGTGTAGGCCCGACATCCCAGTGTGGTTTCGCAGTTCCACGGGTCAAATCGCTGTACTATCCAGTTTTGGGCCTTTGGTATCTAAAAAAAAAGCAGTTTGAGTGTGTCGCTCACTGTTCAGCCGCAAATATCTCTATTTAAAAAAGTGTGGTATACCCCAGTAAACAATTACTGTGGTTTTGCCATCCCACGGTAAAAAATCTCTATTATTCAGCTTTTGGTTGTTTTTTCCGTAAAGAAAAACAGTAGTGTCTCCTGACTGTTGTGACACAAAAATATATCTGTTGAAAATAGTCTTGTGTAAGCCCGACATCCCAGTTTGGTTTCGCAGTCCCACAGGTCAAATCGATGTACTATCCAGTTTTGAGCCTTTGGTATCTAAAAAAAAAGCAGTTTGAGTGTGTCGCTCACTGTTCAGCCGCAAATATCTCTATTTAAAAAAGTGTGGTATAAACCAGTAAACAATAACTGTGGTTTTGCCATCCCACGGTAAAAAAACTCTATTCTTCAGCTTTTGGTAGTTTTTTCCGTAAAGAAAAACAGTAGTGTCTCCTGACTGTTGTGACACAAAAATATATCTGTTGAAAATAGTCTTGTGTCACGAAAACAACACCCACTCTTGGGTCAGACCTTGCAGCTCTCTGGCGCCCCCTTATCCTGCTGGTCAAACACGGTATTGACAGAGGATAAGCACGGGTGCAGCTGCTCTAATTTATGTCGACTATTGTGGCACGTGATGTGACAGGACGTATATATACCACCAGTTCCTTCCAGGAACGTATATATACCTCCGACCAGCCACCCTCAAACCACAATATCACATAAATACTGGTATACTGCCACCACCGATCGCTTAACAGGTGGATCGGGTACCTGGTAGGTAACGTGAATTAGCGGGTGAGGAACGTGTTTGCTCGACATAGGACAAGAAGAAAGAAACTGGTAAATAATTAATGATTTACTCCCAAAAGGTGGGCAGTGTTTACAAAATATATACAAGATATTATAAAGGAGACAATTTACATGTATGCATCAACAGTTATTAAAATAAAAGGGATAAGTAATAGCAAAACCTGCTTCACAAGGTGATGGTCTCAGATTCTGTGGGAGGGACGACTCCCCGGAAAATAGAGGTGATTCTTCTTACGCCGCGTGATGTGCGTGCGTTCGACGTCCCTGAGAAGAATGACCTGAAAATGGCCGATTTGCTTTTTAGTAAGCAGCCAAAACTCTGGGGAACACCCCTTATTTACCTTACAAGGGGGGCTCGGCTTTGCGAGCCCACCCAGCTGCAGAAGACCTAAAAGATCCTTCAGATTCCATATCTTGGTGTGGGGGGGTCCCACATCCAAGAGGGAGACATCATCTTGACCGTCACCAATATTCATGAGGATAGATATTAAATATGAAACCTCTATGACGCTCAGAAGCTCAGAATCCATTATCTCAGTTCCCGGTCATTCCTCAGTTATGCAAGTTATACTATTGTAATGGGAAAAAGGTAAGCATTCAAAAAACGTGGTTCCGATGTTTCTGTCAGACCTGTGCGTGATTAAAATTGGCATAAAACGTTTGTACAATTAAACAATGGGATTTTTTGGAGGGATTTTCCGGTTTGTTCCAGTGCTTGCCATGGACTGAGGTTTTATGGCGGGTCATAAAAATTCCTGGTTTAGGGAAAAGCAAAAGTGAGTTCTATGTCTTCACTTACAAACAGATAGGGGGTGGGTTTTTTTTTCTTTTTTAAAACATCTCTCATTTTTTAAAACTCGGGCAAAAATACCTTTTGCCTGACACCTCCCCCTTTTTGACTGCGCTATGGAGGTAGGACCTTCTGGTACTCCTCCAAGCGTATGTCTGGAGGCTCCCCTCGCCGGGACAACCCATCGGCATTGCCATGCTCGCTGCCCCTGCGGTGTTGAACGGTAAAGTCGTACTGCTGGAGGGTGAGGCTCCAGCGTAACAACCTTCCGTTCTCACCTGACATGGTGTGCAGCCAACTCAGGGGGTTGTGGTCAGTCACGACAGTGAAGGGGCGCCCGTACAAGTAAGGCTGTAAGCGGTTGAGGGCCCATACAATGGCCAGGCACTCCTTCTCTATGGTGGAATAGGCCACTTCCCTCGGCAGCAGTTTCCGGCTTAGGTACAACACGGGGTGTTCTTGGTTCCCCGAGTCGACCTGGCTGAGTACAGCACCGAGGTCAAATTCACTGGCGTCGGTCTGTACTAAGAGTGGCCGTGTGCCGTCGACCGCCTTTAGTACAGGAGAGCTGCTCAGGGCAGTCTTCAAAGCCCTAAAGGCCACCTCGCATTCATCCGTCCATTTGACGGAATGGGGTAGGCTCTTCCTGGTGAGGTCTGTCAAGGGCTTCGCAAGGCTACTATAGTCCTGCACAAAGCGTCTATAGTACCCTGCGGTGCCCAAGAAGGACTGCACCTGCTTCTTGGTCCTGGGGGTGGGCCAGGACACGATAGCGTCCACCTTCCCAGGCTCTGGCTTCAGAGTACCCCCACCTACCCGGTGCCCCAGGTAGTGGACCTCGTTCATGCCCATCTGGCACTTTCCCGGCTTGATGGTCAAGCCCACCTGGTGAATGCGCCCGAGCACCTGCTGCAGATGCTCGAGGTGATCCTCCCAGGTGGGACTGAAGATGGCAATGTCATCCAGGTACGCTACTGCGTACCTCTCCAGTCCCTGGAGCAGGTGGTTGACCATTCGCTGGAACGTGGCAGGGGCATTTTTCATGCCGAAGGGCATGACCGTGGATTCATACAATCCGAAGGGGGTGATAAAGGCGGACTTCTCCTGAGCCCCGGGGCTCAAGGGAATCTGCCAATATCCCCGACTCAAATCCATAATGGAGAGATAGCTCGCGCTGGCTAACCGCTCCAGCAGCTCCTCAATGCGTGGCATTGGTTGTGCGTCAGAGGCGGTGATAGCGTTGAGCCCCCTGTAGTCCACACAGAACCGGGTGGTCCGGTCCTTCTTAGGCACCAGGACTACAGGTGAGGCCCACGCGCTCTTGGACCGCTTAATCACCCCCAACTGCAGCATCTCCTCGACCTCCTGGCGCATGACATGCTGCACCTCGTCGGAGATTCGATAGGCTGTCCGCCGGAGTGGGGCATGATTCCCGGTGTCCACTTCATGGACCGCCACTTCAGTCCTGCCAGGCAGGTTGGTGAACACTGCTTGGAAGGGTTTCAGCACTGCTTGCATCTGAGACCTCTGGTCTGCGGATAGCAAGTCGCTTAGCTCTACATCCTCTAGGGACCCGCTGGCCTTCGCTTGGGCGAGCATGTCCAAGAGGGGGTCATCCTCCCCATCCTCGGGCAGGTTGCAGACCGGTAGGACGCAGGTTCCACGTTCTTGATGAGCCTTCATCATATTAACGTGAAACGCCTTCCGCCTACCCCGCTCGTGGTCAAGGGTGATCACGTAGGTGACCGGGTTGAGCTGTTGGTGAATGACGTACGGGCCTTCCCAGGCCGCCTGAAGCTTGTCCTTTGGTACGGGGACCAGCACCCACACCTTCTGACCCACCTGGTAGGTCCATTCTCGGGCGTTCTGGTCGTACCAATGCTTCTGGTCAGCCTGGGCTTGCGCCATGTTGTCATGCACCAACTGCGTCAAGGTCTGCATCTTGTCACGGAAGCGCATGACATATTCCACGATGGACACTCCTGGGGAGCTCGGCTCTTCTTCCCAGAATTCCCTTATCAACCCAAGGGGTCCTCGGACACGCCTGCCATACAGGAGCTCAAAGGGGGAGAACCCCGTCGAGGCCTGTGGAACCTCTCTGTAAGCAAATAGCAGGTGTGGGAGGTAACGCTCCCAGTCGCGACCCTGGGTTTCAACCAGCATTTTTAACATCTGTTTGAGGGTACCGTTGAATCGCTCACACAAACCATTGGTCTGTGGGTGATACGCACTCGATACCAGATGCTGCACCTGCATTTTCTTACATAGGGCCTCCATTAAGCGTGACATGAACTGAGTCCCCTGGTCGGTAAGCATCTCCCTGGGAAATCCTACTCGCGAAAAGATGGCCAAGAGGGCGTCCGCCACCTTATCCGCCCTAATTGAGGACAGGGCTACTGCCTCCGGATACCGGGTAGCATAGTCTACCACGGTAAGGATGAATCGTTTTCCAGAGCTGCTGGGTATGGCCAGTGGTCCCACAATGTCCACAGCAATCCTCTGGAAAGGCTCCTCTATCACTGGCAAAGAGATCAGGGGGGCTTTGGGGGCCGGCCCTGACTTTCCCACTCTTTGACACGTGGTACAGGATCGACAGTAGTTCACCACATCTGTCCTCATTTTGGGCCAATAAAAGTGATGAGACAGCCGGGCCTTGGTTTTGCTGACCCCCAAGTGTCCAGCGAGTGGAATTTCATGGGCGATCCGCAACAACTCATCCCTGAATGGGTAGGGGACGACCAGCTGTCTTTCCCTCAGCCACTCCTGTTGGGGTGTACAGGGAACTGTCTCCCGGTACAACCTCCCTTGGTCCCAGAATACCCTCTCCTTATCCGACTCGGAGGTGGGTTTCTCCGCGAGGCTCCTTAACGTCTCCAGGCTATCATCTGAGTGCAGAGCTGCCTGAAACTCCTGGCTGGAGGAAGCCAGAAGTGAGGTTAAGGCCACGTCCTCACTGGGACCCTCTGGGACCGGCTCTGGGTCCATACCTGATCCTGTTATTCCTCTGTCCGAGGAGGGTCCAGAAGGCAGGGCGTTACTTGCATTCTGGGCACTCTGACTGCGGGTAACAGCGGCTATATAGGCCGTCTCCCCGGGGAATAACACCGTCTCATTAGCCTGAGAGGCCATGAGAACTACTTCTCCATCATCCTCCATTACCTCAGGCACAGTGCTACGTATGCGGCAGCTACCATCAGCCAGGTCACCTTCTGTTGTGACACTGGTCACTGGCACAGCACCACCTGCTTCATGGTCCTCGTGCCTCTCCCCATTACCCTTGGCACTGACATTTGCTCCTGCTAGGGGATCCTCAGCAACATCACCCCGCAGAGTGACATGGCTGAGTTCTCCTGCACCTTCCAATACAACAACATCATCATCATCATCATCATCATCATCACCATCATCATGTAAAGCATTGACATTCACATTATTAGCATTAACCTTACCAACCGTATCAGATCGGGGAGGGGTGTCAGGGACATAATAAGCAAACATCCTCCCCAAATCAGTTCCCAACAAAACATTTGCAGGTAGGTTTTTGGATACTCCCACTTCCTTCACCCCACTTCCCGCACCCCAATCAATAAAAACCCGGGCCATGGGCAAGGGGCATCGGACGCCCCCAATCCCAGTGACAGTCAGGGTCTTTCCTGGAATAAGCGCTTCAGGGGACACCAGTTCGGGTCGGATGAGGGTTCGTTCGGCCCCAGTGTCCTTGAGGCCTACAGTGAGAGTGTCCCCCACCCTGACAGACTGAAAGTTTTCACAGGCCCTCCCAACCGGCCCACCCACCAAAAGAACTGAAGCATTAGGCCCTGGGGCCTTGGATGGGGGGTTCTTCCTCTGCTTCTCTGGGCAAGTGGCGCTGAGATGACCAGTCTGGTTGCAGGAATAACACCTGCGGGCATCGGATGCAGGCAGGGCCTTGGCAACGGGAAAAAGGCCTCCGGAAGGTCGGCTGGCAGGGGCAGGGATGGTGGTTGATGGCTTACCCCCTTTCCAGCTGGCGACGACCGGCTTCCGCACCTCTGGTCTCCGGTTGGCCTCGTAGGTGTCTGCGATCTGCGCTGCTTTATTGGCATCAGGTGGCTCCCGATCCATCACGAACTGCCGTACCTCAGTCGGACACAGATGCAGGAACTGGTCTTTCACCATCAGGTCCTTTAGCTGCTCAAAGGTGGTCGCTGACAGTCCTTGGATCCACTGCTCAAAGTTGATTCTGAGCCCGTCTACCACATCATGGTAGGTGTCCTGTGGTCCACGTTGGAGGGTTCTGAATTTTTTCCGGTAAACCTCCGGAGTCAGCTGGTACTTTTTTATCAGGGCCTGCTTGACGGCCTCATAGTCTCCATCCTGCTCTCGAGGGAGGGAAGCAAACACCTCCAAAGCTTTTCCTCTGAGCCCTGGAGTCAAATATCTTGCCCATTGGTCCATGGGCAGCTGATACTGCCTGCAGGCCTTTTCAAAGCCTCGCAGAAATGTGTCCAAGTCCCCATCCTTTTCCATCACAGGGAAGTGCTCAGGACGAGGTTTAAAGCAGCTGGCACTGTTGGACTCACGGGTCTGCGTAGAGGGCGACTCCTTCTGAATCCGGGCTAGCTCCAGCTGGTGTTGTCGGTCAGCTTGTCGCTCAGCAGTCTCTCGGTCAGCTTGTCGCTCAGCAGCCTCTCGGTCAGCTTGGGCTTGTCGCTCCGCAGCCTCTCGGTCAGCTTGGGCTTGTCGCTCAGCCCGCTCCTGGAATTTCAGGATCAGCTCCAGTCGTCCATCATGATTGTCTGTGGCGAGCTCCTCCAAGGCCATCTGCAGGTGGGGGTCCACACTACCCTGGTTGCGGGTATGGCTGGCAATCACCGGTTGGACCCCGGCAGCAACACCATCCGGGCCCTGGCTGGCCGCCCCCTCATCAGGGCTCTGCTGTCGGACGGGCTCTGCAGCATCTTGTAACAGTTCAGAAATCATTTGTTCTTTGCTTTTGCCGTGGGGGTCAATGCCTTTGGTTATACATATTCCAGTAAGAGTGTCCTTTTTCTGCTGGTGATACCAGGACTCCCCAACTACGACCATGATCACCAAAATAAAAATAGAAAAGAAAAAGCGAAGAAGGGTCGGGGTAACTGCTACACATACAGTATTGTCTCAGATCTAATAAACACTGAGTTCGATCTTCAAAACTTTTGTGCAAGTTTTTAGTGAGAGGAATGATTGCTCAAACCAGATCACTAATGTCCTATGATCCCACCGCTGCCACCAATTTGTCACGAAAACAACACCCACTCTTGGGTCAGACCTTGCAGCTCTCTGGCGCCCCCTTATCCTGCTGGTCAAACACGGTATTGACAGAGGATAAGCACGGGTGCAGCTGCTCTAATTTATGTCGACTATTGTGGCACGTGATGTGACAGGACGTATATATACCACCAGTTCCTTCCAGGAACGTATATATACCTCCGACCAGCCACCCTCAAACCACAATATCACATAAATACTGGTATACTGCCACCACCGATCGCTTAACAGGTGGATCGGGTACCTGGTAGGTAACGTGAATTAGCGGGTGAGGAACGTGTTTGCTCGACATAGGACAAGAAGAAAGAAACTGGTAAATAATTAATGATTTACTCCCAAAAGGTGGGCAGTGTTTACAAAATATATACAAGATATTATAAAGGAGACAATTTACATGTATGCATCAACAGTTATTAAAATAAAAGGGATAAGTAATAGCAAAACCTGCTTCACAAGGTGATGGTCTCAGATTCTGTGGGAGGGACGGCTCCCCGGAAATTAGAGGTGATTCTTCTTACGCCGCGTGATGTGCGTGCGTTCGACGTCCCTGAGAAGAATGACCTGAAAATGGCCGATTTGCTTTTTAGTAAGCAGCCAAAACTCTGGGGAACACCCCTTATTTACCTTACAAGGGGGGCTCGGCTTTGCGAGCCCACCCAGCTGCAGAAGACCTAAAAGATCCTTCAGATTCCATATCTTGGTGTGGGGGGGTCCCACATCCAAGAGGGAGACATCATCTTGACCGTCACCAATATTCATGAGGATAGATATTAAATATGAAACCTCTATGACGCTCAGAAGCTCAGAATCCATTATCTCAGTTCCCGGTCATTCCTCAGTTATGCAAGTTATACTATTGTAATGGGAAAAAGGTAAGCATTCAAAAAACGTGGTTCCGATGTTTCTGTCAGACCTGTGCGTGATTAAAATTGGCATAAAACGTTTGTACAATTAAACAATGGGATTTTTTGGAGGGATTTTCCGGTTTGTTCCAGTGCTTGCCATGGACTGAGGTTTTATGGCGGGTCATAAAAATTCCTGGTTTGGGGAAAAGCAAAAGTGAGTTCTATGTCTTCACTTACAAACAGATAGGGGGTGTTTTTTTTTTTCTTTTTTAAAACATCTCTCATGTTTTAAAACTCGGGCAAAAATACCTTTTGCCTGACAAAAATAGTCTTGTGTAGGCCCAACATCCCAGTGTGGTTTCGCAGTTCCATCGGTCAAATCGCTGTACTATCCAGTTTTGGGCCTTTGGTATCTAAAAAAAAAGCAGTTTGAGTGTGTCGCTCACTGTTCAGCCGCAAATATCTCTATTTAAAAAAGTGTGGTATACCCCAGTAAACAATAACTGTGGTTTTGCCATCCCACGGTAAAAAATCTCTATTATTCAGCTTTTGGTAGTTTTTTCCGTAAAGAAAAACAGTAGAGTCTCCTGACTGTTGTGACACAAAAATATATCTGTTGAAATAGTCTTGAGTAGGCCCGATATCCCAGTGTGGTTTCGCAGTTCCACGGGTCAAATCGCTGTACTATCCAGTTTTAGGCCTTTGGTATCTAAAAAAAAAGCAGTTTGAGTGTGTCGCTCACTGTTCAGCCGCAAATATCTCTATTTAAAAAAGTGTGGTATATCCTAGTAAACAATAACTGTGGTTTTGCCATCCCACGGTAAAAAATCTCTATTATTCAGCTTTTGGTATTTTTTTCCGTAAAGAAAAACAGTAGTGTCTCCTAACTGTTATGACTCAAAAATATATCTGTTGAAAATAGTCTTGTGTAGGCCCGACATCCCAGTGTGGTTTTGCAGTTCCACGGGTCAAATCGCTGTACTATCCAGTTTTGGGCCTTTGGTATATAAAAAAAAAGCAGTTTGAGTGTGTCGCTCACTGTTCAGCCGCAAATATCTCTATTTAAAAAAGTGTGGTATACCCCAGTAAACAATAACTGTGGTTTTGCCATCCCACGGTAAAAAATCTCTATTATTCAGCTTTTGGTAGTTTTTTCCGTAAAGAAAAATAGTAGTGTCTCCTGACTGTTGTGACACAAAAATATATCTGTTGAAAATAGTCTTGTGTAGGCACGACATCCCAGTGTGGTTTCGCAGTTCCACGGGTCAAATCGCTGTACTATCCAGTTTTGGGCCTTTGGTATCTAAAAAAAAAGACGTGTGAGTGTGTCACTCACTGTTCAGCCGCAAATATCTCTATTTAAAAAAGTGTGGTATACCCCAGTAAACAATAACTGTGGTTTTGCCATCCCACGGTAAAAAATCTCTATTATTCAGCTTTTGGTAGTTTTTTCCGTAAAGAAAAATAGTAGTGTCTCCTGACTGTTGTGACACAAAAATATATCTGTTGAAAATAGTCTTGTGTAGGCACGACATCCCAGTGTGGTTTCGCAGTTCCACGGGTCAAATCGCTGTACTATCCAGTTTTGGGCCTTTGGTATCTAAAAAAAAAGACGTGTGAGTGTGTCACTCACTGTTCAGCCGCAAATATCTCTATTTAAAAAAGTGTGGTATACCCCAGTAAACAATAACTGTGGTTTTGCCATCCCACGGTAAAAAATCTCTATTATTCAGCTTTGCGTAGTTTTTTCCGTAAAGAAAAACAGTAGAGTCTCCTGACTGTTGTGACACAAAAATATATCTGTTGAAATAGTCTTGGGTAGGCCCGACATCCCAGTGTGGTTTCGCAGTTCCACGGGTCAAATCGCTGTACTATCCAGTTTGGGGCCTTTGGTATCTAAAAAAAAAGCAGTTTGAGTGTGTCGCTTACTGTTCAGCCCCAAATATCTCTATTTAAAAAAGTGTGGTATACCCTAGTAAACAATAACTGTGGTTTTGCCATCCCACGGTAAAAAATCTCTATTATTCAGCTTTTGGTATTTTTTTCCGTAAAGAAAAACAGTAGTGTCTCCTAACTGTTGTGACACAAAAATATATCTGTTGAAAATAGTCTTGTGTAGGCCCGACATCCCAGTGTGGTTTCGCAGTTCCACGTGTCAAATCGCTGTACTATCCAGTTTTGGGCCTTTGGTATCTAAAAAAAGAGCAGTTTGAGTGTGTCGCTCACTGTTCAGCCGCAAATATCTCTATTTAAAAAAGTGTGGTATACCCCAGTAAACAATAACTGTGGTTTTGCCTTCCCACTGTAAAAAATCTCTATTATTCAGCTTTTGGTATTTTTTTCCGTAAAGAAAAACAGTAGTGTCTCCTGACTGTTGTGACACAAAAATATATCTGTTGAAAATAGTCTTGTGTAGGCCCGACATCCCAGTGTGGTTTCGCAGTTCCACGGGTCAAATCGCTGTACTATCCAGTTTTGGGCCTTTGGTATCTAAAAAAAAAGACGTGTGAGTGTGTCACTCACTGTTCAGCCGCAAATATCTCTATTTAAAAAAGTGTGGTATACCCCAGTAAACAATAACTGTGGTTTTGCCATCCCACGGTAAAAAATCTCTATTATTCAGCTTTTGGTAATTTTTTCCGTAAAGAAAAACAGTAGTGTCTCCTAACTGTTGTGACACAAAAATATATCTGTTGAAAATAGTCTTGTGTAGGCCCGACATCCCAGTGTGGTTTCGCAGTTCCACGGGTCAAATCGCTGTACTATCCAGTTTTGGGCCTTTGGTATCTAAAAAAACAGCAGTTTGAGTGTGTCGCTCACTGTTCAGCCACAAATATCTCTATTTAAAAAAGTGTGGTATACCCCAGTAAACAATAACTGTGGTGTTGCCATCTCACGGTAAAAAATCTCTATTATTCAGCTTTTGGTATTTTTTTCCGTAAAGAAAAACAGTAGTGTCTCCTGACTGTTGTGACACAAAAATATATCTGTTGAAAATAGTCTTGTGTAGGCCCGACATCCCAGTGTGGTTTCACAGTTCCACGGGTCAAATCACTGTACTATCCAGTTTTGGGCCTTTAGTATCTAAAAAAAAAGCAGTTTGAGTGTGTCGCTCACTGTCCAGCCGCAAATATCTCTATTTAAAAAAGTGTGGTATACCCCAGTAAACAATAACTGTGGTTTTCCCATCCCATGGTAAAAAATCTCTATTATTCAGCTTTTGGTAGTTTTTTCCGTAAAGAAAAACAGTAGTGTCTCCTGACTGTTGTGACACAAAAATATATCTGTTGAAAATAGTCTTGTGTAGGCCCGACATCCCAGTGTGGTTTCGCAGTTCCACGGGTCAAATCGCTGTACTATCCAGTTTTGGGCCTTTGGTATCTAAAAAAAAAGCAGTTTGAGTGTGTCGTTCACTGTTCAGCCGCAAATATCTCTATTTAAAAAAGTGTGGTATTACCCAGTAAACAATAACTGTGGTTTTGCCATCCCACGGTAAAAAATCTCTATTATTCAGCTTTTGGTAGTTTTTTCCGTAAAGAAAAACAGTAGAGTCTCCTGACTGTTGTGACACAAAAATATATCTGTTGAAATAGTCTTGTGCAGGCCCGACATCCCAGTGTGGTTTCGCAGTTCCACGGGTCAAATCGCTGTACTATCCAGTTTTGGGCCTTTGGTATGTAAAAAAAAAAACTTGTGAGTGTGTCACTCACTGTTCAGCCACAAATATCTCTATTTAAAAAAGTGTGGTATACCCCAGTAAACAATAACTGTGGTTTTACCATCCCACGGTAAAAAATCTCTATTATTCAGCTTTTGGTAGTTTTTTCCGTAAAGAAAAACAGTAGTGTCTCCTAACTGTTGTGACACAAAAATATATCTGTTGAAAATAGTCTTGTGTAGGCCCGACATCCCAGTGTGGTTTCGCAGTTCCACGGGTCAAATCGCTGTACTATCCAGTTTTGGGCCTTTGGTATCTAAAAAAACAGCAGTTTGAGTGTGTCGCTCACTGTTCAGCCTCAAATATCTCTATTTAAAAAAGTGTGGTATACCCCAGTAAACAATAACTGTGGTTTTGCCATCTCACGGTAAAAAATCTCTATTATTCAGCTTTTGGTATTTTTTTCCGTAAAGAAAAACAGTAGTGTCTCCTGACTGTTGTGACACAAAAATATATCTGTTGAAAATAGTCTTGTGTAGGCCCGACATCCCAGTGTGGTTTCACAGTTCCACGGGTCAAATCACTGTACTATCCAGTTTTGGGCCTTAAGTATCTAAAAAAAAGCAGTTTGAGTGTGTCGCTCACTGTCCAGCCGCAAATATCTCTATTTAAAAAAGTGTGGTATACCCCAGTAAACAATAACTGTGGTTTTGCCATCCCACTGTAAAAAATCTCTATTATTCAGCTTTTGGTATTTTTTTCCGTAAAGAAAAACAGTAGTGTCTCCTGACTGTTGTGACACAAAAATATATCTGTTGAAAATAGTCTTGTGTAAGCCCGACATTCCAGTGTGGTTTCGCAGTTCCATGGGTCAAATCGCTGTACTGTCCAGTTTTGTGCTTTTGGTTTAAAAAAAAAAGCAGTTTGAGTGTGTCGCTCACTGTTCAGCCGCAAATATCTCTATTTAAAAAAGTGTGGTATACCCCAGTAAACAATAACTGTGGTTTGGCCATCTCACGGTAAAAATCTTTATTATTCAGCTTTTGGTAGTTTTTTCCGTAAAGAAAAACAGTAGTGTCTCCTGACTGTTGTGACACAAAAATATATCTGTTAAAAATAGTCTTGTGTAGGCCCGACATCCCAGTGTGGTTTCGCAGTTCCACGGGTCAAATCGCTGTACTATCCAGTTTTGGGCCTTTGGTATCTAAAAAAAAAGCAGTTTGAGTGTGTCGCTCACTGTTCAGCCGCAAATATCTCTATTTAAAAAAGTGTGGTATACCCCAGTAAACAATAACTGTGGTTTTGCCATCCCACTGTAAAAAATCTGTATTATTCAGCTTTTGGTAGTTTTTTCCGTAAAGAAAAACAGTAGTGTCTCCTGACTGTTGTGACACAAAAATATATCTGTTCAAAATAGTCTTGTGTAAGCCCGACATCCCAGTGTGATTTCGCAGTTCCACGGGTCAAATCGCTGTACTATCCAGTTTTGGGCCTTTGGTATCTAAAAAAAAAGCAGTGTGAGTGTGTCGCTCACTGTTCAGCCGCAAATATCTCTATTTAAAAAAGTGTGGTATACCCCAGTAAACAATAACTGTGGTTTTGCCATCCCACGGTAAAAAATCTCTATTATTCAGCTTTTGGTAGTTTTTTCCGTAAAGAAAAACAGTAGTGTCTCCTGACTGTTGTGACACAAAAATATATCTGTTGAAAATAGTCTTGTGTAGGACCGACATCCCAGTGTGGTTTCGCAGTTCCACGGGTCAAATCGCTGTACTATCCAGTTTTGGGCCTTTGGTATCTAAAAAAAAAGCAGTTTGAGTGTGTCGCTCACTGTTCAGCCGCAAATATCTCTATTTAAAAAAGTGTGGTATACCCCAGTAAACAATAACTGTGGTTTTGCCATCCCACTGTAAAAAATCTCTATTATTCAGCTTTTGGTATTTTTTCCCGTAAAGAAAAACAGTAGTGTCTCCTGACTGTTGTGAGACAAAAATATATCTGTTGAAAATAGTCTTGTGTAGGACCGACATCCCAGTGTGGTTTCACAGTTCCACGGGTCAAATCGCTGTACTATCCAGTTTTGGGCCTTTGGTATCTAAAAAAAAAGCAGTTTGAGTGTGTCGCTCACTGTTCAGCCGCAAATATCTCTATTTAAAAAAGTGTGGTATACCCCAGTAAACAATAACTGTGGTTTTGCCATCCCACGGTAAAAAATCTCTATTATTCAGCTTTTGGTAGTTTTTCCGTAAAGAAAAACAGTAGTGTCTCCTAACTGTTGTGACACAAAATTATATCTGTTGAAAATAGTCTTGTGTAGGCCCGACATCCCAGTGTGGTTTCGCAGTTCCACGGGTCAAATCGCTGTACTATCCAGTTTTGGGCCTTTGGTATCTAAAAAAAAAGACGTGTGAGTGTGTCACTCACTGTTCAGCCGCAAATATCTCTATTTAAAAAAGTGTGGTATACCCCAGTAAACAATAACTGTGGTTTTGCCATCCCACGGTAAAAAATCTCTATTATTCAGCTTTTGGTAATTTTTTCCGTAAAGAAAAACAGTAGTGTCTCCTAACTGTTGTGACACAAAAATATATCTGTTGAAAATAGTCTTGTGTAGGCCCGACATCCCACTGTGGTTTCGCAGTTCCACGGGTCAAATCGCTGTACTATCCAGTTTTGGGCCTTTGGTATCTAAAAAAACAGCAGTTTGAGTGTGTCGCTCACTGTTCAGCCACAAATATCTCTATTTAAAAAAGTGTGGTATACCCCAGTAAACAATAACTGTGGTTTTGCCATCTCACGGTAAAAAATCTCTATTATTCAGCTTTTGGTATTTTTTTCCGTAAAGAAAAACAGTAGTGTCTCCTGACTGTTGTGACACAAAAATATATCTGTTGAAAATAGTCTTGTGTAGGCCCGACATCCCAGTGTGGTTTCACAGTTCCACGGGTCAAATCACTGTACTATCCAGTTTTGGGCCTTTAGTATCTAAAAAAAAAGCAGTTTGAGTGTGTCGCTCACTGTCCAGCCGCAAATATCTCTATTTAAAAAAGTGTGGTATACCCCAGTAAACAATAACTGTGGTTTTCCCATCCCATGGTAAAAAATCTCTATTATTCAGCTTTTGGTAGTTTTTTCCGTAAAGAAAAACAGTAGTGTCTCCTGACTGTTGTGACACAAAAATATATCTGTTGAAAATAGTCTTGTGTAGGCCCGACATCCCAGTGTGGTTTCGCAGTTCCACGGTTCAAATCGCTGTACTATCCAGTTTTGGGCCTTTGGTATCTAAAAAAAAAGCAGTTTGAGTGTGTCGTTCACTGTTCAGCCGCAAATATCTCTATTTAAAAAAGTGTGGTATTACCCAGTAAACAATAACTGTGGTTTTGCCATCCCACGGTAAAAAATCTCTATTATTCAGCTTTTGGTAGTTTTTTCCGTAAAGAAAAACAGTAGAGTCTCCTGACTGTTGTGACACAAAAATATATCTGTTGAAATAGTCTTGTGCAGGCCCGACATCCCAGTGTGGTTTCGCAGTTCCACGGGTCAAATCGCTGTACTATCCAGTTTTGGGCCTTTGGTATGTAAAAAAAAAAACTTGTGAGTGTGTCACTCACTGTTCAGCCACAAATATCTCTATTTAAAAAAGTGTGGTATACCCCAGTAAACAATAACTGTGGTTTTACCATCCCACGGTAAAAAATCTCTATTATTCAGCTTTTGGTAGTTTTTTCCGTAAAGAAAAACAGTAGTGTCTCCTAACTGTTGTGACACAAAAATATATCTGTTGAAAATAGTCTTGTGTAGGCCCGACATCCCAGTGTGGTTTCGCAGTTCCACGGGTCAAATCGCTGTACTATCCAGTTTTGGGCCTTTGGTATCTAAAAAAACAGCAGTTTGAGTGTGTCGCTCACTGTTCAGCCTCAAATATCTCTATTTAAAAAAGTGTGGTATACCCCAGTAAACAATAACTGTGGTTTTGCCATCTCACGGTAAAAAATCTCTATTATTCAGCTTTTGGTATTTTTTTCCGTAAAGAAAAACAGTAGTGTCTCCTGACTGTTGTGACACAAAAATATATCTGTTGAAAATAGTCTTGTGTAGGCCCGACATCCCAGTGTGGTTTCACAGTTCCACGGGTCAAATCACTGTACTATCCAGTTTTGGGCCTTAAGTATCTAAAAAAAAGCAGTTTGAGTGTGTCGCTCACTGTCCAGCCGCAAATATCTCTATTTAAAAAAGTGTGGTATACCCCAGTAAACAATAACTGTGGTTTTGCCATCCCACTGTAAAAAATCTCTATTATTCAGCTTTTGGTATTTTTTTCCGTAAAGAAAAACAGTAGTGTCTCCTGACTGTTGTGACACAAAAATATATCTGTTGAAAATAGTCTTGTGTAAGCCCGACATTCCAGTGTGGTTTCGCAGTTCCATGGGTCAAATCGCTGTACTATCCAGTTTTGTGCTTTTGGTATAAAAAAAAAAGCAGTTTGAGTGTGTCGCTCACTGTTCAGCCGCAAATATCTCTATTTAAAAAAGTGTGGTATACCCCAGTAAACAATAACTGTGGTTTGGCCATCTCACGGTAAAAATCTTTATTATTCAGCTTTTGGTATTTTTTTCCGTAAAGAAAAACAGTAGTGTCTCCTGACTGTTGTGACACAAAAATATATCTGTTAAAAATAGTCTTGTGTAGGCCCGACATCCCAGTGTGGTTTCGCAGTTCCACGGGTCAAATCGCTGTACTATCCAGTTTTGGGCCTTTGGTATCTAAAAAAAAAGCAGTTTGAGTGTGTCGCTCACTGTTCAGCCGCAAATATCTCTATTTAAAAAAGTGTGGTATACCCCAGTAAACAATAACTGTGGTTTTGCCATTCCATGGTAAAAAATCTGTATTATTCAGCTTTTGGTATTTTTTTCCGTAAAGAAAAACAGTAGTGTCTCCTGACTGTTGTGACACAAAAATATATCTGTTCAAAATAGTCTTGTGTAAGCCCGACATCCCAGTGTAGTTTTGCAGTTCCACGGGTCAAATCGCTGTACTATCCAGTTTTGGGCCTTTGGTATCTAAAAAAAAAGCAGTTTGAGTGTGTCGCTCACTGTTCAGCCGCAAATATCTCTATTTAAAAAAGTGTGGTATACCCCAGTAAACAATAACTGTGGTTTTGCCATCCCACGGTAAAAAATCTGTATTATTCAGCTTTTGGTAGTTTTTTCCGTAAAGAAAAACAGTAGTGTCTCCTGACTGTTGTGACACAAAAATATATCTGTTCAAAATAGTCTTGTGTAAGCCCGACATCCCAGTGTGATTTCGCAGTTCCACGGGTCAAATCGCTGTACTATCCAGTTTTGGGCCTTTGGTATCTAAAAAAAAAGCAGTGTGAGTGTGTCGCTCACTGTTCAGCCGCAAATATCTCTATTTAAAAAAGTGTGGTATACCCCAGTAAACAATAACTGTGGTTTTGCCATCCCACGGTAAAAAATCTCTATTATTCAGCTTTTGGTAGTTTTTTCCGTAAAGAAAAACAGTAGTGTCTCCTGACTGTTGTGACACAAAAATATATCTGTTGAAAATAGTCTTGTGTAGGACCGACATCCCAGTGTGGTTTCGCAGTTCCACGGGTCAAATCGCTGTACTATCCAGTTTTGGGCCTTTGGTATCTAAAAAAAAAGCAGTTTGAGTGTGTCGCTCACTGTTCAGCCGCAAATATCTCTATTTAAAAAAGTGTGGTATACCCCAGTAAACAATTACTGTGGTTTTGCCATCCCACGGTAAAAAAATCTCTATTATTCAGCTTTTGGTAGTTTTTTCCGTAAAGAAAAACAGTAGTGTCTCCTGACTGTTGTGACAAAAAAATATATCTGTTGAAAATAGTCTTGTATAGGCACGACATCCCAGTGTGGTTTCGCAGTTCCACGGGTCAAATCGCTGTACTATCCAGTTTTGGGCCTTTGGTATCTAAAAAAAAAGACGTGTGAGTGTGTCACTCACTGTTCAGCCGCAAATATCTCTATTTAAAAAAGTGTGGTATACCCCAGTAAACAATAACTGTGGTTTTTCCATCCCACGGTAAAAAATCTCTATTATTCAGCTTTTGGTAGTTTTTTCCGTAAAGAAAAACAGTAGTGTCTCCTGACTGTTGTGACACAAAAATATATCTGTTGAAAATAGTCTTGTGTAGGCCCGACATCCCAGTGTGGTTTCGCAGTTCCACGGGTCAAATCGCTGTACTATCCAGTTTTGGGCCTTTGGTATCTAAAAAAAAAAGCAGTTTGAGTGTGTCGCTCACTGTTCAGCCGCAAATATCTCTATTTAAAAAAGTGTGGTATACCCCAGTAAACAATAACTTTTGCCATCCCACGGTAAAAAATCTGTATTATTCAGCTTTTGGTAGTTTTTTCCGTAAGGAAAAACAGTAGTGTCTCCTGACTGTTGTGACACAAAAATATATCTGTTGAAAATAGTCTTGTGTAAGCCCGACATTCCAGTGTGGTTTCGCAGTTCCATGGGTCAAATCGCTGTATTATCCAGTTTTGTGCTTTTGGTATAAAAAAAAAAGCAGTTTGAGTGTGTCGCTCACTGTTCAGCCGCAAATATCTCTATTTAAAAAAGTGTGGTATACCCCAGTAAACAATAACTGTGGTTTGGCCATCTCACGGTAAAAATCTCTATTATTCAGATTTTGGTAGTTTTTTCCGTAAAGAAAAACAGTAGTGTCTCCTGACTGTTGTGACACAAAAATATTGCTGTTGAAAATAGTCTTGTGTAGGCCCGACATCCCAGTTTGGTTTCGCAGTTCCACGGGTCAAATCGCTGTACTATCCAGTTTTGGGCCTTTGGTATCTAAAAAAAAAGCAGTTTGAGTGTGTCGCTCACTGTTCAGCTGCAAATGTCTCTATTTAAAAATCTGTGGTATACCCCAGTAAACAATAACTGTGGTTTTGCCATCCCACGGTAAAAAATCTCTATTATTCAGCTTTTGGTAGTTTTTTCCGTAAAGAAAAACAGTAGTGTCTCCTGACTGTTGTGACACAAAAATATATCTGTTGAAAATAGTCTTGTGTAGGCCCAACATCCCAGTGGGGTTTCGCAGTTCCACTGGTCAAATCGCAGTACTATCCAGTTTTGGGCGTTTGGTATCTAAAAAAAAAGCAGTTTGAGTGTGTCGCTCACTGTTCAGCCGCAAATATCTCTATTTAAAAAAGTGTGGTATACCCCAGTAAACAATAAGTGTGGTTTTGCCATCCCACGGTAAAAAATCTCTATTATTCAGCTTTTGGTAGATTTTTCCATAAAGAAAAACAGTAGTGTCTACTGACTGTTGTGACACAAAAATATATCTGTTGAAAATAGTCTTGTGTAAGCCCGACATCCCAGTGTGGTTTCGCAGTTCCCTAGGTCAAATCGCTGTACTATCCAGTTTTGAGCTTTTGGTATCTAAAAAAAAAGCAGTTTGAGTGTGTCGCTCACTGTTCAACCGCAAATATCTCTATTTAAAAAAGTGTGGTATACCCCAGTAAACAATAACTGTGGTTTTGCCATCCCATGGTAAAAAATCTCTATTATTCAGCTTTTGGTAGTTTTTTCCGTAAAGAAAAACAGTAGTGTCTCCTGACTGTTGTGACACAAAAATATATCTGTTGAAAATAGTCTTGTGTAGGCCTGACATCCCAGTGTGGTTTCGCAGTTCCACGGGTCAAATCGCTGTACTATCCAGTTTTGGGCCTTTGGTATCTAAAAAAAAAGCAGTTTGAATGTGTAGCTCACTGTTCAGCCGCAAATATCTCTATTTAAAAAAGTGTGGTATACCCCAGTAAACAATAACTGTGGTTTTGCCATCCCACAGTAAAAAATCTCTATTATTCAGCTTTTGGTAGTTTTTTCCGTAAAGAAAAACAGTAGTGTCTCCTGACTGTTGTGACACAAAAATATATCTGTTGAAAATAGTCTTGTGTAGGCCCGACATCCCAGTGTGGTTTCGCAGTTCCACGGGTCAAATCGCTGTACTATCCAGTTTTGGGCCTTTGGTATCTAAAAAAACAGCAGTTTGAGTGTGTCGCTCACTGTTCAGCCACAAATATCTCTATTTAAAATAGTGTGGTATACCCCAGTAAACAATAAATGTGGTTTTTCCATCCCACGGTAAAAAATCTCTATTATTCAGCTTTTGGTAGTTTTTTCCGTAAAGAAAAACAGTAGAGTCTCCTGACTGTTGTGACACAAAAATATATCTGTTGAAATAGTCTTGGGTAGGCCCGACATCCCACTGTGGTTTCGCAGTTCCACGGGTCAAATCGCTGTACTATCCAGTTTGGGGCCTTTGGTATCTAAAAAAAAAGCAGTTTGAGTGTGTCGCTCACTGTTCAGCCCCAAATATCTCTATTTAAAAAAGTGTGGTATACCCTAGTAAACAATAACTGTGGTTTTGCCATCCCACGGTAAAAAATCTCTATTATTCAGCTTTTGGTATTTTTTTCCGTAAAGAAAAACAGTAGTGTCTCCTAACTGTTGTGACACAAAAATATATCTGTTGAAAATAGTCTTGTGTAGGCCCGACATCCCAGTTTGGTTTCGCAGTTCCACGGGTCAAATCGCTGTACTATCCAGTTTTGGGCCTTTATTATCTAAAAAAAAAGCAGTTTGAGTGTGTCGCTCACTGTTCAGCTGCAAATATCTCTATTTAAAAAACTGTGGTATACCCCAGTAAACAATAACTGTGGTTTTGCCATCCCACGGTAAAAAATCTCTATTATTCAGCTTTTGGTAGTTTTTTCCGTAAAGAAAAACAGTAGTGTCTCCTGACTGTTGTGACACAAAAATATATCTGTTGAAAATAGTCTTGTGTAGGCCCAACATCCCAGTGGGGTTTCGCAGTTCCACTGGTCAAATCGCAGTACTATCCAGTTTTGGGCGTTTGGTATCTAAAAAAAAAGCAGTTTGAGTGTGTCGCTCACTGTTCAGCCGCAAATATCTCTATTTAAAAAAGTGTGGTATACCCCAGTAAACAATAAGTGTGGTTTTGCCATCCCACGGTAAAAAATCTCTATTATTCAGCTTTTGGTAGATTTTTCCATAAAGAAAAACAGTAGTGTCTCCTCACTGTTGTGACACAAAAATATATCTGTTGAAAATAGTCTTGTGTAAGCCCGACATCCCAGTGTGGTTTCGCAGTTCCCTAGGTCAAATCGCTGTACTATCCAGTTTTGAGCTTTTGGTATCTAAAAAAAAAGCAGTTTGAGTGTGTCGCTCACTGTTCAACCGCAAATATCTCTATTTAAAAAAGTGTGGTATACCCCAGTAAACAATAACTGTGGTTTTGCCATCCCATGGTAAAAAATCTCTATTATTCAGCTTTTGGTAGTTTTTTCCATAAATAAAAACAGTAGTGTCTCCTGACTGTTGTGACACAAAAATATATCTGTTGAAAATAGTCTTGTGTAGGCCTGACATCCCAGTGTGGTTTCGCAGTTCCACGGGTCAAATCGCTGTACTATCCAGTTTTGGGCCTTTGGTATCTAAAAAAAAAGCAGTTTGAGTGTGTCGCTCACTGTTCAGCCGCAAATATCTCTATTTAAAAAAGTGTGGTATACCCCAGTAAACAATAACTGTGGTTTTGCCATCCCACAGTAAAAAATCTCTATTATTCAGCTTTTGGTAGTTTTTTCCGTAAAGAAAAACAGTAGTGTCTCCTGACTGTTGTGACACAAAAATATATCTGTTGAAAACAGTCTTGTGTAGGCCCGACATCCCAGTGTGGTTTCGCACTTCCACGGGTCAAATCGCTGTACTATCCAGTTTTGGGCCTTTGGTATCTAAAAAAAAAGCAGTTTGAGTGTGTCGCTCACTGTTCAGCCGCAAATATCTCTATTTAAAAAAGTGTGGTATACCCCAGTAAACAATTACTGTGGTTTTGCCATCCCACGGTAAAAAATCTCTATTATTCAGCTTTTGGTTGTTTTTTCCGTAAAGAAAAACAGTAGTGTCTCCTGACTGTTGTGACACAAAAATATATCTGTTGAAAATAGTCTTGTGTAAGCCCGACATCCCAGTTTGGTTTCGCAGTCCCACAGGTCAAATCGATGTACTATCCAGTTTTGAGCCTTTGGTATCTAAAAAAAAGCAGTTTGAGTGTGTCGCTCACTGTTCAGCCGCAAATATCTCTATTTAAAAAAGTGTGGTATAAACCAGTAAACAATAACTGTGGTTTTGCCATCCCACGGTAAAAAAACTCTATTCTTCAGCTTTTGGTAGTTTTTTCCGTAGAGAAAAACAGTAGTGTCTCCTGACTGTTGTGACACAAAAATATATCTGTTGAAAATAGTCTTGTGTAGGCCCGACATCCCAGTGTGGTTTCGCAGTTCCATCGGTCAAATTGCTGTACTATCCAGTTTTGGGCCTTTGGTATCTAAAAAAAAAGACGTGTGAGTGTGTCACTCACTGTTCAGCCGCAAATATCTCTATTTAAAAAAGTGTGGTATACCCCAGTAAACAATAACTGTGGTTTTTCCATCCCACGGTAAAAAATCTCTATTATTCAGCTTTTGGTAGTTTTTTCCGTAAAGAAAAACAGTAGTGTCTCCTGACTGTTGTGACACAAAAATATATCTGTTGAAAATAGTCTTGTGTAGGCCCGACATCCCAGTGTGGTTTCGCAGTTCCACGGGTCAAATTGCTGTACTATCCAGTTTTGGGCCTTTGGTATCTAAAAAAAAAGCAGTTTCAGTGTGTCGCTCACTGTTCAGCCGCAAATATCTCTATTTAAAAAAGTGTGGTATACCCCAGTAAACAATAACTGTGGTTTTGCCATCCCACGGTAAAAAATCTGTATTATTCAGCTTTTGGTAGTTTTTTCCGTAAGGAAAAACAGTAGTGTCTCCTGACTGTTGTGACACAAAAATATATCTGTTGAAAATAGTCTTGTGTAAGCCCGACATTCCAGTGTGGTTTCGCAGTTCCATGGGTCAAATCGCTGTACTATCCAGTTTTGTGCTTTTGGTATAAAAAAAAAAGCAGTTTGAGTGTGTCGCTCACTGTTCAGCCGCAAATATCTCTATTTAAAAAAGTGTGGTATACCCCAGTAAACAATAACTGTGGTTTGGCCATCTCATGGTAAAAATCTCTATTATTCAGCTTTTGGTAGTTTTTTCCGTAAAGAAAAACAGTAGTGTCTCCTGACTGTTGTGACACAAAAATATATCTGTTGAAAATAGTCTTGTGTAGGCCCGACATCCCAGTGTGGTTTCGCAGTTCCACGGGTCAAATCGCTGTACTATCCAGTTTTGGGCCTTTGGTATCTAAAAAAAAAGCAGTTTGAGTGTGTCGCTCACTGTTCAGCCGCAAATATCTCTATTTAAAAAAGTGTGGTATACCCCAGTAAACAATAACTGTGGTTTTGCCATTCCACGGTAAAAAATCTGTATTATTCAGCTTTTGGTAGTTTTTTCCGTAAAGAAAAACAGTAGTGTCTCCTGACTGTTGTGACACAAAAATATAGCTGTTGAAAATAGTCTTGTGTAGGCCCGACATCCCAGTTTGGTTTCGCAGTTCCACGGGTCAAATCGCTGTACTATCCAGTTTTGGGACTTTGGTATCTAAAAAAAAAGCAGTTTGAGTGTGTCGCTCACTGTTCAGCTGCAAATGTCTCTATTTAAAAAACTGTGGTATACCCCAGTAAACAATAACTGTGGTTTTGCCATCCCACGGTAAAAAATCTCTATTATTCAGCTTTTGGTAGTTTTTTCCGTAAAGAAAAACAGTAGTGTCTCCTGACTGTTGTGACACAAAAATATATCTGTTGAAAATAGTCTTGTGTAGGCCCAACATCCCAGTGGGGTTTCGCAGTTCCACTGGTCAAATCGCAGTACTATCCAGTTTTGGGCGTTTGGTATCTAAAAAAAAAGCAGTTTGAGTGTGTCGCTCACTGTTCAGCCGCAAATATCTCTATTTAAAAAAGTGTGGTATACCCCAGTAAACAATAAGTGTGGTTTTGCCATCCCACGGTAAAAAATCTCTATTATTCAGCTTTTGGTAGATTTTTCCATAAAGAAAAACAGTAGTGTCTACTGACTGTTGTGACACAAAAATATATCTGTTGAAAATAGTCTTGTGTAAGCCCGACATCCCAGTGTGGTTTCGCAGTTCCCTAGGTCAAATCGCTGTACTATCCAGTTTTGAGCTTTTGGTATCTAAAAAAAAAGCAGTTTGAGTGTGTCGCTCACTGTTCAAACGCAAATATCTCTATTTAAAAAAGTGTGGTTTACCCCAGTAAACAATAACTGTGGTTTTGCCATCCCATGGTAAAAAATCTCTATTATTCAGCTTTTGGTAGTTTTTTCCGTAAAGAAAAACAGTAGTGTCTCCTGACTGTTGTGACACAAAAATATATCTGTTGAAAATAGTCTTGTGTAGGCCTGACATCCCAGTGTGGTTTCGCAGTTCCACGGGTCAAATCGCTGTACTATCCAGTTTTGGGCCTTTGGTATCTAAAAAAAAAGCAGTTTGAGTGTGTAGCTCACTGTTCAGCCGCAAATATCTCTATTTAAAAAAGTGTGGTATACCCCAGTAAACAATAACTGTGGTTTTGCCATCCCACAGTAAAAAATCTCTATTATTCAGCTTTTGGTAGTTTTTTCCGTAAAGAAAAACAGTAGTGTCTCCTGACTGTTGTGACACAAAAATATATCTGTTGAAAACAGTCTTGTGTAGGCCCGACATCCCAGTGTGGTTTCGCAGTTCCACGGGTCAAATCGCTGTACTATCCAGTTTTGGGCCTTTGGTATCTAAAAAAAAACAGTTTGAGTGTGTCGCTCACTGTTCAGCCGCAAATATCTCTATTTAAAAAAGTGTGGTATACCCCAGTAAACAATTACTGTGGTTTTGCCATCCCACGGTAAAAAATCTCTATTATTCAGCTTTTGGTTGTTTTTTCCGTAAAGAAAAACAGTAGTGTCTCCTGACTGTTGTGACACAAAAATATATCTGTTGAAAATAGTCTTGTGTAAGCCCGACATCCCAGTTTGGTTTCGCAGTCCCACAGGTCAAATCGATGTACTATCCAGTTTTGAGCCTTTGGTATCTAAAAAAAAGCAGTTTGAGTGTGTCGCTCACTGTTCAGCCGCAAATATCTCTATTTAAAAAAGTGTGGTATAAACCAGTAAACAATAACTGTGGTTTTGCCATCCCACGGTAAAAAAACTCTATTCTTCAGCTTTTGGTAGTTTTTTCCGTAAAGAAAAACAGTAGTGTCTCCTGACTGTTGTGACACAAAAATATATCTGTTGAAAATAGTCTTGTGTAGGCCCGACATCCCAGTGTGGTTTCGCAGTTCCATCGGTCAAATCGCTGTACTATCCAGTTTTGGGCCTTTGGTATCTAAAAAAAAAGCAGTTTGAGTGTGTCGCTCACTGTTCAGCCGCAAATATCTCTATTTAAAAAAGTGTGGTATACCCCAGTAAACAATAACTGTGGTTTTTCCATCCCACGGTAAAAAATCTCTATTATTCAGCTTTTGGTAGTTTTTTCCGTAAAGAAAAACAGTAGTGTCTCCTGACTGTTGTGACACAAAAATATATCTGTTGAAAATAGTCTTGTGTAGGCCCGACATCCCAGTGTGGTTTCGCAGTTCCACGGGTCAAATTGCTGTACTATCCAGTTTTGGGCCTTTGGTATCTAAAAAAAAAGCAGTTTCAGTGTGTCGCTCACTGTTCAGCCTCAAATATCTCTATTTAAAAAAGTGTGGTATACCCCAGTAAACAATAACTGTGGTTTTGCCATCCCACGGTAAAAAATCTGTATTATTCAACTTTTGGTAGTTTTTTCCGTAAGGAAAAACAGTAGTGTCTCCTGACTGTTGTGACACAAAAATATATCTGTTGAAAATAGTCTTGTGTAAGCCCGACATTCCAGTGTGGTTTCGCAGTTCCATGGGTCAAATCGCTGTACTATCCAGTTTTGTGCTTTTGGTATAAAAAAAAAAGCAGTTTGAGTGTGTCGCTCACTGTTCAGCCGCAAATATCTCTATTTAAAAAAGTGTGGTATACCCCAGTAAACAATAACTGTGGTTTGGCCATCTCACGGTAAAAATCTCTATTATTCAGCTTTTGGTAGTTTTTTCCGTAAAGAAAAACAGTAGTGTCTCCTGACTGTTGTGACACAAAAATATATCTGTTGAAAATAGTCTTGTGTAGGCCCGACATCCCAGTGTGGTTTCGCAGTTCCACGGGTCAAATCGCTGTACTATCCAGTTGTGGGCCTTTGGTATCTAAAAAAAAAGCAGTTTGAGTGTGTCGCTCACTGTTCAGCCGCAAATATCTCTATTTAAAAAAGTGTGGTATACCCCAGTAAACAATAACTGTGGTTTTGCCATTCCACGGTAAAAAATCTGTATTATTCAGCTTTTGGTAGTTTTTTCCGTAAAGAAAAACAGTAGTGTCTCCTGACTGTTGTGACACAAAAATATAGCTGTTGAAAATAGTCTTGTGTAGGCCCGACATCCCAGTTTGGTTTCGCAGTTCCACGGGTCAAATCGCTGTACTATCCAGTTTTGGGACTTTGGTATCTAAAAAAAAAGCAGTTTGAGTGTGTCGCTCACTGTTCAGCTGCAAATGTCTCTATTTAAAAAACTGTGGTATACCCCAGTAAACAATAACTGTGGTTTTGCCATCCCACGGTAAAAAATCTCTATTATTCAGCTTTTGGTAGTTTTTTCCGTAAAGAAAAACAGTAGTGTCTCCTGACTGTTGTGACACAAAAATATATCTGTTGAAAATAGTCTTGTGTAGGCCCAACATCCCAGTGGGGTTTCGCAGTTCCACTGGTCAAATCGCAGTACTATCCAGTTTTGGGCCTTTGGTATCTAAAAAAAAAGCAGTTTGAGTGTGTCGCTCACTGTTCAGCCGCAAATATCTCTATTTAGAAAAGTGTGGTATACCCCAGTAAACAATAAGTGTGGTTTTGCCATCCCACGGTAAAAAATCTCTATTATTCAGCTTTTGGTAGATTTTTCCATAAAGAAAAACAGTAGTGTCTACTGACTGTTGTGACACAAAAATATATCTGTTGAAAATAGTCTTGTGTAAGCCCGACATCCCAGTGTGGTTTCGCAGTTCCCTAGGTCAAATCGCTGTACTATCCAGTTTTGAGCTTTTGGTATCTAAAAAAAAAGCAGTTTGAGTGTGTAGCTCACTGTTCAGCCGCAAATATCTCTATTTAAAAAAGTGTGGTATACCCCAGTAAACAATAACTGTGGTTTTGCCATCCCACAGTAAAAAATCTCTATTATTCAGCTTTTGGTAGTTTTTTCCGTAAAGAAAAACAGTAGTGTCTCCTGACTGTTGTGACACAAAAATATATCTGTTGAAAACAGTCTTGTGTAGGCCCGACATCCCAGTGTGGTTTCGCAGTTCCACGGGTCAAATCGCTGTACTATCCAGTTTTGGGCCTTTGGTATCTAAAAAAAAACAGTTTGAGTGTGTCGCTCACTGTTCAGCCGCAAATATCTCTATTTAAAAAAGTGTGGTATACCCCAGTAAACAATTACTGTGGTTTTGCCATCCCACGGTAAAAAATCTCTATTATTCAGCTTTTGGTTGTTTTTTCCGTAAAGAAAAACAGTAGTGTCTCCTGACTGTTGTGACACAAAAATATATCTGTTGAAAATAGTCTTGTGTAAGCCCGACATCCCAGTTTGGTTTCGCAGTCCCACAGGTCAAATCGATGTACTATCCAGTTTTGAGCCTTTGGTATCTAAAAAAAAGCAGTTTGAGTGTGTCGCTCACTGTTCAGCCGCAAATATCTCTATTTAAAAAAAGTGTGGTATAAACCAGTAAACAATAACTGTGGTTTTGCCATCCCACGGTAAAAAAACTCTATTCTTCAGCTTTTGGTAGTTTTTTCCGTAAAGAAAAACAGTAGTGTCTCCTGACTGTTGTGACACAAAAATATATCTGTTGAAAATAGTCTTGTGTAGGCCCGACATCCCAGTGTGGTTTCGCAGTTCCATCGGTCAAATCGCTGTACTATCCAGTTTTGGGCCTTTGGTATCTAAAAAAAAAGCAGTTTGAGTGTGTCGCTCACTGTTCAGCCGCAAATATCTCTATTTAAAAAAGTGTGGTATACCCCAGTAAACAATAACTGTGGTTTTGCCATCCCACGGTAAAAAATCTCTATTATTCAGCTTTTGGTAGTTTTTTCCGTAAAGAAAAACAGTAGAGTCTCCTGACTGTTGTGACACAAAAATATATCTGTTGAAATAGTCTTGAGTAGGCCCGATATCCCAGTGTGGTTTCGCAGTTCCACGGGTCAAATCGCTGTACTATCCAGTTTTAGGCCTTTGGTATCTAAAAAAAAAGCAGTTTGAGTGTGTCGCTCACTGTTCAGCCGCAAATATCTCTATTTAAAAAAGTGTGGTATATCCTAGTAAACAATAACTGTGGTTTTGCCATCCCACGGTAAAAAATCTCTATTATTCAGCTTTTGGTATTTTTTTCTGTAAAGAAAAACAGTAGTGTCTCCTAACTGTTGTGACTCAAAAATATATCTGTTGAAAATAGTCTTGTGTAGGCCCGACATCCCAGTGTGGTTTTGCAGTTCCACGGGTCAAATCGCTGTACTATCCAGTTTTGGGCCTTTGGTATCTAAAAAAAAAGCAGTTTGAGTGTGTCGCTCACTGTTCAGCCGCAAATATCTCTATTTAAAAAAGTGTGGTATACCCCAGTAAACAATAACTGTGGTTTTGCCATCCCACGGTAAAAAATCTCTATTATTCAGCTTTTGGTAGTTTTTTCCGTAAAGAAAAATAGTAGTGTCTCCTGACTGTTGTGACAAAAAAATATATCTGTTGAAAATAGTCTTGTGTAGGCACGACATCCCAGTGTGGTTTCGCGGTTCCACGGGTCAAATCGCTGTACTATCCAGTTTTGGGCCTTTGGTATTTAAAAAAAAAGACGTGTGAGTGTGTCACTCACTGTTCAGCCGCAAATATCTCTATTTAAAAAAGTGTGGTATACAACAGTAAACAATAACTGTGGTTTTGCCATCCCACGGTAAAAAATCTCTATTATTCAGCTTTGCGTAGTTTTTTCCGTAAAGAAAAACAGTAGTGTCTCCTGACTGTTGTGACACAAAAATATATCTGTTGAAAATAGTCTTGTGTAGGCCTGACATCCCAGTGTGGTTTCGCAGTTCCACGGGTCAAATCGCTGTACTATCCAGTTTTGGGCCTTTGGTATCTAAAAAAAAAGCAGTTTGAGTGTGTCGCTCACTGTTCAGCCGCAAATATCTCTATTTAAAAAAGTGTGGTATACCCCAGTAAACAATAACTGTGGTTTTGCCATCCCACAGTAAAAAATCTCTATTATTCAGCTTTTGGTAGTTTTTTCCGTAAAGAAAAACAGTAGTGTCTCCTGACTGTTGTGACACAAAAATATATCTGTTGAAAACAGTCTTGTGTAGGCCCAACATCCCAGTGTGGTTTCGCAGTTCCACGGGTCAAATCGCTGTACTATCCAGTTTTGGGCCTTTGGTATCTAAAAAAAAAGCAGTTTGAGTGTGTCGCTCACTGTTCAGCCGCAAATATCTCTATTTAAAAAAGTGTGGTATACCCCAGTAAACAATTACTGTGGTTTTGCCATCCCACGGTAAAAAATCTCTATTATTCAGCTTTTGGTTGTTTTTTCCGTAAAGAAAAACAGTAGTGTCTCCTGACTGTTGTGACACAAAAATATATCTGTTGAAAATAGTCTTGTGTAAGCCCGACATCCCAGTTTGGTTTCGCAGTCCCACAGGTCAAATCGATGTACTATCCAGTTTTGAGCCTTTGGTATCTAAAAAAAAGCAGTTTGAGTGTGTCGCTCACTGTTCAGCCGCAAATATCTCTATTTAAAAAAGTGTGGTATAAACCAGTAAACAATAACTGTGGTTTTGCCATCCCACGGTAAAAAAACTCTATTCTTCAGCTTTTGGTAGTTTTTTCCGTAAAGAAAAACAGTAGTGTCTCCTGACTGTTGTGACACAAAAATATATCTGTTGAAAATAGTCTTGTGTAGGCCCGACATCCCAGTGTGGTTTCGCAGTTCCATCGGTCAAATCGCTGTACTATCCAGTTTTGGGCCTTTGGTATCTAAAAAAAAAGCAGTTTGAGTGTGTCGCTCACTGTTCAGCCGCAAATATCTCTATTTAAAAAAGTGTGGTATACCCCAGTAAACAATAACTGTGGTTTTGCCATCCCACGGTAAAAAATCTCTATTATTCAGCTTTTGGTAGTTTTTTCCGTAAAGAAAAACAGTAGTGTCTCCTGACTGTTGTGACACAAAAATATATCTGTTGAAAACAGTCTTGTGTAGGCCCAACATCCCAGTGTGGTTTCGCAGTTCCACGGGTCAAATCGCTGTACTATCCAGTTTTGGGCCTTTGGTATCTAAAAAAAAAGCAGTTTGAGTGTGTCGCTCACTGTTCAGCCGCAAATATCTCTATTTAAAAAAGTGTGGTATACCCCAGTAAACAATTACTGTGGTTTTGCCATCCCACGGTAAAAAATCTCTATTATTCAGCTTTTGGTTGTTTTTTCCGTAAAGAAAAACAGTAGTGTCTCCTGACTGTTGTGACACAAAAATATATCTGTTGAAAATAGTCTTGTGTAAGCCCGACATCCCAGTTTGGTTTCGCAGTCCCACAGGTCAAATCGATGTACTATCCAGTTTTGAGCCTTTGGTATCTAAAAAAAAGCAGTTTGAGTGTGTCGCTCACTGTTCAGCCGCAAATATCTCTATTTAAAAAAGTGTGGTATAAACCAGTAAACAATAACTGTGGTTTTGCCATCCCACGGTAAAAAAACTCTATTCTTCAGCTTTTGGTAGTTTTTTCCGTAAAGAAAAACAGTAGTGTCTCCTGACTGTTGTGACACAAAAATATATCTGTTGAAAATAGTCTTGTGTAGGCCCGACATCCCAGTGTGGTTTCGCAGTTCCATCGGTCAAATCGCTGTACTATCCAGTTTTGGGCCTTTGGTATCTAAAAAAAAAGCAGTTTGAGTGTGTCGCTCACTGTTCAGCCGCAAATATCTCTATTTAAAAAAGTGTGGTATACCCCAGTAAACAATAACTGTGGTTTTGCCATCCCACGGTAAAAAATCTCTATTATTCAGCTTTTGGTAGTTTTTTCCGTAAAGAAAAACAGTAGAGTCTCCTGACTGTTGTGACACAAAAATATATCTGTTGAAATAGTCTTGAGTAGGCCCGATATCCCAGTGTGGTTTCGCAGTTCCACGGGTCAAATCGCTGTACTATCCAGTTTTAGGCCTTTGGTATCTAAAAAAAAAGCAGTTTGAGTGTGTCGCTCACTGTTCAGCCGCAAATATCTCTATTTAAAAAAGTGTTGTATATCCTAGTAAACAATAACTGTGGTTTTGCCATCAAACGGTAAAAAATCTCTATTATTCAGCTTTTGGTATTTTTTCCGTAAAGAAAAACAGTAGTGTCTCCTAACTGTTGTGACTCAAAAATATATCTGTTGAAAATAGTCTTGTGTAGGCCCGACATCCCAGTGTGGTTTTGCAGTTCCACGGGTCAAATCGCTGTACTATCCAGTTTTGGGCCTTTGGTATCTAAAAAAAAAGCAGTTTGAGTGTGTCGCTCACTGTTCAGCCGCAAATATCTCTATTTAAAAAAGTGTGGTATACCCCAGTAAACAATAACTATGGTTTTGCCATCCCACGGTAAAAAATCTCTATTATTCAGCTTTTGGTAGTTTTTTCCGTAAAGAAAAATAGTAGTGTCTCCTGACTGTTGTGACAAAAAAATATATCTGTTGAAAATAGTCTTGTGTAGGCACGACTTCCCAGTGTGGTTTCGCAGTTCCACGGGTCAAATCGCTGTACTATCCAGTTTTGGGCCTTTGGTATCTAAAAAAACAGCAGTTTGAGTGTGTCGCTTACTGTTCAGCCACAAATATCTCTATTTAAAATAGTGTGGTATACCCCAGTAAACAATAAATGTGGTTTTGCCATTCCACGGTAAAAAATCTCTATTATTCAGCTTTTGGTTGTTTTTTCCGTAAAGAAAAACAGTAGTGTCTCCTGACTGTTGTGACACAAAAATATATCTGTTGAAAATAGTCTTGTGTAAGCCCGACATCCCAGTTTGGTTTCGCAGTCCCACAGGTCAAATCGATGTACTATCCAGTTTTGAGCCTTTGGTATCTAAAAAAAAGCAGTTTGAGTGTGTCGCTCACTGTTCAGCCGCAAATATCTCTATTTAAAAAAGTGTGGTATAAACCAGTAAACAATAACTGTGGTTTTGCCATCCCACGGTAAAAAAACTCTATTCTTCAGCTTTTGGTAGTTTTTTCCGTAAAGAAAAACAGTAGTGTCTCCTGACTGTTGTGACACAAAAATATATCTGTTGAAAATAGTCTTGTGTAGGCCCGACATCCCAGTGTGGTTTCGCAGTTCCATCGGTCAAATCGCTGTACTATCCAGTTTTGGGCCTTTGGTATCTAAAGAAAAAGCAGTTTGAGTGTGTCGCTCACTGTTCAGCCGCAAATATCTCTATTTAAAAAAGTGTGGTATACCCCAGTAAACAATAACTGTGGTTTTGCCATCCCACGGTAAAAAATCTCTATTATTCAGCTTTTGGTAGTTTTTTCCGTAAAGAAAAACAGTAGAGTCTCCTGACTGTTGTGACACAAAAATATATCTGTTGAAATAGTCTTGAGTAGGCCCGATATCCCAGTGTGGTTTCGCAGTTCCATGGGTCAAATCGCTGTACTATCCAGTTTTAGGCCTTTGGTATCTAAAAAAAAAGCAGTTTGAGTGTGTCGCTCACTGTTCAGCCGCAAATATCTCTATTTAAAAAAGTGTGGTATATCCTAGTAAACAATAACTGTGGTTTTGCCATCCCACGGTAAAAAATCTCTATTATTCAGCTTTTGGTATTTTTTCCGTAAAGAAAAACAGTAGTGTCTCCTAACTGTTGTGACTCAAAAATATATCTGTTGAAAATAGTCTTGTGTAGGCCCGACATCCCAGTGTGGTTTTGCAGTTCCACGGGTCAAATCGCTGTACTATCCAGTTTTGGGCCTTTGGTATCTAAAAAAAAAGCAGTTTGAGTGTGTCGCTCACTGTTCAGCCGCAAATATCTCTATTTAAAAAAGTGTGGTATACCCCAGTAAACAATAACTATGGTTTTGCCATCCCACGGTAAAAAATCTCTATTATTCAGCTTTTGGTAGTTTTTTCCGTAAAGAAAAATAGTAGTGTCTCCTGACTGTTGTGACAAAAAAATATATCTGTTGAAAATAGTCTTGTGTAGGCACGACATCCCAGTGTGGTTTCGCAGTTCCACGGGTCAAATCGCTGTACTATCCAGTTTTGGGCCTTTGGTATCTAAAAAAACAGCAGTTTGAGTGTGTCGCTCACTGTTCAGCCACAAATATCTCTATTTAAAATAGTGTGGTATACCCCAGTAAACAATAAATGTGGTTTTGCCATTCCACGGTAAAAAATCTCTATTATTCAGCTTTTGGTTGTTTTTTCCGTAAAGAAAAACAGTAGTGTCTCCTGACTGTTGTGACACAAAAATATATCTGTTGAAAATAGTCTTGTGTAAGCCCGACATCCCAGTTTGGTTTCGCAGTCCCACAGGTCAAATCGATGTACTATCCAGTTTTGAGCCTTTGGTATCTAAAAAAAAGCAGTTTGAGTGTGTCGCTCACTGTTCAGCCGCAAATATCTCTATTTAAAAAAGTGTGGTATAAACCAGTAAACAATAACTGTGGTTTTGCCATCCCACGGTAAAAAAACTCTATTCTTCAGCTTTTGGTAGTTTTTTCCGTAAAGAAAAACAGTAGTGTCTCCTGACTGTTGTGACACAAAAATATATCTGTTGAAAATAGTCTTGTGTAGGCCCGACATCCCAGTGTGGTTTCGCAGTTCCATCGGTCAAATCGCTGTACTATCCAGTTTTGGGCCTTTGGTATCTAAAAAAAAAGCAGTTTGAGTGTGTCGCTCACTGTTCAGCCGCAAATATCTCTATTTAAAAAAGTGTGGTATACCCCAGTAAACAATAACTGTGGTTTTGCCATCCCACGGTAAAAAATCTCTATTATTCAGCTTTTGGTAGTTTTTTCCGTAAAGAAAAACAGTAGAGTCTCCTGACTGTTGTGACACAAAAATATATCTGTTGAAATAGTCTTGAGTAGGCCCGATATCCCAGTGTGGTTTCGCAGTTCCATGGGTCAAATCGCTGTACTATCCAGTTTTAGGCCTTTGGTATCTAAAAAAAAAGCAGTTTGAGTGTGTCGCTCACTGTTCAGCCGCAAATATCTCTATTTAAAAAAGTGTGGTATATCCTAGTAAACAATAACTGTGGTTTTGCCATCCCACGGTAAAAAATCTCTATTATTCAGCTTTTGGTATTTTTTCCGTAAAGAAAAACAGTAGTGTCTCCTAACTGTTGTGACTCAAAAATATATCTGTTGAAAATAGTCTTGTGTAGGCACGACATCCCAGTGTGGTTTCGCAGTTCCACGGGTCAAATCGCTGTACTATCCAGTTTTGGGCCTTTGGTATCTAAAAAAACAGCAGTTTGAGTGTGTCGCTCACTGTTCAGCCACAAATATCTCTATTTAAAATAGTGTGGTATACCCCAGTAAACAATAAATGTGGTTTTGCCATTCCACGGTAAAAAATCTCTATTATTCAGCTTTTGGTATTTTTTTCCGTAAAGAAAAACAGTAGTGTCTCCTGACTGTTGTGACACAAAAATATATCTGTTGAAAATAGTCTTGAGTAGGCCCGACATCCCAGTGTGGTTTCACAGTTCCACGGATCAAATTGCTGTACTATCCAGTTTTGGGCCTTTGGTATCTAAAAAAAAAGCAGTTTGAGTGTGTCGCTCACTGTTCAGCCGCAAATATCTCTATTTAAAAAAGTGTGGTATACCCCAGTAAACAATAACTGTTTTTTTGCCATCACACGGTAAAAAATCTCTATTATTCAGCTTTTGGTAGTTTTTTCCGTAAAGAAAAACAGTAGAGTCTCCTGACTGTTGTGACACAAAAATATATCTGTTGAAATAGTCTTGGGTAGGCCCGACATCCCAGTGTGGTTTCGCAGTTCCACGGGTCAAATCGCTGTACTATCCAGTTTGGGGCCTTTGGTATCTAAAAAAAAAGCAGTTTGAGTGTGTCGCTCACTGTTCAGCCGCAAATATCTCTATTTAAAAAAGTGTGGTATACCCTAGTAAACAATAACTGTGGTTTTGCCATCCCACGGTAAAAAATCTCTATTATTCAGCTTTTGGTATTTTTTTCCGTAAAGGAAAACAGTAGTGTCTCCTAACTGTTGTGACTCAAAAATATATCTGTTGAAAATAGTCTTGTGTAGGCCCGACATCCCAGTGTGGTTTCGCAGTTCCACGTGTCAAATCGCTGTACTATCCAGTTTTGGGCGTTTGGTATCTAAAAAAAGAGCAGTTTGAGTGTGTCACTCACTGTTCAGCCGCAAATATCTCTATTTAAAAAAGTGTGGTATACCCCAGTAAACAATAACTGTGGTTTTGCCATCCCACTGTAAAAAATCTCTATTACTCAGCTTTTGGTATTTTTTTCCGTAAAGAAAAACAGTAGTGTCTCCTGACTGTTGTGACACAAAAATATATCTGTTGAAAATAGTCTTGTGTAGGCCCGACATCCCAGTGTGGTTTCGCAGTTCCACGGATCAAATTGCTGTACTATCCAGTTTTGGGCCTTTGGTATCTAAAAAAAAAAGCAGTTTGAGTGTGTCGCTCACTGTTCAGCCGCTAATATCTCTATTTAAAAAAGTGTGGTATACCCCAGTAAACAATAACTGTTTTTTTGCCATCCCACGGTAAAAAATCTCTATTATTCAGCTTTTGGTAGTTTTTTCCGTAAAGAAAAACAGTAGAGTCTCTTGACTGTTGTGACACAAAAATATATCTGTTGAAATAGTCTTGGGTAGGCCCGACATCCCAGTGTGGTTTCGCAGTTCCACGGGTCAAATCGCTGTACTATCCAGTTTGGGGCCTTTGGTATCTAAAAAAAAAGCAGTTTGAGTGTGTCGCTCACTGTTCAGCCCCAAATATCTCTATTTAAAAAAGTGTGGAATACCCTAGTAAACAATAACTGTGGTTTTGCCATCCCACGGTAAAAAATCTCTATTATTCAGCTTTTGGTATTTTTTTCCGTAAAGAAAAACAGTAGTATCTCCTAACTGTTGTGACACAAAAATATATCTGTTGAAAATAGTCTTGTGTAGGCCCGACATCCCAGTGTGGTTTCGCAGTTCCACGGGTCAAATCGCTGTACTATCCAGTTTTGGGCCTTTGGTATCTAAAAAAAGAGCAGTTTGAGTGTGTCGCTCACTGTTCAGCCGCAAATATCTCTATTTAAAAAAGTGTGGTATACCCCAGTAAACAATAACTGTGGTTTTGCCATCACACTGTAAAAAATCTCTATTATTCAGCTTTTGGTATTTTTTCCCGTAAAGAAAAACAGTAGTGTCTCCTGACTGTTGTGAGACAAAAATATATCTGTTGAAAATAGTCTTGTGTAGGCCCGACATCCCAGTGTGGTTTCACAGTTCCACGGGTCAAATCGCTGTACTATCCAGTTTTGGGCCTTTGGTATCTAAAACAAAAGCAGTTTGAGTGTGTCGCTCACTGTTCAGCCGCAAATATCTCTATTTAAAAAAGTGTGGTATACCCCAGTAAACAATAACTGTGGTTTTGCCATCCCACGGTAAAAAATCTCTATTATTCAGCTTTTGGTAGTTTTTCCGTAAAGAAAAACAGTAGTGTCTCCTAACTGTGGTGACACAAAATTATATCTGTTGAAAATAGTCTTGTGTAGGCCCGACATCCCAGTGTGGTTTCGCAGTTCCACGGGTCAAATCGCTGTACTATCCAGTTTTGGGCCTTTGGTATCTAAAAAAAAAGACGTGTGAGTGTGTCACTCACTGTTCAGCCGCAAATATCTCTATTTAAAAAAGTGTGGTATACCCCAGTAAACAATAACTGTGGTTTTGCCATCCCACGGTAAAAAATCTCTATTATTCAGCTTTTGGTAGTTTTTTCCGTAAAGAAAAACAGTAGTGTCTCCTAACTGTTGTGACACAAAAATATATCTGTTGAAAATAGTCTTGTGTGGGCCCGACATCCCAGTGTGGTTTCGCAGTTCCACGGGTCAAATCGCTGTACTATCCAGTTTTGGGCCTTTGGTATCTAAAAAAACAGCAGTTTGAGTGTGTCGCTCACTGTTCAGCCACAAATATCTCTATTTAAAAAAGTGTGGTATACCCCAGTAAACAATAACTGTGGTTTTGCCATCTCACGGTAAAAAATCTCTATTATTCAGCTTTTGGTAGTTTTTTCCGTAAAGAAAAACAGTAGTGTCTCCTGACTGTTGTGACACAAAAATATATCTGTTGAAAATAGTCTTGTGTAGGCCCGACATCCCAGTGTGGTTTCACAGTTCCATGGGTCAAATCACTGTACTATCCAGTTTTGGGCCTTTAGTATCTAAAAAAAAAGCAGTTTGAGTGTGTCGCTCACTGTCCAGCCGCAAATATCTCTATTTAAAAAAGTGTGGTATACCCCAGTAAACAATAACTGTGGTTTTCCCATCCCATGGTAAAAAATCTCTATTATTCAGCTTTTGGTAGTTTTTTCCGTAAAGAAAAACAGTAGTGTCTCCTGACTGTTGTGACACAAAAATATATCTGTTGAAAATAGTCTTGTGTAGGCCCGACATCCCAGTGTGGTTTCGCAGTTCCACGGGTCAAATCGCTGTACTATCCAGTTTTGGGCCTTTGGTATCTAAAAAAAAAGCAGTTTGAGTGTGTCGTTCACTGTTCAGCCGCAAATATCTCTATTTAAAAAAGTGTGGTATTACCCAGTAAACAATAACTGTGGTTTTGCCATCCCACGGTAAAAAATCTCTATTATTCAGCTTTTGGTAGTTTTTTCCGTAAAGAAAAACAGTAGAGTCTCCTGACTGTTGTGACACAAAAATATATCTGTTGAAATAGTCTTGTGCAGGCCCGACATCCCAGTGTGGTTTCGCAGTTCCATGGGTCAAATCGCTGTACTATCCAGTTTTGGGCCTTTGGTATGTAAAAAAAAAACGTGTGAGAGTGTCACTCACTGTTCAGCCACAAATATCTCTATTTAAAAAAGTGTGGTATACCCCAGTAAACAATAACTGTGGTTTTACCATCCCACGGTAAAAAATCTCTATTATTCAGCTTTTGGTAGTTTTTTCCGTAAAGAAAAACAGTAGTGTCTCCTAACTGTTGTGACACAAAAATATATCTGTTGAAAATAGTCTTGTGTAGGCCCGACATCCCAGTGTGGTTTCGCAGTTCCACGGGTCAAATCGCTGTACTATCCAGTTTTGGGCCTTTGGTATCTAAAAAAACAGCAGTTTGAGTGTGTCGCTCACTGTTCAGCCACAAATATCTCTATTTAAAAAAGTGTGGTATACCCCAGTAAACAATAACTGTGGTTTTGCCATCTCACGGTAAAAAATCTCTATTATTCAGCTTTTGGTATTTTTTTCCGTAAAGAAAAACAGTAGTGTCTCCTGACTGTTGTGACCCAAAAATATATCTGTTGAAAATAGTCTTGTGTAGGCCCGACATCCCAGTGTGGTTTCACAGTTCCACGGGTCAAATCACTGTACTATCCAGTTTTGGGCCTTTAGTATCTAAAAAAAAAGCAGTTTGAGTGTGTCGCTCACTGTCCAGCCGCAAATATCTCTATTTAAAAAAGTGTGGTATACCCCAGTAAACAATAACTGTGGTTTTTCCATCCCACGGTAAAAAATCTCTATTATTCAGCTTTTGGTAGATTTTTCCATAAAGAAAAACAGTAGTGTCTCCTGACTGTTGTGACACAAAAATATATCTGTTGAAAATAGTCTTGTGTAAGCCCGACATCCCAGTGTGGTTTCGCAGTTCCCTAGGTCAAATCGCTGTACTATCCAGTTTTGAGCTTTTGGTATCTAAAAAAAAAGCAGTTTGAGTGTGTCGCTCACTGTTCAACCGCAAATATCTCTATTTAAAAAAGTGTGGTATACCCCAGTAAACAATAACTGTGGTTTTGCCATCCCATGGTAAAAAATCTCTATTATTCAGCTTTTGGTAGTTTTTTCCGTAAAGAAAAACAGTAGTGTCTCCTGACTGTTGTGACACAAAAATATATCTGTTGAAAATAGTCTTGTGTAGGCCTGACATCCCAGTGTGGTTTCGCAGTTCCACGGGTCAAATCGCTGTACTATCCAGTTTTGGGCCTTTGGTATCTAAAAAAAAAGCACTTTGAGTGTGTCGCTCACTGTTCAGCCGCAAATATCTCTATTTAAAAAAGTGTGGTATACCCCAGTAAACAATAACTGTGGTTTTGCCATCCCACGGTAAAAAATCTCTATTATTCAGCTTTTGGTAGTTTTTTCCGTAAAGAAAAACAGTAGTGTCTCCTGACTGTTGTGACACAAAAATATATCTGTTGAAAACAGTCTTGTGTAGGCCCGACATCCCAGTGTGGTTTCGCAGTTCCACGGGTCAAATCGCTGTACTATCCAGTTTTGGGCCTTTGGTATCTAAAAAAAAAGCAGTTTGAGTGTGTCGCTCACTGTTCAGCCGCAAATATCTCTATTTAAAAAAGTGTGGTATACCCCAGTAAACAATTACTGTGGTTTTGCCATCCCACGGTAAAAAATCTCTATTATTCAGCTTTTGGTTGTTTTTTCCGTAAAGAAAAACAGTAGTGTCTCCTGACTGTTGTGACACAAAAATATATCTGTTGAAAATAGTCTTGTGTAAGCCCGACATCCCAGTTTGGTTTCGCAGTCCCACAGGTCAAATCGATGTACTATCCAGTTTTGAGCCTTTGGTATCTAAAAAAAAAGCAGTTTGAGTGTGTCGCTCACTGTTCAGCCGCAAATATCTCTATTTAAAAAAGTGTGGTATAAACCAGTAAACAATAACTGTGGTTTTGCCATCCCACGGTAAAAAAACTCTATTCTTCAGCTTTTGGTAGTTTTTTCCGTAAAGAAAAACAGTAGTGTCTCCTGACTGTTGTGACACAAAAATATATCTGTTGAAAATAGTCTTGTGTCACGAAAACAACACCCACTCTTGGGTCAGACCTTGCAGCTCTCTGGCGCCCCCTTATCCTGCTGGTCAAACACGGTATTGACAGAGGATAAGCACGGGTGCAGCTGCTCTAATTTATGTCGACTATTGTGGCACGTGATGTGACAGGACGTATATATACCACCAGTTCCTTCCAGGAACGTATATATACCTCCGACCAGCCACCCTCAAACCACAATATCACATAAATACTGGTATACTGCCACCACCGATCGCTTAACAGGTGGATCGGGTACCTGGTAGGTAACGTGAATTAGCGGGTGAGGAACGTGTTTGCTCGACATAGGACAAGAAGAAAGAAACTGGTAAATAATTAATGATTTACTCCCAAAAGGTGGGCAGTGTTTACAAAATATATACAAGATATTATAAAGGAGACAATTTACATGTATGCATCAACAGTTATTAAAATAAAAGGGATAAGTAATAGCAAAACCTGCTTCACAAGGTGATGGTCTCAGATTCTGTGGGAGGGACGGCTCCCCGGAAAATAGAGGTGATTCTTCTTACGCCGCGTGATGTGCGTGCGTTCGACGTCCCTGAGAAGAATGACCTGAAAATGGCCGATTTGCTTTTTAGTAAGCAGCCAAAACTCTGGGGAACACCCCTTATTTACCTTACAAGGGGGGCTCGGCTTTGCGAGCCCACCCAGCTGCAGAAGACCTAAAAGATCCTTCAGATTCCATATCTTGGTGTGGGGGGGTCCCACATCCAAGAGGGAGACATCATCTTGACCGTCACCAATATTCATGAGGATAGATATTAAATATGAAACCTCTATGACGCTCAGAAGCTCAGAATCCATTATCTCAGTTCCCGGTCATTCCTCAGTTATGCAAGTTATACTATTGTAATGGGAAAAAGGTAAGCATTCAAAAAACGTGGTTCCGATGTTTCTGTCAGACCTGTGCGTGATTAAAATTGGCATAAAACGTTTGTACAATTAAACAATGGGATTTTTTGGAGGGATTTTCCGGTTTGTTCCAGTGCTTGCCATGGACTGAGGTTTTATGGCGGGTCATAAAAATTCCTGGTTTAGGGAAAAGCAAAAGTGAGTTCTATGTCTTCACTTACAAACAGATAGGGGGTGGGTTTTTTTTTCTTTTTTAAAACATCTCTCATTTTTTAAAACTCGGGCAAAAATACCTTTTGCCTGACACCTCCCCCTTTTTGACTGCGCTATGGAGGTAGGACCTTCTGGTACTCCTCCAAGCGTATGTCTGGAGGCTCCCCTCGCCGGGACAACCCATCGGCATTGCCATGCTCGCTGCCCCTGCGGTGTTGAACGGTAAAGTCGTACTGCTGGAGGGTGAGGCTCCAGCGTAACAACCTTCCGTTCTCACCTGACATGGTGTGCAGCCAACTCAGGGGGTTGTGGTCAGTCACGACAGTGAAGGGGCGCCCGTACAAGTAAGGCTGTAAGCGGTTGAGGGCCCATACAATGGCCAGGCACTCCTTCTCTATGGTGGAATAGGCCACTTCCCTCGGCAGCAGTTTCCGGCTTAGGTACAACACGGGGTGTTCTTGGTTCCCCGAGTCGACCTGGCTGAGTACAGCACTGAGGCCAAATTCACTGGCGTCGGTCTGTACTAAGAGTGGCCGTGTGCCGTCGACCGCCTTTAGTACAGGAGAGCTGCTCAGGGCAGTCTTCAAAGCCCTAAAGGCCACCTCGCATTCATCCGTCCATTTGACGGAATGGGGTAGGCTCTTCCTGGTGAGGTCTGTCAAGGGCTTCGCAAGGCTACTATAGTCCTGCACAAAGCGTCTATAGTACCCTGCGGTGCCCAAGAAGGACTGCACCTGCTTCTTGGTCCTGGGGGTGGGCCAGGACACGATAGCGTCCACCTTCCCAGGCTCTGGCTTCAGAGTACCCCCACCTACCCGGTGCCCCAGGTAGTGGACCTCGTTCATGCCCATCTGGCACTTTCCCGGCTTGATGGTCAAGCCCGCCTGGTGAATGCGCCCGAGCACCTGCTGCAGATGCTCGAGGTGATCCTCCCAGGTGGGACTGAAGATGGCAATGTCATCCAGGTACGCTACTGCGTACCTCTCCAGTCCCTGGAGCAGGTGGTTGACCATTCGCTGGAACGTGGCAGGGGCATTTTTCATGCCGAAGGGCATGACCGTGGATTCATACAATCCGAAGGGGGTGATAAAGGCGGACTTCTCCTGAGCCCCGGGGCTCAAGGGAATCTGTCAATATCCCCGACTCAAATCCATAATGGAGAGATAGCTCGCGCTGGCTAACCGCTCCAGCAGCTCCTCAATGCGTGGCATTGGTTGTGCGTCAGAGGCGGTGATAGCGTTGAGCCCCCTGTAGTCCACACAGAACCGGGTGGTCCGGTCCTTCTTAGGCACCAGGACTACAGGTGAGGCCCACTCGCTCTTGGACCGCTTAATCACCCCCAACTGCAGCATCTCCTCGACCTCCTGGCGCATGACATGCTGCACCTCGTCGGAGATTCGATAGGCTGTCCGCCGGAGTGGGGCATGATTCCCGGTGTCCACTTCATGGACCGCCACTTCAGTCCTGCCAGGCAGGTTGGTGAACACTGCTTGGAAGGGTTTCAGCACTGCTTGCATCTGAGACCTCTGGTCTGCGGATAGCAAGTCGCTTAGCTCTACATCCTCTAGGGACCCGCTGGCCTTCGCTTGGGCGAGCATGTCCAAGAGGGGGTCATCCTCCCCATCCTCGGGCAGGTTGCAGACCGGTAGGACGCAGGTTCCACGTTCTTGATGAGCCTTCATCATATTAACGTGAAACGCCTTCCGCCTACCCCGCTCGTGGTCAAGGGTGATCACGTAGGTGACCGGGTTGAGCTGTTGGTGAATGACGTACGGGCCTTCCCAGGCCGCCTGAAGCTTGTCCTTTGGTACGGGGACCAGCACCCACACCTTCTGACCCACCTGGTAGGTCCGTTCTCGGGCGTTCTGGTCGTACCAATGCTTCTGGTCAGCCTGGGCTTGCGCCATGTTGTCATGCACCAACTGCGTCAAGGTCTGCATCTTGTCACGGAAGCGCATGACATATTCCACGATGGACACTCCTGGGGAGCTCGGCTCTTCTTCCCAGAATTCCCTTATCAACCCAAGGGGTCCTCGGACACGCCTGCCATACAGGAGCTCAAAGGGGGAGAACCCCGTCGAGGCCTGTGGAACCTCTCTGTAAGCAAATAGCAGGTGTGGGAGGTAACGCTCCCAGTCGCGACCCTGGGTTTCAACCAGCATTTTTAACATCTGTTTGAGGGTACCGTTGAATCGCTCACACAAACCATTGGTCTGTGGGTGATACGCACTCGATACCAGATGCTGCACCTGCATTTTCTTACATAGGGCCTCCATTAAGCGTGACATGAACTGAGTCCCCTGGTCGGTAAGCATCTCCCTGGGAAATCCTACTCGCGAAAAGATGGCCAAGAGGGCGTCCGCCACCTTATCCGCCCTAATTGAGGACAGGGCTACTGCCTCCGGATACCGGGTAGCATAGTCTACCACGGTAAGGATGAATCGTTTTCCAGAGCTGCTGGGTATGGCCAGTGGTCCCACAATGTCCACAGCAATCCTCTGGAAAGGCTCCTCTATCACTGGCAAAGAGATCAGGGGGGCTTTGGGGGCCGGCCCTGACTTTCCCACTCTTTGACACGTGGTACAGGATCGACAGTAGTTCACCACATCTGTCCTCATTTTGGGCCAATAAAAGTGATGAGACAGCCGGGCCTTGGTTTTGCTGACCCCCAAGTGTCCAGCGAGTGGAATTTCATGGGCGATCCGCAACAACTCATCCCTGAATGGGTAGGGGACGACCAGCTGTCTTTCCCTCAGCCACTCCTGTTGGGGTGTACAGGGAACTGTCTCCCGGTACAACCTCCCTTGGTCCCAGAATACCCTCTCCTTATCCGACTCGGAGGTGGGTTTCTCCGCGAGGCTCCTTAACGTCTCCAGGCTATCATCTGAGTGCAGAGCTGCCTGAAACTCCTGGCTGGAGGAAGCCAGAAGTGAGGTTAAGGCCACGTCCTCACTGGGACCCTCTGGGACCGGCTCTGGGTCCATACCTGATCCTGTTATTCCTCTGTCCGAGGAGGGTCCAGAAGGCAGGGCGTTACTTGCATTCTGGGCACTCTGACTGCGGGTAACAGCGGCTATATAGGCCGTCTCCCCGGGGAATAACACCGTCTCATTAGCCTGAGAGGCCATGAGAACTACTTCTCCATCATCCTCCATTACCTCAGGCACAGTGCTACGTATGCGGCAGCTACCATCAGCCAGGTCACCTTCTGTTGTGACACTGGTCACTGGCACAGCACCACCTGCTTCATGGTCCTCGTGCCTCTCCCCATTACCCTTGGCACTGACATTTGCTCCTGCTAGGGGATCCTCAGCAACATCACCCCGCAGAGTGACATGGCTGAGTTCTCCTGCACCTTCCAATACAACAACATCATCATCATCATCATCATCATCATCACCATCATCATGTAAAGCATTGACATTCACATTATTAGCATTAACCTTACCAACCGTATCAGATCGGGGAGGGGTGTCAGGGACATAATAAGCAAACATCCTCCCCAAATCAGTTCCCAACAAAACATTTGCAGGTAGGTTTTTGGATACTCCCACTTCCTTCACCCCACTTCCCGCACCCCAATCAATAAAAACCCGGGCCATGGGCAAGGGGCATCGGACGCCCCCAATCCCAGTGACAGTCAGGGTCTTTCCTGGAATAAGCGCTTCAGGGGACACCAGTTCGGGTCGGATGAGGGTTCGTTCGGCCCCAGTGTCCTTGAGGCCTACAGTGAGAGTGTCCCCCACCCTGACAGACTGAAAGTTTTCACAGGCCCTCCCAACCGGCCCACCCACCAAAAGAACTGAAGCATTAGGCCCTGGGGCCTTGGATGGGGGGTTCTTCCTCTGCTTCTCTGGGCAAGTGGCGCTGAGATGACCAGTCTGGTTGCAGGAATAACACCTGCGGGCATCGGATGCAGGCAGGGCCTTGGCAACGGGAAAAAGGCCTCCGGAAGGTCGGCTGGCAGGGGCAGGGATGGTGGTTGATGGCTTACCCCCTTTCCAGCTGGCGACGACCGGCTTCCGCACCTCTGGTCTCCGGTTGGCCTCGTAGGTGTCTGCGATCTGCGCTGCTTTATTGGCATCAGGTGGCTCCCGATCCATCACGAACTGCCGTACCTCAGTCGGACACAGATGCAGGAACTGGTCTTTCACCATCAGGTCCTTTAGCTGCTCAAAGGTGGTCGCTGACAGTCCTTGGATCCACTGCTCAAAGTTGATTCTGAGCCCGTCTACCACATCATGGTAGGTGTCCTGTGGTCCACGTTGGAGGGTTCTGAATTTTTTCCGGTAAACCTCCGGAGTCAGCTGGTACTTTTTTATCAGGGCCTGCTTGACGGCCTCATAGTCTCCATCCTGCTCTCGAGGGAGGGAAGCAAACACCTCCAAAGCTTTTCCTCTGAGCCCTGGAGTCAAATATCTTGCCCATTGGTCCATGGGCAGCTGATACTGCCTGCAGGCCTTTTCAAAGCCTCGCAGAAATGTGTCCAAGTCCCCATCCTTTTCCATCACAGGGAAGTGCTCAGGACGAGGTTTAAAGCAGCTGGCACTGTTGGACTCACGGGTCTGCGTAGAGGGCGACTCCTTCTGAATCCGGGCTAGCTCCAGCTGGTGTTGTCGGTCAGCTTGTCGCTCAGCAGTCTCTCGGTCAGCTTGTCGCTCAGCAGCCTCTCGGTCAGCTTGGGCTTGTCGCTCCGCAGCCTCTCGGTCAGCTTGGGCTTGTCGCTCAGCCCGCTCCTGGAATTTCAGGATCAGCTCCAGTCGTCCATCATGATTGTCTGTGGCGAGCTCCTCCAAGGCCATCTGCAGGTGGGGGTCCACACTACCCTGGTTGCGGGTATGGCTGGCAATCACCGGTTGGACCCCGGCAGCAACACCATCCGGGCCCTGGCTGGCCGCCCCCTCATCAGGGCTCTGCTGTCGGACGGGCTCTGCAGCATCTTGTAACAGTTCAGAAATCATTTGTTCTTTGCTTTTGCCGTGGGGGTCAATGCCTTTGGTTATACATATTCCAGTAAGAGTGTCCTTTTTCTGCTGGTGATACCAGGACTCCCCAACTACGACCATGATCACCAAAATAAAAATAGAAAAGAAAAAGCGAAGAAGGGTCGGGGTAACTGCTACACATACAGTATTGTCTCAGATCTAATAAACACTGAGTTCGATCTTCAAAACTTTTGTGCAAGTTTTTAGTGAGAGGAATGATTGCTCAAACCAGATCACTAATGTCCTATGATCCCACCGCTGCCACCAATTTGTCACGAAAACAACACCCACTCTTGGGTCAGACCTTGCAGCTCTCTGGCGCCCCCTTATCCTGCTGGTCAAACACGGTATTGACAGAGGATAAGCACGGGTGCAGCTGCTCTAATTTATGTCGACTATTGTGGCACGTGATGTGACAGGACGTATATATACCACCAGTTCCTTCCAGGAACGTATATATACCTCCGACCAGCCACCCTCAAACCACAATATCACATAAATACTGGTATACTGCCACCACCGATCGCTTAACAGGTGGATCGGGTACCTGGTAGGTAACGTGAATTAGCGGGTGAGGAACGTGTTTGCTCGACATAGGACAAGAAGAAAGAAACTGGTAAATAATTAATGATTTACTCCCAAAAGGTGGGCAGTGTTTACAAAATATATACAAGATATTATAAAGGAGACAATTTACATGTATGCATCAACAGTTATTAAAATAAAAGGGATAAGTAATAGCAAAACCTGCTTCACAAGGTGATGGTCTCAGATTCTGTGGGAGGGACGGCTCCCCGGAAATTAGAGGTGATTCTTCTTACGCCGCGTGATGTGCGTGCGTTCGACGTCCCTGAGAAGAATGACCTGAAAATGGCCGATTTGCTTTTTAGTAAGCAGCCAAAACTCTGGGGAACACCCCTTATTTACCTTACAAGGGGGGCTCGGCTTTGCGAGCCCACCCAGCTGCAGAAGACCTAAAAGATCCTTCAGATTCCATATCTTGGTGTGGGGGGGTCCCACATCCAAGAGGGAGACATCATCTTGACCGTCACCAATATTCATGAGGATAGATATTAAATATGAAACCTCTATGACGCTCAGAAGCTCAGAATCCATTATCTCAGTTCCCGGTCATTCCTCAGTTATGCAAGTTATACTATTGTAATGGGAAAAAGGTAAGCATTCAAAAAACGTGGTTCCGATGTTTCTGTCAGACCTGTGCGTGATTAAAATTGGCATAAAACGTTTGTACAATTAAACAATGGGATTTTTTGGAGGGATTTTCCGGTTTGTTCCAGTGCTTGCCATGGACTGAGGTTTTATGGCGGGTCATAAAAATTCCTGGTTTGGGGAAAAGCAAAAGTGAGTTCTATGTCTTCACTTACAAACAGATAGGGGGTGGTTTTTTTTTTCTTTTTTAAAACATCTCTCATGTTTTAAAACTCGGGCAAAAATACCTTTTGCCTGACAAAAATAGTCTTGTGTAGGCCCGACATCCCAGTGTGGTTTCGCAGTTCCATCGGTCAAATCGCTGTACTATCCAGTTTTGGGCCTTTGGTATCTAAAAAAAAAGCAGTTTGAGTGTGTCGCTCACTGTTCAGCCGCAAATATCTCTATTTAAAAAAGTGTGGTATACCCCAGTAAACAATAACTGTGGTTTTGCCATCCCACGGTAAAAAATCTCTATTATTCAGCTTTTGGTAGTTTTTTCCGTAAAGAAAAACAGTAGAGTCTCCTGACTGTTGTGACACAAAAATATATCTGTTGAAATAGTCTTGAGTAGGCCCGATATCCCAGTGTGGTTTCGCAGTTCCACGGGTCAAATCGCTGTACTATCCAGTTTTAGGCCTTTGGTATCTAAAAAAAAAGCAGTTTGAGTGTGTCGCTCACTGTTCAGCCGCAAATATCTCTATTTAAAAAAGTGTGGTATATCCTAGTAAACAATAACTGTGGTTTTGCCATCCCACGGTAAAAAATCTCTATTATTCAGCTTTTGGTATTTTTTTCCGTAAAGAAAAACAGTAGTGTCTCCTAACTGTTATGACTCAAAAATATATCTGTTGAAAATAGTCTTGTGTAGGCCCGACATCCCAGTGTGGTTTTGCAGTTCCACGGGTAAAATCGCTGTACTATCCAGTTTTGGGCCTTTGGTATCTAAAAAAAAAGCAGTTTGAGTGTGTCGCTCACTGTTCAGCCGCAAATATCTCTATTTAAAAAAGTGTGGTATACCCCAGTAAACAATAACTGTGGTTTTGCCATCCCACGGTAAAAAATCTCTATTATTCAGCTTTTGGTAGTTTTTTCCGTAAAGAAAAATAGTAGTGTCTCCTGACTGTTGTGACACAAAAATATATCTGTTGAAAATAGTCTTGTGTAGGCACGACATCCCAGTGTGGTTTCGCAGTTCCACGGGTCAAATCGCTGTACTATCCAGTTTTGGGCCTTTGGTATCTAAAAAAAAAGACGTGTGAGTGTGTCACTCACTGTTCAGCCGCAAATATCTCTATTTAAAAAAGTGTGGTATACCCCAGTAAACAATAACTGTGGTTTTGCCATCCCACGGTAAAAAATCTCTATTATTCAGCTTTGCGTAGTTTTTTCCGTAAAGAAAAACAGTAGAGTCTCCTGACTGTTGTGACACAAAAATATATCTGTTGAAATAGTCTTGGGTAGGCCCGACATCCCAGTGTGGTTTCGCAGTTCCACGGGTCAAATCGCTGTACTATCCAGTTTGGGGCCTTTGGTATCTAAAAAAAAAGCAGTTTGAGTGTGTCGCTTACTGTTCAGCCCCAAATATCTCTATTTAAAAAAGTGTGGTATACCCTAGTAAACAATAACTGTGGTTTTGCCATCCCACGGTAAAAAATCTCTATTATTCAGCTTTTGGTATTTTTTTCCGTAAAGAAAAACAGTAGTGTCTCCTAACTGTTGTGACACAAAAATATATCTGTTGAAAATAGTCTTGTGTAGGCCCGACATCCCAGTGTGGTTTCGCAGTTCCACGTGTCAAATCGCTGTACTATCCAGTTTTGGGCCTTTGGTATCTAAAAAAAGAGCAGTTTGAGTGTGTCGCTCACTGTTCAGCCGCAAATATCTCTATTTAAAAAAGTGTGGTATACCCCAGTAAACAATAACTGTGGTTTTGCCTTCCCACTGTAAAAAATCTCTATTATTCAGCTTTTGGTATTTTTTTCCGTAAAGAAAAACAGTAGTGTCTCCTGACTGTTGTGACACAAAAATATATCTGTTGAAAATAGTCTTGTGTAGTCCCGACATCCCAGTGTGGTTTCGCAGTTCCACGGATCAAATTGCTGTACTATCCAGTTTTGGGCCTTTGGTATCTAAAAAAAAAGCAGTTTGAGTGTGTCGCTCACTGTTCAGCCGCAAATATCTCTATTTAAAAAAGTGTGGTATACCCCAGTAAACAATAACTGTTTTTTTGCCATCCCACGGTAAAAAATCTCTATTATTCAGCTTTTGGTAGTTTTTTCCGTAAAGAAAAACAGTAGAGTCTCCTGACTGTTGTGACACAAAAATATATCTGTTGAAATAGTCTTGGGTAGGCCCGACATCCCAGTGTGGTTTCGCAGTTCCACGGGTCAAATCGCTGAACTATCCAGTTTGGGGCCTTTGGTATCTAAAAAAAAAGCAGTTTGAGTGTGTCGCTCACTGTTCAGCCCCAAATATCTCTATTTAAAAAAGTGTGGTATACCCTAGTAAACAATAACTGTGGGTTTGCCATCCCACGGTAATAAATCTCTATTATTCAGCTTTTGGTATTATTTTCCGTAAAGAAAAACAGTAGTATCTCCTAACTGTTGTGACACAAAAATATATCTGTTGAAAATAGTCTTGTGTAGGCCCGACATCCCAGTGTGGTTTCGCAGTTCCACGGGTCAAATCGCTGTACTATCCAGTTTTGGGCCTTTGGTATCTAAAAAAAGAGCAGTTTGAGTGTGTCGCTCACTGTTCAGCCGCAAATATCTCTATTTAAAAAAGTGTGGTATACCCCAGTAAACAATAACTGTGGTTTTGCCATCCCACTGTAAAAAATCTCTATTATTCAGCTTTTGGTATTTTTTCCCGTAAAGAAAAACAGTAGTGTCTCCTGACTGTTGTGAGACAAAAATATATCTGTTGAAAATAGTCTTGTGTAGGCCCGACATCCCAGTGTGGTTTCGCAGTTCCACGGGTCAAATCGCTGTACTATCCAGTTTTGGGCCTTTGGTATCTAAAAAAAAAGCAGTTTGAGTGTGTCGCTCACTGTTCAGCCGCAAATATCTCTATTTAAAAAAGTGTGGTATACCCCAGTAAACAATAACTGTGGTTTTGCCATCCCACGGTAAAAAATCTCTATTATTCAGCTTTTGGTAGTTTTTCCGTAAAGAAAAACAGTAGTGTCTCCTAACTGTTGTGACACAAAATTATATCTGTTGAAAATAGTCTTGTGTAGGCCCGACATCCCAGTGTGGTTTCGCAGTTCCACGGGTCAAATCGCTGTACTATCCAGTTTTGGGCCTTTGGTATCTAAAAAAAAAGACGTGTGAGTGTGTCACTCACTGTTCAGCCGCAAATATCTCTATTTAAAAAAGTGTGGTATACCCCAGTAAACAATAACTGTGGTTTTGCCATCCCACGGTAAAAAATCTCTATTATTCAGCTTTTGGTAATTTTTTCCGTAAAGAAAAACAGTAGTGTCTCCTAACTGTTGTGACACAAAAATATATCTGTTGAAAATAGTCTTGTGTAGGCCCGACATCCCAGTGTGGTTTCGCAGTTCCACGGGTCAAATCGCTGTACTATCCAGTTTTGGGCCTTTGGTATCTAAAAAAACAGCAGTTTGAGTGTGTCGCTCACTGTTCAGCCACAAATATCTCTATTTAAAAAAGTGTGGTATACCCCAGTAAACAATAACTGTGGTTTTGCCATCTCACGGTAAAAAATCTCTATTATTCAGCTTTTGGTATTTTTTTCCGTAAAGAAAAACAGTAGTGTCTCCTGACTGTTGTGACACAAAAATATATCTGTTGAAAATAGTCTTGTGTAGGCCCGACATCCCAGTGTGGTTTCACAGTTCCACGGGTCAAATCACTGTACTATCCAGTTTTGGGCCTTTAGTATCTAAAAAAAAAGCAGTTTGAGTGTGTCGCTCACTGTCCAGCCGCAAATATCTCTATTTAAAAAAGTGTGGTATACCCCAGTAAACAATAACTGTGGTTTTCCCATCCCATGGTAAAAAATCTCTATTATTCAGCTTTTGGTAGTTTTTTCCGTAAAGAAAAACAGTAGTGTCTCCTGACTGTTGTGACACAAAAATATATCTGTTGAAAATAGTCTTGTGTAGGCCCGACATCCCAGTGTGGTTTCGCAGTTCCACGGGTCAAATCGCTGTACTATCCAGTTTTGGGCCTTTGGTATCTAAAAAAACAGCAGTTTGAGTGTGTCGCTCACTGTTCAGCCTCAAATATCTCTATTTAAAAAAGTGTGGTATACCCCAGTAAACAATAACTGTGGTTTTGCCATCTCACGGTAAAAAATCTCTATTATTCAGCTTTTGGTATTTTTTTCCGTAAAGAAAAACAGTAGTGTCTCCTGACTGTTGTGACACAAAAATATATCTGTTGAAAATAGTCTTGTGTAGGCCCGACATCCCAGTGTGGTTTCGCAGTTCCACGGGTCAAATCGCTGTACTATCCAGTTTTGGGCCTTTGGTATCTAAAAAAACAGCAGTTTGAGTGTGTCGCTCACTGTTCAGCCTCAAATATCTCTATTTAAAAAAGTGTGGTATACCCCAGTAAACAATAACTGTGGTTTTGCCATCTCACGGTAAAAAATCTCTATTATTCAGCTTTTGGTATTTTTTTCCGTAAAGAAAAACAGTAGTGTCTCCTGACTGTTGTGACACAAAAATATATCTGTTGAAAATAGTCTTGTGTAGTCCCGACATCCCAGTGTGGTTTCGCAGTTCCACGGATCAAATTGCTGTACTATCCAGTTTTGGGCCTTTGGTATCTAAAAAAAAAGCAGTTTGAGTGTGTCGCTCACTGTTCAGCCGCAAATATCTCTATTTAAAAAAGTGTGGTATACCCCAGTAAACAATAACTGTTTTTTTGCCATCCCACGGTAAAAAATCTCTATTATTCAGCTTTTGGTAGTTTTTTCCGTAAAGAAAAACAGTAGAGTCTCCTGACTGTTGTGACACAAAAATATATCTGTTGAAATAGTCTTGGGTAGGCCCGACATCCCAGTGTGGTTTCGCAGTTCCACGGGTCAAATCGCTGAACTATCCAGTTTGGGGCCTTTGGTATCTAAAAAAAAAGCAGTTTGAGTGTGTCGCTCACTGTTCAGCCCCAAATATCTCTATTTAAAAAAGTGTGGTATACCCTAGTAAACAATAACTGTGGGTTTGCCATCCCACGGTAAAAAATCTCTATTATTCAGCTTTTGGTATTTTTTTCCGTAAAGAAAAACAGTAGTATCTCCTAACTGTTGTGACACAAAAATATATCTGTTGAAAATAGTCTTGTGTAGGCCCGACATCCCAGTGTGGTTTCGCAGTTCCACGGGTCAAATCGCTGTACTATCCAGTTTTGGGCCTTTGGTATCTAAAAAAAGAGCAGTTTGAGTGTGTCGCTCACTGTTCAGCCGCAAATATCTCTATTTAAAAAAGTGTGGTATACCCCAGTAAACAATAACTGTGGTTTTGCCATCCCACTGTAAAAAATCTCTATTATTCAGCTTTTGGTATTTTTTCCCGTAAAGAAAAACAGTAGTGTCTCCTGACTGTTGTGAGACAAAAATATATCTGTTGAAAATAGTCTTGTGTAGGCCCGACATCCCAGTGTGGTTTCACAGTTCCACGGGTCAAATCGCTGTACTATCCAGTTTTGGGCCTTTGGTATCTAAAAAAAAAGCAGTTTGAGTGTGTCGCTCACTGTTCAGCCGCAAATATCTCTATTTAAAAAAGTGTGGTATACCCCAGTAAACAATAACTGTGGTTTTGCCATCCCACGGTAAAAAATCTCTATTATTCAGCTTTTGGTAGTTTTTCCGTAAAGAAAAACAGTAGTGTCTCCTAACTGTTGTGACACAAAATTATATCTGTTGAAAATAGTCTTGTGTAGGCCCGACATCCCAGTGTGGTTTCGCAGTTCCACGGGTCAAATCGCTGTACTATCCAGTTTTGGGCCTTTGGTATCTAAAAAAAAAGACGTGTGAGTGTGTCACTCACTGTTCAGCCGCAAATATCTCTATTTAAAAAAGTGTGGTATACCCCAGTAAACAATAACTGTGGTTTTGCCATCCCACGGTAAAAAATCTCTATTATTCAGCTTTTGGTAATTTTTTCCGTAAAGAAAAACAGTAGTGTCTCCTAACTGTTGTGACACAAAAATATATCTGTTGAAAATAGTCTTGTGTAGGCCCGACATCCCAGTGTGGTTTCGCAGTTCCACGGGTCAAATCGCTGTACTATCCAGTTTTGGGCCTTTGGTATCTAAAAAAACAGCAGTTTGAGTGTGTCGCTCACTGTTCAGCCACAAATATCTCTATTTAAAAAAGTGTGGTATACCCCAGTAAACAATAACTGTGGTTTTGCCATCTCACGGTAAAAAATCTCTATTATTCAGCTTTTGGTATTTTTTTCCGTAAAGAAAAACAGTAGTGTCTCCTGACTGTTGTGACACAAAAATATATCTGTTGAAAATAGTCTTGTGTAGGCCCGACATCCCAGTGTGGTTTCACAGTTCCACGGGTCAAATCACTGTACTATCCAGTTTTGGGCCTTTAGTATCTAAAAAAAAAGCAGTTTGAGTGTGTCGCTCACTGTCCAGCCGCAAATATCTCTATTTAAAAAAGTGTGGTATACCCCAGTAAAGAATAACTGTGGTTTTCCCATCCCATGGTAAAAAATCTCTATTATTCAGCTTTTGGTAGTTTTTTCCGTAAAGAAAAACAGTAGTGTCTCCTGACTGTTGTGACACAAAAATATATCTGTTGAAAATAGTCTTGTGTAGGCCCGACATCCCAGTGTGGTTTCGCAGTTCCACGGGTCAAATCGCTGTACTATCCAGTTTTGGGCCTTTGGTATCTAAAAAAACAGCAGTTTGAGTGTGTCGCTCACTGTTCAGCCTCAAATATCTCTATTTAAAAAAGTGTGGTATACCCCAGTAAACAATAACTGTGGTTTTGCCATCTCACGGTAAAAAATCTCTATTATTCAGCTTTTGGTATTTTTTTCCGTAAAGAAAAACAGTAGTGTCTCCTGACTGTTGTGACACAAAAATATATCTGTTGAAAATAGTCTTGTGTAGGCCCGACATCCCAGTGTGGTTTCACAGTTCCACGGGTCAAATCACTGTACTATCCAGTTTTGGGCCTTTAGTATCTAAAAAAAAGCAGTTTGAGTGTGTCGCTCACTGTCCAGCCGCAAATATCTCTATTTAAAAAAGTGTGGTATACCCCAGTAAACAATAACTGTGGTTTTGCCATCCCACTGTAAAAAATCTCTATTATTCAGCTTTTGGTATTTTTTTCCGTAAAGAAAAACAGTAGTGTCTCCTGACTGTTGTGACACAAAAATATATCTGTTGAAAATAGTCTTGTGTAGGCCCGACATCCCAGTGTGGTTTCGCAGTTCCACGGATCAAATTGCTGTACTATCCAGTTTTGGGCCTTTGGTATCTAAAAAAAAAGCAGTTTGAGTGTGTCGCTCACTGTTCAGCCGCAAATATCTCTATTTAAAAAAGTGTGGTATACCCCAGTAAACAATAACTGTTTTTTTGCCATCCCACGGTAAAAAATCTCTATTATTCAGCTTTTGGTAGTTTTTTCCGTAAAGAAAAACAGTAGAGTCTCCTGACTGTTGTGACACAAAAATATATCTGTTGAAATAGTCTTGGGTAGGCCCGACATCCCAGTGTGGTTTCGCAGTTCCACGGGTCAAATCGCTGTACTATCCAGTTTGGGGCCTTTGGTATCTAAAAAAAAAGCAGTTTGAGTGTGTCGCTCACTGTTCAGCCCCAAATATCTCTATTTAAAAAAGTGTGGTATACCCTAGTAAACAATAACTGTGGTTTTGCCATCCCACTGTAAAAAATCTCTATTATTCAGCTTTTGGTATTTTTTTCCGTAAAGAAAAACAGTCGTGTCTCCTGACTGTTTTGAGACAAAAATATATCTGTTGAAAATAGTCTTGTGTAGGCCCGACATCCCAGTGTGGTTTCACAGTTCCACGGGTCAAATCGCTGTACTATCCAGTTTTCGGCCTTTGGTATCTAAAAAAAAAGCAGTTTGAGTGTGTCGCTCACTGTTCAGCCGCAAATATCTCTATTTAAAAAAGTGTGGTATACCCCAGTAAAAAATAACTGTGGTTTTGCCATCCCACGGTAAAAAATCTCTATTATTCAGCTTTTGGTAGTTTTTCCGTAAAGAAAAACAGTAGTGTCTCCTAACTGTTGTGACACAAAATTATATCTGTTGAAAATAGTCTTGTGTAGGCCCGACATCCCAGTGTGGTTTCGCAGTTCCACGGGTCAAATCGCTGTACTATCCAGTTTTGGGCCTTTGGTATCTAAAAAAAAAGACGTGTGAGTGTGTCACTCACTGTTCAGCCGCAAATATCTCTATTTAAAAAAGTGTGGTATACCCCAGTAAACAATAACTGTGGTTTTGCCATCCCACGGTAAAAAATCTCTATTATTCAGCTTTTGGTAGTTTTTTCTGTAAAGAAAAACAGTAGAGTCTCCTGACTGTTGTGACACAAAAATATATCTGTTGAAATAGTCTTGGGTAGGCCCGACATCCCAGTGTGGTTTCGCAGTTCCACGGGTCAAATCGCTGTACTATCCAGTTTGGGGCCTTTGGTATCTAAAAAAAAAGCAGTTTGAGTGTGTCGCTCACTGTTCAGCCCCAAATATCTCTATTTAAAAAAGTGTGGTATACCATAGTAAACAATAACTGTGGTTTTGCCATCCCACGGTAAAAAATCTCTATTATTCAGCTTTTGGTATTTTTTTCCGTAAAGAAAAACAGTAGTATCTCCTAACTGTTGTGACACAAAAATATATCTGTTGAAAATAGTCTTGTGTAGGCCCGACATCCCAGTGTGGTTTCGCAGTTCCACGGGTCAAATCGCTGTACTATCCAGTTTTGGGCCTTTGGTATCTAAAAAAAGAGCAGTTTGAGTGTGTCGCTCACTGTTCAGCCGCAAATATCTCTATTTAAAAAAGTGTGGTATACCCCAGTAAACAATAACTGTGGTTTTGCCATCCCACTGTAAAAAATCTCTATTATTCAGCTTTTGGTATTTTTTCCCGTAAAGAAAAACAGTAGTGTCTCCTGACTGTTGTGAGACAAAAATATATCTGTTGAAAATAGTCTTGTGTAGGCCCGACATCCCAGTGTGGTTTCACAGCTCCACGGGTCAAATCGCTGTACTATCCAGTTTTGGGCCTTTGGTATCTAAAAAAAAAGCAGTTTGAGTGTGTCGCTCACTGTTCAGCCGCAAATATCTCTATTTAAAAAAGTGTGGTATACCCCAGTAAACAATAACTGTGGTTTTCCCATCCCACGGTAAAAAATCTCTATTATTCAGCTTTTGGTAGTTTTTCCGTAAAGAAAAACAGTAGTGTCTCCTAACTGTTGTGACACAAAATTATATCTGTTGAAAATAGTCTTGTGTAGGCCCGACATCCCAGTGTGGTTTCGCAGTTCCACGGGTCAAATCGCTGTACTATCCAGTTTTGGGCCTTTGGTATCTAAAAAAAAAGACGTGTGAGTGTGTCACTCACTGTTCAGCCGCAAATATCTCTATTTAAAAAAGTGTGGTATACCCCAGTAAACAATAACTGTGGTTTTGCCATCCCACGGTAAAAAATCTCTATTATTCAGCTTTTGGTAGTTTTTTCCGTAAAGAAAAACAGTAGTGTCTCCTAACTGTTGTGACACAAAAATATATCTGTTGAAAATAGTCTTGTGTAGGCCCGACATCCCAGTGTGGATTCGCGGTTCCACGGGTCAAATCGCTGTACTATCCAGTTTTGGGCCTTTGGTATCTAAAAAAACAGCAGTTTGAGTGTGTCGCTCACTGTTCAGCCACAAATATCTCTATTTAAAAAAGTGTGGTATACCCCAGTAAACAATAACTGTGGTTTTGCCATCTCACGGTAAAAAATCTCTATTATTCAGCTTTTGGTATTTTTTTCCGTAAAGAAAAACAGTAGTGTCTCCTGACTGTTGTGACACAAAAATATATCTGTTGAAAATAGTCTTGTGTAGGCCCGACATCCCAGTGTGGTTTCACAGTTCCACGGGTCAAATCACTGTACTATCCAGTTTTGGGCCTTTAGTATCTAAAAAAAAAGCAGTTTGAGTGTGTCGCTCACTGTCCAGCCGCAAATATCTCTATTTAAAAAAGTGTGGTATACCCCAGTAAACAATAACTGTGGTTTTCCCATCCCATGGTAAAAAATCTCTATTATTCAGCTTTTGGTAGTTTTTTCCGTAAAGAAAAACAGTAGTGTCTCCTGACTGTTGTGACACAAAAATATATCTGTTGAAAATAGTCTTGTGTAGGCCCGACATCCCAGTGTGGTTTCGCAGTTCCACGGGTCAAATCGCTGTACTATCCAGTTTTGGGCCTTTGGTATCTAAAAAAAAAGCAGTTTGAGTGTGTCGTTCACTGTTCAGCCGCAAATATCTCTATTTAAAAAAGTGTGGTTTTACCCAGTAAACAATAACTGTGGTTTTGCCATCCCACGGTAAAAAATCTCTATTATTCAGCTTTTGGTATTTTTTTCCGTAAAGAAAAACAGTAGAGTCTCCTGACTGTTGTGACACAAAAATATATCTGTTGAAATAGTCTTGTGCAGGCCCGACATCCCAGTGTGATTTCGCAGTTCCACGGGTCAAATCGCTGTACTATCCAGTTTTGGGCCTTTGGTATGTAAAAAAAAAACGTGTGAGTGTGTCACTCACTGTTCAGCCACAAATATCTCTATTTAAAAAAGTGTGGTATACCCCAGTAAACAATAACTGTGGTTTTACCATCCCACGGTAAAAAATCTCTATTATTCAGCTTTTGGTAGTTTTTTCCGTAAAGAAAAACAGTAGTGTCTCCTAACTGTTGTGACACAAAAATATACCTGTTGAAAATAGTCTTGTGTAGGCCCGACATCCCAGTGTGGTTTCGCAGTTCCACGGGTCAAATCGCTGTACTATCCAGTTTTGGGCCTTTGGTATCTAAAAAAACAGCAGTTTGAGTGTGTCGCTCACTGTTCAGCCACAAATATCTCTATTTAAAAAAGTGTGGTATACCCCAGTAAACAATAACTGTGGTTTTGCCATCTCACGGTAAAAAATCTCTATTATTCAGCTTTTGGTATTTTTTTCTGTAAAGAAAAACAGTAGTGTCTCCTGACTGTTGTGACACAAAAATATATCTGTTGAAAATAGTCTTGTGTAGGCCCGACATCCCAGTGTGGTTTCACAGTTCCACGGGTCAAATCACTGTACTATCCAGTTTTGGGCCTTTAGTATCTAAAAAAAAAGCAGTTTGAGTGTGTCGCTCACTGTCCAGCCGCAAATATCTCTATTTTAAAAAGTGTGGTATACCCCAGTAAACAATAACTGTGGTTTTCCCATCCCACGGTAAAAAATCTCTATTATTCAGCTTTTGGTAGTTTTTTCCGTAAAGAAAAACAGTAGTGTCTCCTGACTGTTGTGACACAAAAATATATCTGTTGAAAATAGTCTTGTGTAGGCCCGACATCCCAGTGTGGTTTCACAGTTCCACGAGTCAAATCACTGTACTATCCAGTTTTGGGCCTTTAGTATCTAAAAAAAAAGCAGTTTGAGTGTGTCGCTCACTGTCCAGCCGCAAATATCTCTATTTAAAAAAGTGTGGTATACCCCAGTAAACAATAACTGTGGTTTTGCCATGCCACTGTAAAAAATCTCTATTATTCAGCTTTTGGTATTTTTTTCCGTAAAGAAAAACAGTAGTGTCTCCTGAGTGTTGTGACACAAAAATATATCTGTTGAAAATAGTCTTGTGTAGGCCCGACATCCCAGTGTGGTTTCGCAGTTCCACGGATCAAATTGCTGTACTATCCAGTTTTGGGCCTTTGGTATCTAAAAAAAAAGCAGTTTGAGTGTGTCGCTCACTGTTCAGCCGCAAATATCTCTATTTAAAAAAGTGTGGTATACCCCAGTAAACAATAACTGTTTTTTTGCCATCCCACGGTAAAAAATCTCTATTATTCAGCTTTTGGTAGTTTTTTCCGTAAAGAAAAACAGTAGAGTCTCCTGACTGTTGTGACACAAAAATATATCTGTTGAAATAGTCTTGGGTAGGCCCGACATCCCAGTGTGGTTTCGCAGTTCCACGGGTCAAATCGCTGTACTATCCAGTTTGGGGCCTTTGGTATCTAAAAAAAAATCAGTTTGAGTGTGTCGCTCACTGTTCAGCCGCAAATATCTCTATTTAAAAAGTGTGGTATACCCCAGTAAACAATAACTGTGGTTTTGCCATCCCACGGTAAAAAATCTCTATTATTCAGCTTTTGGTAGTTTTTCCGTAAAGAAAAACAGTAGTGTCTCCTAACTGTTGTGACACAAAATTATATCTGTTGAAAATAGTCTTGTGTAGGCCCGACATCCCAGTGTGGTTTCGCAGTTCCACGGGTCAAATCGCTGTACTATCCAGTTTTGGGCCTTTGGTATCTAAAAAAAAAGACGTGTGAGTGTGTCACTCACTGTTCAGCCGCAAATATCTCTATTTAAAAAAGTGTGGTATACCCCAGTAAACAATAACTGTGGTTTTGCCATCCCACGGTAAAAAATCTCTATTATTCAGCTTTTGGTAGTTTTTTCCGTAAAGAAAAACAGTAGTGTCTCCTAACTGTTGTGACACAAAAATATATCTGTTGAAAATAGTCTTGTGTAGGCCCGACATCCCAGTGTGGTTTCGCGGTTCCACGGGTCAAATCGCTGTACTATCCAGTTTTGGGCCTTTGGTATCTTAAAAAACAGCAGTTTGAGTGTGTCGCTCACTGTTCAGCCACAAATATCTCTATTTAAAAAAGTGTGGTATACCCCAGTAAACAATAACTGTGGTTTTGCCATCTCACGGTAAAAAATCTCTATTATTCAGCTTTTGGTATTTTTTTCCGTAAAGAAAAACAGTAGTGTCTCCTGACTGTTGTGACACAAAAATATATCTGTTGAAAATAGTCTTGTGTAGGCCCGACATCCCAGTGTGGTTTCACAGTTCCACGGGTCAAATCACTGTACTATCCAGTTTTGGGCCTTTAGTATCTAAAAAAAAAGCAGTTTGAGTGTGTCGCTCACTGTTCAGCCGCAAATATCTCTATTTAAAAAAGTGTGGTATACCCCAGTAAACAATAACTGTGGTTTTCCCATCCCATGGTAAAAAATCTCTATTATTCAGCTTTTGGTAGTTTTTTCCGTAAAGAAAAACAGTAGTGTCTCCTGACTGTTGTGACACAAAAATATATCTGTTGAAAATAGTCTTGTGTAGGCCCGACATCCCAGTGTGGTTTCGCAGTTCCACGGGTCAAATCGCTGTACTATCCAGTTTTGGGCCTTTGGTATCTAAAAAAAAAGCAGTTTGAGTGTGTCGTTCACTGTTCAGCCGCAAATATCTCTATTTAAAAAAGTGTGGTATTACCCAGTAAACAATAACTGTGGTTTTGCCATCCCACGGTAAAAAATCTCTATTATTCAGCTTTTGGTAGTTTTTTCCGTAAAGAAAAACAGTAGAGTCTCCTGACTGTTGTGACACAAAAATATATCTGTTGAAATAGTCTTGTGCAGGCCCGACATCCCAGTGTGGTTTCGCAGTTCCACGGGTCAAATCGCTGTAGTATCCAGTTTTGGGCCTTTGGTATGTAAAAAAAAAACGTGTGAGTGTGTCACTCACTGTTCAGCCACAAATATCTCTATTTAAAAAAGTGTGGTATACCCCAGTAAACAATAACTGTGGTTTTACCATCCCACGGTAAAAAATCTCTATTATTCAGCTTTTGGTAGTTTTTTCCGTAAAGAAAAACAGTAGTGTCTCCTAACTGTTGTGACACAAAAATATATCTGTTGAAAATAGTCTTGTGTAGGCCCGACATCCCAGTGTGGTTTCGCAGTTCCACGGGTCAAATCGCTGTACTATCCAGTTTTGGGCCTTTGGTATCTAAAAAAACAGCAGTTTGAGTGTGTCGCTCACTGTTCAGCCACAAATATCTCTATTTAAAAAAGTGTGGTATACCCCAGTAAACAATAACTGTGGTTTTGCCATCTCACGGTAAAAAATCTCTATTATTCAGCTTTTGGTATTTTTTTCCGTAAAGAAAAACAGTAGTGTCTCCTGACTGTTGTGACACAAAAATATATCTGTTGAAAATAGTCTTGTGTAGGCCCGACATCCCAGTGTGGTTTCACAGTTCCACGGGTCAAATCACTGTACTATCCAGTTTTGGGCCTTTAGTATCTAAAAAAAAAGCAGTTTGAGTGTGTCACTCACTGTCCAGCCGCAAATATCTCTATTTAAAAAAGTGTGGTATACCCCAGTAAACAATAACTGTGGTTTTCCCATCCCACGGTAAAAAATCTCTATTATTCAGCTTTTGGTAGTTTTTTCCGTAAAGAAAAACAGTAGTGTCTCCTGACTGTTGTGACACAAAAATATATCTGTTGAAAATAGTCTTGTGTAGGCCCGACATCCCAGTGTGGTTTCGCAGTTCCACGGGTCAAATCGCTGTACTATCCAGTTTTGGGCCTTTGGTATCTAAAAAAACAGCAGTTTGAGTGTGTCGCTCACTGTTCAGCCACAAATATCTCTATTTAAAAAAGTGTGGTATACCCCAGTAAACAATAACTGTGGTTTTGCCATCTCACGGTAAAAAATCTCTATTATTCAGCTTTTGGTATTTTTTTCCGTAAAGAAAAACAGTAGTGTCTCCTGACTGTTGTGACACAAAAATATATCTGTTGAAAATAGTCTTGTGTAGGCCCGACATCCCAGTGTGGTTTCACAGTTCCACGGGTCAAATCACTGTACTATCCAGTTTTGGGCCTTTAGTATCTAAAAAAAAAGCAGTTTGAGTGTGTCGCTCACTGTACAGCCGCAAATATCTCTATTTAAAAAAGTGTGGTATACCCCAGTAAACAATAACTGTGGTTTTGCCATCCCACTGTAAAAAATCTCTATTATTCAGCTTTTGGTATTTTTTTCCGTAAAGAAAAACAGTAGTGTCTCCTGACTGTTGTGACACAAAAATATATCTGTTGAAAATAGTCTTGTGTAGGCCCGACATCCCAGTGTGGTTTCACAGTTCCACGGGTCAAATCACTGTACTATCCAGTTTTGGGCCTTTAGTATCTAAAAAAAAAGCAGTTTGAGTGTGTCGCTCACTGTACAGCCGCAAATATCTCTATTTAAAAAAGTGTGGTATACCCCAGTAAACAATAACTGTGGTTTTGCCATCCCACTGTAAAAAATCTCTATTATTCAGCTTTTGGTATTTTTTTCCGTAAAGAAAAACAGTAGTGTCTCCTGACTGTTGTGACACAAAAATATATCTGTTGAAAATAGTCTTGTGTAGGCCCGACATCCCAGTGTGGTTTCGCAGTTCCACGGGTCAAATCGCTGTACTATCCAGTTTGGGGCCTTTGGTATCTAAAAAAAAAGCAGTTTGAGTGTGTCGCTCACTGTTCAGCCCCAAATATCTCTATTTAAAAAAGTGTGGTATACCCCAGTAAACAATAACTGTGGTTTTGCCATCCCACAGTAAAAAATCTCTATTATTCAGCTTTTGGTAGTTTTTCCGTAAAGAAAAACAGTAGTGTCTCCTAACTGTTGTGACACAAAATTATATCTGTTGAAAATAGTCTTGTGTAGGCCCGACATCCCAGTGTGGTTTCGCAGTTCCACGGGTCAAATCGCTGTACTATCCAGTTTTGGGCCTTTGGTATCTAAAAAAAAAGACGTGTGAGTGTGTCACTCACTGTTCAGCCGCAAATATCTCTATTTAAAAAAGTGTGGTATACCCCAGTAAACAATAACTGTGGTTTTGCCATCCCACGGTAAAAAATCTCTATTATTCAGCTTTTGGTAGTTTTTTCCGTAAAGAAAAACAGTAGTGTCTCCTAACTGTTGTGACACAAAAATATATCTGTTGAAAATAGTCTTGTGTAGGCCCGACATCCCAGTGTGGTTTCGCGGTTCCACGGGTCAAATCGCTGTACTATCCAGTTTTGGGCCTTTGGTATCTTAAAAAACAGCAGTTTGAGTGTGTCGCTCACTGTTCAGCCACAAATATCTCTATTTAAAAAAGTGTGGTATACCCCAGTAAACAATAACTGTGGTTTTGCCATCTCACGGTAAAAAATCTCTATTATTCAGCTTTTGGTATTTTTTTCCGTAAAGAAAAACAGTAGTGTCTCCTGACTGTTGTGACACAAAAATATATCTGTTGAAAATAGTCTTGTGTAGGCCCGACATCCCAGTGTGGTTTCACAGTTCCACGGGTCAAATCACTGTACTATCCAGTTTTGGGCCTTTAGTATCTAAAAAAAAAGCAGTTTGAGTGTGTCGCTCACTGTTCAGCCGCAAATATCTCTATTTAAAAAAGTGTGGTATACCCCAGTAAACAATAACTGTGGTTTTCACATCCCATGGTAAAAAATCTCTATTATTCAGCTTTTGGTAGTTTTTTCCGTAAAGAAAAACAGTAGTGTCTCCTGACTGTTGTGACACAAAAATATATCTGTTGAAAATAGTCTTGTGTAGGCCCGACATCCCAGTGTGGTTTCGCAGTTCCACGGGTCAAATCGCTGTACTATCCAGTTTTGGGCCTTTGGTATCTAAAAAAAAAGCAGTTTGAGTGTGTCGTTCACTGTTCAGCCGCAAATATCTCTATTTAAAAAAGTGTGGTATTACCCAGTAAACAATAACTGTGGTTTTGCCATCCCACGGTAAAAAATCTCTATTATTCAGCTTTTGGTAGTTTTTTCCGTAAAGAAAAACAGTAGAGTCTCCTGACTGTTGTGACACAAAAATATATCTGTTGAAATAGTCTTGTGCAGGCCCGACATCCCAGTGTGGTTTCGCAGTTCCACGGGTCAAATCGCTGTAATATCCAGTTTTGGGCCTTTGGTATGTAAAAAAAAAACGTGTGAGTGTGTCACTCACTGTTCAGCCACAAATATCTCTATTTAAAAAAGTGTGGTATACCCCAGTAAACAATAACTGTGGTTTTACCATCCCACGGTAAAAAATCTCTATTATTCAGCTTTTGGTAGTTTTTTCCGTAAAGAAAAACAGTAGTGTCTCCTAACTGTTGTGACACAAAAATATATCTGTTGAAAATAGTCTTGTGTAGGCCCGACATCCCAGTGTGGTTTCGCAGTTCCACGGGTCAAATCGCTGTACTATCCAGTTTTGGGCCTTTGGTATCTAAAAAAACAGCAGTTTGAGTGTGTCGCTCACTGTTCAGCCACAAATATCTCTATTTAAAAAAGTGTGGTATACCCCAGTAAACAATAACTGTGGTTTTGCCATCTCACGGTAAAAAATCTCTATTATTCAGCTTTTGGTATTTTTTTCCGTAAAGAAAAACAGTAGTGTCTCCTGACTGTTGTGACACAAAAATATATCTGTTGAAAATAGTCTTGTGTAGGCCCGACATCCCAGTGTGGTTTCACAGTTCCACGGGTCAAATCACTGTACTATCCAGTTTTGGGCCTTTAGTATCTAAAAAAAAAGCAGTTTGAGTGTGTCACTCACTGTCCAGCCGCAAATATCTCTATTTAAAAAAGTGTGGTATACCCCAGTAAACAATAACTGTGGTTTTCCCATCCCACGGTAAAAAATCTCTATTATTCAGCTTTTGGTAGTTTTTTCCGTAAAGAAAAACAGTAGTGTCTCCTGACTGTTGTGACACAAAAATATATCTGTTGAAAATAGTCTTGTGTAGGCCCGACATCCCAGTGTGGTTTCGCAGTTCCACGGGTCAAATCGCTGTACTATCCAGTTTTGGGCCTTTGGTATCTAAAAAAACAGCAGTTTGAGTGTGTCGCTCACTGTTCAGCCACAAATATCTCTATTTAAAAAAGTGTGGTATACCCCAGTAAACAATAACTGTGGTTTTGCCATCTCACGGTAAAAAATCTCTATTATTCAGCTTTTGGTATTTTTTTCCGTAAAGAAAAACAGTAGTGTCTCCTGACTGTTGTGACACAAAAATATATCTGTTGAAAATAGTCTTGTGTAGGCCCGACATCCCAGTGTGGTTTCACAGTTCCACGGGTCAAATCACTGTACTATCCAGTTTTGGGCCTTTAGTATCTAAAAAAAAAGCAGTTTGAGTGTGTCGCTCACTGTACAGCCGCAAATATCTCTATTTAAAAAAGTGTGGTATTCCCCAGTAAACAATAACTGTGGTTTTGCCATCCCAATGTAAAAAATCTCTATTATTCAGCTTTTGGTATTTTTTTCCGTAAAGAAAAACAGTAGTGTCTCCTGACTGTTGTGACACAAAAATATATCTGTTGAAAATAGTCTTGTGTAGGCCCGACATCCCAGTGTGGTTTCACAGTTCCACGGGTCAAATCACTGTACTATCCAGTTTTGGGCCTTTAGTATCTAAAAAAAAAGCAGTTTGAGTGTGTCGCTCACTGTACAGCCGCAAATATCTCTATTTAAAAAAGTGTGGTATACCCCAGTAAACAATAACTGTGGTTTTGCCATCCCACTGTAAAAAATCTCTATTATTCAGCTTTTGGTATTTTTTTCCGTAAAGAAAAACAGTAGTGTCTCCTGACTGTTGTGACACAAAAATATATCTGTTGAAAATAGTCTTGTGTAGGCCCGACATCCCAGTGTGGTTTCGCAGTTCCACGGGTCAAATCGCTGTACTATCCAGTTTGGGGCCTTTGGTATCTAAAAAAAAAGCAGTTTGAGTGTGTCGCTCACTGTTCAGCCCCAAATATCTCTATTTAAAAAAGTGTGGTATACCCTAGTAAACAATAACTGTGGTTTTGCCATCCAACGGTAAAAAATCTCTATTATTCAGCTTTTGGTATTTTTTTCCGTAAAGAAAAACAGTAGTATCTCCTGACTGTTGTGACACAAAAATATATCTGTTGAAAATAGTCTTGTGTAGGCCCGACATCCCAGTGTGGTTTCGCAGTTCCACGGGTCAAATCGCTGTACTATCCAGTTTTGGGCCTTTGGTATCTAAAAAAAAAGACGTGTGAGTGTGTCACTCACTGTTCAGCCGCAAATATCTCTATTTAAAAAAGTGTGGTATACCCCAGTAAACAATAACTGTGGTTTTGCCATCCCACGGTAAAAAATCTCTATTATTCAGCTTTTGGTAGTTTTTTCCGTAAAGAAAAACAGTAGTGTCTCCTAACTGTTGTGACACAAAAATAGATCTGTTGAAAATAGTCTTGTGTAGGCCCGACATCCCAGTGTGGTTTCGCGGGTCCACGGGTCAAATCGCTGTACTATCCAGTTTTGGGCCTTTGGTATCTAAAAAAACAGCAGTTTGAGTGTGTCGCTCACTGTTCAGCCACAAATATCTCTATTTAAAAAAGTGTGGTATACCCCAGTAAACAATAACTGTGGTTTTGTCATCTCACGGTAAAAAATCTCTATTATTCAGCTTTTGGTATTTTTTTCCGTAAAGAAAAACAGTAGTGTCTCCTGACTGTTGTGACACAAAAATATATCTGTTGAAAATAGTCTTGTGTAGGCCCGACATCCCAGTGTGGTTTCACAGTTCCACGGGTCAAATCACTGTACTATCCAGTTTTGGGCCTTTAGTATCTAAAAAAAAAGCAGTTTGAGTGTGTCGCTCACTGTCCAGCCGCAAATATCTCTATTTAAAAAAGTGTGGTATACCCCAGTAAACAATAACTGTGGTTTTCCCATCCCATGGTAAAAAATCTCTATTATTCAGCTTTTGGTAGTTTTTTCCGTAAAGAAAAACAGTAGTGTCTCCTGACTGTTGTGACACAAAAATATATCTGTTGAAAATAGTCTTGTGTAGGCCCGACATCCCAGTGTGGTTTCGCGGGTCCACGGGTCAAATCGCTGTACTATCCAGTTTTGGGCCTTTGGTATCTAAAAAAACAGCAGTTTGAGTGTGTCGCTCACTGTTCAGCCACAAATATCTCTATTTAAAAAAGTGTGGTATACCCCAGTAAACAATAACTGTGGTTTTGTCATCTCACGGTAAAAAATCTCTATTATTCAGCTTTTGGTATTTTTTTCCGTAAAGAAAAACAGTAGTGTCTCCTGACTGTTGTGACACAAAAATATATCTGTTGAAAATAGTCTTGTGTAGGCCCGACATCCCAGTGTGGTTTCACAGTTCCACGGGTCAAATCACTGTACTATCCAGTTTTGGGCCTTTAGTATCTAAAAAAAAAGCAGTTTGAGTGTGTCACTCACTGTCCAGCCGCAAATATCTCTATTTAAAAAAGTGTGGTATACCCCAGTAAACAATAACTGTGGTTTTCCCATCCCATGGTAAAAAATCTCTATTATTCAGCTTTTGGTAGTTTTTTCCGTAAAGAAAAACAGTAGTGTCTCCTGACTGTTGTGACACAAAAATATATCTGTTGAAAATAGTCTTGTGTAGGCCCGACATCCCAGTGTGGTTTCGCAGTTCCACGGGTCAAATCGCTGTACTATCCAGTTTTGGGCCTTTGGTATCTAAAAAAAAAGCAGTTTGAGTGTGTCGTTCACTGTTCAGCCGCAAATATCTCTATTTAAAAAAGTGTGGTATTACCCAGTAAACAATAACTGTGGTTTTGCCATCCCACAGTAAAAAATCTCTATTATTCAGCTTTTGGTAGTTTTTTCCGTAAAGAAAAACAGTAGAGTCTCCTGACTGTTGTGACACAAAAATATATCTGTTGAAATAGTCTTGTGCAGGCCCGACATCCCAGTGTGGTTTCGCAGTTCCACGGGTCAAATTGCTGTACTATCCAGTTTTGGGCCTTTGGTATCTAAAAAAAAAGCAGTTTGAGTGTGTCGCTCACTGTTCAGCCGCAAATATCTCTATTTAAAAAAGTGTGGTATACCCCAGTAAACAATAACTGTGGTTTTGCCATCCCACGGTAAAACATCTCTATTATTTAGCTTTTGGTATTTTTTTCCGTAAAGAAAAACAGTAGTGTCTCCTGACTGTTGTGACACAAAAATATATCTGTTGAAAATAGTCTTGTGTAGGCCCGACATCCCAGTGTGGTTTCGCAGTTCCACGGGTCAAATCGCTGTACTATCCAGTTTTGGGCCTTTGGTATCTAAAAAAACAGCAGTTTGAGTGTGTCGCTCACTGTTCAGCCACAAATATCTCTATTTAAAAAAGTGTGGTATACCCCAGTAAACAATAACTGTGGTTTTGCCATCCCACGGTAAAAAATCTCTATTATTCAGCTTTTGGTAGTTTTTTCCGTAAAGAAAAACAGTAGAGTCTCCTGACTGTTGTGACAGAAAAATATATCTGTTGAAATATTCTTGTGTAGGCCCGACATCCCAGTGTGGTTTCGCAGTTCCACGGGTCAAATCGCTGTACTATCCAGTTTTGGGCCTTTGGTATCTAAAAAAAAAGCAGTTTGAGTGTGTCGCTCACTGTTCAGCCGCAAATATCTCTATTTAAAAAAGTGTGGTATTACCCAGTAAACAATAACTGTGGTTTTGCCATCCCACAGTAAAAAATCTCTATTATTCAGCTTTTGGTAGTTTTTTCCGTAAAGAAAAACAGTAGAGTCTCCTGACTGTTGTGACACAAAAATATATCTGTTGAAATAGTCTTGTGCAGGCCCGACATCCCAGTGTGGTTTCGCAGTTCCACGGGTCAAATTGCTGTACTATCCAGTTTTGGGCCTTTGGTATATAAAAAAAAAGCAGTTTGAGTGTGTCGCTCACTGTTCAGCCGCAAATATCTCTATTTAAAAAAGTGTGGTATACCCCAGTAAACAATAACTGTGGTTTTGCCATCCCACGGTAAAACATCTCTATTATTTAGCTTTTGGTATTTTTTTCCGTAAAGAAAAACAGTAGTGTCTCCTGACTGTTGTGACACAAAAATATATCTCTTGAAAATAGTCTTGTGTAGGCCCGACATCCCAGTGTGGTTTCGCAGTTCCACGGGTCAAATCGCTGTACTATCCAGTTTTGGGCCTTTGGTATCTAAAAAAACAGCAGTTTGAGTGTGTCGCTCACTGTTCAGCCACAAATATCTCTATTTAAAAAAGTGTGGTATACCCCAGTAAACAATAACTGTGGTTTTGCCATCCCACGGTAAAAAATCTCTATTATTCAGCTTTTGGTAGTTTTTTCCGTAAAGAAAAACAGTAGAGTCTCCTGACTGTTGTGACAGAAAAATATATCTGTTGAAATATTCTTGTGTAGGCCCGACATCCCAGTGTGGTTTCGCAGTTCCACGGGTCAAATCGCTGTACTATCCAGTTTTGGGCCTTTGGTATCTAAAAAAAAAGCAGTTTGAGTGTGTCGCTCACTGTTCAGCCGCAAATATCTCTATTTAAAAAAGTGTGGTATTACCCAGTAAACAATAACTGTGGTTTTGCCAACCCACGGTAAAAAATCTCTATTATTCAGCTTTTGGTAGTTTTTTCCGTAAAGAAAAACAGTAGAGTCTCCTGACTGTTGTGACACAAAAATATATCTGTTGAAATAGTCTTGTGCAGGCCCGACATCCGAGTGTGGTTTCGCAGTTCCACGGGTCAAATCGCTGTACTATCCAGTTTTGGGCCTTTGGTATCTAAAAAAAAAGCAGTTTGAGTGTGTCGCTCACTGTTCAGCCGCAAATATCTCTATTTAAAAAAGTGTGGTATACCCCAGTAAACAATAACTGTGGTTTTGCCATCTCACGGTAAAAAATCTCTATTATTCAGCTTTTGGTATTTTTTTCCGTAAAGAAAAACAGTAGTGTCTCCTGACTGTTGTGACACAAAAATATAGCTGTTGAAAATAGTCTTGTGTAGGCCCGACATCCCAGTGTGGTTTCACAGTTCCACGGGTCAAATCGCTGTACTATCCAGTTTTGGGCCTTTGGTATCTAAAAAAAAAACGTGTGAGTGTGTCACTCACTGTTCAGCCACAAATATCTCTATTTAAAAAAGTGTGGTATACCCCAGTAAACAATAACTGTGGTTTTACCATCCCACGGTAAAAAATCTCTATTATTCAGCTTTTGGTAGTTTTTTCCGTAAAGAAAAACAGTAGTGTCTCCTAACTGTTGTGACACAAAAATATATCTGTTGAAAATAGTCTTGTGTAGGCCCGACATCCCAGTGTGGTTTCGCAGTTCCACGGGTCAAATCGCTGTACTATCCAGTTTTGGGCCTTTGGTATCTAAAATAACAGCAGTTTGAGTGTGTCGCTCACTGTTCAGCCAAAAATATCTCTATTTAAAAAAGTGTGGTATACCCCAGTAAACAATAACTGTGGTTTTGCCATCCCACGGTAAAAAATCTCTATTATTCAGCTTTTGGTAGTTTTTTCCGTAAAGAAAAACAGTAGAGTCTCCTGACTGTTGTGACACAAAAATATATCTGTTGAAAATAGTCTTGTGTAGGCCCGACATCCCAGTGTGGTTTCGCAGTTCCACGGGTCAAATCGCTGTACTATCCAGTTTTGGGCCTTTGGTATCTAAAAAAAAAGCAGTTTGAGTGTGTCGTTCACTGTTCAGCCGCAAATATCTCTATTTAAAAAAGTGTGGTATTACCCAGTAAACAATAACTGTGGTTTTGCCATCCCACGGTAAAAAATCTCTATTATTCAGCTTTTGGTAGTTTTTTCCGTAAAGAAAAACAGTAGAGTCTCCTGACTGTTGTGACACAAAAATATATCTGTTGAAATAGTCTTGTGCAGGCCCGACATCCCAGTGTGGTTTCGCAGTTCCACGGGTCAAATCGCTGTACTATCCAGTTTTGGGCCTTTGGTATCTAAAAAAAAAGCAGTTTGAGTGTGTCGCTCACTGTTCAGCCGCAAATATCTCTATTTAAAAAAGTGTGGTATACCCCAGTAAACAATAACTGTGGTTTTGCCATCCCACGGTAAAAAATCTCTATTATTCAGCTTTTGGTAGTTTTTTCCGTAAAGAAAAACAGTAGAGTCTCCTGACTGTTGTGACACAAAAATATATCTGTTGAAAATAGTCTTGTGTAGGCCCGACATCCCAGTGTGGTTTCGCAGTTCCACGGGTCAAATCGCTGTACTATCCAGTTTTGGGCCTTTGGTATCTAAAAAAAAAGCAGTTTGAGTGTGTCGTTCACTGTTCAGCCGCAAATATCTCTATTTAAAAAAGTGTGGTATTACCCAGTAAACAATAACTGTGGTTTTGCCAACCCACGGTAAAAAATCTCTATTATTCAGCTTTTCGTAGTTTTTTCCGTAAAGAAAAACAGTAGAGTCTCCTGACTGTTGTGACACAAAAATATATCTGTTGAAATAGTCTTGTGCAGGCCCGACATCCCAGAGTGGTTTCGCAGTTCCACGGGTCAAATCGCTGTACTATCCAGTTTTGGGCCTTTGGTATCTAAAAAAAAAGCAGTTTGAGTGTGTCGCTCACTGTTCAGCCGCAAATATCTCTATTTAAAAAAGTGTGGTGAACCCCAGTAAACAATAACTGTGTTTTTGCCATCCCACGGTAAAAAATCTCTATTATTCAGCTTTTGGTATTTTTTTCCGTAAAGAAAAACAGTAGTGTCTCCTGACTGTTGTGACACAAAAATATAGGTGTTGAAAATAGTCTTGTGTAGGCCCGACATCCCAGTGTCGTTTCACAGTTCCACGGGTCAAATCGCTGTACTATCCAGTTTTGGGCCTTTGGTATCTAAAAAAAAAACAACGTGTGAGTGTGTCACTCACTGTTCAGCCACAAATATCTCTATTTAAAAAAGTGTGGTATACCCCAGTAAACAATAACTGTGGTTTTACCATCCCACGGTAAAAAATCTCTATTATTCAGCTTTTGGTAGTTTTTTCCGTAAAGAAAAACAGTAGTGTCTCCTAACTGTTGTGACACAAAAATATATCTGTTGAAAATAGTCTTGTGTAGGCCCGACATCCCAGTGTGGTTTCGCAGTTCCACGGGTCAAATCGCTGTACTATCCAGTTTTGGGCCTTTGGTATCTAAAAAAACAGCAGTTTGAGTGTGTCGCTCACTGTTCAGCCACAAATATCTCTATTTAAAAAAGTGTGGTATACCCCAGTAAACAATAACTGTGGTTTTGCCATCCCACGGTAAAAAATCTCTATTATTCAGCTTTTGGTAGTTTTTTCCGTAAAGAAAAACAGTAGAGTCTCCTGACTGTTGTGACACAAAAATATATCTGTTGAAATATTCTTGTGTAGGCCTGACATCCCAGTGTGGTTTCGCAGTTCCACGGGTCAAATCGCTGTACTATCCAGTTTTGGGCCTTTGGTATCTAAAAAAAAAGCAGTTTGAGTGTGTCGCTCACTGTTCAGCCGCAAATATCTCTATTTAAAAAAGTGTGGTATACCCCAGTAAACAATAACTGTGGTTTTGCCATCCCATGGTAAAAAATCTCTATTATTCAGCTTTTGGTAGTTTTTTCCGTAAAGAAAAACAGTAGTGTCTCCTGACTGTTGTGACACAAAAATATATCTGTTGAAAATAGTCTTGTGTAGGCCCGACATCCCAGTGTGGTTTCACAGTTCCACGGGTCAAATCGCTGTACTATCCAGTTTTGGGTCTTTGGTATCTAAAAAAAAAACGTGTGAGTGTGTCACTCACTGTTCAGCCACAAATATCTCTATTTAAAAAAGTGTGGTATACCCCAGTAAACAATAACTGTGGTTTTACCATCCCACGGTAAAAAATCTCTATTATTCAGCTTTTGGTAGTTTTTTCCGTAAAGAAAAACAGTAGTGTCTCCTAACTGTTGTGACACAAAAATATATCTGTTGAAAATAGTCTTGTGTAGGCCCGACATCCCAGTGTGGTTTCGCAGTTCCACGGGTCAAATCGCTGTACTATCCAGTTTTGGGCCTTTGGTATCTAAAATAACAGCAGTTTGAGTGTGTCGCTCACTGTTCAGCCACAAATATCTCTATTTAAAAAAGTGTGGTATACCCCAGTAAACAATAACTGTGGTTTTGCCATCCCACGGTAAAAAATCTCTATTAATCAGCTTTTGGTAGTTTTTTCCGTAAAGAAAAACAGTAGAGTCTCCTGACTGTTGTGACACAAAAATATATCTGTTGAAAATAGTCTTGTGTAGGCCCGACATCCCAGTGTGGTTTCGCAGTTCCACGGGTCAAATCGCTGTACTATCCAGTTTTGGGCCTTTGGTATCTAAAAAAAAGCAGTTTGAGTGTGTCGCTCACTGTTCAGCCGCAAATATCTCTATTTAAAAAAGTGTGGTATACCCCAGTAAACAATAACTGTGGTTTTGCCATCCCATGGTAAAAAATCTCTATTATTCAGCTTTTGGTAGTTTTTTCCGTAAAGAAAAACAGTAGTGTCTCCTGACTGTTGTGACACAAAAATATATCTGTTGAAAATAGTCTTGTGTAGGCCCGACATCCCAGTGTGGTTTCGCAGTTCCACGGGTCAAATCGCTGTACTATCCAGTTTTGGGCCTTGGTATCTAAAAAAAAAGCAGTTTGAGTGTGTCGTTCACTGTTCAGCCGCAAATATCTCTATTTAAAAAAGTGTGGTATTACCCAGTAAACAATAACTGTGGTTTTGCCATCCCACGGTAAAAAATCTCTATTATTCAGCTTTTGGTAGTTTTTTCCGAAAAGAAAAACAGTAGAGTCTCCTGACTGTTGTGACACAAAAATATATCTGTTGAAATAGTCTTGTGCAGGCCCGACATCCCAGTGTGGTTTCGCAGTTCCACGGGTCAAATCGCTGTACTATCCAGTTTTGGGCCTTTGGTATCTAAAAAAACAGCAGTTTGAGTGTGTCGCTCACTGTTCAGCCACAAATATCTCTATTTAAAAAAGTGTGGTATACCCCAGTAAACAATAACTGTGGTTTTGCCATCCCACGGTAAAAAATCTCTATTATTCAGCTTTTGGTAGTTTTTTCCGTAAAGAAAAACAGTAGAGTCTCCTGACTGTTGTGACACAAAAATATATCTGTTGAAATATTCTTGTGTAGGCCCGACATCCCAGTGTGGTTTTGCAGTTCCACGGGTCAAATCGCTGTACTATCCAGTTTTGGGCCTTTGGTATCTAAAAAAAAAGCAGTTTGAGTGTGTCGCTCACTGTTCAGCCGCAAATATCTCTATTTAAAAAAGTGTGGTATACCCCAGTAAACAATAACTGTGGTTTTGCCATCCCACGGTAAAAAATCTCTATTATTCAGCTTTTGGTAGTTTTTTCCGTAAAGAAAAACAGTAGTGTCTCCTAACTGTTGTGACACAAAAATATATCTGTTGAAAATAGTCTTGTGTAGGCCCGACATCCCAGTGTGGTTTCGCAGTTCCACGGGTCAAATCGCTGTACTATCCAGTTTTGGGCCTTTGGTATCTAAAATAACAGCAGTTTGAGTGTGTCGCTCACTGTTCAGCAACAAATATCTCTATTTAAAAAAGTGTGGTATACCCCAGTAAACATTAACTGTGGTTTTGCCATCCCACGGTAAAAAATCTCTATTATTCAGCTTTTGGTAGTTTTTTCCGTAAAGAAAAACAGTAGAGTCTCCTGACTGTTGTGACACAAAAATATATCTGTTGAAAATAGTCTTGTGTAGGCCCGACATCCCAGTGTGGTTTCGCAGTTCCACGGGTCAAATCGCTGTACTATCCAGTTTTGGGCCTTTGGTATCTAAAAAAAAGCAGTTTGAGTGTGTCGCTCACTGTTCAGCCGCAAATATCTCTATTTAAAAAAGTGTGGTATACCCCAGTAAACAATAACTGTGGTTTTGCCATCCCATGGTAAAAAATCTCTATTATTCAGCTTTTGGTAGTTTTTTCCGTAAAGAAAAACAGTAGTGTCTCCTGACTGTTGTGACACAAAAATATATCTGTTGAAAATAGTCTTGTGTAGGCCCGACATCCCAGTGTGGTTTCGCAGTTCCACGGGTCAAATCGCTGTACTATCCAGTTTTGGGCCTTTGGTATCTAAAAAAAAAGCAGTTTGAGTGTGTCGTTCACTGTTCAGCCGCAAATATCTCTATTTAAAAAAGTGTGGTATTACCCAGTAAACAATAACTGTGGTTTTGCCATCCCACGGTAAAAAATCTCTATTATTCAGCTTTTGGTAGTTTTTTCCATAAAGAAAAACAGTAGAGTCTCCTGACTGTTGTGACACAAAAATATATCTGTTGAAATAGTCTTGTGCAGGCCCGACATCCCAGTGTGGTTTCGCAGTTCCACGGGTCAAATCGCTGTACTATCCAGTTTTGGGCCTTTGGTATCTAATAAAACAGCAGTTTGAGTGTGTCGCTCACTGTTCAGCCACAAATATCACTATTTAAAAAAGTGTGGTATACCCCAGTAAACAATAACTGTGGTTTTGCCATCCCACGGTAAAAAATCTCTATTATTCAGCTTTTGGTAGTTTTTTCCGTAAAGAAAAACAGTAGAGTCTCCTGACTGTTGTGACACAAAAATATATCTGTTGAAATATTCTTGTGTAGGCCCGACATCCCAGTGTGGTTTTGCAGTTCCACGGGTCAAATCGCTGTACTATCCAGTTTTGGGCCTTTGGTATCTAAAAAAAAAGCAGCTTGAGTGTGTCGCTCACTGTTCAGCCGCAAATATCTCTATTTAAAAAAGTGTGGTATACCCCAGTAAACAATAACTGTGGTTTTGCCATCCCACGGTAAAAAATCTCTATTATTCAGCTTTTGGTAGTTTTTTCCGTAAAGAAAAACAGTAGTGTCTCCTAACTGTTGTGACACAAAAATATATCTGTTGAAAATAGTCTTGTGTAGGCCCGACATCCCAGTGTGGTTTCGCAGTTCCACGGGTCAAATCGCTGTACTATCCAGTTTTGGGCCTTTGGTATCTAAAATAACAGCAGTTTGAGTGTGTCGCTCACTGTTCAGCCACAAATATCTCTATTTAAAAAAGTGTGGTATACCCCAGTAAACAATAACTGTGGTTTTGCCATCCCACGGTAAAAAATCTCTATTATTCAGCTTTTGGTAGTTTTTTCCGTAAAGAAAAACAGTAGAGTCTCCTGACTGTTGTGACACAAAAATATATCTGTTGAAAATAGTCTTGTGTAGGCCCGACATCCCAGTGTGGTTTCGCAGTTCCACGGGTCAAATCGCTGTACTATCCAGTTTTGGGCCTTTGGTATCTAAAAAAAAAGCAGTTTGAGTGTGTCGTTCACTGTTCAGCCGCAAATATCTCTATTTAAAAAAGTGTGGTATTACCCAGTAAACAATAACTGTGGTTTTGCCATCCCACGGTAAAAAATCTCTATTATTCAGCTTTTGGTAGTTTTTTCCGTAAAGAAAAACAGTAGAGTCTCCTGACTGTTGTGACACAAAAATATATCTGTTGAAATATTCTTGTGTAGGCCCGACATCCCAGTGTGGTTTTGCAGTTCCACGGGTCAAATCGCTGTACTATACAGTTTTGGGCCTTTGGTATCTAAAAAAAAAAGCAGTTTGAGTGTGTCGCTCACTGTTCAGCCGCAAATATCTCTATTTAAAAAAGTGTGGTATACCCCAGTAAACAATAACTGTGGTTTTGCCATCCCATGGTAAAAAATCTCTATTATTCAGCTTTTGGTAGTTTTTTCCGTAAAGAAAAACAGTAGTGTCTCCTGACTGTTGTGACACATAAATATATCTGTTGATAATAGTCTTGTGTAGGCCCGACATCCCAGTGGGGTTTCGCAGTTCCACGGGTCAAATCGCTGTACTATCCAGTTTTGGGCCTTTGGTATCTATAAAAAAAGCAGTTTGAGTGTGTCGCTCACTGTTCAGCCACAAATATCTCTATTTAAAAAAGTGTGGTATACCCCAGTAAACAATAGCTGTGGTTTTGCCATCCCACGGTAAAAAATCTCTATTATTCAGCTTTTGGTAGTTTTTTCCGTAAAGAAAAACAGTAGTGTCTCCTGACTGTTGTGACACAAAAATATATCTGTTGAAATAGTCTTGTGTAGGCCCGACATCCCAGTGTGGTTTCGCAGTTCCACGGGTCAAATCACTGTACTATCCAGTTTTGGGCCTTTGGTATCTAAAAAAAAAGCAGTTTGAGTGTGTCGCTCACTGTTCAGCTGCAAATATCTCTATTTAAAAAAGTGTGGTATACCCCAGTAAACAATAACTGTGGTTTTGCCATCCCACGGTAAAAAATCTCTATTATTCAGCTTTTGGTAGTTTTTTCCGTAAAGAAAAACAGTAGTGTCTCCTGACTGTTGTGACACAAAAATATATCTGTTGAAAATAGTCTTGTGTAGGCCCGACATCCTAGTGTGGTTTCGCAGTTCCACGGGTCAAATCGCTGTACTATCCAGTTTTGGGCCTTTGGTATCTAAAAAAAAAGACGTGTGAGTGTGTCGCTCACTTTTCAGCCGCAAATATCTCTATTTAAAAAAGTGTGGTATACCCCAGTAAACAATAACTGTGGTTATGCCATCCCACGGTAAAAAATCTCTATTATTCAGCTTTTGGTAGTTTTTTCCGTAACGAAAAACAGTAGTGTCTCCTGACTTTTGTGACACAAAAATATATCTGTTGAAATAGTCTTGTGTAGGCCCGACATCCCAGTGTGGTTTCGCAGTTCCACGGGTTAAATCACTGTACTATCCAGTTTTGGGCCTTTGGTATCTAAAAAAAAAGCAGTTTGAGTGTGTCGCTCACTGTTCAGCTGCAAATATCTCTATTTAAAAAAGTGTGTTATACCTAGTAAACAATAACTGTGGTTTTGCCATCCCACGGTAAAAAATCTCTATTATTCAGCTTTTGGTAGTTTTTTCCGTAAAGAAAAACAGTAGTGTCTCCTGACTGTTGTGACACAAAGATATATCTGTTGAAAATAGTCTTGTGTAGGCCCGACATCCCAGTGTGGTTTCGCAGTTCCACAGGTCAAATCGCTGTACTATCCAGTTTTGGGCCTTTGGTATCTAAAAAAAAAGACGTGTGAGTGTGTCGCTCACTTTTCAGCCGCAAATATCTCTATTTAAAAAAGTGTGGTATACCCCAGTAAACAATAACTGTGGTTTTGCCATCCCACGGTAAAAAATCTCTATTATTCAGCTTTTGGTAGTTTTTTCCGTATAGAAAAACAGTAGTGTCTCCTGACTGTTGTGACACAAAAATATATCTGTTGAAATAGTCTTGTGTAGGCCCGACATCCCAGTGTGGTTTCGCAGTTCCACGGGTCAAATCGCTATACTATCCAGTTTTGGGCCTTTGGTATCTAAAAAAAAAGCAGTTTGAGTGTGTCGCTCACTGTTCAGCCGCAAATATCTCTATTTAAAAAAGTGTGGTATACCCTAGTAAACAATAACTGTGGTTTTGCCATCCCACGGTAAAAAATCTGTATTATTCAGCTTTTGGTAGTTTTTTCCCTAAAGAAAAACCGTAGTGTCTCCTGACTGTTGTGACACAAAAATATATCTGTTGAAAATAGTCTTGTGTAGGCCCGACATCCCAGTGTGGTTTCGCAGTTCCACGGGTCAAATCGCTGTACTATCCAGTTTTGGGCCTTTGGTATCTAAAAAAAAAGACGTGTGAGTGTGTCGCTCACTTTTCAGCCGCAAATATCTCTATTTATGAAAGTGTGGTATACCCCAGTAAACAATAACTGTGGTTTTGCCATCCCACGGTAAAAAATCTCTATTATTCAGCTTTTGGTAGTTTTTTCCGTAAAGAAAAACAGTAGTGTCTCCTGACTGTTGTGACACAAAAATATATCTGTTGATAATAGTCTTGTGTAGGCCCGACATCCCAGTGGGGTTTCGCAGTTCCACGGGTCAAATCGCTGTACTATCCAGTTTTGGGCCTTTGGTATCTAAAAAAAAAGCAGTTTGAGTGTGTCGCTCACTGTTCAGCCGCAAATATCTCTATTTAAAAAAGTGTGGTATACCCCAGTAAACAATAACTGTGGTTTTGCCATCCCACGGTAAAAAATCTCTATTATTCAGCTTTTGGTAGTTTTTTCCGTAAAGAAAAACAGTAGTGTCTCCTGACTATTGTGACGCAAAAATATATCTGTTGAAATAGTCTTGTGTAGGCCCGACATCCCAGTGTGGTTTCGCAGTTCCACGGGTCAAATCACTGTACTATCCAGTTTTGGGCCTTTGGTATCTAAAAAAAAAGCAGTTTGAGTGTGTCGCTCACTGTTCAGCTGCAAATATCTCTATTTAAAAAAGTGTGGTATACCCTAGTAAACAATAACTGTGGTTTTGCCATCCCACGGTAAAAAATCTCTATTATTCAGCTTTTGGTAGTTTTTCCGTAAAGAAAAACAGTAGTGTCTCCTGACTGTTGTGACACAAAAATATATCTGTTGAAAATAGTCTTGTGTAGGCCCGACATCCCAGTGTGGTTTCGCAGTTCCACGGGTCAAATCGCTGTACTATCCAGTTTTGGGCCTTTGGTATCTAAAAAAAAAGACGTGTGAGTGTGTCGCTCACTTTTCAGCCGCAAATATCTCTATTTAAAAAAGTGTGGTATACCCCAGTAAACAATAACTGTGGTTTTGCCATCCCACGGTAAAAAATCTCTATTATTCAGCTTTTGGTAGTTTTTTCCGTAAAGAAAAACAGTAGTGTCTCCTGACTGTTGTGACACAAAAATATATCTGTTGAAATAGTCTTGTGTAGGCCCGACATCCCAGTGTGGTTTCGCATTTCCACGGGTCAAATGACTGTACTATCCAGTTTTGGGCCTTTGGTATCTAAAAAAAAAGCAGTTTGAGTGTGTCGCTCACTGTTCAGCTGCAAATATCTCTATTTAAAAAAGTGTGGTATACCCTAGTAAACAATAACTGTGGTTTTGCCATCCCACGGTAAAAAATCTCTATTATTCAGCTTTTGGTAGTTTTTTCCGTAAAGAAAAACAGTAGTGTCTCCTGACTGTTGTGACACAAAAATATATCTGTTGAAAATAGTCTTGTGTAGGCCCGACATCCCAGTGTGGTTTCGCAGTTCCACAGGTCAAATCGCTGTACTATCCAGTTTTGGGCCTTTGGTATCTAAAAAAAAAGACGTGTGAGTGTGTCGCTCACTTTTCAGCCGCAAATATCTCTATTTAAAAAAGTGTGGTATACCCTAGTAAACAATAACTGTGGTTTTGCCATCCCACGGTAAAAAATCTCTATTATTCAGCTTTTGGTAGTTTTTTCCCTAAAGAAAAACAGTAGTGTCTCCTGACTGTTGTGACACAAAAATATATCTGTTGAAAATAGTCTTGTGTAGGCCCGACATCCCAGTGTGGTTTCGCAGTTCCACGGGTCAAATCGCTGTACTATCCAGTTTTGGGCCTTTGGTATCTAAAAAAAAAAGACGTGTGAGTGTGTCGCTCACTTTTCAGCCGCAAATATCTCTATTTAAAAAAGTGTGGTATACCCCAGTAAACAATAACTGTGGTTTTGCCATCCCACGGTAAAAAATCTCTATTATTCAGCTTTTGGTAGTTTTTTCCGTAAAGAAAAACAGTAGTGTCTCCTGACTGTTGTGACACAAAAATATATCTGTTGAAAATAGTCTTGTGTAGGCCCGACATCCCAGTGTGGTTTCACAGTTCCACGGGTCAAATCACTGTACTATCCAGTTTTGGGCCGTTGGTATCTAAAAAAAAAAGCAGTTTGAGTGTGTCGCTCACTGTTCAGCCGCAAATATCTCTATTTAAAAAAGTGTGGTATACCCCAGTAAACAATAACTGTGGTTTTGCCATCCCACGGTAAAAAATCTCTATTATTCAGGTTTTGGTATTTTTCTCCGTAAAGAAAAGCAGTAGTGTCTCCTGACTGTTGTGACGCAAAAATATATCTGTTGAAATAGTCTTGTGTAGGCCCGACATCCCAGTGTGGTTTCACAGTTCCACGGGTCAAATCGCTGTACTATCCAGTTTTGGGCCTTTGGTATCTAAAAAAAAAGCAGTTTGAGTGTGTCGCTCACTGTTCAGCCGCAATTATCTCTATTTAAAAAAGTGTGGTATACCCCAGTAAACAATAACTGTGGTTTTGCCATCCCAAGGTAAAAAATCTCTATTATTCAGCTTTTGGTAGTTTTTTCCGTAAAGAAAAACAGTAGTGTCTCCTGACTGTTGTGACACAAAAATATATCTGTTGATAATAGTCTTGTGTAGGCCCGACATCCCAGTGGGGTTTCGCAGTTCCACGGGTCAAATCGCTGTACTATCCAGTTTTGGGCCTTTGGTATCTAAAAAAAAAGCAGTTTGAGTGTGTCGCTCACTGTTCAGCCGCAAATATCTCTATTTAAAAAAGTGTGGTATACCCCAGTAAACAATAGCTGTGGATTTGCCATCCCACGGTAAAAAATCTCTATTATTCAGCTTTTGGTAGTTTTTTCCGTAAAGAAAAACAGTAGTGTCTACTGACTGTTGTGACACAAAAATATATCTGTTGAAATAGTCTTGTGTAGGCCCGACATCCCAGTGTGGTTTCGCAGTTCCACGGGTCAAATCGCTGTACTATCCAGTTTTGGGCCTTTGGTATCTAAGAAAAAAGCAGTTTGAGTGTGTCGCTCACTGTTCAGCCGCAAATATCTCTATTTAAAAAAGTGTGGTATACCCCAGTAAACAATAACTGTGGTTTTGCCACCCCACGGTAAAAAATCTCTATTATTCAGCTTTTGGTAGTTTTTTCCGTAAAGAAAAACAGTAGTGTCTCCTGACTGTTGTGACACAAAAATATATCTGTTGAAAATAGTCTTGTGTAGGCCCGACATCCCAGTGTGGTTTCGCAGTTCCACGGGTCAAATCACTGTACTATCCAGTTTTGGGCCTTTGGTATCTAAAAAAAAAGACGTGTGAGTGTGTCGCTCACTTTTCAGCCGCAAATATCTCTATTTAAAAAAGTGTGGTATACCCCATTAAACAATAACTGTGGTTTTGCCATCCCACGGTAAAAAATCTCTATTATTCAGCTTTTGGTAGTTTTTTCCGTAAAGAAAAACAGTAGTGTCTCCTGACTGTTGTGACACAAAAATATATCTGTTGATAATAGTCTTGTGTAGGCCCGACATCCCAGTGGGGTTTCGCAGTTCCACGGGTCAAATCGCTGTACTATCCAGTTTTGGGCCTTTGGTATCTAAAAAAAAAGCAGTTTGAGTGTGTCGCTCACTGTTCAGCCGCAAATATCTCTATTTAAAAAAGTGTGGTATACCCCAGTAAACAATAACTGTGGTTTTGCCATCCCACGGTAAAAAATCTCTATTATTCAGCTTTTGGTAGTTTTTTCCGTAAAGAAAAACAGTAGTGTCTCCTGACTGTTGTGACACAAAAATATATCTGTTGAAATAGTCTTGTGTAGGCCCGACATCCCAGTGTGGTTTCGCAGTTACACGGGTCAAATCACTGTACTATCCAGTTTTGGGCCTTTGGTATCTAAAAAAAAAGCAGTTTGAGTGTGTCGCTCACTGTTCAGCTGCAAATATCTCTATTTAAAAAAGTGTGGTATACCCTAGTAAACAATAACTGTGGTTTTGCCATCCCACGGTAAAAAATCTCTATTATTCAGCTTTTGGTAGTTTTTTACGTAAAGAAAAACAGTAGTGTCTCCTGACTGTTGTGACACAAAAATATATCTGTTGAAAATAGTGTTGTGTAGGCCCGACATCCCAGTGTGGTTTCGCAGTTCCACGGGTCAAATCGCTGTACTATCCAGTTTTGGGCCTTTGGTATCTAAAAAAAAAGACGTGTGAGTGTGTCGCTCACTTTTCAGCCGCAAATATCTCTATTTAAAAAAGTGTGGTATACCCCAGTAAACAATAACTGTGGTTTTGCCATCCCACGGTAAAAAAATCTCTATTATTCAGCTTTTGGTAGTTTTTTCCGTAAATAAAAACAGTAGTGTCTCCTGACTGTTGTGACACAAAAATATATCTGTTGAAATAATCTTGTGTAGGCCCGACATCCCAGTGTGGTTTCGCAGTTCCACGGGTCAAATGACTGTACTATCCAGTTTTGGGCCTTTGGTATCTAAAAAAAATGCAGTTTGAGTGTGTCGCTCACTGTTCAGCCGCAAATATCTCTATTTAAAAAAGTGTGGTATACCCCAGTAAACAATAGCTGTGGTTTTGCCATCCCACGGTAAAAAATCTCTATTATTCAGCTTTTGGTAGTTTTTTCCGTAAAGAAAAACAGTAGTGTCTCCTGACTGTTGTGACACAAAAATATATCTGTTGAAAATAGTCTTGTGTAGGCCCGACATCCCAGTGTGGTTTCGCAGTTCCACGGGTCAAATCGCTGTACTATCCAGTTTTGGGCCTTTGGTATCTAAAAAAAAAGACGTGTGAGTGTGTCGCTCACTTTTCAGCCGCAAATATCTCTATTTAAAAAAGTGTGGTATACCCCAGTAAACAATAACTGTGGTTTTGCCATCCCACGGTAAAAAATCTCTATTATTCAGCTTTTGGTAGTTTTTTCCGTAAAGAAAAACAGTAGTGTCTCCTGACTGTTGTGACACAAAAATATATCTGTTGAAAATAGTCTTGTGTAGGCCCGACATCCCAGTGTGGTTTCACAGTTCCACGGGTCAAATCACTGTACTATCCAGTTTTGGGCCTTTGGTATCTAAAAAAAAAGCAGTTTGAGTGTGTCGCTCACTGTTCAGCCGCAAATATCTCTATTTAAAAAAGTGTGGTATACCCCAGTAAACAATAACTGTGGTTTTGCCATCCCACGGTAAAAAATCTCTATTATTCAGGTTTTGGTATTTTTTTCCGTAAAGAAAAACAGTAGTGTCTCCTGACTGTTGTGACGCAAAAATATATCTGTTGAAAATAGTCTTGTGTAGGCCCGACATCCCCGTGTGGTTTCACAGTTCCACGGGTCAAATCGCTGTACTATCCAGTTTTGGGCCTTTGGTATCTAAAAAAAAAGCAGTTTGAGTGTGTCGCTCACTGTTCAGCTGCAAATATCTCTATTTAAAAAAGTGTGGTATACCCTAGTAAACAATAACTGTGGTTTTGCCATCCCACGGTAAAAAATCTCTATTATTCAGCTTTTGGTAGTTTTTTCCGTAAAGAAAAACAGTAGTGTCTCCTGACTGTTGTGACACAAAAATATATCTGTTGAAAATAGTCTTGTGTAGGCCCGACATCCCAGTGTGGTTTCGCAGTTCCACGGGTCAAATCGCTGTACTATCCAGTTTTGGGCCTTTGGTATCTAAAAAAAAAGACGTGTGAGTGTGTCGCTCACTTTTCAGCCGCAAATATCTCTATTTAAAAAAGTGTGGTATACCCCAGTAAACAATAACTGTGGTTTTGCCATCCCACGGTAAAAAATCCCTATTATTCAGCTTTTGGTAGTTTTTTCCGTAAAGAAAAACAGTAGTGTCTCCTGACTGTTGTGACACAAAAATATATCTGTTGAAATAGTCTTGTGTAGGCCCGACATCCCAGTGTGGTTTCGCAGTTCCACGGGTCAAATCACTGTACTAACCAGTTTTGGGCCTTTGGTATCTAAAAAAAAAGCAGTTTGAGTGTGTCGCTCACTGTTCAGCTGCAAATATCTCTATTTAAAAAAGTGTGGTATACCCTAGTAAACAATAACTGTGGTTTTGCCATCCCACGGTAAAAAATCTCTATTATTCAGCTTTTGGTAGTTTTTTCCGTAAAGAAAAACAGTAGTGTCTCCTGACTGTTGTGACGCAAAAATATATCTGTTGAAAATAGTCTTGTGTAGGCCCGACATCCCAGTGTGGTTTCACAGTTCCACGGGTCAAATCGCTGTACTATCCAGTTTTGGGCCTTTGGTATCTAAAAAAAAAGCAGTTTGAGTGTGTCGCTCACTGTTCAGCCGCAAATATCTCTATTTAAAAAAGTGTGGTATACCCCAGTAAACAATAACTGTGGTTTTGCCATCACACGGTAAAAAATCTCTATTATTCAGCTTTTGGTAGTTTTTTCGTAAAGAAAAACAGTAGTGTCTCCTGACTGTTGTGACACAAAAATATATCTGTTGATAATAGTCTTGTGTAGGCCCGACATCCCAGTGGGGTTTCGCAGTTCCACGGGTCAAATCGCTGTACTATCCAGTTTTGGGCCTTTGGTATCTAAAAAAAAAGCAGTTTGAGTGTGTCGCTCACTGTTCAGCCGCAAATATCTCTATTTAAAAAAGTGTGGTATACCCCAGTAAACAATAGCTGTGGTTTTGCCATCCCACGGTAAAAAATCTCTATTATTCAGCTTTTGGTAGTTTTTTCCGTAAAGAAAAACAGTAGTGTCTCCTGACTGTTGTGATACAAAAATATATCTGTTGAAATAGTCTTGTGTAGGCCCGACATCCCAGTGTGGTTTCGCAGTTCCACGGGTCAAATCACTGTACTATCCAGTTTTGGGCCTTTGGTATCTAAAAAAAAAGCAGTTTGAGTGTGTCGCTCACTGTTCAGCTGCAAATATCTCTATTTAAAAAAGTGTGGTATACCCTAGTAAACAATAACTGTGGTTTTGCCATCCCACGGTAAAAAATCTCTATTATTCAGCTTTTGGTAGTTTTTTCCGTAAAGAAAAACAGTAGTGTCTCCTGACTGTTGTGACACAAAAATATATCTGTTGAAATAGTCTTGTGTAGGCCCGACATCCCAGTGTGGTTTCGCAGTTCCACGGGTCAAATCACTGTACTATCCAGTTTTGGGCCTTTGGTATCTAAAAAAAAAGCAGTTTGAGTGTGTCGCTCACTGTTCAGCTGCAAATATCTCTATTTAAAAAAGTGTGGTATACCCTAGTAAACAATAACTGTGGTTTTGCCATCCCACGGTAAAAAATCTCTATTATTCAGCTTTTGGTAGTTTTTTCCGTAAAGAAAAACAGTAGTGTCTCCTGACTGTTGTGACACAAAAATATATCTGCTGAAAATAGTCTTGTGTAGGCCCGACATCCCAGTGTGGTTTCGCAGTTCCACAGGTCAAATCGCTGTACTATCCAGTTTTGCGCCTTTGGTATCTAAAAAAAAAGACGTGTGAGTGTGTCGCTCACTTTTCAGGCGCAAATATCTCTATTTAAAAAAGTGTGGTATACCCCAGTAAACAATAACTGTGGTTTTGCCATCCCACGGTAAAAAATCTCTATTATTCAGCTTTTGGTAGTTTTTTCCGTAAAGAAAAACAGTAGTGTCTCCTGACTGTTGTGACACAAAAATATATCTGTTGAAATAGTCTTGTGTAGGCCCGACATCCAAGTGTGGTTTCGCAGTTCCACGGGTCAAATCGCTGTACTATCCAGTTTTGGGCCTTTGGTATCTAAAAAAAAAGCAGTTTGAGTGTGTCGCTCACTGTTCAGCTGCAAATATCTCTATTTAAAAAAGTGTGGTATACCCTAGTAAACAATAACTGTGGTTTTGCCATCCCACGGTAAAAAATCTCTATTATTCAGCTTTTGGTAGTTTTTTCCGTAAAGAAAAACAGTAGTGTCTCCTGACTGTTGTGACGCAAAAATATATCTGTTGAAAATAGACTTGTGTAGGCCCGACATCCCAGTGTGGTTTCACAGTTCCACGGGTCAAATCGCTGTACTATCCAGTTTTGGGCCTTTGGTATCTAAAAAAAAAGCAGTTTGAGTATGTCGCTCACTGTTCAGCCGCAAATATCTCTATTTAAAAAAGTGTGGTATACCCCAGTAAACAATAACTGTGGTTTTGCCATCCCACGGTAAAAAATCTCTATTATTCAGCTTTTGGTAGTTTTTTCGTAAAGAAAAACAGTAGTGTCTCCTGACTGTTGTGACACAAAAATATATCTGTTGATAATAGTCTTGTGTAGGCCCGACATCCCAGAGGGGTTTCGCAGTTCCACGGGTCAAATCGCTGTACTATCCAGTTTTGGGCCTTTGGTATCTAAAAAAAAAGTAGTTTGAGTGTGTCGCTCACTGTTCAGCCGCAAATATCTCTATTTAAAAAAGTGTGGTATACCCCAGTAAACAATAGCTGTGGTTTTGCCATCCCACGGTAAAAAATCTCTATTATTCAGCTTTTGGTAGTTTTTTCCGTAAAGAAAAACAGTAGTGTCTCCTGACTGTTGTGACACAAAAATATATCTGTTGAAATAGTCTTGTGTAGGCCCGACATCCCAGTGTGGTTTCGCAGTTCCACGGGTCAAATCACTGCACTATCCAGTTTTGGGCCTTTGGTATCTAAAAAAAAAGCAGTTTGAGTGTGTCGCTCACTGTTCAGCTGCAAATATCTCTATTTAAAAAAGTGTGGTATACCCTAGTAAACAATAACTGTGGTTTTGCCATCCCACGGTAAAAAATCTCTATTATTCAGCTTTTGGTAGTTTTTTCCGTAAAGAAAAACAGTAGTGTCTCCTGACTGTTGTGACACAAAAATATATCTGTTGAAATAGTCTTGTGTAGGCCCGACATCCCAGTGTGGTTTCACAGTTCCACGGGTCAAATCACTGTACTATCCAGTTTTGGGCCTTTGGTATCTAAAAAAAAAGCAGTTTGAGTGTGTCGCTCACTGTTCAGCCGCAAATATCTCTATTTAAAAAAGTGTGGTATACCCCTGTAAACAATAACTGTGGTTTTGCCATCCCACGGTAAAAAATCTCTATTATTCAGGTTTTGGTATTTTTTTCCGTAAAGAAAAACAGTAGTGTCTCCTGACTGTTGTGACGCAAAAATATATCTGTTGAATATAGTCTTGTGTAGGCCCGACATCCCAGTGTCGTTTCACAGTTCCACGGGTCAAATCGCTGTACTATCCAGTTTTGGGCCTTTGGTATCTAAAAAAAAAAGCAGTTTGAGTGTGTCGCTCACTGTTCAGCCGCAAATATCTCTATTTAAAAAAGTGTGGTATACCCCAGTAAACAATAACTGTGGTTTTGCCATCCCATGGTAAAAAATCTCTATTATTCAGCTTTTGGTAGTTTTTTCCGTAAAGAAAAACAGTAGTGTCTCCTGACTGTTGTGACACATAAATATATCTGTTGATAATAGTCTTGTGTAGGCCCGACATCCCAGTGGGGTTTCGCAGTTCCACGGGTCAAATCGCTGTACTATCCAGTTTTGGGCCTTTGGTATCTATAAAAAAAGCAGTTTGAGTGTGTCGCTCACTGTTCAGCCACAAATATCTCTATTTAAAAAAGTGTGGTATACCCCAGTAAACAATAGCTGTGGTTTTGCCATCCCACGGTAAAAAATCTCTATTATTCAGCTTTTGGTAGTTTTTTCCGTAAAGAAAAACAGTAGTGTCTCCTGACTGTTGTGACACAAAAATATATCTGTTGAAATAGTCTTGTGTAGGCCCGACATCCCAGTGTGGTTTCGCAGTTCCACGGGTCAAATCACTGTACTATCCAGTTTTGGGCCTTTGGTATCTAAAAAAAAAGCAGTTTGAGTGTGTCGCTCACTGTTCAGCTGCAAATATCTCTATTTAAAAAAGTGTGGTATACCCCAGTAAACAATAACTGTGGTTTTGCCATCCCACGGTAAAAAATCTCTATTATTCAGCTTTTGGTAGTTTTTTCCGTAAAGAAAAACAGTAGTGTCTCCTGACTGTTGTGACACAAAAATATATCTGTTGAAAATAGTCTTGTGTAGGCCCTACATCCTAGTGTGGTTTCGCAGTTCCACGGGTCAAATCGCTGTACTATCCAGTTTTGGGCCTTTGGTATCTAAAAAAAAAGACGTGTGAGTGTGTCGCTCACTTTTCAGCCGCAAATATCTCTATTTAAAAAAGTGTGGTATACCCCAGTAAACAATAACTGTGGTTATGCCATCCCACGGTAAAAAATCTCTATTATTCAGCTTTTGGTAGTTTTTTCCGTAAAGAAAAACAGTAGTGTCTCCTGACTGTTGTGACACAAAAATATATCTGTTGAAATAGTCTTGTGTAGGCCCGACATCCCAGTGTGGTTTCGCAGTTCCACGGGTCAAATCACTGTACTATCCAGTTTTGGGCCTTTGGTATCTAAAAAAAAAGCAGTTTGAGTGTGTCGCTCACTGTTCAGCTGCAAATATCTCTATTTAAAAAAGTGTGTTATACCTAGTAAACAATAACTGTGGTTTTGCCATCCCACGGTAAAAAATCTCTATTATTCAGCTTTTGGTAGTTTTTTCCGTAAAGAAAAACAGTAGTGTCTCCTGACTGTTGTGACACAAAGATATATCTGTTGAAAATAGTCTTGTGTAGGCCCGACATCCCAGTGTGGTTTCGCAGTTCCACAGGTCAAATCGCTGTACTATCCAGTTTTGGGCCTTTGGTATCTAAAAAAAAAGACGTGTGAGTGTGTCGCTCACTTTTCAGCCGCAAATATCTCTATTTAAAAAAGTGTGGTATACCCCAGTAAACAATAACTGTGGTTTTGCCATCCCACGGTAAAAAATCTCTATTATTCAGCTTTTGGTAGTTTTTTCCGTATAGAAAAACAGTAGTGTCTCCTGACTGTTGTGACACAAAAATATATCTGTTGAAATAGTCTTGTGTAGGCCCGACATCCCAGAGGGGTTTCGCAGTTCCACGGGTCAAATCGCTATACTATCCAGTTTTGGGCCTTTGGTATCTAAAAAAAAAGCAGTTTGAGTGTGTCGCTCACTGTTCAGCCGCAAATATCTCTATTTAAAAAAGTGTGGTATACCCTAGTAAACAATAACTGTGGTTTTGCCATCCCACGGTAAAAAATCTGTATTATTCAGCTTTTGGTAGTTTTTTCCCTAAAGATAAACCGTAGTGTCTCCTGACTGTTGTGACACAAAAATATATCTGTTGAAAATAGTCTTGTGTAGGCCCGACATCCCAGTGTGGTTTCGCAGTTCCACGGGTCAAATCGCTGTACTATCCAGTTTTGGGCCTTTGGTATCTAAAAAAAAAGACGTGTGAGTGTGTCGCTCACTTTTCAGCCGCAAATATCTCTATTTATGAAAGTGTGGTATACCCCAGTAAACAATAACTGTGGTTTTGCCATCCCACGGTAAAAAATCTCTATTATTCAGCTTTTGGTAGTTTTTTCCGTAAAGAAAAACAGTAGTGTCTCCTGACTGTTGTGACACAAAAATATATCTGTTGATAATAGTCTTGTGTAGGCCCGACATCCCAGTGGGGTTTCGCAGTTCCACGGGTCAAATCGCTGTACTATCCAGTTTTGGGCCTTTGGTATCTAAAAAAAAAGCAGTTTGAGTGTGTCGCTCACTGTTCAGCCGCAAATATCTCTATTTAAAAAAGTGTGGTATACCCCAGTAAACAATAACTGTGGTTTTGCCATCCCACGGTAAAAAATCTCTATTATTCAGCTTTTGGTAGTTTTTTCCGTAAAGAAAAACAGTAGTGTCTCCTGACTATTGTGACGCAAAAATATATCTGTTGAAATAGTCTTGTGTAGGCCCGACATCCCAGTGTGGTTTCGCAGTTCCACGGGTCAAATCACTGTACTATCCAGTTTTGGGCCTTTGGTATCTAAAAAAAAAGCAGTTTGAGTGTGTCGCTCACTGTTCAGCTGCAAATATCTCTATTTAAAAAAGTGTGGTATACCCTAGTAAACAATAACTGTGGTTTTGCCATCCCACGGTAAAAAATCTCTATTATTCAGCTTTTGGTAGTTTTTTCCGTAAAGAAAAACAGTAGTGTCTCCTGACTGTTGTGACACAAAAATATATCTTTTGAAAATAGTCTTGTGTAGGCCCGACATCCCAGTGTGGTTTCGCAGTTCCACGGGTCAAATCGCTGTACTATCCAGTTTTGGGCCTTTGGTATCTAAAAAAAAAGACGTGTGAGTGTGTCGCTCACTTTTCAGCCGCAAATATCTCTATTTAAAAAAGTGTGGTATACCCCAGTAAACAATAACTGTGGTTTTGCCATCCCACGGTAAAAAATCTCTATTATTCAGCTTTTGGTAGTTTTTTCCGTAAAGAAATACAGTAGTGTCTCCTGACTGTTGTGACACAAAAATATATCTGTTGAAATAGTCTTGTGTAGGCCCGACATCCCAGTGTGGTTTCGCATTTCCACGGGTCAAATGACTGTACTATCCAGTTTTGGGCCTTTGGTATCTAAAAAAAAAGCAGTTTGAGTGTGTCGCTCACTGTTCAGCTGCAAATATCTCTATTTAAAAAAGTGTGGTATACCCTAGTAAACAATAACTGTGGTTTTGCCATCCCACGGTAAAAAATCTCTATTATTCAGCTTTTGGTAGTTTTTTCCGTAAAGAAAAACAGTAGTGTCTCCTGACTGTTGTGACAAAAAATATATCTGTTGAAAATAGTCTTGTGTAGGCCCGACATCCCAGTGTGGTTTCGCAGTTCCACAGGTCAAATCGCTGTACTATCCAGTTTTGGGCCTTTGGTATCTAAAAAAAAAGACGTGTGAGTGTGTCGCTCACTTTTCAGCCGCAAATATCTCTATTTAAAAAAGTGTGGTATACCCCAGTAAACAATAACTGTGGTTTTGCCATCCCACGGTAAAAAATCTCTATTATTCAGCTTTTGGTAGTTTTTTCCGTATAGAAAAACAGTAGTGTCTCCTGACTGTTGTGACACAAAAATATATCTGTTGAAATAGTCTTGTGTAGGCCCGACATCCCAGAGGGGTTTCGCAGTTCCACGGGTCAAATCGCTATACTATCCAGTTTTGGGCCTTTGGTATCTAAAAAAAAAGCAGTTTGAGTGTGTCGCTCACTGTTCAGCCGCAAATATCTCTATTTAAAAAAGTGTGGTATACCCTAGTAAACAATAACTGTGGTTTTGCCATCCCACGGTAAAAAATCTGTATTATTCAGCTTTTGGTAGTTTTTTCCCTAAAGATAAACCGTAGTGTCTCCTGACTGTTGTGACACAAAAATATATCTGTTGAAAATAGTCTTGTGTAGGCCCGACATCCCAGTGTGGTTTCGCAGTTCCACGGGTCAAATCGCTGTACTATCCAGTTTTGGGCCTTTGGTATCTAAAAAAAAAGACGTGTGAGTGTGTCGCTCACTTTTCAGCCGCAAATATCTCTATTTATGAAAGTGTGGTATACCCCAGTAAACAATAACTGTGGTTTTGCCATCCCACGGTAAAAAATCTCTATTATTCAGCTTTTGGTAGTTTTTTCCGTAAAGAAAAACAGTAGTGTCTCCTGACTGTTGTGACACAAAAATATATCTGTTGATAATAGTCTTGTGTAGGCCCGACATCCCAGTGGGGTTTCTCAGTTCCACGGGTCAAATCGCTGTACTATCCAGTTTTGGGCCTTTGGTATCTAAAAAAAAAGCAGTTTGAGTGTGTCGCTCACTGTTCAGCCGCAAATATCTCTATTTAAAAAAGTGTGGTATACCCCAGTAAACAATAACTGTGGTTTTGCCATCCCACGGTAAAAAATCTCTATTATTCAGCTTTTGGTAGTTTTTTCCGTAAAGAAAAACAGTAGTGTCTCCTGACTATTGTGACGCAAAAATATATCTGTTGAAATAGTCTTGTGTAGGCCCGACATCCCAGTGTGGTTTCGCAGTTCCACGGGTCAAATCACTGTACTATCCAGTTTTGGGCCTTTGGTATCTAAAAAAAAAGCAGTTTGAGTGTGTCGCTCACTGTTCAGCTGCAAATATCTCTATTTAAAAAAGTGTGGTATACCCTAGTAAACAATAACTGTGGTTTTGCCATCCCACGGTAAAAAATCTCTATTATTCAGCTTTTGGTAGTTTTTTCCGTAAAGAAAAACAGTAGTGTCTCCTGACTGTTGTGACACAAAAATATATCTTTTGAAAATAGTCTTGTGTAGGCCCGACATCCCAGTGTGGTTTCGCAGTTCCACGGGTCAAATCGCTGTACTATCCAGTTTTGGGCCTTTGGTATCTAAAAAAAAAGACGTGTGAGTGTGTCGCTCACTTTTCAGCCGCAAATATCTCTATTTAAAAAAGTGTGGTATACCCCAGTAAACAATAACTGTGGTTTTGCCATCCCACGGTAAAAAATCTCTATTATTCAGCTTTTGGTAGTTTTTTCCGTAAAGAAATACAGTAGTGTCTCCTGACTGTTGTGACACAAAAATATATCTGTTGAAATAGTCTTGTGTAGGCCCGACATCCCAGTGTGGTTTCGCATTTCCACGGGTCAAATGACTGTACTATCCAGTTTTGGGCCTTTGGTATCTAAAAAAAAAGCAGTTTGAGTGTGTCGCTCACTGTTCAGCTGCAAATATCTCTATTTAAAAAAGTGTGGTATACCCTAGTAAACAATAACTGTGGTTTTGCCATCCCACGGTAAAAAATCTCTATTATTCAGCTTTTGGTAGTTTTTTCCGTAAAGAAAAACAGTAGTGTCTCCTGACTGTTGTGACAAAAAATATATCTGTTGAAAATAGTCTTGTTTAGGCCCGACATCCCAGTGTGGTTTCGCAGTTCCACAGGTCAAATCGCTGTACTATCCAGTTTTGGGCCTTTGGTATCTAAAAAAAAAGACGTGTGAGTGTGTCGCTCACTTTTCAGCCGCAAATATCTCTATTTAAAAAAGTGTGGTATACCCTAGTAAACAATAACTGTGGTTTTGCCATCCCACGGTAAAAAATCTCTATTATTCAGCTTTTGGTAGTTTTTTCCCTAAAGAAAAACAGTAGTGTCTCCTGACTGTTGTGACACAAAAATATATCTGTTGAAAATAGTCTTGTGTAGGCCCGACATCCCAGTGTGGTTTCGCAGTTCCACGGGTCAAATCGCTGTACTATCCAGTTTTGGGCCTTTGGTATCTAAAAAAAAAGACGTGTGAGTGTGTCGCTCACTTTTCAGCCGCAAATATCTCTATTTAAAAAAGTGTGGTATACCCCAGTAAACAATAACTGTGGTTTTGCCATCCCACGGTAAAAAATCTCTATTATTCAGCTTTTGGTAGTTTTTTCCCTAAAGAAAAACAGTAGTGTCTCCTGACTGTTGTGACACAAAAATATATCTGTTGAAAATAGTCTTGTGTAGGCCCGACATCCCAGTGTGGTTTCACAGTTCCACGGGTCAAATCACTGTACTATCCAGTTTTGGGCCTTTGGTATCTAAAAAAAAAGCAGTTTGAGTGTGTCGCTCACTGTTCAGCCGCAAATATCTCTATTTAAAAAAGTGTGGTATACCCCAGTAAACAATAACTGTGGTTTTGCCATCCCACGGTAAAAAATCTCTATTATTCAGGTTTTGGTATTTTTCTCCGTAAAGAAAAGCAGTAGTGTCTCCTGACTGTTGTGACGCAAAAATATATCTGTTGAAATAGTCTTGTGTAGGCCCGACATCCCAGTGTGGTTTCGCAGTTCCACGGGTCAAATCGCTGTACTATCCAGTTTTGGGCCTTTGGTATCTAAAAAAAAAGCAGTTTGAGTGTGTCGCTCACTGTTCAGCCGCAATTATCTCTATTTAAAAAAGTGTGGTATACCCCAGTAAACAATAACTGTGGTTTTGCCATCCCACGGTAAAATATCTCTATTATTCAGCTTTTTGTAGTTTTTTCCGTAAAGAAAAACAGTAGTGTCTCCTGACTGTTGTGACACAAAAATATATCTGTTGATAATAGTCTTGTGTAGGCCCGACATCCCAGTGGGGTTTCGCAGTTCCACGGGTCAAATCGCTGTACTATCCAGTTTTGGGCCTTTGGTATCTAAAAAAAAAGCAGTTTGAGTGTGTCGCTCACTGTTCAGCCGCAAATATCTCTATTTAAAAAAGTGTGATATACCCCAGTAAACAATAACTGTGGTTTTGCCATCCCACGGTAAAAAATCTCTATTATTCAGCTTTTGGTAGTTTTTTCCGTAAAGAAAAACAGTAGTGTCTCCTGACTGTTGTGACACAAAAATATATCTGTTGAAATAGTCTTGTGTAGGCCCGACATCCCAGTGTGGTTTCGCAGTTACACGGGTCAAATCACTGTACTATCCAGTTTTGGGCCTTTGGTATCTAAAAAAAAAGCAGTTTGAGTGTGTCGCTCACTGTTCAGCTGCAAATATCTCTATTTAAAAAAGTGTTGTATACCCTAGTAAACAATAACTGTGGTTTTGCCATCCCACGGTAAAAAATCTCTATTATTCAGCTTTTGGTAGTTTTTTACGTAAAGAAAAACAGTAGTGTCTCCTGACTGTTGTGACACAAAAATATATCTGTTGAAAATAGTGTTGTGTAGGCCCGACATCCCAGGGTGGTTTCGCAGTTCCACGGGTCAAATCGCTGTACTATCCAGTTTTGGGCCTTTGGTATCTAAAAAAAAAGACGTGTGAGTGTGTCGCTCACTTTTCAGCCGCAAATATCTCTATTTAAAAAAGTGTGGTATACCCCAGTAAACAATAACTGTGGTTTTGCCATCACACGGTAAAAAATCTCTATTATTCAGCTTTTGGTAGTTTTTTCGTAAAGAAAAACAGTAGTGTCTCCTGACTGTTGTGACACAAAAATATATCTGTTGATAATAGTCTTGTGTAGGCCCGACATCCCAGTGGGGTTTCGCAGTTCCACGGGTCAAATCGCTGTACTATCCAGTTTTGGGCCTTTGGTATCTAAAAAAAAAGCAGTTTGAGTGTGTCGCTCACTGTTCAGCCGCAAATATCTCTATTTAAAAAAGTGTGGTATACCCCAGTAAACAATAACTGTGGTTTTGCCATCCCACGGTAAAAAATCTCTATTATTCAGGTTTTGGTATTTTTTTCCGTAAAGAAAAACAGTAGTGTCTCCTGACTGTTGTGACGCAAAAATATATCTGTTGAAAATAGTCTTGTGTAGGCCCGACATCCCAGTGTGGTTTCACAGTTCCACGGGTCAAATCGCTGTACTATCCAGTTTTGGGCCTTTGGTATCTAAAAAAAAAGCAGTTTGAGTGTGTCGCTCACTGTTCAGCTGCAAATATCTCTATTTAAAAGAGTGTGGTATACCCTAGTAAACAATAACTGTGGTTTTGCCATCCCACGGTAAAAAATCTCTATTATTCAGCTTTTGGTAGTTTTTTCCGTAAAGAAAAACAGTAGTGTCTCCTGACTGTTGTGACACAAAAATATATCTGTTGAAAATAGTCTTGTGTAGGCCCGACATCCCAGTGTGGTTTCGCAGTTCCACGGGTCAAATCGCTGTACTATTCAGTTTTGGGCCTTTGGTATCTAAAAAAAAAGACGTGTGAGTGTGTCGCTCACTTTTCAGCCGCAAATATCTCTATTTAAAAAAGTGTGGTATACCCCAGTAAACAATAACTGTGGTTTTGCCATCCCACGGTAAAAAATCTCTATTATTCAGCTTTTGGTAGTTTTTTCCGTAAAGAAAAACAGTAGTGTCTCCTGACTGTTGTGACACAAAAATATATCTGTTGAAATAGTCTTGTGTAGGCCCGACATCCCAGTGTGGTTTCGCAGTTCCACGGGTCAAATCACTGTACTAACCAGTTTTGGGCCTTTGGTATCTAAAAAAAAAGCAGTTTGAGTGTGTCGCTCACTGTTCAGCTGCAAATATCTCTATTTAAAAAAGTGTGGTATACCCTAGTAAACAATAACTGTGGTTTTGCCATCACACGGTAAAAAATCTCTATTATTCAGCTTTTGGTAGTTTTTTCGTAAAGAAAAACAGTAGTGTCTCCTGACTGTTGTGACACAAAAATATATCTGTTGATAATAGTCTTGTGTAGGCCCGACATCCCAGTGGGGTTTCGCAGTTCCACGGGTCAAATCGCTGTACTATCCAGTTTTGGGCCTTTGGTATCTAAAAAAAAAGCAGTTTGAGTGTGTCGCTCACTGTTCAGCCGCAAATATCTCTATTTAAAAAAGTGTGGTATACCCCAGTAAACAATAGCTGTGGTTTTGCCATCCCACGGTAAAAAATCTCTATTATTCAGCTTTTGGTAGTTTTTTCCGTAAAGAAAAACAGTAGTGTCTCCTGACTGTTGTGATACAAAAATATATCTGTTGAAATAGTCTTGTGTAGGCCCGACATCCCAGTGTGGTTTCGCAGTTCCACGGGTCAAATCACTGTACTATCCAGTTTTGGGCCTTTGGTATCTAAAAAAAAAGCAGTTTGAGTGTGTCGCTCACTGTTCAGCTGCAAATATCTCTATTTAAAAAAGTGTGGTATACCCTAGTAAACAATAACTGTGGTTTTGCCATCCCACGGTAAAAAATCTCTATTATTCAGCTTTTGGTAGTTTTTTCCGTAAAGAAAAACAGTAGTGTCTCCTGACTGTTGTGATACAAAAATATATCTGTTGAAATAGTCTTGTGTAGGCCCGACATCCCAGTGTGGTTTCGCAGTTCCACGGGTCAAATCACTGTACTATCCAGTTTTGGGCCTTTGGTATCTAAAAAAAAAGCAGTTTGAGTGTGTCGCTCACTGTTCAGCTGCAAATATCTCTATTTAAAAAAGTGTGGTATACCCTAGTAAACAATAACTGTGGTTTTGCCATCCCACGATAAAAAATCTCTATTATTCAGCTTTTGGTAGTTTTTTCCGTAAAGAAAAACAGTAGTGTCTCCTGACTGTTGTGACACAAAAATATATCTGCTGAAAATAGTCTTGTGTAGGCCCGACATCCCAGTGTGGTTTCGCAGTTCCACAGGTCAAATCGCTGTACTATCCAGTTTTGCGCCTTTGGTATCTAAAAAAAAAGACGTGTGAGTGTGTCGCTCACTTTTCAGGCGCAAATATCTCTATTTAAAAAAGTGTGGTATACCCCAGTAAACAATAACTGTGGTTTTGCCATCCCACGGTAAAAAATCTCTATTATTCAGCTTTTGGTAGTTTTTTCCGTAAAGAAAAACAGTAGTGTCTCCTGACTGTTGTGACACAAAAATATATCTGTTGAAATAGTCTTGTGTAGGCCCGACATCCAAGTGTGGTTTCGCAGTTCCACGGGTCAAATCGCTGTACTATCCAGTTTTGGGCCTTTGGTATCTAAAAAAAAAGCAGTTTGAGTGTGTCGCTCACTGTTCAGCTGCAAATATCTCTATTTAAAAAAGTGTGGTATACCCTAGTAAACAATAACTGTGGTTTTGCCATCCCACGGTAAAAAATCTCTATTATTCAGCTTTTGGTAGTTTTTTCCCTAAAGAAAAACAGTAGTGTCTCCTGACTGTTGTGACGCAAAAATATATCTGTTGAAAATAGTCTTGTGTAGGCCCGACATCCCAGTGTGGTTTCACAGTTCCACGGGTCAAATCGCTGTACTATCCAGTTTTGGGCCTTTGGTATCTAAAAAAAAAGCAGTTTGAGTGTGTCGCTCACTGTTCAGCCGCAAATATCTCTATTTAAAAAAGTGTGGTATACCCCAGTAAACAATAACTGTGGTTTTGCCATCCCACGGTAAAAAATCTCTATTATTCAGCTTTTGGTAGTTTTTTCGTAAAGAAAAACAGTAGTGTCTCCTGACTGTTGTGACACAAAAATATATCTGTTGATAATAGTCTTGTGTAGGCCCGACATCCCAGAGGGGTTTCGCAGTTCCACGGGTCAAATCGCTGTACTATCCAGTTTTGGGCCTTTGGTATCTAAAAAAAAAGTAGTTTGAGTGTGTCGCTCACTGTTCAGCCGCAAATATCTCTATTTAAAAAAGTGTGGTATACCCCAGTAAACAATAGCTGTGGTTTTGCCATCCCACGGTAAAAAATCTCTATTATTCAGCTTTTGGTAGTTTTTTCCGTAAAGAAAAACAGTAGTGTCTCCTGACTGTTGTGACACAAAAATATATCTGTTGAAATAGTCTTGTGTAGGCCCGACATCCCAGTGTGGTTTCGCAGTTCCACGGGTCAAATCACTGCACTATCCAGTTTTGGGCCTTTGGTATCTAAAAAAAAAGCAGTTTGAGTGTGTCGCTCACTGTTCAGCTGCAAATACTCTATTTAAAAAAGTGTGGTATACCCTAGTAAACAATAACTGTGGTTTTGCCATCCCACGGTAAAAAATCTCTATTATTCAGCTTTTGGTAGTTTTTTCCGTAAAGAAAAACAGTAGTGTCTCCTGACTGTTGTGACACAAAAATATATCTGTTGAAATAGTCTTGTGTAGGCCCGACATCCCAGTGTGGTTTCACAGTTCCACGGGTCAAATCACTGTACTATCCAGTTTTGGGCCTTTGGTATCTAAAAAAAAAGCAGTTTGAGTGTGTCGCTCACTGTTCAGCTGCAAATATCTCTATTTAAAAAAGTGTGGTATACCCTAGTAAACAATAACTGTGGTTTTGCCATCCCACGGTAAAAAATCTCTATTATTCAGCTTTTGGTAGTTTTTTCCGTAAAGAAAAACAGTAGTGTCTCCTGACTGTTGTGACACAAAAATATATCTGCTGAAAATAGTCTTGTGTAGGCCCGACATCCCAGTGTGGTTTCGCAGTTCCACAGGTCAAATCGCTGTACTATCCAGTTTTGCGCCTTTGGTATCTAAAAAAAAAGACGTGTGAGTGTGTCGCTCACTTTTCATGCGCAAATATCTCTATTTAAAAAAGTGTGGTATACCCCAGTAAACAATAACTGTGGTTTTGCCATCCCACGGTAAAAAATCTCTATTATTCAGCTTTTGGTAGTTTTTTCCCTAAAGAAAAACAGTAGTGTCTCCTGACTGTTGTGACACAAAAATATATCTGTTGAAAATAGTCTTGTGTAGGCCCGACATCCCAGTGTGGTTTCGCAGTTCCACGGGTCAAATCGCTGTACTATCCAGTTTTGGGCCTTTGATATCTAAAAAAAAAGACGTGTGAGTGTGTCGCTCACTTTTCAGCCGCAAATATCTCTATTTAAAAAAGTGTGGTATACCCCAGTAAACAATAACTGTGGTTTTGCCATCCCACAGTAAAAAATCTCTATTATTCAGCTTTTGGTAGTTTTTTCCGTAAAGAAAAACAGTAGTGTCTCCTGACTGTTGTGACACAAAAATATATCTGTTGAAAATAGTCTTGTGTAGGCCCGACATCCCTGTGTGGTTTCGCAGTTCCACTGGTCAAATCGCTGTACTTTCCAGTTTTGGGCCTTTGGTATCTAAAAAAAAAGCAGTTTGAGTGTGTCGCTCACTGTTCAGCCGCAAATATCTCTATTTAAAAAAGTGTGGTATACCCTAGTAAACAATAACTGTGGTTTTGCCATCCAACGGTAAAAAATCTCTATTATTCAGCTTTTGGTAGTTTTTTCCGTAAAGAAAAACAGTAGCGTCTCCTGACTGTTGTGACACAAAAATATATCTGTTGAAAGTAGTCTTGTGTAGGCCCAACATCCCAGTGTGGTTTCACAGTTCCACGGGTCAAATCGCTGTACTATCCAGTTTTGGGCCTTTGGTATCTAAAAAAAAAGCAGTTTGAGTGTGTCGCTCACTGTTCAGCCGCAAATATCTCTATTTAAAAAAGTGTGGTATACCCCAGTAAACAATAACTGTGGTTTTGCCATCCCACGGTAAAAAATCTCTATTATTCAGGTTTTGGTATTTTTTTCCGTAAAGAAAAACAGTAGTGTCTCCTGACTGTTGTGACGCAAAAATATATCTGTTGAAAATAGTCTTGTGTAGGCCCGACATCCCAGTGTGGTTTCACAGTTCCACGGGTCAAATCGCTGTACTATCCAGTTTTGGGCCTTTGGTATCTAAAAAAAAAGCAGTTTGAGTGTGTTGCTCACTGTTCAGCCGCAAATATCTCTATTTAAAAAAGTGTGGTATACCCCAGTAAACAATAACTGTGGTTTTGCCATCCCACGGTAAAAAATCTCTATTATTCAGCTTTTGGTAGTTTTTTCCATAAAGAAAAACAGTAGTGTCTCCTGACTGTTGTGACACAAAAATATATCTGTTGATAATAGTCTTGTGTAGGCCCGACATCCCAGTGGGGTTTCGCAGTTCCACGGGTCAAATCGCTGTACTATCCAGTTTTGCGCCTTTGGTATCTAAAAAAAAAGCAGTTTGAGTGTGTCGCTCACTGTTCAGACGCAAATATCTCTATTTAAAAAAGTGTGGTATACCCCAGTAAACAATAACTGTGGTTTTGCCATCCCACGGTAAAAAATCTCTATTATTCAGGTTTTGGTATTTTTTCCGTAAAGAAAAACAGTAGTGTCTCCTGACTGTTGTGACACAAAAATATATCTGTTGAAATAGTCTTGTGTAGGCCCGACATCCCAGTGTGGTTTCGCAGTTCCACGGGTCAAATCACTGTACTATCCAGTTTTGGGCCTTTGGCATCTAAAAAAAAAGCAGTTTGAGTGTGTCGCTCACTGTTCAGCTGCAAATATCTCTATTTAAAAAAGTGTGGTATACCCTAGTAAACAATAACTGTGGTTTTGCCATCCCACGGTAAAAAATCTCTATTATTCAGCTTTTGGTAGTTTTTTCCGTAAAGAAAAACAGTAGTGTCTCCTGACTGTTGTGACACAAAAATATATCTGTTGAAAATAGTCTTGTGTAGGCCCGACATCCCAGTGTGGTTTCGCAGTTCCACAGGTCAAATCGCTGTACTATCCAGTTTTGGGCCTTTGGTATCTAAAAAAAAAGACGTGTGAGTGTGTCGCTCACTTTTCAGCCGCAAATATCTCTATTTAAAAAAGTGTGGTATACCCCAGTAAACAATAACTGTGGTTTTGCCATCCCACGGTAAAAAATCTCTATTATTCAGCTTTTGGTAGTTTTTTCCGTAAAGAAAAACAGTAGTGTCTCCTGACTGTTGTGACACAAAAATATATCTGTTGAAATAGTCTTGTGTAGGCCCGACATCCCAGTGTGGTTTCGCAGTTCCACGGGTCAAATCGCTGTACTATCCAGTTTTGGGCATTTGGTATCTAAAAAAAAAGCAGTTTGAGTGTGTCGCTCACTGTTCAGCCGCAAATATCTCTATTTAAAAAAGTGTGGTATACCCTAGTAAAACAATAACTGTGGTTTTGCCATCCCACGGTAAAAAATCTCTATTATTCAGCTTTTGGTAGTATTTTCCCTAAAGAAAAACAGTAGTGTCTCCTGACTGTTGTGACCCAAAAATATATCTGTTGAAAATAGTCTTGTGTAGGCCCGACATCCCAGTGTGGTTTCGCAGTTCCACGGGTCAAATCGCTGTACTATCCAGTTTTGGGCCTTTGGTATCTAAAAAAAAAGCAGTTTGAGTGTGTCGTTCACTGTTCAGCTGCAAATATCTCTATTTAAAAAAGTGTGGTATACCCCAGTAAACAATAACTGTGGTTTTGCCATCCCACGGTAAAAAATCTCTATTATTCAGGTTTTGGTATTTTTTTCCGTAAAGAAAAACAGTAGTGTCTCCTGACTGTTGTGACGCAAAAATATATCTGTTGAAAATAGTCTTGTGTAGGCCCGACATCCCAGTGTGGTTTCACAGTTCCACGGGTCAAATCGCTGTACTATCCAGTTTTGGGAATTGGTATCTAAAAAAAAAGCAGTTTGAGTGTGTCGCTCACTGTTCAGCCGCAAATATCTCTATTTAAAAAAGTGTGGTATACCCCAGTAAACAATAACTGTGGTTTTGCCATCCCACGGTAAAAAATCTCTATTATTCAGCTTTTGGTAGTTTTTTCCGTAAAGAAAAACAGTAGTGTCTCCTGACTGTTGTGACACAAAAATATATCTATTGAAAATAGTCTTGTGTAGGCCCGACATCCCAGTGGGGTTTCGCAGTTCCACGGGTCAAATCGCTGTACTATCCAGTTTTGGGCCTTTGGTATCTAAAAAAAAAAGCAGTTTGAGTGTGTCGCTCACTGTTCAGCCGCAAATATCTCTATTTAAAAAAGTGTGGTATACCCCAGTAAACAATAACTGTGGTTTTGCCATCTCACTGTAAAAAATCTCTATTATTCAGCTTTTGGTAGTTTTTTCCGTAAAGAAAAACAGTAGTGTCTCCTGACTGTTGTGACACAAAAATATATCTGTTGAAAATAGCCTTGTGTAAGCCCGACATCCCAGTGTGGTTTCGCAGTTCCACGGGTCAAATCGCTGTACTATCCAGTTTTGAGCTTTTGGTATCTAAAAAAAAGCAGTTTGAGTGTGTCGCTCACTGTTCAGCCGCAAATATCTCTATTTAAAAAAGTGTGGTATACCCCAGTAAACAATAACTGTGGTTTTGCCATCCCACAGTAAAAAATCTCTATTATTCAGCTTTTGGTAGTTTTTTCCGTAAAGAAAAACAGTAGTGTCTCCTGACTGTTGTGACACAAAAATATATCTATTGAAAATAGTCTTGTGTAGGCCCGACATCCCAGTGGGGTTTCGCAGTTCCACGGGTCAAATCGCTGTACTATCCAGTTTTGGGCCTTTGGTATCTAAAAAAAAAAGCAGTTTGAGTGTGTCGCTCACTGTTCAGCCGCAAATATCTCTATTTAAAAAAGTGTGGTATACCCCAGTAAACAATAACTGTGGTTTTGCCATCTCACTGTAAAAAATCTCTATTATTCAGCTTTTGGTAGTTTTTTCCGTAAAGAAAAACAGTAGTGTCTCCTGACTGTTGTGACACAAAAATATATCTGTTGAAAATAGCCTTGTGTAAGCCCGATATCCCAGTGTGGTTTCGCAGTTCCACGGGTCAAATCGCTGTACTATCCAGTTTTGAGCTTTTGGTATCTAAAAAAAAGCAGTTTGAGTGTGTCGCTCACTGTTCAGCCGCAAATATCTCTATTTAAAAAAGTGTGGTATACCCCAGTAAACAATAACTGTGGTTTTGCCATCCCACAGTAAAAAATCTCTATTATTCAGCTTTTGGTAGTTTTTTCCGTAAAGAAAAACAGTAGTGTCTCCTGACTGTTGTGACACAAAAATATATCTGTTGAAAATAGTCTTGTGTAGGCCCGACATCCCAGTGTGGTTTCGCAGTTCCATGGGTCAAATCGCTGTACTATCCAGTTTTAGGCCTTTGGTATCTAAAAAAAAAGCAGTTTGAGTGTGTCGCTCACTGTTCAGCCGCAAATATCTCTATTTAAAAAAGTGTGGTATACCCCAGTAAACAATAACTGTGGTTTTGCCATCCCACAGTAAAAAATCTCTATTATTCAGCTTTTATTAGTTTTTTCCGTAAAGAAAAACAGTAGAGTCTCCTGACTGTTGTGACACAAAAATATATCTGTTGAAAATAGTCTTGTGTAGGCCCGACATCCCAGTGTGGTTTCGCAGTTCCACGTGTCAAATCGCTGTACTTTCCAGTTTTGGGCCTTTGGTATCTAAAAAAAAAGCAGTTTGAGTGTGTCGCTCACTGTTCAGCCGCAAATATCTCTATTTAAAAAAGTGTGGTATACCCCAGTAAACAATAACTGTGGTTTTGCCATCCCACAGTAAAAAATCTCTATTATTCAGCTTTTGGTAGTTTTTTCCGTAAAGAAAAACAGTAGTGTCTCCTGACTGTTGTGACACAGAAATATATCTATTGAAAATAGTCTTGTGTAGGCCCGACATCCCAGTGGGGTTTCGCAGTTCCACGGGTCAAATCGCTGTACTATCCAGTTTTGGGCCTTTGGTATCTAAAAAAAAAAGCAGTTTGAGTGTGTCGCTCACTGTTCAGCCGCAAATATCTCTATTTAAAAAAGTGTGGTATACCCCAGTAAACAATAACTGTGGTTTTGCCATCCCACGGTAAAAAATCTCTATTATTCAGCTTTTGGTAGTTTTTTCGTAAAGAAAAACAGTAGTGTCTCCTGACTGTTGTGACACAAAAATATATCTGTTGATAATAGTCTTGTGTAGGCCCGACATCCCAGAGGGGTTTCGCAGTTCCACGGGTCAAATCGCTGTACTATCCAGTTTTGGGCCTTTGGTATCTAAAAAAAAAGTAGTTTGAGTGTGTCGCTCACTGTTCAGCCGCAAATATCTCTATTTAAAAAAGTGTGGTATACCCCAGTAAACAATAGCTGTGGTTTTGCCATCCCACGGTAAAAAATCTCTATTATTCAGCTTTTGGTAGTTTTTTCCGTAAAGAAAAACAGTAGTGTCTCCTGACTGTTGTGACACAAAAATATATCTGTTGAAATAGTCTTGTGTAGGCCCGACATCCCAGTGTGGTTTCGCAGTTCCACGGGTCAAATCACTGCACTATCCAGTTTTGGGCCTTTGGTATCTAAAAAAAAAGCAGTTTGAGTGTGTCGCTCACTGTTCAGCTGCAAATACTCTATTTAAAAAAGTGTGGTATACCCTAGTAAACAATAACTGTGGTTTTGCCATCCCACGGTAAAAAATCTCTATTATTCAGCTTTTGGTAGTTTTTTCCGTAAAGAAAAACAGTAGTGTCTCCTGACTGTTGTGACACAAAAATATATCTGTTGAAATAGTCTTGTGTAGGCCCGACATCCCAGTGTGGTTTCACAGTTCCACGGGTCAAATCACTGTACTATCCAGTTTTGGGCCTTTGGTATCTAAAAAAAAAGCAGTTTGAGTGTGTCGCTCACTGTTCAGCTGCAAATATCTCTATTTAAAAAAGTGTGGTATACCCTAGTAAACAATAACTGTGGTTTTGCCATCCCACGGTAAAAAATCTCTATTATTCAGCTTTTGGTAGTTTTTTCCGTAAAGAAAAACAGTAGTGTCTCCTGACTGTTGTGACACAAAAATATATCTGCTGAAAATAGTCTTGTGTAGGCCCGACATCCCAGTGTGGTTTCGCAGTTCCACAGGTCAAATCGCTGTACTATCCAGTTTTGCGCCTTTGGTATCTAAAAAAAAAGACGTGTGAGTGTGTCGCTCACTTTTCATGCGCAAATATCTCTATTTAAAAAAGTGTGGTATACCCCAGTAAACAATAACTGTGGTTTTGCCATCCCACGGTAAAAAATCTCTATTATTCAGCTTTTGGTAGTTTTTTCCCTAAAGAAAAACAGTAGTGTCTCCTGACTGTTGTGACACAAAAATATATCTGTTGAAAATAGTCTTGTGTAGGCCCGACATCCCAGTGTGGTTTCGCAGTTCCACGGGTCAAATCGCTGTACTATCCAGTTTTGGGCCTTTGATATCTAAAAAAAAAGACGTGTGAGTGTGTCGCTCACTTTTCAGCCGCAAATATCTCTATTTAAAAAAGTGTGGTATACCCCAGTAAACAATAACTGTGGTTTTGCCATCCCACGGTAAAAAATCTCTATTATTCAGCTTTTGGTAGTTTTTTCCGTAAAGAAAAACAGTAGTGTCTCCTAACTGTTGTGACACAAAAATATATCTGTTGAAAATAGTCTTGTGTAGGCCCGACATCCCTGTGTGGTTTCGCAGTTCCACTGGTCAAATCGCTGTACTTTCCAGTTTTGGGCCTTTGGTATCTAAAAAAAAAGCAGTTTGAGTGTGTCGCTCACTGTTCAGCCGCAAATATCTCTATTTAAAAAAGTGTGGTATACCCTAGTAAACAATAACTGTGGTTTTGCCATCCAACGGTAAAAAATCTCTATTATTCAGCTTTTGGTAGTTTTTTCCGTAAAGAAAAACAGTAGCGTCTCCTGACTGTTGTGACACAAAAATATATCTGTTGAAAGTAGTCTTGTGTAGGCCCAACATCCCAGTGTGGTTTCACAGTTCCACGGGTCAAATCGCTGTACTATCCAATTTTGGGCCTTTGGTATCTAAAAAAAAAGCAGTTTGAGTGTGTCGCTCACTGTTCAGCCGCAAATATCTCTATTTAAAAAAGTGTGGTATACCCCAGTAAACAATAACTGTGGTTTTGCCATCCCACGGTAAAAAATCTCTATTATTCAGGTTTTGGTATTTTTTTCCGTAAAGAAAAACAGTAGTGTCTCCTGACTGTTGTGACGCAAAAATATATCTGTTGAAAATAGTCTTGTGTAGGCCCGACATCCCAGTGTGGTTTCACAGTTCCACGGGTCAAATCGCTGTACTATCCAGTTTTGGGCCTTTGGTATCTAAAAAAAAAGCAGTTTGAGTGTGTTGCTCACTGTTCAGCCGCAAATATCTCTATTTAAAAAAGTGTGGTATACCCCAGTAAACAATAACTGTGGTTTTGCCATCCCACGGTAAAAAATCTCTATTATTCAGCTTTTGGTAGTTTTTTCCATAAAGAAAAACAGTAGTGTCTCCTGACTGTTGTGACACAAAAATATATCTGTTGATAATAGTCTTGTGTAGGCCCGACATCCCAGTGGGGTTTCGCAGTTCCACGGGTCAAATCGCTGTACTATCCAGTTTTGCGCCTTTGGTATCTAAAAAAAAAGCAGTTTGAGTGTGTCGCTCACTGTTAAGACGCAAATATCTCTATTTAAAAAAGTGTGGTATACCCCAGTAAACAATAACTGTGGTTTTGCCATCCCACGGTAAAAAATCTCTATTATTCAGGTTTTGGTATTTTTTCCGTAAAGAAAAACAGCAGTGTCTCCTGACTGTTGTGACACAAAAATATATCTGTTGAAATAGTCTTGTGTAGGCCCGACATCCCAGTGTGGTTTCGCAGTTCCACGGGTCAAATCACTGTACTATCCAGTTTTGGGCCTTTGGCATCTAAAAAAAAAGCAGTTTGAGTGTGTCGCTCACTGTTCAGCTGCAAATATCTCTATTTAAAAAAGTGTGGTATACCCTAGTAAACAATAACTGTGGTTTTGCCATCCCACGGTAAAAAATCTCTATTATTCAGCTTTTGGTAGTTTTTTCCGTAAAGAAAAACAGTAGTGTCTCCTGACTGTTGTGACACAAAAATATATCTGTTGAAAATAGTCTTGTGTAGGCCCGACATCCCAGTGTGGTTTCGCAGTTCCACAGGTCAAATCGCTGTACTATCCAGTTTTGGGCCTTTGGTATCTAAAAAAAAAGACGTGTGAGTGTGTCGCTCACTTTTCAGCCGCAAATATCTCTATTTAAAAAAGTGTGGTATACCCCAGTAAACAATAACTGTGGTTTTGCCATCCCACGGTAAAAAATCTCTATTATTCAGCTTTTGGTAGTTTTTTCCGTAAAGAAAAACAGTAGTGTCTCCTGACTGTTGTGACACAAAAATATATCTGTTGAAATAGTCTTGTGTAGGCCCGACATCCCAGTGTGGTTTCGCAGTTCCACGGGTCAAATCGCTGTACTATCCAGTTTTGGGCCTTTGGTATCTAAAAAAAAAGCAGTTTGAGTGTGTCGCTCACTGTTCAGCCGCAAATATCTCTATTTAAAAAAGTGTGGTATACCCTAGTAAAACAATAACTGTGGTTTTGCCATCCCACGGTAAAAAATCTCTATTATTCAGCTTTTGGTAGTATTTTCCCTAAAGAAAAACAGTAGTGTCTCCTGACTGTTGTGACCCAAAAATATATCTGTTGAAAATAGTCTTGTGTAGGCCCGACATCCCAGTGTGGTTTCGCAGTTCCACGGGTCAAATCGCTGTACTATCCAGTTTTGGGACTTTGGTATCTAAAAAAAAAGCAGTTTGAGTGTGTCGTTCACTGTTCAGCTGCAAATATCTCTATTTAAAAAAGTGTGGTATACCCCAGTAAACAATAACTGTGGTTTTGCCATCCCACGGTAAAAAATCTCTATTATTCAGGTTTTGGTATTTTTTTCCGTAAAGAAAAACAGTAGTGTCTCCTGACTGTTGTGACGCAAAAATATATCTGTTGAAAATAGTCTTGTGTAGGCCCGACATCCCAGTGTGGTTTCACAGTTCCACGGGTCAAATCGCTGTACTATCCAGTTTTGGGAATTGGTATCTAAAAAAAAAGCAGTTTGAGTGTGTCGCTCACTGTTCAGCCGCAAATATCTCTATTTAAAAAAGTGTGGTATACCCCAGTAAACAATAACTGTGGTTTTGCCATCCCACGGTAAAAAATCTCTATTATTCAGTTTTGGTAGTTTTTTCCGTAAAGAAAAACAGTAGTGTCTCCTGACTGTTGTGACACAAAAATATATCTATTGAAAATAGTCTTGTGTAGGCCCGACATCCCAGTGGGGTTTCGCAGTTCCACGGGTCAAATCGCTGTACTATCCAGTTTTGGGCCTTTGGTATCTAAAAAAAAAAGCAGTTTGAGTGTGTCGCTCACTGTTCAGCCGCAAATATCTCTATTTAAAAAAGTGTGGTATACCCCAGTAAACAATAACTGTGGTTTTGCCATCTCACTGTAAAAAATCTCTATTATTCAGCTTTTGGTAGTTTTTTCCGTAAAGAAAAACAGTAGTGTCTCCTGACTGTTGTGACACAAAAATATATCTGTTGAAAATAGCCTTGTGTAAGCCCGACATCCCAGTGTGGTTTCGCAGTTCCACGGGTCAAATCGCTGTACTATCCAGTTTTGAGCTTTTGGTATCTAAAAAAAAGCAGTTTGAGTGTGTCGCTCACTGTTCAGCCGCAAATATCTCTATTTAAAAAAGTGTGGTATACCCCAGTAAACAATAACTGTGGTTTTGCCATCCCACAGTAAAAAATCTCTATTATTCAGCTTTTGGTAGTTTTTTCCGTAAAGAAAAACAGTAGTGTCTCCTGACTGTTGTGACACAAAAATATATCTATTGAAAATAGTCTTGTGTAGGCCCGACATCCCAGTGGGGTTTCGCAGTTCCACGGGTCAAATCGCTGTACTATCCAGTTTTGGGCCTTTGGTATCTAAAAAAAAAAGCAGTTTGAGTGTGTCGCTCACTGTTCAGCCGCAAATATCTCTATTTAAAAAAGTGTGGTATACCCCAGTAAACAATAACTGTGGTTTTGCCATCTCACTGTAAAAAATCTCTATTATTCAGCTTTTGGTAGTTTTTTCCGTAAAGAAAAACAGTAGTGTCTCCTGACTGTTGTGACACAAAAATATATCTGTTGAAAATAGCCTTGTGTAAGCCCGACATCCCAGTGTGGTTTCGCAGTTCCACGGGTCAAATCGCTGTACTATCCAGTTTTGAGCTTTTGGTATCTAAAAAAAAGCAGTTTGAGTGTGTCGCTCACTGTTCAGCCGCAAATATCTCTATTTAAAAAAGTGTGGTATACCCCAGTAAACAATAACTGTGGTTTTGCCATCCCACAGTAAAAAATCTCTATTATTCAGCTTTTGGTAGTTTTTTCCGTAAAGAAAAACAGTAGTGTCTCCTGACTGTTGTGACACAAAAATATATCTGTTGAAAATAGTCTTGTGTAGGCCCGACATCCCAGTGTGGTTTCGCAGTTCCATGGGTCAAATCGCTGTACTATCCAGTTTTAGGCCTTTGGTATCTAAAAAAAAAGCAGTTTGAGTGTGTCGCTCACTGTTCAGCCGCAAATATCTCTATTTAAAAAAGTGTGGTATACCCCAGTAAACAATAACTGTGGTTTTGCCATCCCACAGTAAAAAATCTCTATTATTCAGCTTTTATTAGTTTTTTCCGTAAAGAAAAACAGTAGAGTCTCCTGACTGTTGTGACACAAAAATATATCTGTTGAAAATAGTCTTGTGTAGGCCCGACATCCCAGTGTGGTTTCGCAGTTCCACGTGTCAAATCGCTGTACTTTCCAGTTTTGGGCCTTTGGTATCTAAAAAAAAAGCAGTTTGAGTGTGTCGCTCACTGTTCAGCCGCAAATATCTCTATTTAAAAAAGTGTGGTATACCCCAGTAAACAATAACTGTGGTTTTGCCATCCCACAGTAAAAAATCTCTATTATTCAGCTTTTGGTAGTTTTTTCCGTAAAGAAAAACAGTAGTGTCTCCTGACTGTTGTGACACAGAAATATATCTATTGAAAATAGTCTTGTGTAGGCCCGACATCCCAGTGGGGTTTCGCAGTTCCACGGGTCAAATCGCTGTACTATCCAGTTTTGGGCCTTTGGTATCTAAAAAAAAAAGCAGTTTGAGTGTGTCGCTCACTGTTCAGCCGCAAATATCTCTATTTAAAAAAGTGTGGTATACCCCAGTAAACAATAACTGTGGTTTTGCCATCTCACTGTAAAAAATCTCTATTATTCAGCTTTTGGTAGTTTTTTCCGTAAAGAAAAACAGTAGTGTCTCCTGACTGTTGTGACACAAAAATATATCTGTTGAAAATAGCCTTGTGTAAGCCCGACATCCCAGTGTGGTTTCGCAGTTCCACGGGTCAAATCGCTGTACTATCCAGTTTTGGGCCTTTGGTATCTAAAAAAAAAAGCAGTTTGAGTGTGTCGCTCACTGTTCAGCCGCAAATATCTCTATTTAAAAAAGTGTGGTATACCCCAGTAAACAATAACTGTGGTTTTGCCATCTCACTGTAAAAAATCTCTATTATTCAGCTTTTGGTAGTTTTTTCCGTAAAGAAAAACAGTAGTGTCTCCTGACTGTTGTGACACAAAAATATATCTGTTGAAAATAGCCTTGTGTAAGCCCGACATCCCAGTGTGGTTTCGCAGTTCCACGGGTCAAATTGCTGTACTATCCAGTTTTGAGCTTTTGGTATCTAAAAAAAAGCAGTTTGAGTGTGTCGCTCACTGTTCAGCCGCAAATATCTCTATTTAAAAAAGTGTGGTATACCCCAGTAAACAATAACTGTGGTTTTGCCATCCCACAGTAAAAAATCTCTATTATTCAGCTTTTGGTAGTTTTTTCCGTAAAGAAAAACAGTAGTGTCTCCTGACTGTTGTGACACAAAAATATATCTGTTGAAAATAGTCTTGTGTAGGCCCGACATCCCAGTGTGGTTTCGCAGCTCCATGGGTCAAATCGCTGTACTATCCAGTTTTAGGCCTTTGGTATCTAAAAAAAAAGCAGTTTGAGTGTGTCGCTCACTGTTCAGCCGCAAATATCTCTATTTAAAAAAGTGTGGTATACCCCAGTAAACAATAACTGTGGTTTTGCCATCCCACAGTAAAAAATCTCTATTATTCAGCTTTTATTAGTTTTTTCCGTAAAGAAAAACAGTAGAGTCTCCTGACTGTTGTGACACAAAAATATATCTGTTGAAAATAGTCTTGTGTAGGCCCGACATCCCAGTGTGGTTTCGCAGTTCCACGTGTCAAATCGCTGTACTTTCCAGTTTTGGGCCTTTGGTATCTAAAAAAAAAGCAGTTTGAGTGTGTCGCTCACTGTTCAGCCGCAAATATCTCTATTTAAAAAAGTGTGGTATACCCCAGTAAACAATAACTGTGGTTTTGCCATCCCACAGTAAAAAATCTCTATTATTCAGCTTTTGGTAGTTTTTTCCGTAAAGAAAAACAGTAATGTCTCCTGACTGTTGTGACACAAAAATATATCTATTGAAAATAGTCTTGTGTAGGCCCGACATCCCAGTGGGGTTTCGCAGTTCCACGGGTCAAATCGCTGTACTATCCAGTTTTGGGCCTTTGGTATCTAAAAAAAAAAGCAGTTTGAGTGTGTCGCTCACTGTTCAGCCGCAAATATCTCTATTTAAAAAAGTGTGGTATACCCCAGTAAACAATAACTGTGGTTTTGCCATCTCACTGTAAAAAATCTCTATTATTCAGCTTTTGGTAGTTTTTTCCGTAAAGAAAAACAGTAGTGTCTCCTGACTGTTGTGACACAAAAATATATCTGTTGAAAATAGCCTTGTGTAAGCCCGACATCCCAGTGTGGTTTCGCAGTTCCACGGGTCAAATTGCTGTACTATCCAGTTTTGAGCTTTTGGTATCTAAAAAAAAGCAGTTTGAGTGTGTCGCTCACTGTTCAGCCGCAAATATCTCTATTTAAAAAAGTGTGGTATACCCCAGTAAACAATAACTGTGGTTTTGCCATCCCACAGTAAAAAATCTCTATTATTCAGCTTTTGGTAGTTTTTTCCGTAAAGAAAAACAGTAGTGTCTCCTGACTGTTGTGACACAAAAATATATCTGTTGAAAATAGTCTTGTGTAGGCCCGACATCCCAGTGTGGTTTCGCAGTTCCATGGGTCAAATCGCTGTACTATCCAGTTTTAGGCCTTTGGTATCTAAAAAAAAAGCAGTTTGAGTGTGTCGCTCACTGTTCAGCCGCAAATATCTCTATTTAAAAAAGTGTGGTATACCCCAGTAAACAATAACTGTGGTTTTGCCATCCCACAGTAAAAAATCTCTATTATTCAGCTTTTATTAGTTTTTTCCGTAAAGAAAAACAGTAGAGTCTCCTGACTGTTGTGACACAAAAATATATCTGTTGAAAATAGTCTTGTGTAGGCCCGACATCCCAGTGTGGTTTCGCAGTTCCACGTGTCAAATCTCTGTACTTTCCAGTTTTGGGCCTTTGGTATCTAAAAAAAAAGCAGTTTGAGTGTGTCGCTCACTGTTCAGCCGCAAATATCTCTATTTAAAAAAGTGTGGTATACCCTAGTAAACAATAACTGTGGTTTTGCCATCCAACGGTAAAAAATCTCTATTATTCAGCTTTTGGTAGTTTTTTCCGTAAAGAAAATCAGTAGTGTCTCCTGACTGTTGTGACACAAAAATATATCTGTTGAAAATAGTCTTGTGTAGGCCCGACATCCCAGTGTTTTTTCACATCTCCACGGGTCAAATCGCTGTACTATCCAGTTTTGGGTCTTTGGTATCTAAAAAAAAAGCAGTTTGAGTGTGTCGCTCACTGTTCAGCCGCAAATATCTCTATTTAAAAAAGTGTGGTATACCCCAGTAAACAATAACTGTGGTTTTGCCATCCCACGGTAAAAAATCTCTATTATTCAGCTTTTGGTAGTTTTTTCCGTAAAGAAAAACAGTAGTGTCTCCTGACTGTTGTGACACAAAAATATATCTGTTGAAAATAGCCTTGTGTAAGCCCGACATCCCAGTGTGGTTTCGCAGTTCCACGGGTCAAATCGCTGTACTATCCAGTTTTGAGCTTTTGGTATCTAAAAAAAAGCAGTTTGAGTGTGTCGCTCACTGTTCAGCCGCAAATATCTCTATTTAAAAAAGTGTGGTATACCCCAGTAAACAATAACTGTGGTTTTGCCATCCCACAGTAAAAAATCTCTATTATTCAGCTTTTGGTAGTTTTTTCCGTAAAGAAAAACAGTAGTGTCTCCTGACTGTTGTGACACAAAAATATATCTATTGAAAATAGTCTTGTGTAGGCCCGACATCCCAGTGGGGTTTCGCAGTTCCACGGGTCAAATCGCTGTACTATCCAGTTTTGGGCCTTTGGTATCTAAAAAAAAAAGCAGTTTGAGTGTGTCGCTCACTGTTCAGCCGCAAATATCTCTATTTAAAAAAGTGTGGTATACCCCAGTAAACAATAACTGTGGTTTTGCCATCTCACTGTAAAAAATCTCTATTATTCAGCTTTTGGTAGTTTTTTCCGTAAAGAAAAACAGTAGTGTCTCCTGACTGTTGTGACACAAAAATATATCTGTTGAAAATAGCCTTGTGTAAGCCCGACATCCCAGTGTGGTTTCGCAGTTCCACGGGTCAAATCGCTGTACTATCCAGTTTTGAGCTTTTGGTATCTAAAAAAAAGCAGTTTGAGTGTGTCGCTCACTGTTCAGCCGCAAATATCTCTATTTAAAAAAGTGTGGTATACCCCAGTAAACAATAACTGTGGTTTTGCCATCCCACAGTAAAAAATCTCTATTATTCAGCTTTTGGTAGTTTTTTCCGTAAAGAAAAACAGTAGTGTCTCCTGACTGTTGTGACACAAAAATATATCTGTTGAAAATAGTCTTGTGTAGGCCCGACATCCCAGTGTGGTTTCGCAGTTCCATGGGTCAAATCGCTGTACTATCCAGTTTTAGGCCTTTGGTATCTAAAAAAAAAGCAGTTTGAGTGTGTCGCTCACTGTTCAGCCGCAAATATCTCTATTTAAAAAAGTGTGGTATACCCCAGTAAACAATAACTGTGGTTTTGCCATCCCACAGTAAAAAATCTCTATTATTCAGCTTTTATTAGTTTTTTCCGTAAAGAAAAACAGTAGAGTCTCCTGACTGTTGTGACACAAAAATATATCTGTTGAAAATAGTCTTGTGTAGGCCCGACATCCCAGTGTGGTTTCGCAGTTCCACGTGTCAAATCGCTGTACTTTCCAGTTTTGGGCCTTTGGTATCTAAAAAAAAAGCAGTTTGAGTGTGTCGCTCACTGTTCAGCCGCAAATATCTCTATTTAAAAAAGTGTGGTATACCCCAGTAAACAATAACTGTGGTTTTGCCATCCCACAGTAAAAAATCTCTATTATTCAGCTTTTGGTAGTTTTTTCCGTAAAGAAAAACAGTAGTGTCTCCTGACTGTTGTGACACAGAAATATATCTATTGAAAATAGTCTTGTGTAGGCCCGACATCCCAGTGGGGTTTCGCAGTTCCACGGGTCAAATCGCTGTACTATCCAGTTTTGGGCCTTTGGTATCTAAAAAAAAAAGCAGTTTGAGTGTGTCGCTCACTGTTCAGCCGCAAATATCTCTATTTAAAAAAGTGTGGTATACCCCAGTAAACAATAACTGTGGTTTTGCCATCTCACTGTAAAAAATCTCTATTATTCAGCTTTTGGTAGTTTTTTCCGTAAAGAAAAACAGTAGTGTCTCCTGACTGTTGTGACACAAAAATATATCTGTTGAAAATAGCCTTGTGTAAGCCCGACATCCCAGTGTGGTTTCGCAGTTCCACGGGTCAAATCGCTGTACTATCCAGTTTTGGGCCTTTGGTATCTAAAAAAAAAAGCAGTTTGAGTGTGTCGCTCACTGTTCAGCCGCAAATATCTCTATTTAAAAAAGTGTGGTATACCCCAGTAAACAATAACTGTGGTTTTGCCATCTCACTGTAAAAAATCTCTATTATTCAGCTTTTGGTAGTTTTTTCCGTAAAGAAAAACAGTAGTGTCTCCTGACTGTTGTGACACAAAAATATATCTGTTGAAAATAGCCTTGTGTAAGCCCGACATCCCAGTGTGGTTTCGCAGTTCCACGGGTCAAATTGCTGTACTATCCAGTTTTGAGCTTTTGGTATCTAAAAAAAAGCAGTTTGAGTGTGTCGCTCACTGTTCAGCCGCAAATATCTCTTTTTAAAAAAGTGTGGTATACCCCAGTAAACAATAACTGTGGTTTTGCCATCCCACAGTAAAAAATCTCTATTATTCAGCTTTTGGTAGTTTTTTCCGTAAAGAAAAACAGTAGTGTCTCCTGACTGTTGTGACACAAAAATATATCTGTTGAAAATAGTCTTGTGTAGGCCCGACATCCCAGTGTGGTTTCGCAGCTCCATGGGTCAAATCGCTGTACTATCCAGTTTTAGGCCTTTGGTATCTAAAAAAAAAGCAGTTTGAGTGTGTCGCTCACTGTTCAGCCGCAAATATCTCTATTTAAAAAAGTGTGGTATACCCCAGTAAACAATAACTGTGGTTTTGCCATCCCACAGTAAAAAATCTCTATTATTCAGCTTTTATTAGTTTTTTCCGTAAAGAAAAACAGTAGAGTCTCCTGACTGTTGTGACACAAAAATATATCTGTTGAAAATAGTCTTGTGTAGGCCCGACATCCCAGTGTGGTTTCGCAGTTCCACGTGTCAAATCGCTGTACTTTCCAGTTTTGGGCCTTTGGTATCTAAAAAAAAAGCAGTTTGAGTGTGTCGCTCACTGTTCAGCCGCAAATATCTCTATTTAAAAAAGTGTGGTATACCCCAGTAAACAATAACTGTGGTTTTGCCATCCCACAGTAAAAAATCTCTATTATTCAGCTTTTGGTAGTTTTTTCCGTAAAGAAAAACAGTAATGTCTCCTGACTGTTGTGACACAAAAATATATCTATTGAAAATAGTCTTGTGTAGGCCCGACATCCCAGTGGGGTTTCGCAGTTCCACGGGTCAAATCGCTGTACTATCCAGTTTTGGGCCTTTGGTATCTAAAAAAAAAAGCAGTTTGAGTGTGTCGCTCACTGTTCAGCCGCAAATATCTCTATTTAAAAAAGTGTGGTATACCCCAGTAAACAATAACTGTGGTTTTGCCATCTCACTGTAAAAAATCTCTATTATTCAGCTTTTGGTAGTTTTTTCCGTAAAGAAAAACAGTAGTGTCTCCTGACTGTTGTGACACAAAAATATATCTGTTGAAAATAGCCTTGTGTAAGCCCGACATCCCAGTGTGGTTTCGCAGTTCCACGGGTCAAATTGCTGTACTATCCAGTTTTGAGCTTTTGGTATCTAAAAAAAAGCAGTTTGAGTGTGTCGCTCACTGTTCAGCCGCAAATATCTCTATTTAAAAAAGTGTGGTATACCCCAGTAAACAATAACTGTGGTTTTGCCATCCCACAGTAAAAAATCTCTATTATTCAGCTTTTGGTAGTTTTTTCCGTAAAGAAAAACAGTAGTGTCTCCTGACTGTTGTGACACAAAAATATATCTGTTGAAAATAGTCTTGTGTAGGCCCGACATCCCAGTGTGGTTTCGCAGTTCCATGGGTCAAATCGCTGTACTATCCAGTTTTAGGCCTTTGGTATCTAAAAAAAAAGCAGTTTGAGTGTGTCGCTCACTGTTCAGCCGCAAATATCTCTATTTAAAAAAGTGTGGTATACCCCAGTAAACAATAACTGTGGTTTTGCCATCCCACAGTAAAAAATCTCTATTATTCAGCTTTTATTAGTTTTTTCCGTAAAGAAAAACAGTAGAGTCTCCTGACTGTTGTGACACAAAAATATATCTGTTGAAAATAGTCTTGTGTAGGCCCGACATCCCAGTGTGGTTTCGCAGTTCCACGTGTCAAATCTCTGTACTTTCCAGTTTTGGGCCTTTGGTATCTAAAAAAAAAGCAGTTTGAGTGTGTCGCTCACTGTTCAGCCGCAAATATCTCTATTTAAAAAAGTGTGGTATACCCTAGTAAACAATAACTGTGGTTTTGCCATCCAACGGTAAAAAATCTCTATTATTCAGCTTTTGGTAGTTTTTTCCGTAAAGAAAATCAGTAGTGTCTCCTGACTGTTGTGACACAAAAATATATCTGTTGAAAATAGTCTTGTGTAGGCCCGACATCCCAGTGTTTTTTCACATCTCCACGGGTCAAATCGCTGTACTATCCAGTTTTGGGTCTTTGGTATCTAAAAAAAAAGCAGTTTGAGTGTGTCGCTCACTGTTCAGCCGCAAATATCTCTATTTAAAAAAGTGTGGTATACCCCAGTAAACAATAACTGTGGTTTTGCCATCCCACGGTAAAAAATCTCTATTATTCAGCTTTTGGTAGTTTTTTCCGTAAAGAAAAACAGTAGTGTCTCCTGACTGTTGTGACACAAAAATATATCTGTTGAAATAGTCTTGTGTAGGCCCGACATCCCAGTGTGGTTTCGCAGTTCCACAGGTCAAATCGCTGTACTATTCAGTTTTGGGCCTTTGGTATCTAAAAAAAAAGCAGTTTGAGTGTGTCGCTCACTGTTCAGCCGCAAATATCTCTATTTAAAAAATTGTGGTATACCCTAGTAAACAATAACTGTGGTTTTGCCATCCCACGGTAAAAAATCTCTATTATTCAGCTTTTGGTAGTTTTTTCCCTAAAGAAAAACAGTAGTGTCTCCTGACTGTTGTGACACAAAAATATATCTGTTGAAAATAGTCTTGTGTAGGCCCGACATCCCAGTGTGGTTTCGCAGTTCCACGGGTCAAATCGCTGTACTATCCAGTTTTAGGCCTTTGGTATCTAAAAAAAAAGACGTGTGAGTGTGTCGCTCACTTTTCAGCCGCAAATATCTCTATTTAAAAAAGTGTGGTATACCCCAGTAAACAATAACTGTGGTTTTGCTATCCCACGGTAAAAAATCTCTATTATGCAACTTTTGGTAGTTTTTTCCGTAAAGAAAAACAGTAGTGTCTCCTGACTGTTGTGACACAAAAATATATCTGTTGAAAATAGTCTTGTGTAGGCCCGACATTCCAGTGTGGTTTCGCAGTTCCACGGGTCAAATCGCTGTACTATCCAGTTTTGGGCCTTTGGTATCTAAAAAAAAAGCAGTTTGAGTGTGTCGCTCACTGTTCAGCCGCAAATATCTCTATTTAAAAAAGTGTGGTATACCCTAGTAAACAATAACTGTGGTTTTGCCATCCAACGGTAAAAAATCTCTATTATTCAGCTTTTGGTAGTTTTTTCCGTAAAGAAAAACAGTAGTGTCTCCTGACTGTTGTGACACAAAAATATATCTGTTGAAAATAGTCTTGTGTAGGCCCGACATCCCAGTGTGGTTTCACAGTTCCACGGGTCAAATCGCTGTACTATCCAGTTTTGGGCCTTTGGTATCTAAAAAAAAAGCAGTTTGAGTGTGTCGCTCACTGTTCAGCCGCAAATATCTCTATTTAAAAAAGTGTGGTATACCCAAGTAAACAATAACTGTGGTTTTGCCATCCCACGGTAAAAAATCTCTATTATTCAGCTTTTGGTAGTTTTTTCAGTAAAGAAAAACAGTAGTGTCTCCTGACTGTTGTGACACAAAAATATATCTGTTGAAATAGTCTTGTGTAGGCCCGACATCCCAGTGTGGTTTCGCAGTTCCACAGGTCAAATCGCTGTACTATTCAGTTTTGGGCCTTTGGTATCTAAAAAAAAAGCAGTTTGAGTGTGTCGCTCACTGTTCAGCCGCAAATATCTCTATTTAAAAAATTGTGGTATACCCTAGTAAACAATAACTGTGGTTTTGCCATCCCACGGTAAAAAATCTCTATTATTCAGCTTTTGGTAGTTTTTTCCCTAAAGAAAAACAGTAGTGTCTCCTGACTGTTGTGACACAAAAATATATCTGTTGAAAATAGTCTTGTGTAGGCCCGACATCCCAGTGTGGTTTCGCAGTTCCACGGGTCAAATCGCTGTACTATCCAGTTTTAGGCCTTTGGTATCTAAAAAAAAAGACGTGTGAGTGTGTCGCTCACTTTTCAGCCGCAAATATCTCTATTTAAAAAAGTGTGGTATACCCCAGTAAACAATAACTGTGGTTTTGCTATCCCACGGTAAAAAATCTCTATTATGCAACTTTTGGTAGTTTTTTCCGTAAAGAAAAACAGTAGTGTCTCCTGACTGTTGTGACACAAAAATATATCTGTTGAAAATAGTCTTGTGTAGGCCCGACATTCCAGTGTGGTTTCGCAGTTCCACGGGTCAAATCGCTGTACTATCCAGTTTTGGGCCTTTGGTATCTAAAAAAAAAGCAGTTTGAGTGTGTCGCTCACTGTTCAGCCGCAAATATCTCTATTTAAAAAAGTGTGGTATACCCTAGTAAACAATAACTGTGGTTTTGCCATCCAACGGTAAAAAATCTCTATTATTCAGCTTTTGGTAGTTTTTTCCGTAAAGAAAAACAGTAGTGTCTCCTGACTGTTGTGACACAAAAATATATCTGTTGAAAATAGTCTTGTGTAGGCCCGACATCCCAGTGTGGTTTCACAGTTCCACGGGTCAAATCGCTGTACTATCCAGTTTTGGGCCTTTGGTATCTAAAAAAAAAGCAGTTTGAGTGTGTCGCTCACTGTTCAGCCGCAAATATCTCTATTTAAAAAAGTGTGGTACACCCCAGTAAACAATAACTGTGGTTTTGCCATCCCACGGTAAAAAATCTCTATTATTCAGCTTTTGGTAGTTTTTTCCGTAAAGAAAAACAGTAGTGTCTCCTGACTGTTGTGACACAAAAATATATCTGTTGAAATAGTCTTGTGTAGGCCCGACATCCCAGTGTGGTTTCGCAGTTCCACAGGTCAAATCGCTGTACTATTCAGTTTTGGGCCTTTGGTATCTAAAAAAAAAGCAGTTTGAGTGTGTCGCTCACTGTTCAGCCGCAAATATCTCTATTTAAAAAAGTGTGGCATACCCTAGTAAACAATAACTGTGGTTTTGCCATCCCACGGTAAAAAATCTCTATTATTCAGCTTTTGGTAGTTTTTTCCCTAAAGAAAAACAGTAGTGTCTCCTGACTGTTGTGACACAAAAATATATCTGTTGAAAATAGTCTTGTGTAGGCCCGACATCCCAGTGTGGTTTCGCAGTTCCACGGGTCAAATCGCTGTACTATCCAGTTTTAGGCCTTTGGTATCTAAAAAAAAAGACGTGTGAGTGTGTCGCTCACTTTTCAGCCGCAAATATCTCTATTTAAAAAAGTGTGGTATACCCCAGTAAACAATAACTGTGGTTTTGCTATCCCACGGTAAAAAATCTCTATTATGCAACTTTTGGTAGTTTTTTCCGTAAAGAAAAACAGTAGTGTCTCCTGACTGTTGTGACACAAAAATATATCTGTTGAAAATAGTCTTGTGTAGGCCCGACATTCCAGTGTGGTTTCGCAGTTCCACGGGTCAAATCGCTGTACTATCCAGTTTTGGGCCTTTGGTATCTAAAAAAAAAGCAGTTTGAGTGTGTCGCTCACTGTTCAGCCGCAAATATCTCTATTTAAAAAAGTGTGGTATACCCTAGTAAACAATAACTGTGGTTTTGCCATCCAACGGTAAAAAATCTCTATTATTCAGCTTTTGGTAGTTTTTTCCGTAAAGAAAAACAGTAGTGTCTCCTGACTGTTGTGACACAAAAATATATCTGTTGAAAATAGTCTTGTGTAGGCCCGACATCCCAGTGTGGTTTCACAGTTCCACGGGTCAAATCGCTGTACTATCCAGTTTTGGGCCTTTGGTATCTAAAAAAAAAGCAGTTTGAGTTTGTCGCTCACTGTTCAGCCGCAAATATCTCTATTTAAAAAAGTGTGGTATACCCCAGTAAACAATAACTGTGGTTTTGCCATCCCACGGTAAAAAATCTCTATTATTCAGGTTTTGGTATTTTTTTCCGTAAAGAAAAACAGTAGTGTCTCCTGACTGTTGTGACGCAAAAATATATCTGTTGAAAATAGTCTTGTGTAGGCCCGACATCCCAGTGTGGTTTCACAGTTCCACGGGTCAAATCGCTGTACTATCCAGTTTTGGGCCTTTGGTATCTAAAAAAAAAGCAGTTTGAGTGTGTCGCTCACTGTTCAGCCGCAAATATCTCTATTTAAAAAAGGGTGGTATACCCCAGTAAACAATAACTGTGGTTTTGCCATCCCACGATAAAAAATCTCTGTTATTCAGCTTTTGGTTTTTTTTTCTGTAAAGAAAAACAGCAGTGTCTCCTGACTGTTGTGACACAAAAATATATCTGTTGAAAATAGTCTTGTGTAGGCCTGACATCCCAATGTGGTTTGACAGTTCCACGGGTCAAATCGCTGTACTATCCAGTTTTGGGCCTTTGGTATCTAAAAAAAAAGCAGTTTGAGTGTGTCCCTCACTGTTCAGCCGCAAATATCTCTATTTAAAAAAGTGTGGTATACCCCAGTGAACAATAACTGTGGTTTTGCCATCCCACGGTAAAAAATCTCTATTATTCAGCTTTTGGTAGTTTTTTCCGTAAAGAAAAACAGTAGTGTCTCCTGACTGCTGTGACACAAAAATATATCTGTTGAAAATAGCCTTGTGTAGGCCCGACATCCCAGTGTGGTTTCGCAGTTCCACGGGTCAAATCGCTGTACTATCCAGTTTTGGGCCTTTGGTATCTAAAAAAAAAGGAGTTTGAGTGTGTCGCTCACTGTTCAGCCGCAAATATCTCTATTTAAAAAAGTGTGGTATATCCCAGTAAACAATGACTGTGGTTTTGCCATTCCAGGGTAAAAAATCTCTATTATTCAGATTTTGGTATTTTTTTCTGTAAAGAAAAACAGCAGTGTCTCCTGACTGTTGTGACACAAAAATATATCTGTTGAAAATAGTCTTGTGTAGGCCCGACATCCCAGTGTGGTTTCACAGTTCCACGGGTCAAATCGCTGTACTATCCAGTTTTGGGCCTTTGGTATCTAAAAAAAAGCAGTTTGAGTGTGTCGCTCACTGTTCAGCCGCAAATATCTCTATTTAAAAAAGTGTGGTATACCCCAGTAAACAATAACTGTGGTTTTGCCATCCCACGGTAAAAAAATCTCTATTATTCAGCTTTTGGTATTTTTTTCCGTAAAGAAAAACAGTAGTGTCTCCTGACTGTTGTGACACAAAAATATATCTGTTGAAAATAGTCTTGTGTAGGCCCGACATCCCAGTGTGGTTTCGCAGTTCCACTGGTCAAATCGCTGTACTATCCAGTTTTGGGCCTTTGGTATCTAAAAAAAAGCAGTTTGAGTGTGTCGCTCACTGTTCAGCCGCAAATATCTCTATTTAAAAAAGTGTGGTATACCCCAGTAAACAATAACTGTGGTTTTCCTCTTCCACGGTTCTAATCTACTCTTTATTACCCTTTTTCCATTGATAGTGCAAGTGTAAGCTATTTTACTTCATTTACAATGGGCATGGCGCGTGGCAAGGGACGTGGAAGTGGACGTTCTGGTGATGGTTCGTGCAGAGGATGGGGCCGTGGCCAAGGTGAAAATGTGCCACAACCAACAGCCACATCTTCTCGCTCCCACTTCTTGACCGAATTACTAGGGAAGCACAGAACAACACCAGTATTGAGAACTGATCAGTGTGAACAGGTTATTAATTGGATAGCAGATAATACTTCCAGTTACCTGGGCACCACCACCTCCGGTCTGTCTTCCACACGAGTAGTGTAGCAGCCCTATCTTTCGTCAAACTCAATTTGACAGGTGCCACGCCCCCTATCAATGTGTATCAAAGTGTGTAGCCACACCCCTCCTCCCCTCCCCTATCAGTTCGTGTGTTGTATCTTATTCATCATTTTATATGAATTTTATATGAGTTTGATGATGGTATCTGATTATTTACTCTTATTTGATAGTGTATGAGTTGATATGAATTTTATTGTTCCAGCAGATCTGTGTTTATATGAATTATATGGGCAAGTTACAACTACCCCCAAGTATATAAAGTGTGTGTTTTATACGGATGTAAAAAGCAAAGACACAGTAAAAGTATTAAAAGTTTTTATTTTTTTAAAGATAAATACTGGCCAAGTTACAATTATCATTTTATATGAGTTTTATAATTTGCTTGGGCATATTATGTATATGGCCAAGTTACAATTATCATTTTATATGAGTTTTATACCCCTATACTGTTTATTTGATAGTGTGCATTAGAAGCTGGGGCATATTATCTATATGGCCAAGTTACAACTACCCCCAAGTATATAAAGTGTGTGTTTTATACGGATGTAAAAAGCAAAGACACAGTAAAAGTATTAAACGATTTTATTGTTTTAAAAAATAAATACATCTCAAAGACATTTCAATAATATAAAAATCCTTACAGAATATTATAAAAAGTATCACAGGTACAATTAATATATAGCATTACAATTCTTACAAAATAATATAAAAAGTGTTACATTCACATGTACCAAAATGCATGTAATAATAATAATATACATCACTACATTTCTTGCAGATTAATATAGAGCGTTACAATTCAGTCAGATCATTTATCCAATACATCACTTACATCGTGAGCCACATGGATTGTAGTAATGGTAGAGACCTTTTTTTAGGCAGCAAAGTTCCTTGTGTGATACCTAATGATGGAGAGTGTAAAGATTGAATAGCGCGGGTCGGTGTGGATAGCGTCCGGGGTGTAGATACATCGCTACCTTCACTGATGGAAATTTTTAATCCATCTAAAAGCTGTCTAGTAGCGGGATTGGCCACAACTGTAGATGGAATATTTAGTTCTGCCATTGCCTGCATAAATGAATCCCAACCCCGAGGCAGATTCCTGCTGGTCAGGGCATGGCTCTGTGTTGTACTACGTACCAAATCAAGCAAGTTAGATCCTGGTATTACAGTTCCTTTGAAAATAAATTCGCTTTTATCATTCCAGGATGTAACATTTTTATTCTGCAGCAGCCTGTTTAGTAAAAATTCAGCGTTCTTTTTATATCGTTGGTTTACATGGCTTACAATTTCAGTGACCTCTTGATTTTTATCAGGGCCTGAATTTGGCAATTGCTGCTGATCAGATTCAGGAGTGCTAACGAGATTTAAAGTTGTTACTTCTTTTGAACTGTGCCTCGCATGTACCAAGTATCGTTGTAGCACGGAACTATACATTTTAATTTTCACATCATCGGGTATGTCACGACGTTGTAAAACTGCGCTAATTTCATCATCAAGACGACGAATAACACTCTCACGTATGTTATCTGTATTAGGGGGTCTTAGTTTGACTAGATCCTGTTTGGGAACTAGATACATTTTCTCTGTGTGCTCCATTATTTGCCTGTGAGCAGACTTGTTATTATCGGTATTGCAAATCCTAAAAGAGGACCTATAAACCCGCCGGTCTGCTTTAGTAGGCGCTTCTTTTTCTTTATGGGCTGCGATCTATCACTCAAGGTTCTTATAGCTTTACGCCACTTCTTTAATATGTTTTTTTGTCGCTCTTTCAGGGGTATTCGGCCTTTTAAAATGTTTAAAGCAATTTCACCTATGGCTGTAATTAAATCTCTGCTTGCATTGTGCAAAATAGATTTTCTGACAGCGGGTGTTGCCTTCACCAGTGTTTTTAAGAGAGCCCAGTTACGACGGAGTCTCTCAGACATCTTTACAACACTATGGCCGCAGTGTAGAATGCCTGATTCCATGTAAAATTCACTTTTTAGAACTATTTTTCTTCTGCACATAGACAGCGGGCAATGCTGGTGGAAACATCCCCGTCCTTAAGCGCAGATCCTCAGGGGTATTAGCTCTCAAGTCTAACAGCAAATACCCATAAGTGTCACGCTGTCTCTGTATACTGGAGGTAGGGGGCCTAAGCTGACCCTAAGCTGGGGCCCTGACTAATCCCTCAACCTGGAGGTACTGTTAAAGGTACAGAGGTCCAGGCCGCCAGCGTAACCCCTACCTCCTGAGGATCCCTGCACCTAAGTAATCTAGTCCTGAGAAGGACCCCGATCACAACAAAAGGGGACAAATAATAATATGCCCACACACAGTACTTAGACGAACGAGACAGTACAAGGGAAAAACCAAAACCACCTTGCATACAAAAACTACACAACTACAACAGAGGGAACACCAAAGGGAAAGGAGATAAATGATAAAGCGAGGAAGGGAAAAAACACTTCAAATACACTTATCTCTGAAACTCCAAATACCACGATCCGCTCTGTTAGTCTGCATGAAATGCTTTCACCGACACTTCCCTAACAGACCAGCAGGCATTTGAAGGAGTCTTACTACAGCAGCATTGATTGCAGCTGGGCGAGGCTGGACCTCGTCTAGCACAGAGAGAGAGAGAATTAACTCCCTCACTGCCGAAAAACACAAAGCACCAAAAAGTCAGCTGCGAGAAGTCAGGCTGTGTAATCGTGACGATCTTCGTGGCGACACACCCGTGACAGTACCCCCCCTTCTACGAGGGACCTCCGGACCCTCATGGCCAGGTTTATCCGGGTGAGTCGTGTGGAAGGCCCGAACTAATCGGTCTGCGTTAATATCCGACGCAGGAACCCACATCCTCTCCTCAGGACCATACCCTTTCCAATGAACCAGGTACTGAAGGGACCGGCGATTAAAGTGTGAATCGATGACCCTCGATACCTGGAACTCCAAGTTACGATTGACCACCACTGGAGGGGGAGGTAAAGGTGACGGTACCCCCGGCGCCACATACCTCTTAAGCAACGATCTGTGGAACACGTTGTGAATTTTAAACGTAGGGGGGAGGTCAAGACGGAATGCCACCGGATTAATAATAGAACTGATTCTGTATGGCCCGATGAACCTGGGACCCAGTTTCCAGTAGGGAACCTTAAGTTTTATATTCCTGGTAGACAACCATACCCGATCGTTCACACTTAGGTCCGGACCAGACACTCTCCTCCTATCAGCCATACGTTTGTATCGGTTCCCCATAGTATTCAGATTCTTCAGCACCCCTCTCCATACTGAAGCGAGTGATGAGGAAAATCGTTCCTCCTCAGGAACCCCCGAAGAGCCCCCCCTACTGAAAGTACAAAACTGGGGGTGAAAACCATATGCCCCAAAAAACGGGGACTTACCAGTGGACTCGCTCCGCCTATTATTAAGAGCAAACTCTGCCAGAGGTAAGAAAGAAGCCCAGTCCTCCTGGTTCTCTGACACAAAACACCGGAGATATGTCTCCAAGCTCTGGTTCATACGTTCCGTCTGACCATTGGTCTGAGGATGAAAAGCCGATGAGAATGACAAATGCATCCCCCGCCGTGCACAAAACGCCTTCCAGAACTTGGACACAAACTGAGACCCCCGATCAGACACCACCTCGGAGGGTACCCCATGAAGCCTCACAATCTCCCCAATGAACACCTGCACAAGAGTTTTAGCATTAGGGAGAGCCGGAAGAGCGATAAAATGTGCCATCTTGCTGAACCTGTCCACTACAACGAGTATGACCGTTTTACCCGAAGACGGAGGGAGGTCCGTAATAAAGTCCATAGACAGATGAGTCCAAGGACGCTCCGGGATCTTCAAAGGTAAGAGGGCCCCAGACGGACGGGTATGTGAGGTCTTAGAGCACGCACAAACCCCACAGGACGCGACAAAAGTTACCACCTCCTTATGTAAGTTAGGCCACCAAAACCGACGCGAGAGGAGATCCACAGTTGCTTTACTCCCCGGGTGTCCTGCAAAAACTGAGTTATGGTGTGCCTCGATCACCTTTTGTCGCAACTGATCTGGAACAAACAGTCTCCCCGGAGGTCCAACAGGGGCGTCCCCCTGAGCCTCCAATACCTCCTCCTCCAGCTCAGAGCATACTGCCGAAACCACCACCCCCTCCTGAAGGATAGGAATCGGGTCGTCCGTATTCCCGGCCCCAGGGAAACTACGAGATAAGGCATCCGCCTTTACATTTTTTGACCCAGGACGATATGTAATGACAAAATTAAACCTGGTAAAAAACAATGACCACCTAGCTTGTCTGGGATTCAGACGTTTCGCGGACTCCAGATATAGCAGGTTCTTGTGATCGGTGATGACGGTGACCGGATCGACTGCCCCCTCCAAAAAATGGCGCCACTCCTCAAAAGCTAACTTAATGGCCAAGAGTTCCCTATTGCCGACATCGTAATTCCTCTCAGCGGACGACAATTTTTTAGAGAAAAAGGCGCACGGATGCCACTTACCAGGGGACGAACCTTGTGACAATACTGCTCCCACCCCTACCTCGGAAGCGTCTACCTCTACAATGAATGGCTGTGACGCATCAGGTTGAATGAGTATGGGTGCCGAGGCAAAACATTTTTTCAAGGAGGAGAATGCTTGACAAGCCTTGTCAGACCACCTAGAAAAATCCGTCCCCTTTTTAGTCATGTCTGTGAGAGGCTTAACCATGGACGAGAAATTACGAATGAACTTCCGGTAATAATTAGCAAACCCCAGGAAACGTTGTAGTGCCTTAAGATTCTCTGGCCGATCCCACTCAAGAACTGCCCGCACTTTCCCAGGGTCCATACGAAAACCGGACGCTGAAACCAGGAAGCCTAAAAACTGGAGTTCCTGTACGGCGAACACACACTTTTCCCATTTGGCATACAGTTTATTATCCCGCAAGATCTGTAACACCTGCCTAACGTGCTCCTGATGAGACACCAGATCCGGCGAGTAAATTAAGATATCATCCAGATATATGACAACAAACTGTCCCACCAGGCGGCGAAAAATGTCATTAACAAAGTGTTGGAACACCGCCGGGGCATTAGTCAGACCGAATGGCATGACAAGGTTCTCATAATGCCCCTCCGGAGTGTTAAACGCCGTCTTCCACTCATCCCCCTCCTTCATCCTAATCAGATTGTACGCCCCCCTGAGATCCAACTTAGAGAACCATTTGGCGCCCACGATCTGATTAAAGAGATCGGGAATAAGTGGGAGCGGATACGGATCTCGGACCGTAATCCGATTAAGTTCACGGAAATCCAGGCAAGGGCGTAGGCCTCCATCTTTCTTCTTAACAAAGAAGAACCCCGCAGCCACCGGTGAAGATGAAGGTCTAATATGCCCCTTAGCCAGACTTTCTGAAATATAATCCTTCATGGCCTGCCTCTCAGGACCAGAAAGGTTTTACAACCTAGCTTTAGGTAACTTGGCCTCAGGGAGCAGTTTTACAGAACAGTCATACTCGCGATGAGGAGGTAGTTCCTGACACCCTTTCTCCGAGAATACATCCTCAAAGTCCGCCAGAAATGGAGGTAAGACCCAAGGAGTAACCGCACCGATGACCGTGTTCATGCAGTTTTTATTACAGAATTTACTCCATTGGCTTATCTCTCTGGTTTGCCAATTAATAACCGGGTTATGCTTAGTTAACCAAGGAAGGCCCAACACTATAGGAGTGGGAAGACCCTCCAACACGTAGCAAGACAACAGTTCTTTATGTATCGCCCCCACTTGAAGTTTTACGTCATGCACAGCTTGCAAAAAACTTCCCTGACCGAGAGGCCTGGCATCGATCGAGAATAAGGGGATGGGTTTAGCCAACTCACTCAATCGCATACCTTGAACCCGGGCAAACCGAGCATCAACCAGATTAGCCCCGGCCCCACTATCCAGAAGAACAGATATCTTCTCAGTTCTCGTACCCACCACCACCTCCGCCGGTACGAGAAACTGAGATGAACCTAGGGACGAAATACCTACTCCCAGATTGCCGTCCACCACACAACCTGGGATCAACAGTTTTCCGACGACTCTTCACTCTGCAAGGGACGGGATGGACACCCCCCAATAAAATGTCCCTTTCTCCCGCAGAAGAAACACCTTCCTGTCTTATGGCGCACCACCGGTCCCCTCCCCCGAAATGATGTCCCTCCTAATTGCATAGGCTCCTCTGGACTGACCAGGGGAACCACCATATGAGGGGACCTTGTAGGAGGTGGAGTCATCACAGGGGGTAGAGTTATCCCGCACCTCTCCCGAAGCCGTCTGTCAACGCGAATAGCAAGGGCCATAGCGGCTTCCAGTGACGCGGGAGAGTCATACTGTGCCAACACATCCTGAAATTTGTCGGATAAACCTTGACAAAACTGGCTCCTAAGAGCCGGGTCATTCCACTGGGTGTCCGTGGCCCACCTACGGAACTCCGAACAGAATTCCTCTGCCGGACGATCTCCCTGCTGGATCCTACGTAACTTAGACTCAGCAAGGGAGATCCGATCTGGGTCATCATATACGAGTCCCAGAGCAGCGAAAAACCTATCCACTGACTGGAGAGCCGGGGAGCCCGGGGGAAGAGAGAACGCCCAAGATTGTGGGTCCCCTTGTAGGAGCGAGATGACAATTCCCACCCTTTGTTCTTCACTCCCCGATGACCGAGGCTGCAGCCGAAAGTACAGCTTGCATGCCTCCCGGAAAACAAAAAACTTGTCCCGCCCCCCAGTGAACCTGTCAGGGAGAGCTACTTTAGGTTCTGGTCCGGCTTGCTCCCGAGGATACAAAACCTTGGACCTAACGTCCGCCAGCTCCATGGACAAACTCTGCAACTGCCGAGCTAGACCGGCTACTGGATCCATGGTAGCTGGAGAAAAACTAAGTGGGTCGGTGAAAATGTCACGCTGTCTCTGTATACTGGAGGTAGGGGGCCTAAGCTGGGGCCCTGACTAATCCCTCAACCTGGAGGTACTGTTAAAGGTACAGAGGTCCAGGCCTCCAGCGTAACCCCTACCTCCTGAGGATCCCTGCACCTAAGTAATCTAGTCCTGAGAAGGACCCCGATCACAACAAAAGGGGACAAATAATAATATGCCCACACACAGTACTTAGACGAACGAGACAGTACAAGGGAAAAACCAAAACCACCTTGCATACAAAAACTACACAACTACAACAGAGGGAACACCAAAGGGAAAGGAGATAAATGATAAAGCGAGGAAGGGAAAAAACACTTCAAATACACTTATCTCTGAAACTCCAAATACCACGATCCGCTCTGTTAGTCTGCATGAAATGCTTTCACCGACACTTCCCTAACAGACCAGCAGGCATTTGAAGGAGTCTCACTACAGCAGCATTGATTGCAGCTGGGCGAGGCTGGACCTCGTCTAGCACAGAGAGAGAGAGAATTAACTCCCTCACTGCCGAAAAACACAAAGCACCAAAAAGTCAGCTGCGAGAAGTCAGGCTGTGTAATCGTGACGATCTTCGTGGCGACACACCCGTGACAATAAGGTTCCCTCGTTGCATCCTCAAAAGCTTCCAAGAAAAAACGTGTTTTTCCGGGGTACATCTGACGGGCTAGAGTTAAAATTTGTAATTTATCTCGTGGATTTTTAAAAAGCACCATGTACTTTGTGTTTAAAGTTATTGTGCGACTTTTCTTACCCTGACAAAATATGTTTTGTACCAGGTAGAAAATGCTGAGATTTCTGTGGTGAACATACTTGGTAAATGCTTTTTCTATCTCGCAGTTATCACTATCACTCTCCATGAGATCATCAACAATAGTCAAATTTACCTTGTCAGGCGGGAATAAACCATCATCTACGAATGTATGCGGCAGACCCTCCACAAATCTGATGTGGGGAAAAGAGAGAGAGATTTCATCATATAGTTTTTGCCAGCATGAATAAAACCAAACAATATTATTGGGTTTGTGAGAAAAATGAGTTTCAATATTATGTAACAGCTGTTTTACAAAATAGCTCTTTCCGGAATTAGACGGGCCGGCTAGAATGCAGGAGAATGGGTGTTGTAGCCGCGGATCCATGACAATACTCAACTAATAGCCAAATGGCAGGGTGGTGAAGTCGTCTAATAGGCGCCGCTTTGTGTAAACGCACTTTTGTGTTTTGCGCAGCGGTCTTGTTTCAACGTCCCAGTACTTTTTATTTCTCACAATGCCCGGCTGTTCTACGACAATTCGCTTCTGTGTTTCTGTGTCAGAATTACGTGGGTAGTCCAGAACTAAATCTTTCAGACTGCTAAAATTAATAGATTGAGTGTTACCGACATTTAGTGTTATACCCTTAACTTTTAAGACAGTTTTACCAGTGTTGAGTTTGTATCCGTAAGTTTTGGGCCCCGCAGAAACAAACTCTGTGATGTGAGTGTCATCGGGTATCTCACTGGTCAGTTCACCCAGGTAATCGCCTAAAGTCGGCTGCCACTCACCTTCCCTCTGCACAAAAATAACCGAATCTGTGTCGTGATAAAGGCACCTCTCCTGCAACCGGTCCAGCAGAGAATAGAGCTCTAGCCGGGCATACGCGGTTGTAAAACACGCTATAAAAATGTTTGTGTTTTTGTTGACCGTGTGGTGTCCTTTTGCATATTTCCAGTTAATGGTTGCAGTTTCATCATCAATGAAATGTAACATTGAAATGTCATATTAAGGTAGAAACACATGCTGAAAAAGCTCATCGGGGTTGCTAACAATGCTGGTACATGGTAAATTAGATCTCTGTGCAAACTTTCCCCATAAAGAATTTAAGAAAAGTTTGGAGATCTGTCTCTTTGCAGGATTCACGCCTATATTTTCAGGCCGTAATTGTACACCTTCTTTTTCAAGAAAGGAGTCAATGTACTGTTTTTTCTTGACATCATCACTGCACCAGCTGGGATAACCCGAAGCCTCTTGCTTATCCCGAAGATGTAATTTAATGTAGGGGGCAAACAGATCATCAGTGCTGTTAGGAAAATGCCATATTTCGTAGATGTGTGCGATCCTATACCCTTTTTCTATGGCCAGCTCAAGCTCTATAGTGCACCATGTACCTGTCAGGGAACGCTCTTCATCACTATGTGCACAAACATCCGTTTGTGAATTTACAGCGCATGTGTAGCAAAGGGGGAACATTAACTTTTTGTTGAGTTTTACAGGTAGAACTGGAAAGAATAAATCTCTTGGAGGGTAGACCTTGACTTTAGCAATGCCAAAGTATTTTTTAATGAAACCAAAATCATCATAGATGATATCTGGGTGGCCTACAGGGTATGTTTTAGTTTTGTTTACAAAGGGATAAAGACTGCTGAAATCATAGTAATGTAATGTCTCCCCATCTCTCAGGCTGTGATAGAGTTTAATGGCGTTAGTTCGGCCGCCATAAAGAGCATCGCGTGGGTCTAAAGGTGTTGGGAATTCCATTTGGAGAAGAAATGTTTGAAGGTTAGAATCTTTTTCAACCATTTCACTCCAGTCGTGCTCCCACATCACTCTTACGCTGTATCCGCAGCACTGCAAGTAACGCTTTTTAGCTAAAAAGGCGTAATATAACTGGCCATAAGATGTATTTGTGACCTTATTTGTGTCATTTTCATTGTAACATACAGGACAGCCATGATAATAACAACCCTGAAATTCAAATGCTACATGCTGTTTGTTAACATAGGCGTAACCATCTAAAAAATATCTCCCGACTTGTTTTTCGCCGTCCCTCAAAGCATGCTGAATGGTAATGTTCTCTGTATGTGCTACATACATGAGCCACTGTATAGCGGGTGACGAGTAGCGCTTTTTTGTCTTGTGATAATTATCACTGGGTAAAATGGCGATGGTGTTTTTTGGTAGAAATTTAAATCTGTACATTGCCATACATACAGAGGCCAGGGTGATGAGTTGAAAAGGATCAACACATCGGGACACTACAATTTTTTTCTTTTGCAGCTTACAGTATGTTTTAACATTTTTTCTCGTCATTTCCATAATACGCTCTCTGTAAAGTTCACACGAGCGTCTCAAAATCTCAACATCTTGCTGACAATAAGATTTTAGCTCAGCCTTAAAGTCAAAAGTTGAATCTGTCTGGCTGTCATACCACTCCATGAACTCGCCTTTCTCACTAGCTGACATGTACTCCACACCATAATATTCTACAGCAGGTAGTGGCCCAACATAGTTTTGATTTTCTTCGGTGTTAAAAAAGTGTGGGAAGTGACCCTTTGAGCCTGAGAAGCCCATGGCTTGTGGTAGTTTACTAAGCTTCATGGGTATGAAATTTAGCGAGTCTATGAACCTCATTTCCAAATCAGGCAGCGTCACACACAAGAGACGACCACCTTGAGTTATCAGCTGCACTTTTAGTTTTTCAAAAATCAGCTCCTTAACAATAAAGTAAGCGTTGTATGGGCCGGCGTTGTGGGCTATAAACGTATAGTGTGAAAATTTACCGCTGGCAAAGAACTAAACAAAGTCATGAGTGCAAGTTTTACCTTCAAATTCCCAGGAAAGGTTACCACACAGCGTTGTAGCATAAATGTAATTCGGGATGTGCGTGCCTGTCTCCTGCATGCATTCAAAGTCGTAAAAGATATAGAGATCTGACTCTTCCTTTGGTACATACCTCCGCATGTAACAAAGATGGTCATCGAATTTATTTAGATGAATGTGACAAACAGTGCAGCGCAGACCATTACATTTAAGTTCAGTCTCACTATTTCGGGCTACAAAACGGTGACATTCATCACAGAATGTTTTAAGCCTACAGAATGTTGATTTTTCTGCGGCAAATTGTTTGTGATAATCTAAGCACTCGCTCGAGCGACAATACACCCGACAGGTAGGACATCGGGGTTGTTGCGCGCCAGTGCTTTCCACACAACTCTCTCTTTGACAAGCTCTACAAAAATACTGGCAAGAATGGTTGTACTTGTGATGAAACACCGAATTGCAGCGCTCACAAAAGTGAAACTCACCGATAAAACCCTTCATATTTTTGATACCATAGTAGTGGTCATCATGATGCAATAAGAAAATGGTTTTACCGCTAGCTGTGTTGGTTGTTTCAAAGTAACGCCAATCACCCTGACTGTAGTACAGCACTTTAATGTTGACGTCCAGATGTTTCTCAAAAGCTGCAATATCGCTGAAGCTTACTAGTTGGCTATCAGGTATGCACAAGTCTGTGTGTAGGCTGTTAGCGCGGCTCAGTAAAACTGCATCACCAACATCGGTGTCTGCCAACAAGGCACACACACTAGCAGCAAAACACAGATTTGTGCTGTAATTGTTAAAGTCGTACAGCCACTGTCTCTTTTGTTTGATGATTTGACTGCTCGTTATAGATTTAAGTCGTCTTTTTACACCGCCTCGCCTGTTTTTAATGATTGTAACGACTAATTTCAGGGAATTGGATGCTAAACATTCAGCATTACTTTGCAGTGTGCAAGCAACAGCGTTTAAAAATGATTCTGAACTAAAATCCTCCCGACTTTGTTTGGCAGCAAAAATGGGATCTAAGGTGTCACCCCCTTCGAGTCTTAACTGTACAAAATCACCAGGATCGATGTCTTGGATGATTCTGTCCAGTAATGACTGGACGGCGGCATGCACAGCATTCATGGCATCTACAAATGAATGTATTCGGTCTAAATTTTCAAATCTGAAATGATCAGTATACATGTGCGCATTGAAATTGCAGAGATGTCTTTCATGGTGGTGAAAATGCTGTAAAAATACTGAATGATCTGTCCCCGCTACATAATCACCACCACCAATACCTGCAGCAACATCATCAGCAACATAATCCTCTACATTTTCAGCATGGGGTTCATTGGGAGAGTTGTTTTGTGAATTTTTAAACACGCTGGTGGTAACATTTGCCGGGGCATCTTGACTGTGAAAATGTTGATGGGCTTGTTGTATCAGCAACTGAGGCTCCTGATTAGTCGTTGTGACACGAGAGGCCTCTCGTCGCCTTCTAGCCGCTAGTGACCGCTTAGCGCTCACCAATAGTTTTAGAGCTCGTTTTATGACTCTGGCTCTGTTATACAGATGTATTGGGGTTTTAGCCATTTTCTGCAGTCCACAACCAATCTGTCTCAGTCACAAGTTATTTGAATCTACAGATGTTGATGCTGTATCTGTATACAAGCGTCTGAATGTGTGCAGCTCATCAATATTTGCACGTGTTGGAAGTGCTGAAAATAATCTTTCATAAGTATCACAGAAAAAATTTATCTGGTTGCGCAAGTTTCTGTACTCTATGTAGCGCCAACCCAAGTCATGAAACACTTTTAATTCAGCTCCAACCCACCCAATATGGGTAGGGTATGGTGCCACGACGTCTGTTTTCTGCCTTTTACTTCTAGTAGGAGCTGAACGTGCTTGTCTCTTTGGAGCTCTTACAGCAGTAAAATCATTAGATGTGTGAGTGAGACCTGGATTTGTGATAGGGTGCTTACCATCAGCGAGCTGATCAATTTCTCTGTCGAGAGCTTCACGACTCTGTTGTGTCGGGACATTTGTGGAAATGATCTGGGGTGTTGTGGTTGGTAAAGGTGCTGTAGTGTTCTCAGTTGTACGCTTCTTATATTTTCGGGGTGGTGGTTGCGGACAGATCTTTACAGGTCGTTTTGGTGTCACACGGCTTCCTCCCTGCTGAATCACAGAGATTGGAGATAGAGGTATTCTTCTCACAGCCCCATTAGCTGATTGTAGCGGGATCTGTGCCGTTGTGGTGTTCTGAGGCTCCACTGACGGTTGTAGAGCAGATGTAGTTGCTTCATTTTGGTTACAGTGTGTAGCTAAAAGAAAAGTATTATACATACTTTCTTCAACGTTGCTCGAAGTGTGCTGAGCGTCAGTGGAGAAAATCTCTTTTAGCAGAGGACTTCATCCACTATAAATTCATGCTCAATACCTATAACTCTGCCCTTCATCTGGCCAAACAATCCTACTTCACCACCCTCATCACTTCAATGTCCAACAACCCAAAACGACTTTTCGAAACCTTAAACTCCCTCCTGAAACCTAAAGCACAGGCCCCCACCACCAACCTCAGCAGTGAGGATCTGGCCACTTATTTCTTGGAAAAAATCAACCACATCCATCAGGACATCTCAGCCCAATCTCCTCAGTGCCTGGATCCCCTTCCCTACTGCACTTCAAGCTCACTAGCCATCTTTGAGCCTGTCACAGAAGAAGAGGTTACCCAGCTCCTCGCTTCTTCTCGGCCTACAACCTGCAACAGTGACCCCATTCCTTCACATCTCCTGCAGTCCCTCTCACCGGTGGTCACCACTCACCTGACTAAAATATTTAACCTCTCTCTTTCGTCAGGTATCTTTCCCTCCTCATTTAAACATGCCATCATAACCCCTTTACTTAAAAAGCCATCCCTGGACCAGAACTGCACTGCTAACTATAGACCTGTCTCTAATCTTCCCTTCATCTCTAAACTCCTGGAACGCTTGGTCCACTCCCGTCTAATCCGCTATCTCTCAGATAACTCTCTCCTCGACCCTCTACAATCTGGTTTCCGCTCCTTACACTCCACTGAAACTGCCCTCACTAAAGTCTCTAACGATCTACTAACAGCCAAATCCAAAGGTCACTGCTCCCTGCTGATTCTCCTGGATCTCTCTGCAGCATTTGACACTGTGGATCACCAGCTCCTCCTCACTATGCTCCGCTCTATAGGCCTCAAGGAAACCGTTCTCTCCTGGTTCTCCTCCTACCTCTCTGACCGCTCCTTCACTGTATCTTTTGCCGGCTCCTCTTCCCCTCCTCATCCCCTTACTATCGGGGTTCCTCAGGGCTCAGTCCTAGGCCCCCTCCTCTTCTCTCTATACACTGCCCCTATTGGACAAACAATCAGCAGATTTGGGTTCCAGTATCATCTCTATGCTGACGACACCCAACTATACACTTCTTCCCCTGACATCACCCCTACCCTAATACAAAACACCAAGGATTGTTTATCTGCTGTGTCTAGCATCATGTCCTCCCTCTATCTCAAATTGAATCTCTCCAAAACTGAACTTCTTGTGTTTCCCCCCTCTAGTAACCTAACTCTACCTAATATCGAAATTACCTTGGAGGGGTCAACCATAACTCCCAAGCAGCACGCCCGCTGCCTTGGGGTCATATTCGACACTAACCTTTCCTTTACTCCCTATATCCGATCACTCACTCGCTCTTGTCACCTGCATCTTAAAAACATCTCCAGAATCCGACCTTTTCTCACTTTGGAAACTGCTAAAACTCTTACTGTCGCTCTTTTTCACTCTCGTCTGGACTACTGCAACTCTCTTCTGATCGGTCTCCCTCTTACCAAAATTTCCCCTCTCCAATCTGTCCTGAATGCGGCAGCCAGGGTCGTATTTATGTCCAGCCGCTTCACCGATGCCTCCACCTTGTGCCAGTCATTACACTGGTTACCCATTCACTACAGGGTCCAATATAATCTCATTGCTCTCACCCACAAAGCTCTCTACAGTTCTGCACCACCTTATATCTCCTCTCTCATCTCAGTCTATCGTCCTACACGTGCCCTCCGTTCCACAAATGACCTAAGGCTAACATCCCCCATAATCCGAACCTCACACCTCGGTCTCCAAGACTTCTCTCGTGCTGCACCAGTTCTCTGGAGTGCTCTACCCCAGACGATCCGATTGATGCCTAGCCCCGATGTCTTCAAGCGCGCTTTAAAAACCCATCTCTTTAAACAAGCCTACCACCTCAACTACTCAGTAAACTAACTTTCCCCTGTTCCCTCCTAAATACTATTCAGAATCTGCACCCTACTGTTCATCTGTTTCTACACCCTCCATGCACTCGATAACTGCACTCGGTAATTGAGTATTGCACTTTAACATACAGGCTGATGACCGGATCATACAGCTTTATATGATAATCCCGACTTATTATAATTGCCAGACCTGAAATAACAAGCACTTTCCACCTATTGTGTCCCCCCATTTCCATGTAGATTGTAAGCTTGCGAGCAGGGACCTCTCTCCTGATGTAACTGTTAAACTGTCTCACCTTGTATTGATTTTATTGTTTGTACATGTCCCCGCTTAATTGTAAAGTGCTGCGGAATATGTTGGCGCTATATAAATAAAAATTATTATTATTATTATTATGTCAGTTACATGTGAAATCTTTGTAACGTTGTATGAATAAATATTGAGCAGAAATATTTAGGTAGCTACTTACAAGTATGAAAGGGCATTTTGGCGGCTGGTTGCGCTATATTAGCTGATGTTTCACAGGATGACGTGTTGCGGGTGCTAGAGTCCCTCTGGTCTGCACTTGGTGGTATAGGTCTATTCTCTTTTGAAAAGCTGATTTTTCTGGCCATCAATTTACGGCCTGTGAATAAAATATAGCCATTAGCATGGTGAAGAAATGCTTTTCTTTTAGAACCCGCGCTCCACATATTATGCTTACCTTTACTATTTATGCCCAGCACGCTTAGTGATTTCCCCGGCCTTTTAGTTGCTTTAGAATCGTGGTTGGTTCTAGCAACAGACCCCGCATGAAGCAATTTGCCGCCTGTATAAAAATTTGTATTTAGTTTCATGTGTAAATACATATGAACAACTGTTGTTTTTCAAAGAGACGTGACCTTTTCTTTTCCTATTCATCAGGTGGTGTGGTGTTCTCGACTTTTTAGGTGGATTAGAAGTCAGCGTGTTTTTCGGCGTATACGTCGCCTGCAGCACCCCTGCATCTGTATACATATTAGAATTTACATTCATGTATAAATACACAGGATGAAACATTGTGTAAATAGATAGGTGTGTGCATATATATATTTATATAGTTTGAGCTTACCACTGATCGGCTGTTGTAAATTAGTTTCGCTTGTCTCTCCTGCAGTGCTGGTACAGGCCATAGTTTCTGCAGCTGCGACACCAGTAACATCAATATTCATATCTGCTAGAATATCGTCAAGCTCGCAATCCATATACGCCGCTTTAACAAGAAAGAATGAAATATAAAAATATTATATAAAACATCTGCATATAATTGAAATAAGATAATAACAATTCTAGCTATATTCGATGTAATGCATACCTAATTCTGTATCTGTAAGTGTGGCACCCCAGGGGTCTGGTCTCCACAGTAATAGCAATATTATGTCTGAGAGCAGGTGGGAGGTCTCTTGGTCAGGAATCCTACGCATGCCACACCTCCTGCCCAGTCCTGGGAGGGGAAGAACTTCCCCTATATAAAACTGGGGCTGAGGCAGGGTTAGAGAGAAGAAGAGTAGAGAAGAAGAGGAGCAGCATAGGAAAGAGAGATTAGGAGCTCTGAGGAAGTCGTGCTAAAAGGAATCAGGGGCTGGTAGCTGAAGAGCTCGCCCTGATTGAAGAGTAACCACCGGACCCGGAGTCCGAGGCTGTGGGGATTAACCCTGACCCAGCAGCAGAAACCGACCGGCAGGGGATTTCAGGTCCTCTGGCCAAGAAACCCGAAGGCACGGTCACACGCGTGGGACCAGCACCGCCGTCGTGGAGCGGAAGCCACTAGAAGGCCCCGAGTCACCGGCCATACGGGTGAGCACCACACGGTACACTCAGGGACGTGGGCTACCTTTACCCGCCTCTAGCAAGGTAGCCAGAAGAGTACAATTAGTTGGGGAGGCCTACAACTCCGCCTGGCCAAGGGGGATCCCATCTGCTCAAGGACTGACCAGGCCCCGACCGCTAGCCAGTACTCCGGGAGGGTCTATCTTTGTCACCAGTAAAGACCCTGAACTACACCGCATCGTCTCTGAGTGGTTCCTGCTACCCCCATCATCCACGTCAGCTGCCCTGAGGCCATACCTCTCCCGTTGGGGGTTATACCATCCACGCTGCACCATCCTACCACCGGCCTCAGCGGTCTGCCCTGCAGCGGCAGCTCCATAGCTGCATTCAACGGGTGGCGTAGTCATCCTACATCTACTGCTAATTTACCGCCACTTAGTCTGACACCCTGGGCACGGACCGGGTCACCGCCACAAGGACTACTACCCCTATCCAGATCCGGCTCCGGGTATCCCTTGAACATGGCCCAGGGGGCGCGTCAGCTTTTGGCGTAGTCGGCAGGATACTGTGCCCGCAACCACCGGGTACTGCGTGCCTGAAAAAAGAGACTTTTAAACTTATCTGTGGTGAAGATTCCCGCCATCCGGCGCCATCTTCAGCCTTCTTCCCGCCATCGGTGAAGATTCCCGCCATCCGGCGCCATCTTCAACCTTCTACCCGCCGTTGGACGCCATCTTGAAGACGCCGCGCGGGAAGAAGAGGGGCGTGGACTCCGAAAGCGCGCGAGAACTGAAGCCCCGCCTCACGTCCGGACGTTGCGTAAGGTCCTGGAAGGAGCCCAGCAGACGCCGACGTCACAGGAGCGTGACGGAAGGTCCTCAACCCTGACGATCCACTGCGGAGCCGCGGCCTACGGAAGAGGATCATCGCAAGGTAGGCCACGGTCCACTAGGGGGGAGGAAGATGTCGGATACGGAGGAGAGCTTCACTGCCTCAACCCCCGCCAGCGCTGCTGCAGTCATGCCTTTCACCATGCCCTATATCCCGGGAGCAGCCTGGCTACCCCAATACTCAGGGGAGTCACATACCCTGAATGACTTTAGAGAAAAGCTGGATAGCCTCTTCCAGGTGTACCCCCTCACAGAAGAGCAAAAAGTGAGCATCCTGGTGGCCCAACTAACCGGGGCAGCCCAAAGGGAGGTAAAGTCCTGGCCACCTGGGAGGAGGACTGTCGCAGGGATATTAACCCGGCTGAGGGACACCTTTGATACCCGCACCTCAGCCGAGATTAAGCTTAAATTCTATGGGTGCAAGCAGCGAGCACATGAGAGTATAAGGGACTATGCACTAAACCTACAAGAGGCCCTAAGAGCCATTAAGCAGACTGACCCCGACAGTGTGGGAAACGAGGACAGGCTGTTGACCGAACAATTTATAGAGGGACTATATTGCAATGTCCACCGAACCCAGTTGCGGGCCATAGCCTTACAGGATCCTCATCTGGACTTTGCACAGTTCAAGGACAGAGCCATCCGGGTGCTCCGAGAACCGGCACCGGGTGGCGTTGTGACCCACAGGCGCCCAGCTATCACTTACCACCAGGAGGCGGCGCCCTTGTCGGCAGGGCCTGTGGGGGCTGATGCGCAGGCTTTGAACAATGACCCGGCTCCAGACCTGCACCATCAGGTCCAAGAGCTAGCTAAAAGCGTTGCTGCGCTAACCCGAACTGTGCAGTCTTTACAGGTTTCCACTCCAGGGAAGATCCAGCTGGCATCCGGACCGGAGGACATCCCGTGGCGTCGACCAAGGAGGACCCCACCGGCCAGAGGAAGACCCAGCGACCGATACAACGAGGACGGACAACCCATCTGCCGCCGCTGCAATCAACCCGGACATATGGCAAGGTACTGTCCTTTAAACTGGCACAACCTGGGGTAGAGGGCCAACCCCCAGGAAAAAGATCACCAGGCCCATCGAACTGGCGCGACAAATATGTGGGAGGACGTCCAGTCTTGCCTGTGGTACTGGATGGCATTCCTATGAGTGCCCTACTAGACACTGGGTCACAGGTCACCACCATCCCGTACGTGCTCTTCAAGCAGTACTGGAATGACTCGGATATAACCCGCTACCCTGACGACGACTTGAGTATCATCGCCAGCAATGGTCAACCCGTGCCGCAGATCGGATTTAAAGAGATGACCATTAAAATCGGTAGAGTCGAACTGGCAGCACAGGGACTGATCATTGTAGACATTGACAAGCGTGAGAGTCACCCAAAGATAACTCTAGGAACTAATGTGATTGAAAATTGTCTTGCAGAGGTGATTTTCATTTTACAGCAGGTTGCCAAGAACGCCAGCTCCGGCCAGCAGCGAGTGCTCCAGAAAGAGATCCGTGCACTGATGCGACGGCAACAAGTGGAACTCTCCGGCGGTGAGATTGGTAGCGTAAGAATGTGTAACCCTTTCCCTATTGCCATGCCCCCGAAAAGTGAAATGATGATTTGGTGCCGGGCAGCTATTGGTCTAAGAGGTAGAGACTACCAAGCAATGGTAGAACCCGTCTACTCAGACAGTAGGCCCACCATTTTGACAGCACGGGGGGTAGTTGATGTACGCCATGGGAGGGTACCCGTTCGCATAATAAATATCGGGAAAAGGGAAGTATACCTGCCCCGGTATGCTACGCAAGCCAAATTATATACTATCAACCAAAATTCTATACAGTCTGTGGAACCCTTGCCTCCATCTCATCCGGAGGAAGGTAACGGCTCTAAGGAATTAATGGAGGATTGGTGTCAGCAACTACATTTGGGTACTGACTCCACTCCCTCCCATCAGAAACAGGGAGTCTCCCGGGTGGTTCAAGAGTACGAGAGAGTGTTTAGTAAACACCCGTTAGACTTCGGGCGAGTCAAGGGGGTAGAACATCACATCCCCACGGGAGACCATCCTCCCTTAAAAGAGAGGTATCGACCCGTACCCCCTGCACACTACCAACACGCCAAGGGGATGCTTAGAGACATGAAGGAGGCTGGGGTAATCAGGGATAGCTGTAGCCCCTGGGCAGCTCCACTAGTCTTGGTCAAAAAGAAAGACAACACCATGAGAATGTGTGTAGATTACCGGAAAATTAACCATATCACACACAAAGATGCGTACCCCTTACCAAGAATAGAGGAGTCTTTGGCTGCTTTAAAATCTGCTAACTTCTTCTCCACCTTGGATCTCACTAGCGGGTACTGGCAGGTTCCTGTAGCAGAGGCGGATCGGGAGAAGACCGCATTCACCACCCCGATGGGACTTAGTGAGTTGACCTGCATGCCGTTTGGACTCTGCAACGCACCAGGAACCTTCCAGCGATTGATGGAGTGCTGTCTGGGACACCGAAACTTTGAGATCGTCCTGTTATACCTGGACGATGTCATCGTCTACTCCAAGACCTACGAGGACCACCTGAAGCACCTGGCGGAAGTGTTTGAAGCTCTGGCAAGTTACGGCCTAAAGGTGAAACCCTCCAAGTGTCACCTCCTGAAACCAAAGGTGCAGTACCTGGGACACGTGGTGAGTGCTGACGGAGTGGCTCCCGACCCTGATAAGATCACCGCAATTAAGGAATGGCCAAGCCCCTCCAGCGTAAAGGAAGTGCGGCAGTTCCTCGGGTTGGTAGGCTACTACCGAAGGTTCATTCCCGGTTTCACCAAAAAGGCAGCTCCTATGCAGGACCTCCTGATAGGCCAGTCCAGGAAGGCCAAGAACCAGAAACCGCCCTTCAGATGGGAGAAGCTGGAAGAAGAGTCCTTCCGCCAGCTGAAGATGGCCCTCACGGGGGATGAAATCCTGGCGTACCCTGATTATAGCCAGCCCTTTATCCTCTACACCGACGCCAGTAACATCGGGCTAGGAGCCGTACTGTCCCAGATCCAGCAGGGGAAAGAACGGGTAATTGCTTACGCCAGCCGAAAACTGCGACCCACCGAAAGAAACCCTGAGAATTACAGCTCATTTAAGCTAGAGTTCCTGGCAGTGGTGTGGGCAGTCACCGAACGCTTTAAGCACTACCTCGCTTCTTCCCGGTTCACCGTGTACACGGATAACAACCCGTTGACACACCTGGACACTGCAAGACTCGGTGCTCTAGAGCAGAGATGGATGGCCCGCTTGTCCAACTATGAGTTTACAATCAAATACCGGGCAGGACGCTCCAATACCAACGCGGACGCCCTGTCCAGGATGCCAAACCTACCGGACGTAGGGGAAGATTCAGAAGGACTGGAAGAAGTTGAGCTCCCCGCGTTCCACCGTCATAGGACTATCCAGTATTCCCACCGTGTAAGGAGTAAGCAATCCGCTACGTTGAACCCCTTACCTCACTACAACTGGGTGGAGACGCAAGACAGTGACCCTGCCGTCCGACTGGTAAAGGAGATGCTGACTCGGCCAGATGCACGCCTTGACCCGGACGCTCCGGAGGAAGCCAAACAACTGTGGGCTGAGAAGAGTCGACTGTTCCTTTACAAAGGGAAGTTGTGCCGCAGAATGGTTAACTCCCGGACGCATGAACTAATCTGGCAAGTGGTGGTGCCAAGAAGAGACGCAGCTATGGTGATGGAGGCATACCACGACGGAGCTGGGCATTTCGGATGGAAGAAGTTGGAGTTCCTGCTGCGCGGGCGGTTCCATTGGGTAGGCATGAGAGGAACCATCGAGAGGTGGTGCAGAGACTGTGGCCCATGCAACCTAAGAAGGAGGGACCGTTCCAGCCAGAAGACTCCCCTGCGGTCCATCATCACCAGACAGCCGTTGGAACTGGTAGCCTTGGATCATGTAAAACTGACCCCAAGCAGAAGTGGCTACGTCTACGCGTTAACCATCGTGGATCACTACTCCCGATTCTTGGTTGTCGTCCCCGTCAAGGACTTAACGGCTCAAACAGCAGCTAGAGCCTTCCAGCAGCACTTCTGCCGTCCGCACGGATACCCGGAGCAGGTGCTGACGGACCAGGGGCCTGCCTTTGAAGCGGAGGTCTTCCAGGAGTTCTGCACCCTGTATGGATGCCGGAAGATAAGAACAACACCCTATCACCCGCAAACTAATGGACTTTGTGAGAAAATGAACCAGGTGGTGATAGATCTTCTGAAAACATTGCCCCTGGAGGAACGCAGTCTGTAGCCTGAGAAGCTGCCCGACCTGGTGGACCTATACAGCCACATCCCTGTAGGTTCCACCAACTGTACCCTGGCTTACCTGATGAGGGCAAGACCTGGTAAGCTTCCTATTGATCTGGAGATGGGAGTCCTGACACCAGAGGACACTTCACCAGAAGCAGACTGGGACACAGAGAGGCAGCAGCAGTACCGAAAAGTACAGGAGAGCGTGGAGCGTAGTCTCTGTCAAGCTAGGGAAAGACAAGAGAAAAATTACAACCAGTATGCTCCCGCTGTTCCCCTGGTGCCCGGAGAGCAGGTCTTGAAGAGGAAAAGACGGCTCCACAAGTTGGACGACCAGTGGGAGAAGGACCCGTACACCGTACTGCCCTCAAGCCACGACAACCCAAAGATCTGTACGATCAGTAAAGACGGAGGGAAAACCACAGCCATTGTATCCCGGGATCACCTGAAGAAGTGTCCCGAACAGCTACAGAACCATGAAGAGGAACAAGAGGACCCTCGACCCGTAGAGGAAAGGGAAGATATGGTTAGTACTGTGCTCGGAGACTTCCCTCGGTCTTGGACTCAAGTCAATGGTGCTGTTGTGGTACCCGTCCTCACGTTCCTCCAACCAGCATCCCAAGTGCCTATGGAGACACAGGTAGAGCGGGAAGAACAGCCGGTCCAGGAGGCAGAAGGCCCCACACAAGCAGACCAGGAAAATCAACCCTCTGCTTATAGTGAGCCTGCCATACCCCTAGTGACCCAAAGAGTCCGTAGACGGCTGTCCAGTTTACCCTTGACAGCTCCTATACCCTGTAGCTCAGGACCAGTCAACCAGCTCCGTAGGTCCACTAGGGTCACTAGAGGCCAGTTGCCCATACGGTGGAGGATCTAAATGTTCAAGCTGTTTTATTAATGTTTACCTGTTTATTGTTGCTTGTGTATAATTATGTGTTTCTAGTTATTTATAGGAGTCTTTGGTGGATTTACCGGGAATCCTTTGTGCATATAGTTGGAGCGTAACCCAGGACGGACTAAAAGACTGTTAAGGACTCGGGGCAGGACAGACCCCTACCTGGTTACGTCTCCCTGTGTTGGTGAAATGGACACCCTTGTTTTCCTTAAAAGTTACACCCGGTTGCGGACACGCCGTGACCATCCTAATGTGTTTTTCTTTATTGTACTGTTTCTGTTTCTACTTGTTATGTTTTACAAAAAATATGTTTAGTCCCGGAGTACTAAATTTCACTAGGGGGGAATGTGGCACCCCAGGGGTCTGGTCTCCACAGTAATAGCAATATTATGTCTGAGAGCAGGTGGGAGGTCTCTTGGTCAGGAATCCTACGCATGCCACACCTCCTGCCCAGTCCTGGGAGGGGAAGAACTTCCCCTATATAAAACTGGGGCTGAGGCAGGGTTAGAGAGAAGAAGAGTAGAGAAGAAGAGGAGCAGCATAGGAAAGAGAGATCAGGAGCTCTGAGGAAGTCGTGCTAAAAGGAATCAGGGGCTGGTAGCTGAAGAGCTCGCCCTGATTGAAGAGTAACCACCGGACCCGGAGTCCGAGGCTGTGGGGATTAACCCTGACCCAGCAGCAGAAACCGACCGGCAGGGGATTTCAGGTCCTCTGGCCAAGAAACCCGAAGGCACGGTCACACGCGTGGGACCAGCACCGCCGTCGTGCAGCGGAAGCCACTAGAAGGCCCCGAGTCACCGGCCATACGGGTGAGCACCACACGGTACACTCAGGGACGTGGGCTACCTTTACCCGCCTCTAGCAAGGTAGCCAGAAGAGTACAATTAGTTGGGGAGGCCTACAACTCCGCCTGGCCAAGGGGGATCCCATCTGCTCAAGGACTGACCAGGCCCCGACCGCTAGCCAGTACTCCGGGAGGGTCTATCTTTGTCACCAGTAAAGACCCTGAACTACACCGCATCGTCTCTGAGTGGTTCCTGCTACCCCCATCATCCACGTCGGCTGCCCTGAGGCCATACCTCTCCCGTTGGGGGTTATACCATCCACGCTGCACCATCCTACCACCGGCCTCAGCGGTCTGCCCTGCAGCGGCAGCTCCATAGCTGCATTCAACGGGTGGCGTAGTCGTCCTACATCTACTGCTAATTTACCGCCACTTAGTCTGACACCCTGGGCACGGACCGGGTCACCGCCACAAGGACTACTACCCCTATCCAGATCCGGCTCCGGGTATCCCTTGAACATGGCCCAGGGGGCGCGTCATAAGCATGTCAACGTATGGATCTACAAAATTTTGTCCTTCCATCTAAAATAAAATTAAGTATGTGTGAATTTTCTGTGCTACCTGTACTAAATCTATAGTAATACAATACTGATTTGAATGACGACTGCCTGCATTCAAGTAAGGTACAATACTGAAACTAGCAAATGTTCTGCATTTTATATAATTAATATAACTTTAAAAGAAGTAGATTATGTTACACATCATGTAAATTAAAAGCAGCTGCATAAATACCACTATATTAAGCAAGCAAAACTACCAAACTAATACAGGGTAAACTCTTTATACATGATTAAACACAGCGTGCAGTGAATGCTCTATTTAGTGATCATTAACATCTAGTAACTATTATGTTATTTCAGTTGTAGCATATTGAATATATGACTAAATTATTAAAACAAATAATACCTTTAACTATGCACGGTTAAACATAATTAAACAACTGGGTATAGTGGTAAGACAAAATAACTAGAATAATGAGTAATGGGCTGATTATACTTACTTTTAGACTCGATCTGAGCTGTGAGGAATGTTGGTTGTCACGGTTTTCTGTCTCTGAGAACTGCTATGGATCAACACTTTCTGTCTCAGAGCTGTGTGTCATGCTGTCAGGCTGGAAGAATACATGAATATAAAGGAGGCTACCAGAAAAACACACCTTCTGTTAACTCCCACAAACACCCACAAACACAGCCCAGTTACGCCTCTCCACAATGATTATTGATTGTCTTAATACAATCATGCTATAGTTAGATTAAAACCAGGGTTACATTTTATACGCTTTTATTTCTGATAGAGAGAAGCAAGTGTTCATCGGCTCCAGTCACTCATTTATTCAATCATGACGCCTAAACGCAATGAAGAAATATTACAGAAGCAATATTTCACACCTAAAGCAGCTGCCTCATTGGGCGGTATTGAAAATTTATATAGAGAAACTAGAAAGCACGGTATTAAAAAGCCTGAAGTGATTGATTGGCTGAATAAACAAGATTCGTGCACACTACACAAGCCGGTTAGAAAACGTTTTTTGACAAATAAAATTTTTGTCTCAGACATTGATTCGCAATGGCAGGCAGATTTGGTTAGCTTGATTGAAATTTCACGTGAAAATGATGATATCAAATACATCCTGACGGTAATTGATGTGCTGTCAAAACTTGCGTGGTGTGTGGCCTTACCAAACAAGACCGGATCATCTGTCGCTCGTGCATTCGAATTAATATTTGAAAATGATCAGCGTATACCGCAGAAATTACAGATGGATCAGGGCAAAGAATTTATGAATAGCGCTGTGAAGGGTGTTTGTAAAATACATAAAATACATAATTTTTTTACGCACAATACAGTAAAAGCCTCCATTATTGAACGATTTAACCGCACATTGAAAACCCGGATGTGGCGCTATCTTACGAAGCATAATACCTTTAGGTATATTGATATTTTAGCTGATCTGGTGCATAGCTACAATCATACTTATCACACTACAATTCGTTGCAGGCCGGTTGATGTGACAAAACATAACTCGCTACAAATCTGGCGAAATATTTACAGTTCTAGCATTCCTGTTAAACCTATTAAGCCCTCTTTAAAAATCGGCGATCATGTGAGAGTGTCACAATTTAAAGGAACTTTTGCTAAGGGGTATGAACAAACGTACACTGATGAGATATTTATCATTAGCGCTGTCAACACTAAATTTCAAAAACCTCTCTATAAAATTGCTGATTTGAGTGGCGAGGCTGTAGAGGGTTCATTTTATAAGGCGGAGCTTCAGAAAATACCTATGGATCAGAATCGTGTCTACAGAGTAGAAAAAATATTAAGAACTAAACGTGTCAGGGGTAAGACACTTTGCTTTGTCAAATGGCTCGGGTATCCATCAAAATTCAACAGTTGGCTTGACGCGTCACAGCTGCAAGATATATAGCCATGGAAGGTGGATCATTTTATATAACACTGCCTAGTAACGCCTCATCTAAAATCTACCCCGAAAACACAATTTCCACTTTTACCACCAAATTATCAAAACCTGTTCACCTTTCCGGTCCCTTCGAGGTGGCACTCACTGAAATCCAGTATCCGCATACATGGTACACATTTGAACAGAATGACGGGAATTTCTATATAGGAAAGCGTGGAGATGTGCTAAAGGAATATTACGTAAAATCTGGGTTTTATTCAACAATCGCAGAACTTATAAGAGCGATTAATGAGAGAATTGATATTCTGAAAATTTCTGGTGAAGGTTTTAAGTTGCGTTATGATGATGTGAAAAGAAGTGTTACCCTGACGGATTCCCCAACAATACATTTTGCACCTGGTCAGAAACTGGCACACATTTTAGGCCTCCCCACCTATATTGAGGCCTCTGTAGATAACAGTCTGCTTGAGCGGAAGAAGGCTTATGCGGATATAAAAGACGGATTTTATACATTGTTTGTGTACACAGATATAATACAACATCAACTTGTGGGGGACAGTTATGTCCAACTTTTGAGAACGGCTCAGGTAACCGGCAAGAGCGGTGAAATTATCACCCTTCAGTACGCAAGACCCGATTACGTGCCCTTATGCAAGCACGATTTTGATTCTGTGACAATCTCTATCTTATCAGACCAAGGTTACCCAGTTAAATTCAAGTACGGAAAAAGTATTGTGCGATTACATTTTAGACCGCGACAGCATTGACACGATAAAATGGTGTCTCAAAGGGTGTACGGAGATCCCACCATTTATGCCCGCTACTATATTGCGCAGTCGGGCCACAGTTTAGAGGGTTTCACCGGCAGTGAGTACATGTATGGCTCAGGATTGGCCGGCATATTTAAAGGTTTATTCCGCCGCGCCGTGCCCCTTTTCAGAAAGGGCTTAGAATTAGTAAAACCACACGTGAAGACGGCTGTCAGAAACATTGCTAAAGATGCTGTCACAACTGTCTCATCAGCCATTATGAATAGGATAAATACACCACCGCAGGAGGGATCTGGTATAATTTATGTTGCTAAAAAAACACAAAAAAGAAAGAGACGCGCGAGTCATTCAATACCACCAATGCTCATGAATAAAAATACAACCAAGAGACGAGCCCGTCAGAAAAGAGTAAGACGCTCTGCGGGCGACATCTTCTAAGCGATTATCATGGCCTTCCTGCATGATGCTTCTGTAGAGTGCGCAAAATCTGAACTGGATATTTTTGACATTCCCCCGACACAAACGAGTATAGAGAAATCTCTTTTTGTAGAAGTACAGCCTATTGCAGCTCTGTCAGACAATGCACCCCTAGAATTTTTCATATCGGGGAGTGGAGATTATTATTTTGACCTAAATAACACGCTGCTGTACATAAATTGTCGCATCGTCAAACAGGATAATACGCCTATTGCTGATGGAGCACGTGTGGCGCTCATAAACTACCCTCTAGCCACTCTTTTTAATCAAGTCGATATTACTCTGGGAGATCGCCTTATCTCACAATCGGACAATCTCTACAGCTATAGAGCATACATAGAGGCCCTTTTAAATTACAGCTCGCAGACGCTGTCAGCACAGTTTACTGCAAGATTCTATAAAGACACTGCAGGCCATCATAATGATCGTAACTTGGATGGCGCAAATGTTGGGTTTATCAAAAGATCCCTGGCAACTTCCCACTCCAGGCCTGTTGATCTCTTGGGCCCCATTTTTGGAGATATATTTAATCAACCAAAGCTAATATTGAATGGTCTTGACCTTAAGGTCAAGTTAACAAGAAATAAGGATACTTTCTCTTTGATGTCATCAGAAGTCGATCCTCTGAAAGTGCAAATCTTACAAGCGGCTCTCTATGTAAAGAGAGTGCAGGTCTCTCCAGCAGTCCGGATAGGTCACAGCCAGGCCCTCTTATCCACAACAGCCAAGTATGCCATTGACCGAACCTGCATGAAGGTGTACAGCATCGCTGTCGGTACACGGATCACGAACCACGAGAACCTTTTCCTAGGACAGATCCCTAAGGCTGTTATATTGTGCTTTGTAGATAATGAAGCATTTAGCGGCTCTTATGCTAAAAACCCGCTTTGTTTCAGCCACTACAATGTGAGCCACGCAGCTCTATACCTGGACGGCCAGCAGATCCCCGCACGACCCTTTCAGCCTAATTTTAATATTGATTTATCCGTCAGAGAGTATATGGCGCTTGCCCATATATCCGGGAAGCAAAAGGCTGATTGTGCCATGGCAATAGATCGTGAAGAATTTATGTCTGGTTTCACTTTATTTGCTTTTGATTTATCACCTGATCAAGAACCGGGGGGGCATTTCTCACTTATTAAAACAGGTAACCTACGCGCTGAAGTTCGGTTTGCTCTACCGACCCCCCACACAATAAATATGCTTGTTTTTGCAATCAATCCCAGCATTCTGGAAATTAATAATAGGAGAGAGATCTTGTACGATTTTAACTGATAATGGATAATCTACAACTCACAACACTGCTGAAGGCCGATCGCTATACAGAACGCATATTCGCCGGTGTGTTTCCGTGTGACTTGCTACCGTCGCGCAGAGTGAATCAAAGACCAGCTGCATATATTGTGAACACAGACTCAGCTGGCCAGCCCGGGCGGCACTGGCTGTTGATCGTACCCTGCAATGATAAGAGGGGCATATTTTTTGATAGCTATGGCTTTTGTCCGGATAGTATTATCTTTCCCCGTGATTTTGTGACATTCCTGAACAAGAATTGTGAGTCTTATTGTTATCAAAACTCTCAATTCCAGGATACATACAGCTCTGTATGTGGTCATTACTGTATTTTTGTTATGTATCATCTAGCCCGTGGTTTGTCCTTCAATAAGGTCTTAAAGTGTTTTGGTGATAATAAGCGTGAAAATGATGCAATAGTCTCAGGTCTTGTAACATCACTCTTATCTGCACATTCAAAGTATAATAATAAAAGCTGTCTTTATAAGCAGAGATGTGTGCGATTTTGTGACCACAACTAATTGCTTCACCATCTTTCGGCATCTGGTCTGTGAAGAACTATAAATGTTACACTTCCCTGTGTGGCCACAACTAATTGACCACAACTAACAGCTAATTGCTTCACGATCTGTCGGTATCTGGTCTGTGAAGAACTATAAATGTTACACTTCCCTGTGTGGCCACAGCTAATTGCATCACCTTCCTTCAACGTGTTCAGAAATTGGTTCAATATGCGTAACATGCCTGATTCATGAATCTCACCATTTGTGAAAGTGTGGTTTTTGTCTTTGAAATGTCTTGGAGATGTATTTATCTTTAAAAAAATAAAATCTTTTAATCCTTTTACTGTGTCTTTGTTTTTACATCCGTATAAAACACACACTTTATATACTTGGGGGTAGTTGTAACTTGCCCATATAATTCATATAAACACAGATCTGCTGGAACAATAAAATTCATATAAACTGATACACTATCAAATAAGAGTAAATAATCAGATACCATCATCAAACTCATATAAAATTCATATAAAATGATGAATAAGATACAACACACGAACTGATAGGGGAGGGGGAGGAGGGGTGTGGCTACACACTTTGATACACTTTGATAGGGGGCGTGGCACCTGTCAAATTGAGTTTGACGAAAGATAGGGCTGCTACACTACTCACACGGCCAACTCTTAGTAGCCGTGAGTCTCAACCACATACTCCTCCTCACCCTGATGCTCCTTCCTCCCACCATGCCGAGTGTCGTCAGACAGGAAGTGATCCCACACTTGGACACTCTGAAGATCTGTTCACTGGTCCATTTCAATATTTGGGCCCCTCGCCTGATACGCTTGAAGTGGTGGAAGAGGAGATCCCATGTTGCGATGCCCAAATATTTGAACAGCCACGGCCACAGGAAGTCGACGTTGGCAATCTGTCACAAGAGGTGGACGATGACGAGACACAATTGCCAGGAAGTGAGGAGGAGGATCGTGGTGTGCAAGTGGAAGAGGAAGAGGTGGTGGATGATCTAGTAACTGACCCAACGTGGAAGGAGGACATGCTGAGTGAGGCCAGCAGCACTCAGGGGGAGGGAGGCAGAGTACCCCAACAGGCAGGAAGAAGCAGTGTGGTGGCCGCAGACAGAAGGCAGGCAACTGTTCCCCGTAACACCAACACAAGGGACGTTGCCAGTACAAGCGGTAGGTCTTCCAGAGTCTGGAATTTTTTTAAAGACTCTGCTGATAACCCCAAAAAGGCCATATGTTCCACTTGCCATGCCAGCATCAGCAGGGGTGACAAAACTACCAGCCTGACCACCACCAGCATGATCAGGCACATGGCAGCAAAGCACCCGACTTTGTGGGGCGAAACCCAGGGTCCACGACCAGTGTCAGTGGGTGTCACCACTGCTTCTTCCACTGTTGTGCGTGCACTAGAACCCCCTGTTGTGTGTGCAAGGCAATCCCCTGTCCATACTGCATGTAAAGATGCCCCCTCCTCTCAGTCTTCACTTGTTATGGCAGTTTTTCAAGAAACAGCATCAACGTCCACGTCCACGTCCCACCACAGCGTTCAATTGTCCATATCCCAGATCTTTGAACGAAAGCGGAAATTCGCAGCTAACGCCCCACAGGCCACAGTCCTAAATTCGCACATTTCACGACTGCTTGCGTTGGAAATGCTGCCTTTTAGGCTGGTGGAGACGGAATCCTTCCGCAATCTTATGGCGGTGGCCGTCCCTGGCGGTGGCCGTCCCTCGGTACTCGGTCCCCAGCCGACACTATTTTGCCTGGTGTGCCATCCCCGCACTACACAAGCACGTGTCCCAAAGCATCTGCCGTGCCCTCAACAACGCAGTTACTGGGAGAGTCCACCTGACAACGGACACGTGGACAAGTGCTTGTGGCCAGGGATGGTACATCTCTCTGACGGCACACTGGGTAAATATAGTGGAAGCCGGGACCCAGTCGGACCTTGGGACGGAACACATCCTCCCCACACCGAGGATTGCGGGCCCTATGTCAGTCAGAGTTGCCCCCACAGTGTACAGCTCCTGCGCATCCTCCTCCTCCTTCTCATGTTCAGCCTCCAATTCAGATATCACCACATCAGTTACAAGCTAGAAACATTGCAGTACTGCCTCCGCCAAGCGGCAACAGGCTGTGCTGAAACTCATAAGCTTAGGTGATAAATCTCACACTGCTTGTGAGTTGTGGACAGCTGTGAAAGAGCAGGCAGATCTGTGGCTGAGACTGCTGAACCTACATCCCGGCATGGTCGTGTGTGACAATGGCCGTAACCTGGTGGCGGCTCTGAGGCGAGGTGAGATCACACACGTACCATGCCTGGCTCATGTGCTTATCCTCGTGGTTCAGCAGTTTCTTAAATCATACCACGAGTTGCCAGATCTGCTCGTGAAAGTACGCCCCCTGTCAGCTCATTTTCGCAAGTCGGCTACAGCTTCCGCCGCCCTTGCTGTGTTGCAGCAGCGTTTGCAGCTTCCGGCACACCGACTGGTGTGTGATGTCCCCACACGTTGGGACTCTACCCTCCACATGTTGCAAAGGATTTGTGAGCAGAAGAGAGCAGTTGTGGAGTACCAGCTGCAACAAGGCCGTCGATATTCAGGTCAGACTCCACACATAAGACCTCAGGAGTGGACCTGGATGTCTGACATATGTACCATCCTGACAAACTTTGAGGAGGCCACCAAGATGGTGAGTGGCGATGACGCCATCATTAGTGTCAGCATCCCACTTGTCTGTCTTTTGCAACGCTCTCTGCAGAGAATTAAAGAGGAGGCATTGCAGCCAGAGTATGATGAGATGGATCAAGAAGCCGTAGCGGGCGATTACACACAGCCCAGCCTCATCTCATCCCAACATGCATTGGGGGACAATGAGGGAGAGGACGAGGAGGAGGAGGAGGAGGAAGAACAGGAGCTGCTATCATGCGTTGTAGACGGTAGTACCTGTACAAGTGTCATACCGTCGGTTCAGCGTGGGTGGCCTGAGGACAGGGGAGAGGAGGAAGAGGAGGAGGAGGAGGAGGAGGAGAGCATGGTCAGTCATCATCTTGGTGAGGACACGGAAATCTTGCCCGTTACCAGTCTGGCACGCATGGCTGACTTTATGTTATGCTGCCTTAACCGTGACCCTCGCGTTGTCAAAATGTTGGGTGACAGTCATTACTGGTTGGTGACACTTGTAGACCCCCGCTACAAGGAGAACTTTCACTCTCTTATTCCTGAGGTGGAGAGGTCTACAAAAATGGGGCAGTACCAGAAGGCCCTTGCTGCAGAACTCTTAAAAAAATTCCCATCTAAACACGCTAGCGGCAGAGGTCACAGTTCGTTGCCCAACCAAGGCGTACAGGCGAGAGAGATGCAACTCCAATCCAGCAGAGGCAGGGGAACACTGTCAACGTTCTGGGACAGTTTTCTGACACCCGCCCAGCTTACAGGCCCTGAGGCGCGGGGTACTCTCACAAGGAGTGGAAAGTTTCAAAAGATGGTGAGGGAGTACCTTGCCGACCGTACCAGCGTCCTCCGTGATTCCTCTGTGCCTTTTAATTATTGGGTATCCAAGCTGGACACTTGGAATGAACTCACTCTGTACGCCTTGGAGGTCCTGGCCTGCCCTGCCGCTAGCGTGTTATCGGAGAGTGTTTTTAGTGCAGCTGGGGGAATTATAACTGATAAGCGCACTCGCCTGTCAACTGACAAAGCTGACAAGCTGACCCTTATCAAAATGAACAAGAGCTGGATTGGGCCAGACTCATCACCACCAAATGACAGCAGAGTAACATAAAGTCAAATCCACTGTGTTATTTCGGGAGGTGTATTCACATGCACCGCTTCACACCCACACATGGGTATACGCTTCCTCGTTTCGGCTGTTTTATCTTCTTCTCCTTATCCTCAGCCTCCACCACCACTATACCACCAGGGTGCCAGCATTGCAAGTTTCTCCGTCCTTATTTTTGGCAGCTTTTGCTTGCAAGGCATAATCAAATACTATGGGACACCCACTCCCCAAAAATGGGACTTATGCTTGAAATATGCTGTACTGCATGGCTCTTGTAAGGGGCATTGCAAGTTGCTCCGTCCTAATTTTTGGCAGCTTTTGCTTGGAAAGCATAAGAAAATACTTTGGGACACCCACTCCCTAATAATGGGACTTATGTTTGTAATATGCTGTACTGCATGGCTCTTGTAAGGGGCATTGCAAGTTGCTCCGTCCTAATTTTTGGCAGCTTTTGCTTGGAAAGCATAAGCAAATACTATGTGACACCCACTCCCCAATAATGGGACTTATGTTTGTAATATGCTGTACTGCATGGCTATTGTAAGGGGCATTGCAAGTTGCTCCGTCCTAATTTTTGGCAGCTTTTGCTTGGAAAGCATAAGCAAATACTATGGGAGACCCACTCCCCAATAATGGGACTTATGTTTGTAATATGCTGTACTGCATGGCTCTTGTAAGGGGCATTGCAAGTTGCTCCATCCTAATTTTTGCCAGCTTTTGCTTGGAAAGCATAAGCAAATACTATGGGACACCCACTCCCCAATAATGGGACTTATGTTTGTAATATGCTGTACTGCATGGCTCTTGTAAGGGGCATTGCATGTTGCTCCGTCCTAATTTTTGGCAGCTTTTGCTTGCAAGGCATAAGCAAATACTATGGGAGACCCACTCCCCAATAATGGGACTTATGTTTGTAATATGCTGTACTGCATGGCTCTTGTAAAGGGCATTGCAAGTTGCTCCGTCCTAGTTTTTGGCAGCTTTTGCTTGGAAAGTATAAGCAAATACTATGGGACACCCACTCCCCAATAATGGGACTTATGTTTGTAATATGCTGTACTGCATGGCTCTTGTAAGGGGCATTGCAAGTTGCTCCGTACTAATTTTTGGCAGCTTTTGCTTGGAATGCATAAGCAAATACTATGGGACACCCACTCCCCAATAATGGGACTTATGTTTGTAATATGCTGCACTGCATGTGACGCGCCCCCTGGGCCGTGTGTACACGTGTGTGAGATACCCGGTGCCGGGTCTCTGGGGTCTGTAGTCCCTGTGGCGGTGACCCGGTCCCGTGGCTCAGGCTGTTCAAACCAGTGGCAGTCTTTCTTAGGTTTTGAGGTTAATTGTCCGACAGCGCCACCCGTGGATTGCGGTCAGGGAGTACCACCGCTGCGAGGCAGACCGCTGAGGCTGGTGTTGTGTGCGCAGCAGAGAATGGGATAACTCCCCACGGGAGGATTATAGCCTCAGAGCAGTGAGTGTGAATGATGGGGGTGATGGTGCACGAGCGCAGCAGGAATGACTCAGAGTCTTTGCAGTGCAGTTCAGGGTCTTTACTGATGATTATAAGGTAGACCCTCCCGGGAGGGAGGCCTGGTCAGTCTGTGAGCATCTTGGAGTTCCCCTGACCAGGTGGAGTTGTAGGCCTCCCCGTCTGTCTGCACTCTTCCTGGCTACCTTGCTGTAAGCGGGTAGAAGTAGCCCACATCCCTGAGTGTACCGTGTAGTGCTCACCCGTATGGCTGGTGACTTGGGGCCTTCTGTTAGCCTCGGCTCCACGACGGCAGTGCTGGTCCCTTGCTTGTGATTGAGCCTCCGGGCTTCTATGGCCAGAGGACCTGAAATCCCCTGCCGGCTGGTTTCTGCTGCTGGATATATAAGTCCTCACAGCCACGGACTCCTGTGTCCGGTTCCTATTGTCTTCTGCCAGGGCGAGCTTTGCTCAGCTTTCAGCCCCTGGTCTTTAGCTCCTACAGAGCTCCTTGCTGTTACTTTTCCTCGCTCTCACTCTGACTCTGACTGTTCTCTATTCTCTGACTCACTCAACCCCGCCCCAGATCCAGTTTATAAGGGCAGAATTCTCCCCTCCCAGGACTGGGGCAGGAGGATGTTGCATGTTTAAGGGATCCTGACCAGGAAACCTCCCACTTGCTCTCCGACGTAATATCTCTATTACTGTGGTGACCAGACCCCTGGAGTGCCACACATGGCTCTTGTAAGGGGCATTGCAGTTCCTCATAATTTTTGGAAAGCCTTCCATTCACTGCTTAGGCCAACAGTGCACAGGAGACCCAGTTGCTATAAATGGAAAAAAAGGTTTAGTTAACGCCCTCTGACCTCCATGTCATTTCCAAGGGGCATTGGAGTGCCTCAAAATTTTTGGTAGGCATTGCACTCACTGTATGCCCTATAACTGTGTAGCCGAACCGCTCCTTTTGTTACAGAAACATATCCTACAAGACATATCTGGTTGACTGGCCTGATATTGATGTGAATGGTCCCTGTTCCTCCTCCTCTTTCTCCTTTGCCACTACCTCATCCATCATTTATCACCTGAAGCTTTGTTTTAACGGGAGTCATAGAACTTGGATAGTAGCAGGAAAACATCCAGCAATCCTCGGAGGAGGTAGGATATGCGCCAAAACGCTGACCTCCTCAGGCCTAGCCGCTACTACATACATGCGCTTGCATTACATCAAAACAAAGCAGATGCTAACTTCTATCATCCTCATCATGCTCCTCACCTTGGCACTCTCAACTCCCCTGATGGAGAAGCCAGGGCCCACCGGAGGAGTCTGATAGTCCGGTGGGCTCGGCCAATGCTTCCCTAAAGCAGGTCAAGCTAAGAAAAGTGTGGGAAAGGTTACCGGGACAAATAGGGGTGGCTGCGTACCGAGTATGGACACCTGGCCACCCCTTGGAGGCTGGGGAGCAAGCGGGGACACCCGGCCACCAGGCGGCTGGGGACTAAGTATGGATACCAGGCTGCCGACACTGCCATGGCGTGGTGGCCAGATTCCGCCTCCACATGCCTAAAAGGCCCAATTTAAAGTTCAAGCAAGCAAGCAGTATGGTATTGCAGCCTGGGGGTGGGTGGGTGGCAGGCTGCATACTTGTGCTTGCATTGCAAGGAATGGGAGAGGTACAATTGAACACTGCCCTGGGACAAGGACTTGAATGGGGATAGTTGCAAGTCTGCAATAACAGGTGCAAGGTGGGAGGCATCTTCGCATGTACCATGAACAGGGGTTTGGCATGCACACACTACAGCGGAATAGGCTCTCCTTCCCACTAAATGCACTGGGGAGGGCACAAGTAATGTTTTGGTATACGCGCTTAATCTTATGTATAAGGCACACCAGGACAAATAGGGGCGGCTGGGGACTGAGTATGGATACCTCGCTGCCGAAGCAGCCATGAGGTAGTGGCCAGCTTCGGCCTCCTCCAAACTAAAAGGCCCCATTTCAAGTGCAAGCTAGCAGTATGGAGTTGCAGTCTGGGGGTGGGTGGGTGGCAGGCTGCACACTTACACTTGCATTAAAAGAAAACATAGCAGATGCTAACTTCTGTCATCATCATCATGCTCCTCACCTTGGCACTCTCAACTCCACCGATGGAGAAGTCAGGGCCCACCGGAGGAGTCTGGTTCTCTGGTGGGCTCGTCCAATGCTGCCTAAAGCAGGCCGGGATAAGATAAGTGTTTGGGGGGATGTTCCAAGGAGAAATAGGGGCGGCTGGGTACCGTTTATGGACACCCGGCTGCCCCCAGGCGGCTGGGGACCTTGTGTGGACACCCGGCCGCGGGGCAGCTGGGGACCGAGTATGGACACCCGGCCGCCGGGCGGCTGGGGACTGAGTATGGATTCCAGTGCCGCCAACACAGCCAAGACGTGGTGGCCAGATTCCGCCTCCACATGCCTAAAAGGCCAAATTTCAAGTTCAAGCAAGCAAGCAGTATGGTATTGCAGCCTGGGGGTGGGTGGGTGGCAGGCTGCATACTTGCGCTTGTATTGCAAGGAATGGGGGAGGTACAATTGAACACTGCCCTGGGACTAGAAGTTGCATGGGGATAGTTGCAAGTCTGCATCTTCTGATGCGGCAAGGATCACTTATGATGGGCACACTTTTAGACAGTGACCTGGGAGTCAGAGATGCTTCCAGGGGTCTTCCCCATGCTGTTCCCATGTCTTTTCAGCACTTTATGCATGTGTCACACAGCACATGGCCAGATAAGGTTGTAAAATGTTAAAATGACATTTCCCGGTGAATGCATTTGTCATAGTTGAAAGCAATACAAAAGTGCAAAAACGCATAAAAAATGCTACTTGTGAACATAGCCGAAGGTGTGGAGGAGTATTTTTGTTTTTGGTCATTTATTTTAACTTATACACAAGTCTTTTCCCTGGAAAGGATGTTCCTTAACATATTTCACAGGAAAAAAGTTTCACTTTCGTTTTTGAACGTTTTATTGTGAGCCCGTAAAAGTGGCTTAATACCTCTGACCACGTTGTTGACAGCAGTGACCTGGGGGTCAGAAATGCTTCCTGGGGCGATCCCCATGCTGTCCCCTTGTCATTTGAGCACTGTCACTATCGTTTTGGGCACTTGTTAGGCTTTTAAAAGACTGCCGGGGGTGCCACCGCAAAAATGCTCGAGTCTCCCATAGACTAACATTGGGCTCGTTGCTCGGGTCGAGCACCCGAGTATCACGGCGAGCTCGGCCCGAGCTTTGAGCACCCGAGCATTTTAGTGCTCGCTCAACACTAGTTAATATCAGTCATGACTATCACCTCAGCTCCCGTTAAATACTCGGCAAAGCGTTCCGTCATCACCCACACCAGGGCCAGTAGCTCTAGGCGAAACGAACTGTAGTTAGCTGGGTTGCATTCAGTGTCTCTCAAAGACCTGCTGCCATAGGCGATTACTCGCTCCTGACCATCCTGCACTTGTGCTAGCACCGCCCCCAGCCCATGCAGACTGCCATCGGTATATAGCAGGAAAGGGGAATCGAACCGGGCATACGCTAACAACGGAGCACTTGTTAGGGCGGCCTTCACCTCCTCAAATGCCTTTCGCTGCTGGGGTCCCCATGGGATGGGGCTATTTTGGGGGACTTGTGAAAACTTAGGTACAAATCGCCGATAGTACCCCGCTAAACCTAAGAAGGCCCGAACCTCTCGCAGGGTACGGGGGGGTGGCCACTCCTGCACAACCATGACCTTACTGGTCGCAGGCAGAACCCCATCCGGAGTCACCACGTGACCTAGATACTCAATCTGACTCTGTAACAGTTGGCACTTCTTTGGTTTTATTTTTAGGCCAAAACAACTGAGCCGTCGGAGAACTTGACGTAACTTCTCAAGATGGTCTTCAAATGAGGCCCCGAACACCACAATGTCATCCGGTTGAATTCAAAGAGCCCCATTGGTAGGACAAACGCCGTCTTGGCTTGGTCTTTTTTGGCCATTGGTACCTGCCAATAGCCACTTGCTAAATCCAACGTCGAGAAATATTTGGCCCGACCCAATGCCGACAGAGACTCTTCTATGCGAGGTAATGGATATGCGTCCCTCACCGTGTGAGCATTCAATTTGCGATAGTCCAGACAAAACCAAAGGGTCCCATCCTTCTTCTGCACCAAAACCACAGGGGCTGCCCAGGGGCTCTGGCTTTCTCGGATCACTTGGTTGTCAAGCATACTGGCCACCATGCGCTTCACCTCTTGATAGAGTGTTGGGGGGATTTGACGATAACGTTCCCTAATAGGAGGAGTATCCCCTGTGGGAATCTCATGCTCAATCGTCCGGGAAGAACAACCGAAATCCTCCGCATGTCGCGAAAAGGTCTCTTGATGTTCCCACAGGACCTTCTCCAGCTGCTCCAATTGCACGGGGGTCAGTTTCTCCCGATCCACTCCCATCTGGTCCATGATCACACGACCATTCCTTTCTTCGGTAGGAGATTCGGTCTGGCCTACTTCAACCGCGAATGTCCAGGAAGACTGTTCATCTGAGCGAAGTTCAAACACTGTCTTATCAGGCACCTTCCCTGCTGGCACGAACAATTCAGCCAGAATGGCCCCAGCAGTAATTGTAACAGCCTCATCTAAAACGTTGATACATCTGACTGGCACCCGTCCATTCTTCACAATCGCCAGAGACCGGGCCACATGCGCCTTGGCGAACGAGGACTTCTCTGGGGCTGGTTCGATGAGTACTTCAAGCCCATTTCGTCTCTGCGCAGCCCCCACCGGTAACATTAAGAGTTCTTCATGCCGGGGCGCTAGCGAGATCGTGGTCCGCGATGGCACTCGGACCAGGCCCACCCGACCCCCAGGGACCGCACTCTTCAGGAGATCGCAACTCAGCACTAGACGGTGTAACATTCTCTGGGTTGCTCGATGGTGGGTAGCACTTGCCCAGTATCTGGGTCCCTCTCTGGCATACATCTGATGATTTAAATCTCGCAGAACGTTCATTCCGAGCGTCACCTCCATCCCTCTTCTGGGAGGGTGGTCCACCAGCACTCTCCCTTTCTGACCCAGCTCTTGACCAAACATTTTCAGTTGCATCCACACGATCCCCTTCACCGACAGTTGGCCATTGGTAGCGGCTGTAAGCCTTATCACTCGGCCGTCCACGGGAACCACGAGTTGACTGAAATGCCTTTCGTACACCTCTAAGGGCATTATGGTACATTCGGATCCTGTGTCGACCAAGCATCTCATCTTCCGCCCTTCAAACTCTGCTTCCAGCACTGGACTGCATGCGAACAAATCTTGTTCTTCCCGTCAAGGACTTTGTGTGGGGTGGGCCGCTGCTGCTCGCTCTCTCATGGCAGCGACTGGGAGTTTAAGGCCGGTGAAGGAGGCTCCGGGGCTGCAGACATCCGGCAGTACCGGGAGATGTGTCCCCGATGCCCACACCTCCAGCAGGGGACTGCTCCTCGTGGATGAGAACTTGGATCATTCGAGGGGGGAGACCTAGCAAACTGTGGAACCACCATTCCAGAGGATGGGGCGGGTAGCCCTTCTGTAGGAGTAGGGACCGGCCCAGCTCTGAGTTTAGACAACTCCAGCTTTAACTCCTTCAGTTCAGCACGCAGAGCCTGTACAACATTTACCAGTCCACCCCCTCCTGAAACTGGCACCAAACCTTACTCCAGCTGTGCACTGTCCACTGCCCCCAAGGCCACCAGAGTAGACTCCTCCTCCCTTTCCACCGTGGCCCGATCAATCTGCCAGAAGGATAATTCCGGGGTAGCTCGGGACATCTCCATCAGTTTGTCTCGAAGGAGTCTATTGGCTAACCTCATTATGAATTGATCCCGGAGTAAGTGGTCTACCTCTCAGAATGCCCCCATGGCCCCTGGGTCTAGTCGCTGCACCTCATTCAACATTTCCTGTAAAGTGTTGGAGTACTGCATCAAAGTCTCACAATCCCTTTGGGGCCGATTGAAAAACAAGGAACGAAGTTGGGCCACACGAGCCCGGCCTCCTGAACTCCCCTCTAACAGCTCCAAGATTTTCTCTAACGTGCTCCTCTCTGACTCTGGACGTACCATCACCATCCGCCTAGCGTCGCCCTCTAGTGCATTTAATGCCAACTCTGCCCATAATGCGGGGGCCAGATTACACATCCCCAGCACACTCCGAACCCTCTCAGCCCAATCCTGCAACGGCATGTTACGCCCGTCGTATTTTGGCATGTGCTGGAGTAAAGCTCCTACCGGCACATATCCTCCCACAGTCGTCGCGGCTGCCAGGGGTTCCGCTACCAGCGGGGGGGCTGCTGGTGCGGGAGAGTCATTTCTTCCTTCGTCTCCATCCATGACAAGCACTGGATCCTGCCGACTACGCCAAAAATGTAATGACCGGAGGTCCGAGAGAGATCCGGTGAGTCACAAACTGAGACAGAGGCAGAAATAAACAACACTTTCTTTACTAAAACAGGGATTAGACTAAAATTCAGTATTGGATGAATCAGTCTCAGGTTCTGCCTGGGACACTACCTCTACTAGATACACACAATCAGCAAAAGCTGAAATCAATGTGCCAATCTCAAGGTTTCCAGCTTGTGTGAATTATTCTAAAGATCTGGAACAATTTTACCTAAACACAGCAGCAGTCTAGTGAGGGCAGTATATGGGGACCCCTTGAGATGGCACACTGCATGCAATCCTACCACTATAAACAATAATAATGCATGAAACTATATCAATTGCTCTTATTATTAGGATATCCGGATATCTTAAAGTTATGGTACCGTTAACCTCAGATGCAGTCTATCACAGGCCTGTGAATCGCGGTGGCTGCAGCTAGTCCCGGAAAACTTTGGCGCCAAAACAAAAACAAACTTCACAAAACAGCAAAAATTCCTTGTCTTGTCGGCCGATGCCGAGCCCACACGCCGGGGACTTTAGTCCTGTAGCCTCAGATTAAGGTCTGGGAAGATCTCTTCACAAAGTCTTGTCAATATCCTCTCAGTGGAAATAGCACCAGAAATCTTCTTTCCTCCCGAAGTCTCTCACTGTTATCCAGTACACCAAACGCTTGCTCAGTCACAGAAATGGATTTCTCAGTCCCTTCATCACTCGACACGTGACTCCTACAGCACAAAGTCTATAATCCACTCAGCATGGACTTCCACAAAACTACACAGAGCAACACAGCTTCCCCAGCTCAGCACTTGTCCTTAAACAGAGTTAGGGGTAAAACAAACTCCACACAGAAGAGTGTAAAGACAGCGTCTTCTTGCAGCTCCTTTTCACAGACTTCTTGTCTAGACTTTCACATCAGACGCTCTAAGAATACACACAGTTTCTAGCCCTGCCCCTCCTCTGAGCCCAGCCAGGCAAAAGTCACAGGGTCCTACTGCTTTCCAGCTGTTATCACATTTCACACTCTCGCACTGCATACTGTATATGAGCCCCCTGATGCTGAATACTGTACATGAGCCCCCTGATGCTGCATACTGTATATGGGCCCCTTGATGCTGCATACTGTACATGGGCCCCTGATGCTGCATACTGTACATGAGCCCCCTGATGCTGCATACTGTACATGGGCCCCCTGATGCTGAATACTGTACATGGGCCCCTTGATGCTGCATACTGTACATGGGCCCCCTGATGCTGAATACTGTACATGGGCCCCCTGATGCTGCATACTGTATATGGGGCTCCTGATGCTGCATACTGTATATGGGGCTCCTGATGCTGCATACTGTATATGGGCCCCCTGATGCGTAAAAATGTATATGGGCCCCCTGATGCTTAATACTGTACATGGGCCCCTTGATGCTGAATACTGTACATGGGCCCCCTGATGCGGCATACTGTATATGGGCCCCCTGATGCTGCATACTGTATATGGGGCTCCTGATGCTGCATACTGTATATGGGCCCCCTGATGCTGAATAATATATATGGGCCCCCTGATGCTTAATACTGTATATGAGACCCCTGATGCTGCCTACTGTATATGGGTCCCTTGATTCTGCATACTGTATATGGGCCCCCTGATGCTGCATTCTCTACATGGGCCCCCTGATTCACACTTTACATGGACCCCCTGATGCTAAATATTGTATATGGGCCCCCTGATGCTGCAAACTGTACATGGGCTCCCTGATGCTGCATACTGTACATAGACCCCCTGATGCTGCATAATGTACGTGGGCCCCCTGATGCTGCATACAGTACATGAGTAGAGATAAGCGGTGTTCGACTCAAACTGTTCGCCAATCTCAAATTCGAGCTGTTTTGGGCGGTGTTCGAGCCGTTCGGCGAACACGAACGATTTGAAAAAAATTCGGCTGTTCGATGTTATGTTCGATAACTGTTCGTGCACCAAAATCATAACTGGATTTTTTCTCAGTAATGCTGAAAATTAATGTTAATATTCAGTTTGAGTGTACAGCGGAGCGGGGGGAGGGGCAGGGGATGGATCTCTGCAGAAATAATGAAGATCTCCATTTTTTTCTCTCTTTCCCGCATTTACAGTGGGGAAGTGCAATCTGTCAGCCTATCAGCAGCGCACACACGGAGCGAAGTGCTTTTTTTCACACAAGCAAGGGCATGTGTCATTGGCAGTGTATGTCACATGTCCTTGCCCTATAAGACTCAACCATTTTCCCCGACGCCACCATTTTCTCACTACCGCAGCTGCATGTTAGACGGCACCGCTGTTGCTGTGTGAGCTATACTTTATTAATTTCAAGCCAATTTTCGCACAAATCTACAGATAGCTTGGGAGTAGGGAATAGTTGTGATTGCAGTCCTTTTAAGGACTAGGTTACATCATTTCCTACGACTTTTATTAGGCAGGTCTGTGCTCTTAAATAGATAGGTTGGGAGTAAAGACTAATTGTAATTGCAGTCCTTTTCGGGACTAAGTTACATCAGTTCCTATCACTTTTATCAGGCAGGTCTGTGCTTTTAAATAGATAGGTTGGGAGTAAAGACTAATTGTAATTGCAGTCCTTTTCAGGACTAAGTTACATAATTTCCTAACAATTTTTCCCAGGCAGGTCTGTGCCAGTGCTGTGCAAGTTTTTTCACAGCATTTGGCTAAATCTAGCAAAGCAAATCCTTCTTGGCCTATTGCAGAGTGTATTAGTCAGTGGAGTAGCCTATCTGTGTTGCAAGCTACACCACCTGTGTATAGAATACAAATTTTTTTACTGCACCTAGTGAAGTACAACCTTTTGGGCATAGCATCATTCTATTAGTCTATCTATACTGACCTCCATCACGTTGCAAATTCAATATAATTTTTTTCTGCATCTAGCTCTGAAAAAATATTTCGGCTTGTAGCAGTGTGTGGGACTTGTTCTATTAGTCCACCTATACTAACCTCCATCAGGTTGAAAATTCAATATAATTTTTTCTGCATCTAGCTCTGTAAAAGTATTTAGGCTTCTAGCAGTGTGTGGGACTTATTCTATTAGTCCATCTATACTAACCTCCATCAGGTTGAAATTCAATATAATTTTTTTCTGCATCTAGCTCTGAAAAAATATTTCGGCTTCTAGTAGTGTGTGGGACTTGTTCTATTAGTCCATCTATACTGACCTCCATCAGGTTGCAAATTCAATATAATTTTTTTCTGCATCTAGCTCTGAAAAAATATTTCGGCTTCTAGCAGTGTTTGGGACTTGTTCTATTAGTCCATCTATACTAACCTCCATCAGGTTGCAAATTCAATATAATTTTTTTCTGCATCTAGCTCTGAAAAAATATTTCGGCTTCTAGCAGTGTGTGGGACTTATTCTATTAGTCCATCTATACTAACCTCCATCAGGTTGCAAATTCAATATAATTTTTTTCTGCATCTTGCTCTGAAAAAATATTTAGGCTTCTAGCAGTGTGTGGGACTTGTTCTATTAGTCCATCTATACTGACCTCCATCAGGTTGCAAATTCAATATAATTTTTTTCTGCATCTAGCTCTGAAAAAATATTTGGGCTTCTAGCAGTGTGTGGGACTTGTTCTATTAGTCCATCTATACTAACCTCCATCAGGTTGCAAATTCAATATAATTTTTTTCTGCATCTAGCTCTGAAAAAATATTTCGGCTTCTAGCAATGTGTGGGGCTTGTTCTATTAGTCCATCTATACTAACCTCCATCAGGTTGCAAATTCAATATAATTTTTTTCTGCATCTAGCTCTGAAAAAATATTTCGGCTTCTAGCAGTGTGTGGGACTTGTTCTATTAGTCCATCTATACTAACCTCCATCAGGTGGCAAATTCAATATAATTTTTTTCTGCATCTAGCTCTGAAAAAATATTTGGGCTTCTAGCAGTGTGTGGGACTTGTTCTATTAGTCCATCTATACTAACCTCCATCAGGTTGCAAATTCAATATCATTTTTTTCTGCATCTAACCCAGCCAATACTTTTGGGCTAATACCACAGGTTGGCCATTCAGCTCTGCTCGGTTCCCATCCATTGTTTTTTGTCCAAACAACTCCAGAGTTGTCAATTAGTTAACCACGAAAATGAGTGGAAAAAGGCCTGCTGCTGGTGGAAAGGGGAATAGGCGTGTTGGGAAGGGAAAAAAAGGTTGTGTCCGTGGGGTAGGTGTTAAAGCAACAGTAACATCTGCAGAAGAAAGACCATCTTCCAGCCAAACTAAGATGTCTACTTCTTTTAGCGGACAATGTGATAAGATCCCTTTCTTACGGCCACGCCAATCGCTACAAATTCAAGATGAGGCACAAAAACAGCAGGTGCTTCAACGGATATCAAGTGCTCCTTTAAGTGGGCTCTCCTCCACCTCAACTTCAACATCACAAATACTCCAGTCCTCAGTGGTGTCACCCCAATCGCACTTGCTTCCTCACAGCTCCCAAGTCTCCAGCTACCCGTCTGATTATGGGGTAGAACAGATGGTTGAGTCTGCAGAGCTGTTTACTCATACTGTAGCCTGTGAATCAGAGGTCGGCTCCAGAGCTTCTGTGAATCCAGACGAGGAAATAATCTGCACTGCTGCCCAGAATCTTTATGAGTCAGATCCAGGACCAGATGCAGAAGTTTCTGACCATAATGTAGACCCTCGTTCCCAAACTGTAACTCCTGTTGGTGGAGACAATGAGGAAGACGATGATGAGACTCAAATACCTGACTGGAGCGATAACTTTAGTTTTTTGTCAGGGCAGGAAGAGGTTGGCTCTGAGGACAACGGGTGTGATAACACATAGGGTGATGATGACGAGGTTGGAGATCGCATTTACTGTCAACCCACAGTCAGCCAAGAGATGAGGTCAGCAGAGGAGGTGGAGGAGGATGCTAGTGATGACGAGGTCAGGTTGCGCCTTCCTGCACAGAGACGTAGTACTGGAAGCACGTCAACAGCTGCATCCTCAAACACTACTGTGCCTCAGACCACAAGTCGTGGTGGCTCTTCAGGTCGCATGGGTGCTAAGCCTTGCATAGCCTGGGCATTATTTCAGATCGATAAAGATGACCCAACTCGTGTTATCTGTAACATTTGTCAGCAAAAACTAAGTAGAGCTCAAAAAATACATAGTTTGAGTACTTCATGCATGAACCGGCATATGGATATGAAGCATAAGTTGCAGTGGGAAGCTCACTGTGCTACAATGCGGCCTAGCCGGCCGGACCAACCACCGTCTGCCACATCTCGTGCATCCGCGGCTTCTTCATCCTCTGTGACTGGGGGGACAGCAGTCACACCTGTTTTGGGACGCAGACCTGCCACCTCTTTACCCGCAACAGCCAGCGTGATTGGCAGGTCATCATTTTCTTTGGAGGTGGAAACACCAGCTGGTGTTCAGCGCTGTCCGACATCGATAGTACCACTTTTGGATCAAGGCAACCTAAAATGTCTGCCTGCATCTTCCTCACAGACCGGCAGTTTGCCATGGACACCCTTCTCAACCCCGTCTAAGCACAACAGCCAGCCCTCGGTCCCTCAGATGTGGACAAGTAAAAGACCATTTCCTCCTAGCCATGAGAAAGCTAAGAGGTTGAATTTCACCATCTGCAAGCTCTTGGCTACAGAAATGCTGCCTTTCCGCCTGGTGGACACTGAGGATTTTCGAGACCTTATGTCCGTCGCAGTTCCTCAGTACCAGATGCCCAGTCGGCACTACTTCTCAAAGAAAGGTGTGTGTGCGCTCCACCAGCATGTCGCACACAACATCACCGCTTCTTTGAGAAACTCTGTGTGTGACAGGGTGCATTTCATCACAGACACTTGGACGAGTAGGCATGGACAGGGGCGTAACATGTCGCTGACTGGGCACTGGGTAACTATGGTGACAGCAAGACAAGGGTCTGCTGTCCAAGTCTTGCCGTCCCCACGAGTTGTGCGTCAATCCTCTTTATCTCAAAGTTCCTCTACTGCTTCTGCCTCCTCAACCTCCTGTCGGTCCTCCACCTGCACCCAAAGCCTGTCTGGTCATGCCACAAGCTTTCTAACTGCACAGAAGGGATCCTGCACACCTCCTTACTATGCTGGCAGCAGGGCTCAACGTCATCAGGTGGTTTTTACTTTGAAATGTCTGGGAAATGTGAGTCACACAGCCGAGGAGTTGTGATCAGCTCTGGAGAACCAGTTTCATGAATGGTTGTCTCCACTGGACCTGAAACCAGAGAAGGCCGTGTGCGACAATGCTGCTATCCTGGGTGCGGCCCTTCGCTGGGGCAATGTCACACACGTGCCTTGTATGGCTCACATGTTGAACCTGGTTGTCCAGCAATTTTTAGCCCACTATCCCGGACTAGATGGCCTTCTGCCGAGGGCACAGTCGCTGTGTGCTCAATTCCGCTGTTCGCATCCCGCAGCTCAGCGACTTACATCTCTACGGAAGTCGTTGGGCCTGCCACTTCACTGGCTAAAATGCTATGTGCCTACCTGGTGGAATTCAACTCTGCACATGTTGCAGCGACTGTGGCAGCACTGACAAGCCCTGGTGCAGTACGTTGTGACCTATAGCCTGGGCCAACGAGATCCAGAGGTGGGGCAAATCACGCTAGAGGAGTGGTCTCAAATCAGGCACCTATGCACCCTTCTGCACAGTTTTGAAATGGCGACGAAGATGTTTAGTGCTGACGATGCCATTATCAGCCAGACTATTCCGGTCATTTACATGCTGGAGCACATGTTAAACAGAATTCGGAGTCAAGTGGTGGCACAAGAGGAGGTGGAGGAAGTAGAGGAGGAGGAGTTGTATGCGGAAGGGCTAACATCTGCAAGGTCCAGACGGTCGGCAGCACCAAGGCGGCAGGCATGTGAGGGTGAGGGAGATGGTTTTACCAGGGTGCATGGTAGCAGCCAAACTAGTGAGGAAGGTGCAGGAGCCCAGGAAGAAGTGGAGGACGAACTGATGGAAGACTCATCAGATGAGGGAGACCTTGATCACATTTCTGTTGTGCGAGGTTGGGTGGAGAGGGCAGAGGAAGGAAGCATGATTATTATTTCGCCACCAACACAACAGGGACTTGGTGCTCCTGGATGCGCAAGACACATGAGTGCCTTCTTGCTGCACTACCTGCAACATGACCCTCGAATTGTGAGAATTAGAAATAATCCTGACTACTGGGTTGCCACACTGTTAGATCCCCGGTACAAAAGTAAATTTGCAGAAATTATTCCTGCCATAGAAAGAGATGCACGCATGCAGGAGTATCAGCAGAGACTGTTGCAGAATCTTACATGTGCTTTTCCCCAAAACACTAGTGGTGCACGTAGTGAATCTCACAGTTCCAACTTGCCAACCGTGGGACGGTCGAGTTTTCAGCACTCAAAACGTAACAGAAACACAGTATCTGCTGGTAACATCAATTTTGCGGAATAATTTCACCACTTTTTTAGCCCATACTTTGCAAGGCCACAGGAGACAAGAAGTCTGACACATAGTCAACACCTAGAGACGATGGTTCAGGAGTATCTCCAAGTAAACATTGAAGCCATGACTGTGTAAGTGGACCCTTGCTCTTTTTGGGCTTCCAATCTGGATAAATGGCCGGAGCTCGCCACTTATGCCTTGGAGATCTTGTCATGCCCCGCAGCCAGCGTTCTCCACTGATAATGTAGACAGACTCACGTTCATAAAGATGAACAAATCATGGATCTGAAACTACTTTTCTACCCCTGTGTCATACTGGGGAGCGTAAAAGCTTGATGATTTGTTAAAATCACCTCACCAACCGTTTTAAGCTTTCAAATTACTAATCATGTTTATCTGTATCTTGGCTGGAAAATAATTTGGGCCTTGTAGCAGTGTGCAGTACTGATTCTATTAGGCCATCTATACTAAACTCCACCAGATTTAAAATTACTAATCATGTTTATCTGTATCTTGGCTGGAAAATAATTTGGGCCTTGTAGCAGTGTGCAGTACTGATTCTATTAGGCCATCTATACTAAACTCCACAAGATTTAAAATTACTAATCATGTTTATCTGTATCTTGGCAGGAAAATAATTTGGGCCTTGTAGCAGTTTGCAGTACTGATTCTATTAGGCCATCTATACTAAGCTCCACCAGATTTAAAATTAATAATAATTTTTAGCTGCATCTAGCCCGGAAAATAATTTTGGGGCTCCTAGATGAGCAAGACACAAGAGTGCCTTCTTGCTGCACTACCTGCAACATGACCCTCAGATTGTCAGAATACGAAATAATCCTGACTACTTGAGTTGCCACATTCTTAGATCCCCCACATTCTTCGATCAACCTTTTCATTTTAATAAAGAACAAAAAAATGGTAATTTTTGAAATTATAAGCATTAGCAGGTTATTAGAAACTGAAATCAAACAGTTTTCAACTCAAAACTTTATTATAAGTGATGTTACATTTGCACATAGGACCCCTTGTTCGAAAGGAGCTTCTGAAATCTCTCGTCTATTGAATTTGTCAGGTTTTGGATGGTTTCTGCTTCAATTGTTTTGTATGAGGACAGGAATACCCTCCCAGAGCTGTTGCTTAGATGTGAACTGCCTCCCGCCATCATAGACACTCCTTTAGATGATGTTCCAGAGGTTCTGAATGGGGTTGAGGTCAGGGGAGCATTGGGGTCACACCATAAGTTTGTCCCCTTTTATGCCCATATCAGCCAGAGATGCAGGTGTGTTATGTGCAGCATGAGACAGTGCATTATCATGCATGAAAATGATCTTGCTGTGTAATACACGGTTCTTCTTCTTGAACCATGGCAGGAAGTGCTGTTTGAGAAACTCCACATACATTACGGAGTTCATCTTTACCCCTTCAGGGATCCTAAAGGGGCCGACAATCTCTCTCCCCATGATTCCAGCCCAAAACATTACTCCACCTCCTCCTTGTTAGCGCCGTAGCCATGTTTGCATGGGGTGTCCATCAACCAGCCATCCTCCACTCCATCCATCTGGACCATCGAGCGTTGCACAGCACTCATCGGTGAACAAAACCGTTTTGAAGTCAGTCTTCATGTATTGTTTGGCCCACTGGAGCCGTTTCTGCTTGTGTGCAGTGGATAGAGGTGGTCGACAGGATGGCTTACGCACAGCTGCAAACCTTTGAAGGACTCTGCATCTTGTTGTTCGGGGGACGTAGGAGGCACCAGCAGCTTCAAAAACTTGTCTGCTGCTATGACAAGGCTTTTTTGCCGCTGCTCTTTTAACCTGACGTAATTGCCTGTAGGAAAGAGTCCTCAATTTTACCTTATCAGCACGCACACGTGTGTACTGTGAATCAGCTACATACTTCTTGATTGTGCGATGATCAGGATGAAGTGTCTTGGCAATGTTGATTGCAGTCATGCCTTGACCTAAACACTCCACAATTTGTTGCTTCTCAGCAGCCGACACATCCTTTTTCTTTCCCATTTTGGCAGAAAATGTAGGCTGCTTAATAATGTGGGACAGCCTTCTTAAGTAGCCTTGCCTTTCATTGGACACACCTGCCAAACTTATTAGCACAGGTGTCTGCAATTGCTTACAGTGAAATAAAGAGCCTTGACACACATCACCATCAATGAGTTTAACTGACAAACGAAAAAATTCTTACCTTATCACTCCTAAACACTTTTTGCATAATAATTTGGAACACAGTGTATATCTGCTTTTCCACAAAATACCAGTGGTTCACGTAGTGAATCTTACAGTTCTAACTTGCCAACCGTGGTCTGTATGGAGTTGTTCAATAAAGGGCCCAAAATTAAGATAACATAGACGGGAGAGGTCTCTATAAATAGGAATTCCTAAGTATTTGATACCATGTGAGGGCCAGGCAAAGGGAAAGTTGGACTGGATGGAATCCTGTATGGATTTGGGGAGGGAGACATCGAGGGCCTCAGACTTCGCTGCATTGATTTTAAAATTTGACCATGTAACAAAGTGATCTATTTCAGCCATAACAGCAGGGATGGATATATGTGATTGAGTGATATATTCTAGGACATCATTAGTAAATGCAGAGCACTTGTACTCGGTGCCTCCCACCTCAATCCACCTAATATTGGGGTTATGGCGAATTGATGAGAGCAGGTGCTCCGTCACTAGGATGTATAAGAGAGGGGACAGAGGACATCCCTGCCTTGTCCCATTGGTGATTATGAAAGGTGATGAAAATGTTCCATTTATCTTCAGCCTAGGTGACGGATTGCGATACAGGGCCGTGATTTTGCCTATAAAAGGGTCCCTTAGACCCCTACCCCAAGCATTTTTAGAGAATAATATATGTTGCGCCAGGAGACTTTATGGAATGCTTTCTCAGCATCCAACGAGAGTATCTAATTACAAATTTTTAACTGCATCTAGCCCAGGAAATACTTTGTGCCTGGTAACAGTATCTGCTAGTCAGCGGATTATCCCAGCTGTTAAGCAAGCTACACCACCTGTAGTTTGGACACTTAATTTTTTCAAAGGAAATGGTTCGGGCCCCCGGGATACTCAGTGAAGAGCATGGGGGAGGCACCCCAAGGCACAGGGGCTGGGACTGGCGGTAGGACGCCTTGCGGTGCATACTGTACATGGGCCCCCTGATGCTGCATACTGTACATGGGCCCCCTGATGCTGCACACTGTTTATGAGCTCCCTGATGCTGCAAACTGTGGATGGGCCCCCCGATGATGCATACTGTAAATTGGCCCCCTGAAGCTGAATATTGTATATGAGCCGCCTGATGCTGCATACTGTATGTGAACTCCCTGAGGTTGCATTCTCTACATGGGCCCCCTGATTCATACTGTACATGGGCCCCCTGATGCTAAATACTGTATTTGGGCCCCCTGATGCTGCATACTCTATATGAGCCCCCTGATGCTGCATACAGTACATGAGCCCCCTGATGCTGCATACTGTATATGAGCCCCCTGATGCTGCATACTGTATATGGGCTCCCTGATCCTGCATACTGTAATTGAGCCCCTGATGCTGCATACAGTATATTGGCCCCCTGATGCTGCATACTGTAATTGAGCCCCTGATGCTGCATACTGTACATGAGCCCACTGATGCTGCACACTGTACATGGGCTCCTGATGCTGCATACTGTATATGGGCCCCCTGATGCTGCATACTGTATATGAGCCCCCTGATGCTGCAAACTGTGTATGGGCCTCCTGATGCTGCATACTGTACATGGGCCCCCTGATGCTGCCTTCTGTACATGGGATCCCTGATGCTGCATACTGTACATGAGCCCCTGATGCTGCATACTGTACATGAGCCCCTGATGCTGAATACTGTATATGAGCCCCCTGATTCTGCATACTGTATATGGGGCTCCTGATGCTGCATACTGTATATGGGCCCCCTGATGCTGCATACTGTACATGAGCCTCCTGATGCTGCATACTGTACATGGGCTCCTGATGCTGCATACTGTATATGGGCCCCCTGATTCTGCATACTGTATATGAACCCCCTGATGCTGCATACTGTATATGAGGCTCCTGATGCTGCATACAGTATATTGGCCCCCTGATGCTGCATACTGTAATTGAGCCCCTGATGCTGCATACTGTACATGAGACCCCTGATGCTGAATACTGTACATGTGCCCCCTGATGCTGCGTACTGTATATGGGGCCCCTGATGCTGCATACTGTATATGGCCCCCCTGATGCTGCATACTGTACATGAGCCTCCTGATGCTGCATATGTGAAGCCCAGCTGTGCTTGGTGTCACAGATCCAAGAAGGGTGTATTGAAGGATTCCTCCACAAGAGGCCTCCACAACCATTCACACATCTCCACCTTCCACCTCAGACCACGAGAGGGAGCCCGTTAGGGAGATATATAAGGGACGGTGGAGCCAGGCAGCTCAGTCTGTTGATGAGTTCCTGCAGAGTGAGACACAGAAACAGGTCAGTCTGCAGTGGAGCTCAGTGACTCAGCAATTCCTCTGGAGAGTTCAGTTAGTGCAAGCCTGAATACAGAGTTGAGCCCGGTTGAGTCGTAGCTCAGAATAGTGAGCTTTAGGTGTGGCGGCGCCATAAGATCGGTGAAACGCGGACGCTGCCGCTAGTTTGAGTAGCCTATTGAGGGTCCAAGGAGGCCGAAGGCAAAAGAGTAGAGAGTTAGTTCACAAGGGGCAGAGGAGCTTAACTAGCTCACCCCGAAGAAGAAGTAGTTACCGAACACCGGGTCCGAAGCTTGCCGGGATCTCCATGACCCAGTAAGATAAACCGGACTCCCTGGAGAACTACAGGTCCCAGGAGCGCTAAAGTGCTGATACGTACCAGAGCCAGGAGACACATAGGCCCCGTAGGTCGGGAGCGTGCACTCCAAGAGAAGGCCCTACCACAAGGTCAGCCAGCGCAGCACAGAGACAAAGTTAGGCCTAGCTTCAGGCAGGTCAGAAACTTACTAGGCAGAACCAGGAGGCCCAAAACCTGCTCATTGGGGAGGATCCGGACATACACCCTTCACCCTACAGTGCTCCGGGGAGTGCCTGAAATTCCACCAGTAAAAGTTACTGAAGTGACTATCGTGTCCGTCCCTGTTCTTGTTCTGGCCCGGCGGAGTCTCTTTGCCCTGCATCCCCATTCTTATACTGCCCTGAGGCCCAGCTCCACCTGTGGGGAGCTATACCATCAAGCTGCCTTATCATCAGCCTCAGTGGACTGCGCAGCGCTGGTGATCCTCACCAGAAGCCACAGGTGGCGTCACGAACTCTGTTATAAACTTAACCAAAATCTCCAACCCCTTTTAAAAGAGAGGCCCAGGGTACGGGCCAGGGAGCCGACCATCGCGACATCCCTAAAGGCCAGGCTAAAGGCCCGGGTACCGAGTCATCCCCATCCCCCTGGGCTAGTCATCTCTCTTCTGGCATCACGAACAGGATTGCGTGCCCGCTGCAATGACGAAGTGTTTTGCCCGTTGCCACCGGGTACTGTGGGCCTTTATTTTGAACTGTGTACGTAAAGTTGTGGTGAAGATAGCCGCCATTGTTGGGCCGTTGAGCGAGAAGAAGGGCGTAACCGCGGGAAAATTAGGGGCGTACCAGCAAAAGAGCGCGAAGTCCAGGACACGCCCCACGCTCGACGTAAAGGCGGGGAGAGCCAGGTCCTGTAAGGAGCATCGCTGAACGCTCTGACGTAGGACGCAAGCGACGCAAGGTCCTGAAGACAACTGTCACCTGCGGAGCTGCGGCCTACCGGATGAAAAACCAGAAGGTAGGCCACGGTTAACTAGGGGGGGCGCAAAGATGTCCGTCAAACAGCAGAACGCCGACCTACCGGTCAACGTCCCTGAAGTTCAACCCGCGCCCGATAATGGGCAGGCCGAAGCCGCCGCTCCACCAGCAGCGCCTGTAACACCCGTTATTCCTATGACTTTACCGTACATTCCTGGAGCAAAGTGGCTCCCCCAGTACAACGGCAAACCAGATACCCTGTCTGGATTCAAGCGGAAGATATGTGGTATTTTGGACATGTACTCTATGACATGCCAACAAAGAACCGCCGTTGTATTAGGACAACTGACCGGTGCTGTGGAGCGGGAGGTGGAGACATGGTCGGCCGCAGACCGGGAGACAGTGTCCACAATATTCCAGAAACTACAGACTGTCTTTGAGGACCTTACTGAGGCAGACCTACGGATGAGGTTCTACAGCTGCTCCCAACAACCAGAGGACAATGTTCGGGACTACGCCTGGCATCTTCAAGGGGCCCTGCGGGCTCTGAACCAGGTTAGCCCAGCCAGCGTTGAGAGTGAGAACAAAATGCTGAAGGAACAGTTTGTCCGGGGACTGAGGTCTCCAGAGGAGAGCAGGACTGTGCATTGGTGGTCCCTGTTAGTGTTGAGCCACCCCCGTAGTGTTCGAGTTCAGTTCGGTTCGTCGAACACCCTTGTGTTCGCCGAACTGTTCGTCGAACTGTTCGTCGAACACCTTCGAACACCGTTAAAACCAATGGCAGGCAAACAAAAACACATAGAAACACATAGAAAACACCTTCCAAGGTGTCCAAAAGCTGACAAACTGCTCAGAAGACATAACTAACACATGGAAAAGTGACAAGTACATATAGTCATGCGAAAAGAAAAGAGATAGAGGAGTAAAAGGAGGGGGAGACACAAATATAGGCATGTCATACCCTTCTAAAATCCAAAAAGTGTGAAGCCGACACGGCCAGTCCTTTCCTGCCCGTGCGACCTCCGTGTCGCCGGGTTTGTGCCAGAGCCGCGGTGGACCCTGACGGCCAGCCCCCCTCTCCCAATACTGGTGCCTGTCCACTGGTGAGTCGAGCGAGCCCCCCTGTGGTGGAGGCAGGTCTAAGCTTTTTAATTTAAATTGTCTCTCTAATTTGAATGAATACACTTTAAATCCTTTTACAAGGATCTATTGGAGGGCAAGCCTCATGCCAGCAGCCGCGTAATTCCAGCTCCAGTAGCGTCTACTAAAGCTGCTGCAGTTAAAAAGCTTTTATAAGGATCGAGCTCGGCGGTCCAATGCAAGGCGTCCTACCGCCAGTCCCAGCCCCTATGCCTTGTGGTGCCTCCCGATGCTCTTCACTGAGTATCCCGGGGTCCCGAAGCATTTCCTTTGAAAAAATGAAGTGTCCAAACTACAGGTGGTGTAGCTTGCTTAACAGCTCGGATAATCCGCTGACTAGCAGACACTGCTACTAGGCACAAAGTATTTCCTGGGCTAGATGCAGTTAAAAATTTGTAATTAGATACTCTCGTTGGATGCTGAGAAAGCATTCCATAAAGTCTCCTGGCACGCCATATACTATTCTCTTAAAAAGTTTGGGGTAGGGGTCTAGGGGACCCTTTTATAGCCAAAATCACGACACTGTATCGCAATACGTCACCTAGGCTGAAGATAAATGGAGCTGTAGCACCCCGAGGGCTCGGTTGCTACAGAGGTATTGCACCTCACCCAGAGGTGTGATATCTCACTCTCAGGTAGGATGGAGTGTGGATCAGGACCCCGACACCTGCATGCATTACACCACATTGCCGTGGGGCAGGGCGACCAATATGCCCCTGAGATGGGCACGACAGTCCCTGTCCCTGGCTGGAGTGGGGGGAGGGAACACCGAGGAAGGGGAACCCTGTAGTGCAGGAGCAGTTCCTGGGTGCATTGAGAAGGGAGTATAAAAGGTGGGCACCATCTTAGTTCAGTGCAGAGAAGTCTGAGCAGAAGTGACAGGGAGCAGGGGCTCTGCATGAGCTCTGCTCCGGAGGCTGGCCTAGTAACAGAGGCCCACGCCTGGAAGAGGGAGAAGGAAGGAAGAGGAGCGGAGAAGGCTCCAGGAACGAGGAACGAAGGGATCCCAGGGGTGCGGACGGGCGTGTCGCCACCGCACGCCCGAATCCACCTGCGTGGAGGGGTCAGGCCAAAGGGGGAGACCGGTTCCTGAAACTAATGGAGGCGGGAAACGACCCTCAGCTAGAAACCGGAGGCTGTGACATTTTATGTGGCGCAGTCCCTCGCTACACCCGCTAGGAAGGCACCACATAGGGTCAGGGAAACTGGCGCCAAGTTTACCAAGAGGAGGCCCGAGGCAGCCGGACAGAAGGGTTGGTAAGAAAGGCCAGACAAAGGACACACAAAGGGGGTCCTGAGAAGCGCTCCAAAGTTATCTGGGAGTTGTCTGAGCCCCTCACCTGGTGAGCACAGTACGACGTGGGCAGCCGTTACCTTTGCCGTTACCTTTACCTTGGATAATAAGAACTGTGAGTAAAGGCCCTGGACTGCATCACTGACTCCGTGTCGTTACTGCTGCTGCCCTGCACCATCACTCCCATCCTCCGCATACACTGCCCTGAGGCTATACTCCTCCCGTGGGGAGTTATACTACGCTCTGCTGCACCCACAACACTAGCCTCAACGGTCTGCCCTGCAGCGGCGGTTCACTCTGACCGCAATCCACGGGTGGCGTAGTCGGACATTTAAACATCAAAACAACATAAATAGTTCCGCCACTGGTTTGACCGCCCTGAGCCACGGAACCGGGTTGCAGCCACGGAGACTACAACCACCAGCATCCACCAAAAAGGGTCCGGATCCGGGTGTCCCAAGGCCCAGGGGGCGAGTCTGAACATTTTCATCACCTTTCATAATCACCAATGGGACAAGGCAGGGATGTCCTCTGTCCCCTCTCTTATACATCCTACTTACGGAGCACCTGCTCTCATCAATTCGCCATAACCCCAATATTAGGTGGATTGAGGTGGGAGGCACCGAGTACAAGTGCTCTCTATTTGCTGATGATGTCCTAGTATATATCACTCAATCACATGCAGCGAAGTCTGAGGCCCTCGATGTCTCCCTCCCCAAATCCATACAAGATTCCATCCAGTCCAACTTTACCTTTGCCTGGCCCTCACAGGGTATCAAATACTTAGGAATTCCTATTCATAAAGACCTCTCCCGTCTATGTTATCTTAATTTTGGGCCCTTTATTGAACAACTCCATACAGACCACGGTTGGCAAGTTAGAACTGTAAGATTCACTACGTGAACCACTGGTGTTTTGTGGAAAAGCACATGTACACTGTGTTCCAAATTATTATGCAAAAAGTGTTTAGGAGTGATAAGGTAAGAATTTTTTTGTTTGTCAGTTAAACTCATTGATGGTGATGTGTGTCAGGGCTCTTTATATCACTGTAAGCAATTGCAGACAACTGTGCTAATTAGTTTGGCAGGTGTGTCCAATGAAAGACAAGACTACTTAAGAAGGCTGTCCCACATTATTAAGCAGCCTACATTTTCTGCCAAAATGGGAAAGAAAAAGGATGTGTCGGCTGCTGAGAAGCAACAAATTGTGGAGTGTTTAGGTCAAGGCATGACTGCAATCAACATTGCCAAGACACTTCATCCTGATCATCGCACAATCAAGAAGTATGTAGCTGATTCACAGTACACACGTGTGCGTGCTGATAAGGACAAATTGAGGACTCTTTCCTACAGGCAATTACATCAGGTTAAAAGAGCAGCGGCAAAAAAGCCTTGTCATAGCAGCAGACAAGTTTTTGAAGCTGCTGGTGCCTCCAACATCCCCCAACAACAAGATGCAGGGTCCTTCAGAGGTTTGCAGCTGTGCGTAAGCCATCCCGTCGACCTCCTCTATCTACTGCACACAAGCAGAAACGGCTCCAGTGGGCCAAACAATACATGAAGACTGACTTCAAAACTGTTTTGTTCATGGATGAGTGTCGTGCAACGCTCGATGGTCCAGATGGATGGAGTGGAGGATGGCTGGTTGATGGACACCCCACGCAAACATGGCTACAGCGCCAACAAGGAGGAGGTGGAGTAATGTTTTGGGCTGGAATCATGGGGAGAGAGATTGTCGGCTCCTTTAGGATCCCTGAAGGGGTAAAGATGAGCTCCATAATGTATGTGAAGTTTCTCAAACAGCACTTCCTGCCATGGTTCAAGAAGAAGAACCGTGTATTCCACAGCAAGATCATTTTCATGCATGATAATGCACCGTCTCATGCTGCACATAACACATCTGCATCTCTGGCTGATATGGGCATAAAAGGGGACAAACTTATGGAGTGACCCCCATGCTCCCCTGACCTCAACCCCATTCAGGACCTCTGGAGCATCATCAAAAGGAGTGTCTATGATGGCGGGAGGCAGTTCACATCTAAGCAACAGCTCTGGGAGGGTATTCTGTCCTCATGCAAAACAATTGAAGCAGAAACCATCCAAAACCTGACTATTCAATAGACGAGAGAGTTCAGAAGCTCCTTTCGAACAAGGGGTCCTATGTGCAAATGTAACATCACCTAGAATAAAATTTTGAGTTGAAAACTATTTGATTTCAGTTTCTAATAACCTGCTAATGCTTATAATTTCAAAAATGACCATTTTTTTGATATTTATTAAAATGAAAAGGTTGATCGAAGAGTGTGGGGGATCTAAGAGTGTGGCAATCCAGTAGTCAGGATTACTTCGAATTCTGACAATCTGAGGGTCATGTTGCAGGTAGTGCAGCAAGAAGGCACTCATGTGTCTTGCGCATCTAGGAGCCCCAAAATTATTTTCCGGGCTAGATGCAGCTAAAAATTATTATTAATTTTAAATCTGGTGGAGCTTAGTATAGATGGCCTAATAGAATCAGTACTGCACACTGCTACAAAGCCCAAATTATTTTCCAGCCAAATACAGATAAACCTGATTAGTAATTTTAAATCTGGTGGAGCTTAGTATAGATGGCCTAATAGAATCATTAATGCACACTGCTAAAAAGCCCAAATTATTTTCCAGCCAAGATACAGATAAATATGATTAGTAATTTTAAATCTCATGGAGCTTAGTATAGATGGCCTAATAGAATCAGTACTGCACACTGCTACAAAGCCCAAATTATTTTCCAGCCAAGATACAGATAAACATGATTAGTAATTTGAAAGCTTAAAACGGTTGGTGAGGTGATTTTAACCAATCATCAAGCTTTTACTCTCCCCAGGATGACACAGGGGTAGAAAAGTCATTTCGGATCCATGATTTGTTCATCTTTATGAACGTGAGTCTGTCTACATTATCAGTGGAGAGCCGCGTGCGCTTATCTGTCAGCACACCACCAGCAGCGCTGAACACACGTTCAGACAGAACGCTGGCTGCGGGGCATGACAAGATCTCCAAGGCGTAAGTGGCGAGCTCCGGCCATTTATCCAGATTGGAAGCCCAAAAAGAGCAAGGGTCAAGTGACACAATCATGGCTTCAATGTTTACTTGGAGATACTCCTGAACCATCGTCTCTAGGCGTTGACTATGTGTCAGACTTCTTGTCTCCTGTGGCCTTGCAAAGGATGGGCTAAAAAAGTGGTGAAATGATTTTGTAAAATTGATGTTACCAGCAGATACTGTGTTTCTGTTACGGTTTGAGTACTGAACACTCGACGGTTGGCAAGTTGGAACTGTGAGATTCACTACGTGCTCCACTGGTGTTTTATGGAAAAGCACATGTAAGATTCTGCAACAGTCTCTGCTGATACTCCTGCATGCGTGTATCCCTTTCTATGGCAGGAATAATTTCTGCAAATTTACTTTTGTACCGGGGATCTAACAGTGTGGCAACCCAGTAGTCAGGATTATTTCTAATTCTCACAATTCGAGGGTCATGTTGCAGGTAGTGCAGCAAGAAGGCACTCATGTGTGTTGCACATCCAGGAGCACCAAGTCCCTGTTGTGTTGGTGGCAAGGTAACAATCATGCTTCCTTCCTCTGTCCTCTCCCCCCAACCTCGCACAACAGAAATGTGATCAAGGTCTCCCTCATCTGATGAGTCTTCCATCAGTTCATCCTCCACTTCTTCCTGGGCTCCTGCACCTTCCTCACTAGTTTGGCTGCTACCATGCGCCCTGGTAAAACCATCTCCCCCTCCCTCACATGCCTGCCGCCTTGGTGCTGCCAACCTTCTGGACCTTGCAGATGTTAGCCCTTCCGCATACAACTCATCCTCCTCTACTTCCTCCACCTCCTCTTGTGCCACCACCTGACTCCGAATTCTGTTTAACATGTGCTCCAGCATGTAAATCACCGGAATAGTCTTGCTGATAATGGCATCGTCAGCACTAAACATCTTCGTCGCCATTTCAAAACTGTGCAGAAGGGTGCATAGGTACCTGATCTGAGACCACTCCTCCAGCGTGATTTGCCCCACCTCTGGATCTCGTTGGCCCAGGCTATACGTCAGAACGTATTGCACCAGGGCTTGTCGGTGCTGCCACAGTCGCTGCAACATGTGCAGAGTTGAATTCCACCGGGTAGGCACATCGCATTTTAGCCGGTGAAGTGGCAGGCCCAACGACTTCTGTAGAGATGTAAGTCGCTGAGCTGCGGGATGCGAACGGCGGAAGTGAGCACACAGCGACCGCGCCCTCTGCAGAAGGCCATCTAGTCCAGGATAGTGGGCTAAAAATTGCTGGACAACCAGGTTCAACATGTGAGCCATACAAGGCACGTGTGTGACATTGCCCTGGCGAAGGGCCGCACCCACGTTTGCAGCATTGTCGCACACGGCCTTCCCTGGTTTCAGGTCCAGAGGAGACAACCATTCATGAAATTGGTTCTCCAGAGCTGACCACAACTCCTCAGCTGTGTGACTCACATTTCCCAGACATTTCAAATTAAAAACCGCGTGATGACGTTGAGCCCTACTGCCAGCATAGTAAGGAGGTGTGCAGGATCCCTTCTGCGCAGTTAGAAAGCTTGTGGCATGACCAGACAGGCTTTGGATGCAGGTGGAGGACCGAGAGGAGGTTGAGGAGGCAGAAGCAGTGGAGGAACTTTGAGATAAAGAGGATTGACGCACAACTCGTGGGGACGGCAAGACTTGGACAGCAGCCCCTTGTCCTGCTGTCACCATAGTTACCCAGTGCCCAGTCAGCGACATGTAACGCCCCTGTCCATGCCTACTTGTCCAAGTGTCTGTGGTTAAATGCACCCTGTCACACACAGAGTTTCTCAAAGAAGCGGTGATGTTATGTGCGACATGCTGGTGGAGTGCAGGCACACCTTTCTTTGAGAAGTAGTGCCGACTGGGCATCTGGTACTGGGGCACTGCGACGGACATAAGGTCTCGAAAATCCTCTGTGTCCACCAGGTGGAAAGGCAGCATTTCTGTAGCCAAGAGCTTGTTGATGGTGAAATTCAACCTCTTAGCTTTCTCATGGCTAGGAGGAAATGGTCTTTGACTTGTCCACATCTGAGGGACCGAGGGCTGGCTGCTGTGCTTAGACGGGGTTGATAAGGGTGTCCCTGGCAAACTGCCTGTCTGTGAGGAAGATGCAGGCGAACATGTTAGGTTGCCTTGATCCAAAGGTGGTGCTATCGATGTCGGACAGCGCTGAACACCAGCTGGTGTTAACACCTCCAAAGAAAATAATGACCTGCCAATCACGCTGGCTGTTGCGGGTAAAGAGGTGGCAGGTCTGCGCCCCAAAACAGGTGTGACTGCTGTCCCCCCAGTCAAAGAGGATGAAGAGGCCGCGGATGCACAAGATGTGGCAGATGTTGTTTGGCCCGGCCAGCTAGGCCGCATTGTAGCACAGTGAGCTTCCCACTGCAACTTATGCTTCATGTCCATGTGCCGGTTCATGCATGAAGTACTCAAACTATGTATTTTTTGGCCTCTACTTAGCTTTTGCTGACAAATGTTACAGATAACACGAGTTGGGTCATCTTTATCGATCTGAAAAAATGCCCAGGCTATGCAAGGCTTAGCACCCATGCGACCTGAAGAGCCACCACGACTTGTGGTCAGAGGCAGAGTTGTGTTTGAGGATGCAGTTGTTGACGTGCTTCCAGTACTACGTCTCTGTCCAGGAAGGCGCAACCTGACCTCGTCATCACTAGCATCCTCCTCCACCTCCTCTGCTGACCTCATATCTTGTCTAACTGTGGGTTGACAGTAAGTGGGATCTCCAACCTCATCATCACCCTGTGTGTTATCACACCCATCGTCCTCAGAACCAACCTGTTCCTGCCCTGACAAAAAACTAAAGTTGTCGCTCCAATCAGGTATTTGAGTCTCATCATCGTCTTCCTCATTGTCTCCACCAACAGGAGTTACAGTTTGGGAATGAGGGTCTACATTATGGTCAGAACCTTCTGCGTCTGGTCCTGGATCCGACTCATAAAGATTCTGGGCATCAGTGCAGATCATTTCCTCGTCTGGATTCACAGAAGCTCTGGAGCCGACCTCTGATTCCCAGGCTATAGTATGAGTAAACAGCTCTGCAGACTCAACCATCTGTTCTACCCCATACTCAGACGGGCAGCTGGAGATTTGGGAGCTGTGAGGAAGCAAGTGCGATTGGGGTGACACCTCTGAGGACTGGAGTATTTGTGATGTTGAAGTTGAGGTGGAGGAGAGCCCACTTAAAGGAGCATTTGATATCCGTTGAAGCACCTGCTGTTTTTGTGCCTCATCTGGAATTTGTAGCGATTGGCGTGGCCGTAAGAAAGGGATCTTATCACATTGTCCGCTAAAAGAAGTAGACATTTTAGTTTGGCAGGAAGATGGTCTTTCTTCTGCAGTTGTTACTGTTGCTTTAACACATGGACACAACCTTTTTTCCCCTTCCCAACACGCCTATTCCCCTTTCCACCAGCAGCAGGCCTTTTTCCACTCATTTTCGTGGTTAACTAATTCACAACTCTGGAGTTGTTTGCACAAAAAACAATGGATGGGAACCGAGCAGAGCTGAGTGGCCAAACTGTGGTATTTGGCCAAAAGTATTGGCTGAGTTAGATGCAGATAAAAATGATATTGAATTTGCAACCTGATGGAGCTCAGTATAGATGGACTAATAGTCCAAGTCCCACACACTGCTAGAAGCCCAAATATTTTTTCAGACCTAGATGCAGAAAAAAATGATATTCAATTTGCAACCTGATGGGGGTTAGTATAGATGGACTAATAGACCAAGTCCCACACACTGCTAGAAGCCCAAATCTTTTTTCAGAGCTAGATGCAGATAAAAATTATTTTTAATTTGCAACCTGATGGAGGTCAGTATAGATGGACTAATAGACCAAGTCCCACACACTGCTGGAAGCCCAAATATTTTTTCAGAGCTAGATGCAGAAAAAAATTATATTCAATTTGCAACCTGATGGAGGTCAGTATAGATGGACTAATAGAACAAGTCCCACACACTGCTAGAAGCCCAAATATTTTTTCAGAGCTAGATGCAGAAAAAAATTATATTCAATTTGCGACCTGGTGGAGGTTAGTATAGATGGACTAATAGAATGATGCTATGCCCAAAAGGTTTTACTTCACTAGGTGCAGTAAAAAAATTGGTATTCTATACACAGGTGGTGTAGCTTGCAACACAGATAGGCTACTCTACTGACTAACACAGTCTGCAAAAGGCCAAAAAGGATTAGCTTTGCTAGATTTAGCCAAATGCTGTGAAAAAACTTGCACAGCACAGGCACAGACCTGCCTGGCAAAAACTGATAGGAACTGTTGTAACTTAGTCCTGAAAAGGACTGCAATTACAATTAGTCTTTACTCCCAACCTATCTATTTAAGAGCACAGACCTGTCTGATAAAAGTCGTAGGAAATGCTGTAACCTAGTCCTTAAAAGGACTGCAATCACAACTCTTCCCTACTCCCAAGCTATCTGTAGATTTGTGCGAAAATTGGCTTGAAATTAACAAGGTATAGCGCACACAGCAACAGCGGTGCCGTCTAACACGCAGATGCAGCAGTGAGAAAATGGTGGCGACGGGGAAAATGGCTGGGTCTTATAGGGCAAGGACATGTGACATACACTGCCAATGACACATGCCCTTGCTTGTGTGAAAAAAGCACTTCGCTCCGTGTGTGCGCTGCTGATAGGCTGACAGATTGCACCTCCCCTCTGTAAATGCGGGAAAGAGAAAAAAAAATGGAGATCTTCATTATTCCTGCAGAGATCCATCCCCTGCCCCTCCCCCCGCCCCGCTGTACACTCAAACTGCGTATTAACATTAATTTTCAGCATTACTGAGAAAAAATCCAGGTATGATTTTGGTGCATGAACAGTTATCGAACATAACCTCGAACAGCCGAATTTTTTTCAAATCGTTCGTGTTCGCCGAACGGCTCGAACACCGCCCAAAACAGCTCGAATTTGAGATTGGCGAACAGTTCGAGTCGAACACCGCTCATCTCTAGTCCCTGGATCATCCAGATGCCACCTTTGACAATCTCAAGGACATGGCTATAAAAAGACTGCAACCCCTGGAAACAAATGCCATCCAACGTTACCAGGGTGGGGTTGCCCCAGAGCCTGCTACACCTACCTTTTCCCCAGTGGCTGCTGAAGCTAAGGCTCCAGCAACGTCCCCTAAAGAGCTGGACAGTCTGCGCTCTGAGGTGCGTCAGTTGAGCAAAACCCTGACCACTGTGCTGAGTGCTCTGCAGCTGCGGACGGAGCCTGAGGAAGGAGGGAAAATCCTGCTAGCCGACAGCCCTAAGGATGTCCCCTGGATGCGGAGGAGGAGGAGGCCAACACCACCCTCGCCGAGGACCAGTGACCAACGCCGTCCACCGAGGGAACCAACCTGCTACCGATGCCGTAAGACCGGACACCTCGCCCAGAAGTGTCCTTTAAATGAGAAAACCCTGGGTCCGAGGGCCGACACCCAGGAGTAGACTCACCAGGCCCATCAGACTGATGCAACAGGTTCGTCGGAGGAAGACCTTTTCTGTCCATTGTACTGGACGGGATCCCGACGCATGCCCTGCTGGACACAGGATCTCAGGTAACCATCATGCCTGAAGTCCTCTACAAGAGGTTCTGGTCCATGGATGACCTACGTCCACCAGCTCCAAATTTGTCTGTATATGCTTCAAATGGACTCCCCCTTAACCTACTCGGGGTTAAGAACGTGACTTTAAAGGTGGGGAGAGTGGAGCTGAAGGACCAGGGACTAATTGTAGTGGAGACTAACCCTGATGACAGCAACCCATATATGGTACTAGGCACTAATGTTGTTGGTAACTGTTTGGGAGAGGTTGTGTTCTTGCTCCAACAGATCGCTGACACTGCCAGACCGAGACAGAGGAGGGCGCTGCAGAGAGAGATCATGATGTATCAACAGCAAGAAAAGTTAACAGATGGTGAAATCGGTAACGTGCGGGTAACAGACCCTATCCTCATTGTCATCCCCCCAATGAGTGAAATGCTCATCTGGTGTAGAGCTGCCATAGGTCTTAGAGGACAGAGCTACCAGGCGGTAGTAGAACCCCTTTGCTCTGAGCACAGACCCACGCTCTTAACCGCCAGGGGTGTGGTAGATGTACGAAATGGCAGGGTGCCTGTCCGTCTTCTTAACCTATTGGAAGATGAGGTTAAACTGCCATGTTATGCCACTGTTGCCAAGTTACATGCTGTCAACAACAACTGTATCCATGAGGCGGAGTCCTTAACCTCACCAGATGAAGTAGAGGATAATGACCCTGCAACCCAGGTGGAGGATTGGTGTCAACAGCTTCATGTTGGGACAGACACCACTCCTGCCCATCAAATACAGGGTGTACACCGGGTGGTTCAAGAATACTCGCAGTGTTCAGTAAACATCCACTTGACTTCGGGAGGGTTAAGGGGGTTCAACATCATATCCCCACAGGCAACCATTCCCCAATCAAAGAACGTTATAGGCCTATACCCCCAGCTCACTACCAGAAGGCAAAAGAAATACTGCATGACATGAGGAAAGTGGGAGTAATTAGGGATAGTTGTAGTCCCTGGGCGGCTCCCCTAGTGCTGGTTAGGAAAAAGGATGGGAGCATGAGAATGTGTGTAGATTACCGTCAAGTAAATCGCATTACACATAAAGATGCATACCCTTTGCCACGTATAGAGGAGTCCCTAGCTGCCTTAAAGTCTGCAAATTACTTTTCTACCCTTGACCTCACTAGTGGGTACTGGCAAGTCACTGTGGCTGAGGAGGATCGGGAGAAGATGGCCTTCACCACCCCGATGGGACTCTGCGAGTTCAACAGCATGCCGTTTGGACTCTGCAATGCCCCCGGAATGTTCCAGAGACTGATGGAGTGCTGCCTGGGACACCGCAACTTCGAGACTGTGTTACTTTACCTGGATGATGTAATTGTGTACTTCAGAACGTACGAGGACCACCTGAAACACCTGGCAGAAGTATTTGAGTCACTGTCCCGGTATGGGATGAAGTTGAAGCCCTCGAAGTGCCACTTGCTCAAGAGGGAGGTACAGTACCTGGGGCAAATTGTCAGTCCGGAAGGGGTAGCACCAGACCCGGAGAAGGTCACTGCCATCCAGAAATGGCCGGAGCCAAAGAACCTCAAGGAGGTGCGTCAGTTCTTGGGACTAGTAGGGTACTATCGGAGGTTAGTAAAGGACTACACTAAGAAGGCAGCTCCTCTGCAAGACCTCCTGGTAGGGCAGTCCCCTAAAGGCAAAAACCCTCCATTCCACTGGGGTAAAGAACAGGCTGAATCGTTTCAGGAGATGAAGGAGATCCTGACAGGTGATGAGATCCTTGCCTACCCTGACTACAGCCAACCGTTCCTGCTGTATACTGATGCCAGCAGCGAAGAACTGGGAGCTGTCTTGAGTAAGAAGCAGAATGGGCAAGAGAAAGTCATCGCATATGCAAGCAGGAAACTCCGCCCGACTGAGAGGAACCCCGAGAACTATAGCAGTTTTAAGTTAGAGTTCCTGGCCTTGGTCTGGGCCATCACAGAAAGGTTCAAGCACTACCTAGCCTCCAGCAAGTTCACTGCCTACACTGACAATAATCCCTTAACTCATCTTGAAACAGCCAAGCTGGGAGCCATGGAACAACGATGGATGGCTCGGCTGTCAAATTACCAATTCACCATAAAGTACCGGGCGGGCCGCAAGAACGCCAACACCGATGCCTTATCCAGGATGCCTCACCAGTCAGACACGGAGGAAGAAGTGGATGACTTGGAAGAGATTGAGCTACCTGCCTTTCACCGGAATGGGACGATCCATGAGCAACGAGTCTCCAGGAAGCAGCGTGGAAAGACGTTAAACCCCCTGCCTCACCACAGCTGGAAAGAGACCCAGGACAGCGACCCGGTTGTCGGCCGCATTAAACAGCTGATAACCCAAGAAGGGGCCTCTCTGGAGAAGGAAGCATCTTTCCAAGCAAAGCAGCTGTGGAACGAGAGGAGCCGGCTATTTATTTACCGTGAGAAGCTGTGCCGGATGTACGTCAATCCAAAAACTCATGAGATGGTATGGCAGATAGTGGTCCCGAAGACAGACATCCAAATGGTATTAGAAGCTTACCACGATCAGGCGGGGCACTTTGGCTGGAAAAAGCTAGAGACCTTGCTGAAGTGTCGATTCTACTGGGTAGGAATGTGCAGCCCCATTGAGAGGTGGTGCCGGGACTGTGGACCCTGTGGCCTAAGAAGAAAAGACTTCAGCAGCCAGAATGCACCCCTGCAACCCATAAAGATGACTCGACCTCTGGAAATCGTGGCCCTGGACCATGTCAAACTCTCACCCAGTAGATCAGGGTACTCCTATGCCCTGACCATGGTGGATCACTACTCACGTTTCCTGGTGGTCGCCCCTGTCAAAGACCTTACAGCAGAGACAGCAGCAAAAACGTTCCAAGCATATTTCTGCAGACCCCATGGCTACCCTGAGCAGGTGCTGACGGACCAAGGCCCGGCCTTTGAGGCTGAGTTGTTCAAGGAGTTCTGCCATCTCTATGGGTGTAAAAAGATAAGAACTACACCGTACCACCCCCAAACTAACGGTCTCTGTGAAAAGATGAACAACATCATCATCGACCTGCTAAAGACCATACCACTTGAGGAGAGAAACCAGTGGCCAGACCTACTACCAGACTTAGTGGATCTGTATAATCATATACCAGTAAGTTCCACCAATTGCACTCCGGCATATCTCATGCGGGCAAGGCCAGGAAAGCTGCCCATGGATTTTGAGCTTGGTGTTGTTGAACCTGAAGCTGATATGACCACTGAGGACTGGGACAAGACCAGACAAGAGCAGAACAGGAGGGTACAAGCTTGTGTCAAGGACAGTCTTACTCAGGTGAGAGAAAAACAGGAAATTCAATACAACAAAAACGCACCCGCAGAACCTTTCACACCTGGTGAAACAGTACTAAAAAGGAAAAGACGCAACCACAAACTCGACAACCAGCGGGAAAAATAACCCTATACTGTGTTACCGTCAAGGTTTGACAACAAAAAGACCTGTATAATTAGTCGTGATGGAGGAAGAACATCTGATACAGTGTCCAGGGACCATCTAAAATTGTGTCCACATCTACTAAAGACTCAGGAAGAAGTGTCTTTCACAACCCAGGAAGAACCTAAAGAAACAGTGATCCACACTGACCTAGGAGACTTCCCAGCGGATTGGCCTCAAATAGGAGGTGCAGTAATCATTCCAGTACTCCAATTCTATGAACAGCCCGAAAACCATCCAAAGCAAGTTGAACCTGTAAGGGCTGTAGAAGAGCCAGTTCATGAAGTATCCCCGGATGAAGGATCCCCGGCAGGAGCAGAGCAAGAGGGCCCAGCCAATGGTAGACTTGCCAGTCCAAGAGAGAGGTTAAGGCAGTTTTACAACATGGTTACACGTAGAACTGGTAGAGTAACTGAGGATATTGACACTGACACCCCACCACCTATTGCACTACGCAGATCAGTACGCAGCACAAGAGGTAAACCTCCTGTTAGGTACACTCAGTAAATAGTCAAAGTTTCTGAAAATATATATAGTTACCCTTGGGGTATTGTATATTAAATTGGTGATGTTGAATTACTGTGTGTTTTCATGCATACGTTTATCAATTTGTGCTTTTTCCTATTAGTTCTTTATTTGCATAATGAACTGCGTGGCTGAGGACTGTGTGCAGCCCAAAAACTCTTATTGTATATAATTGCGCTCCCTGGAGTGCCCCTTTTAGGTGACCTCAGAAGGAAAACCTGTCTGGAGTGGCTTTTGTGGAGGTCCAACTCCGGATCTTCATGCCCTGCAGCCACCCCAGGGCCTATGTAGAGGGTTTAGGACAGGTCCCTCAAAAACTACCAAAGTACTCTACCAAAGTACTCATCCTTGCTGGAAACCTCATCACAAGAGACTTGGATCCTGAAGACGCTTTGTATTTGTTTTGGTTATGTAACGTTTAAGATTCATGCCTCCCATAAAGGGAAGAATGTTCTAGTATTGCTTATGTTTACTATTGTTACTGTTGTTATAAAATGTACTTCAGCCCGGGAGTGCTGAGTTTAACTAGGGGGGAATGTGAAGCCCAGCTGTGCTTGATGTCACAGATCCTAGATGGGTGTATTGAAGGATTCCTCCACAAGAGGCCCCCATAACCATTCACACATCTTCATCTTCCACCTCAGACCACCAGAGGGAGCCCGTTAGGGAGATATATAAGGGAAGGTGGAGCCAGGCAGCTCAGTCTGTTGATGAGTAAATGCAGAGTGAGAGACAGAAACAGGTCAGTCTGCAGTGGAGCTCAGTGACTCAGCAATTCCTCTGGAGAGTTCAGTTAGTGCAAGCCTGAATACAGAGTTGAGCCCGGTTGAGTCGTACCTCAGAATAGTGAGCTTTAGGTGTGGCGGCGCCATAAGATCGGTGAAACGCGGCACGCTGCCGCTAGTTTTAGTAGCCTATTGAGGGTCCGAGGAGGCCGAAGGCAAAAGAGTAGAGAGTTAATTCACAAGGGGCAGAGGAGCTTAACTAGCTCACCCCAAAGAAGAAGTAGTTACCGGACACCGGGTCCGAAGCTTGCCGGGATCTCCACGACCCAGTAAGATAAACCAGAATCCCTGGAGAACTACAGGTCCCAGGAGCGCTAAAGTGCTGATACGTACCAGAGCCAGGAGACACATAGGCCCCGTAGGTCAGGAGCGTGTACTCCAAGAGAATACCCTACCACAAGGTCAGCCAGCGCAGGACAGAGACAAAGTTAGGCCTAGCTTCAGGCAGGTCAGAAACTTACTACGCAGATGCCAGAACCAGGAGGCCCAAAACCTGCTCATTGGGGAGGATCCGGACATACACCCTTCACCCTACAGTGCTCCGGGGAGTGCCTGAAATTCCACCAGTAAAAGGTACTGTAGTGACTATCGTGTCCTTCCCTGTTCTTGTTCTGGCTAGGCGGAGTCTCTTTGACCTGCATCCCCGTTCTTATACTGCCCTGAGGCCTAGCTCCACCTGTGGGGAGCTATACCATCAAGCTGCCTTATCATCAGCCTCAGTGGACTGCGCAGCGCTGGTGATCCTCACCAGAAGCCACAGGTGGTGTCACGAACTCTGTTATATCTTAACCAAAAACTCCAACCCCTTTTAAAAGAGAGGCCCAGGGTACGGGCCCGGGAGCCGACCACCGCGACATCCCTAAAGGCCAGGCTAAAGGCCTGGGTACCGAGTCATCCCCATCCCCCTGGGCTAGTCACATACTGTACATGGGCTCCTGAAGCTGCATACTGTATATGGGCCCCCTGATGATGCATACTGTATATGAGCCCCCTGATGCTGCATACTGTATATGAGGCTCCTGATGTTGTATACTGTATATGGGCCGCTTGATGCTGCATACTGTACATGGGCTCCCTGATGCTGCATACTGTACATGAGCCCCTGATGTTGAATACTGTACATGGGCCCCTTGATGCTGCATACTGTACATGGGCCCCCTGATGCTGCATAATGTACATGAGCCCCCTGATGCTGAATACTGTACTTGGGCCCCCTGATGCTGAATACTGTACATGGGCCCCCTGATGCTGCATACTGTATATGGGGCTCCTGATGTTGCATACTGTAAATGGGCCCCCTGATGCTGAATACTGTATATGGGCCCCTTGATGCTTAATACTGCATATGAGCCCCCTGATGCTGCATAGTGTATATGGGCCCCTTGATTTTGCATACAGTATATGGGCCCCCTGATGCTGCATTGTCTACATGGCCCCCTGATTCACACTGAACATGGGCACCCTGATGCTAAATACTGTATATGGGCCCCCTGATGCTGTATACTGTATATGAGCCCCCTGATGCTGCATACTGTATATGGGGCTCCTGATGCTGCATACTGTACATGGGCCCCCTGATGCTGCATACTCTACATGGGCGCCCTGATGCTACATACTGTGCATGGGTCCCCTGATGCTGCATACTGTACATGGGCCCCCTGATGCTGCATTCTGTACAAGTGCTCCCTGATGCTGCATACAGTATATGGAGCTCTTGATGCTGCATACTGTATATGGGCCCCCTGATGCTGCATACTGTATATGGAGCTCCTGATGCTGCATACTGTATATGGAGCTCCTGATGCTGCATACTCTATGTGGGGCTCCTGATGCTGCATACTGTATATGGGGCTCCTGATGCTGAATACTGTATATGGGTCTCCTGATGCTGTATACTTTACATGGGCCCCCTGATGCTGCATACTGTATATGAGCCCCCTGATGCTGCATACTATATATGAGCCCCCTGATGCTGCATACTGTGCATGAGCCCCATGATGCTGCATATTGTATATGGGGCCCCTGATGCTGCATACTGTACATGGGCCCCCTGATGCTGCATACTGTATATGAGCCCCCTGATGCTGCATTCTGTGCATGAGCCCCCTGATGCTGCATACTGTATATGGGGCTCCTGATGCTGTAAACATTATAATGGCCCCTGATACTGCATATTGTATATGGACCCCCTGATGCTGAATACTGTATATGAGCCCCCTGATGCTGCATACTGTATATGGCCCCCCTGATGCTGCATACTGTACATGGGCCCCCTCATGCTGCATACTGTACATGGGCCTCCTGATGCTGCATTCTGTACAAGTGCTCCCTGATGCTGCATACAGTATATGGAGCTCCTGATGCTGCATACTGTATATGGGGCTCCTGATGCTGCATACTGTACATGGGCCCCCTGATGCTGCATACGGTATATGGAGCTCCTGATGCTGCATACTGTATATGGAGCTCCTGATGCTGCATACTCTATATGGGGCTCCTGATGCTGCATACTGTATATGGGGCTCCTGATGCTGAATACTGTATATGGGTCTCCTGATGCTGTATACTTTACATGGGCCCCCTGATGCTGCATACTGTATATGAGCCCCCTGATGCTGCATACTATATATGAGCCCCCTGATGCTGCATACTGTGCATGAGCCCCATGATGCTGCATATTGTATATGGGGCCCCTGATGCTGCATACTGTACATGGGCCCCCTGATGCTGCATACTGTATATGAGCCCCCTGATGCTGCATTCTGTGCATGAGGCCCCTGATGCTGCATACTGTATATGGGGCTCCTGATGCTGTATACATTATAATGGCCCCTGATACTGCATATTGTATATGGACCCCCTGATGCTGAATACTGTATATGAGCCCCCTGATGCTGCATACTGTATATGGCCCCCCTGATGCTGCATACTGTACATGGGCCCCCTCATGCTGCATACTGTACATGGGCCTCCTGATGCTGCAAACTGCATTTGAGCCCCCTGATGTTGCATACTGTACATGAGCCCCCTGATGCTGCATACTGTATATGGGGCTCCTGATACTGCATACTGTATATCTGCCTCCTGATGCTGAATACTGTATATGGCCCCCCTGATGCTGCATACTGTATATGAGCCCCCTGATGCTGCATATTGTATATGAGCCCCCTGATCCTGCTTACTGTATATGAGCCCCCTGATGCTGCATATTGTATATGAGCCCCCTGATGCTGCATACTGTATATGGCCCCCCTGATGCTGCATAATGTATACGAACCCCCCTGATGCTGCATATTGTATATGAGCCCCCTCAAGCTGCATACTGTATATGGGCCCCCTGATGCTGCATACTGTATATGAGCCCTCTGATGGTGAATACTGTATATGGGTCCCCTGATGCTGCATACTGTACATGGGCCCCCTGATGCTGCATACTGTATAGGAGCCCCCTGATGCTGCATTATGTATTTGGACCCCCTGATGCTGCATATTGTACAGGGGCCCTCTGATGCTGCATACTGTATATGAGCCCCCTGATTCGCACTGTACATGGGCCCCCTGATGCTGCATACTGTATATGGGCCCCCTGATGCTGCATACTGTACATGAGCCCCCTGATGCTGTATACTGTACATGGGCCCCCTGATGCTGCATACTGTACATAAGCCCCCTGATGCTGAATACTGTACATGGGCCCCCTGATGCTGCATATGTGATGCCCAGCTGCGCTTGGTATCACAGATCCTAGAAGGGTGTATTGATGGATTCCTCCACAAGAGGCCCCCATAACCATTCACACATCTCCACCTTCCACCTCAGACCAGCAGAGGGAGCCCGTAAGGGATAGATAATTAGGGAAGGTGGAGCCAGGCAGTTGAGTTCCTGCAGAGTGAGGCATAGAAACAGGTCAGTCTGCAGTGGAGCTCAGTGATTCAGCAATTCCTCTGGAAAGTTCAGTTAGTGCAAGCCTGAATACAGAGTTGAGCCCAGTTGAGTCGTAGCTCGGAGAGGTGAGCTTTAGGTGTGCCGGCGCCATAAGATCAGTGAAGAGCGGCAAGCTGCCATTAGTGTGAGTAGCCTAGTGAGGGCCCGAGTAGGCTGAAGGCGAGTGGAGAGTTAGTACATAGGGGGCAGAGGAGCTTAACTGGCTCACCCCGAAGAAGCATTTACCGGACACTGAGTCCGAAGGTTACCGGGATCTCTATGACCCAGTAAGATATAACCGGAATCCCTGGAGAACTACAAGTCCCAGGATCGCTAAAGTGCTGATACGTATTAGAGCCAGGAGACACATAGGCCCGCAGCTAAGGTGTGTGTACTCCAAGAAAAGGCCCTACCACAAGGTCAGCCAGCGCAGGACAGAGATAAAGTTAGGCCTAGCTCCAGGCAGGTCAGAAACTTACTACGCAGAGGCAAGAAACAGGAGGCCTTACACCTGCTCATTGGGGAGGATCCAGACATGCACCCTTCACCCTACAGTGCTCTGGGACGTGCCTGAATTTCCATCAGTAAAAGGTACTGAAGTGACTATCGTGTCTGTCCCTGTTCTTGCTCTGGCCCGGCTGGGCCTCGCCTGTCCTGCATTTCCCCTTCATACACTGCCCTGAGGCCTTGCTCCACCTGTGGGGAGCGAAACCACCCAGCTGCCTTATCATCAGCCTCAGCGGACTGCACAGCGCTGGTGATCATCACCAGAAACCACAGGTGGCGTCCCGAACTTTCATAAACTTAAAAAACCAAATATCTACCCCTTTTTTAAAGGAGCGACCCCAGGGTACGGGCCCGGGAGCCGACCACCGCGACATCCCTAAAAACCAGGCTAAAGGCCCGGGTACCGAGTTATCCCCATCCCCCTGGGCTAGTCACATACAGTTCATGAGCCCCCGATGCTGCATACTGTACATGAGCCCCCTGATGCTGCTTACTGTATACGGGCCCCCTGATGCTGCACACTGTACAATGGCCCCCTGATGCTGCTTACTGTTTATGGGGCTCCTGATGCCGTATACAGGTTATGAGCCCCATGATGCTGCACACTGTACATGAGCACCCTGATGCTGCATACTGTATATGGGGCTCCTGATGCTGTATACATTATATGAGCCCCCTGATGCTGCATACTGTACATGAGCCCACCGATGATGCATACTGTACATGGGCTCCCTGATGCTGCATACTGTATATGGGCCCCCTGATGCTGCATACTATATATGGGCCCCCTGATGCTGCATATTGTAAATGGCTCCCCTGATGCTGTATACTGTATATGGGCCCCCTGATGCTGCATACTGTACATGGGCCCCCTGATGCTGCATACTGCATATGGGCCCCCTGATGCTGCATACTGTACATGGGCCCCCTGATGCTGCATAATGTACATGGCCCCCCTGATGCTGCATACTGTAAATGGCTCCCCTGATGCTGTATACTGTATATGGGCCCCCTGATGCTGCATACTGTACATGGCCCCCCTGATGCTGCATACTGTATATGAGCCCCCTGATGCTGTATGCTGTACAATAGCCCCCTGATGCTGCATACTGTACATGAGCCCCATGATGCTGCATACTGTATATGGGGCTTCTGATGCTGTATGCATTATATGAGCCCCCTGATGCATACTGTGTATGAGCCCCCTGATGCTGGCTATTGTATATGAGCCTCATGATGCTGTACTGTATATGGGCCCCCTGATGCTGAATACTGTATATGAGCCCCTTGGTGCTGCATAATGTATATGAGCCCCCTTTATGTTGCATACTGTACATGGGCATCCTGATATTGTATACAGTATATGAGCCCCCTGATGCTGCATGCTGTATATGAGGCCCCTGATGCTGCATATTGTGTATGAGCCCCCTGATGCTGCATACTGTATATGAGCCCCCTGATTCTGCAAACTTTATATGAGCCCCTTGTTGCTGCTTACTGCATGTGAGCCCTCTGATGCTGCATACTGTATGTGGGCATCCTTATGCTGCATACTGTACATGGGCCCCCTGATGCTGCATACTGTATATGGGGCTCTAGATGCTGTATACAGTATATGAGCACCCTGATGCTGCATACTGTATATGGGGCTCCTGATGCTGCATACTGTACATGGGCCCCCTGATGCTGCATACTGTACATGCGCCCCCTAATGCTGCATACCGTACATGGGCCCCCTGATGCTGCATACTGTACATGGGCCCCCTGATGCTGCATACTGTATATGGGGCTCCTGATGCTGCATACTGTATATGGGGCTCCTGATGCTGCAAACTATTTATGAGCCCAATGATGCTGCATACTGTATATGGGCCCCCTGATGCTGCATACTGTATATGAGCCCCCTGATGCTGCATATTGTATATGAGCCCAGGGCCGGATCCAGGTTTTTCTGGGCCCTGGGCGAAAGAGCCTCAGTGGGCCCTTTAACTCATACCACGATTCATGATACACAGATACCGCAGAGAAATATATATTTATCTATCTATCTATCTATCTATCTATCTATCTATCTATATACATATATATATAGTACAATGCCAAATATTTCACTTATTACATTACATGAGCGATATCTATTGTAAATTCTACAATTGCTCAGAAACCGGTGAATCGCTCCACACAGTATACTGGCCCCCATAAAATGCTCCATACAGGATACTGGCCCCCATGTAACGCTCCATACAGGATACTGGCCCCCATATAATGCTCCATAGAGGATACTGGCCCCCATATAACACTCCATACAGAATACTGGCCCCATAATAATGCTCCATGCAGGCTGTGCCCCTACATAATGCTCCATGCAGGCTGTTCCCACCACATAATTCCTCATGCAGGCTTTTCCCACCACATAATGCCCCACATAGGCTGTTCCCCCCCATATAATGCCCCATGCAGGATGTCACTCCCCTTATAATGACCCATGCAGGATGTCACCCCTCTTATAATGCCCCATGCAGGATGTCACCCCCCATATAATGCCCTATGCAGGATGTCACCCCCTTATAATGCCCCATGCAAGATGTCACCCCCCCTTATAATTCCCTATGCAGGATGTCATCTCTCTTTTAATGCTCCATGCAGGATGTCACCCCCCCTCCCTTATAATGCCCCATGCAGGATGTCACTGTCGCAGAGTGCATCTTCTTACAGTCACCGCTGTACTTACGAGAGCTTCAATCAGCAAGATATCTTGAGTAAACAGTATTTACTTCATACTGGTTAAACATGAGATACAATTCAGTGTCACACAGTCCGTGTGCAGCTGACATAACACATTCAGGAAAGAAAAAAAACACAGGAAGTAAGTAACAACCAACAATTGAGAGCTTTCCTCCCCCACATTACAGCAAGCATATAACTTTACACACTATCGCCATCTGCTGTCTGGTTAGTATAAAGTCCTCCTTTCGCTTATAAAAAGTCCTAATCTGTTGTATATGCCAACACCCTTTCTCAACAGTTAGGACTTATTCAATCAAACCCAACTTTTTTATTAGTCTCTGGTGTTTATCAGCATTCAACGCCTTAGTGAAGATGTCTGCTGTCATTTCTTCAGTAGGACAATACTCTAACTTCAAGACTCCTTGTTCCTGATGATCTCTCAAGAAATGATATTTCACATCAATATGCTTGGTTCTTGGATTGACTCTTTCCATCTGAGCAAGAACAAGACATCCTTGATTGTCCTCTTTCAGTTTTGTTGGTTCCAACTGTGGTTGTCCTAATTTTGTCAACAATTGTCTTAACCACAGTACTTCTTGACTCGCATGTTCTGTGGCAACATATTCTGCTTCTCTTGAAGACAGTGTCACAATTGACTGTTTCTTACTTGTCCAACTTATTGGTCCACCTGAGAGAAAAAAATATGTCCACTGGTAGATCTTCTGTCAGTTGGATCTCCAGCCCAATCTGCATCAACATATCCTGTTAAAATTCAATTATCACTTGTGGGTAATTTCAGCTTAACATTGCTAGTTCCTTTCAAATAACGCATTACTCTCTTCACGGCATTCCAATCAGCTTTATTTGGTTTTGATACCTTTCTACTCAGGATTCCTACTGCTGCTGCGATGTCTGGTCTTGTAACGGTCGCTAGATACAGTAGTTTTCCTATTGCTGTTCTGTATTCTTCATTATTTGGTAGCATAATTTTTTCACTGTTCATCTCTTTGAGATAATTAGTTTCCATTGGAGACTTTACTGTTTTTGCATCCTTTAATCCAAATTTTTCTGTTATGTCTTGAATCATGTGATTTTGATTCAGTAGGAAACTTCCGTCTTCTTCTCTTTCTACCTGTATTCCTAGGTACTGTTTTACATTTCCCAAGTCTTTGATTTCGAAATGTTGCTTCAGGATTTTCAGAATGTTTTCTTTATCCCTTTCTTGTTAAAACAAATCAAAATGTCGTCTACATATATGAGTACATAAATCCATCTTTTAATCAGCCTTTTTGTGTACAAGCATGGATCAGCTTTGCTTCTTTGAAATTTTTCATTTGTAAGTACTTCCGTGATTTTGTCATTCCACGCTTTAGCTGCTTGCTTTAAACCATATATGCTTTTCTGTAGTTTGCAAACTTTGTTTGGATTTCTTTCATCTTTGAATCCCTGAGGTTGTTCCATGTAAATATCTTCTGTTAAATCTCCATTCATAAAAGCTGTCTTTACATCCAGATGTCTCAGTTCCATCTGTTTCATTGCTGCAACTATAAGTAAAGTTCTTATTGTAGTGTGTTTGACAACTGGAGCAAATGTCTCATCATACTCTTCTCCATATTTTTGAGAATACCCTTTAGCTACGAGTCTTGCTCGGTATCTTTCAGCTGTGCCATCTGTTTGGTATTTTACTTTAAAAATCCATTTACATCCTATGGCTTTTCTTCCTTCTGGTAAATCTGTTAGTGTCCATGTATTTTAATCATGCATGGATTTAATTTCTGTTTCTGTTGCTTCTATCCATTTATTAGCTTCTTCTTCAGGAAGTTTAGATATGTCTTCCCAAGAGGTAGGCTCATAGATTTTTCTTATGCTTGTCTTGTATGAGAGACGTTTTGGTGGTTTTCCTTTGTTCTCTCTCATTGAACATCTTGGTTCTGTGTCTGTTTGTAGTTGTGATTCTTCACTTTTAGTATTTTGTTCTTCCTTGATTTCTACTTCTTTCTCATCAGATATTTCTTCAGTTATGTCACTATTGTTTTTCTCATTTTTTGTTTCAACTGAAATCATAATGTCGTCATTTAAATCTTCAATGAATGTCACACTGTTACTCACCTTAACTCTGTCTGTTTTGGGATCTAGGATTCTATATCCTTTGCAATTTTCACTATATCCAACGAATATTCCTTCCTTGGATCTGTTTTGAAGTTTGGAACGTTTTTCTGTTGGAATGAATATAAAAACTTTACATCCAAAAACTTTTAAATGATTGACACTTGGCTTCATACCTTGCCACAGTTCATATGGAGTTTTCGTCAGTTTTCTGGAAAAAAGTCGGTTCTGTAGATATGTAGCTGTCATTGCTGCCTCACCCCAATATTTCTCTGGTAGTTTGGAATCCGTCAGCATACATCTTATCATTTCTGTTAGAGTTCTGCTTTTCCTTTCTGCTACTCCATTTTGTTCAGGTGTGTATGGAACAGTTTTCTGGTGTACTATTCCATTTTGTCTTAAGTAGGCTTCTATTCTGTGACCTGTAAATTCACCTCCATTATCACTTCTGATGACAATTGGCTTCCTTTGAAATTTGTTACTTGATCTTGTTACATAGTCTACAAGTTTATCAAAAACTTCACTTTTGTTTTTAATTAAGTATGTGACTGTGTATCTTGAGTAGTCATCTATAAAAGTCAACATGTATCTATTGCCTCCTGATGTAGTCACTTTCATCGGTCCACATACGTCAGTATGCACCAAATCAAGTGGTCTTTCGCTTTTCATCTCACTTTCTTTTGGAATAGATATCCTTGTGGCTTTGGATTTTATACAACATTCACATCTTATGGTAATTGAGCAATCTGATATCTTTAAATCTTTTGTCAATTCTTTTCTCTGTAGTTCCCTTATACTGTCAGGGTGTCTATGTCTTATACGTCTATTCCACATGTGAATACAGTTTTTGTGATCATGTGTACGTGTGACGCCCAGCTGTGCTTGGTATCAGAGATCCTGGAAGGGTGTATTGATGGATTCCTCCACAAGAGGCCCCCATAACCATTCACACATCTTCACCTTCCACCTCAGACCACCAGAGGGAGCCCGTTATGGATAGATAAATAGGGAAGGAGGAGCCAGGCAGCAGTTAGTCTAGTTGTGAGTCTAGTTCAGTCTGGTTTAGCAGTGATTCCAGTACAGTCTGAGAGGACTTACCTCAGAGGACAAAAGCATGTTCCAGCTCCTGCAATTGCTATCTTGCAGTGGAGCTTATCCAGATCAAGACTCAGTGTAGCTCAGAGAAGTGAGCTTTAGGTGTGCCAGTGCCATAAGATCGGTGAAGCACGGCAAGATGCTGTTAGTGTGAGGAGCCTAGTGAGGGCCCGAGTAGGCCAAAGGCGAGTGTAGAGTTAGGACATATGGGGCAGAGGAGCTTAACTAGCTCACCCCAAAGCATTTACCGGACACCGCGATCTCTATGACCCTGTAAGGCATAACCGGAATCCATGGAGAACTACAAGTCCCAGGATCTCTAAAGTGCTGATACCTAACAGAGCCAGGAGACACATATGCCCCGCAAGCTGAGGAGCGTGTCCTCCAAGAAAAGGCCCTACCACAAGGTCAGCCAGCGCAGGACAGAGACAAAGTTAGGCCTAGCTCCAGGCAGGTCAGAAACTTACTACGCAGAGGCAAGAAACAGGAGGCCCTAAACTGCTCATTGGGGAGGATCCTGACGTGCACCCTTCATCCTACAGTGCTCTGGGACGTGCCTGAATTTCCATCAGTAAAAGATACTGAAGTGACTATCGTGTCTGTCCCTGTTCTTCTCTGACCCGGCTGGGTCTCACCTGTCCTGCATCCCCGTTTCCCTACACTGCCCTGAGACCCAGCTTCACCTGTGGGGAGAGCTATACCATCGAGCTGCCTTATCATCGGCCTCAGCGGACTGCGCAGTGCTGGTGATCCTCACCAGACGCCACAGGTGGCGTCACTAACTTTAATAAAACTAATAAACCAACCAAACCCTTTTTAAAGAGTGAGCCCAGAGTACGGGCCCGGGAGCCGACCACCGCTACATCCCAAAGGTACAGGCTCGGGTACCGAGTCATCCCCATCCCCCTGGGCGAGTCAACTCTTTCCTGGCGTCACAAACAGTATCGCGTGCCCGCTGCAACGACTGAGTGTTATGACCGTTGCCACCGGTTACTGTGTGCCTTTATTCTGAACTGTGTACGTAAAGTTGTGGTGAAGGTTGCCGCCATTATTGGGCCGCTGAGCGAGAAGAAGGGTGTAACCGTGGGAAACTGAGGGGCGTACCTGCAAAAGAGCGCGAAGCTCCTGACACACACCACGCCTCGATGTTAAACCAGGAAGTGCCAGGTCCTGTAAGGAGCGTCGCTGAATACTCTGACGTAGGACGCAAGCGACGCAAGGTCCTGAAGATGACCATCACCTGCAGAGCTGCGGCCTACGGGAAGAAAAACTACGAAGGTAGGCCACGGTTAGCTAAGGGGGCGCCAGAATGTCCGAGGAACAGCACAGCACCGGAGCACCCATTCACCGCCCTGATGTTCAACCCGAGCTCGGCCCTGAGCAGGCCGAAGCGGCCGCCCCGTCAGCAGGACCGGTAACCCCTGTCATACCCATGGCCCTGAATGTCCACAAGGTGGGGGAGGAGAGCAAACCCCCGCCATCTATGGCTGATAACTCGGCTGGGCCAGCCTATCATGGACAGGTGCTTCCCCGGAACGAGCACCATTATTGAACTGCTGAAAATGTTTTATATGTTTATAATGTTTTTGTTATGCAACGCTTAGGAAATGTGCCTCCCATAAAGGGAAGATTGCTTATGTTTCCTATTGTTATTGTTTTATAAAAATGTACTTCAGCCCGGGAGTGCTGAGCTTAACTAGGGGGGAATGTGACACCCAGCTGCGCTTGGTATCACAGATCCTGGAAAGGTGTATTGATGGATTCCTCCACAAGAGGCCCCCATAACCATTCACACATCTTCACCTTCCACCTCAGACCACCAGAGGGAGCCTGTTAGGGATAGATAAATAGGGAAGGTGGAGCCAGGCAGCAGTTAGTCTAGTTGTGAGTCTAGTTCAGTCTGGTTTAGCAGTGATTCCAGTACAGTCTGAGAGGAGTTACCTCAGAGGACAAAAGCATGTTCCAGCTCCTGCAATTGCTATCTTGCAGTGGAGCTTATCCAGATCAAGACTCAGTGTAGCTCAGAGAAGTGAGCTTTAGGTGTGCCAGTGCCATAAGATCGGTGAAGGACGGCAAGCTGCCGTTAGTGTGAGGAGCCTAGTGAGGGCCCGAGTAGGCCGAAGGCGAGTGTAGAGTTAGGACATATGGGGCAGAGGAGCTTAACTAGCTCACCCCGAAGCATTTACCGGACACCGTGATCTCTATGACCCAGTAAGGCATAACCGGAATCCCTGGAGAACTACAAGTCCCAGGATCGCTAAAGTGCCGATACGTAACAGAGTCGGGAGACATATAGGCCCCGCAAGCTGAGGAGCGTGTACTCCAAGAAAAGGCCCTACCACAAGGTCAGCCAGCGCAGGACAGAGACAAAGTTAGGCCTAGTTCCAGGCAGGTCAGAAACTTACTACGCAGAGGCAAGAAACAGGAGGCCCTACACCTGCTCATTGTGGAGGATCCTGACATGTACTCTTCACCCTACAGTGCTCCGGGACGTGCCTGAAATTCCATCAGTAAAAGGTACTGAAGTGACTATCGTGTCTGTGCCTGTTCTTGCTCTGGCCCGGCTGGGCCTCGCCTGTCCTGCATTTCCCCTTCATACACTGCCCTGAGGAGTGGCTCCACCTGTGGGGAGCTATACCACCCAGCTGCCTTATCATCAGCCTCAGCGGACTGCACAGCGCTGGAGATCCAGACAAGAAGCCACAGGTGGCGTCACGAACTTTAATAAAACGAATAAACCAACCAATCCCTTTTTAAAGAGTGAGCCCAGAGTACGGGCCCGGGAGCCGACCACCGCGACATCCCAAAGGTACAAGCCCGGGTACTGAGTCAACCCCATCCCCCTGGGCGAGTCATGCATCTTCATCTGTTCCTTTGGTGTGTCAAAATGATATAATTGTTCATCTGCCTTGACTTTGGTTATCACCTTGTTTCCTGCAATAATTGCACACTCATTGTCTTTGAATTTTACTGTAAGTCCTTTTGCTGTTAAACGTTTCACAGATAATAATCTGCCTTCCAATTTTGGAACATACAACACATCCTGTACAAGTATCTTTGAATCTTGTCCGAACTTGTTTGAACAATTTACCATACCTTGTCCGATACCTTCTGCGGTTATTTTGCTTCCATCTGCAAGATAAATGGCTTCTTTCTTATCTAAATCAAGATCAGTAAAGAAATTCTTGTCACTTGTCATATGACTTCTTGCTCCTGAATCAATAAACCAACCAAGTGATTATTTCTTGTCTGTTACTTTAAATGTGCCATTCCAATTATTCTCACATGAATCGGAAATTGTGTTTTTTAAGTTCTGTGTATGCTATTTATGTTGTAATTTTTGTTGTTCTGCTTTCCATATGGTACAGTCTTTCTTTAAATGACCTTTTTTCTTACATCTGAAGCATTCTCTTGTCTCTTTATTATAGGGTTTTTTAAATTCTGTAGCTTTAAGAGCGTTTTCACTGTCCTTTTCAGTAGAAGAATCATTTCTTTGTTATTTTCTTCTCTGATATTAATCTATTAGTTTTGTTTTCACAAAATCTAATGCAATGTCAGTTTCTGGTCTCGTCTCAAGGGCATTTATCAAGGCTGTATACGAATCTGGTAAACTGCACAATAATATAGCTGCTACATGACTTTCTTTAATGTCTTCACCAATAGATCTTAGCTGTGATATCACTTCCATCATTGAGAATATGTGCTTCTGCATGTCGTCATTTGCACTCAATCTCATACTGTAAAGCTTTCTTAATAAAAATAACTTGTGATTCAAGCTAGGTCTTTCATACAGTTTTCTTAATTCTTCCCACATTCCTTTAGCTGTTTCTTCATTTCTTATATGTATTAATTGAGCATCATCCACTAATAAGCTAATGGTGGCTCTCGCTTGTCTATTCTTATCCCATGTCTGATTATCTTGATCTGGTCTTTCTGTAACAATTACTTCCCATAAATCATCCTTAGATAACAACATCTCTACTTTGAATTATCATAACTGATAATTTTCACTATTCAGTTTAGCTACTGTGAATTTCAGTTCTGTGTTACTCATCATCTTTATATAGTCTTACTTGTTTAGAGAGTTGTACTGAAGATATTCTCCTGTTTTTTCTTTCTTGATAGTTCCTGTATGTCCTGCCTGTGCTGAATTCTCTGTAATTATATCCAGCTCCTGGGATCATGAATTCCTTTGTCACTCTGTATCTGGATTTATTTCCTTCTGTTTACAGAGCTTATCTGTGTGCTCCGTTATCTGGGGTTATAAACCAGGATCCTCTTGTAGTGCGGGCCTGTAGTGTCTGGGCTTTAGTGTCTGGGCCCATAGCCTGTCGCAGAGTGCATCTTCTTACAGTCAACGCTGTACTTACAAGAGCTTCAATCAGCAGGATATCTTGAGTAAACAGTATTTACTTCATACTGGTTAAACATGAGATACAATTCAGTGTCACACAGTCCATGTGCTGCTGACATAACATATTCAGGAAAGAAAAAAAACACAGGAAGTTAGAACAACCAACAATTGAGAGCTTTCCTCCCCCACATTACAGCAAGCATATAACTTTACACACTATCTCCATCTGCTGTCTGGTTAGTATAAAGTTCTCCTTTCACTTATAATAAGTCCTAATCTGTTGTATGTGCCAACAGTCACACCCCCCTCCCTTATAATGTCCCATGCAGGATGTCACCCCCCCCTCCCTTTTAATGCCCCATGCAGGATGTCACACCACCCCCTCCCTTATAATGCCCCATGCAGGATGTCACACCCCACCTCCCTTATAATGCCCCATGCAGGATGTCACCCCCCCACCCCACGCCACCCCACCATATAATGCCCCATGACTCGATACAATAAAAAAAAATCAAATACTCACCTCACTCTTCACCTGCTGCCGCTGCTCAGCCCTGAGCTCCTCAGCATTGCCAGCATCTTTCTGCTCTGTGCTGTGACGAATCAGGAGAGAGCGCGGTGTACAGACGTCACTGTGCTCTCTGACCTGAGATGTCACTCAGCCGCGGAAGAGAACCTGATGCGGAGGCACGGGGAGCGGTAAGTATGGCGCTGGCTGTGGGGCCCTGAGCAAGCGGGGGGGGGGAGCTGACACCGCTCTCCTCCGCTCACGGGTCCCATAGCGCGTGGGGTGCCCGGCGGCGAGTGGGCCACCCCACCTGCTCAGGGCCCCGGCACTTGCCCGGGTTAGCCGGGTGCTGACACCGGCCATGTATGAGCCCCCTGATGCTGCATGCTGTACATGGGCCCCCTGATGCTGCATAATGTATATGGGCCCCATAATCATGCATACTGTACATGGGCCCCCTGATGCTGCATACTGTGTATGGGCCCCCTGATGCTGCATATTGTATATGTGCCACTGATGCTGCATACTGTATATGGCCCCCTGATGCTGCATACTGTATATGGGGCCCCTGATACTGCATACTGTATATGGCCCCCTGATGCTGCATACTGTATATGGGGCCCCTGATACTGCATACTGTATATGGCCCCCCTGATGCTTCATACTGTATATGACCCTCCTGATGCTGCATACTGTCCATGAGCCCCCTGATGCTACATACTGTATATGGGGCTCCTGATGTTGTATACAGTATATTGGCCCCTGATACGGCATATTGTATATGGACCCCCTGATGCTGAATATTGTATATGAGCCCCCTGATGCTGCATACTGTATATGAGCTCCCATATGCTGCACACAGTATATGGAACCCCTGATGCTGCATACTGTATATGGGTCCCCTGATGCTGCATACTGTACATGAGCTTCCCGATGATGCATACTGTACATGGGCTCCCTGATCCTGCACACAGTATATGGACCCCCTGATGCTGCATAATGTACATGGGCCCCCTGATGCTGCATACTGTACATGAGCCCCCTGATGCTGCATACTGTACATGGGCCCCCTGATGCTGCATGCTGTACATGAGCCCCCTGATGTTGCATATTGTATATGAGCCCCCTGATGCTGCATACTGTACATGAGGCCCAAGATGCTGCATACTGTATATGAGCCCCCTGATGCTGGTTATTGTATATGAGCCCCCTGATGCTGCATACTGTATATGGGCCCCCTGATGCTGCATACTGTATATGGGCCCCCTGATGGTGCATACTGTTTATGGGCCTCCTGATGCTGTATGCAGTATATGAGCCCTTTGATGCTGCATACTGTATATGAGCCCCCTGATGGTCCATACTGTATATGGGGCTCCTGATGCTGTATGCAGTATATGAGCCCCCTGATGCTGCATACTGTACATGGGCCCCCTGATGGTGCATACTGTATATGGGGCTCCTGATGCTGTATGCAGTATATGAGCCCCTTGATGCTGCATACTGTATATGAGCCCCCTGATGCTGGTTATTGTATATGAGTCCCCTGATGCTGCATGCTGTATATGAGCCCCCTGAGGCTGCATACTGTACATGGGCCCCCTGATGCTGCATACTGTATATGGGCCCCCTGATGCTGAATACTCTACATGGGCCCCCTGCTGCTGCTGTATACTGTTTATGGGCCCCCTGATGCTGCATATTGTATAAGGGCCCCCTGATGCTGCATACTGTATATGGCCCCCTGATACTGCATACTGTGTATGGGGCCCCTGATACTGCATACTGTATATGGCCCCCTGATGCTGTATACTGTATATGGGGCCCCTGATACCGCATACTGTATATGGCCCCCTGATGCTGGATACAGTATATGAGCCCCCTGATGCTGCGTTTTGTGTATGAGATCCCTGATGCTGCATACTGTATATGAGCCCCCTGATGCTGCGTACTGTATATGGCCCCCCTGATGCTGCATACTGTATATGAGCCCCTGGATGCTGCATATTGTATATGAGCTCCCTGATGCTGCATATTGTATATGAGCCCCCTGATGCTGCATACTGAACATGAGCCCCATGATGCTGCATACTGTATATGGGGCTCCTGATGCTGTATGCAGTATATGAGCCCCCTGATTCTGCATACTGTATATGAGCCCCCTGATACTGGTTATTGTATATTTGCCTCCTGATGCTGCATACTGTATATGGGCCCCCTGATGCTGCATATGTGGCGCCCTGCTGCACATTAGTGCCACAGATCCTAGAGGGGTGCATGGACGGATTTCTCCACAAGAGGACCCCACAGCATACACACACCTCCACCTTCCACCTCAGATCATCAGAGGGAGCCTGATAGGGATATAAATAGGGAAGGTGGAGCTAGGCAGTCAGTTCCTCTGGAGAGTTCAGCAAGTACAGGTCTGAATACAGAGTCGAGCACAGTCTAGAGAACACAGCTAATAGTTCAGTAGTGGAGCACGAGGCTCCTGCAAGCTAGACTCAGGGAGCTGAGTTAGAGCCCAAGGCGTCCCGACGCCGTAAGAGCGGTGAAGCACGGCAAGCTGCCGCTAGTGTGTATAGCCTAGTGAGGGCCTCGAGCAGGCCGAAGGCTAGAGGAGTGAGTAGCATTGGGGGCAGAGGAGCTGTACAAGCTCACCCCAGAAAACATATACCGGACACCGGGTCCGCGTCTACAGGGCAGTATATCCCCCTGTAGAGACAACCGGAGACCCCTGGAAGACTTCAGGTCCCAGGATCACCCAAGAGCTGATACGTACCAGAGCCAGGAGTCACGGAGGCCCCGCAAGCAGGGAGCGTGTACTCCAAGAGAAGGCCCTACCACAAAGTCAGCTGGTGCAGGACAGAGACAAAGTTAGGCCTAGCTCCAGGCAGGTCAGAAACTTACTACACAAAGGCAAGAAACAGGAGGCCCTATACCCGCTCACAGGGGAGAATCCTGATATACACCCTTCACCCTACAGTGCTCCGGAATGTGCCTGGACTTCCATCAGTAAAAGGTACTAAAGTGAACTGTGTGTTTGCCTATCCTTCCTCAGACCCGGCTGGGTCCCCCCTGTCCTGCATCCCTACATCCACGCAGCCCTGAGGCCTAGCTCCACCTGTGGGGAGCTATACCACCCAAGCTGCCTTAACACCGGCCTCAGTGGGCTGCCGCAGCGCTGGGGATCCTCTACAGACGCCACAGGTGGCGTCACGAACTTTTTCATAATTATCCACCCTTTTAAAGAGAGGCCCAGGGTACGGGCCCGGGAGCCGACTACCGCGACATCCCCCAGAACCAACAACCAAACCCGGGCGCCGAGTTCTCCCCGTCCCCTGGGCGCGTCACATCCTGTATATGGGCCCCCTGATGGTGCATACTGTATATGGGGCTCCTGATGCTGTATGCAGTATATGAGCCCCTGATGCTGCATACGGTATATGAGCCCCCTGATGGTGCATACTGTATATGGGGCTCCTGATGCTGAATGCAGTATATGAGCCACCTGATGCTGCATACTGTATATGGGCCCCCTGATGGTGCATACTGTATATGGGGCTCCTGATGCTGTATGCAGTATATGAGCCCCCTGATGCTGCATACTGTATATGGGCCCCCTGATGGTGCATACTGTATATGGGGCTCCGGATGCTGTATGCGGTATATGAGCCCCATGATGCTGCATACTGTATATGGGGCTCCTGATGCTGTATGCAGTATATGAGCCCCCTGATGCTGCATACTGTATATGAGCCCCCTGATACTGCATACTGTACATGGGCCCCCTGATGCTGCATACTGTATATGGGCCCCCTGATGCTGCATATTGTATATGGGCCCACTGATACTGCATACTGTAGGCCCCCTGATGCTGCATACTGTATATGGGGCCCCTGATGCTGCATACTGTGTATGGCCCCATGATGCTGCATACTGTATATGGGGCTCCTGATGCTGTATGCAGTATATGAGCCCCTGATGCTGCATACGGTATATGAGCCCCCTGATGGTGCATACTGTTTATGGGGCTCCTGATGCTGTATGCAGTATATGAGCCCCCTAATGCTGCATACTGTATATGGGCCCCCTGATGGTGCATACTGTATATGGGGCTCCTGATGCTGTATGCAGTATATGAGCCCCCTGATGCTGCATACTGTATATGGGCCCACTGATGGTGCATACTATATATGGGGCTCCTGATGATGTATGCGGTATATGAGCCCCATGATGCTGCATACTGTATATGGGCCCCCTGATGGTGCATACTGTATATGGGGCTCCTGATGCTGTATGCAGTATATGAGCCCCCTGATGCTGCATACTGTATATTGGCCCCCTGATGGTGCATACTGTATATGGGGCTCCTGATGCTGTATGCGGTATATGAGCCCCATGATGCTGCATACTGTATATGGGGCTCCTGATGCTGTATGCAGTATATGAGCCCCCTGATGCTGCATATTGTACATGGGCCCCCTGATGCTGCATACTGTATATGGGCCCCCTGATGCTGCATATTGTATATGGGCCCCCTGATACTGCATACTGTAGGCCCCCTGATGCTGCATACTGTATATGGGGCCCCTGATGCTGCATACTGTATATGGGCCCCTGATGCTGCATACTGTATATGGAGCCCCTGATACCGCATACTGTATACTGCCCCCTGATGCTGTATACAGTACATGAGCCCCCTGATGCTGCATACTGTATATGGGGCTCCTGATGCTGTATGCAGTATATGAGCCCCCTGATGATGCATACTGTATATGGGCCAACTGATGCTGCATACTGTACATGGGCCCCCTGAAGCTGCATACTGTATATGGGCCCCCTGATGCTGCATATTGTATATGGGCCCCCTGATACTGCATAGTGTAGGCCCCCTGATGCTGCATACTGTATATGGGGCCCCTGATACTGCATACTGTATATGGCCCCCTGGTGCTGCATACTGTATATGGGGCCCCTGATACCGCATACTGTATACGGCCGCCTGATGCTGGATACTGTATATGAGCCCCCTGATGCTGCATACTATATATGGCCCCCCTGATGCTGCATACTGTATATGAGCCCCCGGATGCTGCATATTGTATATGAGCCCCTTGATGCTGCATACTGTATATGACCCTCCAGATGCTGCATACTCTACATGAGCCCCCTGATGCTACATACTGTATATGGGGCTCCTGATGCTGTATACAGTATATTGCCCCTGATATGGCATATTGTATATGGACCCCCTGATGCTGAATATCGTATATGAGCCCCCTTATGCTGCACACAGTATTTGGACCCCCTGATGCTGCATACTGTATATGAGCCCCCTGATGCTGCATACTGTATATGAGCCCCCTGATGCTGCATACTGTATATGGACCCCCTGATGCTGCATACTGTACATGGGCTCCCTGATGCTGCATACTGTATATGGGCCCCCTGATGCTGCATATTGTATATGGGCCCCCTGATGCTGCATACTGTATATGGCCCCCTGATGCTGCATACTGTATATGGGGCCCCTGATACTGTGACATGCCCAGGGGGATGGGGACAACTCGGTGCCCGGGCCTTTGTCTGGCCTTGGGGATGTCGCGGTGGTCGGCTCCCGGGCCCGTACCCTGGGGTCAGCTTTTAAAAGGAGATTATTTGTTAACTCTATGAAAGTTTGTGACGCCATCTGTGGTTTCTGGTGAGAATCACCAGCGCTGCGGCAGTCCACTGAGGCCGGTGATAAGGCAGCTCAATGGTATAGCTCCCCACAGGTGGAGCTAGGCCTCAGGGCAACTTACGGAGAGGGGGATGCATAACAGGCGAGACCCAGCCGGGTCAGAGGAAGAACGGGGACAGACACTGGGTCGTAGAGATCCCAGTAAGCTCAGACCCGGTGTCCGGTATAGTTTCGGGGTGAGCTGGGTAAGCTCCTCTGCCCCCACTGCTACTCATTTTCCGCTCGCCTTCGGCCACGCTCGGGCCCTCACTAGGCTACTCACACTAATGGCAGCTTGCCGCTCTTCACCGCTCTTACAGGCGTCGGCACACCTTAAGCTCTAACTGAGCTACAACTGAGTCTGGAATGTGCTCCACTGCAGCTGACTCCTCTCAGGCACATCTACTGCAGGAACTCTCTCAACAGACTTGACTCTCTGTCAACTCCAGACTGACTACCTGCTTAGCTCCACCTTCCCTATTTATATCCCTAACCGGCTCCCTCTGCTGGTCTGAGGTGTAAGGTGGAGATGTGTGAATGTTTATGGGGGCCTCTTGTGAAGGATTCGATTAATACACCCTTCTAGGATCTGTGGTACCAAGCACAGCTGGGCGCCACATTCCCCCCTAGCAAAGCTCAGCACTCCCGGGCTGAAGTACATTTTAAAACAACAATAATAAACATTAACAATGCAATAACTCTTCCCTTTATGGGAGGCACTTTTCTTAAATGTTGCATAATAACATAAACAGGTACAAAGCGTCCTCAGAATTTAAGTCTCTTGTGGTGAGGTTCCCAGACATGATGTCCATCTCACAGGGTAGAGTACTTGATGGTTTGAGGAACCTGTCCCAAACCCTCAACGTAGGCCCTGGGGTGGCTGCAGGGCATGGAGAGCCCGAGTTTGACCTCCAGTAGAGCCACTCCAGACAGGTTTTACTTCTGAGGTCACCTAAAGGGGCACTCCACGGAGCGCAATTATATACAATAAGTAGTTTTTGGGCTGCACACAGTCCTCAGCCACAAAGTTCTTAGATAAATAAAGAAGTCATTAGGCAAAGTGTCAATATCACTTAAACTGTTCAGTAATAAAGCAAAGCACAAAATAATATACATATGCATGAAAACACATAGAAATACAGTTTAATACCCCAGGGGTAACTATCTACACTTTTCAGAGTTTAGCTATCTTACTGATTATATCTGACAGGGGGTTGACCTTTAGTACTACGCGTGGACCTGCGTGGTACTGGAATGCGTGAGGCACTAGTAGGTGCTCTACCTCCAAATGTGTCAGTACTAGGTGTGGAGGGGCTGCAAGGCTGCATTGACCTCTCTACAGGACTGACAAGTTCACCATTGGCTGGGCCTTCTTGCTCTTCTCCTACCGGGGATCCTTCGTCCGGGGATTCTTCTTGAGATGGCTCCTCTTCAGCACTTACAGGCTCTTCTTGCTGTGGGTAGAAGGTAATTACAGGGATGATTACTGCTCCTTCTAGTTGGGGCCAATCTGCCGGGAAATCTCCTAAGTCAGTGTGTATTTCTGCTTCTTTAGGCTCCTCCGGGATAACGAGGCACTTCCTCTTGGGGTTTTAGCAGGTCTGGACACAAATTTAGGTGATCCCTGGATACTGTTGCCGTCGTCCTTCCTCCGTCTCTACTAATTATGCAGGTTTTCTTATTATCAAATCTTGAATTCAACACAGTGTAGGGTTCCCTCTCCCACTGGTCATCAAGTTTGTGGTTTCTTCTTTTCCTTTTTAGTACTACTTCACCAGGTGTGAAGGGTTCTGCTTGGGCACCTCTGTTGTATTGAGCTTCCTGTTTGTCCCTCACCAAAGTGAGACTGTCTTCAACACAGGCTTGTACTCTTCTGTACTGCTCCTGTCTGGCCGTGTCCCAGTCCTCAGTGGTCGTATCAGCTTCTGGTTCTACAACACCAAGCTCCAGGTCCATGGGCAGCTTTCCTTGCCTTGCTCGCATGAGATATGCAGAAGTACAGTTGGTGGAACTTACTGGTATGTGATTGTACAGATCTACTAGGTCAGGTAGTAGGTCTGGCCACTGATTTCTCTCCTCAAGTGGTATGGTCTTTAGCAGGTCGATGATGATGTTATTCATCTTCTCACAGAGACCATTGGTTTGTGGGTGGTACAGTGTAGTTCTTATCTTCTTACACCCATATAGATGGCAGAACTCCTTGAACAACTCAGCCTCAAAGGCCGGGCCTTGGTCCGTCAGCACCTGCTCAGGATAACCTTGGGGTCTACAGAAATACGTTTGGAATGTCTTTGCTGCTGTCTCTGCCGTCAGGTCTTTGACGGGGGCGACCACCAGTAAATGTGAGTAGTGATCCATCATGGTCAGAGCATAAGAGTATCCTGACCTGCTGGGGGACAGCTTCACATGGTCCAGGTCCACGATCTCCAGGGGTCGAGTCGTCTTGATGGGTTGCAGTGGTGCCTTCTGGCTGCTGTAGTCTTTTCCTCTGAGGCCACAGGGTCCACAGTCCCGGCACCACCGCTCAATGGAGCTGCGCATTCCTACCCAGTAGAATCGACACTTCAGCAGGGTCTCTAGCTTTTTCCAGCCAAAGTGCCCCGCCTGATCGTGGTAGGCCTCCAACACTATTTGAATGTCTGTCTTGGGAACCACTATATGCCATACCATCTCATGGGTTTTTGGATTGACGTACCTCCGGCACAGCTTCTCACGGTAGATAAACAGCCGGCTTCTCTCGTTCCACAGCTGCTTTGCTTGCAGAGATGCTTCTTTTTCCAGGGAGGAACCTTCTTGGGTTATCAGCTCCTTGATGCGACTGACAACCGGGTCACTGTCCTGGGTCTCTTTCCAGCTGTGGTGAGGCAGGGGGTTTAACATCTTTCCACGCTGCCTCCTGGAGGCTCGTTGCTCGTGGATCATCCCATTCCGGTGAAAGGCAGGTAGCTCAATCTCTTCCAGGTCATCCACTTCTTCTTCTGTGTCTGACTGGTGAGGCATCCTGGACAGAGCATCGGCATTGGCGTTCTTGCAGCCCGACCGGTATTTAATTGTAAATTGATAATTTGACAGCAGAGCCATCCATCGTTGTTCCAGTGCTCCTAGCTTAATGTGACGCCTCTTCTCGGAAGCCCTTTTATTTTACCCTGGGAGATGGGGGACTCGGAGTTGGGTCCTCTGGATGTAGAGATGGGGTGCAGCCGTGGCCTGGACCCAGCCCGTGCTCAGGGCCGTCACATTAAAAACGATGGAGTGGGCTTATCCGGGTTGAGTGGCTGATTTACGACTACGCCACCTGCGGCACCTGGTGAAGGCCACCAGCGCCGCTGCAGTCCTTTGAGGCATGATGTTACGGCGGCCAAAGTTATTACTACTCCCCACAGGCGGAGCAAGGCCTCAGGGCAGAGGGACAGGATGGAAGGGGTAGTAGTAGAGGAGAACGGGCGCCGCGTCGTGCGGTGTGGCTCAGAATAAACAGTCCGGAGGCCATAGGGGTGAACTTCCAAGGCTTTACTCACTTTAGAGATGGCAGAAGGAAGGCGACTCCATGCTCCTAGCGGAGTCCTGCGGTCACCAGGGACGGGGGTCCGAAAACCTCCGAGTAAGTCCAGCGTTCAATCGGGACCCTACACCAGAGTGTTCCTGAACTACAGACCGAATCCTTTCCTGTCCATGTGTGTGTAGATAGGCCGGGTCTCCCTCTGAGCTCCTCTCAGAACAAGGGTACGGGTGGCAGCTCCGCTCCGTCCGATACCTGGTGGGATCCTCAGGGCCTACCGGGCTTTCCCGACCAGGACTTGGAGTAGCATGGTCGGGTGTCGGGGGCCGGTACCCCTCTTGCAGCCGGACTCCCTCTGAATATATCAGGTGGTGAGGACAGGTGGCGTACACCACTCCGTCTGCATCCTCCCCGGGATCCATTTGCTATGGAGCCACACTCTTAAGCTCAGGGCCTTCTTGGTCATGGTCCTTGACCGGGTCGAGACATTCCTTGTCTACAACCTACCCCTCGTCCCAAGGCCGGGGCACGAGGGCTGTGTCTCCATCCATTGCGGGCCCACACAGGATCCGCGTTAGGGTGGGAGATCACATTCCACTCATCAATTGACAGCATAGAGACCGTCAAAGAGCGATTGAAGGCAGTCAAAGAACCATTAAAAAAGACGAAGAACCAAAAATGGCTTTCTATTAAAAATAAAATTTAAAGTGTAACTAACTTGTAAGTCCTTCACCCTCACCCACTAACTGGTTCCCCTCACTCTTGGTTCCCCAGTCTCCCTGTAACCAGGGGAGCAGCACCTAGTGCATTCTAGCCCCCTCTGGTGGAGAAATGTGGTGTTGGATGCAAAGGTTGGGTCACAACTATCACACTGTTCTTACCTCAGAGGAGGAACACTACACTCCATTAAAGAAGTGCAGCATCCCTGTGGCGGTCGAACCCTCACAGGCGCCACATTAGCTGTTTCAAGATGGGTCAAGGGGTTGTTTTCAGTGAAGGCAGTGAACTTACTGGAGGCTAGATAGTGCTTGAACCTTTCAGTGATGGCCCAGACCAAGGCCAGGAACTCAAACTTAAAGCTGCTATAGTTCTCTGGGTTCCTCTCGGTCGGGCGGAGCTTCCTGCTTGCGTATGCGATCACTTTCTCTTGGCCATTCTGCTTCTGACTTAGGACAGCGCGCAGTCATTCGTTGCTGGTATCAGTATACAGCAGGAACGGTTGGCTGTAGTCAGGGTAGGCTAGAATCTCATCGCCTGTCAGGATCTCCTTCATCTCCTGAAATGACTCGGCTTGCTCCTTACCCCAGTGGAATGGGGGGTTTCTGCCTTTGGGGGACTGCCCTACCAGGAGGTCTTGCAGAGGAGCTGCTTTCTTGGTGTAGTCTTTTACAAACCTCCGGTAGTATCCTACTAGTCCCAAGAACTGACGCACCTCTTTGAGGTTCTTCGGCTCCGGCCACTTCTGGATGGCAGTTACCTTTTCCGGGTCTGGTGCTACCCCTTTCGGACTGACAATGTGCCCCAGGTACTGTACCTTTCTCTTGAGCAGGTGGCACTTTGAGGGCTTCAACTTCATCTCGTACCAAGACAGTGACTCAAATACCTCCGCCAGGTGTTTCAAGTGGACCTCATACATTTTGGAGTACACTATCACATCATCCAGGTAAAATAACACAGTCTCGAAGTTGCGGTGTCCCAGGCAGCACTCCATTAATCTCTGGAACGTTCCAGGGGCATTGCAGAGTCCAAATGGCATACTGTTGAACTCGTAGAGTCCCATCAGGGTAGTGAAGGCCATCTTCTCCAGATCCTCCTCAGCCACAGCTACTTGCCAGTACTCACTAGAGAGGTCAAGGGTGGAAAAGTAATTTGCAGACTTTAAGGCAGCTAGGGACTCCTCTATGCGAGCTAAAGGGTATGCATCTTTATGTGTAATGTGATTTACTTGTCGGTAATCTACACACATTCTCATGCTCCCATTCTTTTTCCTAACTAGCACTAGGGGAGCTGCCCAGGGACTACAACTATCCCTTACCACCCCCACCTTTCTCATGTCGTGCAGCATCTCCTTTGCCTTCTGGTAGTGAGCTGGTGGTATAGGCCTGTAACGTTCTTTGATGGGTGGATGGTCACCTGTGGGGATGTGATGTTGAACCCCCTTAATCCTCCCGAAGCCAAGTGGATGTTTACTGAACACCTGCGCGTATTCTTGAACCACCCGGTGCACACCCTGTTTCTGATGGGCAGGAGTGGTGTCTGTCCCAACATGGAGCTGTTGACACCATTCCTCCACCTGGGTTGCAGGGTCATCATCCTCCATTTCATCTGGTGAGGTTAATGAGTCCGCCTTGTGAATGCAGTTGTTATTTACAGCATGTAATTTGGCAACAGTGGCATAACGTGGCAATCTGACCTCATCTTCCCCACAGTTGAGAAGACAGACGGGCACCCTACCATTGCGTACATCTACCACTCCTCTGGCGGTTAAGAGCGTGGGTCTGTGCTCGGAGCAAAAGGGTTCTACTACCGCCTGGTAGCTCTGTCCTCTAAGACCTATGGCGGCTCTACACCAGATAAGCATTTCACTCATTGGGGGGATCACAATGAGTATGGGGTCCTTCACCCGCACATTACCGATTTCACCATCTGTTAACCTTACTTGCTGCTGGCACATCAGGACTCGGATCTCCTTCAGCAGCGCCCTCCTCTGTCCTGGTCTGGCAGTGTCAGCTATCTGTTGGAGCAAGAACACAACTTCTCCCAAACAGTTACCAACAATGTTAGTGTCTAGTACCATATACGGATTGGTATCATCAGGATTAGTCTCTACTACAATTAATCCATCGTCCTTCAGCTCCACTCTCCCCACCTTTACTGTCACATTCTTAACCCCGATTAGGTTAAGGGGGAGCCCATTTGAGGCATAAACTGAAAGATTTGGAGCTGGCGGGCTTAGGTTGTCCATGGACCAGAACCTCTTGTAGAGGACGTCAGGCATTATGGTTACCTGAGATCCTGTGTCCAGCAGAGCGTGCGTCGGGATGCCGTCCAGCACAATGGACAGGAAAGGTCTTCCTCCGACGAACCTGTTGTACCAGTCTGAGGGGCCTGGGGAGTTTACTCCTGGGTGTCGGCCCTCGGTCCCAGGGTTTTCTCGTTTAAAGGACAATTCTGGGTGGTGTGTCCGGTCTTGCGGCAGCGGTAGCAGGTAGGGTCCTTCTGTGGACAGCGCTGTTCACTGATCCTCGTAGAGGGTGGTGTTGTCCTCCTCCTCCTTCGCATCCAGGGGACATCCTCAGGGCTGTCGGCTAACAGGATTTTTCATCCCTCCTCGGGCTCCGTCTGCAGCTGCAGAGCACTCAGCACGGTGGTGAGGGTTTTGCTCAACTGGCGCACAGAGCGCAGACTGTCCAGCTCTCTAGGTGACGTTGCTGGAACCTTGGCTTCAGCAGCCACTGGGGAAAAGGTGGGCGTAGCAGGCACTGGGGTAGCCACACCCTGGTAACATTGGATGGCATTTGTTTCCAGGGGCTGCAGTCCTTTTATAGCCATGTCCTTAAGATTGTCAAAGGTGGCATCTGGATGATCTAAGGACCACCAACGCACAGTCCTGCTCTCCTCTGGAAACCTCAGTCCCCGGACAAACTGTTCCTTCAGCATTTTGTTTTCATTTTCGATGCTGGTTGGACTAACCTATTTCAGAACCCGCAGGGCCCCTTGTAGACGCCAGGCATAGTCCCGAACATTGTCCTCCGGCTGTTGGGAACAGTTGTAGAACCTCATCCGGAGGTCCGCCTCAGTATGATCCTCAAAAACAGACTGTAGCTTTTTAAAGATTGCGGACACTGACTCCTCGTCTGCGGCTGACCATGTTTCCACTTCCCGTTCCGCAGCACCAGTCAGTTGTCCTAATACAACAGAGGCTCTTTGCTTGCCTGTCATGGAGTACATGTCCAAGATACCACATATCTTCCGTTTGAATCCAGACAGGTTATCTGGTTTGCTGTTGTACTGGGGGAGCCACTTTGCTCCAGGAATGTGCGGTAAAGTTATGGGAATGACTGGGGTTACAGGCGCAGCTGGTGGAGCGGCCGCTTCGGCCTGCTCGGCGCCGGGTGCGGGTTGAACATCATGGCCGTTAACCGGTGTTCCTCGGACTTCCTGGCGCCCCCCTGGTGAACCGTGGCTTACCTTCTTTTCTTTTCTTCCGGTAGGCCACAGTTCCACAGGTGACGGTCGTCTTCAGGACCTTGCGTCGCTTGCGTCCTACGTCAGAGCGTTCAGCGGCGCTCCTTCCAGGACCTGGCGCTTCCTGGTTTGACGTCGAGGCAAGGGACGTGTCCGGGGCTTCGCGCACTTTTGCAGGTACGCCCCTCAGTTTCCCGCGGTTACGCCCTTCTTCTCGCTCGGTGACCCAACAATGGCGGCAATCTTCATCACAGTCAAAACACACAGTTTTTAATTAAAGGCGCACAGTACCCGGTGGCAACGGGCATAACACTCCGTCGTTGCAGCGGGCACGGGATCCTGTTCGTGACGCCAGGAAAGATGACACGCCCAGGGGGGTGGGGACGACTCGGTGCCCAGGCCTTTGCCTGGCCTTGGGGATGTCGCGGTGGTCGGCTCCCGGGCCCGTACCCTGGGGTCAGCTTTTAAAATCGGAAAGTTTGAGACGCCACCTGTGGCTTCTGGTGAGAATCACCAGCGCTGCGGCAGTCCACTGAGGCCGGTGATAAGGCAGCTCGATGGTATAGCTCCCCACAGGTGGAGCTAGGCCTCAGCGCAGCTTGCGGAGAGGGGGATGCATGACAGGCGAGACCCAGCCGGGTCAGAGCAAGAACAGTGACGGACATGGTAGTCACTTCAGTACCTTTTACTGGTGGTAGTTCAGGCACATACTGGAGCACTTTAGGGTGAAGGGTGCATGTCAGGGTCCTCCCTAATGAGCGGGTGTAGGGCCTCCTGTTTCTTGCCTCTGCATAGTAAGTTTCTGACCTGCCTGGAGCTAGGCCTAACTTTTTCTCTGGCCTGAGCCAGCTGACGTTGTGGAAAGGCCTTCTCTTGGAGTGCACACTTCCAGCTTGCGGGGCCTATGTGTCTCCTGGCTCTGTTACATATTATTGTATATGAGCCCCCAGATGCTGTATACAGTATATGAGCCCCCTGATGCTGCATACTGTACATGTGCCCCCTGATGCTGCATAATGTATATGAGCCCCCTGATGCTGCATACACTAAATGGGTCCCCTGATGCTGCATACTTTACATGGGCCCCCTGATGCTGAATACTGTATATGGGCCCCCTGATGCTGCATACTGTATATGGGCCCCCTAATGTTGCATACTGTATATGGGCCCCCTGATGCTGCATGCCGTATATGAACTACCTGATGCTGCATACTGTACATGGGCCCCCTGGTGCTGCATACTGTATATGAGCCCCCTGATGCTGCATACTTTATATGGCCCCCATGATGGTGCATACTGTTTATGGGGCTCCTGATGCTCTGCATACTGTAGATGAGCCCCCTGATGCTGCATACTCTATATGAGCCCCCTGATGCTGCATACTGTATATGGGTCTCCTGATGCTACATACTGTATATGAACCCTCTGATGTTGTCTTCTGTATATGGGCCCCCTGATGCTGCATATGTGGCGCCCCTGAGGGTTCGGTCGCCACAGAGGTATTGCATCTCATCCAGAGGTGTGGTATCTCACTCTCAGGTAAGGAAGGAGTATGGCTCAGGACCCTAACACTACATCCACTTCACCACATTTCCGGGGGACAGGGCGAGAATGCTCCTATGGGAGAGCACAAGTGTCCCTGATCCCTGGCTGGAGTGGGGAGGAACCACTTAGAGAGGGGGAACTAAGTAGTGGATGGGTGGAGGACGTAGATCCTGGGCGCACTGAGTAGGAGCATATAAAAGAGAGTAGCCATCTTAGATCAGTGTTCAGTCAGAGGAGGAGAGTGTAGGAGCAGGGGCTCTGTAGGAGCTCTGCTCCAGTGGCGGGCCTAGTCAGGAGGCCTGAGCCTGGAGGAGAAAGGAGAGAAGAAAGGAAAAGGGGAACAGGAGAGGCTCCAGGACGCGGAGAGAAGGGACCCCAGGGGTACGGGCCGTGCACCAAGCAACCCGTACCCCCGCCACTGCCAGGAGGTAGGGGGGTCAGGCCAAAGAAGTGGAACCGGGTCCCCCAGCCAGCAGAGACTACAAGACTCAACTGGGAACTGGAGGCTGCAGCACTTCAAGTACAGCAGGCCGTCCACACCAGCCACTAGGAAAGTAGCCACATAGGGCCAGGGGACGGAACACACGTCGCCCGCCAAGACCCGTGAACACTGGATAGAGGTGCCGCTAGGTGTGAGGTACAAGGAGAGAGGCCAGAGAGGACGCACAGAAAGGGGGTCCTGCTAAATGCTCCAGAGATACCTGAGGGTCTACCCAGCCCCTTACTGCGTGAGCACAGGACGCCGTGGGCTCTTACACTGGCCCTGGAACTGGAACTGCTTAAACCGTGAGTAAAAGATCTGTGACTGCATCATCTGGACTCTGTGATTCTTCTTGCACCGCGACACCTTGCACCATCACCACCATCATCCATACACGCTGCCCTGAAGCTACACTCTTCCTGTGGGGAGTTACATCACCTTGCTTCCTATACCACCAGCTTCAGCGGACTGCTCCGAAGCGGCAGTTCCAAATAACCGCATTCCACAGGTGGCGTAGTCGGACTATATATAACCTATACACATAGACTACCCTGGTTTGACCGCCCTGAGTCACGGACCGGGTCACTGCCACGGTGACTACAACCCCCTGCATCTACAAGGCCCGGCTCCGGGTATCTCCACGGCTCAGGGGGCGCGTCACATATGGTTTATGAGACCCTGATGTTGCATTCTGTATATGGGCCCCCTCATGGTGCATACTGTACATGAGCCCCCTGATGCTGTATACTGTACATGGGCCCCCTGATGCTGCATACTGTACATGGGCCACCTAGTGCTGCATACTGTATATGGGGCTCCTGATTCTGTATACAGTATATGAGCCCCCTGATGCTGCATACTGTACATGGGCATCCTGATGCTGCATACTGTACATGGGCCCCCTGATGCTGCATACTTTATATGGGCCCCTGATGCTGCATACTGTATAGGAGCCCCCTGATGCTGCATACTGTGTATGGGCCCCCTGATGCTGCATACTGTATATGAGCCCCCTGATGAAGCATATGTGGCACCCCAGGGGTCGGGTTGCCACAGTGGCATTGCCTCCCTCACAGGAGGTGATGCCATGCCTGGAAGCAAGGAGGAGTCTCCTGATCAGGTACACTAGCATCCACACTTTCCTGGTTCCAGACCAGAAAGGGGAGCTCCTCCCCTTCAAACTGGAATCTGGACCCGGGGTTAGAAGGGGTTAGTGCAAGTAGAGTTTGTAATGCACACGCCCGGGCTGAGCGGCGTGTGCGTGTGATTCCACTGTACCGTGCCAGAGAGTGAATGCCTGGAGGGGCATAACTAGGTATTCACCCGATCCTGGCTCGCACGACGGCATACGACGCCAGTGCACCAAGGAGGAACCGAGCAGAGGGACCAGGTGCTACTCCAGGACAGACCCCGGACACGGCTGTTGACCCACACAGGGGAATACAGGAACAGACAGGTTAGGCTGGCACACAGACTGCTAGGTATAGGCAGGCACGACTGGTATGCAGGCAGGCGGGTATGCAGGCAGGGGGGTACAGGCAAGCACAGCTAGAGTGCAGACAAGGAGGCACTAGCAGGTAGGAACACAGGCGGGATAGGACCCAGTACACACTGGGACTCAGGAACAGAACCACAGATGTGGCGGACAAACACAGCAGAGTAAGGCCGCCTGGAGCGGTGAGCAAGAGTAGAGCAGGACAAGGCCGCCTGGAGTGGTGAGCAAGAGTAGAGCAGGACGAGGCCGCCTAGAGCGGTGAGCAAGAGTAGAGCAGGACGAGGCCGCCTGGAGCGGTGAACAAGGCAGAGCAGGCTGGAACCGCCAGAGCGGTGAGCAAGGCAGAGCAGGCTAGAACCGCCAGAGCGGTGAGCAAGGCAGAGCAGGCTAGAACCGCCGGAGCGGTGAGCAAGGCAGAGCAGGCTAGAACCGCCGGAGCGGTGAGCAAGGCAGAGCAGGCTAGAACCGCCGGAGCGGTGAGCAAAGCAGGGCAGGCTAGAACCACCGGAGCGGTGAGCAAGGCAGAGCAGGCTAGAACCGCCGGAGCGGTGAGCAAGGCAGAGCAGGCTAGAACCGCCGGAGCGGTGAGCAAGGCAGAGCAGGCTAGAACTGCCAGAGCAGTGAGCAAGGCAGAGCAGGCTAGAACCGCCGGAGCGGTGAGCAAGGCAGAGCAGGCTAGAACCGCCAGAGCGGTGAGCAAGGCAGAGCAGGCTAGAACCGCCGGAGCGGTGAGCAAGGCAGAGCAGGCTAGAACCGCCGGAGCGGTGAGCAAGGCAGAGCAGGCTAGAACCGCCGGAGCGTTGAGCAAGGCAGAGCAGGCTAGAACCGCCAGAGCAGTGAGCAAGGCAGAGCAGGCTAGAACCGCCGGAGCGATGAGCAAGGCAGAGCAGGGGGGACAGGGCTCTGTTCACACGGAACAGACAGGAAGGGAAAGGCAGAACCAGATACCCACAGGGTACTTGCAGTGAAGTAGCGAGTGGACCACAAACTCACAAACGGGAGTACCGTGACAACGAGCAGGAGTTAGGTACGAGTTCAGACTCTGCAGAAAAAGGAAAGGTACGGACATAGAGAAACACAGGAAACAGGCTAGAAGAGTATACAGACAAGAATTGAGACAGTTGCAAGATACAGGAGCAGGTCTAGGAGTGCAGCCCCTAGAAGGCGGGAGGAACAGGCTAGGAGCGTGTTCAGACAGGACAGACAAGATACAGGAGCGGGTCTAGGTATGTGGCCCCTAGAAGGCAGGAGGAACAGGCTAGGAGCGTGTTCAGACAGGACAGACAAGATACAGGAACGGGTCTAGGTATGCAGCCCCTAGAAGGCGGGAGGAACAGGCTAGGAGCGTGTTCAGACAGGACAGACAAGATACAGGAGCGGGTCTAGGTATGCGGCCCCTAGAAGGCGAAACGCACAGGCAAGGAGCGTGTTCAGACAGGCCTGGAAATACAGCCTCCTGGATAGGCAGACAAGCAAACACAGAAGGGGACCTAGCACATTCAGAGTGAGAGAGCACACTGAATGAAAGACAATGCTCAGGCAGGGATTCATTGGAGCAGCTGGGTTAAATACCAGGTGACAGACAGCAATAGGCTGAGGACGCACAAGGGGTGTGCCTGCAGCAGGTACAAAAAGCAGGAAGTGATCGGGCGCTGCCCTTAAGCAGCAGAAACAGACACAAGCAGACAGCATGGAGGGAAGCCAGCGAGACATTCTGGACTGGAGATCAAGTGCGCGCTCTTGCACAGTGGGAGATGGACCACTATGCAAGGATGCCGCCAGGTATGTTACAGAGTTGGAGACAGGAGAGTGATGAGGAAGGACCTGCGGAAGGGAGCTTTCAATAAGCCCGCCCCAGAGAGAAGAGCAAGTGAACCGGACACCGGAGTCCGTGTTTGTGGGGCACTGAAGGCCCAGCAGCTCAATCCGGAGGGCAGGAGACTGCAGGTCTCCTGGCAGCACTAGACGCCCGGCGTCTCAGCAGCATCATAGGGCCCAGCGCTGCTACAAAGGAGCGACACTTGAGGAAGGCCCAAGCTGCCTGCCATACGGGTGAGGAAGAGATGTTTTACTCAGGGACGAGGGCCACAGCATAGCTTCAAGCAGCAGGGCCAAAGAGAATAGCGCAGAGGGAAGGCCTACAACTCCACCTGACGAGGTGGGTCCCTAACTTGCTTCCAGGCCGCCCCGACCTCTACTACCAGCTAGTACCCGTGTCCCGGTCTGCTTTAATAAACCGCAAGTAAAGATAGAGGAAACCGCCATTAATTTGTTGTCTGGTCATTACCTGCACCCTCAGCCCTGCATTACATCGCACCAACAACATCTGCTTCCACAATTCTACATATACTGCCCTGGAGCTTAGCGCTGCCTGTGGAAAGCTGAACCAACTCTGCTGCGTAGCCATCAGTTCCAGTGGATCTGCACCGCAGCGGCGGCCCCATCTAGCTGCATACCACAGGTGGTGTCACGAACATTATCTCTAAAAACTTTATTTCCCTTTTGCTTTTCCTTTAATTGACCGCTCTGGGTCACAGACCGGGTCACTACCACCGTGACATCCCCAGCACCGACCGGCCCGGCTACCGAGTACCCCATGGCCCCAGGGGGCGCGTTAACTTGACGTCACGAACAGGATTCGAAGCCCGGTATAACCGGGTACTGTGTGCCATAGACTTTGCTGAACTGTATCATCACGTCATTTGCCGTCAGCGGAGGGGAAGCAAGAGGCCCGATCCAGAACCACAGGGTAAGCGATCCCTCTCGGCTGCAGAGCAGCATACTGGTACTCCAGCAGAAACCTAGAACCTGGCTGAGGTTCACTAGGGGGGAGGAAGATGCCCAACCAGGGAGAGTATCCAGCTGCTGGTGCGGCTGCCGCCACTGTAATGCCTTTATCCATGCCATATATACCTGGGGTGGCGTGGTTGCCCCAGTACTCAGGGGAGTCGCACACCCTGAGCGAATTTGAGGAGAGACTGCGCAGTTTGTTTCAAGTGTACTCCCTGTCTGAGGAGCAAAAAGTCAGCATCCTCATAGGCCAGCTAATCGGTGCATCCCAGAGGGAGGTGAAGTCCTGGCCAGGCAGGGACAAAAGCACTGTTAAGTAAATACTGGCCCGGTTTAAGGATACCTTTGACACCCGCACAGCAGCAGAGATTAAAATGAAGTTCTATGGGTGCAAACAAAGGGTACAAGACAGTGTTCGGGACTATGCTCTAAACCTGCAGGATGCGCTATGGGCCATTAAACAGGTAGACCCCGACAGTGTGCGAGACGAGGACAGATTGCTAACTGAGCAGTTTATCGAGGGGCTCCTGTCTAACGCTCACCCGACACAGCTGTGCATAATGGCTCTGCAAAACCCTGATCTGGACTTTGCGCAATTTAAAGACCGAGCCATCCGGGTGCTGAGAGAACCAACCCCAAGTTGCACTGCACCCCTCCTGCACCCAGCTATCACATACCACCAGGAAGTGGCGTCCTTTTCCCCGACACCTGTGGAGGCTGACACGCAGACTCTAGATAATGACCCCTCTGCAGACCTACGCCTTCAGGTCCAGGAACTGACCAAAAGTATGGCTACACTAACCAAAACCGTGCAGGCCATGCAAGTGTCTCCAAAGGAAAGGATCCAGTTGGCTTCCAGTCCAGATGACATCCCGACCAGAGAGAGAGACAGTAATCGCTATGACCAGGACAGACAACCCATCTGCCGCCGCTGTCAAAAGGCGGGGCACCTCAAAAGATTCTGCAATTTAAACGAGCAACCCCTGGGGCAGAGGGCCAACCCTAAACAGTAAGACGACCAGGCCCACAAAGCTGGCGAGACAAGTACGTGGGAGGACGACCAGTCCTACCTATCGTGCTTGATGGCATCGCGATGAATGCGTTACTGGACACTGGTTCCCAGGTGACAACGATGCCATATATCCTTTTCAAACAATACTGGACTGATTCAGGCATTACCCGCAGTCCAGATGAACATATTGATATCTTTGCCAGCAATGGTCAGCCCTTGACTCAGGTGGGTTATAAAGAGGTGACCATAAAAGTTGGCCGAGTAGAATTGCTATCACAAGGGATGACTATTGCAGATATTGATCGCTGAGAAAGTCATCCTATGATAACCTTAGGCACCAATGTGATAGAGAATTGTCTTGGGGAAATTATTGTTTTGTTGCAACAGGTCGCAGACACTGTCAGTTCCTGTCAGCAGCAAGTTCTGCAGAAGGAGATCAAAGCCCTGATGCAAAGACAACAGGTAGAGCTGTCTGGTGGAGAGGTCGGCAGTGTCAGAATGAGTGATCCATTCCCCACTGTAATGCCCCCTATGAGTGAAATGTTAATATGTAGTGTTGAGCGAACATGCTCGACATTGCTCGGTACTCGCCCGAGCATCACGCTACTAGGGATGTTTGGCGAGCACCGAGCATTACCGGGTTACTCGGGCGGGAGCTCGGGTCTCCGCCCTGCATGTTTGGCGCTCTTTACAGAGCCAATGAACATGCAGGGATTGCCAGCCAGTTCCTGTACTGCCGCAGCCATGTTAGTTGTGCGCATTACATTGATTGGCTGGCCGCACAGCGTCACCTCGAGTATTTAAAACCGGGCGCCGCCATCTTGGACACAGACGGCTGGGATCAGACATTGTGGGGACAGCACTGCTGATTTAGGGAGAGATATATACTGCAAAATAGTTAGTGTAGGGTCTCTAAAGGCTGCCAGATCAAACAAACAGTCCTTCTCGGGACTAATATCCATCTCAGATATCAGGCAGGCAGGCAGGCTGTATAGGAGACGCAGTGGTTATACCAGCAAACGCTGCATTACAGTCCTGTGTGCTCCTGTTGCTGAAATTGCTGGACTTAGCTCCAGGTCACGGGGGCCAGGAAAAATCCTTTTTTTTTTCATCTAAATCCTCTTTTTTTTTTCCTCCTTCACACTGTACAAATACCCATCTTATTAACCTTTTGGTGCCCCCCCCAAAATAAAAAAGTGTGTCTGTGACAGTTCAGACACAAATATATTTTTTTAAAAGAGTCTGGTGTAGGCCAGAGAAATAGAAGTGGGCCATTTTTATCTAAAAAATACTCAGTTTGAGTGTGTCGCTCACTGTTCAGCGGCAATTATATCTATTTTAAAAAGTCTGGTATGCACCAGTAAATTATAACTGTGGTTTTGCCATTCCACTGTAAAAAATCTCTATTATCCTGCTTTTGGCATTTTTTGCCATAAAAAAAAAACTGTAATAGTGTCTCCCTGATTGTTCAGACACAAATATATTTGTTGAAAATAGTCTGGTGTAGGCCAGAGAAATAGAAGTGTGGTTTTGCAGTTCCACGGTTCAAACCTATGTATTATCCACTTTTGGGCCATTTTTACCTAAAAAAAAACAGTTTGAGTGTGTCGCTCACTGTTCAGCCGCAAATATATCTATTTTAAAAAGTCTGGTATACACCAGTAAATTATAACTGTGGTTTTGCCGTTTCATGGTAAAAAATCTCTATTATCCTGCTTTTGGTATTTTTTCCATAAAGAAAAACAGTAATAGTGTCTCCTGATTGTTCAGACACCAGTATATCTGTTTAAAATTGTCTGGTGTAGGCCCGAGAAAAAGAACTGCGTTTTTGCAGTTCCATGGTAAAAAATTTCTATTATCCAACTTTTGGTATTTTTTCCGTAAAGAAAAACAGTAATAGTGTCTCCTGATTGTTCAGACACAAATATATCTGTTTAAAAGAGTCTGGTAAACACCAGTAAATTATAACTGTGGTTTTGCCATTCCACGGTGAAAAATCTCTATTATCCTGCTTTGGCATTTTTTGCCGTAAAAAAGAAAATGTAATAGTGTCTCCCTGATTGTTCAGATTGTTTAAAAGAGTCGGGTGTAGGCCAGAGAAATAGAACTGTGCTTTTCCTCTTCCACGGATCTAATCTACTTTTATTACCCTTTTTCCATTGATAGTGCGAGTGTAAGCTATTTTACTTCCTTTACAATGGGCAAGGCGCGTGGCAAGGGACGTGGAACTGGACGTTCTGGTGATGGTGAGTGCAGAGGACGGGGCCGAGGCCAAGGTGAAAATGTGCCGCAACCAACAGCCACATCTTCTCGCTCCCACATCTTGACTGAATTACTAGGGAAGCACAGAACAACACCCGTATTGCGAACTGATCAGTGTGAACAGGTTATTAATTGGATAGCAGATAATGCTTCCAGTTACCTGGGCACCACCACCTCCGGTCTGTCTTCCACACGGTCAAATCTTAGTAGCCGTGAGTCTCGACCCCATACTCCTCCTCACCCTGATGCTCCTTCCTTCCACCATGCCGAGTGTCATCAGACAGCAACTGATCCCACAGTTGGACACTCTGAAGAGCTGTTCACTGGTCCATTTCAAGATTTGTGCCCCTTGCCTGCTCCGCTTGAAGTGGTGGAAGAGGAGATCCCATGTAGCGATGCCCAAATATTTGAACAGCCACGGCCACAGGAAGTCGACGCTGGCAATTTTTCACAAGAGGTGGACAATGACGAGACACAATTGCCCAGAAGTGAGGAGGAGGTTCGTGGTGCACAAGTGGAAGAGGAGGAGGTGGTGGATGACCTAGTAACTGACCCAATGTGGCAGGAGGACATTCAGAGCGAGGCCAGCAGCACACAGGGTGAGGGAGGCAGAGTACCCCAACAGGCAGGAAGAAGCAGTGTGGTGGCAACAGTTCCCCGTAACCACCACCAGCATGATCAGGCACATGGCATCAAAGCACCCAACTTTGTGGGGTGAACCCCAGGGACCACGACCAGTGTCAGCAGGTGTCACCACTGCTTCTTCCGCTGTTGTGCGTGCAATAGAACCCCTTGTTGTGTGTACTAGGCAATACCCTGTCCATACCGCATGCAAATATGCCCCCTCTTCTCAGTCTTCAATTGTTATGGCAGTCTCTCAAGAAACAGCATCAATGTCCACGTCCACGTCCCACCGCTGCATTCAATTGTCCATATTCCAGACCTTTGAACGAAAGCGGAAATTCGCAGCCAATGCCCCACAGGCCACAGTCCTAAATTCGCACATTTCATGACTGCTTGCTTTGGAAATGCTGCCTTTTAGGCTGGTGGAGACGGAATCCTTCTGCAACCTTATGGCGGTGGCCATCCCTCGGTACTCGGTCCCCAGCCGACACTATTTTGCCCGGTGTGCCATCCCCGCACTACACAAAACATCTGCCATGCCCTCAACAACACAGTTACTGGGAGAGTCCACCTGACAATGGACACGTGGACAAGTGCTTGTGGCCAAGGATGGTACATCTCCCTGACGGCACACTGGGTAAACAAAGTGGAAGCCGGGACCCAGTCGGACCTTGGGATGGAACACATCCTCCCCAAACCGAGGATTAAGGGCCCTATATCAGTCAGAGTTGCCCCCACAGTGTACAGCTCCTGCGCATCATCCTCCTCCTCATGTTCAGCCTCCATCTCAGGTATCACCACATCAGTTACAAGCTGGAATCACTGCAGTACTGCCTCCGCCAAGCGGCAACAGGCTGTGCTGAAACTCATAAGCTTAGGTGAGAAACCGCACACTGCTTGTGAGTTGTGGACAGCTGTGAAAGAGCAGGCAGGTCTGTGGCTGAGACTGCTGAACCTACATCCAGGCATGGTCATGTGTGACAATGGCCGTAACCTGGTGGCGGCTCTGAGGCAAGGCGAAATCACACACGTACCATGCCTGGCTCATGTGCTTAACCTCGTGGTTCAGCGATTTCTTAAATCGCACCCCAGAGTTGCCAGATCTGCTCGTCAAAGTTCGCCGCCTGTCAGCTCATTTTCGCAAGTCGGCTACAGCTTCCGCCGCCCTTGCTGTGTTGCAGCAGCATTTGTAGCTTCTGTCACACTGACTGGTGTGTGATGTCCCCACACGTTGGAACTCTACCCTCCACATGTTGCAAAGGATTTGTGAGCAGAAGAGAGCAGTTGTGGAGCACCAGCTGCAACAAGGCCATCGATATTCAGGTCAGACTCCACACATAAGACCTCAGGAGTGGACCTGGATGTCTGACATATGTACCATCTTGACAAACTTTGAGGAGTCCACCAAGATGGTGAGTGGCGATGACGCCATCATTAGCGTCAGCATTCCACTTGTCTGTCTTTTGCAATGCTCTCTGCAGAGAATTAAAGAGGAGGCATTGCAGCCAGAGTATGATGAGATGGATAAAGAAGCCATGGCGGTCGATTACACACAGCCCAGCCACATCTCATCGCAGCGTGCATTGGGGGACAATGAGGGAGAGGAGGAGGAAGAACAGGAGCTTGTATCATGCGCTGTAGATGGTAGTACCTGTACAATTGTCATACCGTTGGTTCAGCATGGGTGGCCTGAGGACAGGGGGGAGGAGGAGGAGGAGGAGGCGAGCATGGTCAGTCATCATCTTGGTGAGGACACGGAAGTCTTGCCCGTTACCAGTCTGACACGCATGGCTGAGTATATGTTACGCTGCCTTAACTGTGACCCTCGCATTGTCGAAATGTTGGGTGACAGTCATTACTGGTTGGTGACACTTTTAGACCTCCGCTACAAGGAGTACTTTCACTCTCTTATTCTTGAGGTGCAGAGGTCTACAAAAATGGGGCAGTACCAGAAGGCCCTTGCTGCAGAACTGTTAAAAAAATCCCCATCTGAACACGGTAGAAGCAGAGGTCACAGTTCGTTGCCCAACCAAGGCGTACATGCGAGAGAGACGCAACTCCAATCCAGCAAAGGCAGGGGAACACTGTCAACGTTCTGGGACAGTTTTCTCAGACCCTCCCTTCTCACAGACCCTGAGGCGCGGGGTACTCTCACAAGGAGTGGAAAGTTTCAAAAGATGGTGAGGGAGTACCTTGCCTACTGTACCAGCGTCCTCCGTGATTCCTCTGTGATTCCTCTGTGCCTTTTAATTATTGGATATCCAAGCTGGACACTTGGAATGAACTTGCTCTGTACGCCTTTGAGGTCCTGGCCTGCCCTGCCGCTAGCGTGTTATCGGAGCGTGTTTTTAGTGCCGCTGGAGGAATTATAACTGATAAGCACACTCGCCTGTCAACTGACAATGCTGACAAGCTGACCCTTATCAAAATGAACAAGGGCTGGATTGTGCCAGACTTCTCATCACCACCAAATGACAGCAGAGTAACATAAAGTCAAATCCACTGTGTTATTTCAGGAGGTGTATTAACATGCACCGCTTCACACCCACACATGGGTATATGCTCCCTCATTTCTGCTGTTTTATCTTCTTCTCCTTATCCTCAGCCTCCACCACAACTATACCACCAGGGTGACCGTGGTCCGTGTTGCCATAATTGAAAGTTCCTCCGTCCTTATTTTTGTTATTTCTTATTATTTATTTTTGTCAGCTTTTGCTTGGAAGGCATATGCAAAGACTGTGGGAGACCCACTCCCCAATAATGGGAGTACTATTTTTAAGATTCTGTACTGTATGGCTCTTGTAAGGGGCATTAAAACCGTCTTGTTAAGCTACTGCGACTTCCACATCTCTTCCGCGGGGCATTAAAAGCATCTTGTTAAGCTACTGGGACCTCCACGTCTCTTCCAAGGGGCATTAAAACCGTCTTGTTAAGCAACTGTGACCTCCCCGTCTCTTCCGAGTTGCATTGAAACCGTCTTGTTAAGCTACTGTGACCTCCACCACTTTTCCTAGGGGCATTAAAACCATCTTGTTAAGCTACTGCGACCTCCACGTCTCTTCCGAGGGACATTGAAATGTTGTTTTTAATAACTCTAACCTCCACGACTCTTCGAACGGGCATTGCATTTCCTCCTAATTTTTGGCAGCTTTTGCTTGGAAGGCATAAGCAAAGACTATGGGAGACCCACTCCCCAATAATGGGAATAATGTTTGTATTATGCTGTACTGCATGGCTCTTGTAAGGGGCATTAAAACCATCTTGTTAAGCTACTGAGACCTCCATCACTTTTCCAAGGGGCATTCAAACCATCTTATTAAGCTACTGAGACCTCCACCACTTTTCCAAGGGGCATTCAAACCATCTTGTTAAGCTACTGTGACCTCCAACACTTTTCTAAGGGACATTAAAACCGTCTTGTTAAGCTACTGCGACCTCCACGACTCTTCCAACGGGCATTGCATTTTCTCCTAATTTTAGTCAGCTTTTTCTTTTCAATGCATAGGCGAACACTAAGGGGGACCCACTCCCCAATAATGGGTAGAAGGTTTTTAAGAAGCTGTAATCCACGTCTATTTCAAGGGGCATTGCAGTTCCTCATAATTTTTGGAAAGACTTCCATTCACTGCTTAGGCCAACAGTGCACAGGAGACCCAGTTGCTATAAATGGAAAAAAAGGTTTAGTTAAGGCCCTCTGACCTCCATGTCACTTCCAAGGGGCATTGGAGTGCCTCTAAATTTTTGGTAGGCATTGCACTCATTGTATGCCCTATAACTGTGTAGCCGAACTGCTCCTTTTGGTACAGAAACATATTCTACAAGACATGTGTGGTTGACTGGCATGATATTGATGTGAATGGTCCCTGTTCCTCCTGCTCTTTCTCCTTTGCCACCACCTCATCCATCATTTATCACCTGAAGCTTTGTTTTAACGGGAGTCATAGAACTGGGATAGTAGCAGGAAAACATCCAGCAATCCTCGGAGGAGGTAGGATATGTGCCAAAACGCTGACCACCTCAGGCCTAGCCGCTACTACATACATGCGCTTGCATTCCAAGAAAACAAAGCAGATGCTAACTTCTATCATCATCATCATGCTCCTCACCTTGGCACTCTCAACTCCCCTGATGGAGAAGCCAGGGCCCACCAGAGGAGTCTGGTTCTCTGGTGGGCTCGTCCAATGCTGCCCTAAAGCAGGCCAGGCTAAGAACAGTGTGTGGGAAGGTGACAGGAGAAATAGGGGCGGCTGGGGACCGTTTATGGACACCTGGCCGCCGGGCGGCTGTGAACTGAGTATGGATACCAGGCTGCCGAAGCAGCCATGAGGTAGTGGCCAGCTTTGGCCTCCTCCAAACTAAAAGGCCCCATTTGAAGTGTAACCTATCAGTATGGCATTGCAGCCTGGGGGTGGGTGGGTGGCAGGCTGCACACTTACGCTTGCATTAAAAGAAAACAAAGCAGATGCTAACTTCTATCATCATCATCATGCTCCTCACCTTGGCACTCTCAACTCCCCTGATGGAGAAGCCAGGGCCCACTGGAGGAGTCTGGTTCTCTGGTGGGCTCGTCCAGTGCAGCACTGCATTACTTCAACTTTGATATACAGTAAGGTTTTTAATATAGACAGTGTAGGTACCGTCCCAATTTAGGGTCACCTTGTCGCTGGTGGGACGGCTTGTATGCTTTTTTTGATCAAAAATAGTTCACTAAGTACCCTATATTTCATATGCAACTTTGCTTTACTTTTATATATGATGATGGTAGGGTATGAGATATTTTTTTTGTCTTTTGTAGGTTTTGCTTCTTTTTGCTAGTGTGAACATGCTCCTATTTCTTGCATGTGTACCATCTTAGACCTCAGTTCACATTGCTTGGTTTTTTACATACATGCGCTTGCATTCCAAGAAAACAGAGCAGATGCTAACTTCTATCATCATCATCATGCTCCTCACCTTGGCACTCTCAACTCCCCTGATGGAGAAGTCAGGGCCCACTGGAGGAGTCTGGTTCTCTGGTGGGCTCGTCCAATGCTGCCCTAAAGCAGGCCAGGCTAAGAAAAGTGTGTGGGAAGGAGACAGGAGAAATAAGGGCGGCTGGGGACCGTTTATGGACACCCGGTCGCCGGGCGGCTGGGGACTGAGTATGGATACCAGGCCGCCGAAGCAGCCGTGAGGTAGTGGCCAGCTTCGGCCTCCTCCAAACTAAAAGGCCCCATTTCAAGTGCAAGCTAGCAGTATGGCATTGCAGCCTGGGGGTGGGTGGGTGGCAGGCTGCAAACTTACGCTTGCATTAAAAGAAAACAAAGCAGATGCTAACTTCTATCATCATCATCATGCTCCTCACCTTGGCACTCTCAACTCCCCTGATGGAGAAGCCAGGGCCCACTGGTGGAATCTGGTTCTCTGGGGGGCTCGTCCAATGCTGCCCTAAAGCAGGCCAGGCTAAGAAAAGTGTGTACGAAGGTGACAGGAGTAATAGGGGCGGCTGGGGACCGTTTATGGACACCCGGCCGCCGGGCAGCTGGGGACTGAGTATGGATACCAGGCCGCCGAAGCAGCCATGAGGTAGTAGCCAGCTTCGGGCTCCTCCAAACTAAAAGGTCCCATTTCAAGTGCAAGCTATCGGTATGGCCTTGCAGCCTGGGGGTGGGTGGCAGGCTGCACACTTACGCTTGCATTAAAAGAAAACAAAGCAGATGCTAACTTCTATCATCATCATGCTCCTCACTTTGGCACTCTCAACTTCCCTGATGGAGAAGCCAGGGCCCACCGGAGGAGTCTGGTTCTCTGGTGGGCTCGTCCAATGCTGCCCTAAAGCAGGCCAGGCTAAGAAAAGTGTGTGGGAAGGTGACAGGAGAAATAGGGCGGCTGGGGACCGTGTGTGAACACCCGGCCGCGGGGCGGCTGGGGACCGAGTATGGACACCCGGCCACCCCCTGGCGGCTGAGGACCGAGTGTGGACACCCGGCCGCTGGGCGGCTGGGGACTGACTATGGATACCAGGCCGCCGAAGCAGCCATAAGGTAGTGGCCAGCTTCGGCCTACTCCAAACTAAAAGGCCCCATTTCAAGTGCAAGCTAGCAGTATGGCATTGCAGCTTGGTGGTGGGTGGGTGGCAGGCTGCACACTTACGCTTGTATTAAAAGAAAACAAAGCAGATGTTAACTTCTATCATCATCATCATGCTCCTCACCTTGGCACTCTCAACTCCCCTGATGGAGAAGCCAGGGCCCACCGGAGGAGTCTGGTTCTCTGGTGGGCTCGTCCAATGCTGCCCTAAAGCAGGCCAGGCTAAGAAAAGTGTGGGGGAAGGTGACAGGAGAAATAGGGGTGGCTTGGGACCATTTATGGACACCCGGCCGCTCCCAGGCGGCTGGGGACTGTATGTGGACACCCAGCCGCCGGCTAGGGACTGAGTATGGATACCTCGCTGCCGAAGCAGCCATGAGGTAGTGGCCAGTTTCAGCCTCCTCCAAACTAAAAGGCCCCATTTCAAGTGAAAGGTAGCAGTATGGTATTGCAGCCTGAAGGTGGGTGGATGGTTGGCTGCATATTTGCGCTTGCATTGCAAGGAATGGGGGAGGTACAATTGAACACTGCCCTGAGACAAGGACTTGCACGGGGATAGTTGCAAGTCTGCATCTTTTGATGCGGCAAGGATCACTTCTGACGGGCACACTTTTAGGCAGTGACCTGGGAGTCAGAGATGCTTCCAGGGATCTTCCCCATGCTGTTCCCATGTCTTTTCACCACTGTATGCATGTGTCACACAGCACATGGCCAGATAAGGTTGTAAAATGTTAAAATGACATTTCCCGGTGAATGCATTTGTCCCGGTTGAAAGCAATACAAAAGTGCAAAAACGCATGAAAAATGCTACTTGTGAACATAGCCCAAGATGTAGAGGAGTATTTTTATTTTTGTTTATTTATTTTACCTTATACACAAGTCTTTACCCTGGAAAGGAAATTCCTTAACATATTTCAAAAGAAAATCCTTTTCAGTTTCGTTTTTGAACATTTTATTGTGAGCCCGTAAAAGTGGCTTAATACCTCTGACCACGTTGTTGACAGCAGTGACCTGGGGGTCAGAAATGCTTCCTGGGGCAATCGCCATGCTGCACCCATGTCTTTTGAGCACTGTCACTATCATTTTGGCCGCCGCAAAATGCTCGGGTCTCCCATAGACTAACATTGGGCTCGTTGCTCGGGTCGAGCACCCTAGTATCACGGTGAGCTCGGCCCGAGCTTCGAGCACCCGAGCATTTTAGTGCTCGCTCAACGCTATTAATATGGTGTCGGGCAGCAATAGGACTCAGGGGTCAAGATTATCAGGCCCTGGTAGAACCCGTGTACTCTGATAGTAGGCCCACCATCTTGACAGCCATGGGGGTGGTCGATGTCCACAAGGGGAGAGTACCGATATGCATCCTGAGTTGTGGGGAGAAAGAGGTCCATTTACCCCGGTATGCCACCCTTGCTAAGCTGTTCACTGTCAGTAACAGCGCAATAAAGGCAGTGGGACCCTTGCCTCCGTCCGAACAGGCAATGGCCTCAAGGGGCAGGTGGAGGATTGGTGTCAGAAGCTACAAGCAGGCACTGACTCCACCCCTTTGCACTAAAAGCATGGAGTATACCGGGTGGTCCAAGAATATGAGCGAGTCTTTAGCAAACACCCACTAGACTTTGGGCAGGTAAAAGGGGTCCAACATCATATCTCCACAGGAGATCATCCTCCCATTAAAGAGAGGTACCGGCCTGTACTCCCAGCTCACTATCAATGTGCCAAAGGAATGTTACGGGAGATGAAGGAGGCTGGGGTGATCAGAGATAGTTGTAGCCCCTGGGCTGCTCCATTACTTCTCGTTAGAAAGAAAGATGGTACAATGAGGATGTGTGTTGAATATAGGCAGATTAACCACATTACACATAAGGACACCTACCCATTACCCAGAATTGAGGAATCAATAGCTGCACTAAGATTCGCTAACTATTTCTCCACTTTGAATCTCACCAGTGGGTATTGGCAGGTTCCCGTGGTAGAGGCGGACAGAGAGAAAACCGCGTTTATGACACCAATGGGCCTCAGCGAGTTCAACTGCATGCCATTTGGGCTCTGCAACGCCCCGGGAACTTTCCAGTGGTTAATGGAGTGTTGCCTAGTACACAAAAACTTCGAAACCGTGCTGCTTTACCTAGACGACGTAATCGTCTACTCAAGACATATGAAGACAACCTGGAGCACCTGGCTGAGATGTTCGAAGCCCTATATGGTTTTGGCCTGAAGGTAAAGCCGTCCAAGTGCCACCTGTTGAAGCCCAAGGAGCAGTACCTAGGTCATGTGGTAAGCTCCGAAGGTGTAGCATCAGACCCTTAAAAAGTCACCGTGATCAAGGACTGGCCAAGACCCTCCACTATCAAAGAAGTGCAGCAGTTCCTAGGGCTGGTAGGTTACTACAGGAGATTCATCAAGAGTTTCACCAAGATAGCGGCACCCATGCAGGACCTCCTAGTGGGCCAGTCCAGGAAGGCCAAGACCTCGAATCCTCTGTTCAAGTGGAGTAAAACAGAAGAAGAATCCTTCACTCGACTGAAAGTGGATCTTACGGCAGACGAAGTCCTCGCCTACCTCGACAATGGCCAACCCTTTATACTCTATACGGATGACAGCAATGTGGGATTGGGAGCGGTGCTGTCCCAGGTACAGCAGGGCAGAGAGAGAGTGATTGCCTATGCCAGCAGGAAGCTCCGTCACACGGAAAGGAACCCTGTCAACTATAATTCCTTCAAGTTGGAGTTTTTAGCCATAGTTGGGGCTGTAACAGAGTGCTTCAATCACTACCTGGCTTCAGCGAAGTTTACAATCTTCATAGACAATAATCCGCTGACCCACCTTGAATCGGCAAAGCTAGGTGCCCAGGAGCAGCGATGGATGGCCCGGCTGTCCAACCACGAGTTTACCATCTGCACCGCAGCGGCGGCCCCATCTAGCCGCATACCACAGGTGGCATCACCAACATTATCTCTAAAAACTTTATTCCCCTTTTACTTTTTCTTTTATTCACCGCCCTGGGTCACAGACCGGGTCACTGCCACCGTGACATCCCCAGCACCGACTGGCCCGGCTATCGAGTACCCCACGGCCCGAGGGGGCGCATCACATACTGTACATGGGACCCTGATGCTGCATATTGTACATGGGCCCCTTGATGCTGCATACTGTATATGAGCCCCCTGATGGTGCATCCTGTACATGGGCCCCCTATTGCTGCATACTGTATATGAGCCCCCTGATGCTGCATCCTGTACATGGGCCCCCTGATGCTGCATACTGTACATGGGGCTCCTAATGCTGTATACAGAATATGAGCCCCCTGATGCTGAATACTGTACATGGGCCCCCTGATGCTGCATACTGTACATGGGCCCCCTGATTCTGCATACTGTATATGGGGCTCCTGATGCTGCATACTGTATATGAGCCCACTGATGCTGCATACTGTATATGAGCCCCCTAAAGCTGCATACTCTATATGAGCCCCGTGATGCTGCATACTGTACATTGGCCCCCTGATGCTGCATACTGTACATGGGCCCCCTGATGCTGCATACTGTATATGGGGCTCCTGATGCTGTATACAGTTTATTGGACCCCTGATGCTGAATGCTGTATATGAGCATCCTGATGCTGCATACTGTATATGGGGCTCCTGATGCTGCATACTGTATATGAGCCCCCTGATGCTGCATACTGTATATGAGCCCCCTGATGCTATATACTGTACATGGGCTCCCTGTTGTTGCATATTGTACATGGGCCCCCTGATGCTGCATACTCTACATGGGCCCCCTGATGCTGCATACTGTATATAGGGCTCCTGATGCAGTATACATTTTATGAACCCCCTGATGCTGTATACAGTATATGAGCCACCTGATGTTGCATACTGTATATGAGCCCCCTTATGCTGCACACTGTATATGGGGCTCCTGATGCTGTATACAGTATATGAGCCCCCTGATGCTGTATATGTGGCACCCTGCATGGACGGACTTCTCCACAAGAGGCCATCATTACAAACAAACACCTCCACCCTTCCACCACATACCACCAGAGGGAGCCCTGATATATGGAAGGTGGAGCCAGGCATTGAGTTAGTTGTTCAGAGAGTGTGCTGCCACTGAGAACAGTGAAGACGTTGCACGTTTGCTGCTGTATTTAGGGCCCCGAGTGTGGCCGGAGGCAAGGAGGAGAGGAGAGAGGAGTTGAGGGGGCAGAGGAGCATCATACGCTCACCCCAAGACACAAACCGGACACCGTGTCTGCGACTACAGAGTCCTTTATACCCAGTAGGGATCACCGGCATACCAGGAGGACTGCAAGTCCCTGGTCAACCTGAAGCTAAACCCTTGACAGGGCTAGGAACCACGAAGGCCCCGGCGTCCAGGGATATTGGTTGCCAGAAAAAGGTCCTACTACCAAGCGACACGTGAAGGAACAGCACGACACAGAAGCTAGGCCCAGTTGCAAGCTGGCCAGGAGCTTAGAGAGAGGGAGACACGGACCAGGAGGCCTTATACCCGCTCACTGGGGAGAAGTCCTGAAGTGCACCCTTCCTACCGAGTACCCCGGACCGTACCTGACATCTGCACCAGTAAAGGTACTGAAGTGAATCCCCTGTCTCTGTCAGTTACTCCTTCTGCGCCATCTCTCCTGCACTGCAAGCCCCAGCATCACCACTATTTTCACCTACACTGCCCCAGGGGCTCGCTCCACCTGTGGGGAGCAGAAACATCCCAGCTACCATCCCATCACCCCCCTGAGGTCTGCAGCAGCGCCGGTAACCATTACCGGAAACAACAGGTGGCGTCACGAGACAAACTGTACACTAAAACCCCTTTTTAAAGAGAGACCCAGAGTACGGGCCCAGGAGCTGACTGCCGTGACCTCTTAAACAACGTAAAAGGCCCGGGTACTGAGTCCCCCTATATTCCCCCTGGGTGACACATCTCTCTTTCCTATCGTCACGAACAGTACTGTGTGCCGTATTTGAACTGTATATGAGCTGTGGTGAACAACATCGCAGCCATTACCGCGTCGCCGCACGGGAAGAAGATGGGCGTAACCGCGGGAACTAAAGAGGCATGACTGTTGGAAGTGCGCGAAGCTCAAGGCTCACCTCGCGCTCTGACGCAGCACCAGGAAGCGTCAGGTTCTGGAAGGAGACCGTCGTCCGCGGAGCTGCGGCCTACCCGAAAAAGAAAAAGAAGAAGGTAGGCTACAGTTTACTAGGGGGGCGCAACCATGGCCAATGACTAGCAAAACGCCGGAGCACCAGTTAACGCTCCTGATGCTCAACTTGCGCCCGTCGCTGCTCAGGCCGGAGCGGCCGCCCCACCAGCAGGGGTCGTGACTCCGTTAATACCCATGGCCCTGCCGTATATCCCTGGAGCAAAATGGCTTCCCCAGTATGACGGCAAACCAGACACCCTGTCTGGATTCAAAAGAAAAATATGCACTGTACTGGATATGTACTTAATGACTGGTAAACAGAGAGCAGCTGTTGTGCTGGGACAATTGACTGGTGCCGCAGAGCAGGAAGTTGAAACCTGGCCAGCCGCAGACCAGGAATCAGTATCCATTATCTTTAAGAGGCTGCAAACTGTCTTTGAAAACCGCACTGAGACAGATCTCCGGATGAGGTTCTACCACTGTACCCAGAAACCTGAGGACAGTATCTGGGACTATTCTTGGCGCTTACAGGAAGCCTTGCGGCCCTGAAACAGGTTAGTCCAGCCAGCATACATGGTGAGGACAAAATGCTGACAGAACAGTTCATCCGGGGGTTGAGGTCCCAGTAGGAGAGCAGAACCGTACGGTGGTGGTCCTTAGATCATCCAAATGCCACCTTTGATGCCCTGAAGTACATGGCTATTAAGGGTCTGCAGCCCCTGGAACCATCAGATACTGCTATCCAGCGTTACCAGGGTGGGGCCACCCCAGTGTCCGCAGCACCCACTGCTCCTTCATTAACGGCTGAAACAAGGATGCAAACAGTGCCCCCTAGTGAGCTGGACAGCCTACGCTCTGAAGTGCGTCAGCTAAGTAAAACCCTGACCACTGTCCTGAGCGCCCTGCAGCCACAGGCGGTGCCCGAGCCGGAGGGAAGGATCCTGCTCGCCGACAGTCCTGAGGATGTCCCAGGGATGAGGAGAAGAAGAAGGACAATGCCACCCCATAGGAGGACAGCGCCACCCCGTGGGAGGACAAACGACCAACGTCGCCCTCCAGGAGAATTCATCTGCTACCGTTGCCACAATGCAGGCCACACCGCGCGGGACTGTCCTTTAAATGGGCAAACCCTGGGGCCAAGGGCCGACACCCAGGAGTAAATCAACCAGGCCCATCAAGCTGGTACGACCGGTTTGTAGGAGCAAGGCCTTTCCTGTCCATCGTGCTGGACGGCATAGCAACACCTGCATTACTGGACACCGGCTCACAGGTAACCATCATACCTGATGTCCTCTACAAAAGGTACTGGTCCATAGATGACCTCCACCCGCCAGCCCCGAACCTCTCTGTGTATGCCTGTAACGGCCTTCCTCTTAACCTAGTAGGGGTTAAGGACATGACAATGAAGGTGGGGAGAGTGGAACTTAAGGACGAAGGACTAATTGTTATAGAATCTAACCCTGGTGATACCAATCCATATATGATACTTGGTACAAATATTGTTGGTAACTGTTTGGAAGAAGTGTTGTTTTTACTCCAACAGATTGCTGACACTGCCAAACCAGGACAGAGGAAGGTGCTCCAGAAAGAAATTCGAGCCCTCCTGTACCAGCAACAGGTAAAGCTAACAGGTAGTGAGATTGGTAATATAAGGGTGACAGACCTGATACCCATTGTGATTCCCCTGATGAGTGAAATGCTGATTTGGTGTAGGGCAGCAATAGGTCTCAAGGGACAGAACTACCAGGTGGTAGTGGAGCCAACTAGCTTAGAGCACAGACCTACACTCCTAACTGCTAGAGTGGTAGTTGATGTACGCAATGGGAGGGTACCTGTACGTCTCCTAAATTGTGGGGAGGAGGAAGTTAAATTGCCAAGATACGCCACTGTTGCCAGATTGTATACTGTGAATAATGATGCCATACACACAGTGGAATCCTTGACCCCACCAGATACAGTGGAGGACAATGACTCCGAAGCTCAGCTGGAGGATTGGTGTCAACAGCTCCATGTTGGGACTGACGCCACCCCTGTCCATCAGAAACACGGTGTTTACAGGGTGGTTCAGGAATATGAACAAGTGTTTAGTAAGCACCCACTTGATTTTGGAAGGGTTAACGGTAGTGTTGAGCCACCCCCGTAGTGTTAGAGTTCGGTTTGTCGAACACCCGCATGTTTGCCGAACTGTTCGTCGAACTGTTCGTCGAACACCGTTAAAACCAATGGCAGGCAAACAAAAACATAGTAACACATAGAAAACACATAGAAGCACTTCAAATGTGTCCAAAAGCTGACAAACTGCTCAGAAGACACAACTAACACATGGAAAAGTGACAAGTACATACAGTGGTGGCCAAAAGTATTGGCACCCCTGCAATTTTGTCAGATAATACTCAGTTTCTTCCTGAAAATGATTGCAATCACAAATTCTTTGGTATTATTATCTTCATTTAATTTGTCTTCAATGAAAAAAAACAAAAAGAATTGTCCTAAAGCCAAATTGGATACAATTCCACACCAAACCTAAAAAAGGGGGTGGACAAAAGTATTGGCACTGTTTGAAAAATCATGTGATGCTTCTTTAATTCGTGTAATTAACAGCACCTGTAACTTACCTGTAGCACCTAACAGGTGTTGGCAATAACTAAATCACACTTGCAGCCAGTTAACATGGATTAAAGTTGACTCAACCTCTGTCCTGTGTCCTTGTGTGTACCACATTGAGCATGCAGAAAAGAAAGAAGACCAAAGAACTGTCTGAGGACTTGAGAAACCAAATTGTGAGGAAGCATGAGCAATCTCAAGGCTACAAGTCCATCTCCAAAGACCTGAATGTTCCTGTGCCTTCCGTGCACAGTGTCATCAAGAAGTTTAAAGCCCATGGCACTGTGGCTAACCTCCCTAGATGTGGACGGAAAAGAAAAATTGACGAGAGATTTCAACGCAAGATTGTGCGGATGGTGGATAATGAACATCGACTAACATCCAAACAAGTTCAAGCTGCCCTACAGTCCGAGGGTACAATAGTGTGAACCCGTACTATCCGTCGGCGTCTGAATGAAAAGGGACTGTATGGTAGGATACCCAGGAAGACCCCACTTCTTACCCCGAGACATAAAAAAGCCAGGCTGGATTTTGCCAAAACTTACCTGAGAAAGCCTAAAACGTTTTGGAAGAATGTTCTCTGGTCAGATGAGACAATAGTAGAGCTTTTTGGCAAAAAGCATCAACATAGAGTGAACAGGAAAAAAAAAGAGGCATTCAAAGAAAAGAACACGGTCCCTACAGTCAAACATGGCGGAGGTTCCCTGATGTTTTGGGATTGCTTTGCTGCCTCTGGCACTGGACTGCTTGACCGTGTGCATGGAATTATGAAGTCTGAAGACTACCAACAAATTTTGCAGCATAATGTAGGGCCCAGTGTGAGAAAGCTGGGTCTCCCTCAGAAGTCATGTGTCTTCCAGCAGGACAATGACCCAAAACACACTTCCAAAAGCACTATAAAATGGTTTAAGAGTAAGCACTGGAGACTTCTAAGGTGGCCAGCAATGAGTCCAGACCTGAATCGCATAGAACACCTGTGGAGAGATCTCAAAATGGCAGTTTGGAGAATGCACCCTTCAAATATCAGGGACCTGGAGCAGTTTGCCAAAAAAGAACGGTCTACAATTCCAGTAGAGCATTGTAAGAAACTCTTTTTTTAACAAGAGAAAAACAGAGTCATCATGGTTTAAAAAAGAATACATATTTTATTGAGACATTGATTAAAAACATAACCCAAAAACAAAGTGAAGAGCAAGGTAGACAACGAAATATCCGATCTAGCCAAACAGAGCCTGCCTAAGTGCTGGATACTCAGTCAAATTGACATAAATTTGCAGATAGAAAAACAAAACAGATTACCATAAAAGTGGACAAGCGCTTCACCCCAAATTCTTGACCAATGGAGTAAAGGTTATAAAAATATAGGTAATAGACCTAAAATTTAGTAAGGTGCACAATAATGTCAAGGTTGACAGGCTATTATTAGACCAACCATGTGGTGGCGCACTCTATAGTGCACTGCTAAAAAGCAGCCAGACTAGACCTGTCAGATAAGGTGCAGCATACATGTTTAAACTGGTATAAAGCTTTGCAAGGAAGAGAACATCTACACAAAAATCCTCCCAAATGAAGAGAGGGAGATAACCTCTTCTTGCTCTTGGGCTTAGTAACAGGTGTGTCACTAAGAGTTAGCATAAAAAAGATAGTTATCTTACCAAAGGTAACAGGCTGTCAGTAGGCTTAACGGATAGAAAACCACATGGGTCCTCCGACGCACGTTTCGCGGCAGCTGGGGCCGCTTTCTCAAGGGGCAGTAGTAATAGTGGGGATAGAGGACCTTTTAAACCGTTCGCTCCGGTCATGTGAGCGCTCACGTGACCGGTCGCACGTGTGGTAGAGGCGTGCACAGATGTCCCAGAGCCGCCAGGATGGCGCATGCACCAGCCGAGTCCCGCGTCAGGCGACGCCCCCAAGCCATCAGGAACTACCGCGCACGCGTGGGTACGCCGCACGGAATGCGGAAGTGCCCGACTGTGTGCGGACGTCGCATAGACAGCTGGGGGCGCGCCCAACAGCAGGAGGGCCGGCAAATGCGCGCCACGTCACGGGGCAGCAGTACTCGCCTGCGAAATGCATATAAGAGAGAAGGAGAGAATATTACAGATGTCACCAAGTGCATTACAAGCAGGAGGTGAACAGGGGAGAGCATATATATATTTTCTTTATCTTTTCCCATCGATTTATCATTCCTTCCTTCATTTTATATGGGACATCTACATCACACAGTCATTTTGAATGGGTAAGGGTTGGTCCAATAAAGTGCAAAGAGAGAAATTATTACATTATCTAGAAGAAAACTGAAAAAATAGCCAGATTAAAAACCAAAAATGAAGAATTATTTAAAAACAAAAATAAACCCCAAACTAGACATATATGTCCCTCGGGCACAGTGAGGGTAGAGAAGGGGTGGTCACCGTATGATATAGGATCAGCTATAGGCATCTTCATGTCATAAGAAAGAAGAGAAGGAAAGAGACTCATTTAGTCCGCGGGGTGACAATGTCCCAAGAGTCACTATCCACTTGGCTTCCACTTGCGCCAAAATCTTTCTGACATTGCCACCCCGTGCACCCAAATGTATCACGTCTATCCCCCACACTTTGAGATGGCTAGGGTCGCAGTTGTGGACAGCCCTGAAGTGCCTGGGGATGCTTTTGAGTTCATTGACATCGGTCGCCGTCCTGGCCGCACCAATGTCGCGCACATGCTCACGCACACGTATTCTCAGTTCCCTAGATGTAAGTCCAATATAGATTAAAGGGCAATCACACATAGCATAATAGATGACGTTATTAGTGCCACATTTTGAAATGTTTATTGCCATCTGAGGACGTGAACGTGTTGCAGCACGCGACATTGGCGCAGGTAAGACACCGACTGCAGGGAAAGGTGCCGAGGGTTGGTCCATGAGAACCAAAAGGATTCGATCATATCGGAACATAATGACTAGAGACTAGGAGGTCTTTAAGGTTTTTGGCCCATCTTGGGGTCATGAGGGGACGATCCCCAAGAATTGGTCCCAGGGAGGGGTCAGTTGCCAAAATATCCCTATGCTTGGTCATGATCTTCCTCATATTCTCCCACTCGTGGTTATAATTTGAGATGTACCTAATTTTTGCATGTCCTGTTTCCAAACCTTTGATGGTATTAGAATATAGTAGCTTGTTGCATGGGGTTCGCCTAGCCCTATCATATCCATGCCTGATACACCTGTTACTGTACCCACGTTGCCTGAACATGTGTTTCAGATCCGCGATCTGACGTTCAAATTTAAGGTCAGAGGAACAGATCCGCCTTGCCCTCAGGAACTGCCCGACAGGGACGGCCCTTATGGTTGTGGGATGGTGTGCCGTATCAGCATGTATTAGGGCATTGACCGACGTAGATTTTCTAAAGATGTCGGTCTGGAGGCACCTCCCATCATCAACCTCCAGCTCGACATCCAGCAAATCAATTTTTGTGGTGTTAAATTTATATGTCAGCCTAATGCCCCATGTATTCTGGTTTAATTGGACCATAAATTCCTCGAGCTGCTGCACCGTCCCTCGCCAGAGAAACAAAATATCATCAATATAACGGAGCCAGCATAGAATTTGGTCCGTCGCCCCCGCACCCTCGTCGCCAAAAACATACCTCTCCCATGCTCCTAGGAAGAGGTTGGCGCACGAGGGCGTGCAGGCAGCCCCCATAGCTGTGCCCATCCTTGAACAAAAAATAATTTTGGGTCAGGACGAATTGCAGGAGCTCGATGATCAGTCCACACAAAGGGCCGCCCAGGTCGGACGCCCCAAGGAAAAGGCGGATCGCCTTCAGACCAGTGGTGTGCTCGATACAGGTGTACAGGCTTTCTACATCTGCTGTAACGAGCAGTACCTCTTCGTCCAGAACGACACCATCGACCCGCGTGAGGACATCCGCCGTGTCCCTGATATAAGAGGGTAAGATCTCGACGATTGGCTTCAAATAGAAGTCAATGAATCTGCATATGGGTTCGCATAAGCCACCCAAACCCGACACAATCGGACATCCAGGCGGATCGGTGGGGTCCTTGTGGATTTTGGGTAAAAGGTAGAAAGTAGGTGTTTTTGGAAACCGGACGGTCAGGGCCTCCACAGTTTTCTTGTATATAACCCGACCCTCACAGGCATGGGCCAAAATCATCTGGAGTGCGGCGGAGAAGGAGGTGGTGGGATTATAATGAAGTTTAGAATAAGTGTTAGCATCCTTTAATTGTCGGAATGCTTCCCTTTCATATTTCATGCAAGGCCAAATCACGATATTTCCCCCCTTGTCTGCTGCTTTAATTACAATGTCACTATTGGACTGTAGTGTACTAATTGCTTTCCATTGTGATGCCGTGAGATTATCAAATCTCCTGGAAGTAGATAGCTTTCCAAAGTCCTCAGACACAAGCTTAGAATAGATTTCCACGGCAGGACACAGGGACAAGGGGGGAAAGTGCGTAGACTTAGGTCTTGCACATGGGGGTAACCCACCTGATTGGGGAGATCCTTGCTCCTGTAACAGTTCCTCCAAATTGGAAATTGCCTCCTGCTCCGCCGCATTCCAGGATTCACAGGGCCCCATGCTCTTAGAGTGTAGTTTGTGGAGGATGTAAGAAACTCTTTTTTTAACAAGAGAAAAACAGAGTCATCATGGTTTAAAAAAGAATACATATTTTATTGAGACATTGATTAAAAATATAACCCAAAAACAAAGGGCAAGGTAGACAACAAAATATCCGATCTAGCCAAACAGAGCCTGCCTAAGTGCTCGATACTCAGTCAAATTGACATAAATTTGCAGATAGAAAAATAAAACAGATTACCATAAAAGTGGAAAAGCGCTGCACCCCAAATTCTTGACCAATGGAGTAAAGATTATAAAAATATAGGTAATAGACCTAAAATTTAGTAAGGTGCATAATAATGTCAAGGTTGACAGGCTATTATTAGACCAACCATGTGGTGGCGCACTCTATAGTGCACTGCTAAAAAGCAGCCAGACCAGACCTGTCAGATAAGGTGCAGTATACATGTTTAAACTGATATAAAGTTTTGCAAGTAAGAGAACATCTACACCAAAATTCTCCCAAATGAAGAGTGGGAAATAACGTCTTCTTGCTCTTGGGCTTAGTAACAGGGGAAGTGTGTCACTAAGAGTTAGCATAAAAAAGATTGTTATCTTACCAAAGGTAACAGGCTGTCAGTAGGCTTAACGGATAGAAAACCACATGCGTCCCCCAACGCGCGTTTCGGGGCAGCTGGGGCCGCTTTCTCAAGGGGCAGTAGTAATAGAAGCTCATTGATGGTTACCGGAAGCGGTTGTTAGCAGTTATTTTGGCTAAAGGTTGTGCAACCAAGTATTAGGCTGAGGGTGCCGATACTTTTGTCCGGCCCATTTTTGGAGTTTTGTGTGAAATGATCAATGATTTGATTTTTGCTTCATTCTCTTTTGTGTATTTTCCTTGCAACAAATTAAATGAAGATAATAATACCAAAGAATTTGTGATTGCAATCATTTTCAGTTAGAAACTGACAATTATCTGACAGAATTGCAGGGGTGCCAATACTTTTGGCCACCACTGTATAGTCATGCGAAAAGAAAAGAGGTGGAGGAGTAAAAGGAGGTAGAGACACAGATATAGGCATGTCATGCCCTTCTAAAATCAAGAAAGGCTGGAGTAAAAATCTAAAATCAGCCTACCAACACCCAGATGTTGTGACAAGAAAATTAAAAAAAGAAACATCTTTAGGTAGAATGGCAGTTCCATTCAGAACACTTTCCTTACAAGATGTAGTGGTATCCCCATTATGAGTTGAGCCAAAAACGGAACCCAATACATTCGGACTAATCCACCATTTGTCATATCCAAGGGGCAGGTCCGTAAATGACAACATCGACGAGGAACCAAGTACAGTAGTATATACTGTACATCCTTTCACAAGGCAATGAGGCGGATCAAGAAGTTGGGAAGGGTCACCCTAATGGCCAAAACAGACATTGATGCGGCATTCCGGTTACTTACTACCTGTGCCTCCGAATAGTGTCCACCTATTGGGCTGCTTCTGGGAAGGAGCATACTATATAGATTGCTGTTTGCCCATGGGGTGCTCCAGATTCTGCTCACTATTTGAGGCGTTTAGTTGCTTCCTCGAATGGGTTGTAATGGACGTTTCTAAGGGGGCACATATTATCCATTACCTCGACAACTTCTTATGCCTGGGCCCAAAAGATTCGCCACAGTGTGAATACACGCGGAAGTCCACCTGTGAGAAGGAGAGAGCTGAAGGGAGAGCGGACACCACAGAGCCGAGGGGTTAGATGGAGAACGGAAGAAGGAAAGAGGGCGAGGGAGGTAAGGGAGTACAGTGGAAGGCCGATCTGAGCTCCCCCACGTTCCTGCTGGGTGGGGAACAGCCCTGGGAAGAAAAGCCGCTTGCGCATCCCTTTGAGGTTACGGGCGCGAGCGGGCAGAGGGACAACGCTGGAGTGCCAAGCCGAGACGGCCAATCCGTTCCTACCCATGCGACCTCTGTGTCGCCGGGTTTGGGCCAGAGCCGCGGTGGACCCTGACGGCCAGCCCCCCTCTCCTAATAATGGTGCCTGTCCGCTGGAGGGTCGAGCCCCCCCACGGTGGGGGGGAGTAACATCTGCAGAAGAAAGACCATCTTCCAGCCAAACTAAGATGTCTACTTCTTTTCGTGGACAATGTGATACGATCCCTTTCTTATGGACACGCCCATCGCTACAAATTCCAGATGAGGCACAAAAACAGCAGGTGCTTCAACATATATCAAGTGTTCCTTCAAGTGGGCTCTCCTCCACCTCAACTTCAAAATCACAAATACTTCAGTCCTCAGAGGTGTCACCCCAATCTCACTTGCTTCCTCACAGCTCCCAAGTCTCCAGCTGCCCGTCAGAGTATGGGGTAACACAGATGGTTGAGTCTGCACAGCTGTTTACTCATACTATAGCCTGGGAAACAGAGCTTCTGTAATCCAGACGAGGAAATGATCTGCACTGATGCCCAGAATCTTTATGAGTCGGATCCAGGACCAGATGAAGAAGGTTCTGAGCATAACGTAGACCCTCGTTCCCAAACTGTAACTCCTAGTGGTGGAGACAATGATCAAGATGATGATGAGACTCAAATACCTGATTGGAGCGACAACTTGACTTTTCGGGCAGGGCAGGAAGAGGTTGGCTCTGAGGACGACGGGTGTGAGAACACACAGGGTGATGATGACGAGGTTGGAGATCCCACTTACTGTCAACCCACAGTCAGCCAGTCGATGAGGTCAGCAGAGGAGGTGGAGGAGCATGTGACTAGCCCAGGAGATGGGGATGACTCGGTACCCGGGCGTTTGCCTGGCCTTTGGGATGTCACGGTGGTCGGCTCCTGGGCCCATAACCTGGGGTCACTCTTTAAAAGGGTGGATAATTGTTAATTTTATAAGAGTTTGTGACGCCACCTGTGGTATCTGGTGAGAAGCACCAGCGCTGCAGTAGTCCACTGAGGAAGGTGATAAGGCAGCTTGATGGTATAGCTCCCCACAGGAGGAGCTAGGCCTCAGAAAAGCGTATGCAGGGGAAATGCAGGACAGGCGAGACCCAGCTGGGTCAGAGCAAGAACGAGAACGGACACGGTAGTCACTTCAGTATCTTTTACTGGTGGAAATTCAGGCACATCCCGGAGCACTGTAGGGTGAAGGGGCAATATCAGGATCCTCCCCAATGAGCGGGTGTAGGGCCTCTGTTTCTTGCCTCTGCGTAGTAAGTTTCTGACCTGCCTGGAGCTAGGCCTAACTTTGTCTCTGTCCTGCGCTGGCTGACCTTGTGGTAGGGCCTTATCTTGGAGTTCACGCTCCCAGTATGCGGGGCCTAAGCATCTCCTGGCTCTGTTACGTATCAGCACCTTAGCGATCCTGGGACTTGTAGTTCTCCAGGGATTCCGGTTATGCCTTCCTGGGTCATAGAGATCCCGGTAAGCTCGGATCCGGTGTCCGGTAAATGCTTCGGGGTGAGCTGGTTAAGCTCCTCTGCCCCTTATGTACTAACTCTCCACTCGTCTTCGGCCTACTCGGGCCCTCACTAGGCTATACACACTAACGGCAGCTTGCCGCGCTTCACCGATCTTATGGCGCCGGCACACCTTAAGCTCTAACTGGGCTCCCTGAATCTAGCTAACAGGAGCCTCGTGCTCCACTGCTGTACTATTAACTGAGTTCTCTAGACTAGACTGAGCTCCACTGCAGACTGACCTCTCTTAGGCTTCTCTACTGCAGGAACTCTTCAGAGGTACTGAACTGCCTAGCTCCACCTTCCCTATTTATATCCCTAACGGGCTCCCTCTGCTGGTCGGATGTGGAAGGTGGAGATGTGTGAATGTTTATGGGGGCCACTTGTGGAGGATTCCATCAATGCACTCTTCTAGGATCTGTGATACCAAGCGCAGCTGGGTGTCACAGATGCTATTGACGACGAGGTTAGGTTGCGCCTTCCTGGACAAAGACGGAGTACTGGAAGCACGTCAACAACTGCATCCTCAAACACAACTCTGCCTCTGACCACAAGTCGTAGTGGCTCTTCAGGTCGCATGGGCACTAAGCCTTGCATAGCCTGGGTATTTTTTCAGATCGATAAGGATGACCCAACTCGTGTTATCTGTAATATTTGTCACCAAAAGCTAAGTAGAGGCCAAAAAATCCATAGTTTGAGTACTTCATGCATGAACCGTCACATGGATATGAAGCATAAGTTGCAGTGGGAAGCTCACTGTGCTACAATGCGGCCTAGCGGGCCGGGCCAACCACCGTCTGCCCCATCTTGTGCATCCGCAGCCTCTTCATCCTCTGTGACTGGGGGGACAGCAGTCACACATGTTTTTGGGCGCAGACCTGCCACCTCTTTACCCGCAACAGCCAATGTGATTGGCAGGTCATCATTTCATTTGGAATTGGAAACATCAGCTGGTGTTGAGCGCTCTCCGACATCGAGAGCACCACCTTTGGATCAAGGCAACCTAACTTTTCCGCCTGCACCTTCCTTACAGACCGGCAAGTTTGCCAGGGACACCCTACTCAACCCCGTCTAAGCACAACAGCCAGCCCTCGGTCCCTCAGATGTGGAAAAGTAAAAGACCATTTCCTCCTAGCCATGACAAAGCTAAGAGGTTGAATTTCTTCATCTGCAAGCTGTTGGCTACAGAAATGCTGACTTTCCGCCTGGTGGACACAGAGGATTTTCGAGACCTTATGTCCGTCGCAGTGCCCCAGTACCAGATGCCCTGTCCGCACTACTTCTCAAAGAAAGGTGTGCCTGCGCTCCACCAGCATGTCACACACAACATCACCGCTTCTTTGAGAAACTCTGTGTGACAGGGTGCATTTCAACACAGACACTTGGGCAAGTAGGCATGGACAGGGGCGTTACATGTCGCTGACTGGGCACTGGGTAACTATGGTGACAGCAAGACAAGGGGCTGCTGTCCAAGTCTTGCCGTCCCCACGAGTTGTGCGTCAATCCTCTTTATCTAGAAGTTCCTACACTGCTTCTACCTCCTCAACCTCCTCTTGGTCCTCCACCTGCACCCAAAACCTGTCTGGTAATGCCACCCGCTTTCTAACTGCGCAGAAGGAATCCTGCACACCTCCTTACTATGCTGGCAGCAGGGCTCAACGGCATCAGGCGGTGTTTACTTTGAAATGTCTGGGAAATGTGAGTCACACAGCTGAGAAGTTGTGGTCAGCTCTGGAGACCCAGTTTCATGAATGGTTGTCTCCACTGGACCAGCAACCAGGGAAGGCCGTGTGCGAAAATGCTGCAAACCTGGGTGCGGCCCTTCGCCGGGGCAATGTCACACACGTGCCTTGTATGGCTCACGTGTTGAACCTGGTTGTCCAGCAATTTTTAGCCCACTATCCCGGAATAGATGGCCTTATGCAGAGGGCACGGTCGCTGTGTGCTCACTTTTGCCGTTCGCATCCCGCAGCTCAACGACTTACATCTTTACAGAAGTCGTTGGGCCTGCCAGTTCGCCGGCTGAAATGCGATGTGCCGACACGGTGGAATTCAACTCTGCACATGTTGCAGCGACTGTGGCAGCACCGACAAGCCCGGGTGCAATACGTTCTGACGTACAGCCTGGGCCAACGAGATCCAGAGGTGGGGCAAATCACGCTGCAGGAGTGGTCTCAGATCAGGGACCTATGAATTTGACGCGCCCCCTGGGCCGTGGGGTACCCGGAGCCGGGCCGGTAGACGCTGGGGTTTGTAGTCGCTGTGGCGGCTACCCGGTCCGTGACCCAGGGCGGTCAATCCAAGGGTAATTTGCATATATGGGTTTTATAATGTCCGACTACGCCACCTGTAGAGTGCGGCCAAAGGGGCCGCCGCTGCGGAACAGTCCTCTGAAGCTGGTGGTTTTGCAGCAATGGTATTATTACTCCCCACAGGAAGAGTGTAGCTTCAGGGCAGTGTGGGTGGATGATGGTGGTTGTAGTCCAGGGAGTCAGTAATGAGCACAGAGTCCGTGTGATGCAGTCCCAAGATCTTTACTCACAGTTGTTGCAGTCCAGATTACAGGTACCAGAGCAATCTCCCCCGTCGTGCTCTGCGTACTCAATGAGGGGCTCGGTCCAACCCAAGATAGCTCCGGAGTACTTAGCAGGACCCCCTTCTGTGTGTCCTTTCTCTGGCCTTCTCCCTGCACCTCACACCTAGTGACATTTCTATCCGGTATCCTCGGGCCTTGTCAGGCGACTTGTGTTCCGTCCCCTGGGTCCTATGTGGCTACCTTCTTAGTGAGACTGGTGTGGACTTTGGCCTACAGTACATGAAATGCTGCAGCCTCCCGTTTCTAGTTGAGCCTTTCTGTTTCTCCGCTAGTTGAGGGACCGGGTCCCCTTATCTGGCCTGACCGCTCTACCTCCTGGTAGCAGCGGGCGTACGGGTGGCCTTCTGAACAGCCCGTACCCCTAGGGCCCCTTCGGTTCCTGGAGCCTTCCTGCTCCCACTCCTCTCTTCTCTCCTTCAGTCCTGGGCATTCCTGGCTAGGCCCGCCTCCGGAGCAGAGCTCATGCAGAAACTCTGCTCCTGTCACTCCTCCTCTGACTGGCTTGCTCTTTCTAAGATGGCTTCCTATTTATACTCTCTGTCATGTGCTCCCCTAAGCTGCTTTCTCCACCCACATCCACTACATAGTATCCTCCCACCAGCTAGGGACCTGGGACTGTGCTCTCCCTTAGGAGCAATCTCGCCCTACCCCCACTGCGGGTATGTGTTGGATGCAGGTGTTATTGACCCGAGCCATACTCCTTCCTTACCTGAGGGTGAGATACCACACCTCTGGGTGAGATGCAGTACCTCTGTGGCGACTGAACCCTTAGGTGCGCCACACACCCTTCTGCACAGTTATGAAATGGCGACGAAGATGTTTAGTGCTGACGACGATGCCATTATCAGCATGACTATTCTGGTGATTTACATGCTGGAGCACACGTTAAACAGAATTCAGAGTCAGGTGGTGGGACAAGAGAAGGTGAAGGAAGTAGAGGAGGAGTCGTATGCGGAAGGGATAACATCTCCAAGGTCCAGACGGTCGGCAGCACCAAGGCATCAGGCATGTGAGGGTGTGGGAGAGGAATTAACCAGGGCGCATGGTGGCAGCCAAACTGTTGAGGAAGGTGCAGGAGCCGAGGAATAAGTGGAGGACGAACTGGCGATGGGCATGTAAGACTCATCAGATGAGGGAGACCTTGATCACATTTCTGTTGTGCGACGTTGTGGGGAGAGGGCAGAGGAAGGAAGCATGATTCTTACCTCGCTACCAACACAACAAGGACTTGGTCCTCCTGGATGCGCAAGACACATGAGTGCCTTCTTGCTGCACGACCAGCAACATGACCCTCGGATTGTCAGAATTCGAAGTAATCCCGACTACTGGGTTGCCACACTCTTATTTCCCCGGTTCAAAAGTAAATTTGCCGAAATAATTCCTGCCATAGAAAGGGATTCACACATGCAGGAGTATCAGCAGAGGCTGTTGCAGAATCTTACATGTGCCTTTCAACAAAACACCAGTGGTGCATGTAGTGAATCTCACAGTTCTAACTTGCAAACCGTGGGACTGTCGAGTCTTCATCACTCAAACCGTAACAGTAACACAGTATCTGCTGGTAACAGCAATTTTGTGGAATCGTTTTACCATTTTTTTAGACCATCCTTTGCAAGGCCACAGGAGACAAGAAGTCTGACACATAGTCAACACCTAGAGAGGATGGTACAGGAGTATCTCCAAGTGAACATCAAAGCCATGACTGTGTCACTGGACCCTTGCTCATTTTGGGCTTCCAATCTGGAAAAATGGCCGGAGCTCGCCACTCATGCCTTGGAGATCTTGTCATGCCCTGCAGCCAGCGTTCTCTCTGAACGTGTGTTCAGCGCTGCTGGTGGTGTGCCGACAGATAAGCGCACGCGGCTGTCAACTGATAATGTAGACAGACTCACGTTCATAAAGATGAACAAATCATGGATCCGCAAAGACTTTTCTACCCCTGTGTCATCCTGGGGAAACTAAAAGCTTGAGAATTTCATAAAATCACCTCACCAACCGTTTTAAGCAACTCTGGGGCAATTGATGCTACTTAAGTGGTGTCTGTGCCACAATTTTTGGAAAAAATGGAGACTCTTTTTGGAGTCCCCTTGCTGTGTTTCACGTGACGTTGGCATCGTCAATTTCTGGTGTGTTGGGTCACTACCTCCCCCCTTTTTAGCTGTAAGAAACTACATACACTCCCTTGGGGTAACACAGATGGTTGAGTCTGAAGAGCTGTTTACTCAGAGGTATGCTCCAAAGCTTCAGTGTCTGCTAGTCAGCGTAGAATTTTTAACTGCATCTCGCCTAGGCAATACTTTGGGAGTAGTAGCCCAGCTGCGAAGCAAGCTGCACCGCCTGTGTATCTAATAAGAATTTTTAAATGCATCTAGCCTAGTCAGACTGTGGGGACCCCCAACAAAACCCAGAAGCTCAGCCCCCCTACTGCCCCCTTTCTTGACAATACAATAATGTAACTCTTACAACTGGATGGGTGAGGATCGGTCACAGCTTTATTAACTCTTTATACTCATTCCATTAAAAAGGCATTTTATTTCTAAAATAATTCAGCTTGTTGCAGCATGCCCTGGGTCTCCACACCGGCAAGTTGGCCAACAAGTGTAACTCTCCAACATGTCCTTTCTATTTCCAGGCCACTGAGGATCCTGCGTACTCGTATGCAGGACTCTGACCCCCATCCATCACTCTTAATTAGTGTTGAGCGAGCACTAAAATGCTCGGGTGCTCGAAGCTCGGGCCGAGCTCGCCGTGATACTCGGGTGCTCGACCCGAGCAACGAGCCCAATGTTAGTCTATGGGAGACTCGAGCATTTTTGCGGTGGCACCCCCGGCAGTCTTTTAAAAGCCTAACAAGTGCCCAAAACGATAGTGACAGTGCTCAAATGACATGGGGACAGCATGGGGATCGCCCCAGGAAGCATTTCTGACCCCCAGGTCACTGCTGTCAACAACGTGGTCAGAGGTATTAAGCCACTTTTACAGGCTCACAATAAAACGTTCAAAAACGAATGTGAAACTTTTTTCCTGTGAAATATGTTAAGGAACATCCTTTCCAGGGAAAAGACTTGTGTATAAGTTAAAATAAATGACCAAAAACAAAAATACTCCTCCACACCTTCGGCTATGTTCACAAGTAGCATTTTTTATGCGTTTTTGCACTTTTGTATTGCTTTCAACTATGACAAATGCATTCACCGTGAAATGTAATTTTAACATTTTACAACCTTATCTGGCCATGTGCTGTGTGACACATGCATAAAGTGCTGAAAAGACAAGGGAACAGCATGGGGAAGACCCCTGGAAGCATCTCTGACTCCCAGGTCACTGCCTAAAAGTGTGCCCATCATAAGTGATCCTTACCGCATCAGAAGATGCAGACTTGCAACTATCCCCATGCAAGTTCTAGTCCCATGGCAGTGTTCAATTGTACCTCTCCCAATACAAGCTCAAGTATGCAGCCTGCCACCCACCCACCCCCAGGCTGCAATACCATACTGCTTGCTTGCTTGAACTTGAAATTGGGCCTTTTAGGCATGTGGAGGCGGAATCTGGCCACCTCGCCATGGCTGTGTTGGCGGAATGGAATCCATACTCAGTCCCCAGCCGCCCGGCGGCCGGGTGTCCATACTCGGTCCCCAGCCGCCCCGCGGCCGGGTGTCCATAGACGGTCCCCAGCCGCCCCTATTTCTCCTTGGAACATCCCCCCACACACTTTTCTTAGCCTGGCCAGCTTTAGGCAGCATTGGACGAGCCCACCAGAGAACCAGACTCCTCCGGTGGGCCCTGACTTCTCCATCGGTGGAGTTGAGAGTGCCAAGGTGAGGAGCATGATGATGATGACAGAAGTTAGCATCTGCTATGTTTTCTTTTAATGCAAGTGTAAGTGTTCAGCCTGCCACCCACCCACCCCCAGACTGCAATTCCATACTGCTAGCTTGCACTTGAAATGGGGCCTTCTAGTTTGGAGGAGGACGAAGCTGGCCACTACCTCATGGCTGCTTCGGCAGCGAGGTATCCATACTCAGTCCCCAGCCGCCCATATTTGTCATGGTGTGCCTTATACATAAGATTAAGCGCGTATACCAAAACATTACCTGTGCCCTCCCCAGTGCATTTAGTGGGAAGGAGAGCCTATTCCGCTGTAGTGTGTGCATGCCAAACCCCTGTTCATGGTACATGCGAAGATGCCTCCCACTTTGCACCTGTCATTGCAGACTTGCAACTATCCCCATTCAAGTCCTTGTCCCAGGGCAGCGTTCAATTGTACCTCTCCCATTCCTTGCAATGCAAGTGCAAGTATGCAGCCTGACACCCACCCACCCCCAGGCTGCAATACCATACTGCTTGCTTGCTTGCACTTTAAATTGGGCCTTTTAGGCATGTGGAGGCGGAATCTGGCCACCACGCCATGGCTGTGTCGGCGGCCTGGTATCCATACTCAGTCCCCAGCCGCCTGGTGGCCTGGTGTCTCTGCTTGCTCCCCAGCCTCCAGGGGGTGGCCGGGTGTCCATACTCGGTCCCCAGCCACCCCAATTTGTCCCAGTAACCTTTCCCACTCTTTTCTTAGCCTGGCCTGCTTTAGGGCAGCATTGGCCAAGCCCACCGGACTAACAGACTCCTCCAGTGGGACCTGGCTTCTCCATCAGGGGAGTTGAGAGTGCCAAGGTGAGGAGCATGATGAGGATGATAAAAGTTAGCATCTGCTTTGTTTTGTTGTAATGCAAGCGCATGTATGTGGTAGTGGCTAGGCCTGAGGTGGTCAGCGTTTTGGCGCATATCCTACCTCCTCCGAGGATTGCTGGATGTTTTCCTGCTACTATCCAAGTTCTATGACTCCCGTTAAAACAAAGCTTCAGTTGATAAATGATGGATGAGGTAGTGGCAAAGGAGAAAGAGCAGGAGGAACAGGGACCATTCACATCAATATCAGGCCAGTCAACCAGATATGTCTTGTAGGATATGTTTCTGTAACAAAAGGAGCGGTTCGGCTACACAGTTATAGGGCATACAGTGAGTGCAATGCCTACCAAAAATTTCGAGCCAATGCCCCTTGGAAATGACATGGAGGTCAGAGGGCGTTAACTAAACCTTTTTTTCCATTTATAGCAACTGGGTCTCCCGTGCACTGTTGGCCTAAGCAGTGAATGGAAGGCTTTCCAAAAATTATGAGGAACTGCAATGCCCCTTAGAAGAGCCATGTGTGGCACCCCAGTGGTCTGGTCACCACAGTAATAGAGATATTACATCAGAGAGCAAGTGGGAGGTTTCCTGGTCAGGATTCCTTAAACATGCAACATCCTCCTGCCCCAATCCTGGGAGGGGAGAATTCTGCCCTTATAAACTGGATCTGGGGCGGGGTTGAGTGAGTCAGAGAACAGTCAGAGTCAGAGTGAGAGCAAGGGAAAGTAACAGCAAGGAGCTCTGTAGGAGCTAGGAGCTAAAGACCAGGGGCTGGAAGCTGAGCAGAGCTCGCCCTGGCAGAAGACAATAGGAACCGGACACAGGAGTCCGAAGCTGTGAGGACTTATGTATCCAGCAGCAGAAACCAGCCGGCAGGGGATTTCAGGTCCTCTGGCCATAGAAGCCCGGAGGCTCAGTCACAAGCAAGGGACCAGCACCGCCGTCATGGAGCGGAGGCTAACAGAAGGCCCCAAGTCACCAGCCATACGGGTGAGCACTACACGGTACACTCAGGGACGTGGGCTACTTCTACCCGCTTACAGCAAGGTAGCCAGGAAGAGTGCAGACAGACGGGGAGGCCTACAACTCCACCTGACCAGGGGAACTCCTGCTTGCTCACAGACTGACCAGGCCTCTTATGCTAGCCAGTACTCCTGGGAGGGTCTACCTTATAATCATCAGTAAAGACCCTGAACTGCACTGCAAAGACTGAGTCATTCCTGCTGCGCTCGTGCACCATCACCCCCATCATCCACACTCACTGCCCTGAGGCTATACTCCTCCCGAGGGGAGTTATCCCATTCTATGCTGCGCACACAACACCAGTCTCAGCGGTCTGCCTCGCAGCGGTGGTACTCCTTGAAAGCAATCCACGGGTGGCGCAGTCGGACAATTAACCTCAAAACCTAAGAAAGACTGCCACTGGTTTGACCAGCCTGAGCCACGGGACCGGGTCACCGCCACAGAGACTACAGACCCCAGAGACCCGGCACCGGGTATCCCACACGCGTGTACACACGGCCCAGGGGGCGCGTCACATGCAGTACAGCATATTACAAACATAAGTCCCATTATTGGGGAGTGGGTGTCCCATAGTATTTGCTTATGCCTTGCAAGCAAAAGCTGCCAAAAATTAGGACGGAGCAACTTGCAATGCCCCTTACAAGAGCCATGCAGTACAGCATATTACAATCATATGTCCCATTATTGGGGAGTGGGTGTCCCATGGTATTTGCTTATGCTTTCCAAGCAAAAGCTGCCAAAAATTAGGACGGAGCAACTTGCAATGCCCCTTACAAGAGCCATGCAGTACAGCATATTACAAACATAAGTCCCATTATTGGGGAGTGGGTGTCCCATGGTATTTGATTATGCTTTCCCAGCAAAAGCTGCCAAAAATTAGGACGGAGCAAATTGCAATGCCCCTTACAAGAGCCATGCAGTACAGCATATTACAAACATAAGTCCCATTATTGGGTAGTGGGTGTCCAATAGTATTTGCTTATGCCTTGCAAGCAAAAGCTGCCAAAAATTAGGACGGAGCAACTTGCAATGCCCCTTACAAGAGCCATGCAGTACAGCATATTACAAACATAAGTCCCATTATTGGGGAGTGTGTGTACCATGGTATTTGCTTATGCTTTCCAAGCAAAAGCTGCCAAAAATTAGGACGGAGCAACTTGCAATGCCCCTTAGAAGAGCCATGCAGTACAGCATATTACAAACATATGTCCCATTATTGGAGAGTGGGTGTCCCATGGTATTTGCTTATGCTTTCCAAGCAAAAGCTGCCAAAAATTAGGACGGAGCAACTTGCAATGCCCCTTACAAGAGCCATGCAGTACAGCATATTACAAACATAAGTCCCATTATTGGGGAGTGTGTGTCCCATAGTATTTGCTTAAGCTTTCCCAGCAAAAGCTACCAAAAATTAGGACGGAGCAACTTGCAATGCAACTTACAAGAGCCATGCAGTACAGCATATTACAAACATAAGTCCCATTATTGGGGAGTGGGTGTCCCATAGTATTTGCTTATGCCTTGAAAGCAAAAGCTGCCAAAAATTAGGACGGAGCAACTTGCAATGCCCCTTACAAGAGCCATGCAGTACAGCATATTACAAACATAAGTCCCATTATTGGGGAGTGGGTCTCCCATAGTATTTGCTTATGCTTTCCAAGCAAAAGCTGCCAAAAATTAGGACGGAGCAACTTGCAATGCCCCTTACAAGAGCCATGCAGTACAGCATATTACAAACATAAGTCCCATTATTGGGGAGTGGGTCTCCCACAGTATTTGCTTATGCTTTCCAAGCAAAAGCTGCCAAAAATTAGGATGGAGCAACTTGCAATGCCCCTTACAAGAGCCATGCAGTACAGCATATTACAAACATAAGTCCCATTATTGGGGAATGGGTGTCCCATAGTATTTGCTTATGCCTTGCAAGCAAAAGCTGCCAAAAATTAGGACGGAGCAACTTGCAATGCCCCTTACAAGAGCCATGCAGTACAGCATATTACAAACATAAGTCCCATTATTGGGGAGTGGGTGTCCCATGGTATTTGCTTATGCTTTCCAAGCAAAAGCTGCCAAAAATTAGGATGGAGCAACATGCAATGCCCCTTATAAGAGCCATGCAGTACAGCATATTACAAACATAAGTCCCATTATTGGGGAGTAGGTGTCCCATAATATTTGCTTATGCCTTGCAAGCAAAAGCTGCCAAAAATAAGGACGGAGGAACTTGCAATGCTGGCACCCTGGTGGTATAGTGTTGGTGGAGGCTGAGGATAAGGAGAAGAAGAATAAACAGCCGAAACGAGGAAGCGTATACCCATGTGTGGGTGTGAAGCGGTGCATGTGAATACACCTCCCGAAATAACACAGTGGATTTGACTTTATGTTACTCTGCTGTCATTTGGAGGTGATGAGAAGTCTGGCCCAATCCAGCCCTTGTTCATTTTGATAAGGGTCAGCTTGTCAGCATTGTCAGTTGACAGGCGAGTGCGCTTATCAGTTATAATTCCACCAGCAACACTAAAAACACGCTCCGATAATACGCTAGCAGCAGGGCAGGCCAGGACCTCCAAGGCGTACAGAGCGAGTTCATTCCAAGTGTCCAGCTTGGATACCCAATAATTAAAAGGCACAGAGGAATCACGGAGGATGCTGGTACGATCGGCAAGGTACTCCCTCACCATCTTTTGAAACTTTCCACTCCTTGTGAGAGTACCCCGCGCCTCAGGGCCTGTAAGCTGGGCGGGTGTCAGAAAACTATCCCAGAACATTGACAGTGTTCCCCTGCCTCTGCTGGATTGGAGTTGAATCTCTCTCGCCTGTACGCCTTGGTTGGGCAACGAACTGGGACCTCTGCCGCTAGCGTGTTCAGATGGGAATTTTTTTAAGAGTTCTGCAGCAAGGGCCTTCTGGTATTGCCCCATTTTTGTAGACCTCTCCACCTCAGGAATAAGAGAGTGAAAGTTCTCCTTGTAGCGGGGGTCTACAAGTGTCACCAACCAGTAAGGACTGTCACCCAACATTTTGACAATGCGAGGGTCACGGTTAAGGCAGCGTAACATATAGTCAGCCATCCGTGTCAGACTGGTAATGGGCAAGATTTCCGTGTCCTCACCAAGATGACGACTGACCATGCTCTCCTCCTTCTCCTCCTCCTCCTCCTCCCCCCTGTCCTCAGGCCACCCACGCTGAACTGACGGTATGACACTTGTACAGGTACTACCGTCTACAACGCATGATAACAGCTCCTGTTCTTCCTCCTCCTCTTCCTCCTCCTCCTCTCCCTCATTATCCCCCAATGCACGTTGGGATGAGATGAGGCTGGGCTGTGTGTAATCGCCCGCTACGGCTTCTTGATCCATCTCATCATACTCTGGCTGCAATGCTTCCTCTTTAATTCTCTGCTGAGAGCGTTGCAAAAGACAGACAAGTGGGATGCTGACACTAATGATGGCGTCATTGCCACTCACCATCTTGGTGGCCTCCTCAAAGTTTGTCAGGATGGTACATATGTCAGACATCCAGGTCCACTCCTGAGGTCTTATGTGTGGAGTCTGACCTGAATATCGACGGCCTTGTTGCAGCTGGTACTCCACAACTGCTCTCTTCTGCTCACAAATCCTTTGCAACATGTGGAGGGTAGAGTTCCAACGTGTGGGGACATCACACACCAGTCGGTGTGACGGAAGCTACAAATGCTGCTGCAACACAGCAAGGGCGGCGGAAGCTGTAGCCGACTTGCGAAAATGAGCTGACAGGCGGCGTACTTTCACCAGCAGATATGACAACTCTGGGTACGATTTAAGAAACCGTTGAACCACGAGGTTAAGCACATGAACCAGGCATGGTACGTTTGTGATCTCACCTCGCCTCAGAGTCGCCACCAGGTTACGGCCAGTGTCACACACGACCATGCCGGGATGTAGGTTCAGCGGTCTCAGCCACAGATCTGCCTGCTCTTTCACAGCTGTCCACAGCTCACAAGCAGTGTGAGGTTTATCACCTAAGCTTATGAGTTTCAGCACAGCCTGTTGCCGCTTAGCGGAGGCAGTACTGCAATGCTTCCAGCTTGTAACTGATGTGGTGATATCTGAGATGGAGGCTGAACATGAGGAGGAGGAGGAGGATGCGCAGGAGCTGTACACTGTGGGGGCAACTCTGACTGACATAGGGCCCACAATCCTCAGTGAGGGGAGGATGTGTTCCGTCCCAAGGTCCGACTGGGTCCCGGCTTCCACTATGTTTACCCAGTGTGCCATCAGAGAGATGTACTGTCCCTGGCCACAAGCACTTGTCCACGTGTCCGTTGTCAGGTGCACTCTCCCAGTAACTGCGTTGTTGAGGGCATGGCAGATGCTTTGGGACACGTGCTTGTGTAGTGCGGGGATGGCACACCGGGCAAAATAGTGTCGGCTGGGGACCGAGTACCGAGGGACGGCCACCGCCATAAGATTGCGGAAGGATTCGGTCTCCACCAGCCTAAAATGCAGCATTTCCAATGCAAGCAGTCGTGAAATGTGCGAATTTAGGACTGTGGCCTGTGGGGCGTTAGCTGCGAATTTCCGCTTTCGTTCAAAGGTCTGGGATATGGACAATTGAACGCTGCGGTGGGATGTGGACGTGGACGTTGATGCTGTGAAGACTGAGAGGAGGGGGCATCTTTACATGCAGTATGGACAGGGGATTGCCTTGCACACACAACAGGGGGTTCTATTGCATGCACAACAGTGGAAGAAGCAGTGGTGACACCCGCTGACACTGGTCGTGGACCCTGTGTTTCGCTCCACAAAGTCGGGTGCTTTGCTGCCATGTGCCTGATCATGCTGGTGGTGGTCAGGCTGGTAGTTTTGTCACCCCTGCTGATGCTGGCATGGCAAGTGGAACATATGGCCTATTTGGGGTTATCAGCAGAGTCTTTAAAAAAATTCCAGACTCTGGAAGACCTACCGCTTGTACTGGCAACGTCCCTCGTGTTGGTGTTACGGGGAACGGTTGCCTGCCTTCTGTCTGCAGCCACCACACTGTTTCTTCCTGCCTGTTGGGGTACTCTGCCTCCCTCCCCCTGTGTGCTGCTGGACTCACTCTGCATGTCCTCCTTCCACGTTGGGTCAGTTACTAGATCATCCACCACCTCCTCCTCTTCCACTTACGTAACCACGATCCTCCTCCTCACTTCCTGGCAATTGTGTCTCGTCATCGTCCACCTCTTGTGACAGATTGCCAACGTCGACTTCCTGTGGCCGTGGCTGTTCAAATATTTGGGCATCGCAACATGGGATCTCCTCTTCCACCACTTCAAGCGTATCTGGCGAGGGGCCCAAATCTTGAAATGGACCAGTGAACAGCACTTCAGAGTGTCCAAGTGTGGGATCACTTGCTGTCTGACGACACTCGGCATGGTGGGAGGAAGGAGCATCAGGGTGAGGAGGAGTATGCGGTTGAGACTCACGGCTACTAAGAGTTGACCGTGTGGAAGACAGACCGGAGGTGGTGGTGCCCAGGTAACTGGAAGTATTATCTGCTATCCAGTTAATAACCTGTTCACACTGATCAGTTCTCAATACTGGCGTTGTTCTGTGCTTCCCTAGTAATTCAGTCAAGAAGTGGGAGCGAGAAGATGTGGCTGTTGATTGTGGCACATTTTCACCTTGGCCGCGGCCCCGTCCTCTCCACAAACCATCACCAGAACGTCCACTTCCACGTCCCTTGCCACGCGCATTGCCCATTGTAAATGAAGTAAAACAGCTTACACTTGCACTATCGATGGAAAAATGGCAATAAAGAGTAGATTAGAACAGTGGAAGAGGAAAACCACAGTTATTGTTTACTGGGGTATACCACACTTTTTTAAATAGAGATATTTGCGGCTGAACAGTGAGCGACACACTCAAACTGCTTTTTTTTTAGATACCAAAGGCCCAAAACTGGATAGTACAGCGATTTGACCCGTAGAACTGCGAAACCACACTGGGATGTCGGGCCTACACAAGACTATTTTCAACAGATATATTTTTGTGTCACAACTGTCAGGAGACACTACTGTTTTTCTTTACGGAAAAAACTACCAAAAGCTGAATAATAGAGATTTTTTACCATGGGATGGCAAAACCACAGTTATTGTTTACTGGGGTATACCACACTTTTTTAAATAGAGATATTTGCAGCTGAACAGTGAGCGACACACTCAAACTGCTTTTTTTTTAGATACCAAAGGCCCAAAACTGGATAGTACAGCGATTTGACCCGTGGAACTGCGAAAGCACACTGGGATGTTGGGCCTACACAAGACTATTTTCAACAGATATATTTTTGTGTCACAACAGTCAGGAGACACTACTGTTTTTCTTTACGGAAAAAACTACCAAAACCTGAATAATAGAGATTTTTTACCGTGGGATGGCAAAACCACAGTTATTGTTTACTGGGGTATACCACACTTTTTTAAATAGAGATATTTGCGGCTGAACAGTGAGAGACACACTCAAACTGCTTTTTTTAGATATCAAAGGCCCAAAATTGGATAGTACAGCGATTTGACCCGTATAACTGCGAAACCACACTGGGATGTCGGGCCTACACAAGACTATTTTCAACAGATATATTTTTGTGTCACAACAGTCAGGAGACACTACTGTTTTTCTTTACGGAAAAAACTACCAAAAGCTGAATAATAGAGATTTTTTACCGTGGGATGGCAAAACCACAGTTATTGTTTACTGGGGTATACCACATTTTTTAAATAGAGATATTTGCAGCTGAACAGTGAGCGACACACTCAAACTGCTTTTTTTTTAGATACCAAAGGCCCAAAACTGGATAGTACAGTGATTTGACCCATGGAACTGCGAAACCACACTGGGATGTTGGACCTACACAAGACTATTTTCAACAGATATATTTTTGTATCACAACAGTCAGGAGACACTACTGTTTTTCTTTACGGAAAAAACTACCAAAAGCTGAAAAATAGAGATTTTTTACCGTGGGATGGCAAAACCACAGTTATTGTTTACTGGGGTATACCACACTTTTTTAAATAGAGATATTTGCGGCTGAACAGTGAGCGACACACTCAAACTGCTTTTTTTAGATATCAAAGGCCCAAAACTGGATAGTACAGCGATTTGACCCGTGGAACTGCGAAACCACACTGGGATGTCGGGCCTACACAAGACTATTTTCAACAGATATATTTTTGTGTCACAACAGTCAGGAGACACTACTGTTTTTCTTTAAGGAAAAAACTACCAAAAGCTGAATAATAGAGATGTTTTACCGTGGGATGGCAAAACCACAGTTATTGTTTACTGGGGTATACCACACTTTTTTAAATAGAGATATTTGCGGCTGAACAGTGAGCGACACACTCAAACTGCTTTTTTTTTAGATACCAAAGGCCCAAAACTGGATAGTACAGTGATTTGACCCGTGGAACGGCGAAACCACACTGGGATGTCGGCCTACACAAGACTATTTTCAAAAGATATATTTTTGTGTCACAACAGTCAGGAGACACTACTGTTTTTCTTTACGGAAAAAACTACCAAAAGCTGAATAATAGAGATTTTTTACCGTGGGATGGCAAAACCACAGTTATTGTTTACTGGGGTATACCACACTTTTTTAAATAGAGATATTTGCAGCTGAACAGTGAGCGACACACTCAAACTGCTTTTTTTTTAGATACCAAAGGACCAAAACTGGATAGTACAGCGATTTGACCCGTGGAACTGCGAAACCACACTGGGATGTCGGGCCTACACAAGACTATTTTCAACAGATATATTTTTGTGTCACAACAGTCAGGAGAAACTACTGTTTTTCTTTACGTAAAAAACTACCAAAACCTGAATAATAGAGATTTTTTACCGTGGGATGGCAAAACCACAGTTACTGTTTACTGGGGTATACCACTCTTTTTTAAATAGAGATATTTGCAGCTGAACAGTGAGCGACACACTCAAACTGCTTTTTTTTTTAGATACCAAAGGCCCAAAACTGGATAGTACAGCGATTTGACCCGTGGAACTGCAAAACCACACTGGGATGTCGGGCCTACACAAGACTATTTTCAACAGATATATTTTTGTGTCACAACAGTACGGAGACACTACTGTTTTTCTTTACGGAAAAAACTACCAAAACCTGAATAATAGAGATTTTTTACCGTGGGATGGCAAAACCACAGTTATTGTTTACTGGGGTATACCACATTTTCTTAAATAGAGATATTTGCGGCTGAACAGTGAGCGACACACTCAAACTGCTTTTTTTTTAGATACCAAAGGCCCAAAACTGGATAGTACAGCGATTTGACACGTGGAACTGCGAAACCACACTGGGATGTCGGGCCTACACAAGACTATTTTCAACAGATATATTTTTGTGTCACAACAGTTAGGAGACACTACTGTTTTTCTTTACGGAAAAAACTACCAAAACCTGAATAATAGAGATTTTTTACCGTGGGAAGGCAAAACCACAGTTATTGTTTACTGGGGTATACCACACTTTTTTAAATAGAGATATTTGCGGCTGAACAGTGAGCGACACACTCAAACTGCTTTTTTTTTAGATACCAAAGGCCCAAAACTGGAAAGTACAGCGGTTTGACCCATGGAACTGCGAAACCACACTGGGATGTCGGGCCTACACAAGACTATTTTCAACAGATATATTTTTGTGCCACAGCAGTCAGGAGACACTACTCTTTTTCTTTACGGAAAAAACTACCAAAACCTGAATAATAGAGATTTTTTACCGTGGGATGGCAAAACCACAGTTATTGTTTACTGGGGTATACCACACTTTTTTAAATAGAGATATTTGCGGCTGAACAGTGAGCGACACACTCAAACTGCTTTTTTTTTAGATACCAAAGGCCCAAAACTCGATAGTACAGCGATTTGACCCGTTGAACTGCGAAACCACACTGGGATGTCGGGCCTACACAAGACTATTTTCAACAGATATATTTTTGTGTCACAACAGTCAGGAGAAACTACTGTTTTTCTTTGCGGAAAAAACAACCAAAACCTGAATAATAGAGATTTTTTACTGTGGGATGGCAAAACCACAGTTACTGTTTACTGGGGTATACCACACTTTTTTAAAAAGAGATATTTGCGGCTGAACAGTGAGCGACACACTCAAACTGCTTTTTTTTTAGATACCAAAGGCCCAAAACTGGATAGTACAGCGATTTGACCCGTGGAACTGCGAAACCACACTGGGATGTCGGGCCTACATAAGACTATTTTCAACAGATATATTTTTGTGTCACAACAGTCAGGAGACACTACTGTTTTTCTTTAAGGAAAAAACTACCAAAAGCTGAATAATAGAGATTTTTTACAGTGGGATGGCAAAACCGCAGTTATTGTTTACTGGGGTATACCACACTTTTTTAAATAGATATATTTGCGGCTGAACAGTGAGCGACACACTCAAACTGCTTTTTTTTTAGATACCAAAGGCCCAAAATGTAAAGGATAGTACAACAATTTGACCCGTGGAACTGCGAAACCACACTGGGATGTCGGGCCTACACAAGACTATTTTCAACAGATATATTTTTGTGTCACAACAGTCAGGAGACACTACTGTTTTTCTTTACGGAAAAACTACCAAAAGCTGAATAATAGAGATTTTTTACCGTGGGATGGCAAAACCACAGTTATTGTTTACTGGGGTATACCACACTTTTTTAAATAGAGATATTTGCGGCTGAACAGTGAGCGACACACTCAAACTGCTTTTTTTTTAGATACCAAAGGCCCAAAACTGGATAGTACAGCGATTTGACCCGTTGAACTGCGAAACCACACTGGGATGTCGGGCCTACACAAGACTATTTTCAACAGATATATTTTTGTGTCACAACAGTCAGGAGAAACTACTGTTTTTCTTTGCGGAAAAAACAACCAAAACCTGAATAATAGAGATTTTTTACCGTGGGATGGCAAAACCACAGTTACTGTTTACTGGGGTATACCACTCTTTTTTAAATAGAGATATTTGCGGCTGAACAGTGAGCGACACACTCAAACTGCTTTTTTTTTAGATACCAAAGGCCCAAAACTGGATAGTACAGCGATTTGACCCGTGGAACGGCTAAACCACACTGGGATGTCGGGCCTACACAAGACTATTTTCAACAGATATATTTTTGTGTCACAACAGTCAGGAGACACTACTGTTTTTCTTTACGGAAAAAACTACCAAAACCTGAATAATGGAGATTTTTTACCGTGGGATGGCAAAACCACAGTTATTGTTTACTGGGGTATACCACACTTTTTTAAATAGAGATATTTGCGGCTGAACAGTGAGCGACACACTCAAACTCCTTTTTTTTTAGATACCAATGGCCCAAAACTGGATAGTATAGCGATTTGACCCGTGGAACTGCGAAACCACACTGGGATGTCGGGCCTACACAAGACTATTTTCAACAGATATATTTTTGTGTCACAACAGTCAGGAGACACTACTGTTTTTCTTTAAGGAAAAAACTACCAAAAGCTGAATAATAGAGATGTTTTACCGTGGGATGGCAAAACCACAGTTATTGTTTACTGGGGTATACCACACTTTTTTAAATAGAGATATTTGCGGCTGAACAGTGAGCGACACACTCAAACTGCTTTTTTTTTAGATACCAAAGGCCCAAAACTGGATAGTACAGTGATTTGACCCGTGGAACGGCGAAACCACACTGGGATGTCGGCCTACACAAGACTATTTTCAACAGATATATTTTTGTGTCACAACAGTCAGGAGACACTACTGTTTTTCTTTACGGAAAAAACTACCAAAAGCTGAATAATAGAGATTTTTTACCGTGGGATGGCAAAACCACAGTTATTGTTTACTGGGGTATACCACACTTTTTTAAATAGAGATATTTGCAGCTGAACAGTGAGCGACACACTCAAACTGCTTTTTTTTTAGATACCAAAGGACCAAAACTGGATAGTACAGCGATTTGACCCGTGGAACTGCGAAACCACACTAGGATGTCGGGCCTACACAAGACTATTTTCAACAGATATATTTTTGTGTCACAACAGTCAGGAGAAACTACTGTTTTTCTTTACGTAAAAAACTACCAAAACCTGAATAATAGAGATTTTTTACCGTGGGATGGCAAAACCACAGTTACTGTTTACTGGGGTATACCACTCTTTTTTAAATAGAGATATTTGCAGCTGAACAGTGAGCGACACACTCAAACTGCTTTTTTTTTTAGATACCAAAGGCCCAAAACTGGATAGTACAGCGATTTGACCCGTGGAACTGCAAAACCACACTGGGATGTCGGGCCTACACAAGACTATTTTCAACAGATATATTTTTGTGTCACAACAGTACGGAGACACTACTGTTTTTCTTTACGGAAAAAACTACCAAAACCTGAATAATAGAGATTTTTTACCGTGGGATGGCAAAACCACAGTTATTGTTTACTGGGGTATACCACATTTTCTTAAATAGAGATATTTGCGGCTGAACAGTGAGCGACACACTCAAACTGCTTTTTTTTTAGATACCAAAGGCCCAAAACTGGATAGTACAGCGATTTGACACGTGGAACTGCGAAACCACACTGGGATGTCGGGCCTACACAAGACTATTTTCAACAGATATATTTTTGTGTCACAACAGTTAGGAGACACTACTGTTTTTCTTTACGGAAAAAACTACCAAAACCTGAATAATAGAGATTTTTTACCGTGGGAAGGCAAAACCACAGTTATTGTTTACTGGGGTATACCACACTTTTTTAAATAGAGATATTTGCGGCTGAACAGTGAGCGACACACTCAAACTGCTTTTTTTTTAGATACCAAAGGCCCAAAACTGGAAAGTACAGCGGTTTGACCCATGGAACTGCGAAACCACACTGGGATGTCGGGCCTACACAAGACTATTTTCAACAGATATATTTTTGTGCCACAGCAGTCAGGAGACACTACTCTTTTTCTTTACGGAAAAAACTACCAAAACCTGAATAATAGAGATTTTTTACCGTGGGATGGCAAAACCACAGTTATTGTTTACTGGGGTATACCACACTTTTTTAAATAGAGATATTTGCGGCTGAACAGTGAGCGACACACTCAAACTGCTTTTTTTTTAGATACCAAAGGCCCAAAACTCGATAGTACAGCGATTTGACCCGTTGAACTGCGAAACCACACTGGGATGTCGGGCCTACACAAGACTATTTTCAACAGATATATTTTTGTGTCACAACAGTCAGGAGAAACTACTGTTTTTCTTTGCGGAAAAAACATCCAAAACCTGAATAATAGAGATTTTTTACTGTGGGATGGCAAAACTACAGTTACTGTTTACTGGGGTATACCACACTTTTTTAAAAAGAGATATTTGCGGCTGAACAGTGAGCGACACACTCAAACTGCTTTTTTTTTAGATACCAAAGGCCCAAAACTGGATAGTACAGCGATTTGACCCGTGGAACTGCGAAACCACACTGGGATGTCGGGCCTACATAAGACTATTTTCAACAGATATATTTTTGTGTCACAACAGTCAGGAGACACTACTGTTTTTCTTTAAGGAAAAAACTACCAAAAGCTGAATAATAGAGATTTTTTACAGTGGGATGGCAAAACCGCAGTTATTGTTTACTGGGGTATACCACACTTTTTTAAATAGATATATTTGCGGCTGAACAGTGAGCGACACACTCAAACTGCTTTTTTTTTAGATACCAAAGGCCCAAAATGTAAAGGATAGTACAACAATTTGACCCGTGGAACTGCGAAACCACACTGGGATGTCGGGCCTACACAAGACTATTTTCAACAGATATATTTTTGTGTCACAACAGTCAGGAGACACTACTGTTTTTCTTTACGGAAAAACTACCAAAAGCTGAATAATAGAGATTTTTTACCGTGGGATGGCAAAACCACAGTCATTGTTTACTGGGGTATACCATGCTTTTTTAAATAGAGATATTTGCGGCTGAACAGTGAGCGACACACTCAAACTGCTTTTTTTTTAGATACCAAAGGCCCAAAACTGGATAGTACAGCGATTTGACCCGTTGAACTGCGAAACCACACTGGGATGTCGGGCCTACACAAGCCTATTTTCAACAGATATATTTTTGTGTCACAACAGTCAGGAGAAACTACTGTTTTTCTTTGCGGAAAAAACAACCAAAACCTGAATAATAGAGATTTTTTACCGTGGGATGGCAAAACCACAGTTACTGTTTACTGGGGTATACCACTCTTTTTTAAATAGAGATATTTGCGGCTGAACAGTGAGCGACACACTCAAACTGCTTTTTTTTTAGATACCAAAGGCCCAAAACTGGATAGTACAGCGATTTGACCCGTGGAACTGCGAAACCACACTGGGATGTCGGGCCTACACAAGACTATTTTCAACAGATATATTTTTGTGTCACAACAGTCAGGAGACACTACTGTTTTTCTTTACGGAAAAAACTACCAAAAGCTGAATAATAGAGATTTTTTACCGTGGGATGGCAAAACCACAGTTATTGTTTACTGGGGTATACCACACTTTTTTAAATAGAGATATTTGCGGCTGAACAGTGAGGGACACACTCAAACTGCTTTTTTTTTAGATATCAAAGGCCCAAAACTGGATAGTACAACGATTTGACCCGTGGAACTGCGAAACCACACTGGGATGTCGGGCCTACACAAGACTATTTTCAACAGATATATTTTTGTGCCACAACAGTCAGGAGACACTACTGTTTTTCTTTACGGAAAAAACTACCAAAACCTGAATAATGGAGATTTTTTACCGTGGGATGGCAAAACCACAGTTATTGTTTACTGGGGTATACCACACTTTTTTAAATAGAGATATTTGTGGCTGAACAGTGAGCGACACACTCAAACTGCTTTTTTTTTAGATACCAAAGGCCCAAAACTGGATAGTACAGCGATTTGACCCGTGGAACGGCTAAACCACACTGGGATGTCGGGCCTACACAAGACTATTTTCAACAGATATATTTTTGTGTCACAACAGTCAGGAGACACTACTGTTTTTCTTTACGGAAAAAACTACCAAAACCTGAATAATAGAGATTTTTTACCGTGGGATGGCAAAACCACAGTTATTGTTTACTGGGGTATACCACACTTTTTAAATAGAGATATTTGCAGCTGAACAGTGAGCGACACACTCAAACTGCTTTTTTTTTAGATACCAAAGGCCCAAAACTGGATAGTACAGCGATTTGACCCGTGGAACTGCGAAACCACACTGGGATGTCGGGCCTACACAAGACTATTTTCAACAGATATATTTTTGTGTCACAACAGTCAGGAGAAACTACTGTTTTTCTTTACGGAAAAAACTACCAAAAGCTGAATAATAGAGATTTTTTACCGTGGGATGGCAAAACCACAGTTACTGTTTACTGGGGTATACCACACTTTTTTAAAAAGAGATATTTGCGGCTGAACAGTGAGCGACACACTCAAACTGCTTTTTTTTTAGATACCAAAGGCCCAAAACTGGATAGTACAGCGATTTGACCCGTGGAACTGCGAAACCACACTGGGATGTCGGGCCTACACAAGACTATTTTCAACAGATATATTTTTGTGGCACAACAGTCAGGAGACACTACTGTTTTTCTTTACGGAAAAAACTACCAAAACCTGAATAATAGAGATTTTTTACCGTGGGATGGCAAAACCACAGTTATTGTTTACTGGGGTATACCACACTTTTTTAAATAGAGATATTTGCGGCTGAACAGTGAGCGACACACTCAAACTCCTTTTTTTTTAGATACCAATGGCCCAAAACTGGATAGTATAGCGATTTGACCCGTGGAACTGCGAAACCACACTGGGATGTCGGGCCTACACAAGACTATTTTCAACAGATATATTTTTGTGTCACAACAGTCAGGAGACACTACTGTTTTTCTTTACGGAAAAAACTACCAAAAGCTGAATAATAGAGATTTTTTACCGTGGGATGGCAAAACCACAGTTATTGTTTACTGGGGTATACCACACTTTTTTAAATAGAGATATTTGCGGCTGAACAGTGAGCGACACACTCAAACTGCTTTTTTTTTAGATACCAAATGCCCAAAACTGGATAGTACAGCGATTTGACCCGTGGAACGGCTAAACCACACTGGGATGTCGGGCCTACACAAGACTATTTTCAACAGATATATTTTTGTGTCACAACAGTCAGGAGACACTACTGTTTTTCTTTACGGAAAAAACTACCAAAACCTGAATAATAGAGATTTTTTACCGTGGGATGGCAAAACCACAGTTATTGTTTACTGGGGTATACCACACTTTTTTAAATAGAGATATTTGCGGCTGAACAGTGAGCGACACACTCAAACTGCTTTTTTTTTAGATACCAAAGGCCCAAAACTGGATAGTACAGCGATTTGACCCGTGGAACGGCTAAACCACACTGGGATGTCGGGCCTACACAAGACTATTTTCAACAGATATATTTTTGTGTCACAACAGTCAGGAGACACTACTGTTTTTCTTTACGGAAAAAACTACCAAAAGCTGAATAATAGAGATTTTTTACCGTGGGATGGCAAAACCACAGTTATTGTTTACTGGGGTATACCACACTTTTTAAATAGAGATATTTGCAGCTGAACAGTGAGCGACACACTCAAACTGCTTTTTTTTTAGATACCAAAGGCCCAAAACTGGATAGTACAGCGATTTGACCCGTGGAACTGCGAAACCACACTGGGATGTCGGGCCTACACAAGACTATTTTCAACAGATATATTTTTGTGTCACAACAGTCAGGAGAAACTACTGTTTTTCTTTACGGAAAAAACTACCAAAAGCTGAATAATAGAGATTTTTTACCGTGGGATGGCAAAACCACAGTTACTGTTTACTGGGGTATACCACACTTTTTTAAAAAGAGATATTTGCGGCTGAACAGTGAGCGACACACTCAAACTGCTTTCTTTTTAGATACCAAAGGCCCAAAACTGGATAGTACAGCGATTTGACCCGTGGAACTGCGAAACCACACTGGGATGTCGGGCCTACACAAGACTATTTTCAACAGATATATTTTTGTGCCACAACAGTCAGGAGACACTACTGTTTTTCTTTACGAAAAAAACTACCAAAACCTGAATAATAGAGATTTTTTACCGTGGGATGGCAAAACCACAGTTATTGTTTACTGGGGTATACCACACTTTTTTAAATAGAGATATTTGCGGCTGAACAGTGAGCGACACACTCAAACTCCTTTTTTTTTAGATACAAATGGCCCAAAACTGGATAGTATAGCGATTTGACTCGTGGAACTGCGAAACCACACTGGGATGTCGGGCCTACACAAGACTATTTTCAACAGATATATTTTTGTGTCACAACAGTCAGGAGACACTACTGTTTTTCTTTACGGAAAAAACTACCAAAAGCTGAATAATAGAGATTTTTTACCGTGGGATGGCAAAACCACAGTTATTGTTTACTGGGGTATACCACACATTTTTAAATAGAGATATTTGCGGCTGAACAGTGAGCGACACACTCAAACTGCTTTTTTTTTAGATACCAAAGGACCAAAACTGGATAGTACAGCGATTTGACCCGTGGAACTGCGAAACCACACTGGGATGTCGGGCCTACACAAGACTATTTTCAACAGATATATTTTTGTGTCACAACAGTCAGGAGAAACTACTGTTTTTCTTTACGTAAAAAACTACCAAAACCTGAATAATAGAGATTTTTTACCGTGGGATGGCAAAACCACAGTTACTGTTTACTGGGGTATACCACTCTTTTTTAAATAGAGATATTTGCAGCTGAACAGTGAGCGACACACTCAAACTGCTTTTTTTTTTAGATACCAAAGGCCCCAAACTGGATAGTACAGCGATTTGACCCGTGGAACTGCAAAACCACACTGGGATGTCGGGCCTACACAAGACTATTTTCAACAGATATATTTTTGTGTCACAACAGTACGGAGACACTACTGTTTTTCTTTACGGAAAAAACTACCAAAACCTGAATAATAGAGATTTTTTACCGTGGGATGGCAAAACCACAGTTATTGTTTACTGGGGTATACCACATTTTCTTAAATAGAGATATTTGCGGCTGAACAGTGAGCGACACACTCAAACTGCTTTTTTTTTAGATACCAAAGGCCCAAAACTGGATAGTACAGCGATTTGACACGTGGAACTGCGAAACCACACTGGGATGTCGGGCCTACACAAGACTATTTTCAACAGATATATTTTTGTGTCACAACAGTTAGGAGACACTACTGTTTTTCTTTACGGAAAAAACTACCAAAACCTGAATAATAGAGATTTTTTACCGTGGGAAGGCAAAACCACAGTTATTGTTTACTGGGGTATACCACACTTTTTTAAATAGAGATATTTGCGGCTGAACAGTGAGCGACACACTCAAACTGCTTTTTTTTTAGATACCAAAGGCCCAAAACTGGAAAGTACAGCGGTTTGACCCATGGAACTGCGAAACCACACTGGGATGTCGGGCCTACACAAGACTATTTTCAACAGATATATTTTTGTGCCACAGCAGTCAGGAGACACTACTCTTTTTCTTTACGGAAAAAACTACCAAAACCTGAATAATAGAGATTTTTTACCGTGGGATGGCAAAACCACAGTTATTGTTTACTGGGGTTTACCACACTTTTTTAAATAGAGATATTTGCGGCTGAACAGTGAGCGACACACTCAAACTGCTTTTTTTTTAGATACCAAAGGCCCAAAACTCGATAGTACAGCGATTTGACCCGTTGAACTGCGAAACCACACTGGGATGTCGGGCCTACACAAGACTATTTTCAACAGATATATTTTTGTGTCACAACAGTCAGGAGAAACTACTGTTTTTCTTTGCGGAAAAAACATCCAAAACCTGAATAATAGAGATTTTTTACTGTGGGATGGCAAAACCACAGTTACTGTTTACTGGGGTATACCACACTTTTTTAAAAAGAGATATTTGCGGCTGAACAGTGAGCGACACACTCAAACTGCTTTTTTTTTAGATACCAAAGGCCCAAAACTGGATAGTACAGCGATTTGACCCGTGGAACTGCGAAACCACACTGGGATGTCGGGCCTACATAAGACTATTTTCAACAGATATATTTTTGTGTCACAACAGTCAGGAGACACTACTGTTTTTCTTTAAGGAAAAAACTACCAAAAGCTGAATAATAGAGATTTTTTACAGTGGGATGGCAAAACCGCAGTTATTGTTTACTGGGGTATACCACACTTTTTTAAATAGATATATTTGCGGCTGAACAGTGAGCGACACACTCAAACTGCTTTTTTTTTAGATACCAAAGGCCCAAAATGTAAAGGATAGTACAACAATTTGACCCGTGGAACTGCGAAACCACACTGGGATGTCGGGCCTACACAAGACTATTTTCAACAGATATATTTTTGTGTCACAACAGTCAGGAGACACTACTGTTTTTCTTTACGGAAAAACTACCAAAAGCTGAATAATAGAGATTTTTTACCGTGGGATGGCAAAACCACAGTTATTGTTTACTGGGGTATACCACGCTTTTTTAAATAGAGATATTTGCGGCTGAACAGTGAGCGACACACTCAAACTGCTTTTTTTTTAGATACCAAAGGCCCAAAACTGGATAGTACAGCGATTTGACCCGTTGAACTGCGAAACCACACTGGGATGTCGGGCCTACACAAGACTATTTTCAACAGATATATTTTTGTGTCACAACAGTCAGGAGAAACTACTGTTTTTCTTTGCGGAAAAAACAACCAAAACCTGAATAATAGAGATTTTTTACCGTGGGATGGCAAAACCACAGTTACTGTTTACTGGGGTATACCACTCTTTTTTAAATAGAGATATTTGCGGCTGAACAGTGAGCGACACACTCAAACTGCTTTTTTTTTAGATACCAAAGGCCCAAAACTGGATAGTACAGCGATTTGACCCGTGGAACTGCGAAACCACACTGGGATGTCGGGCCTACACAAGACTATTTTCAACAGATATATTTTTGTGTCACAACAGTCAGGAGACACTACTGTTTTTCTTTACGGAAAAAACTACCAAAAGCTGAATAATAGAGATTTTTTACCGTGGGATGGCAAAACCACAGTTATTGTTTACTGGGGTATACCACACTTTTTTAAATAGAGATATTTGCGGCTGAACAGTGAGCGACACACTCAAACTGCTTTTTTTTTAGATATCAAAGGCCCAAAACTGGATAGTACAACGATTTGACCCGTGGAACTGCGAAACCACACTGGGATGTCGGGCCTACACAAGACTATTTTCAACAGATATATTTTTGTGCCACAACAGTCAGGAGACACTACTGTTTTTCTTTACGAAAAAAACTACCAAAACCTGAATAATGGAGATTTTTTACCGTGGGATGGCAAAACCACAGTTATTGTTTACTGGGGTATACCACACTTTTTTAAATAGAGATATTTGTGGCTGAACAGTGAGCGACACACTCAAACTGCTTTTTTTTTAGATACCAAAGGCCCAAAACTGGATAGTACAGCGATTTGACCCGTGGAACGGCTAAACCACACTGGGATGTCGGGCCTACACAAGACTATTTTCAACAGATATATTTTTGTGTCACAACAGTCAGGAGACACTACTGTTTTTCTTTACGGAAAAAACTACCAAAACCTGAATAATAGAGATTTTTTACCGTGGGATGGCAAAACCACAGTTATTGTTTACTGGGGTATACCACACTTTTTTAAATAGAGATATTTGCGGCTGAACAGTGAGCGACACACTCAAACTGCTTTTTTTTTAGATACCAAAGGCCCAAAACTCGATAGTACAGCGATTTGACCCGTTGAACTGCGAAACCACACTGGGATGTCGGGCCTACACAAGACTATTTTCAACAGATATATTTTTGTGTCACAACAGTCAGGAGAAACTACTGTTTTTCTTTGCGGAAAAAACAACCAAAACCTGAATAATAGAGATTTTTTACTGTGGGATGGCAAAACCACAGTTACTGTTTACTGGGGTATACCACACTTTTTTAAAAAGAGATATTTGCGGCTGAACAGTGAGCGACACACTCAAACTGCTTTTTTTTTAGATACCAAAGGCCCAAAACTGGATAGTACAGCGATTTGACCCGTGGAACTGCGAAACCACACTGGGATGTCGGGCCTACACAAGACTATTTTCAACAGATATATTTTTGTGTCACAACAGTCAGGAGACACTACTGTTTTTCTTTACGGAAAAAACTACCAAAAGCTGAATAATAGAGATTTTTTACCGTGGGATGGCAAAACCACAGTTATTGTTTACTGGGGTATACCACACTTTTTTAAATAGAGATATTTGCGGCTGAACAGTGAGCGACACACTCAAACTGCTTTTTTTTTAGATATCAAAGGCCCAAAACTGGATAGTACAACGATTTGACCCGTGGAACTGCGAAACCACACTGGGATGTCGGGCCTACACAAGACTATTTTCAACAGATATATTTTTGTGCCACAACAGTCAGGAGACACTACTGTTTTTCTTTACGAAAAAAACTACCAAAACCTGAATAATGGAGATTTTTTACCGTGGGATGGCAAAACCACAGTTATTGTTTACTGGGGTATACCACACTTTTTTAAATAGAGATATTTGTGGCTGAACAGTGAGCGACACACTCAAACTGCTTTTTTTTTAGATACCAAAGGCCCAAAACTGGATAGTACAGCGATTTGACCCGTGGAACGGCTAAACCACACTGGGATGTCGGGCCTACACAAGACTATTTTCAACAGATATATTTTTGTGTCACAACAGTCAGGAGACACTACTGTTTTTCTTTACGGAAAAAACTACCAAAACCTGAATAATAGAGATTTTTTACCGTGGGATGGCAAAACCACAGTTATTGTTTACTGGGGTATACCACACTTTTTAAATAGAGATATTTGCAGCTGAACAGTGAGCGACACACTCAAACTGCTTTTTTTTTAGATACCAAAGGCCCAAAACTGGATAGTACAGCGATTTGACCCGTGGAACTGCGAAACCACACTGGGATGTCGGGCCTACACAAGACTATTTTCAACAGATATATTTTTGTGTCACAACAGTCAGGAGAAACTACTGTTTTTCTTTACGGAAAAAACTACCAAAAGCTGAATAATAGAGATTTTTTACCGTGGGATGGCAAAACCACAGTTACTGTTTACTGGGGTATACCACACTTTTTTAAAAAGAGATATTTGCGGCTGAACAGTGAGCGACACACTCAAACTGCTTTCTTTTTAGATACCAAAGGCCCAAAACTGGATAGTACAGCGATTTGACCCGTGGAACTGCGAAACCACACTGGGATGTCGGGCCTACACAAGACTATTTTCAACAGATATATTTTTGTGCCACAACAGTCAGGAGACACTACTGTTTTTCTTTACGAAAAAAACTACCAAAACCTGAATAATAGAGATTTTTTACCGTGGGATGGCAAAACCACAGTTATTGTTTACTGGGGTATACCACACTTTTTTAAATAGAGATATTTGCGGCTGAACAGTGAGCGACACACTCAAACTCCTTTTTTTTTAGATACAAATGGCCCAAAACTGGATAGTATAGCGATTTGACTCGTGGAACTGCGAAACCACACTGGGATGTCGGGCCTACACAAGACTATTTTCAACAGATATATTTTTGTGTCACAACAGTCAGGAGACACTACTGTTTTTCTTTACGGAAAAAACTACCAAAAGCTGAATAATAGAGATTTTTTACCGTGGGATGGCAAAACCACAGTTATTGTTTACTGGGGTATACCACACTTTTTTAAATAGAGATATTTGCGGCTGAACAGTGAGCGACACACTCAAACTGCTTTTTTTTTAGATACCAAATGCCCAAAACTGGATAGTACAGCGATTTGACCCGTGGATCGGCTAAACCACACTGGGATGTCTGGCCTACACAAGACTATTTTCAACAGATATATTTTTGTGTCACAACAGTCAGGAGACACTACTGTTTTTCTTTACGGAAAAAACTACCAAAAGCTGAATAATAGAGATTTTTTACCGTGGGATGGCAAAACCACAGTTATTGTTTACTGGGGTATACCACACTTTTTAAATAGAGATATTTGCAGCTGAACAGTGAGCGACACACTCAAACTGCTTTTTTTTTAGATACCAAAGGCCCAAAACTGGATAGTACAGCGATTTGACCCGTGGAACTGCGAAACCACACTGGGATGTCAGGCCTACACAAGACTATTTTCAACAGATATATTTTTGTGTCACAACAGTCAGGAGACACTATTGTTTTTCTTTAAGGAAAAAACTACCAAAAGCTGAATAATAGAGATTTTTTACAGTGGGATGGCAAAACCGCAGTTATTGTTTACTGGGGTATACCACACTTTTTTAAATAGAGATATTTGCGGCTGAACAGTGAGCGACACACTCAAACTGCTTTTTTTTTAGATACCAAAGGCCCAAAACTGGATAGTACAACAATTTGACCCGTAGAACTGCGAAACCACACTGGGATGTCGGGCCAACACAAGACTATTTTCAACAGATATATTTTTGTGTCACAACAGTCAGGAGACACTACTGTTTTTCTTTACGGAAAAACTACCAAAAGCTGAATAATAGAGATTTTTTACCGTGGGATGGCAAAACCACAGTTATTGTTTACTGGGGTATACCACACTTTTTTAAATAGAGATATTTGCGGCTGAACAGTGAGCGACACACTCAAACTGTTTTTTTTTTAGATACCAAAGGCCCAAAACTGGATAGTACAGCGATTTGACCCGTTGAACTGCGAAACCACACTGGGATGTCGGGCCTACACAAGACTATTTTCAACAGATATATTTTTGTGTCACAACAGTCAGGAGAAACTACTGTTTTTCTTTGCGGAAAAAACAACCAAAACCTGAATAATAGAGATTTTTTACCGTGGGATGGCAAAACCACAGTTACTGTTTACTGGGGTATACCACACTTTTTTAAAAAGAGATATTTGCGGCTGAACAGTGAGCGACACACTCAAACTGCTTTTTTTTTAGATACCAAAGGCCCAAAACTGGATAGTACAGCGATTTGACCCGTGGAACTGCGAAACCACACTGGGATGTCGGGCCTACACAAGACTATTTTCAACAGATATATTTTTGTGTCACAACAGTCAGGAGACACTACTGTTTTTCTTTACGGAAAAAACTACCAAAAGCTGAATAATAGAGATTTTTTACCGTGGGATGGCAAAACCACAGTTATTGTTTACTGGGGTATACCACACTTTTTTAAATAGAGATATTTGCGGCTGAACAGTGAGCGACACACTCAAACTGCTTTTTTTTTAGATACCAAAGGCCCAAAACTGGATAGTACAATGATTTGACCCGTGGAACTGCGAAACCACACTGGGATGTCGGGCCTACACAAGACTATTTTCAATAGATATATTTTTGTGTCACAACAGTTAGGAGACACTACTGTTTTTCTTTACGGAAAAAACTACCAAAACCTGAATAATAGAGATTTTTTACCGTGGGAAGGCAAAACCACAGTTATTGTTTACTGGGGTATACCACACTTTTTAAATAGAGATATTTGCAGCTGAACAGTGAGCGACACACTCAAACTGCTTTTTTTTTTAGATACCAAAGGCCCAAAACTGGATAGTACAGCGATTTGACCCGTTGAACTGCGAAACCACACTGGGATGTCGGGCCTACACAAGACTATTTTCAACAGATATATTTTTGTGTCACAACAGTCAGGAGAAACTCCTGTTTTTCTTTGCGGAAAAAACAACCAAAACCTGAATAATAGAGATTTTTTACCGTGGGATGGCAAAACCACAGTTACTGTTTACTGGGGTATACCACACTTTTTTAAAAAGAGATATTTGCGGCTGAATAGTGAGCGACACACTCAAACTGCTTTTTTTTTAGATAACAAAGGCCCAAAACTGGATAGTACAGCGATTTGACCCGTGGAACTGCGAAACCACACTGGGATGTCAGGCCTACACAAGACTATTTTCAACAGATATATTTTTGTGTCACAACAGTCAGGAGACACTACTGTTTTTCTTTAAGGAAAAAACTACCAAAAGCTGAATAATAGACATTTTTTACAGTGGGATGGCAAAACCGCAGTTATTGTTTACTGGGGTATACCACACTTTTTTAAATAGAGATATTTGCGGCTGAACAGTGAGCGACACACTCAAACTGCTTTTTTTTTAGATACCAAAGGCCCAAAATTGGATAGTACAACAATTTGACCCGTAGAACTGCGAAACCACACTGGGATGTCGGGCCAACACAAGACTATTTTCAACAGATATATTTTTGTGTCACAACAGTCAGGAGACACTACTGTTTTTCTTTACGGAAAAAACTACCAAAAGCTGAATAATAGAGATTTTTACCGTGGGATGGCAAAACCACAGTTATTGTTTACTGGGATATACCACACTTTTTTAAATAGAGATATTTGCGGCTGAACAGTGAGCGACACACTCAAACTGCTTTTTTTTTAGATACCAAAGGCCCAAAACTGGATAGTACAGCGATTTGACCCGTGGAACGGCTAAACCACACTGGGATGTCGGGCCTACACAAGACTATTTTCAACAGATATATTTTTGTGTCACAACAGTCAGGAGAAACTACTGTTTTTCTTTGCGGAAAAAACAACCAAAACCTGAATAATAGAGATTTTTTACCGTGGGATGGCAAAACCACAGTTATTGTTTACTGGGGTATACCACACTTTTTTAAATAGAGATATTTGCGGCTGAACAGTGAGCGACACACTCAAACTGTTTTTTTTTTAGATACCAAAGGCCCAAAACTGGATAGTACAGCGATTTGACCCGTTGAACTGCGAAACCACACTGGGATGTCGGGCCTACACAAGACTATTTTCAACAGATATATTTTTGTGTCACAACAGTCAGGAGAAACTACTGTTTTTCTTTGCGGAAAAAACAACCAAAACCTGAATAATAGAGATTTTTTACCGTGGGATGGCAAAACCACAGTTACTGTTTACTGGGGTATACCACACTTTTTTAAAAAGAGATATTTGCGGCTGAACAGTGAGCGACACACTCAAACTGCTTTTTTTTTAGATACCAAAGGCCCAAAACTGGATAGTACAGCGATTTGACCCGTGGAACTGCGAAACCACACTGGGATGTCGGGCCTACACAAGACTATTTTCAACAGATATATTTTTGTGTCACAACAGTTAGGAGACACTACTGTTTTTCTTTACGGAAAAAACTAACAAAACCTGAATAATAGAGATTTTTTACCGTGGGAAGGCAAAACCACAGTTATTGTTTACTGGGGTATACCACACTTTTTTAAATAGAGATATTTGCGGCTGAACAGTGAGCGACACACTGAAACTGCTTTTTTTTTAGATACCAAAGGCCCAAAACTGGTAGTACAGCGATTTGACCCGTGGAACTGCGAAACCACACTGGGATGTCGGGCCTACACAAGACTATTTTCAACAGATATATTTTTGTGCCACAACCGTCAGGAGACACTACTGTTTTTCTTTACGGAAAAAACTACCAAAACCTGAATAATAGAGATTTTTTACCTTGGGATGGCAAAACCACAGTTATTGTTTCCTGGGGTATACCACACTTTTTTAAATAGAGATATTTGCGGCTGAACAGTGAGCGACACACTCAAACTCCTTTTTTTTTAGATACCAATGGCCCAAAACTGGATAGTATAGCGATTTGACCCGTGGAACTGCGAAACCACACTGGGATGTCGGGCCTACACAAGACTATTTTCAACAGATATATTTTTGTGTCACAACAGTCAGGAGACACTACTGTTTTTCTTTACGGAAAAAACTACCAAAAGCTGAATAATAGAGATTTTTTACCGTGGGATGGCAAAACCACAGTTATTGTTTACTGGGGTATACCACACTTTTTTAAATAGAGATATTTGCGGCTGAACAGTGAGCGACACACTCAAACTGCTTTTTTTTTAGATACCAAAGGCCCAAAACTGGATAGTACAGCGATTTGACCCGTGGAACGGCTAAACCACACTGGGATGTCGGGCCTACACAAGACTATTTTCAACAGATATATTTTTGTGTCACAACAGTCAGGAGACACTACTGTTTTTCTTTACGGAAAAAACTACCAAAACCTGAATAATAGAGATTTTTTACCGTGGGATGGCAAAACCACAGTTATTGTTTACTGGGGTATACCACACTTTTTAAATAGAGATATTTGCAGCTGAACAGTGAGCGACACACTCAAACTGCTTTTTTTTTAGATACCAAAGGCCCAAAACTGGATAGTACAGCGATTTGACCCGTGGAACTGCGAAACCACACTGGGATGTCGGGCCTACACAAGACTATTTTCAACAGATATATTTTTGTGCCACAGCAGTCAGGAGACACTACTGTTTTTCTTTACGGAAAAAACTACCAAAACCTGAATAATAGAGATTTTTTACCGTGGGATGGCAAAACCACAGTTATTGTTTACTGGGGTATACCACACTTTTTTAAATAGAGATATTTGCGGCTGAACAGTGAGCGACACACTCAAACTCCTTTTTTTTTAGATACCAATGGCCCAAAACTGGATAGTATAGCGATTTGACCCGAGGAACTGCGAAACCACACTGGGATGTCGGGCCTACACAAGACTATTTTCAACAGATATATTTTTGTGTCACAACAGTCAGGAGACACTACTGTTTTTCTTTACGGAAAAAACTACCAAAAGCTGAATAATAGAGATTTTTACCGTGGGATGGCAAAACCACAGTTATTGTTTACTGGGATATACCACACTTTTTTAAATAGAGATATTTGCGGCTGAACAGTGAGCGACACACTCAAACTGCTTTTTTTTTAGATACCAAAGGCCCAAAACTGGATAGTACAGCGATTTGACCCGTGGAACGGCGAAACCACACTGGGATGTCGGGCCTACACAAGACTATTTTCAACAGATATATTTTTGTGTCACAACAGTCAGGAGACACTACTGTTTTTCTTTACGGAAAAAACTACCAAAAGCTGAATAATAGAGATTTTTTACCGTGGGATGGCAAAACCACAGTTATTGTTTACTGGGGTATACCACACTTTTTAAATAGAGATATTTGCAGCTGAACAGTGAGCGACACACTCAAACTGCTTTTTTTTTAGATACCAAAGGCCCAAAACTGGATAGTACAGCGATTTGACCCGTGGAACTGCGAAACCACACTGGGATGTCGGGCCTACACAAGACTATTTTCAACAGATATATTTTTGTGTCACAACAGTCAGGAGAAACTACTGTTTTTCTTTACGGAAAAAACTACCAAAACCTGAATAATAGAGATTTTTTACCGTGGGATGGCGAAACCACAGTTATTGTTTATTGGGGTATACCACACTTTTTTAAATAGAGATATTTGCGGCTGAACAGTGAGCGACACACTCAAACTGCTTTTTTTTTAGATACCAAAGGCCCAAAACTGGATAGTACAGCGATTTGACCCGTGGAACTGCGAAACCACACTGGGATGTCGGGCCTACACAAGACTATTTTCAACAGATATATTTTTGTGTCACAACAGTCAGGAGACACTACTGTTTTTCTTTACGGAAAAAACTACCAAAACCTGAATAATAGAGATTTTTTACCGTGGGATGGCAAAACCACAGTTATTGTTTACTGGGGTATACCACACTTTTTAAATAGAGATATTTGTAGCTGAACAGTGAGCGACACACTCAAACTCCTTTTTTTTTTAGATACCAAAGGCCCAAAACTGGATAGTACAACAATTTGACCCGTGGAACTGCGAAACCACACTGGGATGTCGGGCCTACACAAGACTATTTTCAACAGATATATTTTTGTGTCACAACAGTCAGGAGACACTACTGTTTTTCTTTACGGAAAAAACTACCAAAAGCTGAATAATAGAGATTTTTTACCATGGGATGGCAAAACCACAGTTATTGTTTACTGGGTTATACCACACTTTTTTAAATAGAGATATTTGCGGCTGAACAGTGAGCGACACACTCAAACTGCTTTTTTTTTAGATACCAAAGGCCCAAAACTGGATAGTACAGCGATTTGACCCGTGGAACTGCGAAACCACACTGGGATGTCAGGCCTACACAAGACTATTTTCAACAGATATATTTTTGTGTCACAACAGTCAGGAGACGCTACTGTTTTTCTTTACGGAAAAAACTACCAATATCTGAATAATACAGATTTTTTACCGTGGGATGGCAAAACCACAGTTATTGTTTACTGGGGTATACCACACTTTTTTAAATAGAGATATTTGCGGCTGAACAGTGAGCGACACACTCAAACTGCTTTTTTTTTAGATACCAAAGGCCCAAAACTGGATAGTACAACGATTTGACCCGTGGAACAGCGAAACCACACTGGGATGTCGGGCCTACACAAGACTATTTTCAACAGATATATTTTTGTGTCACAACAGTCAGGAGACACTACTGTTTTTCTTTACGGAAAAAACTACCAAAAGCTGAATAATAGAGATTTTTTACCGTGGGATGGCAAAACCACAGTTATTGTTTACTGGGGAATACCACACTTTTTTAAATAGAGATATTTGCGGCTGAACAGTGAGCGACACACTCAAACTGCTTTTTTTTTAGATACCAAAGGCCCAAAACTGGATAGTACAACGATTTGACCCGTGGAACTGCGAAACCACACTGGGATGTCGGGCCTACACAAGACTATTTTCAACAGATATATTTTTGTGTCACAACAGTCAGGAGACACTACTGTTTTTCTTTACGGAAAAAACTTCCAAAAGCTGAATAATAGAGATTTCTTACCGTGGGATGGCAAAACCACAGTTATTGTTTACTGGGGTATACCACACTTTTTTAAATAGAGATATTTGCGGCTGAACAGTGAGCGACACACTCAAACTGCTTTTTTTTTAGATACCAAAGGCCCAAAACTGGATAGTACAGCGATTTGACCCGTGGAACTGCGAAACCACACTGGGATGTTGGGCCTACACAAGACTATTTTCAACAGATATATTTTTGTGTCACAACAGTTAGTAGACACTACTGTTTTTCTTTACGGAAAAAACTACCAAAACCTGAATAATAGAGATTTTTTACCGTGGGAAGGCAAAACCACAGTTATTGTTTACTGGGGTATACCACACTTTTGTAAATAGAGATATTTGCGGCTGAACAGTGAGCGACACACTGAAACTGCTTTTTTTTTAGATACCAAAGGCCCAAAACTGGATAGTACAGCGATTTGACCCGTGGAACTGCGAAACCACACTGGGATGTCGGGCCTACACAAGACTATTTTCAACAGATATATTTTTGTGCCACAACAGTCAGGAGACACTACTGTTTTTCTTTACGGAAAAAACTACCAAAAGCTGAATAATAGAGATTTTTTACCGTGGGATGGCAAAACCACAGTTATTGTTTACTGGGGTATACCACACTTTTTTAAAGAGAGATATTTGCGGCTGAACAGTGAGCGACACACTCAAACTCCTTTTTTTTTAGATACCAATGGCCCAAAACTGGATAGTATAGCGATTTGACCCGTGGAACTGCGAAACCACACTGGGATGTCGGGCCTGCACAAGACTATTTTCAACAGATATATTTTTGTGTCACAACAGTCAGGAGACACTACTGTTTTTCTTTACGGAAAAAACTACCAAAAGCTGAATAATAGAGATTTTTTACCGTGGGATGGCAAAACCACAGTTATTGTTTACTGGGGTATACCACACTTTTTTAAATAGAGATATTTGCGGCAGAACAGTGAGCGACACACTCAAACTGCTTTTTTTTTAGATACCAAAGGCCCAAAACTGGATAGTACAACAATTTGACCCGTGGAACTGCGAAACCACACCGGGATGTCGGGCCTACACAAGACTATTTTCAACAGATATATTTTTGTGTCACAACAGTCAGGAGACACTACTGTTTTTCTTTACGGAAAAAACTACCAAAAGCTGAATAATAGAGATTTTTTACCATGGGATGGCAAAACCACAGTTATTGTTTACTGGGTTATACCACACTTTTTTAAATAGAGATATTTGCGGCTGAACAGTGAGCGACACACTCAAACTGCTTTTTTTTAGATACCAAAGGCCCAAAACTGGATAGTACAGCGATTTGACCCGTGGAACTGCGAAACCACACTGGGATGTCAGGACTACACAAGACTATTTTCAACAGATATATTTTTGTGTCACAACAGTCAGGAGACGCTACTGTTTTTCTTTACGGAAAAAACTACCAATATCTGAATATTAGAGATTTTTTACCGTGGGATGGCAAAACCACAGTTATTGTTTACTGGGGTATACCACACTTTTTTAAATAGAGATATTTGCGGCTGAACAGTGAGCGACACACTCAAACTGCTTTTTTTTTAGATACCAAAGGCCCAAAACTGGATAGTACAACGATTTGACCCGTGGAACTGCGAAACCACACTGGGATGTCGGGCCTACACAAGACTATTTTCAACAGATATATTTTTGTGTCACAACAGTCAGGAGACACTACTGTTTTTCTTTACGGAAAAAACTACCAAAAGCTGAATAATAGAGATTTTTTACCGTGGGATGGCAAAACCACAGTTATTGTTTACTGGGGTATACCACACTTTTTTAAATAGAGATATTTGCGGCTGAACAGTGAGCGACACACTCAAACTGCTTTTTTTTTAGATACCAAAGGCCCAAAACTAGATAGTACAACGATTTGACCCGTGGAACTGCGAAACCACACTGGGATGTCGGGCCTACACAAGACTATTTTCAACAGATATATTTTTGTGTCACAACAGTCAGGAGACACTACTGTTTTTCTTTACGGAAAAAACTTCCAAAAGCTGAATAATAGAGATTTTTTACCGTGGGATGGCAAAACCACAGTTATTGTTTACTGGGGTATACCACACTTTTTTAAATAGAGATATTTGCGGCTGAACAGTGAGCGACACACTCAAACTGCTTTTTTTTTAGATACCAAAGGCCCAAAACTGGATAGTACAGCGATTTGACCCGTGGAACTGCGAAACCACACTGGGATGTTGGGCCTACACAAGACTATTTTCAACAGATATATTTTTGTGTCACAACAGTTAGGAGACACTACTGTTTTTCTTTACGGAAAAAACTACCAAAACCTGAATAATAGAGATTTTTTACCGTGGGAAGGCAAAACCACAGTTATTGTTTACTGGGGTATACCACACTTTTGTAAATAGAGATATTTGCGGCTGAACAGTGAGCGACACACTGAAACTGCTTTTTTTTTAGATACCAAAGGCCCAAAACTGGATAGTACAGCGATTTGACCCGTGGAACTGCGAAACCACACTGGGATGTCGGGCCTACACAAGACTATTTTCAACAGATATATTTTTGTGCCACAACAGTCAGGAGACACTACTGTTTTTCTTTACGGAAAAAACTACCAAAAGCTGAATAATAGAGATTTTTTACCGTGGGATGGCAAAACCACAGTTATTTTTTACTGGGGTATACCACACTTTTTTAAATAGAGATATTTGCGGCTGAACAGTGAGCGACACACTCAAACTCCTTTTTTTTTAGATACCAATGGCCCAAAACTGGATAGTATAGCGATTTGACCCGTGGAACTGCGAAACCACACTGGGATGTCGGGCCTGCACAAGACTATTTTCAACAGATATATTTTTGTGTCACAACAGTCAGGAGACACTACTGTTTTTCTTTACGGAAAAAACTACCAAAACCTGAATAATAGAGATTTTTTACCATGGGATGGCAAAACCACAGTTATTGTTAACTGGGGTATACCACACTTTTTTAAATAGAGATATTTGCGGCTGAACAGTGAGCGACACACTCAAACTGCTATTTTTTTAGATACCAAAGGCCCAAAACTGGATAGTACAGCGATTTGACCCGTGGAACGGCTAAACCACACTGGGATGTCGGGCCTACACAAGACTATTTTCAACAGATATATTTTTGTGTCACAACAGTCAGGAGAAACTACTGTTTTTCTTTGCGGAAAAAACTACCAAAAGCTGAATAATAGAGATTTTTTACCGTGGGATGGCAAAACCACAGTTATTGTTTACTGGGGTATACCACACTTTTTTAAATAGAGATATTTGCGGCTGAACAGTGAGCGACACACTCAAACTGCTTTTTTTTTAGATACCAAAGGCCCAAAACTGGATAGTACAGCGATTTGACCCGTGGAACTGCGAAACCACACTGGGATGTCGGGCCTACACAAGACTATTTTCAACAGATATATTTTTGTGTCACAACAGTTAGGAGACACTACTGTTTTTCTTTACGGAAAAAACTACCAAAACCTGAATAAAAGAGATTTTTTACCGTGGGAAGGCAAAACCACAGTTATTGTTTACTGGGGTATACCACACTTTTTTAAATAGAGATATTTGCGGCTGAACAGTGAGCGACACACTGAAACTGCTTTTTTTTTAGATACCAAAGGCCCAAAACTGGATAGTACAGCGATTTGACCCGTGGAACTGCGAAACCACACTGGGATGTCGGGCCTACACAAGACTATTTTCAACAGATATATTTTTGTGCCACAACAGTCAGGAGACACTACTGTTTTTCTTTACGGAAAAAACTACCAAAAGCTGAATAATAGAGATTTTTTACCATGGGATGGCAAAACCACAGTTATTGTTTACTGGGATATACCACACTTTTTTAAATAGAGATATTTGCGGCTGAACAGTGAGCGACACACTCAAACTGCTTTTTTTTTAGATACCAAAGGCCCAAAACTGGATAGTACAATGATTTGACTGGAACTGCGAAACCACACTGGGATGTCGGGCCTACACAAGACTATTTTCAACAGATATATTTTTGTGTCACAATAGTCAGGAGACACTACTATTTTTCTTTACGGAAAAAACTACCAAAACCTGAATAATAGAGATTTTTTACCGTGGGATGGCAAAACCACAGTTATTGTTTACTGGGGTATACCACACTTTTTTAAATAGAGATATTTGCGGCTGAACAGTGAGCGACACACTCAAACTGCTTTTTTTTTAGGTACCAAAGGCCCAAAACTGGATACTACAGCGATTTGACTCGTGGAACTGCGAAACCACACTGGGATGTCGGGCCTACACAAGACTATTTTCAACAGATATATTTTTGTGTCACAACAGTTAGGAGACACTACTGTTTTTCTTTACGGAAAAAACTACCAAAAGCTGAATAATAGAGATTTTTTACCGTGGAATGGCAAAACCACAGTTATTGTTTACTGGGGTATACCACACTTTTCTAAATAGAGATATTTGCGGCTGAACAGTGAGCGACACACTCAAACTGCTTTTTTTTTAGATACCAAAGGCCCAAAACTGGATAGTACAGCGATTTGACCCGTGGAACGGCTAAACCACACTGGGATGTCGGGCCTACACAAGACTATTTTCAACAGATATATTTTTGTGTCACAATAGTCAGGAGACACTACTGTTTTTCTTTACGGAAAAAACTACCAAAAGCTGAATAATAGAGATTTTTTACCGTGGGATGGCAAAACCACAGTTATTGTTTACTGGGGTATACCACACTTTTTTAAATAGAGATATTTGCGGCTGAACAGTGAGCAACACACTCAAACTGCTTTTTTTTTAGATACCAAAGGCCCACAACTGGATAGTACAGCGATTTGACCCGTGGAACTGCGAAACCACACTGGGATTTCGGGCCTTCACAAGACTATTTTCAACAGATATGTTTTTGAGTGACAACAGTCAGGAGACACTACTGTTTTTCTTTCCGGAAAAAACTACCAAAACCTGAATAATAGAGATTTTTTACCGTGGGATGGCAAAACCACAGTTATTGTTTACTGGGATATACCACACTTTTTTAAATAGAGATATTTGCGGCTGAACAGTGAGCGACACACTCAAACTGCTTTTTTTTTAGATACCAAAGGCCCAAAACTGGATAGTACAACGATTTGACCGGAACTGCGAAACCACACTGGGATGTCGGGCCTACACAAGACTATTTTCAACAGATATATTTTTGTGTCACAATAGTCAGGAGACACTACTATTTTTCTTTACGGAAAAAACTACCAAAAGCTGAATAATAGAGATTTTTTACCGTGGGATGGCAAAACCACAGTTATTGTTTACTGGGGTATACCACACTTTTTTAAATAGAGATATTTGCGGCTGAACAGTGAGCGACACACTCAAACTGCTTTTTTTTTAGATACCAAAGGCCCAAAACTGGATAGTACAGCGATTTGACCCGTGGAACTGCGAAACCACACTGGGATGTCGGGCCTACACAAGACTATTTTCAACAGATATATTTTTGTGTCACAACAGTTAGGAGACACTACTGTTTTTCTTTACGGAAAAAACTACCAAAACCTGAATAAAAGAGATTTTTTACCGTGGGAAGGCAAAACCACAGTTATTGTTTACTGGGGTATACCACACTTTTTTAAATAGAGATATTTGCGGCTGAACAGTGAGCGACACACTGAAACTGCTTTTTTTTTAGATACCAAAGGCCCAAAACTGGATAGTACAGCGATTTGACCCGTGGAACGGCGAAACCACACTGGGATGTCGGGCCTACACAAGACTATTTTCAACAGATATTTTTTTGTGTCACAACAGTCAGGAGACACTACTGTTTTTCTTTACGGAAAAAACTACCAAAACCTGAATAATAGAGATTTTTTACCGTGGGATGGCAAAACCACAGTTATTGTTTACTGGGGTATACCACACTTTTTTAAATAGAGATATTTGCAGCTGAACAGTGAGCGACACACTCAAACTGCTTTTTTTTTAGATACCAAAGGCCCAAAACTGGATAGTACAGCGATTTGACCCATGGAACTGCGAAACCACACTGGGATGTCGGGCCTACACAAGACTATTTTCAACAGATATATTTTTGTGTCACAACAGTCAGGAGAAACTACTGTTTTTCTTTACGGAAAAAACTACCAAAACCTGAATAATAGAGATTTTTTACCGTGGGATGGCGAAACCACAGTTATTGTTTACTGGGGTATACCACACTTTTTTAAATAGAGATATTTGCGGCTGAACAGTGAGCGACACACTCAAACTGCTTTTTTTTTAGGTACCAAAGGCCCAAAACTGGATAGCACAGCGATTTGACACGTGGAACTGCGAAACTACACTGGGATGTCGGGCCTACACAAGACTATTTTCAACAGATATATTTTTGTGTCACAACAGTCAGGAGACACTACTGTTTTTCTTTACGGAAAAAACTACCAAAACCTGAATAATAGAGATTTTTTACCGTGGGATGGCAAAACCACCGTTATTGTTTACTGGGGTATACCACACTTTTTTAAATAGAGATATTTGCGGCTGAACAGTGAGCGACACACTCAAACTCCTTTTTTTTTAGATACCAATGGCCCAAAACTGGATAGTATAGCGATTTGACCCGTGGAACTGCGAAACCACACTGGGATGTCGGGCCTGCACAAGACTATTTTCAACAGATATATCTTTGTGTCACAACAGTCTGGAGACACTACTGTTTTTCTTTACGGAAAAAACTACCAAAAGCTGAATAATAGAGATTTTTTACCGTGGAATGGCAAAACCACAGTTATTGTTTACTGGGGTATACCACACTTTTCTAAATAGAGATATTTGCGGCTGAACAGTGAGCGACACACTCAAACTGCTTTTTTTTTAGATACCAAAGGCCCAAAACTGGATAGTACAGCGATTTGACCCGTGGAACGGCTAAACCACACTGGGATGTCGGGCCTACACAAGACTATTTTCAACAGATATATTTTTGTGTCACAATAGTCAGGAGACACTACTGTTTTTCTTTACGGAAAAAACTACCAAAAGCTGAATAATAGAGATTTTTTACCGTGGGATGGCAAAACCACAGTTATTGTTTACTGGGGTATACCACACTTTTTTAAATAGAGATATTTGCGGCTGAACAGTGAGCGACACACTCAAACTGCTTTTTTTTTAGATACCAAAGGCCCACAACTGGATAGTACAGCGATTTGACCCGTGGAACTGCGAAACCACACTGGGATTTCGGGCCTTCACAAGACTATTTTCAACAGATATGTTTTTGAGTGACAACAGTCAGGAGACACTACTGTTTTTCTTTCCGGAAAAAACTACCAAAACCTGAATAATAGAGATTTTTTACCGTGGGATGGCAAAACCACAGTTATTGTTTACTGGGATATACCACACTTTTTTAAATAGAGATATTTGCGGCTGAACAGTGAGCGACACACTCAAACTGCTTTTTTTTTAGATACCAAAGGCCCAAAACTGGATAGTACAACGATTTGACCGGAACTGCGAAACCACACTGGGATGTCGGGCCTACACAAGACTATTTTCAACAGATATATTTTTGTGTCACAATAGTCAGGAGACACTACTATTTTTCTTTACGGAAAAAACTACCAAAAGCTGAATAATAGAGATTTTTTACCGTGGGATGGCAAAACCACAGTTATTGTTTACTGGGGTATACCACACTTTTTTAAATAGAGATATTTGCGGCTGAACAGTGAGCGACACACTCAAACTGCTTTTTTTTTAGATACCAAAGGCCCAAAACTGGATAGTACAGCGATTTGACCCGTGGAACTGCGAAACCACACTGGGATGTCGGGCCTACACAAGACTATTTTCAACAGATATATTTTTGTGTCACAACAGTTAGGAGACACTACTGTTTTTCTTTACGGAAAAAACTACCAAAACCTGAATAAAAGAGATTTTTTACCGTGGGAAGGCAAAACCACAGTTATTGTTTACTGGGGTATACCACACTTTTTTAAATAGAGATATTTGCGGCTGAACAGTGAGCGACACACTGAAACTGCTTTTTTTTTAGATACCAAAGGCCCAAAACTGGATAGTACAGCGATTTGACCCGTGGAACGGCGAAACCACACTGGGATGTCGGGCCTACACAAGACTATTTTCAACAGATATATTTTTGTGTCACAACAGTCAGGAGACACTACTGTTTTTCTTTACGGAAAAAATTATCAAAACCTGAATAATAGAGATTTTTTACCGTGGGATGGCAAAACCACAGTTATTGTTTACTGGGGTATACCACACTTTTTTAAATAGAGATATTTGCAGCTGAACAGTGAGCGACACACTCAAACTGCTTTTTTTTTAGATACCAAAGGCCCAAAACTGGATAGTACAGCGATTTGACACATGGAACTGCGAAACCACACTGGGATGTCGGGCCTACACAAGACTATTTTCAACAGATATATTTTTGTGTCACAACAGTCAGGAGAAACTACTGTTTTTCTTTACGGAAAAAACTACCAAAAGCTGAATAATAGAGATTTTTTACCGTGGGATGGCGAAACCACAGTTATTGTTTACTGGGGTATACCACACTTTTTTAAATAGAGATATTTGCGGCTGAACAGTGAGCGACACACTCAAACTGCTTTTTTTTTAGATACCAAAGGCCCAAAACTGGATAGTACAGCGATTTGACACGTGGAACTGCGAAACTACACTGGGATGTCGGGCCTACACAAGACTATTTTCAACTGATATATTTTTGTGTCACAACAGTCAGGAGACACTACTGTTTTTCTTTACGGAAAAAACTACCAAAAGCTGATTAATAGAGATTTTTTACCGTGGGATGGCAAAACCACAGTTATTGTTTACTGGGGTATACCACACTTATTTAAATAGAGATATTTGCGGCTGAACAGTGAGCGACACACTCAAACTGCTTTTTTTTTATATACCAAAGGCCCAAAACTGGAAAGTACAGCGATTTGACCCATGGAACTGCGAAACCACACTGGGATGTCGGGCCTACACAAGACTATTTTCAACAGATATATTTTTGTGCCACAACAGTCAGGAGACACTACTGTTTTTCTTTATGGAAAAAACTACCAAAAGCTGAATAATAGAGATTTTTTACCATGGGATGGCAAAACCACCGTTATTGTTTACTGGGGTATACCACACTTTTTTAAATAGATATATTTGCGGCTGAACAGTGAGCGACACACTCAAACTGCTTTTTTTTTAGATACCAATGGCCCAAAACTGGATAGTATAGCGATTTGACCCGTGGAACTGCGAAACCACACTGGGATGTCGGGCCTGCACAAGACTATTTTCAACAGATATATTTTTGCGTCACAACAGTCTGGAGACACTACTGTTTTTCTTTACGGAAAAAACTACCAAAACCTGAATAATAGAGTTTTTTTACCATGGGATGGCAAAACCACAGTTATTGTTTACTGGGGTATACCACACTTTTTTAAATAGAGATATTTGCGGCTGAACAGTGAGCGACACAATCAAACGGCTTTTTTTTTAGATACCAAAGGCCCAAAACTGGATAGTACAGCGATTTGACCCGTGGAACTGCGAAACCACACTGGGATGTCGGGCCTACACAAGACTATTTTCAACAGATATATTTTTGTGTCACAACAGTCAGGAGACACTACCGTTTTTCTTTACGGAAAAAACTACCAAAAGCTGAATAATAGAGATTTTTTACCGTGGGATGGCAAAACCACAGTTATTGTTTACTGGGATATACCACACTTTTTTAAATAGAGATATTTGCGGCTGAACAGTGAGCGACACACTCAAACTGCTTTTTTTTTAGATACCAAAGGCCCAAAACTGGATAGTACAACGATTTGACCGGAACTGCGAAACCACACTGGGATGTCGGGCCTACACAAGACTATTTTCAACAGATATATTTTTGTGTCACAACAGTCAGGAGACACTACTGTTTTTCTTTACGGAAAAAACTACCAAAACCTGAATAATAGAGATTTTTTACCGTGGGATGGCAAAACCACAGTTATTGTTTACTGGGGTATACCACACTTTTTAAATAGAGATATTTGCAGCTGAACAGTGAGCGACACACTCAAACTGCTTTTTTTTTAGATACCAAAGGCCCAAAACTGGATAGTACAGCGATTTGACCCGTGGAACTGCGAAACCACACTGGGATGTCGGGCCTACACAAGACTATTTTCAACAGATATATTTTTGTGCCACAGCAGTCAGGAGACACTACTGTTTTTCTTTACGGAAAAAACTACCAAAACCTGAATAATAGAGATTTTTTACCGTGGGATGGCAAAACCACAGTTATTGTTTACTGGGGTATACCACACTTTTTTAAATAGAGATATTTGCGGCTGAACAGTGAGCGACACACTCAAACTCCTTTTTTTTTAGATACCAATGGCCCAAAACTGGATAGTATAGCGATTTGACCCGAGGAACTGCGAAACCACACTGGGATGTCGGGCCTACACAGGACTATTTTCAACAGATATATTTTTGTGTCACAACAGTCAGGAGACACTACTGTTTTTCTTTACGGAAAAAACTACCAAAAGCTGAATAATAGAGATTTTTACCGTGGGATGGCAAAACCACAGTTATTGTTTACTGGGATATACCACACTTTTTTAAATAGAGATATTTGCGGCTGAACAGTGAGCGACACACTCAAACTGCTTTTTTTTTAGATACCAAAGGCCCAAAACTGGATAGTACAGCGATTTGACCCGTGGAACGGCGAAACCACACTGGGATGTCGGGCCTACACAAGACTATTTTCAACAGATATATTTTTGTGTCACAACAGTCAGGAGACACTACTGTTTTTCTTTACGGAAAAAACTACCAAAAGCTGAATAATAGAGATTTTTTACCGTGGGATGGCAAAACCACAGTTATTGTTTACTGGGGTATACCACACTTTTTAAATAGAGATATTTGCAGCTGAACAGTGAGCGACACACTCAAACTGCTTTTTTTTTAGATACCAAAGGCCCAAAACTGGATAGTACAGCGATTTGACCCGTGGAACTGCGAAACCACACTGGGATGTCGGGCCTACACAAGACTATTTTCAACAGATATATTTTTGTGTCACAACAGTCAGGAGAAACTACTGTTTTTCTTTACGGAAAAAACTACCAAAACCTGAATAATAGAGATTTTTTACCGTGGGATGGCGAAACCACAGTTATTGTTTATTGGGGTATACCACACTTTTTTAAATAGAGATATTTGCGGCTGAACAGTGAGCGACACACTCAAACTGCTTTTTTTTTAGATACCAAAGGCCCAAAACTGGATAGTACAGCGATTTGACCCGTGGAACTGCGAAACCACACTGGGATGTCGGGCCTACACAAGACTATTTTCAACAGATATATTTTTGTGTCACAACAGTCAGGAGACACTACTGTTTTTCTTTACGGAAAAAACTACCAAAACCTGAATAATAGAGATTTTTTACCGTGGGATGGCAAAACCACAGTTATTGTTTACTGGGGTATACCACACTTTTTAAATAGAGATATTTGTAGCTGAACAGTGAGCGACACACTCAAACTCCTTTTTTTTTTAGATACCAAAGGCCCAAAACTGGATAGTACAACAATTTGACCCGTGGAACTGCGAAACCACACTGGGATGTCGGGCCTACACAAGACTATTTTCAACAGATATATTTTTGTGTCACAACAGTCAGGAGACACTACTGTTTTTCTTTACGGAAAAAACTACCAAAAGCTGAATAATAGAGATTTTTTACCATGGGATGGCAAAACCACAGTTATTGTTTACTGGGTTATACCACACTTTTTTAAATAGAGATATTTGCGGCTGAACAGTGAGCGACACACTCAAACTGCTTTTTTTTTAGATACCAAAGGCCCAAAACTGGATAGTACAGCGATTTGACCCGTGGAACTGCGAAACCACACTGGGATGTCAGGCCTACACAAGACTATTTTCAACAGATATATTTTTGTGTCACAACAGTCAGGAGACGCTACTGTTTTTCTTTACGGAAAAAACTACCAATATCTGAATAATACAGATTTTTTACCGTGGGATGGCAAAACCACAGTTATTGTTTACTGGGGTATACCACACTTTTTTAAATAGAGATATTTGCGGCTGAACAGTGAGCGACACACTCAAACTGCTTTTTTTTTAGATACCAAAGGCCCAAAACTGGATAGTACAACGATTTGACCCGTGGAACAGCGAAACCACACTGGGATGTCGGGCCTACACAAGACTATTTTCAACAGATATATTTTTGTGTCACAACAGTCAGGAGACACTACTGTTTTTCTTTACGGAAAAAACTACCAAAAGCTGAATAATAGAGATTTTTTACCGTGGGATGGCAAAACCACAGTTATTGTTTACTGGGGAATACCACACTTTTTTAAATAGAGATATTTGCGGCTGAACAGTGAGCGACACACTCAAACTGCTTTTTTTTTAGATACCAAAGGCCCAAAACTGGATAGTACAACGATTTGACCCGTGGAACTGCGAAACCACACTGGGATGTCGGGCCTACACAAGACTATTTTCAACAGATATATTTTTGTGTCACAACAGTCAGGAGACACTACTGTTTTTCTTTACGGAAAAAACTTCCAAAAGCTGAATAATAGAGATTTTTTACCGTGGGATGGCAAAACCACAGTTATTGTTTACTGGGGTATACCACACTTTTTTAAATAGAGATATTTGCGGCTGAACAGTGAGCGACACACTCAAACTGCTTTTTTTTTAGATACCAAAGGCCCAAAACTGGATAGTACAGCGATTTGACCCGTGGAACTGCGAAACCACACTGGGATGTTGGGCCTACACAAGACTATTTTCAACAGATATATTTTTGTGTCACAACAGTTAGTAGACACTACTGTTTTTCTTTACGGAAAAAACTACCAAAACCTGAATAATAGAGATTTTTTACCGTGGGAAGGCAAAACCACAGTTATTGTTTACTGGGGTATACCACACTTTTGTAAATAGAGATATTTGCGGCTGAACAGTGAGCGACACACTGAAACTGCTTTTTTTTTAGATACCAAAGGCCCAAAACTGGATAGTACAGCGATTTGACCCGTGGAACTGCGAAACCACACTGGGATGTCGGGCCTACACAAGACTATTTTCAACAGATATATTTTTGTGCCACAACAGTCAGGAGACACTACTGTTTTTCTTTACGGAAAAAACTACCAAAAGCTGAATAATAGAGATTTTTTACCGTGGGATGGCAAAACCACAGTTATTGTTTACTGGGGTATACCACACTTTTTTAAAGAGAGATATTTGCGGCTGAACAGTGAGCGACACACTCAAACTCCTTTTTTTTTAGATACCAATGGCCCAAAACTGGATAGTATAGCGATTTGACCCGTGGAACTGCGAAACCACACTGGGATGTCGGGCCTGCACAAGACTATTTTCAACAGATATATTTTTGTGTCACAACAGTCAGGAGACACTACTGTTTTTCTTTACGGAAAAAACTACCAAAAGCTGAATAATAGAGATTTTTTACCGTGGGATGGCAAAACCACAGTTATTGTTTACTGGGGTATACCACACTTTTTTAAATAGAGATATTTGCGGCAGAACAGTGAGCGACACACTCAAACTGCTTTTTTTTTAGATACCAAAGGCCCAAAACTGGATAGTACAACAATTTGACCCGTGGAACTGCGAAACCACACCGGGATGTCGGGCCTACACAAGACTATTTTCAACAGATATATTTTTGTGTCACAACAGTCAGGAGACACTACTGTTTTTCTTTACGGAAAAAACTACCAAAAGCTGAATAATAGAGATTTTTTACCATGGGATGGCAAAACCACAGTTATTGTTTACTGGGTTATACCACACTTTTTTAAATAGAGATATTTGCGGCTGAACAGTGAGCGACACACTCAAACTGCTTTTTTTTAGATACCAAAGGCCCAAAACTGGATAGTACAGCGATTTGACCCGTGGAACTGCGAAACCACACTGGGATGTCAGGCCTACACAAGACTATTTTCAACAGATATATTTTTGTGTCACAACAGTCAGGAGACGCTACTGTTTTTCTTTACGGAAAAAACTACCAATATCTGAATATTAGAGATTTTTTACCGTGGGATGGCAAAACCACAGTTATTGTTTACTGGGGTATACCACACTTTTTTAAATAGAGATATTTGCGGCTGAACAGTGAGCGACACACTCAAACTGCTTTTTTTTTAGATACCAAAGGCCCAAAACTGGATAGTACAACGATTTGACCCGTGGAACTGCGAAACCACACTGGGATGTCGGGCCTACACAAGACTATTTTCAACAGATATATTTTTGTGTCACAACAGTCAGGAGACACTACTGTTTTTCTTTACGGAAAAAACTACCAAAAGCTGAATAATAGAGATTTTTTACCGTGGGATGGCAAAACCACAGTTATTGTTTACTGGGGTATACCACACTTTTTTAAATAGAGATATTTGCGGCTGAACAGTGAGCGACACACTCAAACTGCTTTTTTTTTAGATACCAAAGGCCCAAAACTAGATAGTACAACGATTTGACCCGTGGAACTGCGAAACCACACTGGGATGTCGGGCCTACACAAGACTATTTTCAACAGATATATTTTTGTGTCACAACAGTCAGGAGACACTACTGTTTTTCTTTACGGAAAAAACTTCCAAAAGCTGAATAATAGAGATTTTTTACCGTGGGATGGCAAAACCACAGTTATTGTTTACTGGGGTATACCACACTTTTTTAAATAGAGATATTTGCGGCTGAACAGTGAGCGACACACTCAAACTGCTTTTTTTTTAGATACCAAAGGCCCAAAACTGGATAGTACAGCGATTTGACCCGTGGAACTGCGAAACCACACTGGGATGTTGGGCCTACACAAGACTATTTTCAACAGATATATTTTTGTGTCACAACAGTTAGGAGACACTACTGTTTTTCTTTACGGAAAAAACTACCAAAACCTGAATAATAGAGATTTTTTACCGTGGGAAGGCAAAACCACAGTTATTGTTTACTGGGGTATACCACACTTTTGTAAATAGAGATATTTGCGGCTGAACAGTGAGCGACACACTGAAACTGCTTTTTTTTTAGATACCAAAGGCCCAAAACTGGATAGTACAGCGATTTGACCCGTGGAACTGCGAAACCACACTGGGATGTCGGGCCTACACAAGACTATTTTCAACAGATATATTTTTGTGCCACAACAGTCAGGAGACACTACTGTTTTTCTTTACGGAAAAAACTACCAAAAGCTGAATAATAGAGATTTTTTACCGTGGGATGGCAAAACCACAGTTATTTTTTACTGGGGTATACCACACTTTTTTAAATAGAGATATTTGCGGCTGAACAGTGAGCGACACACTCAAACTCCTTTTTTTTTAGATACCAATGGCCCAAAACTGGATAGTATAGCGATTTGACCCGTGGAACTGCGAAACCACACTGGGATGTCGGGCCTGCACAAGACTATTTTCAACAGATATATTTTTGTGTCACAACAGTCAGGAGACACTACTGTTTTTCTTTACGGAAAAAACTACCAAAACCTGAATAATAGAGATTTTTTACCATGGGATGGCAAAACCACAGTTATTGTTAACTGGGGTATACCACACTTTTTTAAATAGAGATATTTGCGGCTGAACAGTGAGCGACACACTCAAACTGCTATTTTTTTAGATACCAAAGGCCCAAAACTGGATAGTACAGCGATTTGACCCGTGGAACGGCTAAACCACACTGGGATGTCGGGCCTACACAAGACTATTTTCAACAGATATATTTTTGTGTCACAACAGTCAGGAGAAACTACTGTTTTTCTTTGCGGAAAAAACTACCAAAAGCTGAATAATAGAGATTTTTTACCGTGGGATGGCAAAACCACAGTTATTGTTTACTGGGGTATACCACACTTTTTTAAATAGAGATATTTGCGGCTGAACAGTGAGCGACACACTCAAACTGCTTTTTTTTTAGATACCAAAGGCCCAAAACTGGATAGTACAGCGATTTGACCCGTGGAACTGCGAAACCACACTGGGATGTCGGGCCTACACAAGACTATTTTCAACAGATATATTTTTGTGTCACAACAGTTAGGAGACACTACTGTTTTTCTTTACGGAAAAAACTACCAAAACCTGAATAAAAGAGATTTTTTACCGTGGGAAGGCAAAACCACAGTTATTGTTTACTGGGGTATACCACACTTTTTTAAATAGAGATATTTGCGGCTGAACAGTGAGCGACACACTGAAACTGCTTTTTTTTTAGATACCAAAGGCCCAAAACTGGATAGTACAGCGATTTGACCCGTGGAACTGCGAAACCACACTGGGATGTCGGGCCTACACAAGACTATTTTCAACAGATATATTTTTGTGCCACAACAGTCAGGAGACACTACTGTTTTTCTTTACGGAAAAAACTACCAAAAGCTGAATAATAGAGATTTTTTACCATGGGATGGCAAAACCACAGTTATTGTTTACTGGGATATACCACACTTTTTTAAATAGAGATATTTGCGGCTGAACAGTGAGCGACACACTCAAACTGCTTTTTTTTTAGATACCAAAGGCCCAAAACTGGATAGTACAATGATTTGACTGGAACTGCGAAACCACACTGGGATGTCGGGCCTACACAAGACTATTTTCAACAGATATATTTTTGTGTCACAATAGTCAGGAGACACTACTATTTTTCTTTACGGAAAAAACTACCAAAACCTGAATAATAGAGATTTTTTACCGTGGGATGGCAAAACCACAGTTATTGTTTACTGGGGTATACCACACTTTTTTAAATAGAGATATTTGCGGCTGAACAGTGAGCGACACACTCAAACTGCTTTTTTTTTAGGTACCAAAGGCCCAAAACTGGATACTACAGCGATTTGACTCGTGGAACTGCGAAACCACACTGGGATGTCGGGCCTACACAAGACTATTTTCAACAGATATATTTTTGTGTCACAACAGTTAGGAGACACTACTGTTTTTCTTTACGGAAAAAACTACCAAAAGCTGAATAATAGAGATTTTTTACCGTGGAATGGCAAAACCACAGTTATTGTTTACTGGGGTATACCACACTTTTCTAAATAGAGATATTTGCGGCTGAACAGTGAGCGACACACTCAAACTGCTTTTTTTTTAGATACCAAAGGCCCAAAACTGGATAGTACAGCGATTTGACCCGTGGAACGGCTAAACCACACTGGGATGTCGGGCCTACACAAGACTATTTTCAACAGATATATTTTTGTGTCACAATAGTCAGGAGACACTACTGTTTTTCTTTACGGAAAAAACTACCAAAAGCTGAATAATAGAGATTTTTTACCGTGGGATGGCAAAACCACAGTTATTGTTTACTGGGGTATACCACACTTTTTTAAATAGAGATATTTGCGGCTGAACAGTGAGCAACACACTCAAACTGCTTTTTTTTTAGATACCAAAGGCCCACAACTGGATAGTACAGCGATTTGACCCGTGGAACTGCGAAACCACACTGGGATTTCGGGCCTTCACAAGACTATTTTCAACAGATATGTTTTTGAGTGACAACAGTCAGGAGACACTACTGTTTTTCTTTCCGGAAAAAACTACCAAAACCTGAATAATAGAGATTTTTTACCGTGGGATGGCAAAACCACAGTTATTGTTTACTGGGATATACCACACTTTTTTAAATAGAGATATTTGCGGCTGAACAGTGAGCGACACACTCAAACTGCTTTTTTTTTAGATACCAAAGGCCCAAAACTGGATAGTACAACGATTTGACCGGAACTGCGAAACCACACTGGGATGTCGGGCCTACACAAGACTATTTTCAACAGATATATTTTTGTGTCACAATAGTCAGGAGACACTACTATTTTTCTTTACGGAAAAAACTACCAAAAGCTGAATAATAGAGATTTTTTACCGTGGGATGGCAAAACCACAGTTATTGTTTACTGGGGTATACCACACTTTTTTAAATAGAGATATTTGCGGCTGAACAGTGAGCGACACACTCAAACTGCTTTTTTTTTAGATACCAAAGGCCCAAAACTGGATAGTACAGCGATTTGACCCGTGGAACTGCGAAACCACACTGGGATGTCGGGCCTACACAAGACTATTTTCAACAGATATATTTTTGTGTCACAACAGTTAGGAGACACTACTGTTTTTCTTTACGGAAAAAACTACCAAAACCTGAATAAAAGAGATTTTTTACCGTGGGAAGGCAAAACCACAGTTATTGTTTACTGGGGTATACCACACTTTTTTAAATAGAGATATTTGCGGCTGAACAGTGAGCGACACACTGAAACTGCTTTTTTTTTAGATACCAAAGGCCCAAAACTGGATAGTACAGCGATTTGACCCGTGGAACGGCGAAACCACACTGGGATGTCGGGCCTACACAAGACTATTTTCAACAGATATTTTTTTGTGTCACAACAGTCAGGAGACACTACTGTTTTTCTTTACGGAAAAAACTACCAAAACCTGAATAATAGAGATTTTTTACCGTGGGATGGCAAAACCACAGTTATTGTTTACTGGGGTATACCACACTTTTTTAAATAGAGATATTTGCAGCTGAACAGTGAGCGACACACTCAAACTGCTTTTTTTTTAGATACCAAAGGCCCAAAACTGGATAGTACAGCGATTTGACCCATGGAACTGCGAAACCACACTGGGATGTCGGGCCTACACAAGACTATTTTCAACAGATATATTTTTGTGTCACAACAGTCAGGAGAAACTACTGTTTTTCTTTACGGAAAAAACTACCAAAACCTGAATAATAGAGATTTTTTACCGTGGGATGGCGAAACCACAGTTATTGTTTACTGGGGTATACCACACTTTTTTAAATAGAGATATTTGCGGCTGAACAGTGAGCGACACACTCAAACTGCTTTTTTTTTAGGTACCAAAGGCCCAAAACTGGATAGCACAGCGATTTGACACGTGGAACTGCGAAACTACACTGGGATGTCGGGCCTACACAAGACTATTTTCAACAGATATATTTTTGTGTCACAACAGTCAGGAGACACTACTGTTTTTCTTTACGGAAAAAACTACCAAAACCTGAATAATAGAGATTTTTTACCGTGGGATGGCAAAACCACCGTTATTGTTTACTGGGGTATACCACACTTTTTTAAATAGAGATATTTGCGGCTGAACAGTGAGCGACACACTCAAACTCCTTTTTTTTTAGATACCAATGGCCCAAAACTGGATAGTATAGCGATTTGACCCGTGGAACTGCGAAACCACACTGGGATGTCGGGCCTGCACAAGACTATTTTCAACAGATATATTTTTGCGTCACAACAGTCTGGAGACACTACTGTTTTTCTTTACGGAAAAAACTACCAAAACCTGAATAATAGAGATTTTTTACCATGGGATGGCAAAACCACAGTTATTGTTTACTGGGGTACCCCACACTTTTTTAAATAGAGATATTTGCAGCTGAACAGTGAGCGACACACTGAAACTGCTTTTTTTTTAGATACCAAAGGCCCAAAACTGGATAGTATAGCGATTTGACCCGTGGAACTGCGAAACCACACTGGGATGTCGGGCCTGCACAAGACTATTTTCAACAGATATATCTTTGTGTCACAACAGTCTGGAGACACTACTGTTTTTCTTTACGGAAAAAACTACCAAAAGCTGAATAATAGAGATTTTTTACCGTGGAATGGCAAAACCACAGTTATTGTTTACTGGGGTATACCACACTTTTCTAAATAGAGATATTTGCGGCTGAACAGTGAGCGACACACTCAAACTGCTTTTTTTTTAGATACCAAAGGCCCAAAACTGGATAGTACAGCGATTTGACCCGTGGAACGGCTAAACCACACTGGGATGTCGGGCCTACACAAGACTATTTTCAACAGATATATTTTTGTGTCACAATAGTCAGGAGACACTACTGTTTTTCTTTACGGAAAAAACTACCAAAAGCTGAATAATAGAGATTTTTTACCGTGGGATGGCAAAACCACAGTTATTGTTTACTGGGGTATACCACACTTTTTTAAATAGAGATATTTGCGGCTGAACAGTGAGCGACACACTCAAACTGCTTTTTTTTTAGATACCAAAGGCCCACAACTGGATAGTACAGCGATTTGACCCGTGGAACTGCGAAACCACACTGGGATTTCGGGCCTTCACAAGACTATTTTCAACAGATATGTTTTTGAGTGACAACAGTCAGGAGACACTACTGTTTTTCTTTCCGGAAAAAACTACCAAAACCTGAATAATAGAGATTTTTTACCGTGGGATGGCAAAACCACAGTTATTGTTTACTGGGATATACCACACTTTTTTAAATAGAGATATTTGCGGCTGAACAGTGAGCGACACACTCAAACTGCTTTTTTTTTAGATACCAAAGGCCCAAAACTGGATAGTACAACGATTTGACCGGAACTGCGAAACCACACTGGGATGTCGGGCCTACACAAGACTATTTTCAACAGATATATTTTTGTGTCACAATAGTCAGGAGACACTACTATTTTTCTTTACGGAAAAAACTACCAAAAGCTGAATAATAGAGATTTTTTACCGTGGGATGGCAAAACCACAGTTATTGTTTACTGGGGTATACCACACTTTTTTAAATAGAGATATTTGCGGCTGAACAGTGAGCGACACACTCAAACTGCTTTTTTTTTAGATACCAAAGGCCCAAAACTGGATAGTACAGCGATTTGACCCGTGGAACTGCGAAACCACACTGGGATGTCGGGCCTACACAAGACTATTTTCAACAGATATATTTTTGTGTCACAACAGTTAGGAGACACTACTGTTTTTCTTTACGGAAAAAACTACCAAAACCTGAATAAAAGAGATTTTTTACCGTGGGAAGGCAAAACCACAGTTATTGTTTACTGGGGTATACCACACTTTTTTAAATAGAGATATTTGCGGCTGAACAGTGAGCGACACACTGAAACTGCTTTTTTTTTAGATACCAAAGGCCCAAAACTGGATAGTACAGCGATTTGACCCGTGGAACGGCGAAACCACACTGGGATGTCGGGCCTACACAAGACTATTTTCAACAGATATATTTTTGTGTCACAACAGTCAGGAGACACTACTGTTTTTCTTTACGGAAAAAATTACCAAAACCTGAATAATAGAGATTTTTTACCGTGGGATGGCAAAACCACAGTTATTGTTTACTGGGGTATACCACACTTTTTTAAATAGAGATATTTGCAGCTGAACAGTGAGCGACACACTCAAACTGCTTTTTTTTTAGATACCAAAGGCCCAAAACTGGATAGTACAGCGATTTGACACATGGAACTGCGAAACCACACTGGGATGTCGGGCCTACACAAGACTATTTTCAACAGATATATTTTTGTGTCACAACAGTCAGGAGAAACTACTGTTTTTCTTTACGGAAAAAACTACCAAAAGCTGAATAATAGAGATTTTTTACCGTGGGATGGCGAAACCACAGTTATTGTTTACTGGGGTATACCACACTTTTTTAAATAGAGATATTTGCGGCTGAACAGTGAGCGACACACTCAAACTGCTTTTTTTTTAGATACCAAAGGCCCAAAACTGGATAGTACAGCGATTTGACACGTGGAACTGCGAAACTACACTGGGATGTCGGGCCTACACAAGACTATTTTCAACTGATATATTTTTGTGTCACAACAGTCAGGAGACACTACTGTTTTTCTTTACGGAAAAAACTACCAAAAGCTGATTAATAGAGATTTTTTACCGTGGGATGGCAAAACCACAGTTATTGTTTACTGGGGTATACCACACTTATTTAAATAGAGATATTTGCGGCTGAACAGTGAGCGACACACTCAAACTGCTTTTTTTTTATATACCAAAGGCCCAAAACTGGAAAGTACAGCGATTTGACCCATGGAACTGCGAAACCACACTGGGATGTCGGGCCTACACAAGACTATTTTCAACAGATATATTTTTGTGCCACAACAGTCAGGAGACACTACTGTTTTTCTTTATGGAAAAAACTACCAAAAGCTGAATAATAGAGATTTTTTACCATGGGATGGCAAAACCACCGTTATTGTTTACTGGGGTATACCACACTTTTTTAAATAGATATATTTGCGGCTGAACAGTGAGCGACACACTCAAACTGCTTTTTTTTTAGATACCAATGGCCCAAAACTGGATAGTATAGCGATTTGACCCGTGGAACTGCGAAACCACACTGGGATGTCGGGCCTGCACAAGACTATTTTCAACAGATATATTTTTGCGTCACAACAGTCTGGAGACACTACTGTTTTTCTTTACGGAAAAAACTACCAAAACCTGAATAATAGAGTTTTTTTACCATGGGATGGCAAAACCACAGTTATTGTTTACTGGGGTATACCACACTTTTTTAAATAGAGATATTTGCGGCTGAACAGTGAGCGACACAATCAAACGGCTTTTTTTTTAGATACCAAAGGCCCAAAACTGGATAGTACAGCGATTTGACCCGTGGAACTGCGAAACCACACTGGGATGTCGGGCCTACACAAGACTATTTTCAACAGATATATTTTTGTGTCACAACAGTCAGGAGACACTACCGTTTTTCTTTACGGAAAAAACTACCAAAAGCTGAATAATAGAGATTTTTTACCGTGGGATGGCAAAACCACAGTTATTGTTTACTGGGATATACCACACTTTTTTAAATAGAGATATTTGCGGCTGAACAGTGAGCGACACACTCAAACTGCTTTTTTTTTAGATACCAAAGGCCCAAAACTGGATAGTACAACGATTTGACCGGAACTGCGAAACCACACTGGGATGTCGGGCCTACACAAGACTATTTTCAACAGATATATTTTTGTGTCACAATAGTCAGGAGACACTACTATTTTTCTTTACGGAAAAAACTACCAAAAGCTGAATAATAGAGATTTTTTACCGTGGGATGGCAAAACCACAGTTATTGTTTACTGGGGTATACCACACTTTTTTAAGTAGAGATATTTGCGGCTGAACAGTGAGCGACACACTCAAACTGCTTTTTTTTTAGATACCAAAGGCCCAAAACTGGATAGTACAGCGATTTGACCCGTGGAACTGCGAAACCACACTGGGATGTCGGGCCTACACAAGACTATTTTCAACAGATATATTTTTGTGCCACAACAGTCAGGAGACACTACTGTTTTTCTTTATGGAAAAAACTACCAAAAGCTGAATAATAGAGATTTTTTACCATGGGATGGCAAAACCACAGTTATTGTTTACTGGGGTATACCACACTTTTTTAAATAGAGATATTTGCGGCTGAACAGTGAGCGACACACTCAAACTGCTTTTTTTTTAGATACCAATGGCCCAAAACTGGATAGTATAGCGATTTGAACCGTGGAACTGCGAAACCACACTGGGATTTCGGGCCTGCACAAGACTATTTTCAACAGATATATTTTTGCGTCACAACAGTCTGGAGACACTACTGTTTTTCTTTACGGAAAAAACTACCAAAACCTGAATAATAGAGATTTTTTACCATGGGATGGCAAAACCACAGTTATTGTTTACTGGGGTATACCACACTTTTTTAAATAGAGATATTTGCGGCTGAACAGTGAGCGACACAATCAAACTGCTTTTTTTTTAGATACCAAAGGCCCAAAACTGGATAGTACAGCGATTTGACCCGTGGAACTGCGAAACCACACTGGGATGTCGGGCCTACACAAGACTATTTTCAACAGATATATTTTTGTGTCACAACAGTCAGGAGACACTACCGTTTTTCTTTACGGAAAAAACTACCAAAAGCTGAATAATAGAGATTTTTTACCGTGGGATGGCAAAACCACAGTTATTGTTTACTGGGGTATACCACACTTTTTTAAATAGAGATATTTGCGGCTGAACAGTGAGCGACACACTCAAACTGCTTTTTTTTTAGATACCAAAGGCCCAAAACTGGATAGTACAGCGATTTGACCCGTGTAACGGCTAAACCACACTGGGATGTCGGGCCTACACAAGACTATTTTCAACAGATATATTTTTGTGTCACAACAGTCAGGAGACACTACTGTTTTTCTTTACGGAAAAAACTACCAAAAGCTGAATAATAGAGATTTTTTACCGTGGGATGGCAAAACCACAGTTATTGTTTACTGGGGTATACCACACTTTTTTAAATAGAGATATTTGCAGCTGAACAGTGAGCGACACACTCAAACTGCTTTTTTTTTAGATACCAAAGGCCCAAAACTGGATAGTACAGCGATTTGACCCATGGAACTGCGAAACCACACTGGGATGTCGGGCCTACACAAGACTATTTTCAACAGATATATTTTTGTGTCACAACAGTCAGGAGAAACTACTGTTTTTCTTTACGGAAAAAACTACCAAAAGCTGAATAATAGAGATTTTTTACCGTGGGATGGCGAAACCACAGTTATTGTTTACTGGGGTATACCACACTTTTTTAAATAGAGATATTTGCAGCTGAACAGTGAGCGACACACTCAAACTGCTTTTTTTTTAGATACCAAAGGCCCAAAACTGGATAGTACAGCGATTTGACCCATGGAACTGCGAAACCACACTGGGATGTCGGGCCTACACAAGACTATTTTCAACAGATATATTTTTGTGTCACAACAGTCAGGAGAAACTACTGTTTTTCTTTACGGAAAAAACTACCAAAAGCTGAATAATAGAGATTTTTTACCGTGGGATGGCGAAACCACAGTTATTGTTTACTGGGGTATACCACACTTTTTTAAATAGAGATATTTGCGGCTGAACAGTGAGCGACACACTCAAACTGCTTTTTTTTTAGATACCAAAGGCCCAAAACTGGATAGTACAGCGATTTGACACGTGGAACTGCGAAACTACACTGGGATGTCGGGCCTACACAAGACTATTTTCAACAGATATATTTTTGTGTCACAACAGTCAGGAGACACTACTGTTTTTCTTTACGGAAAAAACTACCAAAACCTGAATAATAGAGATTTTTTACCATGGGATGGCAAAACCACAGTTATTGTTTACTGGGGTATACCACACTTTTTTAAATAGAGATATTTGCGGCTGAACAGTGAGCGACACACTCAAACTGCTTTTTTTTTAGATACCAAAGGCCCAAAACTGGATAGTACAGCGATTTGACCCGTGGAACTGCGAAACCACACTGGGATGTCGGGCCTACACAAGACTATTTTCAACAGATATATTTTTGTGTCACAACAGTCAGGAGACACTACTGTTTTTCTTTACGGAAAAAACTACCAAAACCTGAATAATAGAGATTTTTTACCGTGGGATGGCAAAACCACAGTTATTGTTTACTGGGGTATACCACACTTTTTTAAATAGAGATATTTGCAGCTGAACAGTGAGCGACACACTCAAACTGCTTTTTTTTTAGATACCAAAGGCCCAAAACTGGATAGTACAGCGATTTGACCCATGGAACTGCGAAACCACACTGGGATGTCGGGCCTACACAAGACTATTTTCAACAGATATATTTTTGTGTCACAACAGTCAGGAGAAACTACTGTTTTTCTTTACGGAAAAAACTACCAAAAGCTGAATAATAGAGATTTTTTACCGTGGGATGGCGAAACCACAGTTATTGTTTACTGGGGTATACCACACTTTTTTAAATAGAGATATTTGCGGCTGAACAGTGAGCGACACACTCAAACTGCTTTTTTTTTAGATACCAAAGGCCCAAAACTGGATAGTACAGCGATTTGACACGTGGAACTGCGAAACTACACTGGGATGTCGGGCCTACACAAGACTATTTTCAACAGATATATTTTTGTGTCACAACAGTCAGGAGACACTACTGTTTTTCTTTACGGAAAAAACTACCAAAACCTGAATAATAGAGATTTTTTACCGTGGGATGGCAAAACCACAGTTATTGTTTACTGGGGTATACCACACTTTTTTAAATAGAGATATTTGCGGCTGAACAGTGAGCGACACACTCAAACTGCTTTTTTTTTATATACCAAAGGCCCAAAACTGGAAAGTACAGCGATTTGACCCATGGAACTGCGAAACCACACTGGGATGTCGGGCCTACACAAGACTATTTTCAACAGATATATTTTTGTGTCACAACAGTCAGGAGAAACTACTGTTTTTCTTTACGGAAAAAACTACCAAAAGCTGAATAATAGAGATTTTTTACCGTGGGATGGCGAAACCACAGTTATTGTTTACTGGGGTATACCACACTTTTTTAAATAGAGATATTTGCGGCTGAACAGTGAGCGACACACTCAAACTGCTTTTTTTTTAGATACCAAAGGCCCAAAACTGGATAGTACAGCGATTTGACACGTGGAACTGCGAAACTACACTGGGATGTCGGGCCTACACAAGACTATTTTCAACAGATATATTTTTGTGTCACAACAGTCAGGAGACACTACTGTTTTTCTTTACGGAAAAAACTACCAAAACCTGAATAATAGAGATTTTTTACCGTGGGATGGCAAAACCACAGTTATTGTTTACTGGGGTATACCACACTTTTTTAAATAGAGATATTTGCGGCTGAACAGTGAGCGACACACTCAAACTGCTTTTTTTTTATATACCAAAGGCCCAAAACTGGAAAGTACAGCGATTTGACCCATGGAACTGCGAAACCACACTGGGATGTCGGGCCTACACAAGACTATTTTCAACAGATATATTTCTGTGCCACAACAGTCAGGAAACACTACTGTTTTTCTTTATGGAAAAAACTACCAAAAGCTGAATAATAGAGATTTTTTACCATGGGATGGCAAAACCACCGTTATTGTTTACTGGGGTATACCACACTTTTTTAAATAGAGATATTTGCGGCTGAACAGTGAGCGACACACTCAAACTGCTTTTTTTTTAGATACCAATGGCCCAAAACTGGATAGTATAGCGATTTGAACCGTGGAACTGCGAAACCACACTGGGATGTCGGGCCTGCACAAGACTATTTTCAACAGATATATTTTTGCGTCACAACAGTCTGGAGACACTACTGTTTTTCTTTACGGAAAAAACTACCAAAACCTGAATAATAGAGATTTTTTACCATGGGATGGCAAAACCACAGTTATTGTTTACTGGGGTATACCACACTTTTTTAAATAGAGATATTTGCGGCTGAACAGTGAGCGACACAATCAAACTGCTTTTTTTTTAGATACCAAAGGCCCAAAACTGGATAGTACAGCGATTTGACCCGTGGAACTGCGAAACCACACTGGGATGTCGGGCCTACACAAGACTATTTTCAACAGATATATTTTTGTGTCACAACAGTCAGGAGACACTACCGTTTTTCTTTACGGAAAAAACTACCAAAAGCTGAATAATAGAGATTTTTTACCGTGGGATGGCAAAACCACAGTTATTGTTTACTGGGGTATACCACACTTTTTTAAATAGAGATATTTGCGGCTGAACAGTGAGCGACACACTCAAACTGCTTTTTTTTTAGATACCAAAGGCCCAAAACTGGATAGTACAGCGATTTGACCCGTGTAACGGCTAAACCACACTGGGATGTCGGGCCTACACAAGACTATTTTCAACAGATATATTTTTGTGTCACAACAGTCAGGAGACACTACTGTTTTTCTTTACGGAAAAAACTACCAAAAGCTGAATAATAGAGATTTTTTACCGTGGGATGGCAAAACCACAGTTATTGTTTACTGGGGTATACCACACTTTTTTAAATAGAGATATTTGCAGCTGAACAGTGAGCGACACACTCAAACTGCTTTTTTTTTAGATACCAAAGGCCCAAAACTGGATAGTACAGCGATTTGACCCATGGAACTGCGAAACCACACTTGGATGTCGGGCCTACACAAGACTATTTTCAACAGATATATTTTTGTGTCACAACAGTCAGGAGAAACTACTGTTTTTCTTTACGGAAAAAACTACCAAAAGCTGAATAATAGAGATTTTTTACCGTGGGATGGCGAAACCACAGTTATTGTTTACTGGGGTATACCACACTTTTTTAAATAGAGATATTTGCGGCTGAACAGTGAGCGACACACTTAAACTGCTTTTTTTTTAGATACCAAAGGCCCAAAACTGGATAGTACAGCGATTTGACACGTGGAACTGCGAAACTACACTGGGATGTCGGGCCTACACAAGACTATTTTCAACAGATATATTTTTGTGTCACAACAGTCAGGAGACACTACCGTTTTTCTTTACGGAAAAAACTACCTAAAGCTGAATAATAGAGATTTTTTACCGTGGGATGGCAAAACCACAGTTATTGTTTACTGGGGTATACCACACTTTTTTAAATAGAGATATTTGCGGCTGAACAGTGAGTGACACACTCAAACAGTTTTTTTTTAGATACCAAAGGCCCAAAACTGGATAGTACAGCGATTTGACCCGTGGAACTGCGAAACCACACTGGGATGTCGGGCCTACACAAGACTATTTTCAACAGATATATTTTTGTGTCACAACAGTTAGGAGACACTACTGTTTTTCTTTACGGAAAAAACTACCAAAAGCTGAATAATAGAGATTTTTTACCGTGGGATGGCAAAACCACAGTTATTGCTTACTGGGGTATACCACACTTTTTTAAATAGAGATAGTTGCGGCTGAACAGTGAGCGACACACTCAAACTGCTTTTTTTTTAGATACCAAAGGCCCAAAACTGGATAGTACAGCGATTTGACCCGTGGAACTGCGAAACCACACTGGGATGTCGGGCCTACACAAGACTATTCTCAACAGATATATTTTTGAGTGACAACAGTCAGGAGACACTACTGTTTTTCTTTACGGAAAAAACTACCAAAACCTGAATAATAGAGATTTTTTACCGTGGGATGGCAAAACCACAGTTATTGTTTACTGGGGTATACCACACTTTTTTAAATAGAGATATTTGCGGCTGAACAGTGAGCGACACACTCAAACAGTTTTTTTTTAGATACCAAAGGCCCAAAACTGGATAGTACAGCGATTTGACCCGTGGAACTGCGAAACCACACTGGGATGTCGGGCCTACACAAGACTATTTTCAACAGATATATTTTTGTGTCACAACAGTCAAAAGACACTACTGTTTTTCTTTACGGAAAAAACTACCAAAACCTGAATAATAGAGATTTTTTACTGTGGGATGGCAAAACTACAGTTATTGTTTACTGGGGTATACCACACTTTTTAAATACAGATATTTGCGGCTGAACAGTGAGCGACACACTCAAACTGCTTTTTTGTTAGATACCAAAGCCCCAAAACTGGATAGTACAGCGATTTGACCCGTGGAACTGCGAAACCACACTGGGATGTCGGGCCTACACAAGACTATTTTCAACAGATATATTTTTGTGTCACAACAGTTAGGAGACACTACTGTTTTTCTTTACGGAAAAAACTACCAAAACCTGAATAATAGAGATTTTTTACCGTGGGAAGGCAAAGCCACAGTTATTGTTTACTGGGGTATACCACACTTTTTTAAATAGAGATATTTGCGGCTGAACAGTGAGCGACACACTCAAACTGCTTTTTTTTTAGATACCAAAGGCCCAAAACTGGATAGTACAGCGATTTGACCCGTGGAACTGCGAAACCACACTGGGATGTCGGGCCTACACAAGACTATTTTCAACAGATATATTTTTGTGCCACAACAGTCAGGAGAAACTACTGTTTTTCTTTACGGAAAAAACTACCAAAAGCTGAATAATAGAGATTTTTTACCGTGGGATGGCAAAACCACAGTTATTGCTTACTGGGGTATACCACACTTTTTTAAATAGAGATATTTGCGGCTGAACAGTGAGCGACACACTCAAACTGCTTTTTTTTTAGATACCAAAGGCCCAAAACTGGATAGTACAGCGATTTGACCCGTGGAACTGCGAAACCACACTGGGATGTCGGGCCTACACAAGACTATTTTCAACAGATATATTTTTGAGTGACAACAGTCAGGAGACACTACTGTTTTTCTTTACGGAAAAAACTACCAAAACCTGAATAATAGAGATTTTTTACCGTGGGATGGCAAAACCACAGTTATTGTTTACTGGGGTATACCACACTTTTTTAAATAGAGATATTTGCGGCTGAACAGTGAGCGACACACTCAAACAGTTTTTTTTTAGATACCAAAGGCCCAAAACTGGATAGTACAGCGATTTGACCCGTGGAACTGCGAAACCACACTGGGATGTCGGGCCTACACAAGACTATTTTCAACAGATATATTTTTGTGTCACAACAGTCAGGAGACACTACTGTTTTTCTTTACGGAAAAAACTACCAAAAACTGAATAATAGAGATTTTTTACCGTGGGATGGCAAAACCACAGTTATTGTTTACTGGGGTATACCACACTTTTTTAAATAGAGATATTTGCAGCTGAACAGTGAGCGACACACTCAAACTGCTTTTTTTTTAGATACCAAAGGCCCAAAACTGGATAGTACAGCGATTTGACCCATGGAACTGCGAAACCACACTGGGATGTCGGGCCTACACAAGACTATTTTCAACAGATATATTTTTGTGTCACAACAGTCAGTAGAAACTACTGTTTTTCTTTACGGAAAAAACTACCAAAAGCTGAATAATAGAGATTTTTTACCGTGGGATGGCGAAACCACAGTTATTGTTTACTGGGGTATACCACACTTTTTTAAATAGAGATATTTGCGGCTGAACAGTGAGCGACACACTCAAACTGCTTTTTTTTTAGATACCAAAGGCCCAAAACTGGATAGTACAGCGATTTGACACGTGGAACTGCGAAACTACACTGGGATGTCGGGCCTACACAAGACTATTTTCAACAGATATATTTTTGTGTCACAACAGTCAGGAGACACTACTGTTTTTCTTTACGGAAAAAACTACCTAAAGCTGAATAATAGAGATTTTTTACCGTGGGATGGCAAAACCACAGTTATTGTTTACTGGGGTATACCACACTTTTTTAAATAGAGATATTTGCGGCTGAACAGTGAGTGACACACTCAAACAGTTTTTTTTTAGATACCAAAGGCCCAAAACTGGATAGTACAGCGATTTGACCCGTGGAACTGCGAAACCACACTGGGATGTCGGGCCTACACAAGACTATTTTCAACAGATATATTTTTGTGTCACAACAGTTAGGAGACACTACTGTTTTTCTTTACGGAAAAAACTACCAAAAGCTGAATAATAGAGATTTTTTACCGTGGGATGGCAAAACCACAGTTATTGCTTACTGGGGTATACCACACTTTTTTAAATAGAGATAGTTGCGGCTGAACAGTGAGCGACACACTCAAACTGCTTTTTTTTTAGATACCAAAGGCTCAAAACTGGATAGTACAGCGATTTGACCCGTGGAACTGCGAAACCACACTGGGATGTCGGGCCTACACAAGACTATTTTCAACAGATATATTTTTGAGTGACAACAGTCAGGAGACACTACTGTTTTTCTTTACGGAAAAAACTACCAAAACCTGAATAATAGAGATTTTTTACCGTGGGATGGCAAAACCACAGTTATTGTTTACTGGGGTATACCACACTTTTTTAAATAGAGATATTTGCGGCTGAACAGTGAGCGACACACTCAAACAGTTTTTTTTTAGATACCAAAGGCCCAAAACTGGATAGTACAGCGATTTGACCCGTGGAACTGCGAAACCACACTGGGATGTCGGGCCTACACAAGACTATTTTCAACAGATATATTTTTGTGTCACAACAGTCAAAAGACACTACTGTTTTTCTTTACGGAAAAAACTACCAAAACCTGAATAATAGAGATTTTTTACTGTGGGATGGCAAAACTACAGTTATTGTTTACTGGGGTATACCACACTTTTTAAATACAGATATTTGCGGCTGAACAGTGAGCGACACACTCAAACTGCTTTTTTGTTAGATACCAAAGCCCCAAAACTGGATAGTACAGCGATTTGACCCGTGGAACTGCGAAACCACACTGGGATGTCGGGCCTACACAAGACTATTTTCAACAGATATATTTTTGTGTCACAACAGTTAGGAGACACTACTGTTTTTCTTTACGGAAAAAACTACCAAAACCTGAATAATAGAGATTTTTTACCGTGGGAAGGCAAAGCCACAGTTATTGTTTACTGGGGTATACCACACTTTTTTAAATAGAGATATTTGCGGCTGAACAGTGAGCGACACACTCAAACTGCTTTTTTTTTAGATACCAAAGGCCCAAAACTGGATAGTACAGCGATTTGACCCGTGGAACTGCGAAACCACACTGGGATGTCGGGCCTACACAAGACTATTTTCAACAGATATATTTTTGTGCCACAACAGTCAGGAGAAACTACTGTTTTTCTTTACGGAAAAAACTACCAAAAGCTGAATAATAGAGATTTTTTACCGTGGGATGGCAAAACCACAGTTATTGCTTACTGGGGTATACCACACTTTTTTAAATAGAGATATTTGCGGCTGAACAGTGAGCGACACACTCAAACTGCTTTTTTTTTAGATACCAAAGGCCCAAAACTGGATAGTACAGCGATTTGACCCGTGGAACTGCGAAACCACACTGGGATGTCGCGCCTACACAAGACTATTTTCAACAGATATATTTTTGAGTGACAACAGTCAGGAGACACTACTGTTTTTCTTTACGGAAAAAACTACCAAAACCTGAATAATAGAGATTTTTTACCGTGGGATGGCAAAACCACAGTTATTGTTTACTGGGGTATACCACACTTTTTTAAATAGAGATATTTGCGGCTGAACAGTGAGCGACACACTCAAACAGTTTTTTTTTAGATACCAAAGGCCCAAAACTGGATAGTACAGCGATTTGACCCGTGGAACTGCGAAACCACACTGGGATGTCGGGCCTACACAAGACTATTTTCAACAGATATATTTTTGTGTCACAACAGTCAGGAGACACTACTGTTTTTCTTTACGGAAAAAACTACCAAAAGCTGAATAATAGAGATTTTTACCGTGGGATGGCAAAACCACAGTTATTGTTTACTGGGGTATACCACACTTTTTTAAATAGAGATATTTGCGGCTGAACAGTGAGCGACACACTCAAACTGCTTTTTTTTTAGATACCAAAGGCCCAAAACTGGATAGTACAGCGATTTGACCCGTGGAACGGCTAAACCACACTGGGATGTCGGGCCTACACAAGACTATTTTCAACAGATATATTTTTGTGTCACAACAGTCAGGAGACACTACTGTTTTTCTTTACGGAAAAAACTACCTAGAGCTGAATAATAGAGATTTTTTACCGTGGGATGGCAAAACCACAGTTATTGTTTACTGGGGTATACTACACTTTTTTAAATAGAGATATTTGCGGCTGAACAGTGAGCGACACACTCAAACAGTTTTTTTTTAGATAACAAAGGCCCAAACTGGATAGTACAGCGATTTGACCCGTGGAACTGCGAAACCACACTGGGATGTCGGGCCTACACAAGACTATTTTCAACAGATATATTTTTGTGTCACAACAGATAGGAGACACTACTGTTTTTCTTTACGGAAAAAACTACCAAAACCTGAATAATAGAGATTTTTTACCGTGGGAAGGCAAAGCCACAGTTATTGTTTACTGGGGTATACCACACTTTTTTAAATAGAGATATTTGCGGCTGAACAGTGAGCGACACACTCAAACTGCTTTTTTTTTAGATACCAAAGGCCCAAAACTGGATAGTACAGCGATTTGACCCGTGGAACTGCGAAACCACACTGGGATGTCGGGCCTACACAAGACTATTTTCAACAGATATATTTTTGAGTGACAACAGTCAGGAGACACTACTGTTTTTCTTTACGGAAAAAACTACCAAAACCTGAATAATAGAGATTTTTTACCGTGGGATGGCAAAACCACAGTTATTGTTTACTGGGGTATACCACACTTTTTTAAATAGAGATATTTGCGGCTGAACAGTGAGCGACACACTCAAACTGCTTTTTTTTTAGATACCAAAGGCCCAAAACTGGATAGTACAGCGATTTGACCCGTGGAACGGCTAAACCACACTGGGATGTCGGGCCTACACAAGACTATTTTCAACAGATATATTTTTGTGTCACAACAGTCAGGAGACACTACTGTTTTTCTTTACGGAAAAAACTACCTAGAGCTGAATAATAGAGATTTTTTACCGTGGGATGGCGAAACCACAGTTATTGTTTACTGGGGTATACCACACTTTTTTAAATAGAGATATTTGCGGCTGAACAGTGAGCGACACACTGAAACAGTTTTTTTTTTAGATACCAAAGGCCTAAAACTGGATAGTACAGCGATTTGACCCGTGGAACTGCGAAACCACACTGGGATGTCGGGCCTACACAAGACTATTTTCAACAGATATATTTTTGTGTCACAACAGTCAAAAGACACTACTGTTTTTCTTTACGGAAAAAACTACCAAAACCTGAATAATAGAGATTTTTTACTGTGGGATGGCAAAACTACAGTTATTGTTTACTGGGGTATACCACACTTTTTAAATACAGATATTTGCGGCTGAACAGTGAGCGACACACTCAAACTGCTTTTTTGTTAGATACCAAAGCCCCAAAACTGGATAGTACAGCGATTTGACCCGTGGAACTGCGAAACCACACTGGGATGTCGGGCCTACACAAGACTATTTTCAACAGATATATTTTTGTGTCACAACAGTTAGGAGACACTACTGTTTTTCTTTACGGAAAAAACTACCAAAACCTGAATAATAGAGATTTTTTACCGTGGGAAGGCAAAGCCACAGTTATTGTTTACTGGGGTATACCACACTTTTTTAAATAGAGATATTTGCGGCTGAACAGTGAGCGACACACTCAAACTGCTTTTTTTTTAGATACCAAAGGCCCAAAACTGGATAGTACAGCGATTTGACCCGTGGAACTGCGAAACCACACTGGGATGTCGGGCCTACACAAGACTATTTTCAACAGATATATTTTTGTGCCACAACAGTCAGGAGAAACTACTGTTTTTCTTTACGGAAAAAACTACCAAAAGCTGAATAATAGAGATTTTTTACCGTGGGATGGCAAAACCACAGTTATTGCTTACTGGGGTATACCACACTTTTTTAAATAGAGATATTTGCGGCTGAACAGTGAGCGACACACTCAAACTGCTTTTTTTTTAGATACCAAAGGCCCAAAACTGGATAGTACAGCGATTTGACCCGTGGAACTGCGAAACCACACTGGGATGTCGGGCCTACACAAGACTATTTTCAACAGATATATTTTTGAGTGACAACAGTCAGGAGACACTACTGTTTTTCTTTACGGAAAAAACTACCAAAACCTGAATAATAGAGATTTTTTACCGTGGGATGGCAAAACCACAGTTATTGTTTACTGGGGTATACCACACTTTTTTAAATAGAGATATTTGCGGCTGAACAGTGAGCGACACACTCAAACAGTTTTTTTTTAGATACCAAAGGCCCAAAACTGGATAGTACAGCGATTTGACCCGTGGAACTGCGAAACCACACTGGGATGTCGGGCCTACACAAGACTATTTTCAACAGATATATTTTTGTGTCACAACAGTCAGGAGACACTACTGTTTTTCTTTACGGAAAAAACTACCAAAAGCTGAATAATAGAGATTTTTACCGTGGGATGGCAAAACCACAGTTATTGTTTACTGGGGTATACCACACTTTTTTAAATAGAGATATTTGCGGCTGAACAGTGAGCGACACACTCAAACTGCTTTTTTTTTAGATACCAAAGGCCCAAAACTGGATAGTACAGCGATTTGACCCGTGGAACGGCTAAACCACACTGGGATGTCGGGCCTACACAAGACTATTTTCAACAGATATATTTTTGTGTCACAACAGTCAGGAGACACTACTGTTTTTCTTTACGGAAAAAACTACCTAGAGCTGAATAATAGAGATTTTTTACCGTGGGATGGCAAAACCACAGTTATTGTTTACTGGGGTATACTACACTTTTTTAAATAGAGATATTTGCGGCTGAACAGTGAGCGACACACTCAAACAGTTTTTTTTTAGATAACAAAGGCCCAAACTGGATAGTACAGCGATTTGACCCGTGGAACTGCGAAACCACACTGGGATGTCGGGCCTACACAAGACTATTTTCAACAGATATGTTTTTGTGTCACAACAGTTAGGAGACACTACTGTTTTTCTTTACGGAAAAAACTACCAAAACCTGAATAATAGAGATTTTTTACCGTGGGAAGGCAAAGCCACAGTTATTGTTTACTGGGGTATACCACACTTTTTTAAATAGAGATATTTGCGGCTGAACAGTGAGCGACACACTCAAACTGCTTTTTTTTTAGATACCAAAGGCCCAAAACTGGATAGTACAGCGATTTGACCCGTGGAACTGCGAAACCACACTGGGATGTCGGGCCTACACAAGACTATTTTCAACAGATATATTTTTGAGTGACAACAGTCAGGAGACACTACTGTTTTTCTTTACGGAAAAAACTACCAAAACCTGAATAATAGAGATTTTTTACCGTGGGATGGCAAAACCACAGTTATTGTTTACTGGGGTATACCACACTTTTTTAAATAGAGATATTTGCGGCTGAACAGTGAGCGACACACTCAAACTGCTTTTTTTTTAGATACCAAAGGCCCAAAACTGGATAGTACAGCGATTTGACCCGTGAAACGGCTAAACCACACTGGGATGTCGGGCCTACACAAGACTATTTTCAACAGATATATTTTTGTGTCACAACAGTCAGGAGACACTACTGTTTTTCTTTACGGAAAAAACTACCTAGAGCTGAATAATAGAGAATTTTTACCGTGGGATGGCAAAACCACAGTTATTGTTTACTGGGGTATACCACACTTTTTTAAATAGAGATATTTGCGGCTGAACAGTGAGCGACACACTCAAACAGTTTTTTTTTTTAGATACCAAAGGCCCAAAACTGGATAGTACAGCGATTTGACCCGTGGAACTGCGAAACCACACTGGGATGTCGGGCCTACACAAGACTATTTTCAACAGATATATTTTTGTGTCACAACAGTTAGGAGACACTACTGTTTTTCTTTACGGAAAAAACTACCAAAACCTGAATAATAGAGATTTTTTACCGTGGGATGGCAAAGCCACTGTTATTGTTTACTGGGGTATACCACACTTTTTTAAATAGAGATATTTGCGGCTGAACAGTGAGCGACACACTCAAACTGCTTTTTTTTAGATACCAAAGGCCCAAAACTGGATAGTACAGCGATTTGACCCGTGGAACTGCGAAACCACACTAGGATGTCGGGCCTACACAAGACTATTTTCAACAGATATATTTTTGTGCCACAACAGTCAGGAGAAACTACTGTTTTTCTTTACGGAAAAAACTACCAAAAGCTGAATAATAGAGATTTTTTACCGTGGGATGGCAAAACCACAGTTATTGCTTACTGGGGTATACCACACTTTTTTAAATAGAGATATTTGCGGCTGAACAGTGAGCGACACACTCAAACTGCTTTTTTTTTAGATACCAAAGGCCCAAAACTGGATAGTACAGCGATTTGACCCGTGGAACTGCGAAACCACACTGGGATGTCGGGCCTACACAAGACTATTTTCAACAGATATATTTTTGAGTGACAACAGTCAGGAGACACTACTGTTTTTCTTTACGGAAAAAACTACCAAAACCTGAATAATAGAGATTTTTTACCGTGGGATGGCAAAACCACAGTTATTGTTTACTGGGGTATACCACACTTTTTTAAATAGAGATATTTGCGGCTGAACAGTGAGCGACACACTCAAACAGTTTTTTATTAGATACCAAAGGCCCAAACTGGATAGTACAGCGATTTGACCCGTGGAACTGCGAAACCACACTGGGATGTCGGGCCTACACAAGACTATTTTCAACAGATATATTTTTGTGTCACAACAGTCAGGAGACACTACTGTTTTTCTTTACGGAAAAAACTACCAAAAGCTGAATAATAGAGATTTTTTACCGTGGGATGGCAAAACCACAGTTATTGTTTACTGGGGTATACCACACTTTTTTAAATAGAGATATTTGCGGCTGAACAGTGAGCGACACACTCAAACTGCTTTTTTTTTAGATACCAAAGGCCCAAAACTGGATAGTACAGCGATTTGACCCGTGGAACGGCTAAACCACACTGGGATGTCGGGCCTACACAAGACTATTTTCAACAGATATATTTTTGTGTCACAACAGTCAGGAGACACTACTGTTTTTCTTTACGGAAAAAACTACCTAGAGCTGAATAATAGAGATTTTTTACCGTGGGATGGCAAAACCACAGTTATTGTTTACTGGGGTATACCACACTTTTTTAAATAGAGATATTTGCGGCTGAACAGTGAGCGACACACTCAAACAGTTTTTTTTTAGATACCAAAGGCCCAAACTGGATAGTACAGCGATTTGACCCGTGGAACTGCGAAACCACACTGGGATGTTGGGCCTACACAAGACTATTTTCAACAGATATATTTTTGTGTCACAACAGTTAGGAGACACTACTGTTTTTCTTTACGGAAAAAACTACCAAAACCTGAATAATAGAGATTTTTTACCGTGGGAAGGCAAAGCCACAGTTATTGTTTACTGGGGTATACCACACTTTTTTAAATAGAGATATTTGCGGCTGAACAGTGAGCGACACACTCAAACTGCTTTTTTTTTAGATACCAAAGGCCCAAAACTGGATAGTACAGCGATTTGACCCGTGGAACTGCGAAACCACACTGGGATGTCGGGCCTACACAAGACTATTTTCAACAGATATATTTTTGAGTGACAACAGTCAGGAGACACTACTGTTTTTCTTTACGGAAAAAACTACCAAAACCTGAATAATAGAGATTTTTTTACCGTGGGATGGCAAAACCACAGTTATTGTTTACTGGGGTATACCATACTTTTTTAAATAGAGATATTTGCGGCTGAACAGTGAGCGACACACTCAAACAGTTTTTTTTTAGATACCAAAGGCCCAAAACTGGATAGTACAGCGATTTGACCCGTGGAACTGCGAAACCACACTGGGATGTCGGGCCTACACAAGACTATTTTCAACAGATATATTTTTGTGTCACAACAGTCAAAAGACACTACTGTTTTTCTTTACGGAAAAAACTACCAAAACCTGAATAATAGAGATTTTTTACTGTGGGATGGCAAAACTACAGTTATTGTTTACTGGGGTATACCACACTTTTTAAATAGAGATATTTGCGGCTGAACAGTGAGCGACACACTCAAACTGCTTTTTTGTTAGATACCAAAGCCCCAAAACTGGATAGTACAGCGATTTGACCCGTGGAACTGCGAAACCACACTGGGATGTCGGGCCTACACAAGACTATTTTCAACAGATATATTTTTGAGTCACAACAGTCAAAAGACACTACTGTTTTTCTTTACGGAAAAAACTACCAAAAGCAGAATAATAGAGATTTTTTACAATGGGATGGCAAAACCACAGTTATTGTTTACTGGGGTATACCACACTTTTTTAAATAGAGATATTTGCGGCTGAACAGTGAGCGACACACTCAAACTGCTTTTTTTTAGATACCAAAGGCCCAAAACTGGATAGTACAGTGATTTGACCCGTGGAACTGCAAAACCACACTGGGATGTCGGGCCTACACAAGACTATTTTCAACAGATATATTTTTGAGTGACAACAGTCAGGAGACACTACTCTTTTTCTTTACGGAAAAAACTACCAAAAGCTGAATAATAGAGATTTTTTACCGTGGGATGGCAAAACCACAGTTATTGTTTACTGGGGTATACCACACTTTTTTAAATAGAGATATTTGCGGCTGAACAGTGAGCGACACACTCAAACTGTTTTTTTTTTTGGATACAAATGGCCCAAAATGGATAATACAGAGGTTTGAACCGTGGAAGTGCAAAACAACACTTCTGCTTCTCTAGCCTACACCAGACTATTTTCAACAGTTATATTTGTGTCTGAAAATTCAGAGACACGCTTTTTATTTGGGGGGGGGGAAACACCAAAAGGTTAATAAGACGGGTATTTGTACAGTGTGAAGTAGGAAAAAAAAAGGAGGATTTAGATGAAAAAAAAAGGATTTTTCCTGGTCCCCGACACCTGGTGCTAAGTCCAGCAATTTCAGCAACAGGAGCACACAGGACTGTAGTGCAGCGTTTGCTGGTATAACCACTGTGTCTCCTATACAGCCTGCCTGCCTGGTATCTGGGATGGATATTAGTCCTGAAAAGGACTGTTTGTTTGTTCTGGCAGCCTTTACAGACCCTACACTAACTATTTCGCAGTTTATATCTCTCCCTAAATCAGCAGCGCTGTCCCTACACTGTCTAATCCGGAGCGACTGTGTCCAAGATGGCGGGCCCCGTTTTAAATACTCGAGGTGACGCTGTGCGGCCAGCCAATCACTGTAATGCCCACAACCAACATGGCTGCAGCATTACAGTGACTGGATGGCAATCCCTGCATGTTCATTGGCTCTGTAAAGAGCGCCAAACATGCAGGGCGGAGACCCGAGCTCCCCCCCGAGTAACCCGGAAATGCTCGGTGCTCGCGGAACATCCCGAGTAGCGTGATGCTCGGGCGAGTACCGAGCAGTGTCGAGCATGTTCGCTCAACACTACTCTTAATGCTTCTTCCTCTCCGTCCTGGAGTCCTGACAGGAATATGTCCAGTCCAATATCCATTAAGTGAACACCGTCGGGCCGTATGAGGCCTGCTTTATCTCCTTCCAGTTGTCGGTGTTGTATCACTATACCGCCTCTGTCTCTTCTAAATTTTGCCATCTGAATATTTATTACCCTCCTTGTCCGTTCGATGGCGGTGATGTCTCGCGCACCGTGCCATACCGCTATCGACACAATCGCTGACCATACTATAGTTAGTTTTGTGAAAAATTCTCTGAAGCGCTCAGCATCTAGTTTCATTATTGCCATTAGTTACGCGCTCTTGTGATGACCTAGGTCATTTCCCCCGGCCTGTATACCTAAGATGACCGGACCTCTTGCCTCTCTCCCTACCTTGATTACCTCCATTAGTACCTGTGGCCATAGCAGGCCTCTAATACCTCTCCAGTTGAAATATGTGTTATGAAACTCTAATTTCCTCCTGCCTGGGCGGACTTTCGCCCTTTTTTCTGCCCAATATATATACGAGTGGCCTATCACCCACACTGTTGGCTTAGTGTCACTTGTAAAAGAAACAAAGCACATTAGGATAACAATTCTAGTGTTATGTATCTCACCAAACACGTTTATCGCCATCTCCCTATCCTCTGAACTTCCGTTTCTGACAGTACTGCTCTTGCTGCTTCCGTGGCCGCACCTATGCGGAATGAGTGTGTCCCGTAATCTTTGGGGTGGTTCCCTGCCAATGTCATGCATTTATTAAATATAGCTTGGAACTGGTATCTTGATAATGGCGTTCCATCAATGTGTTATAGTAAGAAATTACTTTGTGATCTGATGGTTATATATGTTTTTACTTTTGTTACCCGACTCAGTGTACCGTTTGTGGGTTGTAGAAGTACCCAAGTGCCCCTGCCCTCTGGAACCGTTTTCGATTGGCGTATGCGTAGACGTTTTGTATTATGGGCTATGACTACGTCCTGGTGTTGTAAGCCTCCACTGGTGGTAATTTTGGATTGAGGGACTAATTCGCTTATGCATAGCGCCCCGAAGAAGGCGATCGCAAATGCAGTATACTGTAGTGTTGCTTCAAATTGTGAGTGTCATGTTAATGGTGTTAGGGATATGATGTGAGAAATCAGTTTTAGTGACACGGGACGGGACGTCTACACTCCTGACTTGGCTGACCCCTTTTCCACCCTTTTATGGATTGTCTGATGATGAATCTCTTTGTCACATCTTCCCAATTCAGTAGTTGGAAGTGAAATGCTACTGATGCCCCTGATATGCCACTCATCATTAGCTGGTGGAGAAATTCTATGGTGACTTGTAATCTGGCTTGTTCACATTGGTCAACTAGCCTGCTGCTAGTCGTGTCCACTCTTCCCATGCCTTACCGTATGCTTGACATGTCGACGGGGCAATTGACGCTCTGATTAATGGCATCAACTATTTGCCACTAGATCCCATAGGGAGGGTGGGCAACTGTTGCCCGATGGGTGGGCATTAGGGAGGAGCTCTGTGAAAATCTGCCAATTGAATTGTGATAAAGCGTTAGCAGCAGCTTTAGACCCCTCAGCATTGGGGCTAGCATGGACCCATACATTGTGTTTTAGGCACAGGAATGCTAGCCGGCGTAGTAGGTCTAGCAGTGGAAGAGACGATGATGCCATCTTAATAATGCAGTACGCTAGGCTGGTGTTTTTTGTTATGAAGCGTATATTTTTGTTAGCCAGGAGCACGTCCCATATTTCTATTGCTACCACTATTGGGAAGAAAAACATTTTTCCAGGCTAGATGCAGCTAAAAATTATTATTAATTTCAAAGCTGGTGGAGCTTGGTATAGATGGCCTAATACAATGAGTGCCCCACACTGCTACTATGCCCAAAATTAATTTCCAGGCAAGATGCAGCCAAAAATTATTAGTAATTTCAAAGCTGTGATGTGATGTTCAGTGGCTTGCTGGGTTAATGCGCCTGTCTTGTAATCAGGAGGTCATGAGTTCAAGTCCAGTCAGTGAGGTTTTTACCTGTGATGGTGCGGTGGCATGCTGGGGTAATGTTCCTGTCTTATAAGCAGGCATTCATGAGTTTGAGTCAAAGGGGAACTTTTTCAAGCAGTTAGTCAGGATGGCCGAGTAGTCTAAGACGCCAGACTCAAGTGTCATCTCTTCACCAAAAAGAGGTGGGTGTTCTGGTCTCCAAATGGAGGCATGGGTTCAAATCCCACTTCTGACAGCTGCTTTCAGCTGTGATTTTCCAGTGGCTTACTGGGTTAATGCACCTGTCTTGTAAACAGGCATTCATGAGTTCAAATCCACAGGGAGGGCTTTTTCATAAACAGTGCTCATGGACCAGCTAGGCATTGGTGCTGATGACAATGCTGAGCAGCATCAGCCCTGGCTGGATCAAAATTGGAGACCAAAGAAGGTCCCAGACCCATTTCAAATCCAGCACCAGACCGACGCCTAACAAATAGTGTCTCCCTGACTGTTCAGACACCAATATATCTGTTTAAAAGAGTCTGGTGTAGACCAGAGAAATATAACTGTGGTTCAATAGGCTGAACTGGATAGACGCTTGTCTTTTTTCGGCCTTATAAACTATGTAACTATGTAAAGCTGGTGGAGCTTAGTATAGATGGCCTAATAGAATGAGTACCACACACTGCTAATATGCCCAAAATTAGTTAACAGGCAAGATGCAGCAAAAAATTATTATTAATTTCAAAGCTGGTGGAGCTTGGTATAGATGGCCTAATAAAATGAGTACCACACACTGCTACTAAGCCCAAAATTATTTTCCGGGCTAGATGCAGCTAAAAATTATTTTGAATTTGCAACCAGGTGGAGGGTAGTATAGAAGGTCTAATAGAACAAGTCCCACACACTGCTACAAGCCCAAATAATTTTTCAGAGCTAGATGAAGATAAAAATTATTTTGAATTTGCAACCTGGTGGAAGTTAGTATAGATGGACTAATAGAACAAGTCCCACACATTGCTACAAGCCGAAGCCCAAATATTTTTTCAGAGCTAGATGCAGATAAAAATTAATTTGAATTTGCAACCTGGTGGAGGTTAGTATAGATGGACTAATAGAACAAGTCCGACACACTGCTACAAGCCCAAATATTTTTTTCAGAGCTAGAAGCAGATAAAAATTATTTTGAATTTGCAACCTGGTGGAGGTTAGTATAGATGGACTAATAGAACAAGTCCCACACACTGCTACAAGCCCAAATATTTTTTCAGAGCTAGATGCAGATAAAAATTGTTTTGAATTTGCAACCTGGTGGAGGATAGTATAGATGGACTAATAGAACAAGTCCCACACACTGATACAAGCCAAAGCCAAAATATTTTTTCAGAGCAAGATGCAGATAAAAATTATTTTGAATTTGCAACCCGGTGGAGGTTAGTATAGATGGACAAATAGAACAAGTCCCACACACTGCTACAAGCCGAAGCCCAAATATTTTTTCAGAGCTAGATGCAGATAAAAATTATTTTGAATTTGCAACCTGGTGGAGGTTAGTATAGATGGACTAATAGAACAAGTCATACACACTGCTACAAGCCGAAGCCCAAATATTTTTTCAGAGCTAGATGCAGATAAAAATTATATTGAATTTGCAACCTTGTGGAGGTTAGTATAGATGGACTAATAGATCAAGTCCCACACACTGCTACAAGCCCAAGCCCAAATATTTTTTTAGAGCTAGATGCAGATAAAAATTATTTTAAATTTGCAACCTGGTGGAGGTTAGTATAGATGGACTAATAGAACAAGTCCCACACACTGCTACAAGCCCAAGCCCAAATATTTTTTCAGAGCTAGATGCAGATAAAAATTATTTTGAATTTGCAACCTGGTGGAGGTTAGTATAGATGGACTAATAGAACAAGTCCCACACACTGCTACAAGCCCAAGCCCAAATATTTTTTCAGAGCTAGATGCAGATAAAAATTATTTTGAATTTGCAACCTGGTGAAGGTTAGTATAGATGGACTAATAGAACAAGTCCCATACACTGGGACAAGCCCAAATATTTTTTCAGAGCTAGATGCAGATAAAAATTATTTTGAATTTTCAACCTGGTGGAGGTTAGTATAGATGGACTAATAGAACAAGTCCCACACACTGCTACAAGCCGAAGCCCAAATATTTTTTCAGAGCTAGATGCAGATAAAAATTATTTTGAATTTGCAACCTTGTGGAGGTTAGTATAGTTGGACTAATAGAACAAGTCCCACACACTGCTACAAGCTAAAGCCCAAATATTTTTTCAGAACTAGATGCAGATAAAATTTATTTTGTAATTTGCAACCTGGTGGAGGTTAGTATAGATGGACTAATAGAACAAGTCCCACACACTGCTACAAGCCGAAGCCCAAATATTTTTTCAGAGCTAGATGCAGATAAAAATTATTTTGAATTTGCAACCTGGTGGATGTTAGTATAGATGGACTAATAGAACAAGTCATACACACTGCTACAAGCCGAAGCCCAAATATTTTTTCAGAGCTAGATGCAGATAAAAATTATATTGAATTTGCAACCTTGTGGAGGTTAGTATAGATGGACTAATAGATCAAGTCCCACACACTGCTACAAGCCGAAGCCCAAATATTTTTTTAGAGCTAGATGCAGATAAAAATTATTTTAAATTTGCAACCTGGTGGAGGTTAGTATAGATGGACTAATAGAACAAGTCCCACACACTGCTACAAGCCCAAGCCCAAATATTTTTTCAGAGCTAGATGCAGATAAAAATTATTTTGAATTTGCAACCTGGTGGAGGTTAGTATAGATGGACTAAAAGAACAAGTCCCACACACTGCTACAAGCCCAAGCCCAAATATTTTTTCAGAGCTAGATGCAGATAAAAATTATTTTGAATTTGCAACCTGGTGAAGGTTAGTATAGATGGACTAATAGAACAAGTCCCATACACTGGTACAAGCCCAAATATTTTTTCAGAGCTAGATGCAGATAAAAATTATTTTGAATTTTCAACCTGGTGGAGGTTAGTATAGATGGACTAATAGAACAAGTCCCACACACTGCTACAAGCCGAAGCCCAAATATTTTTTCAGAGCTAGATGCAGATAAAAATTATTTTGAATTTGCAACCTTGTGGAGGTTAGTATAGTTGGACTAATAGAACAAGTCCCACACACTGCTACAAGCTAAAGCCCAAATATTTTTTCAGAACTAGATGCAGATAAAAATTATTTTGTAATTTGCAACCTGGTGGAGGTTAGTATAGATGGACTAATAGAACAAGTCCCACACACTGCTACAAGCCGAAGCCCAAATATTTTTTCAGAGCTAGATGCAGATAAAAATTATTTTGAATTTGCAACCTGGTGGAGGTTAGTATAGATGGACTACTAGATCAAGTCATACACACTGCTACAAGCCGAAGCCCAAATATTTTTTCAGAGCGAGATGCAGATAAAAATTATATTGAATTTGCAACCTTGTGGAGGTTAGTATAGATGGAATAATAGATCAAGTCCCACACACTGCTACAAGCCGAAGCCCAAATATTTTTTCAGAGCTAGATGCAGATAAAAATTATTTTGAAATTGCAACCTGGTGGAGGTTAGTATAGATGGACTAATAGAACAAGTGCCACACACTGCTACAAGCCCAAATATTTTTTCAGAGCTAGATGCAGATAAAAATTGTTTTGAATTTGCAACCTGGTTGAGGATAGTATAGATGGACTAATAGAACAAGTCACACACACTGCTACAAGCCGAAGCCCAAATATTTTTTCAGAACTAGATGCAGATAAAAATTATTTTGAATTTGCAACCCGGTGGAGTTTAGTATAGATGGACTAATAGAACAAGTCCCACACACTGCTACAAGCCCAAATATTTTTTCAGAGCTAGATGCAGATAAAAATTGTTTTGAATTTGCAACCTGGTGGAGGATAGTATAGATGGACTAATAGAACAAGTCCCACACACTGATACAAGCCAAAGCCAAAATATTTTTTCAGAGCAAGATGCAGATAAAAATTATTTTGAATTTGCAACCTGGTGGAGGTTAGTATAGATGGACTAATAGAACAAGTCATACACACTGCTACAAGCCGAAGCCCAAATATTTTTTCAGAGCTAGATGCAGATAAAAATTATATTGAATTTGCAACCTTGTGGAGGTTAGTATAGATGGACTAATAGATCAAGTCCCACACACTGCTACAAACCGAAGCCCAAATATTTTTTTAGAGCTAGATGCAGATAAAAATTATTTTAAATTTGCAACCTGGTGGAGGTTAGTATAGATGGACTAATAGAACAAGTCCCACACACTGCTACAAGCCCAAGCCCAAATATTTTTTCAGAGCTAGATGCAGATAAAAATTATTTTGAATTTGCAACCTGGTGGAGGTTAGTATAGATGGACTAATAGAACAAGTCCCACACACTGCTACAAGCCCAAGCCCAAATATTTTTTCAGAGCTAGATGCAGATAAAAATTATTTTGAATTTGCAACCTGGTGAAGGTTAGTATAGATGGACTAATAGAACAAGTCCCATACACTGGTACAAGCCCAAATATTTTTTCAGAGCTAGATGCAGATAAAAATTATTTTGAATTTTCAACCTGGTGGAGGTTAGTATAGATGGACTAATAGAACAAGTCCCACACACTGCTACAAGCCGAAGCCCAAATATTTTTTCAGAGCTAGATGCAGATAAAAATTATTTTGAATTTGCAACCTTGTGGAGGTTAGTATAGTTGGACTAATAGAACAAGTCCCACACACTGCTACAAGCTAAAGCCCAAATATTTTTTCAGAACTAGATGCAGATAAAAATTATTTTGTAATTTGCAACCTGGTGGAGGTTAGTATAGATGGACTAATAGAACAAGTCCCACACACTGCTACAAGCCGAAGCCCAAATATTTTTTCAGAGCTAGATGCAGATAAAAATTATTTTGAATTTGCAACCTGGTGGAGGTTAGTATAGATGGACTAATAGAACAAGTCATACACACTGCTACAAGCCGAAGCCCAAATATTTTTTCAGAGCTAGATGCAGATAAAAATTATATTGAATTTGCAACCTTGTGGAGGTTAGTATAGATGGACTAATAGATCAAGTCCCACACACTGCTACAAGCCGAAGCCCAAATATTTTTTTAGAGCTAGATGCAGATAAAAATTATTTTAAATTTGCAACCTGGTGGAGGTTAGTATAGATGGACTAATAGAACAAGTCCCACACACTGCTACAAGCCCAAGCCCAAATATTTTTTCAGAGCTAGATGCAGATAAAAATTATTTTGAATTTGCAACCTGGTGGAGGTTAGTATAGATGGACTAAAAGAACAAGTCCCACACACTGCTACAAGCCCAAGCCCAAATATTTTTTCAGAGCTAGATGCAGATAAAAATTATTTTGAATTTGCAACCTGGTGAAGGTTAGTATAGATGGACTAATAGAACAAGTCCCATACACTGGTACAAGCCCAAATATTTTTTCAGAGCTAGATGCAGATAAAAATTATTTTGAATTTTCAACCTGGTGGAGGTTAGTATAGATGGACTAATAGAACAAGTCCCACACACTGCTACAAGCCGAAGCCCAAATATTTTTTCAGAGCTAGATGCAGATAAAAATTATTTTGAATTTGCAACCTTGTGGAGGTTAGTATAGTTGGACTAATAGAACAAGTCCCACACACTGCTACAAGCTAAAGCCCAAATATTTTTTCAGAACTAGATGCAGATAAAAATTATTTTGTAATTTGCAACCTGGTGGAGGTTAGTATAGATGGACTAATAGAACAAGTCCCACACACTGCTACAAGCCGAAGCCCAAATATTTTTTCAGAGCTAGATGCAGATAAAAATTATTTTGAATTTGCAACCTGGTGGAGGTTAGTATAGATGGACTACTAGATCAAGTCATACACACTGCTACAAGCCGAAGCCCAAATATTTTTTCAGAGCGAGATGCAGATAAAAATTATATTGAATTTGCAACCTTGTGGAGGTTAGTATAGATGGACTAATAGATCAAGTCCCACACACTGCTATAAGCCGAAGCCCAAATATTTTTTCAGAGCTAGATGCAGATAAAAATTATTTTGAAATTGCAACCTGGTGGAGGTTAGTATAGATGGACTAATAGAACAAGTGCCACACACTGCTACAAGCCCAAATATTTTTTCAGAGCTAGATGCAGATAAAAATTGTTTTGAATTTGCAACCTGGTTGAGGATAGTATAGATGGACTAATAGAACAAGTCACACACACTGCTACAAGCCGAAGCCCAAATATTTTTTCAGAACTAGATGCAGATAAAAATTATTTTGAATTTGCAACCCGGTGGAGTTTAGTATAGATGGACTAATAGAACAAGTCCCACACACTACTACAAGCCCAAATATTTTTTCAGAGCTAGATGCAGAAAAAAATTATATTGAATTTGCAACCTGGTGGAGGTTAGTATAGATGGACTAATAGATCAAGTCCCACACACTGCTACAAGCCGAAGCCCAAATATTTTTTCAGAGCTAGATGCAGATAAAAATTATTTTGAATTTGCAACCTGATGGAGGTCAGTATAGATGGACTAATAGAACAAGTCCCACACACTGCTACAAGCCCAAGCAAGCCCAAATATTTTTTCAGAGCTAGATGCAGATAAAAATTATTTTGAATTTGCAACCTGGTGGAGGTTAGTATAGATGGAGTAATAGAACAAGTCCCACACACTGCTACAAGCCGAAGCCCAAATATTTTTTCAGAGCTAGATGCAGATAAAAATTATTTTGAATTTGCAACCTTGTGGAGGTTAGTATAGATGGACTAATAGAACAAGTCCCACACACTGCTACAAGCTGAAGCCCAAATATTTTTTCAGAACTAGATGCAGATAAAAATTATTTGTAATTTGCAACCTGGTGGAGGTTAGTATAGATGGACTAATAGAACAAGTCCCACAGACTGCTACTAGCCGAAGCAGAAATATTTTTTCAGAGCTAGATGCAGATAAAAATTATATTGAATTTGCAACCTGGTGGAGGTTAGTATAGATGGACTAATAGGAGAAGTCCCACACACTGCTACAAGCTGAAGCCCAAATATTTTTTCAGAGGTAGATGCAGATAAAAATTATTTTGAATTTGCAACCTGGTGGAGGTTAGTATAGATGGACTAATAGAACAAGTCCCACACACTGCTACAAGTAGAAGCCCAAATATTTTTTCAGAGCTAGATGCAGATAAAAATTATTTTGAATTTGCAACCTGGTGGAGGTTAGTATAGATGGACTAATAGAACAAGTCCCACACACTGCTAAAAGCCCAAGCCCAAATATTTTTTCAGAGCTAGATGCAGATAAAAATGATTTTGAATTTGCAACCTGGTGGAGGTTAGTATAGATGGACTAATAGAACAAGTCCCACACACTGCTACAAGCCGAAGCCCAAATATTTTTTCAGAGCTAGATGCAGATAAAAATTATTTTGAATTTGCAACCTGGTGGAGGTTAGTATAGATGGACTAATAGAACAAGTCCCACACACTGTTACAAGCCGAAGCCCAAATATTTTTTCAGAGCTAGATGCAGATAAAAATTATATTGAATTAATTTCCAACCTGTTGGAGGTTAGTATAGATGGACTAATAGAACAAGTCCCACACACTGCTACAATCCCAAATATTTTTTTCAGAGCTAGATGCAGATAAAAATTATTTTGAATTTTCAACCTGGTGGAGGTTAGTATAGATTGACTAATAGAGCAAGCCTCACACACTGCTACAAGCCGAAGCCCAAATATTTTTTCAGAGCTAGATGCAGATAAAAATTATATTGAATTTGCAACTTGGTGGAGGTTAGTATTGATGGACTACTAGAACAAGTCCCACACACTGCTACAAGCCGAAGCCCAAATATTTTTTCAGAGCTAGATGCAGATAAAAATTATTTTGAAATTGCAACCTGGTGGAGGTTAGTATAGATGGACTAATAGAAAAAGTGCCACACACTGGTACAAGCCCAAATATTTTTTCTGAGCTAGATGCAGATAAAAATTATTTTGAATTTGCAACCAGGTGGAGGTTAGTATAGATGGACTAATAGAACAAGTCCCACACACTGCTACAAGCCCAAGCCCAAATATTTTTTCAGAGCTAGATGCAGATAAAAATTATTTTGAATTTGCAACCAGGTGGAGGTTAGTATAGATGGACTAATAGAACAAGTCCCACACACTGCTACAAACTGAAGCCCAAATATTTTTTCAGAACTAGATGCAGATAAAAATTATTTTGAATTTGCAACCTGGTGGAGGTTAGTATAGATGGACTAATAGAACAATTCCCACACACTGCTACAAGCCGAAGTCCAAATATTTTTTCAGAGCTAGATGCAGATAAAAATTATATTGAATTTGCACCTGGTGGAGGTTAGTATAGATGGACTAATCGAACAAGTCCCACACACTGATACCAGCCGAAGCCCAAATATTTTTTCAGAGCTAGATGCAGATAAAAATTATTTTGAATTTGCAACCTGGTGGAGGTTAGTATAGATGGACTAATAGAACAAGTCCCACACACTGCTGCAAGCCCAAGCCCAAATATTTTTTCAGAGCTAGATGCAGATAAAAATTATTTTGAATTTGCAACCTGGTGGAGGTTAGTATAGATGGACTAATAGAACAAGTCCCACACACTGCTACAAGCCCAAGCCCAAATATTTTTTCAGAGCTAGATGCAGATAAAAATTATTTTGAATTTGCAACCTGGTGGAGGTTAGTATAGATGGACTAATAGAACAAGTCCCACACACTGCTACAAGCCGAAGTCCAAATATTTTTTCAGAGGTAAATGCAGATAAAAATTATATTGAATTTCCAACCTGTTGGAGGTTAGTATAGATGGACTAATATAGCAAGTCCCACACACTGCTACAAGCCCAAATATTTTTTCAGAGGTAGATGCAGATAAAAATTATGTTGAATTTGCAACTTGGTGGATGTTAGTATAGATGGAATACTAGAACAAGTCCCACACACTGCTACAAGCCCAAGCCCAAATTTTTTTTCAGAGCTAGATGCAGATAAAAATTATTTTGAATTTGCAACCTGGTGGAGGTTAGTATAGATGGACTAATAGAAAAAGTGCCACACACTGGTACAAGCCCAAATATTTTTTCAGAGCTAGATGCAGATAAAAATTATATTGAATTTGCAACTTGGTGGAGGTTAGTATTGTGGACTACTAGAACAAGTCCCACACACTGCTACCAGCCGAAGCCCAAATATTTTTTCAGAGCTAGATGCAGATAAAAATTATTTTGAATTTGCAACCTGGTGGAGGTTAGTATAGATGGACTAATAGAAAAAGTGCCAAACACTGGTACAAGCCCAAATATTTTTTCAGAGCTAGATGCAGATAAAAATTATTTTGAATTTGCAACCTGGTGGAGGTTAGTATAGATGGACTAATAGAACAAGTCCCACACACTGCTACAAGCCGAAGCCCAAATATTTTTTCAGAGCTAGATGCAGATAAAAATTATTTTGAATTTGCAACCTTGGTGGAGGTTAGTATAGATGGACTAATAGAACAAGTCCCACACACTGCTACAAGCCCAAGCCCAAATATTTTTTCAGAGCTAGATGCATTTAAAAATTATTTTGAATTTGCAACCTGATGGAGGTCAGTATAGATGGACTAATAGAACAAGTCCCACACACTGCTACAAGCCCAAGCAAGCCCAAATATTTTTTCAGAGCTAGATGCAGATAAAAATTATTTTGAATTTGCAACCTGGTGGAGGTTAGTATAGATGGACTAATAGAACAAGTCCCACACACTGCTACAAGTAGAAGCCCAAATATTTTTTCAGAGCTAGATGCAGATAAAAATTATTTTGAATTTGCAACCTGGTGGAGGTTAGTATAGATGGACTAATAGAACAAGTCCCACACACTGCTACAAGCCGAAGCCCAAATATTTTTTCAGAGCTAGATGCAGATAAAAATTATTTTGAATTTGCAACCTGGTGGAGGTTAGTATAGATGGACTAATAGAACAAGTCCCATACACTGTTACAAGCCGAAGCCCAAATATTTTTTCAGAGCTAGATGCAGATAAAAATTATATTGAATTAATTTCCAACCTGTTGGAGGTTAGTAAGGATGGACTAATAGAACAAGTCCCACACACTGCTACAATCCCAAATATTTTTTTCAGAGCTAGATGCAGATAAAAATTATTTTGAATTTTCAACCTGGTGGAGGTTAGTATAGATTGACTAATAGAGCAAGCCTCACACACTGCTACAAGCCGAAGCCCAAATATTTTTTCAGATCTAGATGCAGATAAAAATTATTTTGAAATTGCAACCTGGTGGAGGTTAGTATAGATAGACTAATAGAAAAAGAGCCACACACTGGTACAATCCCAAATATTTTTTCAGAGCTAGATGCAGATAAAAATTATTTTGAATTTGCAACCAGGTGGAGGTTAGTATAGATGGACTAATAGAACAAGTCCCACACACTGCTACAAGCCCAAGCTCAAATATTTTTTCAGAGCTAGATGCAGATAAAAATTATTTTGAATTTGCAACCTGGTGGAGATTAGTATAGATGGACTAATAGAACAAGTCCCACACACTGCTACAAACTGAAGCCCAAATATTTTTTCAGAGATAGATGCAGATAAAAATTATTTTGAATTTGCAACCTGGTGGAGGTTAGTATAGATGGACTAATAGAACAAGTCCCACACACTGCTAAAAGCCCAAGCCCAAATATTTTTTCAGAGCTAGATGCAGATAAAAATGATTTTGAATTTGCAACCTGGTGGAGGTTAGTATAGATGGACTAATAGAACAAGTCCCACACACTGCTACAAGCCGAAGCCCAAATATTTTTTCAGAGCTAGATGCAGATAAAAATTATTTTGAATTTGCAACCTGGTGGAGGTTAGTATAGATGGACTAATAGAACAAGTCCCACACACTGTTACAAGCCGAAGCCCAAATATTTTTTCAGAGCTAGATGCAGATAAAAATTATATTGAATTAATTTCCAACCTGTTGGAGGTTAGTATAGATGGACTAATAGAACAAGTCCCACACACTGCTACAATCCCAAATATTTTTTTCAGAGCTAGATGCAGATAAAAATTATTTTGAATTTTCAACCTGGTGGAGGTTAGTATAGATTGACTAATAGAGCAAGCCTCACACACTGCTACAAGCCGAAGCCCAAATATTTTTTCAGAGCTAGATGCAGATAAAAATTATATTGAATTTGCAACTTGGTGGAGGTTAGTATTGATGGACTACTAGAACAAGTCCCACACACTGCTACAAGCCGAAGCCCAAATATTTTTTCAGAGCTAGATGCAGATAAAAATTATTTTGAAATTGCAACCTGGTGGAGGTTAGTATAGATGGACTAATAGAAAAAGTGCCACACACTGGTACAAGCCCAAATATTTTTTCTGAGCTAGATGCAGATAAAAATTATTTTGAATTTGCAACCAGGTGGAGGTTAGTATAGATGGACTAATAGAACAAGTCCCACACACTGCTACAAGCCCAAGCCCAAATATTTTTTCAGAGCTAGATGCAGATAAAAATTATTTTGAATTTGCAACCAGGTGGAGGTTAGTATAGATGGACTAATAGAACAAGTCCCACACACTGCTACAAACTGAAGCCCAAATATTTTTTCAGAACTAGATGCAGATAAAAATTATTTTGAATTTGCAACCTGGTGGAGGTTAGTATAGATGGACTAATAGAACAATTCCCACACACTGCTACAAGCCGAAGTCCAAATATTTTTTCAGAGCTAGATGCAGATAAAAATTATATTGAATTTGCACCTGGTGGAGGTTAGTATAGATGGACTAATCGAACAAATCCCACACACTGATACCAGCCGAAGCCCAAATATTTTTTCAGAGCTAGATGCAGATAAAAATTATTTTGAATTTGCAACCTGGTGGAGGTTAGTATAGATGGACTAATAGAACAAGTCCCACACACTGTTACAAGCCGAAGCCCAAATATTTTTTCAGAGCTAGATGCAGATAAAAATTATATTGAATTAATTTCCAACCTGTTGGAGGTTAGTATAGATGGACTAATAGAACAAGTCCCACACACTGCTACAATCCCAAATATTTTTTTCAGAGCTAGATGCAGATAAAAATTATTTTGAATTTTCAACCTGGTGGAGGTTATATAGATTGAGTAATAGAGCAAGCCTCACACACTGCTACAAGCCGAAGCCCAAATATTTTTTCAGAGCTAGATGCAGATAAAAATTATATTGAATTTGCAACTTGGTGGAGGTTAGTATTGATGGACTACTAGAACAAGTCCCACACACTGCTACAAGCCGAAGCCCAAATATTTTTTCAGAGCTAGATGCAGATAAAAATTATTTTGAAATTGCAACCTGGTGGAGGTTAGTATAGATGGACTAATAGAAAAAGTGCCACACACTGGTACAAGCCCAAATATTTTTTCTGAGCTAGATGCAGATAAAAATTATTTTGAATTTGCAACCAGGTGGAGGTTAGTATAGATGGACTAATAGAACAAGTCCCACACACTGCTACAAGCCCAAGCCCAAATATTTTTTCAGAGCTAGATGCAGATAAAAATTATTTTGAATTTGCAACCAGGTGGAGGTTAGTATAGATGGACTAATAGAACAAGTCCCACACACTGCTACAAACTGAAGCCCAAATATTTTTTCAGAACTAGATGCAGATAAAAATTATTTTGAATTTGCAACCTGGTGGAGGTTAGTATAGATGGACTAATAGAACAATTCCCACACACTGCTACAAGCCGAAGTCCAAATATTTTTTCAGAGCTAGATGCAGATAAAAATTATATTGAATTTGCACCTGGTGGAGGTTAGTATAGATGGACTAATCGAACAAGTCCCACACACTGATACCAGCCGAAGCCCAAATATTTTTTCAGAGCTAGATGCAGATAAAAATTATTTTGAATTTGCAACCTGGTGGAGGTTAGTATAGATGGACTAATAGAACAAGTCCCACACACTGCTGCAAGCCCAAGCCCAAATATTTTTTCAGAGCTAGATGCAGATAAAAATTATTTTGAATTTGCAACCTGGTGGAGGTTAGTATAGATGGACTAATAGAACAAGTCCCACACACTGCTACAAGCCCAAGCCCAAATATTTTTTCAGAGCTAGATGCAGATAAAAATTATTTTGAATTTGCAACCTGGTGGAGGTTAGTATAGATGGACTAATAGAACAAGTCCCACACACTGCTACAAGCCGAAGTCCAAATATTTTTTCAGAGGTAAATGCAGATAAAAATTATATTGAATTTCCAACCTGTTGGAGGTTAGTATAGATGGACTAATATAGCAAGTCCCACACACTGCTACAAGCCCAAATATTTTTTCAGAGGTAGATGCAGATAAAAATTATGTTGAATTTGCAACTTGGTGGATGTTAGTATAGATGGAATACTAGAACAAGTCCCACACACTGCTACAAGCCCAAGCCCAAATTTTTTTTCAGAGCTAGATGCAGATAAAAATTATTTTGAATTTGCAACCTGGTGGAGGTTAGTATAGATGGACTAATAGAAAAAGTGCCACACACTGGTACAAGCCCAAATATTTTTTCAGAGCTAGATGCAGATAAAAATTATATTGAATTTGCAACTTGGTGGAGGTTAGTATTGTGGACTACTAGAACAAGTCCCACACACTGCTACCAGCCGAAGCCCAAATATTTTTTCAGAGCTAGATGCAGATAAAAATTATTTTGAATTTGCAACCTGGTGGAGGTTAGTATAGATGGACTAATAGAAAAAGTGCCAAACACTGGTACAAGCCCAAATATTTTTTCAGAGCTAGATGCAGATAAAAATTATTTTGAATTTGCAACCTGGTGGAGGTTAGTATAGATGGACTAATAGAACAAGTCCCACACACTGCTACAAGCCGAAGCCCAAATATTTTTTCAGAGCTAGATGCAGATAAAAATTATTTTGAATTTGCAACCTTGGTGGAGGTTAGTATAGATGGACTAATAGAACAAGTCCCACACACTGCTACAAGCCCAAGCCCAAATATTTTTTCAGAGCTAGATGCATTTAAAAATTATTTTGAATTTGCAACCTGATGGAGGTCAGTATAGATGGACTAATAGAACAAGTCCCACACACTGCTACAAGCCCAAGCAAGCCCAAATATTTTTTCAGAGCTAGATGCAGATAAAAATTATTTTGAATTTGCAACCTGGTGGAGGTTAGTATAGATGGACTAATAGAACAAGTCCCACACACTGCTACAAGTAGAAGCCCAAATATTTTTTCAGAGCTAGATGCAGATAAAAATTATTTTGAATTTGCAACCTGGTGGAGGTTAGTATAGATGGACTAATAGAACAAGTCCCACACACTGCTACAAGCCGAAGCCCAAATATTTTTTCAGAGCTAGATGCAGATAAAAATTATTTTGAATTTGCAACCTGGTGGAGGTTAGTATAGATGGACTAATAGAACAAGTCCCATACACTGTTACAAGCCGAAGCCCAAATATTTTTTCAGAGCTAGATGCAGATAAAAATTATATTGAATTAATTTCCAACCTGTTGGAGGTTAGTAAGGATGGACCAATAGAACAAGTCCCACACACTGCTACAATCCCAAATATTTTTTTCAGAGCTAGATGCAGATAAAAATTATTTTGAATTTTCAACCTGGTGGAGGTTAGTATAGATTGACTAATAGAGCAAGCCTCACACACTGCTACAAGCCGAAGCCCAAATATTTTTTCAGATCTAGATGCAGATAAAAATTATTTTGAAATTGCAACCTGGTGGAGGTTAGTATAGATGGACTAATAGAAAAAGAGCCACACACTGGTACAATCCCAAATATTTTTTCAGAGCTAGATGCAGATAAAAATTATTTTGAATTTGCAACCAGGTGGAGGTTAGTATAGATGGACTAATAGAACAAGTCCCACACACTGCTACAAGCCCAAGCTCAAATATTTTTTCAGAGCTAGATGCAGATAAAAATTATTTTGAATTTGCAACCTGGTGGAGATTAGTATAGATGGACTAATAGAACAAGTCCCACACACTGCTACAAACTGAAGCCCAAATATTTTTTCAGAACTAGATGCAGATAAAAATTATTTTGAATTTGCAACATGGTGGAGGTTAGTATAGATGGACTAATAGAACAATTCCCACCCACTGCTACAAGCCGAATCCCAAATATTTTTTCAGAGCTATATGCAGATAAAAATTATATTGAATTTGCACCTGGTGGAGGTTAGTATAGATGGACAAATCGAACAAGTCCCACACACTGATACAAGCCGAAGCCCAAATATTTTTTCAGAGCTAGATGCAGATAAAAATTATTTTGAATTTGCAACCTGGTGGAGGTTAGTATAGATGGACTAATAGAACAAGTCCCACACACTGTTGCAAGCCCAAGCCCAAATATTTTTTCAGAGCTAGATGCAGATAAAAATTATTTTGAATTTGCAACCTGGTGGAGGTTAGTATAGATGGACTAATAGAACAAGTCCCACACACTGCTACAAGCCCAAGCCCAAATATTTTTTCAGAGCTAGATGCAGATAAAAATTATTTTGAATTTGCAACCTGGTGGAGGTTAGTATAGATGGACTAATAGAACAAGTTCCACACACTGCTACAAGCCGAAGCCCAAATATTTTTTCAGAGGTAGATGCAGATAAAAATTATATTGAATTTCCAACCTGTTGGAGGTTAGTATAGATGGACTAATATAGCAAGTCCCACACACTGCTACAAGCCCAAATATTTTTTCAGAGCTAGATGCAGATAAAAATTATGTTGAATTTGCAACTTGGTGGATGTTAGTATAGATGGACTACTAGAAAAAGTCCCACACACTGCTACAAGCCGAAGCCCAAATATTTTTTCAGAGCTAGATGCAGATAAAAATTATTTTGAATTTGCAACCTGGTGGAGGATAGTATAGATGGACTAATAGAAAAAGTGCCACACACTGGTACAAGCCCAAATATTTTTTCAGAGCTAGATGCAGATAAAAATTATATTGAATTTGCAACTTGGTGGAGGTTAGTATAGATGGACTAATAGAACAAGTCCCACACAATACTACAAGCCCAAATATTTTTTCAGAGCTAGATGCAGAAAATTTTTTTATTGAATTTGCAACCTGGTGGAGATTAGTATAGATGGACTAATAGAACAAGTCCCACACCCTGCTACAAGCCGAAGCCCAAATATTTTTTCAGAGCTAGATGCAGATAAAAATTATATTGAATTTGCAACCTGGTGGAGGTTAGTATAGATGGACTAATAGAACAAGTCCCACACACTGCTAAAAGCTGAAGCCCAAATATTTTTTCAGAGCTAGATGCAGAGAAAAATTATTTTGAATTTGCACCTGGTGGAGGTTAGTATAGATGGACTAATCGAACAAGTCCCACACACTGCTACAAGCCGAAGCCCAAATATTTTTTCAGAGCTAGATGCAGATAAAAATTATTTTGAATTTGCAACCTGGTGGAGGTTAGTATAGATGGACTAATAGATCAAGTCATACACACTGCTACAAGCCGAAGCCCAAATATTTTTTCAGAGCTAGATGCAGATAAAAATTATATTGAATTTGCAACCTTGTGGAGGTTAGTATAGATGGACTAATAGATCAAGTCCCACACACTGCTACAAGCTGAAGCCCAAATATTTTTTCAGAGCTTGATGCAGATAAAAATTATTTTGAAATTGCAACCTGGTGGAGGTTAGTATAGATGGACTAATAGAACAAGTCCCACACAATGCTACAAACCCAAATATTTTTTCAGAGCTAGATGCAGATAAAAATTGTTTTGAATTTGCAACCTGGTTGAGGATAGTATAGATGGACTAATAGAACAAGTCTCACACACTACTACAAGCCGAAGCCCAAATATTTTTTCAGAGCTAGATGCAGATAAAAATTATTTTGAATTTGCAACCCGGTGGAGTATAGCATAGGTGGACTAATAGAACAAGTCCCAAACACTGGTACAAGCCCAAATATTTTTTCAGAGCTAGATGCAGATAAAAATTATATTGAATTTGCAACTTGGTGGAGGTTAGTATAGATGGACTACTAGAACAAGTCCCACACACTGCTACCAGCCGAAGCCCAAATATTTTTTCAGACCTAGATGCAGATAAAAATTATTTTGAATTTGCAACCTGGTGGAGGTTAGTATAGATGGACTAATAGAAAAAGTGCCACACACTGGTACAAGCCCAAATATTTTTTCAGAGCTAGATGCAGATAAAAATTATTTTGAATTTGCAACCAGGTGGAGGTTAGTATAGATGGACTAATAGTACAAGTCCCACACACTGCTACAAGCCGAAGCCCAAATATTTTTTCAGAGCTAGATGCAGTTAAAAATTATTTTGAATTTGCAACCTGGTGGAGGTTAGTATATATGGACTAATAGAACAAGTCCCACCACTGCTACAAGCCGAAGCCCAAATATTTTTTCAGAGCTAGATGCAGATAAAAATTATTTTGAATTTGCAACCTGGTGGAGGTTAGTATTGATGGACTAATAGAACAAGTCCCACACACTACTACAAGCCCAAATATTTTTTCAGAGCTAAATTCAGATAAAAATTATTTTGAATTTGCAACCTGGTGGAGGTTAGTATAGATGGACTAATAGAACAAGTCCCACACACTGGTACAAGCCCAAATATTTTTTCAGAGCTAGATGCAGATAAAAATTATTTTGAATTTGCAACCTGGTGGAGGTTAGTATAGATGGACTAATAGAACAAGTCCCACACAGTGCTACAAGCCGAAGCCCAAATATTTTTTCAGAGCTAGATGCAGTTAAAAATTATATTGAATTTGCACCTGGTGGAGGTTAGTATAGATGGACTAATCGAACAAGTCCCACACACTGCTACAAGCCGAAGCCCAAATATTTTATCAGAGCTAGATGCAGATAAAAATTATTTTGGATTTGCAACATGGTGGAGGTTAGTATAGATGGACTAATAGATCAAGTCATACACACTGCTACAAGCTGAAGCCCAAATATTTTTTCAGAGCTAGATGCAGATAAAAATTATATTGAATTTGCAACCTTGTGGAGGTTAGTATAGATGGACTAATAGAACAAGTCCCACCACTGCTACAAGCCGAAGCCCAAATATTTTTTCAGAGCTAGATGCAGATAAAAATTATTTTGAATTTGCAACCTGGTGGAGGTTACTTTTGATGGACTAATAGAACAAGTCCCACACACTACTACAAGCCCAAAAATTTTTTCAGAGCTAGATGCAGATAAAAATTATTTTGAATTGGCAACCTGGTGGAGGTTAGTATAGATGGACTAATAGAACAAATCCCACACACTGCTACAAGCCCAAATATTTTTTCAGAGCTAGATGCAGATAAAAATTATTTTGAATTTGCAACCTGGTGGAGGTTAGTATAGATGGACTAACAGTACAAGTCCCACACACTGCTACAAGCCGAAGCCCAAATATTTTTTCAGAGCTAGATGGAGATAAAAATTATATTGTATTTGCAACCTTGTGGAGGTTAGTATAGATGGACTAATAGAACAAGTCCCACACACTGCTACAAGCTGAAGCCCATATATTTTTTCAGAACTAGATGCAGATAAAAATTATTTGTAATTTGCAACCTGGTGGAGGTTAGTATAGATGGACTAATAGAACAAGTCCCACACACTGCTACAAGCCGAAGCCCAAATATTTTTTCAGAGCTAGATGCAGATAAAAATTATATTGAATTTGCAACCTGGTGGAGGTTAGTATAGATGGACTAATAGAACAAGTCCCACACACTGCTACAAGCTGAAGCCCAAATATTTTTTCAGAGCTAGATGCAGATAAAAATTATTTTGAATTTGCACCTGGTGGAGGTTAGTATAGATGGACTAATCGATCAAGTCCCATACACTGCTACAAGCCGAAGCCCAAATATTTTTTCAGAGCTTGATGCAGATAAAAATTATTTTGAATTTGCAACCTGGTGGAGGTTAGTATAGATGGACTAATAGAACAAGTCATACACACTGCTACAAGCCGAAGCCCAAATATTTTTTCAGAGCTAGATGTAGATAAAAATTGTTGTGAATTTGCAACCTGGTTGAGGATAGTATAGATGGACTAATAGAACAAGTCAGACACACTACTACAAGCCGAAGCCCAAATATTTTTTTAGAGCTAGATGCAGATAAAAATTATTTTGAATTTGCAACCCTGTGGAGTTTAGTATAGGTGGACTAATAGAACAATTCCCACACACTGCTACAAGCTCAAATATTTTTTCAGAGCTAGATGCAGAAAAAAATTATATTGAATTTGCAACCTGGTGGAGGTTAGTATAGATGGACTAATAGATCAAGTCCCACACAGTGCTACAAGCCGAAGCCCAAATATTTTTTCAGAGCTAGATGCAGATAAAAATTATTTTGAATTTGCAACCTGGTGGAGGTTAGTATAGATGGACTAATAGAACAAGTCCCATACACTGCTACAAGCCCAAGCCCAAATATTTTTTCAGAGCTAGATGCAGATAAAAATTATTTTGAATTTGCAACCTTGTGGAGGTTAGTATAGATGGACTAATAGAACAAGTTCCACACACTGCTACAAGCTGAAGCCCAAATATTTTTTCAGAACTAGATGCAGATAAAAATTATTTGTAATTTGCAACCTGGTGGAGGTTAGTATAGATGGACTAATAGAAAAAGTGCCACACACTGGTACAAGCCCAAATATTTTTTCAGAGCTAGATGCAGATAAAAATTATATTGAATTTGCAACTTGGTGGAGGTTAGTATAGATGGACTACTAGAACAAGTCCCACACACTGCTACCAGCCGAAGCCCAAATATTTTTTCAGACCTAGATGCAGATAAAAATTATTTTGAATTTGCAACCTGGTGGAGGTTAGTATAGATGGACTAATAGAAAAAGTGCCACACACTGGTACAAGCCCAAATATTTTTTCAGAGCTAGATGCAGATAAAAATTATTTTGAATTTGCAACCAGGTGGAGGTTAGTATAGATGGACTAATAGAACAAGTCCCACACACTGCTACAAGCCGAAGCCCAAATATTTTTTCAGAGCTAGATGCAGATAAAAATTATTTTGAATTTGCAACCTGGTGGAGGTTAGTATTGATGGACTAATAGAACAAGTCCCACACACTACTACAAGCCCAAATATTTTTTCAGAGCTAAATGCAGATAAAAATTATTTTGAATTTGCAAACTGGTGGAGGTTAGTATAGATGGACTAATAGAACAAGTCCCACACACTGGTACAAGCCCAAATATTTTTTCAGAGCTAGATGCAGATAAAAATTATTTTGAATTTGCAACCTGGTGGAGGTTAGTATAGATGGACTAATAGAACAAGTCCCACACACTGCTACAAGCCGAAGCCCAAATATTTTTTCAGAGCTAGATGCAGTTAAAAATTATATTGAATTTGCACCTGGTGGAGGTTAGTATAGATGGACTAATCGAACAAGTCCCACACACTGCTACAAGCCGAAGCTCAAATATTTTATCAGAGCTAGATGCAGATAAAAATTATTTTGGATTTGCAACATGGTGGAGGTTAGTATAGATGGACTAATAGATCAAGTCATACACACTGCTACAAGCTGAAGCCCAAATATTTTTTCAGAGCTAGATGCAGATAAAAATTATATTGAATTTGCAACCTTGTGGAGGTTAGTATAGATGGACTAATAGAACAAGTCCCACCACTGCTACAAGCCGAAGCCCAAATATTTTTTCAGAGCTAGATGCAGATAAAAATTATTTCGAATTTGCAACCTGGTGGAGGTTACTTTTGATGGACTAATAGAACAAGTCCCACACACTACTACAAGCCCAAATATTTTTTCAGAGCTAGATGCAGATAAAAATTATTTTGAATTTGCAACCTGGTGGAGGTTAGTATAGATGGACTAATAGAACAAGTCCCACACACTGGTACAAGCCCAAATATTTTTTCAGAGCTAGATGCAGATAAAAATTATTTTGAATTTGCAACCTGGTGGAGGTTAGTATAGATGGACTAACAGTACAAGTCCCACACACTGCTACAAGCCGAAGCCCAAATATTTTTTCAGAGCTAGATGGAGATAAAAATTATATTGTATTTGCAACCTTGTGGAGGTTAGTATAGATGGACTAATAGAACAAGTCCCACACACTGCTACAAGCTGAAGCCCAAATATTTTTTCAGAACTAGATGCAGATAAAAATTATTTGTAATTTGCAACCTGGTGGAGGTTAGTATAGATGGACTAATAGAACAAGTCCCACACACTGCTACAAGCCGAAGCCCAAATATTTTTTCAGAGCTAGATGCAGATAAAAATTATATTGAATTTGCAACCTGGTGGAGGTTAGTATAGATGGACTAATAGAACAAGTCCCACACACTGCTACAAGCTGAAGCCCAAATATTTTTTCAGAGCTAGATGCAGATAAAAATTATTTTGAATTTGCACCTGGTGGAGGTTAGTATAAATGGACTAATCGAACAAGTCCCATACACTGATACAAGCCGAAGCCCAAATATTTTTTCAGAGCTTGATGCAGATAAAAATTATTTTGAATTTGCAACCTGGTGGAGGTTAGTATAGATGGACTAATAGAACAAGTCATACACACTGCTACAAGCCGAAGCCCAAACATTTTTTCAGAGCTAGATGTAGATAAAAATTGTTGTGAATTTGCAACCTGGTTGACGATAGTATAGATGGACTAATAGAACAAGTCAGACACACTACTACAAGCCGAAGCCCAAATATTTTTTTAGAGCTAGATGCAGATAAAAATTATTTTGAATTTGCAACCCTGTGGAGTTTAGTATAGGTGGACTAATAGAACAATTCCCACACACTGCTACAAGCTCAAATATTTTTTCAGAACTAGATGCAGAAAAAAATTATATTGAATTTGCAACCTGGTGGAGGTTAGTATAGATGGACTAATAGATCAAGTCCCACACACTGCTACAAGCCGAAGCCCAAATATTTTTTCAGAGCTAGATGCAGATAAAAATTATTTTGAATTTGCAACCTGGTGGAGGTTAGTATAGATGGACTAATAGAACAAGTCCCATACACTGCTACAAGCCCAAGCCCAAATATTTTTTCAGAGCTAGATGCAGATAAAAATTATTTTGAATTTGCAACCTTGTGGAGGTTAGTATAGATTGACTAATAGAACAAGTTCCACACACTGCTACAAGCTGAAGCCCAAATATTTTTTCAGAACTAGATGCAGATAAAAATTATTTGTAATTTGCAACCTGGTGGAGGTTAGTATAGATGGACTAATAGATCAAGTCATACACACTGCTACAAGCCGAAGCCCAAATATTTTTTCAGAGCTAGATGCAGATAAAATTTATATTGAATTTGCAACCTTGTGGAGGTTAGTATAGATAGACTAATAGAACAAGTCCCACCACTGCTACAAGCCGAAGCCCAAATATTTTTTCAGAGCTAGATGCAGATAAAAATTATTTTGAATTTGCAACCTGGTGGAGGTTAGTTTTGATGGACTAATAGAACAAGTCCCACACACTACTACAAGCCCAAATATTTTTTCAGAGCTAGATGCAGATAAAAATTATTTTGAATTTGCAACCTGGTGGAGGTTAGTATAGATGGACTAATAGAACAAGTCTCACACACTACTACAAGCCGAAGCCCAAATATTTTTTCAGAGCTAGATGCAGATAAAAATTATTTTGAATTTGCAACCCGGTGGAGTATAGCATAGGTGGACTAATAGAACAAGTCCCACACACTGGTACAAGCCCAAATATTTTTTCAGAGCTAGATGCAGATAAAAATTATATTGAATTTGCAACTTGGTGGAGGTTAGTATAGATGGACTACTAGAACAAGTCCCACACACTGCTACCAGCCGAAGCCCAAATATTTTTTCAGACCTAGATGCAGATAAAAATTATTTTGAATTTGCAACCTGGTGGAGGTTAGTATAGATGGACTAATAGAAAAAGTGCCACACACTGGTACAAGCCCAAATATTTTTTCAGAGCTAGATGCAGATAAAAATCATTTTGAATTTGCAACCAGGTGGAGGTTAGTATAGATGGACTAATAGTACAAGTCCCACACACTGCTACAAGCCGAAGCCCAAATATTTTTTCAGAGCTAGATGCAGTTAAAAATTATTTTGAATTTGCAACCTGGTGGAGGTTAGTATAGATGGACTAATAGAACAAGTCCCACGACTGCTACAAGCCGAAGCCCAAATATTTTTTCAGAGCTAGATGCAGATAAAAATTATTTTGAATTTGCAACCTGGTGGAGGTTAGTATTGATGGACTAATAGAACAAGTCCCACACACTACTACAAGCCCAAATATTTTTTCAGAGCTAAATGCAGATAAAAATTATTTTGAATTTGCAACCTGGTGGAGGTTAGTATAGATGGACTAATAGAACAAGTCCCACACACTGGTACAAGCCCAAATATTTTTTCAGAGCTAGATGCAGATAAAAATTATTTTGAATTTGCAACCTGGTGGAGGTTAGTATAGATGGACTAATAGAACAAGTCTCACACACTGCTACAAGCCGAAGCCCAAATATTTTTTCAGAGCTAGATGCAGTTAAAAATTATATTGAATTTGCACCTGGTGGAGGTTAGTATAGATGGACTAATCGAACAAGTCCCACACACTGCTACAAGCCGAAGCTCAAATATTTTATCAGAGCTGGATGCAGATAAAAATTATTTTGGATTTGCAACATGGTGGAGGTTAGTATAGATGGACTAATAGATCAAGTCATACACACTGCTACAAGCTGAAGCCCAAATATTTTTTCAGAGCTAGATGCAGATAAAAATTATATTGAATTTGCAACCTTGTGGAGGTTAGTATAGATGGACTAATAGAACAAGTCCCACCACTGCTACAAGCCGAAGCCCAAATATTTTTTCAGAGCTAGATGCAGATAAAAATTATTTCGAATTTGCAACCTGGTGGAGGTTACTTTTGATGGACTAATAGAACAAGTCCCACACACTACTACAAGCCCAAATATTTTTTCAGAGCTAGATGCAGATAAAAATTATTTTGAATTTGCAACCTGGTGGAGGTTAGTATAGATGGACTAATAGAACAAGTCCCACACACTGGTACAAGCCCAAATATTTTTTCAGAGCTAGATGCAGATAAAAATTATTTTGAATTTGCAACCTGGTGGAGGTTAGTATAGATGGACTAACAGTACAAGTCCCACACACTGCTACAAGCCGAAGCCCAAATATTTTTTCAGAGCTAGATGGAGATAAAAATTATATTGTATTTGCAACCTTGTGGAGGTTAGTATAGATGGACTAATAGAACAAGTCCCACACACTGCTACAAGCTGAAGCCCAAATATTTTTTCAGAACTAGATGCAGATAAAAATTATTTGTAATTTGCAACCTGGTGGAGGTTAGTATAGATGGACTAATAGAACAAGTCCCACACACTGCTACAAGCCGAAGCCCAAATATTTTTTCAGAGCTAGATGCAGATAAAAATTATATTGAATTTGCAACCTGGTGGAGGTTAGTATAGATGGACTAATAGAACAAGTCCCACACACTGCTACAAGCTGAAGCCCAAATATTTTTTCAGAGCTAGATGCAGATAAAAATTATTTTGAATTTGCACCTGGTGGAGGTTAGTATAAATGGACTAATAGAACAAGTCATACACACTGCTACAAGCCGAAGCCCAAATATTTTTTCAGAGCTAGATGTAGATAAAAATTGTTGTGAATTTGCAACCTGGTTGAGGATAGTATGGATGGACTAATAGAACAAGTCAGACACACTACTACAAGCTGAAGCCCAAATATTTTTTCAGAGCTAGATGCAGAAAAAAATTATATTGAATTTGCAACCTGGTGGAGGTTAGTATAGATGGACTAATAGATCAAGTCCCACACACTGCTACAAGCCGAAGCCCAAATATTTTTTCAGAGCTAGATGCAGATAAAAATTATTTTGAATTTGCAACCTGGTGGAGGTTAGTATAGATGGACTAATAGAACAAGTCCCATACACTGCTACAAGCCCAAGCCCAAATATTTTTTCAGAGCTAGATGCAGATAAAAATTATTTTGAATTTGCAACCTTGTGGAGGTTAGTATAGATTGACTAATAGAACAAGTTCCACACACTGCTACAAGCTGAAGCCCAAATATTTTTTCAGAACTAGATGCAGATAAAAATTATTTGTAATTTGCAACCTGGTGGAGGTTAGTATAGATGGACTAATAGATCAAGTCATACACACTGCTACAAGCCGAAGCCCAAATATTTTTTCAGAGCTAGATGCAGATAAAATTTATATTGAATTTGCAACCTTGTGGAGGTTAGTATAGATAGACTAATAGAACAAGTCCCACCACTGCTACAAGCTGAAGCCCAAATATTTTTTCAGAGCTAGATGCAGATAAAAATTATTTTGAATTTGCAACCTGGTGGAGGTTAGTATTGATGGACTAATAGAACAAGTCCCACACACTACTACAAGCCCAAATATTTTTTCAGAGCTAGATGCAGATAAAAATTATTTTGAATTTGCAACCTGGTGGAGGTTAGTATAGATGGACTAATAGAACAAGTCCCACACACTGGTACAAGCCCAAATATTTTTTCAGAGCTAGATGCAGATAAAAATTATTTTGAATTTGCAACCTGGTGGAGGTTAGTATAGATGGACTAATAGAACAAGTCCCATACACTGCTACAAGCCCAAGCCCAAATATATTTTCATAGCTAGATGCAGATAAAAATTATTTTGAATTTGCAACCTGGTGGAGGTTAGTATAGATGGACTAATAGAACAAGTCCCACACACTGCTACAAGCCGAAGCCCAAATATTTTTTCAGAGCTAGATGCAGATAAAAATTATATTGAATTTTCACCTGGTGGAGGTTAGTATAGATGGACTAATCGAACAAGTCCCACACACTGCTACAAGCCGAAGCCCAAATATTTTTTCAGAGCTAGATGCAGATAAAAATTATTTTGAATTTGCAACCTGGTGGAGGTTAGTATAGATGGACTAATAGAACAAGTCCCACACACTGGTACAAGCCCAAATATTTTTTCAGAGCTAGATGCAGATAAAAATTATTTTGAATTTGCAACCTGGTGGAGGTTAGTATAGATGGACTAACAGTACAAGTCCCACACACTGCTACAAGCCGAAGCCCAAATATTTTTTCAGAGCTAGATGGAGATAAAAATTATATTGTATTTGCAACCTTGTGGAGGTTAGTATAGATGGACTAATAGAACAAGTCCCACACACTGCTACAAGCTGAAGCCCAAATATTTTTTCAGAGATAGATGCAAATAAAAATTATTTTGAATTTGCAACCTGGTGGAGGTTAGTATAGATGGACTAATAGATCAAGTCATACACACTGCTACAAGCCGAAGCCCAAATATTTTTTCAGAGCTAGATGCAGATAAAAATTATATTGAATTTGCAACCTTGTGGAGGTTAGTATAGATGGACTAATAGATCAAGTCCCACACACTGCTACAAGCTGAAGCCCAAATATTTTTTCAGAGCTTGATGCAGATAAAAATTATTTTGAAATTGCAACCTGGTGGAGGTTAGTATAGATGGACTAATAGAACAAGTCCCACACACTGCTACAAGCCCAGATATTTTTTCAGAGCTAGATGCAGATAAAAATTGTTTTGAATTTGCAACCTGGTTGAGGATAGTATAGATGGACTAATAGAACAAGTCCCACACACTGCTACAAGCCGAAGCCCAAATATTTTTTCAGAGCTAGATGCAGATAAAAATTATTTTGAATTTGCAACCCGGTGGAGTTTAGTATAGATGGACTAATAGAACAAGTCCCACACAATACTACAAGCCCAAATATTTTTTCAGAGCTAGATGCAGAAAAAAATTATATTGAATTTGCAACCTGGTGGAGTTTAGTATAGATGGACTAATAGAACAAGTCCCACACACTGCTACAAGCCGAAGCCCAAATATTTTATCAGAGCTAGATGCAGATAAAAATTATATTGAATTTGCAACCTGGTGGAGGTTAGTATAGATGGACTAATAGAACAAGTCATACACACTGCTACAAGCCGAAGCCCAAATATTTTTTCAGAGCTAGATGCAGATAAAAATTATATTGAATTTGCAACCTTGTGGAGGTTAGTATAGATGGACTAATAGATCAAGTCCCACACACTGCTACAAGCTGAAGCCCAAATATTTTTTCAGAGCTTGATGCAGATAAAAATTATTTTGAAATTGCAACCTGGTGGAGGTTAGTATAGATGGACTAATAGAACAAGTCCCACACAATGCTACAAACCCAAATATTTTTTCAGAGCTAGATGCAGATAAAAATTGTTTTGAATTTGCAACCTGGTTGAGGATAGTATAGATGGACTAATAGAACAAGTCTCACACACTACTACAAGCCGAAGCCCAAATATTTTTTCAGAGCTAGATGCAGATAAAAATTATTTTGAATTTGCAACCCGGTGGAGTATAGCATAGGTGGACTAATAGAACAAGTCCCACACACTGGTACAAGCCCAAATATTTTTTCAGAGCTAGATGCAGATAAAA